>NC_141879.1:446355875-447605875 GCF_056163025.1 Triticum urartu | reverse complement strand
TTTGCATTTCATCGTTCTTCTCAGCTATTCAATCATTTCCATTTGTGGCCGGTTATCACCTCATAAATTTTGAGATGTTTCCCATAAGGCCACAACAAGCTTATTCTTTTCGTTCTTGAATTTCCAACAACTACGTTCAATCCTTCCCCGTAAGGATGCTTTTCGAACTCAATTATGGTAGAAGATGTCATTTTCTTCTTCGTTCTTTCCATTCCACTCTTTCAATTATTTCGGAGGCAATGTGTTGTTCCTCTCGTCAAGTATTGTTTCATCTTGTCAAGTTCATGTTATATTCTTTCCATGTTTAGCCGGAGTGCTGCCTAAATTCCTTCGTCCTTATTCCCTTCTTGTCTTCTTCTAACCGGAGTGGTTTCATAGTCTATCTTATTCCTTGAGCTTTTGATTCTTGTCATAATCAACATTACTCTTTTCTACCCAAGGGCTCTCGACTTTGTTCATCTTCTCTCTCGCGTTCTTGTTTCACCTTGTCCTCTTTCTCTTCCATCTTGTTCCTAAGATCTCAGGACGAGATTTCTTGTTAGTGGAGGAGAGTTGTAACGTCCCGAGTCCGATGCTCCAGTTGCCTTCCGTTTATTTTAGTTGTTTCCTAGTGTTTATTGTGTTTGTTGCTTTGTCATGATTGTTTTGCATATTTCTTTTCCCTATGTTGTTGCCATGGTCATGATGAGTGCCATTGTCAATTTGCTTTTTGCATCATGATCTTCATTGGTGATATTGTATTGCCATGCCTATCTATTGTCATATTACTCTTGGTCATTCATGTTGTTGCCATGAGCATCATGTGCATTGCACTCATTCTTATGTTACATGTTACTTTCATGTTTGTGTGTGCATCAGCCCTTGCTATCTCTCTCTCAAGCCATGCCCATGTATCATCACCTCTCCCTTCCTTCTTCCTTCATGTTTTTTTGCAAGTGACATTATTCCCTCCTCTATTAATGTTCATTTATTTCCTGATGATCTTACTCCATGCCTTATACTTCTCTGTCAAATGTCAGCCATTTTGGAGTTGTTTTGGTTGGGTTAAAAATGGCTCAAGTTTGAATTTAATTCAAACTTGAATTATTTTTAGATCTGTAAAAATTGCCAGGTCACTTTTGTCAAATTGTGCTTAATTCCAGGAGTCCAGAGGTATTTTATATCTCTGGAATTCTTCATCTAAGCCCATATTCTTTCCATTCTATACTGTTTCTTTTGCTTAATCAGTTAAGTGAAACAAAAAGGAGACAATCCTACCCGGGCCACCTGCGCCCCATATGAGCCGACAAGCAGGCCAGCGCTGGCGCCTGGCCTCTCCTCTCACTAGCGTGGTAACATGTAACATAAGAATGAGTGCAATGCACATGATTCTCATGGCAACAACATGAATGACCAAGGGTAATATGACAAGAGATAGGCATGGCAATACAATATCACCAATGAAGATCATGATGCAAAAAGCAAAATGACAATGGCACTCATCATGACCATGGCAACAACATAGGGAAAAGACATATGCAAAACAATTATGACAAAGAAACAAACACAATAAACACTCGGCAACAACTAAAATAAATGGAAGGCAACTGGAGCATCGGACTCGGGGCGTTACACTAGATCAACAAATGTCAATCTTTCCAGTTTGACAAATGGCAACATACCCAACATGACAGATGCAAATCTTACCAAATTGTTTGTACGTGGTTGCACATGGGTCATCCAAAACAACCGTTTGCGTTGAAGGGGTGCACAAATCCTGCGCTGCGAATTTTCCCTCGGCTTAAGGGGGAAGACCATAGTTCTTACTTTGCATACGGGTGTTCTATCAAAAATGTTTGGGATTAAGAGCAGCAGAAATCCTGCTCGACACATTTTCTCTTGGCTTCCCGGGGAAGCTGCTGGTTTGCATACAGGTTTTATAACTAACACGTTTGCGATCAAGACCATCACAAATCCTGCATGGCATACAGCTCGCATGCTTCCCGGTGAGCCAGCGCGGCGTACAACTCGCACGCTTCCCGGTGAGCCTCCGCATTGGAGTACAGCTCGCACGCCTCCCGTTTAGTCAAGCACTCAAGCACCTGTCCGCACGGCACCTCATAGCCATTAAAAGAGTGAGGCGTGGCATCACGTGAATGGTTAACAGAACGCACACAATTTATATGCACTCGAGCATGCACATGTATTTCAAATTTGAATTATGCACATAAAATGCCTAGAAAACCCTGTTAATGTATAAAAATGTCCAAACGAACCCCCAAAAATTCCAAAATTAAACAAAACACTCCTGTTGTTCTATGTTGACACTAGAAATTTTTTGAAAGCAATAAGAGGCAACGGATATCGTTTCGTCCCCAATGGTGGCACGTTCCCTACCGAAACCATCACGCTTGTTCAGAGAAGCTCTGGTTTGTGAGACGCTTATACCCAAACCCGCCCCAAATGGGAATTTTTTTTACCACGACAAGTTGATGCCGCTCCATGATAGCATGCCAAGTTGCATGAATTTCAGACGAGTTTTGGATTTACTAGATTTTAAAAACCAGGTATCTCAATGTTTGCGGCCGAGTGACGGTGGCAGGGTGTTTGGAATTCATTCCCAGTTCTTGCATGGGACCTAAGCATGGAATCAAGGACACATATTTGATTTTTCAACCAGTTTATATGCACTGGAGCATGTGCATGTAGTTCAAATTTGAATTATGCACCTGAAATGCCTATGAAACAAAGTTAATGTATAAAAATGTCCAAACGAACCCCGAAAAATTCCAAAATTAAACACAACACTCCTGTTGTTCTATGTTGACACTAGAAATTTTTTGAAAACTATAAGAGCCAACAGATATCGTTTCGTCCCCAAAGGTGGAACGTTCTGTACCGAAACCATCACGCTTGTTGTGAGAAGCTCTGGTTTTTGTGAGACGCCTATACCCAAACCTGCCCCAAATGGGACAAATTTTTTACCACGACATGTTGATGCCGCTCCATGATAGCATGCCAAGTTTCATGAATTTCATACGATTTTTGTATTTACTAGAATTTAAAAACCAGGTATCTCAATGTTTGCGACCGAGTGACGGTAGCAGGGTGTTTGAAATTGATTCCCATTTCTTGCATGGGACCTAAGCATGGAAGCAAGGACACATATTTGTTTTTTCAACCAGTTTATATACACTGAAGCATGTGCATGTAGTTCAAATTTGAATTATGCACCTGAATTGCCTACAAAACCAAGTTAATGTATAAAAATATCCAAACGAACCCCGAAAAATTACAAAATTAAACACAACACTCCTGTTGTTCTATGTTGACACTAGAATTTTTTGAAACCAATAAGAGGCAACGGATATCGTTTCGTCCCCAAAGGTGGCAAGTTCCTACGGAAACCATCACACTTGTTGTGAGAAGCTCTGGTTTGTGAGACGCTTATACCCAAACCTGTCCCAAATGGGACAATTTTTTTACCACGACATGTTGATGCCGCTCCCTGATAGCACGCCAAGTTTCATGAATTTTAGACGAGTTTTGGATTTACTAGAATTTAAAAACCAGGTATCTCAATGTTTGCGACCGAGTGACAGTGGCAGGGTGTTTGAAATTCATTCCTATTTCTTGCATGGGACCTAAGCATGGAAGCAAGGACACAGATTTGATTTATCAACCAGTTTATATGCACTGGAGCATGTGCATGTAGTTCAAATTTGAATTATGCACCTGAAATTCCTACAAAACCAAGTTAATGTATAAAAATGTCCAAATGAACCCTAAAAAATTCCAAAATTAAACACAACACTCCTGTTGTTCTATGTTGAAGCTAGAAATTTTTTGAAACCAATAAGAGGCAACGGATATTGTTTCGTCCCCAAAGGTGGCACGTTCCCTACGGAAACCATCACGCTTGTTGTGAGAAGCTCTGGTTTGTGAGACGCTTATACCCAAACCAGTCCCAAATGGGACAAATTTTTTACCACGACATGTTGATGCCGCTCCATGATAGCATGCCAAGTTTCATGAATTTCAGACGAGTTTTGGACTTACTAGAATTTTAAAACCAGGTATCCCAATGTTTGCGGCCGAGTGACGATGGCAGGGTGTTTGAAATTCATTCCCATTTCTTGCATGGGACCAAAGCATGCAACCAAGGACACAGATTTTACTTTTCAACCAGTTTATATGCGCTGGAGCATGTGCATGTAGTTCAAATTTCATTTATGCACCTGAAATGCCTACAAAACCAAGTTAATGTATAAAAATGTCCAAACGAACCCCGAAAAATTCAAAATTTAAACACAACACTCATGTTGTTCTATGTTGACACTAGAAAATTTTTGGAAGCAATAAGAGGCAACGGATATCGTTTCATCCCCAAAGGTGACACGTTCCCTACTGAAACCATCACGCTTGTCGTGAGAAGCTCTGGTTTGTGAGACGCTTATACCCAAACCTGCCCCAAATGGGACAAAAAATTTACCATGATATGTTGATGCCGCTCCATGATAGCATGCCAAGTTTCATGAATTTCAGACGAGTTTTGGATTTACTAGAATTTAAAAATCAGGTATCTCAATGTTTGTGGCTGAGTGACGGTGGCAGGGTGTTTGAAATTGAAAGTGCGTTATATCGACTAGAGGGGGGGTGAATAGGCGATTTTTATGAAAGTCTTCAAAACGTGGGAGTTATGAAGACAAACGATAGAAATAAACCTAATACCCTGCAGCGGAAGGTAGACTACACTAGGCAGGCCATAGTCAAGTATTCAATAGAGTGAAAGCACAATGACTAATAGCAGCAATGTAGTAAGGATCAGGTAGGAAGATATTGTGAAGCCACACAGAACATGCAGTCACTCAGTGAAGACAAAAGATAGTGTGAACATACAATGACTTCACAAGGAGTAACAGTAAGCAAAGGGAAGGGAAGATGGAACCAGTGACTCGCTGAAGACAATGATTTGTTGGACCAGTTCCAGTTGCTGTGAAAACTGTACGTCTGGTTAGGGCGGCTAGGTATTTAAACCTTAGGACACACAGTCCCGGACACCCAGTCCTGAACACGCAGCTCAGGACACCCAGTCCTCACCGTATTCCCCTTGAGCTAAGGTCACACAGACCTCGCCCAATCACTCTGGTAAGTCTTCAAGGTAGACTCCCAAACCTTTACAGACTTCGTTCACCGGCAATCCACAATGTCTCTTGGATGCTCAGAACGCGACGCCTAACCGGCTGGAGGATGCACAGTCCTCAAGTGTAATAAGTCTTCAGGTCACACAGACAAGAAGACTTAAGTGATGCCTAATTCTCTTTGGCTCTGGGTGGTTAGGGCTTTATCCTCGCAAGGAATTCTCTCTCAAAGGCTTTGAGGTGGGTTGCTCTCAAACGATAAAAGCCGTATACTCAATCTGAGCAGCCAACCGTTTATGGTTGTAGGGGGTGGGCTATTTATAGCCACTTGGCAACCCGACCTGATTTGTCCGAAATGACCCTGGGTCACTAAGGAACTGACACGTGTTCCAACGGTCAGCTTTCAAACTCACACGGCAACTTTACTTGGGCTACAAGCAAAGCTGACTTGTCCGACTCTGGACAAGATTCGCTCTCATAGTCTTCACTCGAAGACATAGGTTTTGGTTAGGCATCACTTCAGTCATTCTGACTGGTTCTCTTGGACCCCACTTAACAGTACGGTGGTTCCTATGACACAACACAAAAGAAAAAGAACCACGAAAGATCTAAGTCTTCGAGCTCCATAGGCTTCATGTGGTGTCTTCTCTTGTCATAGTCTTCAATGTGAATATCTTCATATACCACCTTTGACTTCAATGTCTTCATACATTTTTAGGGGTCATCTCTGGTAGGAAAACCGAATCAATGAGGGACTTCTACCTGTGTTATCCTGCAATTCTCACAAACACATTAGTCCCTCAACTAGGTTTGTCGTCAATACTCCAAAACCAACTAGGGGTGGCACTGGATGCACTTACAATCTCCCCCTTTTTGGTGATTGATGACAAACTAGTTGAAGTTTTCAACGGGGAATATAATCTGTGAACTTGTAAAGGATAAGGAATTGTCTTCATAAGTTGCAAGGGCTCCCCCTGAAGATGTGCATATAAGTAATTTGCTTTTGGAATGCAAATGCACATGGCAGGTTGTACTTGTGGAGATCCACTTCAACTTATGATGACAATCTACTATGCATGTGAAGGTATATGAAGATAATGACATGCATAATGGAAAATGGACGTCTGCAGAATGATCTAAGTGCATTCTGAAGACTTAGAGGTTCCTTGGCAGGCTCAGGATAGATGGCTTCAATAGAGATATCCACATCAGGCAGAAAAATCCGATGATTGCGAGCAGATGGCTGATATGAGATAGCGGAGTGAAGTTTGATTAGCCGCATTACCCATGGGGCGTAGAACTTCAAGCCAAACAGATCAGAGCCTGATGCAGCAAGTTGGCAAATGAAGAAGTCCTGTGCATTGAAGCATTTTCCATGAAGAATATAGAAGATCAAAGTCTTCATTACACCCTCAAGCTTGGCATGTGGAGAGTGCCCTTTGATGGGCCAGAGAGTTCGCCTGATGATGTGATAAATGGTTCTTGGCAGATACTCAAGGTCTTCAACGAAGAACTCCGTGGGATAAGCAGCATCTTGGGGCAATGGCTTCATCATGCTGAGCATCTGACTCATATTAGGTTCAGACTTCTGAAAGATGCTCTGAATAGCTTCACTATGCAGCTGACAGCCATGCTCGTAGAGATTGCCGGGAGTGGGCAAACCAGTGAGCTCAATGATGTCAAAGGCTTTGGCTTCGTGATGAACGTTTCCATTCATCCACTCCAGGACCCAAGTCTTCGGATCTCTGCTATACCCGCGGATGTGAAGTGTGGCATAGAATTGGAGCAGCAACTCTTCATTCCAATGCTCTTGGTCAGTAACGAACGACAGCAGTCCAACTTCCTTGAAGCAATCCAAAGCTTCTTCCAGATAGGGCAGACCAGCTATAGCTTCAATGTCAAGGCACTTGTGTGGGAAGATGCGACCTTGGTTGTAAAGAATGCATGAGTAATAGCTTCGCTGCGGATAGCTCCAGAACCGATCGGATGATATCCTTTCCCTTGAGTAGGGGTTCCTGGAGCTATCGAAGAATGTGTTGTCTGCTTTGAAGCCATTGATGTTGAAGGAGCCAGGTGCTGATGCAGGACCTGGGAACCTTGGAAATCTTGGGATTGGCTTCTGTACCTGAGGCATGTGCTCAACATGATAGTCGAACCGGGGACCGACAGCAGACTCAGGAACAGAAGTGATGGGATCAGTGGCTTCGCTGTCTTCTTCTTCCGTTGGGGAGGGCTCCACATTAGCAGTGGCTTCATTGGTGGTTGTGGCAGCCCCAAGATTTTCAAGCACGTTCTCCTTGAGAACTACTTCTTGGTGGGACAGGGGAGTGGCAACTTGAGGGACTTCTTCTTCCGCGGCTGATGCAGCCGGAATGTCTTCAGCAGAGACTTGAGGCCTTGGACCTTTGCGAAGCCTGCGCAACGCAGGCGACTCCTGTGGAGTTGGAGTTGGCTGGGCCTCAAGGTCTTCTTCCTCTTGTGGGCGATCCGCCCATGAAGCATCCTGTGCAATTGGCGTCAGTGGACGACCAATGCTGATGAGTTCGCTGTTCTCGAGCTGAGGAAGGACTGCACCATCTTCTACATGGTCATGTTGACCAATGTCTTCAGCAGCGATAGGATTAGCTGCTGGAAAGTCTTCAGCTTCATGAGCCTCTGTGGAAGCAGACTCATGGATTGTTAGTTGGCGTTCAGCTTCAGGATAGACCATAGAAATGGGTTCAACTATCAAAGGCTCTATGGGAGCAGCCAGATCTTTCTTGGTCTTCCTCTTCTTTTTGGAGGGGGCAGTAGGAGAGGCTTCAGGATGATTCCTCTTCCTGGCTTCAGCCTCAGCCGTCCTTGTCTTCTTGAGCTCTGAAGCGGTTGACCGGCTTTTTGGCTTCGAGCCAGTCAGTCTAGTTGGGAAGACAATCGGAACTGCTTCCTGCCTTGGTGCGTCGGGTTCAGCCGTAGCAGGCTTCTTCTTCTTCTTTGCGGCCATCCTGGGGTCGATGCCAGGACGCCCAAGGGCCTTGCGCTTCTCAGCCTCATTGTAGGCTTGCACACATCTGTCAGCCAGAGTCTTCATGCACTCACGCAAACCCTGAGCTTCTGTACGTTTCTTTACAAAGGCTTCCTTGAGCTCGTGCATCATTGTCTTGAAGTTTTTCACTTCTTGCACACTGAGCTTGGCCATATGCTTCTTGAACTGAGCCTTTTCATAGTCAATCTTTTGCTTCAGTTCAACAATGCGCTGGGCGACAGCTAGCTCTGAAGCAATGGCGCCTTGGAAGGCTACACTGAGGCCAATGGGTAGTTGCAGATCTTCAAAGCTGATGTTTGGCGTGTCAAACCACTCGTCAATGAAGTTGTGGATGATGGTTACATCAAAGAGAGGCAGATCATTGAAGATTTCTGCTTCTTCTTTGCTCCTAATGAGTTGCTCAAGAGCGTCATCTGCAAGATCTTCATCTGCAAGATCTTCATCACTTGACAGATCGATGGCATCATTGCGCAGAATGGCAGCAGCTGTTAGCTCTTGGCTGGTGTGAGGCAGAGGCATCTTGACCTTCTGGGGCTTGGAGATGCGTGATAAGTCTTCGGACTGCACACTGTCTTCAGGAGGTGCAGTTGCCAGTGGCTTCGCCCGTGAGATTTTTGGTGAAGGGGCAGGCTTTGAAGCTTTAGGCTTCTTCAGCTTCTTTGTCTTCGGCGCTGCAGGCGCTTCATATGATTTAGTGTCAGCTGCAGGCTCATTCATTGTAGTCCCTTGAACCAAGATGTGGGTGATGAGGCCTTCAAGGTTGTAGAAAGGACCGATGACATTGGGTTCTGCATCTCGTGTGCCATCAGCCCTTGGAGCTGAGGGACCAGGGTTGAAGTCTAGTCCCAATGTCTTCTTGTTTTGCTTCGCTGAGCTCTGGGAAAACTAGAAGTTGCGCTTGAACAGATTGTCATCACGACACCATAGTAGTGACGATGGGTGTGCATCAGCAGGCTGTGGCCCACGGACCATGCAGGGATAGAAGCCTTGTTTAATGGCTTCATCTCTGGACCTGGGTAGAAGATTCTTGTATAGGATGTCTCCCCACGGTCTCTTGATGGCATTTTTCTCAGCATATTCCTGGGTTAAAATCGGTATTTGAACCATTGTTCTACCCAATATCTTCGAATCCATTGGATTCGGGTCTTGCGCTGATTGTAATCTTCTTCAGGATCTGTCTTGTACAGTTCTGAGAGGTCATCTGGCAGATCTCTAGATGTTTCTCCATGACGCTTTCTGCCACCCTTCCTTGCTGTTTTCTCTGAAGCCATGAACTTTAAACTGAAAGGCTTCAACACGTTCAAAGGCTTCAAAGGTTTTCACTTGCTGGTCAAACAGGAACTGGCTTCGGGAGAATTTATGTGATGCTGTAAGAATTCTGCAAATGAATGCAGACTATGAGAACCAAAGGATTCTCCCACGGACATGTACCTATGAAAGCATTAAGGTGCGAGGGAAGGGGAAGAGGTCATATGCATTCTCAGAAGATTTTCAAGATAAATCAGTTTAGAAGACATTGACCTCATCGTGCGAAGACATTCACTCATAGATAAGGAGTTGGTTCTAGATTTGTACGAATCCACAGATCAGTACAAGTGAGGAATCTAACTACTTTGTGAAGCATAAGTGAATATACTAGGCATGTTATGAGATGCAGTATGAGAGAGATCTAACTTGAGTGAATAGAAACTGCTTGTGGTAGAAAGTGACAAAGCCATAGGATCAATGGTGCTGTAAAAAGGAAGTTTTCTTTACCACACTAAGAACTGCTAGACGGAGTGGAAGATGAGGCCGAGCAGTTCGATCTTCCGTGCCCTAACTTGGCGACAGAGGACACCTACGGCGACGGCGGAGAGGACGATGTCCGCGGTCGGCGTGAAGACGGCGTCGGAGAGGTTGCGGCAGCGAAGCGCTTCATCGCCGGCGTCATCGAGGGCTAGCGGTGGCGCTAGGGTTCGTGCGAGAGTGGAAGAAGAGATAATGACCGTTGTGAAGTGTGTATTTATAGGTACAGGGGCGGCACTGCGTTATTACACAGGTGCCCCTGGCGATTCGCATCTGAGGAACACGTGGCCATTATGCGGAATTTTGGGGTTTGTTCCACGTCCCACGCACGCCTGGATTGTCGGGTGGTCGTTCCTACTTCTCCGGGTTTCATGTGGATGAATGAGCATTGAAAACAGACTTAATGGTTGTCTCTATATCTTCTGTTGACAAGGACGCAGAGAAGACATTCGACAGTTTCAATAGAATGCATATGATTTGGAGAGATAGAATTTGAGATAGAAAGCATAGAGAGGTTAGTGTCCGATCACATTCACTTAGTTCAAAAGATTCAACAAGAAGACATAGCTATAAGTGAATGCTGTAGAGGACAGAACACTAGTAGATATATATATCTGTATAATCAACATAGTGAAGATAATCATGAAGATATATTGAGATTGAAGCCAAGCTAAATGTGAAGACATAGCAAATGTAACGCCATGAGTGAAACACTTCAAAATAGAACATTTGGTGGTGGCATTACCCACCGTATAGGAAGTATTAGACCCAGACACGGCGCACAATTATCGTGGCGCTCCGAAGTCAAATTCCACATTAATGTATTCACACTTAGAATGTATGTCTTCATTGATTGAAGATATACTTTACTTCATGTGTTGCACATCTAAGTCATCAATATGCATAAGGGTTAGGATGTGTGCCTGATCACAGGACATTTGAGGATTCCAGGATATTTAGCTCACACCGTAACTTGCAAAATCTCTTCTCATCCAAGGGCTTGGTGAAGATATCTGCCAATTGCTCTTCAGTGTTGACGTGTATGATGTCAATATCTTCCTTCACAACATGATCTCTGAGAAAGTGATGACGAATTTCAATGTGCTTTGTCTTCGAGTGCTGAACTGGGTTGTTGGCAATCTTGATGGCGCTTTCGTTGTCTCAGTAGAGTGGCACTTGCTTCATATGAATGCCATAGTCCTTGAGTGTTTGCTTCATCCACAGAAGCTGAGTGCAGCAAGATCCAGCAGCAATGTATTCAGATTCAGCAGTGGCGAGAGATACACAGTTCTGCTTCTTTGAAGACCAACATACAAGTGATCGCCCCAGAAAGTGACATGTGCCTGATGTAGACTTGCGATCAACTTTGTCACCAGCATAATCAGCATCCGAGAATCCAACCAGATCAAACTCTGAGCCCTTTGGATACCATAATCCTAGAGTTGGGTGTGAGCCAAATATCGAAGAATTCGCTTCACAGCTAAGTGATGCGACTCCTTTGGTGCCGCTTGAAATCGAGCACACATGCAAACACTAAGCATAATATCTAGCCTAGATGCACATAGATAAAGTAAAGAACCAATCATGGAGCAGTATACCTTTTGATCGAACTCCTTACCATTGTCGTCGGGACCCACATGATGTTTGGCTGGCATTGGTGTCGTGAAGCCTTTGCAGTCTTGCATACCGAACTTCTTCAGGCAATCTTTGACATACTTCTCTTGAGATATGAAGATGCCGTTGCATTGTTGTCGTATTTGAAGACCGAGGAAGAACTTCAGCTCTCCCATCATAGACATCTGATATTGCTCTTGCATCATATATCCAAACTCTTCACTATACTTCTGATTGGTGCAGCCGAAGATAATGTCATCCACATATATTTGGCACACAAACAGTTCACCATCATATGTCTTCGTGAAGAGAGTGGGGTCTAGGGAACCAGGTATGAAGCCTTTGCTCTTCAGGAAATATTTGAGTGTGTCATACCAGGCCCGAGGGGCTTGTTTGAGGCCATACAGTGCCTTGTTGAGCTTGTATACCATGTCAGGATGTTTTGGATCTTCAAAGCCATGCGGTTGTGCAACATACACTTCTTCAATCTTGCCATTAAGAAAAGCACTCTTCACATCCATTTGATATAGAAGTATGTTATGATGATTTTCATATGCCAGCAGTATGCATATGGCTTCAAGTCTAGCCACAGGAGCAAATGTTTCATCGAAGTCAATGCCTTCCACTTGAGTATATCCTTGAGCAACGAGACGAGCTTTGTTTTTGACAACTTGACCATGCTCATCTTGCTTGTTGCGGTATATCCATTTGGTGCCTATTATATTGTGCTTCCGTGGATCAGGACGCTTAACCAGTTCCCATACATTATTCAGCTCAAACTGATGAAGCTCTTCTTGCATAGCTTGAATCCATTCAGGTTCCATGAAGGCTTCTTCAACTTTCTTGGGATTTGTTATTGAGACGAATGCGAAGTGCCCACAGAAATTTGCTAGCTGAGTTGCCCTTGAACGAGTGAGTGGACCGGGTGCATTGATGCTATCAATTATTCTTTCAATCTGCACTTCATTGGCAACGCGAGGATGTACAGGGCGAAGATTTTGCTCTTGCTGATCATTGTCGTTGTTAGAAGGAATGTCTTCAGGCTAAGCATTGTCTTCATGTTGATTAGGTGCTGAGATGATAAGTTCTTCTTCAGGATGAGCTTCAGAACGTATAATTTCTCCAGTTCCCATTAGCTTGATTGATTCACTGGATGAAACTTCATCTAGCACATTTGGCAGTTGCTCTCTTTGTGAACCATTGGTCTCATCGAACCGCACATCCACTGTTTCAACCACTTTGTAATGAAAGAGATTGAAGACTCTGTAGGAGTGCGAATCCTTTCCATATCCAAGCATAAAACCCTCATGTGCTTTTGGTGCAAACTTTGAGGTGTGATGTGGGTCCTTGATCCAGCACCTGGCTCCAAATACTCTGAAGTAACTGACATTTGGCTTCTTGCCAGTAAGGAGCTCATAAGATTTCTTGTTCAGAAGCTTGTGAAGATAAACACGATTGATTGTATGGCATGCAGTATCAATGGCTTCAGGCCAGAATTTTCTTGGAGTCTTGTATTCATCTAGCATCGTTCTGGCCATCTCAATGATGTCATTCTGCTGTGGCGTGTACGGAGCCGAGAATTCATGTGTGATGCCCAAGGTATCAAGATATGTATCAAGGCCAGTGTTCTTGAATTCAGTTCCATTGTCACTTCTGATGTGCTTTATCTTGGCGCCATAATTGTTCATAGCTCGATTTGTGAAGTGTCTGAAGACATCCTGCACTTCAGTCTTGTAAAGGATTATGTGCACCCAAGTATATCTAGAATAATCATCAACAATGACAAAGCCATAGAGACAAGAAGTAGTAGTAAGAGTTGAGTAATGAGTGGGACCGAAAAGATCCATGTGAAGCAGTTTGAAGGGTCGAGTAGTGGTCATGATTGTCTTCGAGGGATGTTTGGCCCTCGTCATCTTCCCTGCTTCACAGGCACCGCATAAGTGATCTTTCTTGAACTTGACGCCCTCGATGCCTATGACATGCTTCTTCTTTGCCAGGGTGTGGAGGTTCCTCATGCCAGCATGTCCAAGCCTCCGATGTCAGAGCCAACATTCTGAAGCTTTTGCTAGAAGACATACGGCAAGCTGTGGTCCTGCTGAGAAATCTACCACGTACAAATCATCTTTTCGATACCCTTCAAATACTAGAGACTTGTCAGATTCCATTAGTACAAGGCAACAATATTTTCCAAATATTACGATCATGTTCAAATCGCAGAGCATTGAGACAGACATTAAGCTGAAGCCAAGGGATTCAACAAGCATGACTTTATCCATGTGTTGATCCCTTGAGATTGCAACTCTACCTAGACCCAATACCTTACTTTTACCAGTGTCAGCAAATGTGATGTGGCTCTTGTCGGATGGACGTAAGGTTGAGTCCATAAGAAGGCTTCTTTTGCCAGTCATGTGATTTGTACACCCACTATCAATAATCCATTCTGAAGACGCTGGTGTCGTACCCTACAGTGCAGTTAGGGGGATAGGCTTCACCAAGAGCATTGTGAAGCAAAAACATTTGACGAACCAATGGGTTATGAAAGCTTAGATCCAGATTAGGACTAATAGGGAGAGTAGCAAGCGATTCAGGAATGAAGTACATAGTAAGACCATTCGGGCATTTGATCTTGCGCCCTACAAGATGTTTAAGGTCCCCAGCAATAGCGTCAGATGATTTTGGTTTTCTGCTGGAGACCTTTCCCTGCAAAAGAGAGTTAAGCTTTCTTAGCCACCCACATCTTCAAGGGTGGCTTAGAAGCAATAAGTCTAAGTGCAGCATATGAGAATTTTGGCTTTGGAGCCCTAGCAAACAGTCTTGCAGGCAGACAATAGTACTCATAAGAATAAGCAGAATAGTTCTTGGTCTTATGAACATGACGGTTTGACGAACCGCTCTCATATTCATATGCCTGAGTATGGTTTCCCTGCAAAACATTTGCGTTAGTGCGACTCAGGTGAGTCCTCTGTCTATATGAAGCCTTTGGACTGTATGAAGCCTTTGGTCTGAGGTTTGTCTTCACGTGAGGTGTCATGATGACATTCACAGGAAGATTCTCCAGACACCTTTTCGGAACCCAGATCTTCTTCATAGGCGGTCCATTCCTGCAGTTAGTACCAATGTACCTGGCAAACACTTCACCATTCTGATTCTTAAACAGTATATAGTTTGCATCAAAGGATTCATCAATGATAATGGGGTTAGCACAAGTGAAGCCAGATAGATTGGATGGATCTGCTGAAGGTTCCTTTGCAGCAACCCACATGGTTTTGGGGTACTGCTCAGGTTTCCAGTAAGAGCCATCAGCATTCATTTTCCTTACGAACCCAACACCCTCTTTCCTCGGGTTTCGATTCAGAATCTGCTTTTTGAGGGCATCACATAGTGTCTGGTGCCCTTTAAGACTTTTGTACATCCCTGTTTCAAGCAATGTCTTCAACCTAGCATTCTCATCAGCAATAGCGGTGGTATCCTCAGCAGAGGGGTTAGTTACCACATCAACAGTTGAAGATATTGCAACAGCAGTAGCAGTAGAACATTCAGCAACAGAAGTAGCATTATCATGCTCAATGCATTTAAGACATGGTGGTTCAAATCCTTCCTGAGCGGAACTGATCTGTTTGGCGCGAAGTGACTCGCTTTCCTTTTGAAGATCTTCATGAACCGCTCTCAATTTCTCAAGATTTTGCTTCCTTTGAAGATAATCATAGGAAAGCTTTTCATGAGTTTTTGAGAGAGTTTCATGACGACTTTCAAGTTCCTGATACTTAACGTGAAGATTTTTTATGTCTTCAATTAAGGATTCAGATCGAGTCATTTCAGCACCTAATAGATCATCGCTTCTGTCTAACAGTTTTTGAATATGTTCCATAGCTTTCTGTTGTTCAGTTGCAATTTTAGCAAGTGTTTTGTAGCTGGGTTTTGAACCACAATCAGAGTCATCGTCACTAGATGTTTGATAGTTAGTAGTGCGTGAGTTTACCTTGGCACCGCGTGCCATGAAGCAGTAGGTAGAAGCGGAGTAGTCCTTGTCATTTGCATCGGTGTCGGTGATGAAGTCATTGTCTTCAGTGTTGAAGATGGACTTGGCAACGTATGCTGTAGCCAGACTTGCGACGCCTGAATCAGACTCCTCCTCAGACTCCACCTCCGCCTCCTCAGAAGCGGACTCCTCCTCTGAATCCATTTCCTTGCCAACAAACGCATGTGCCTTGCCAAATGAGCTCTTCTTGTGTGTTGAAGACTTTGAGGAAGACTTGGAAGAAGACTTTGAGTATTTCTTCCTCTTCTTCTTGTCGTCAGAGTCATATTCCTTGCTCTTCTTCTTATTTTTGTTCTCATTGTCCCACTGTGGACACTCATAGATGAAGTGGCCAGGTTTCTTGCACTTGTGACATGTTTTCTTCTTGTAGTCGTGAGCAGAAGCTTCATCATTCCTTGAGCTTGATCGGGAAGACTTTCTGAAACCTTTATTCTTGGTGAATTTTTGTAACTTCTTCACAAGCATAGCAAGTTCCCTTCCAATGTCTTCAGGATCATCCGAACTGCTGTCAGATTCATCTTCAAATGAGGAGACAGCTTTTGCCTTCAAGGCACGAGTTCGCCCATAGTTTGGACCATAGATATCTCTTTTCTCAGAAAGCTGAAACTCATGTGTGCTGAGCCTCTCAAGTATGTCAAACGGATCGAGTGTCTTGAAATCAGGACATTCTTGAATCATCAGGGCTAGGGTGTCAAACGAACTATCAAGTGATCTCAGTAGTGTCTTGACGACTTCATGTTTGGTGATCTCAATAGCGCCGAGGGCTTGAAGCTCATTTGTGATGTCAATGAGTCGGTCAAATGTGAGCTGGACATTCTCATTGTCATTTCGCTTGAAGCGGTTGAAGAGGTTGCGAAGGACACTGATTCTCTGATCTCTCTGGGTTGAGATGCCTTCATTGACCTTGGAGAGCCAGTCCCAGACCAGCTTAGATGTTTTCAAAGCACTCACACGGCCATACCGTCCTTTGATCAGATGACCACAGATGATGTTCTTGGCAGTAGAGTCCAGTTGAACGAATTTCTTGACATCAGCAGCAGTGACACCTTCTCCAGCCTTGGGAACGCCGTTCTCGACGACATACCATAGGTCGACGTCAATGGCTTCAAGATGCATGCGCATCTTATTCTTCCAGTAGGGATATTCAGTTCCATCGAAGACGGGGCACGCAACAGAGACTTTAATTATCTCTGCAGTCGACATAGCTAAAACTCCAGGTGGTTAAACCGAATCACACAGAAGAAGGGAGCACCTTGCTCTGATACCAATTGAAAGTGCGTTATATCGACTAGAGGGGGGTGAATAGGCGATTTTTATGAAAGTCTTCAAAACGTGGGAGTTATGAAGACAAACGATAGAAATAAACCTAATACCCTGCAGCGGAAGGTAGACTACACTAGGCAGGCCATAGTCAAGTATTCAATAGAGTGAAAGCACAATGACTAATAGCAGCAATGTAGTAAGGATCAGGTAGGAAGATACTGTGAAGCCACACAGAACATGCAGTCACTCAGTGAAGACAAAAGATAGTGCGAACATACAATGACTTCACAGGGAGTAACAGTAAGCAAAGGGAAGGGAAGATGGAACTAGTGACTCGCTGAAGACAATGATTTGTTGGACCAGTTCTAGTTGCTGTGACAACTCTACGTCTGGTTAGGGCGGCTAGGTATTTAAACCTTAGGACACATAGTCCCGGACACCCAGTCCTGAACACGCAGCTCAGGACACCCGGTCCACACCGTATTCCCCTTGAGCTAAGGTCACACAGACCTCGCCCAATCACTCTGGTAAGTCTTCAAGGTAGACTCCCAAACCTTCACAAACTTTGTTCACCGGCAATCCACAATGTCTCTTGGATGCTCAGAACGCGACGCCTAACCGGCTGGAGGATGCACAGTCCTCAAGTGTAATAAGTCTTCAGATCACACAGACAAGAAGACTTTGGCTCTGGGTGGTTAGGGCTTTATCCTCGCAAGGAATTCTCTCTCAAAGGCTTCGAGGTGGGTTGCTCTCAAACGACAAAAGCCGTATACTCAATCTGAGCAGCCAACCGTTTATGGTTGTAGGGGGTGGGCTATTTATAGCCACTTGGCAACCCGACCTGATTTGTCCGAAATGACCCTGGGTCACTAAGGAACTGACACATGTTCCAACGGTCAGATTTCAAACTCACACGGCAACTTTACTTGGGCTACAAGCAAAGCTGACTTGTCCGACTCTGGACAAGATTCGCTCTCATAGTCTTCACTCGAAGACATAGGTTTTGGTTAGGCATCACTTCAGTCATTCTGACTGGTTCTCTTGGACCCCACTTAACAGTACGGTGGTTCCTATGACTCAACACAAAATAAAAAGAACTACGAAAGATCTAAGTCTTCGAGCTCCATAGGCTTCATGTGGTGTCTTCTCTTGTCATAGTCTTCAATGTGAATATCTTCATATACCACCTTTGACTTCAATGTCTTCATACATTTTTAGGGGTCATCTCTGGTAGGAAAACCGAATCAATGAGGGACTTCTACCTGTGTTATCCTGCAATTCACACAAACACATTAGTCCCTCAACTAGGTTTGTCGTCAATACTCCAAAACCAACTAGGGGTGGCACTAGATGCACTTACAGAAATTCATTCTCGTTTTTCAACTAGTTTATATGCACCGGAGCATGTACATGTAGTTCAAATTTGAATTATGCACCTGAAATCCCTACAAAACCAAGTTAATGTATAAAAATGTCCAAACGAACCCCGAAAATTTCCAAAATTAAACACAACATTCCTGTTGTTCTATGTTGACACTAGAAATTTTTTGGAATCAATAAGAGGCAACAGATATCGTTTCGTCCCCAAAGGTGGCACATTCCCTACCGAAACCATCACGCTTGTTGTGAGAAGCTCTGGTTTGGGAGAAGCTTATACCCAAACCTGCCCCAAATGGGACAAATTTTTTACCACGGCATGTTGATGCCGCTCCATGATAGCATGTCAAGTTTCTTGAATTTCAGATGAGTTTTGGATGTACTAGAATTTAAAACCAAGTATCTCAATGTTTGCGGCCGAGTGACGGTGGCAGGGTGTTTCACATTCATTCCCATTTCTTGCATGGGACCTAAGCATGCAACCAAGGACACATATTTGATTTTTCAACCAGTTTATATCACTGGAGCACGTGCATGTAGTTCAAATTTGAATTATGCACCTGAAATGCCTAGACAACCAAGTTAATGTATAAAAACGTCCAAACTAACCCTGAATAATTCCATTTTTTGATGAGACACCTATAGTTGCATGTTCACTGCAGATAAAAGTTCTAGCAATTCAAACACCATCCTTTGCAGCTGTGACCCCATTACGTAATTCAAATCAAGACGAAAAATCAAGTAGATCGCACACAGTTTATTATCACTGACACGTCTCCGTCGTATCTATAATTTTTGATTGTTCCATGCCAATATTCTACAACTTTCATATACTTTTGACAACTTTTTATATTGTTTTTGGGACTAACATATTGATCCAGTGCCCAATGACAGTTCCTGTTTGTTGCATGTTTTATGTTTCGTAGAATATCCATATCAAACGGAATCCAAACGGGATAAAAACGGACGGAGAATATTTTTGGAATATTTGGAGAATTCCGGAAGAAAAATCCACGCGAGACGGTGCCCGAGGTGGCCACGAGGCAGGGGGCGCGCCTGCCCCCCTGGGCGCGCCCCTGACCCTCGTGGGCCACCCGTAAGGTAGTTGATGCCCTTCTCCGGCCGCAAGAAAGCTACTTTTTGGGAAAAAACACGGCAAAGGTTTCGGTCCAATCGGAGTTACGGATCTCCATATATATACGAAACAGTGAAAGGGCAGCAGAACAGAACGCATAAACAGAGAGAGACAGAGAGACATATCCAATCTCGGAGGGGCTCTCGCCCCTCCCATGCCATGGAGGCCAAGGACCAAAGGGGAGACCCTTCTTCCATCTAGGGAGGAGGTCAAGGAAGAAGAAGATGAAGGGGCCCCCTCTCCCCTTCTCTTCCGATGGCGCTGGAACGCTGTCGTGGCCATCACCATCATCACCGCGATCTACACCAACACCTCCGCCATCTTCACCAACATCTCCATCACCTTCTCCCCTCTATCTACAGTGGTCCACTCTCCCACAACCCGTTGTACCCTCTACTTGAACATGGTGCTTTATGCTTCATATTATTATCCAATGATGTGTTGACATCCTATGATGTCCGAGTAGATTTTCGTTGTCCTATCGGTGGTTGATGAATTGCCATGATTGATTTAATTTGCTTGTGGTTATGTTTCTGTCCTTTGGTGCCCATCATATGAGCGCGCGCGTGGATCACACCATAGGGTTAGTTGTATGTTGATAGGACTATGTATTGGAGGGAAAGAGTGACAGAAGCTTCAACCTAGCATAGATATTGATGCATATGGGATTGAAGGGGGACCAATATATCTTAATGTTATGGTTGGATTTTACCTTAATGAACGTTAGTAGTTGTGGATGCTTGCTAATAGTTCCAATCATAAGTGCATAGAATCCCAAGTCAGGGATGACATGCTAGCAGTGGTCTCTCCCACATAATACTTGCTATCGGTCTAGTAAAGTAGTCAATTGCTTAGGGGCAATTTGACAACTCCTACCACCACTTTTCCACACTCGCTATATTTACTTTATTGCTTCTTTACTTACAATAGCCCCTACTTTTTATTTACTTGCTCTTTATTATCTTGCAAACCTATCCAACAACACCTACAAAGTACTTCTAGTTTCATACTAGTTCTAGGTAAAGCGAACATCAAGCGTGCGTAGAGTTGTATCGGTGGTCGATAGAACTTGAGGGAATATTTGTTCTGCCTTTAGCTCCTCGTTGGGTTCGACACTCTTACTTATCGAAAACTGTTGCGATCCCCTATACTTGTGGGTTATCAAGACCTTTTTCTGGCCCCGTTGCCGGGGACCAATAGCGTGGGGTGAATATTCTCGTGTGTGCTTGTTTGCTTTATCACTAAGTAATTTTTATTTGTTGTTCTTAGTTGTTTTCTATCTTTAGTTATGGGTAGGAAACACAAAATACCAAAAATATTAGTTGTACCTACTAAACCAATGGTTGAAGAACCACTCAATCTATCACACTGCTGAAGCTTATTACTTGGATCATCTTCGATCCCTATGTGCTCGTGCTGAAACCCCAACTAGCTTAGTTGAGGGCAAATCTTTAGGTGAGCATGCTTGTTATGTGCGACACCGAATATCTGAAAAAGGGAAATTTTTACTGGGTCAAATTCATCGTTTGCAATGCTATGCTTGGAATTTATGCGAAATATATGATATTACTTGTTGTTCTAAAAACCCTGAGAAACACCTTCCCTATCAATGTGAGTTTAGTGATAATGGAATTGTATCTTCGTATGCTAAGGGTGTTTATAGTTACTATGATGTTCAACAAATTGAAGAATTTGTTGCTTTTAAGGGTGCTTATGAAATTTCTTCTTTGATTGAAACGTATGATGCTAGTCTTTACAAATCTGAAAATTTTGACATACTTAAATATTGCTATGATAATTATGCTTCTAATGCCTATGTTGAACCATATATTGAGGACTACCCCGCTAAAAGATGAGAAGAGACTAATATTTTGCAGGAGTCTATGGAAGAAGAAATTGATGAAACTGTGAGCTCATTGGATGAAAAAGATGAGGAGGAGAGCAAAGAACAAAAGGAGGAAGACCGGATTAGCTACCCGTGCCCACCTTCTAATGAGAGTAACTTTTCAACTCATACATTGTTTAATTTCCCTTTGTGCTTACCGAAGGATGATTGCTATGATGATTGTTATGATCCCGTTGATTCTCTTGAAATATCCCTTTTTGATGATGCTTGCTATGCTTGTGGCCAAGATGCCAATATGAATTATGATTATGGAGATGAACTTGCTATAGTTCCTTATGTTAAACATGAAATTGTTGCTATTGAACCCACACATGATAGTCCTATTATCTTTTTGAATTCTCCCGACTACACTATATCGGAGAAGTTTGCCCTTATTAAGGATTATATTGATGGGTTGCCTTTTACCGTTGCACATGATGATTTATGATAGGTATAATATGCATGTGCTTGATGCTCCTACTTGCAATTATTATGAGAGAGGAACTACATCTCCGCCTCTTTATGTTTCCAATACAACAAAATTGCAAGATACTGTTTATACTATGCATTGGCCTTTACTTTGTGTGCATAAATTGTTCTTTTATGAAATGCCTATGCATAGGAAGAGAGTTAGACTTTGTCATTGCATGAATATGTTACTTTTTGCTCACTACTAAATTACAAATCATTGTTAATTAAAATTGGCTTTGATATACCTTGGGATCCGGGTGGATCCATTACTTGAGCACTATATGCCTAGCTTAATTGCTTTAAAGAAAGCGCTGCCAGGGAGACAACCCGGAAGTTTTAGAGAGTCATTTATTTCTGTTGAGTGCTTTCATATAGTTTAAAAACAACAAAAATAAAGAGGGGAACCCAAGACTTTTTCAAAAAGGAAAGTGAAAGTGAGAAAGACAAGCATTGTTGAAGTGGGAGAGCTCCTTGAACTTTGTTCATGCTCACGACAACTTTGTGAATCTTGATTACAGAAACTTTTCAATAAAAATAAGTATCCCCTTGTACAATTCCATTATATTATAAAAATAATGTGCCAAGGTTTGCCTTTAGGATGTTTACATTTGCTTGATGGTCTGTACGGTGCAAGACAGAAACTTTGGCTGTAGTGCACGATTTTACATTTTTAGCTGGAACGTCAAATGGTTCTGATTCTTTTTGCACTGTATTTCTATACAATTTTTTTATTTTTTCCTAATTTTGGTAGAATTTTTCAAGTATCATAAGTATGGTGAATGTTCAGATTATTACAGACTGTTCTGTTTTAGACAGATTCTGTTTTTGATGCATAGTTTGCTTGTTTTGATGAAACTAATGATTTATATCAGTGGATTAAGCCATGAAAAAGTTATACTACAGTAGACGCAATGCAAAAAAAATATGAATTGGTTTGTAGCAGTACTTAGAGTAGTGATTTGCTTTATTATACTAACGGATCTTACCGAGTTTTCTATTGAAGTTTTGTGTGGATGAAGTGTTCGATGATCGAGAAGGTCTCAATGTGAGAAGAAGGAAGAGAGGCAAGAGCTCAAGCTTGGGGATACCCGAGGCACCCCAAGTAAATATTCAAGGAGACTCACGCGTCTAAGCTTGGGGATGCCCCGGAAGGCATCCCCTCTTTCTTCAACAAGTATCAGTATGTTTTTGGATTCGTTTCGTTCATGCGATATGTGCAATCTTGGAGCGTCTTTTGCATTTAGTTTTCATTTTTCTTTTATGCACCATGCTGGTATGAGATAGTCCTTGGTTGATTTATAGAATGCTTCATGTGCTTCACTTATATCATTTGATGTTTGGATTGCCTATTTCTCTTCACTTAGACAACCGCCATTTGTAGAATGCTCTTTTGCTTCACTTATATTTGTTAGAGCGCGGGCATATCTTTTGTAGAAAGAATTGAACTCTCTTGCTTCACTTATATCCATTTAGAGAGATGACATGAATTGGTCATTCACATGGTTAGTCATAAAATCCTACATAAAACTTGTAGATCACTGAATATGATATGTTTGATTCCTTGCAATAGTTTTGCGATATAAAGATGGTGATATTAGAGTCATGCTAGTGGGTAGTTGTGGATTAGTAGAAATACTTGTGTTGAGGTTTGTAATTCCCGTAGCATGCACATATGGTGAACCGTTATGTGATGAAGTCGGAGCATGATTTATTTATTGATTGTCTTCCTTATGAGTGGCGGTCGGGGACGAGCGATGGTATTTTCCCACCAATCTATCCCCCTAGGAGCATGCGCGTAGTACTTTGTTTCGATGACTAATAAAATTTTGCAATAAGTATGTGAGTTCTTTATGACTAATGTTGAGTCCATGGATTATACGCACTCTCACCCTTCCATCATTGCTAGCCTCTCTAGTATCGCGCAACTTTCGCCGGTACCATAAACCCACCATAAACTTTTCTCAAAACAGCCACCATACCTACCTATCATGGCACTTTCATAGCCATTCCGAGATATATTGCCATGCAACTTCCATCATCATCATATACATGACTTGAGCATTCATTGTCATATTGCTTTGCATGATCGTAAGATAGCTAATATGATATTTTCATGGCTAGTCCATTTTTTGATGTCATTGCTACGCTAGATCATTGCACATCCCGGTACACCACCGGAGGCATTCATATAGTCATATTTTGTTCTAGTATCGAGTTGTAATATTGAGTTGTAAGTAAATAAAAGTGTGATGATCATCATTATTAGAGCATTGTCCCATGTGAGGAAAGGATGATGGAGACTATGATTCCCCCACAAGTCGGGATGAGACTCCGGACTTTACAAAAAAAAGAGGCCAAAGAAGCCCACTGTTGGTGTCAAAACCGGCGGATCTCGGGTAGGGGGTCCCGAACTGTGCGTCTAAGGCGGATAGTAATAGGAGGCAGGGGACACAATGTTTTACCCAGGTTCGGGCCCTCTTGATAGAGGTAAAACCCTACGTCCTGCTTGATTGTTCTTGATGATATGAGTATTACAAGAGTAGATCTACCACGAGATCAGAGAGGCTAAACCCTAGAATCTAGCCTATGGTATGATTGTCTGTCCTCCTACGGACTAAAAACCCTCCGGTTTATATAGACACCGGAGGGGGCTAGGGTTACACAAGGTCGGTTACAAAGGAGGAGATACGCATATCTGTATTGCCTAGCTTGCCTTCCACACCAAGTAAAGTCCCATCCGGACACGAGATGAAGTCTTCAATCTTGTATCTTCATGGTCCAACAGTCCGGCCAAAGGATATAGTCCGGCTGTCCGGAGACCCCCTAATCCAGGACTCCATCAGTAGCCCCTGGACCAGGCTTTAATGACGATGAGTCCGACGCGCAGTGTTGTCTTCGACATTGCAAGGAGGGTTCCTCCTCCGAATACACCATGGAAGAGTTTGAGTGCAAAGACAGTGTCCGACCCTGTCAAATAAGTTCCACATACCACCATAGAGAGAATAATACTTCCATAAATCCAATCTGCTGATATGTTTTGATAGCATGACATCACTTCATGGCTCGGTTATTATTCCGCTTTTCTCAACCAGCTCCGCACATATCGCGAGGCGGTTTTCTCGATACGTCTTGTCAAAGCAGAGATCGTGTTCCCCTTATCACGGGATTCTCATCAATACGGACATGGGTAACCCAACCGCGCCATCAATTATGGCACCTGGAGAATGAGCAGTTTTGCCAGGCAAGTGGGGGGACTCATCGCCTCCTCCGCCCTTATAAAAGGGACAAAGATCTACTTTTTTCACCCATGCCTTCTTCCTTCTCGCTTTCCCATTCCCGCACACTCGAGCTCTACCGCGCAAGCTCGCGTCCTTCTTCTCAAACCACTCCAAGAATCTCTGGAGCAGGAGGCAAGTGGATGGCTTCCTCCGTCCCGGAGGAAAACATCAAAAAGTTACGGGAGGCCGGATACCTACCTACGAATATCGCGCACCGGCTGCCGAATGCGGGGCAGATTGTCCCAACGCCCGAACCCCATGAGAGGGTAGTTTTTCTTTCCCATTTCATCCGCGGACTGGGATTTCCTCTCCACCCGTTTGTCCGCGGGCTCATGTTTTACTACGGGCTGGATAAAGACAGCGGAGCAGCTTGATTGCCCAGCCCCCCTTCCCGAAGATCCTGCAAACATTCTTCTAACGAAGATGCTGACTCCAGCACCTTACGAGGTGCCGGAAAAGACAGCCAAGAAGAAGGACGCGGGGACCCGAAAGGGTCTCCGGCGCAAGATGGTTCTATCGAACTCATCGTCTGATGAGTCCGACACACCCTCCTCCCACGGAAACGAGGAGGAGGAGAAAAGTCCCCCCCCGGCGGGGGAGACAAGAAAAGGAAGGTCGACCCATCCGGGTAGGCCGAAGGGTCCAAGAAGGGAAAGACCCTCCCTCCAGACTGTGCCACGATGGCCGCCGACAGCGGCGACGAGTGGCTACCCAGGGACAAGCCCCTGGCGAAGTCGTAAGTGTCCGGACACCATAGTACTTCATCGTACGTTTTATTGTACTGCCTTTGCTCATGCCGAACCTGATTATGCAGTATGGCCCGAGATCGTCTCGACGTACCCTCGTCGAGCGGCTCTTTGGGCTCGTCGGATATGAACAGCGGTTCTCCTCCGACGGCTTACACCCCTCGCCCTACGGACAACGCCGAGGTGGTGTCTCAAGAGGCACCGTCCCAAGGGGGAGGCGTTCCTGGGGGCGCTTCACGGCGACCTCCCGGACCCTGGGTACCAAGGGAGCGAGGCTCCTGCGGGCTTTGAGTTTGGGCCCCAGCCAGACACTGTGCCGGAACCTTCAATGGCTCCGGACTCCGACAGGCGGTCCCCCATTAAGGGGGCCCAACCATCTGTGCCGGTGTCCTCTCTCCAACCAGAGGCACCGGACAACTTGTTGGAAGCGCTTCACAGCGCTTCCATCGATGAAGAACACCGCACTATCATGAGTGCGATGGTTAAGAAGGTTCAGTCCGCCAAGAATGGGCTGACCGAAGCTTGCGCCAGCCTCCTAGTGGGCTTTGAGGTAAGCATTCAAAATATAAAAATATTACCACATAGATAGTAGCCCCTGATGCTCTATTCGGCGTTCACGAAGAAAAGCCGAATAGAGTATCAAATGATAACTCAGGAGTCTAATTAGAGTATGTCTATGTGTATGTGCAGGCTTCCCTGCTGGCCACTGCCGCACGTACTGCGGAGGTCTCTGTGCTGAAGCAGGCCCTGAAGCGGTCCGAGGACGAGCTCGGCCGTACCAAGGGGCAGCTCGAAGAGAGCAAAAGTAAGATATAACCCATTTTATATAGTTAAAAAGAAGTCTTGTGTAAAGTAATAGGATCATCGTGAATTTGTCAGGGGCCACGACCGAGGTGGAGACCCTAAGGAAGGTGTTGTCCGCGGCCGAAGACAAAGCGGCCAAAGAATGTATTGAACGGGAGAAACAAGAAGCCCGAGTGGGCGAGGTGCAGCAAGAGCTCGAGGCTCTCGCCAAGAAGCACGAGTCCTTGGAGCTTGACTCCAAGATGCGGGAATCCGAGCTCGCGTAGGCGCTTGAATGCGTCTGGAGCGCCAAGGCCGAAGCCCACAAGGCCCTCCAGGAGATTGATGTGGCAAAGAAGATAGCAGCGGGTAAGGCATTCAATATGCAAAGCAAGCATGTGAAGGAGACTTTCCTTTTTCTTACCCGAGTTCGGAGCTCTCTAGGAGCGTTTGCAGATCTTCCCTGCAGTGTGCTGGATGCCGCAGAGTTTTACTGGGCTGAGGAGGGGAGCTCAACAGAGAAGTTGTTCTGGTCTCAGTATACTGGGACTGAACACCCCGTGTCCTTGAGCGACCAGCTGAAGCAGTTGGTCAAACTTCACAAGGCGGCCGAACAGGCCATGAAGGGTGAGGGAGTCCTGGATTAGGGGGTCTCCGGACAGCCGGATTATCTCCATTGGCCAGACTGTTAGACTAAGAAGATACAAGATTGAAGACTTCGTCTCGTGTCCGGATGGGACTCTACCTGGCGTGGAAGGCAAGCTAGGCAATACGTATATGGATGTCTCCTCCTTTGTAACCGACCTTGTGTAACCCTAACCCTCTCCGATGTCTACATAAACCGAAGGGTTTTAGACCGTAGGACAACAACCATAACATACAATCATACCATAGGCTAGCTTCTAGGGTTTAGCCTCTCTGATCTCGTGGTAGATCTACTCTTGTACTACCCATATCATCAATATTAATCAAGCAGGACGTAGGGTTTTACCTCCATCAAGAGGGCCCGAACCTGGATAAAACATCGTGTCCCCTGCCTCTTGTTACCATCCGGCCTAGACGCACAGTTCGGGACCCCCTACCCGAGATCCGCCGGTTTTGACATCGACATTGGTGCTTTCATTGAGAGTTCCTCTGTGTCGTCGCCGTTAGGCTTGATGGCTCCTACAATCATCGACGGCGATGCGGTCCAGGGTGAGACTTTTCTCCCCGGACAGATCTTCGTATTCGGCGGCTTTGCACTGCGGGCTAATTCGATTGGCCATCTGGCGCAGATTGAAAGCTACGCCCCTGGCCATCAGGTCAGATTTGGAAGTTTGAACTACACGGCCGACGTCCGCGGAGACTTCATCTTCGACGGATTTGAGCCACAGCCGGGCGCGCCGCACTGTCTCGATGGGTATGACCTAGCTCCGCCGCCGAACAGTGCCCCAGAGGCCGCGCCCGCATCAGCTCCGACCCTTAGCTCGGAGCCAACTGCGCCAATCGAGGGCGGGTGGCTAGACACCGCCTCAGGGGCTGCAGTCTCGACGGCGATCGAGCCAAACACCAGCATAATCCTCTGCGCAGCCCATGACTCCCAGGTGCCGGACTCTTTTTCTGACTCCGAACTTCCCGCGCCCCTACCAATCGAATCCGATTGGGCGCCGATCATGGAATTCACCGCCGCGGATATCTTTCAGCACTCGCCCTTCGGTGACATTCTGAATTCACTAAGGTCTCTCTCTCTTTGTCAGGAGAGCCCTGGCTGGATTATGGCCAACAGGATTGGGATGCGGACGATGAAGAAATTCGACGCCCACCCACCACCCACTTAATAGCCACTGTTGATGACTCGACAAACAAGCTCGACTTCGACTCCGAAGACATCGACGGTATGGACGACGATGCGGGAGGCGAAGAGGAACCACCGCCCACGGGGCGCTGGACGTCCACCTCATCATATGACGTATACATGGTGGACACACCAAAAGAAGACGACGATGAGGAACAGAGGGACGCACCGAAGGCTTGTTCCCTCGAGAAGCATTCAAAGCGGCGGCGCAAGCGCCGCCCCACATCCTGCCTCGGCAGAAATAACGATCATACAGACCCAGCGTTGGAGCAGGGAGAACCACTGCCAGACTACGGCAATATGGAGAATCAAACCGAACAAACTAATTCTGTCAAAGATAATAGTCCGGACGACATAACGCCGGACAAGCACCCGGAGCAGCACAATGCCCGTCAAAGGCTTGTTGCCACCGCGAGGAGTCTGAAAAAGCAGAAGCAAAGGCTCAAGGCTACGCAAGACACACTCCAAATCAGATGGAGTAAAGTACTCAACACAGCAGCGAAGTACAGCGACAATCACCCCACCAAGAGCTACCCAAAGCGGAAGTTGCTACCCGAATTCGATGAGGAGGCCTCAGACCCCCCACAACCAAAAATCAAAACAGCCACCTGGCCGGATAGACGACCTCATGGCCAACATCGAGCGGCAAACAACGCCACTCATAAGCCAATACATGATACACGCGAGGGCTCGCACCAAAAGGACGGCGCAACCAGATCCATCTATGGACCACGCAAGCGCGCCCCAGCATACGATGTAACACAACAAACATTCGACCAACGCGGTACACCCAGATACAGGGGTGCCGCACACCCCCTATGTTTCACCGATGAGGTGCTGGACCATGAATTTCCAGACGGATTCAAACCCGTAAACATAGAGGCATACGACGGAACAACAGACCCTGGGGTCTGGATTGAGGACTATATCCTCCATATCCATATGGCTCGAGGAGATGATATCCACGCCATCAAGTACTTACCCCTCAAGCTCAAAGGGCCAGCTCGCCACTGGCTTAAAAGCCTCCCTGAAAACTCCATTGGAAGCTGGGAAGAGCTCGAAGACGCTTTTCGGGCAAATTTTCAAGGCACTGATGTCCGACCTCCGGACGCAGACAATTTGAGTCATATAACTCAACAGCCCAGAGAGTCAGCCCGAAAACTTTGGAACAGGTTTCTTATTAAAAAGAACCAAATTGTCGACTGTCCGGACGCTGAAGCCTTGGCAGCTTTTAAGCATAGCGTCCGTGACGAATGGCCTGTCAGACACCTCGGCCAAGAAAAGCCGAGAACAATGGCAGCATTAACAAGCCTCATGACCCGCTTTTGCGTGGGAGAGGATAGCTGGCTAGCCAGATGCAGCACCAGCGACCCCAGTACATCTAAAGTTAGAGATGGAAACGGGAAATCACGGCGCAACAACAGTAACAAATGCCGGAATAAAGAAGACAGTACGAAGAGCACGGCAGTAAACGCCGGATTCAAAAGCTCTAGGCCAGGTCAGCAAAAGCCGCCCTCTAAAGGCGCCAGAGATGAACTGTCCAGCCTAAACAAAATTCTGGACCAAATATGTCAGATCCATAGCACCCCCGGTAAACCCGCTAATCATACCCACAGAGAATGTTGGGTCTTCAAGCAGTCCGGCAAACTCAACGCCGTACACAAGGGGGAGGATACACCAAGCGAAGACGAGGATGAGCCTCTCAAGCAAGACATTGGGTAACAAAAGAAATTTCCACCAGAAGTCAAAACAGTAAACGTGTTACACGTGATCAAAGGAAGAAACAAAACGGCACTCCCAGAAAAATATGCCCAAGGGCCTATCACCGCAGAGTCCTGCCACTGGTCGTCTCAACCGATCACTTTCGACCATCGTGATTACTCAGCAAGTATCCGGCGTGCAGGATGGGCTGCCCTGGTATTAGACCCAATAATTGACGGATACCACTTCACACGAGTCCTAATGGACGGTGGCAGCAGTCTAAACCTGATATACCAGGATACAATCCACGAAATGGGGATAGACCCAACAAATATTTGCCAAAGAAATACTACCTTTAAAGGAGTAACGCCAGGCCCAGGGGCTCATTGCACGGGCTCCCTGCTACTAAAGGTTATATTCGGCTTCCCCGATAACTTCCGTAGAGAACATTTAACCTTCCACATCCCTCCGTTCCACAGTGGCTATCAAGCACTACTCGGACACGAAGCTTTAGTTCGCTTTAATGCAATACCGCACTACGCTTCCCTCACACTCAAGATGCCCGGCCCACGTGGCATCATTACAGTGAACGGAAGTATTAAGCGATCTTTGCACGCCGAAGAGAGTGCGACTGCCTTGGCAGCCGCACCCTAAAAACGACCTGACCAACTAAAGCATTTATCAGGTCGTCAAGACCTCGGACACGGTTAGACGAGTCCGGCGCAGCCATATGTAATTCATACCGGATCAATGGTCGCACCCCTATTACAAATACAAGGGGCTCAACACGTGTAGACAAAGTGGCAATTTTTACTCATCTTGAATTATACATAGTTTCTTTAAAAACTATCCTTTTGCACGACAACTTTTTCACCTAAGTTCCTCTCTTTTACAGATGATCATCGTGCTACACCCGTCCAGGATACGGCACAACGGAGACATAGGCGTAGACGTGCAGCAGGGAGCCGCTCCAAGGATTCTTTTTAGATTAAGACCCTGCGTAAACCTTTTTTACTGTCTCTTGTTGATACATATCCACCGAATTCTCAACACAGTTGAGAAGGATGCTGACGTCTTGGCATGTGGGCACGCCAGAATAATGCACGTACCTGGACACAAGGGGCTTCTTACAAAGGGCACTATTTAGGCCCGGTTTATACCATAAAGACAAAATACCTTAGGGAGTGTTCGGCGGCGCGAGTTTGGCCTTATATGCATCAGCTCTGAATCATTGTCTTTGGTCAAATGTTGGGTTTGCCCGGCTCCTGTGTTTTGGTGCCTTATGTCCCGCTTTATCGGCTAAGGTAGCACCAGGAGAACTACTGCGATTGTACCCTGGTTCATCCGGACGAGCACCTCAGTAGAGAAAGCCGAAACTGACTGTCATGATATAGCGTGAGACTGGTCAACCACTCGATGACCTATCGGAATGTTAGAATTCCTCCGCCTTAATGAAGGGCCGTTTTCCGGCCAGGCATGAACGCACCCCACGATCGGGAGAGTGCGGAGCCACCAGGGGCTATCTAGTAGCCCCACTGTCAAACTCATATGGCTAAGTGAAAGTGTTAAAGCATTATAGTCCGGTTGCCTCGTTCGCTACGCTATCACCTCCTTAATAGGACCAAGACGTTGGGTTAAGTGTGAACACACGTTTTTGCGAGCACCTCCGCATTATAAGCGTGGGGGTTGAAGCCGACGGCTGCATTCTTTCAGGTTATACACATGTATACATAAACGGCCGCACAGGAGGCATCATACTACTTTCAGGCAAAAGTATAAACATAGCCTTATAAAAACTTCATAAAAGCATTGTGTTTACAATGAGAATACATATCACTCAAACATAATATTTTTCGAGCATTGGGCCTCTATCAAACGAGCACCCTCGAGAACCTCCTTGAAATAATGCTCGGCAGCCACTCGACCTATGGCCGAACCCTGCGCCGCAATAGTGGTAGCGTCCATCTCCGCCCAGTATGCTTTAACACGGGCAAGGGCCATCCGCGAGCCTTCTATGCACGCCGACCTCTTCATCGCATTAATGCGCAACACCGCACCAAGGAACTGCTGCACTAAGCTAAAATAGTTGTTCGGCTTTGACTTTTCTGGCCATAGCTGATCCACAACAGACCTCATGGCGAGTCCGGACAACCTATTCAGTTCGGCCCATTCGGCTAGCTGGTCAGTCAATGAAAGCGGACGCTCTGGAACGTGGAATTGCGACCAGAACAGCTTGTCCACTTCACGATCTGTCTAACCTTGGAAGTACTTGGCCGCATCGGCTGGGCTCGATGCCAAATCCATATACGCGTCTTCCGAACTCCACAGCCGATCCAGTTAGGCATACCGTGGATCTCCGAACTTCCTCCGTAACATGAAGGGTTTCCCAGCCGCAATATCCCCGGCTTCCCGCAGCTCCTCCTTCTTCGCTCTCATAGTAGAATGGGTGTCTTTGTCCGTCGCCGTGGCCTTCTCAAGGTCCATTGCCTTTGCTCGGTTTTCTTTTTCAAGGACCCAGCAACGGTCGGCAGTGTCTTTTATTTCTACGGCCATCTTGGCCATCTTCTCTTGGCTCTCGCAATGTGCGGCCTTCTCGGCTCTCAACTCTTTGGCCGCCTTCAAAGCAGCCACATTACTAATCCTCGCTTGTTCCTTGGCTCGGGCAAGTTCTGCCCGCATGGTTTCCATGGTGGCAGCTCCATCTGCAGTCACAACATATTAAAGATACTGGCATCATGCTGCTCTTACTATGTGGCGTTCACCAGATAATAACACTTACCCTGTGCCTCGTCAAGCCTCTTGTTAACAAGCTCGATGTCGGCATCCGCCGCATCCAGTTGCCATTTTAATTTGGCAAACTCACTAGTCCGGCTAGCCACCGGAGCTTCCATCACCTGCACATAGGGGCGGTCTGGTTATTGCCTGGGAATATGATCCTCTGTTCGCTGCCGTTCTCGATGACAACCAGAGTCTCAGGGGATACTATCTACACAGGGCACACCTAACATGTGCAGTACTATCACATATTATCTCACGTACCTCAAAGCCTATCAGTAGACTCATAAAAGCTTCTTGTAATCCGCTTTCGGCGGACGAGATTCTCTCCATCACCGTACTCATCAGCATACGGTGTTCTTCTAAGATGGCCGCTCGCCCCACCAACTCCCTCAGAACGTCCGACCACACACCAGACGGTGCCGGACTCTTTTGTCTGCTCTCTTCAGGAGCCGGGTGCTGGGGACTTCGGGGGCCTATGGGATTATCTTCTGGCCTCACCGGATCCGAAGAGGCCCTCCGTGACGACACTTCGGGGTCGCCTGCTTCTTGAGCGGAAGAGTCCGGGGGAGGCGTTTCGCTCTCCATCATCTCTGGAAGAAGATCCCCCGAAGACGAGCTCAGCTGAGAGGGGCTAAGGCCCGAACTGTAAGATATATGCGGTGGTTATTTTCTCAGAAAAATATGGCATACCTTTACTATTAAAGTATTTTGGATCACTTACGACTCGTTGGAGGGCTGATCCCCCCACGGACTTTGTGCGGCAAAAGCACCCCCCGAGGCAGGACCCTCTGTGGGAGACTTCTTCTCCCGTTTGGAGGCTTCGGCTTCCGGATCCTCGGAAGCAGTCCTTTTCCTCCCCCGGTTGTCCTCCTTCGTGGAGACGCTCATTCCCTCGGTTGGAACGGGCAGCGATGGTGGCCCGCGTCCGCCCGTATTATCCACCCGGTATCTTCCTTCAAGGGCTCCGGGCAAGGTGCAACCTTGAGCATCTTTTCCAATACCGGATTTTCCAAATCCTCAGGGAGGGGGGCCGAACACCGAATCATCTTCGCCTTTGTTAGCCAGTCCTGGTCAAAAAGCAAACTCTCAGAAATAACTTCATGACAAATAAAAGGCGGTGTGTTCGGCTAGAGGATTTCTTACTTGTTCAGTGGCGCGGTTACTGCTCAGGCCCACGTCCTCGATAATATCCAGACACTCTACTTGAGGTCCGAAGAATGACTTGTACATCTCCTCGTGCATCAGGACGAGGAAACTTTGAATGGCACGTGGTCCCTCTGGGTTGAACTCCCATAGGCGAAGGGGCCGGCATTTGCATGGCTGGACCTGACGAACCAACATAATTTGTATTACTGCAACCAAACTAAAATCTCCCTCGAAGAGATCTCGAATGCGGCTTTGCAGCATAGGCACATCCTTGGCTGGACCCCAGCTCAGACCTCTGCTGATCCATGACATCAGTTGTGGTGGGGGGCCCGAGCGAAAAGCGGGGGCAGCCACCCACTTGGCACTTCTGGGAGCCGTGACGTAAAACCACTCCCGTTGCCATATTTCGGACACTTCTGGAAAGGAACCTTTCAGCCATGGAGCTCCTGCCAACTTGCCTATTGAGGCACCTCCGCACGCTGCATGTTGCCCCTCGATCATCTTCGGCTTTACTTCAAAGATCTTGAGCCACAGGCCGAAGTGAGGGGTAACGCGGAGGAAGGCCTCACACACGACAATAAATGTCGAGATGTGGAGGAAGGAGTCCGGAGCTAGATCGTGGAAGTCTAGCCCGTAATAGAACATCAAACCCCTGACGAAGGGATCCAGAGTAAGGCCTAGACCTCGGAGGAAGTGGGAGACGAACACGACGTTCTCGTTGGGTTCGGGAGTAGGGATGATTTGCCCTCGAGCAGGCAGCCGATGCGAAACCTCGGCGGTCAGGTATCTGGCCTCCCTCAACTTCTTAATGTCCTCTTCCGTAACGGAGGAGGACATCCATCGGTCTTGAAGGCTGGATCCAAACATGATTGAAGATCCGGAGCACCTAACATGGGCTTTGGGTGTTAGAACTCGAGGCGGGGGAAGGGTTCGATTGAGCACGAGAGGGAAAAAGCGAAGACCTTGTCCCTTTATAAAGAGGGTGAATATCAAGCGTCCTCTCCATAGCCGTTTAGGACTTGCCTATAATCTAGGAGTCCTAGGCACGGTTGGGTTACCCACGACCGCATTAATGAGAATCCCGTAATAAGGAGGCACGATCTCTGCTTTGACAAGACGTGTCGAAAAACTACCTCGCGTTATGTACGGGGCTGGTCAAAGGAAACGGTTCGAATAATCACTGCGCCATGACATAACGTCATGCTGCCAAAACAAGCCAGCAAATTAGATCTGCGAAAATATTATTCTCTCTATGGTGGAATGTGGAACTTATTTTGCAGGGTCGGACACTATCCTCGTATTCAAATTCTTCTGTGATGTATTCAGAGAAGGAACCCGCCTTGCAATGCCAAAGACAATACTGCGCACCGGACTCATCGTCATTGAAGCCTGGTTCAGGGGCTGCTGGGGGAGTCCTGGATTAGGGGGTCTCCGGACAGCCAGACTATCTCCATTGGCTGGACTATTATACTAAGAAGATACAAGATTGAAGACTTCGTCTCGTGTCCGGATGGGACTCTACTTGGCGTGGAAGGCAAGCTAGGCAATACATATATGGATGTCTCCTCCTTTGTAACCGACCTTGTGTAACCCTAACCCTCTCCGGTGTCTATATAAACCGAAGGGTTTTAGTCTGTAGGACAACAACCATAACATACAATCATACCATAGGCTAGCTTCTAGGGTTTAGCCTGTCTGATCTCGTGGTAGATCTACTCTTGTACTACCCATATCATCAATATTAATCAAGCAAGACGTAGGGTTTTACCTCCATCAAGAGGGCCCGAACCTGGGTAAAACATCGTGTCCCCTGCCTCCAGTTACCATCCGGCATAGACGCACAGTTCAGGACCCCCTACCCGAGATCCGCCGGTTTTGACACCGACAAAGGGCCTTGTAGTCCAGATGTGGCCTGGCGAGCCCTTGTCCGGCAGCTACTTCGGCCTGGTGAGGCGGCTGGTAGAAGCCTGCCCACAGCTTGAGGTCATCAAGCGATCCGTCTGCATTGAAGGTGCACGCAGAGCTTTTGCCCGGGCGAAGGTGCACTGGGCGAAGCTGGACGCCGTGAAGCTTTTGAAGGAGGGGCCGCCGGAGGGCAAGGAGCATCGCTGCCCCGAGAATTATTATGAGAGCGTCCTGAAGGGTTCCCGCTTAGTGGCGGATGAGTGTGCCAAGGATGTAATTTTTGAATGAACATTCCCATGTGATCCTGTGATATGAAACGAGTTCTTTTGCACCATGCGACGCTTTCTGAATTTAAAATATTACCTTTTGTGCGACCGTTTATAAAATCTGAGAGTTGGCCAGTCGTTGGCTTCTGCCCCCATGTAGCTAGTACTGGGGTGTTCGGGGTAAATCTGAACACTCTTTACCCCAATTTTGTGTCCTTCAAGGGAGGTGCTCAGCGCAACGAACCAGGCAATCGGACTATAATGCTTTATCACTCTCACTTAGCCATAGAATTCTATGATTTTAAATTTTTGGCGAAGCCCCTGGTATTCAGAGGGCCGAATTTGGGGCGCTATACACGCCTAAGCCGGACAAGGCCAACTCCTCGCCCGAAGCGGAAAAAAGTCTTTAAGGACTTGAGACCTCTTGAACAGCGACCAGTCTCTCGCCTTATCATGACAGTCAGTTTTTGGCTTTCTCTACTGAGGTGCTCGTCCGAAAGAACCGGGACACAATCGCAGTAGTTCTCCCACCGCTACCTTAGCCGATATAGCGGAACGTAAGGTACCAAAGCATGGGAGGCGGGCAACCCAACATTTGACCCAAGACATGATTCGGAGCTGATGCATATGATGCTATAAGTTCGGGGTGCCGCACTGTCGGAAGTGTTCAGACTTCTTGCACCGTATTACGGGTGAATGAGAGCCCCTGGCGTACTAACCGTACTCGAGCGTGCAGGTGCGGAATGTCGTAAACGGACATATAAGAGAAAGAGAAAAACTTAAATAATGCAATAACAGATTAATAATATGCATTGTTATTTGAATAATACGTCGAAGCGCACTGGTACAAGTAGTGCACTAAGCGTAAAGTACGACAATTCGAAATTTCCTATCCAAGGCAAGCTACGCAATAATAGTGAAAAGCGGGTATATCAAGTATTACTAGAGACCACCTGGCAGTTCCTGTGTTCATCTTAGCTTCTTGCCGCCTTGGTTGTTGCTTCCGGAATGTGTCCGGCCGTCGAACTGCCGGAAAGGCCTTTCGAAGAATCAGGCCCTGAAAGAGAGAGGGAATGTCAAAGGTATACAGCCCCTGGTGTGGTTAAGCCATAACGCGGGGCGTGTCCTGATTGTGCCCCCGCCTCTGTCCATGGTATTTTCAATGCGTAGTTATGTACGCGCGGCACGAATTTCATTGCTGCACTGGGACTGGGACGGGGGCCGAATTGCTAGGCGAGCGTAGATCGCACCAGGCGATCCTGCTGCAGATTATTCCGGACGCGCTCGAAGGTGTCCGGGGGCTGTAACACCGAATGAGTGGTCTGTCTGAACAGGCTGCTTTGTGCCTCTGCTGCAAGGGCCACAGTGTGCTCTTTCGTATGGAGCAAGCGTTCTGTGTTTCCATTTACTGTTATGACCCCGCGAGGTCCTGGCATCTTGAGCTTGAGGTATGCGTAATGCGGCACTGCATTGAATTTTGCAAATGCTGTCTGTCCGAGCAGTGCATGATAGCCACTATGAAACGGGACGATGTCAAAGATTAACTCTTCACTTCAGAAGTTATCCGGTGATCCGAAGATCACTTCCAGTGTGATTGAGCCTGTGCAATGGGCCCCGACACCTGGGATGATGCCTTTAAAGGTGGTTTTGCTGGGTTTGATCCTTGATCCTTGAGGGATCCTTGAGGTTCAGGCTGCTGTCGCCGTCCATAAGGACTCGAGTGAGGTGAAATTTGTCAATGATGGGGTCTAGGACCAGTGCGGCGGATCCGCCCTGACGGATGCTAGTGGGGTGGTCCCTGTGATCGAAGGTGATCGGGCAAGCAGACCATGGGTTGAACTTCGGGGCGACGGGCTCCATCGTGTAGACGTCCCTTAGTGCACGCTTCCGCTCACTCTTGGGAATGTGGGTTGCGTATATCATGTTAGCTGTCTTCACTTGTGGGGAAAACCCTTTCTGTCCCCTGGGTTCGGCGGCCGAGGCTCCTCCTCGTCATCGCTATGCAGCCCCTTGTCCTTGTTTTCGGCATTGAACTTGCCGGCCTGCTTGAACACCCAGCATTCTTTGTTGGTGTGATTGGTTGGTTTGTTAGGGGTGCCGTGGATTTGACACGAGCGATCCAGTATGCGATCCAGACTGGACGGAGCCGGATTATTTCTTTTGAATGGCTTTTTCCGCTAACCGGATCTGGAGCCTTTGAATCTGGCATTGACTGCCGTATCTTCGCTGTTATCGCCTTTATTGCGGGGCTTTGGTCTATTACGACGCTGCCTACCGTTGACGTCTTTGGTATCCGAGGTATTCGGATTCCTTGATGTGTTGTTGCTGCGAGCCAGCCACCTGTCCTCACCCGCGCAAAAGCGGGTCATGAGTGTTGTGAGGGCTGCCATAGATTTCAGCTTCTCCTGGGCGAGGTGGCGGGCGAGCCACTCGTCATGGATGTTATGCTTGAATGCCGCTAGGGCTTCTGCATCCGGACAGTCTACAATTTGATTTTTCTTAGTCAGGAACCGTGTCTAGAATTGTGTGGCCGATTCCCATGGCTGCTGGGTTATGTGGCTCAAGTCATCAGCATCCGGTGGCCGCACATAAGTGCCCTGGAAGTTGTGAAGAAATGCGTCTTCCAAATCCTCCCAACTGCCGATGGAATCTGCTGGCAAGCTATTCAGCCAATGCCGAGCTGGTCCTTTGAGTTTTAGTGGGAGGTACTTGATGGCATGTAGATCGTCACCGCGAGCCATGTGGATGTGAAGGAGGAAGTCCTCAATCCATAAAGCGGGATCTGTTGTGCCGTCGTATGATTCGATGTTTACGGGTTTGAAACACTCCGGGAATTGTTGATTTATAACTTCATCAATGAAGCATAGGGGGTGTGCAGCGCCTCTGTGCCGGGCTATATCCCGACGTAGTTCGTATGAGTCTTGTCTGCTGTATTCGGCCCGGCCGGATTTACTCTTGGTGTATCTGACGCAACAATCATCGTCCCGTGTGGGCGCACGTGTTCGTGTCCCGTATATTGACCTTGCGACTTTTGCCTTGCTGTCCAAGATGTCTCGCAGGTCCTCTGTGTTGCCCCAGGCCTTAGTATCTTTGACTGAGTGGCGACGGGGTGCGGACTGAACTTTAGGCTAAAACGCCTCTCTGGCTTGGCCACGTAGTGGCCGGTCAGCCGCGTCGTACACTGGTGAATGAGGCTTCAATGCTTCCTCCTCGAGGTGGGGTAGCAACCTGTGTTTGGGGTACCTTTTGGACGGGTGCTCGAATTCATGCTCCTGGGCCACAAGGACTTCGGTCCATCTGTCTGCTAGCAAGTCTTGATCAGCTTGAAGCTGTTGATGTTTCTTCTTTAGGCTACTTGTCGTGGCCATAAGCCGGCACTTGAAGCGCTCTTGCTCGACGGGGTCCTCAGGCACGATAAACTCGTCGTCGCCGAGGCTTGCGTCGTCTTCGGAGAGAGGATGTAATTGTCCTCCTCTGGTTCTCCATCTGCTGCCTGCTCTGGGGGGCTAGCTTGTTTGTCCTCTAGCTCTGCACCATGCTGGAGGGGATTGTTGTTGTCTTCGGCGCTATCCGGAGTGTTATTATCTCCTGTGCCTGTATCACCGCTCTTGCTGTGGCGGGACTTAGAGCGGCGCCGCTGACGTCGGCGCTTGGGTTGCTTTTTGGAGGGGTCATCCTCCGCTTTCTCGTCGCCATTGGATTCTTTGGGGGTGTCCACCATATATATATATATATATATATATATATCATATGAAGAGGCGGCGGTCCAGTGCCCCGAGGGCGGTGGATCCTGTTCATCTCCGGCTTCATCGTCCATACCGTCGAAGTCTTCGGAGTCGAAGTCGAGCATGTCAGTTAAGTCGTCGACAGTGGCTACCAAGTGGGTGGTGGGTGGGCAGCGAATTTCTTCGTCGTCCGCATCCCATTCTAGCCGAACATAGTTCGGCCAAGGTTCTCCTGACAGGGAGAGATACCTTAATGAATTTAGCACATACCCGAAGGGTGAGTGCTCAAAGATGTCCGCGGAGGTGAACTCCATTATCGGCGCCCAGTCGGATTTGATGGGCACGGATATGAGCGGCTCGGAGTCCGTGGCCGGAGACGAATCCAGTGGTTCGGTGACACGGTTCTCGTAAGGGGTGAAGTCACTATCCGGCTCCATCGCCACTAAGAGTGCGACCTCCATGGCGGGGTCCATCCCTCCGCTCTCGGATGGCGCGACTTGATCCGGATTAAAGGCCGGAGTAGCTGCGGACGCGATCTCCCGAACACTGTCCGACGGCAGAGTTACGTCATGCTCGTCGCGACTGCGCGGCGCATCTGGCATGGGCTCGAATCCGTCGAAGATCAAGTCTCTGTGGATATCAGCCGTGTAGTTCAAGTTTCCAAATCTGACCTGATGGCCAGGGGCGTAGCTCTCAATCTGCTCCAGATGGCCAAGCGAATTGGCCCACAGTGCAAAGCCGCCGAATACGAAGATCTGTCCGAGGAGGAAAACCTCACCTTGGACCGCATCGCTAGCGATGATCGAAGGAGCCATCGAGCCTTATGGTGACGACACAGTGGAACTCTCAATGAAAGCACCAATATCGGGTAGGGGGTCCTGAACTTTGCGTCTAAGGTGGATAGTAACAGGAGGCAGGGGACACGATGTTTTACCCAGGTTTGGGCCCTCTTGATAGAGGTAAAACCCTACATCCTGCTTGATTGTTCTTGATGATATGAGTATTACAAGAGTAGATCTACCACGAGATCAGAGAGGCTAAACCCTAGAAGCTAGCCTATGGTATGATTGTCTGTCCTCCTATAGACTAAAAACCCTCCGATTTATATAGACACCGGAGGGGGCTAGGGTTACACGAGGTCGGTTACAAAGGAGGAGATACGCATATCCATATTGCCTAGCTTGCCTTCCACGCCAAGTAAAGTCCCATCCGGACACGAGATGAAGTCTTCAATCTTGTATCTTCATGGTCCAACAGTCCGGCCAAAGGATATCGTTCGGCTGTTCGGAGACCCCCTAATCCAGGACTCCCTCACCCACCAAAAAAACAAAAAAAAGAGAAAAAAGAGAGAAGGGGCAATGTTACTATCCTTTTACCACACTTGTGCTTCAGAGTAGCACCATGTTCTTCATATAGAGAGTCTCTTGAGTTATCACTTCCATATACTAGTGGGAATTTTCATTATAGAACTTGGCTTGTATATTCCGATGATGGGCTTCCTCAAACGCCTGAGGTCTTCATGAGCAAGCAAGTTGGATGCACACGCACTTAGTTTTCAGTCTGAGCTTTCATACACTTATAAGCTCTTAGTGCATCCGTTGCATGGAAATCCCTACCCACTCACATTGACATCTATTGATGGGCATCTCCATAGCCCGTTGATACGCCTAGTTGATGTGAGACTATCTTCTCCTTTTTGTCTTCCACACAACCACCAATCTATTCCACCTATAGTACTATGTCCATGGCTCACGCTCATGTATTGCGTGAAAGTTGAAAAGGTTTGAGAACGTCAAAAGTATGAAACAGTTGCTTGGCTTGTCATCGGGGTTGTGCATGATGTGAATATTTTGTTTGGTGAAGATGGAGCATAGCCAGACTATATGATTTTGTAGGGATAACTTTCTTTGGCCTTGTTATTTTGAAAAGACATGATTGCTTTATTAGTGGGCTTAAAATATTATTGTTTTTATGTCACATGATAGACTATTGCTTTGAATCACTCGTGTCTTGATATTCATGCCATGATTAGATATGTGATCAAGATTATGCTAGGTAGCATTCCACATCAAAAATTATCTTTTTTATCATTTACCTACTCGAGGACGAGCAGGAATTAAGCTTGGGGATGCTGATACGTCTCTGTCGTATCTATTATTTTTGATTGTTCCATGCCAATATTCTACAACTTTCATATACTTTTGGCAACTTTTATATTATTTTTGGGACTAACATATTGATCCAGTGCCCAGTGCCAATTCCTGTTTGTTGCATGTTTTATGTTTCGCAGAATATACATATCAAACGGAAACCAAACGGGATAAAAACAGATGGAGAATATTTTTGGAATATTTGGAGAATTCCGGAAGAAAAATCCACGCGAGACGGTGCCCGAGGTGGCCATGAGGCAGGGGGCGCACCTGCCCCCCGGGAGCGCCCTTGACCCTCTTGGGCCACCCGTAAGGCGGTTGATGCCCTTCTTCGGCCGCAAGAAAGCTAATTTTTGGAAGAAAAAAATCACGGCGAAGGTTTCGGTCCAATCAGAGTTACGGATCTCCATATATATATGAAATGGTGAAAGGGCAGCAGAACAGAACGCAGAAACAGAGAGAGACAGAGAGACAGATCCAATCTCAGAGGGGCTCTGGCCCCTCCCATGCCATGGAGGCCAAGGACTAGAGGGGAAACCATTCTCCCATCTAGGGAGGAGGTCAAGGAAGAAGAAGACGAAGGGGCCCCCTCTCCCCTTCTCTTCCGGTGGCGCCGGAACGCTGCCGTGGCCATCACCATCATCACCGCGATCTACACCAACAGCTCCACCATCTTCACCAACATCTCCATCACCTTGCCCCCTCTATCTACAGCAGTCCACTCTCCCGTAACCCGTTGTACCATCTACTTGAACATGGTGCTTTATGCTTCATATTATTATTCAATGATGTGTTGCCATCCTATGATGTCTGAGTAGATTTTCGTTATCCTATCGGTGGTTGATGAATTGCTATGATTGATTTAATTTGCTTGTGGTTATGTTGCTGTCCTTTGGTGCCCATCATATGAGCGCGCGCGTGGATCACACCATAGGGTTAGTTGTATGTTGATAGGACTATGTATTGGAGGGCAAGAGTGACGGAAGCTTCAACCTAGCATAGAAATTGATGCATACAGGATTGAAGGGGGACCAATATATCTTAATGCTATGGTTGGGTTTTACCTTAATGAACGTTAGTAGTTGCGGATGCTTGCTAATAGTTCCAATCATAAGTGCATAGAATTCCAAGTCAGGGATGACATGCTAGCAGTGGCCTCTCCCACATAATACTTGCTATCGGTCTAGTAAAGTAGCCTATTGCTTAGGGGCAATTTCACAACTCCTACCACCACTTTTCCACACTCGCTATATTTACTTTATTGCTTCTTTACTTACAACAGCCCCTACTTTTTATTTACTTGCTCTTTATTATCTTGCAAACCTATCCAACAACACCTACAAAGTACTTCTAGTTTCATACTTGTTCTAGGTAAAGCGAACATCAAGCGTGCGTAGAGTTGTATCGGTGGTCGATAGAACTTGAGGGAATATTTGTTCTGCCTTTAGGTCCTCGTTGGGTTCGACACTCTTACTTATCGAAAACTGTTGCGACCCCCTATACTTGTGGGTTATCAATCACCAACCATGTGAGATGCAACACAAAATATCCTGGAGCACCGTCGGAGTGTCAAGCACACTAGCCCGCACCTCAAAATACCATTTCATTGTTTAATCCTCGCCGGTGAAAGATGGGGACATGGACCCGCGTCATGAGGGCAACTTTGGCGGCCCACTCCGGCGAGAGCGCGGCCTCAGCCGCCAGGCGCATGCTAACAAGCTTCGTGAGGGCGACCGCAATCTGCGTCCGGGCAGCCAAGGCAGCCCAAACGGCCACTGTTGCTTCTCAGGCGGCGGCAGCGGCATCTGCCTCGGGGATAGCAACTGGTGACAGTCGCACAATAGCTGTCCGTTCCTTAGCGGTGGCCTTAGCCATGATGGTGGTCGCCCATGACCATGTCGAGGCCGTCCACGCCCAGCTCGTGGCGGTCACCGCACAAATCAAACGAAGCTTCTCCAACAATGGTCGGCAACCCATGGCCGAAGAGTTGGCAATCGCCGAGAGAGTTCGAGCAGCCGTCCATTCCTGCGCGGCATACCTTGCCATGACGGAGCCCGCTAAAGCCCAGATCGCGGCCGCCCACGCCTAGCTCGTGGCGGCCTATTCCAAAGATATGGCGGACGCGGATGGCGAGATGCTTGCGGAGTATGGTGCAATTGATGCCATGGAGCCCCTTCCCCAGGAGACCGCCGGGCGCAAGTTGGACATGGAGGCGGCGGCGGAGATCGACGAGCACCAGCCATAGTAGTACTCTTTGTTTTGTTTAATTAAGAGCACCGGTCTTTAATTTGTTAGACTAATGTTTAGGCCAGCTAGCTCTATTTAATTGCTGAAGTTGCTCAATTAAGAAGTGTGGGTGTGCGGTAGTCTCCTTTGTGTACCCAAATTATGCAATGACGTGGATGACCTCTATAACCATGGAAATTCGAACCAAAATTTTTTATGTTCAAACTCATCACACACGGGTTAAGCTATCTGAATCGTTCGTGATGTTCACATATCGTACACAGTTCTGAATAAGGGACCGTGTCTGATGACACTTTGCGTGCCAGTTTTTTCGCTGAAGCGATTCCAAATTTTCGACTTCTGCGGAAATATCTACCTCCACGCCCCTCCCCCTTACCAAAAGCCACATTTCCCCTGTTTCTGCCTTCCTTTCCAAGTTGAAACCTTCACTCCTTGCTTGCAGCGCCGCCTCCTCGCCGGCGACCCTCCTTCGCGCTGCTCGGCCTTGCCTATCCAAGAAGATAATCCACACCCGACCCCCATCCTCCTCCTCCTTCCACATCCCACATGCCCCAACCGCCGGCGCGAGCGCGACACCTTCCACCCAAATCACCGACCCCTCCACCAAATAAGCGCCGCCCTAAGCCATGGTGCACGCAGTATAGCTAGGATCTCAAGGAGCATTTGGCAGCGAAGAAGCAAATCGCGACCGCACGCACGGACAAGGTCGCGATGGCTGCCATTCGCACCGACCACCAGATCTTGGAGGAGCACCTTGCCATTTGCTAGCTACGTCGATTAAGCATGCTCGGTTTACCCATTGCGTGTGCTGCTCCTGCCTTTCCTTCACAAATTCTAGAGAATTGTGCTATCTAATTTTACCATGCAATCTATTGCTCTAGTGTATATGTTCTATATGTCATGCAGTGTGGTGCTCACTTATTAACTGTTTTGTTAATTAGTTGTCGTCTTCAGTTAACTGTTTGGTTCAACTATACAAATGTGATGTTCAATTCTTCAGGCTGCAATTTTGTATTGTCTTCCATGTGAGAAATAAATCAAATTTATCTTTACAAAATACATGAGAAACGAATACAATTGCTATATTTCCAAGTTGTCAAGCATGCTTGGTTTGGTTATACATTGTGCAATGTGGTGCTCAGTTAACATTTGGGTCATTTGTGTTGTGGTGTTTAGTTAACTATTTGGTTCAATTCTGCAATGCAATGTTCAATAGTTGTGGGTGCATTCTGTTATTGTATACCATGTGAGGAATAAATAGAATTTGGCTGTAGTAAATACATGAGAAACAAATACAATTGCTATATTTCCAAGTTGTTAAGCATGCTTGGTTTGGTTAACTGTCTGATCTTCTATTAGGAGTATGTTATATTATGCAATGTGGTGCTCAGTTAATGTTTGGTTCATTTGTTGTGGTGTTTAGTTAACTGCTTGGTTGAATTCTGCAATGTGATGTCCAATTGTCGTGGGTAAAATTTTGCATTGTTGTGCATGTGAGGAATAAATCGAATTTTGCTACACTTAATACAGGAGAAACATAAACAAGTGCTATATTTCCTAGTTCTTAATGATGCTTGGTTTGGATAAATGGGTTTTCCATGCGGCTTGAATTATTCTGATGAATCAGCAATGTGCTTATTTTTCATCAACATATTTTACGGATAGAATGTGAACCCTTACTTAACCTGATGATTAACTACCTTATATGTGTTGCAGGGAAACAATGGGAATCACTGAGGTTTACAATCGAGGTTAGCACGTGCATGGTCTGTTGTCTAATAGCACATTATTGTGCAATTGCAGGAACCATTCTAATATTTAGGTTTTTAACAATTTGGTCTTGCACATGTAGGTCCTGCTGTTAGAGGTTTTGACCCACTGTTTGACCCTTTTTGCATCTGGGGAAATGAGTTGTGCATGAATATCAGTCAAGTCAAGAAACTCAGAAAGACTGTTAGGATAAAGAAATTAGCGACAAAAACCAACTAGATCTTTGTGTGTACAATGATGAAGACATCATTTCACTACAGGATGGTACTAACTATTATACCTTGCCTTTTTTATTCCTTTGCCCCATTTCCAATATAGAGAAGATATTTATGCACATCCTTGTTTTCAGGCCTTTCCAAAGCAGTTCACTGATGATTACCTCTCAAACCACCTGTATGGTCAGGAGGCGAGGAAGGTATTCATACAACATCCACGGTTCAATATTGAAGTGTTCCTGAAGATGACGAAGAATGGATGGTTAATCATCCACAGGCACTGGCCTAAAGTTACAAAGACCTTCAACATCAATGAAGGCTCAATATTCGCCTTCTGCTTCAGCAGTTTTCCAGATGAGATACATCTGTCTATGTACCATCTATGATGCTAATTTCGAAAGGTTATAGATGTTGCATGTGAAACTTGGTGGTGGTGTAGTTGTGTAATGGGATAGCTGAGTGCTGAAGCTATACGATGTTGTACTCTGATGTATTTCAATTATGAAAATGAAATATATTGTGTGCTTAATATGAAATGTCATTAGATTAATAAATGGATAATTAATAATTGGATAATTATCCTACTAATTGGGTTTTTCTATTGCAAACGGTAATTGAGAAAACACCGTGTGCGATGCATTCAATAGCGCACATAGTTTCTAGGAATAAACCGTGTTGGATTAATGAACAATCACACACGACCTTCTCTTGAAAACTGTTTGCGTTAGGCCACCTTGCGCAAACGTTTACGCATAAAAACTATGTGTGATGGACAGCCTTTGCCACACAGTTTCTTCTACGCACCGTGTGTGATGCATTCAATAATGCAAACGATAAAATTGTTAATATCGTGTGCAATGACAACGCTATCACAAACGATTTAACGGGGGAAACTGTGTGTGATGTACCTATGAACGGAAACATTTTCCTTGGAACGACTGTGTGGGATGTACACACGAATGGAAACATTTAGCGGGGACTGACTATGTGGGATGTTCTTGCGAACGGAAACAATTTCGCCTGTATAATTGTATTTTTTAGCTCTACTGTACATATTTCCGTATTTGAGCGCTCGCCGGTCACACACGAACTCATTTTGCCGAGCGTGTGTGCCAGGAGGGCCATATCCCCGATGGTTTCTGGGTCGTGTGGGAAGGACCCCCCTATCGCCGTCACTCACTAGGCGACGGTTCCAAATGACATCGCGGAAAGGGGTTAAAAACCATTTGTATAGCACCTCGCTGTACTAGTGTACCTAGTGCATCGGGTCCAATGAAAATCTTTTGTGACAATACTGGAGCAATTTTCTTACCGAAGGAATCTAGGTTTCACAAGAGAACTAAACACATCAAGAGACGCTTCAACTCCATCCGTGATCAAATCAAGGAGGGAGACATAGAGATTTGCAAAATACATACGGATCTGAATGTAGCAGACCCGTTCACTAAGCCCCTTGCACGAGCAAAACATGATCGGCACCAAGACTCCATGGGTGTTAGAATCATTACAATGTAATCTAGATTATTGACTCTAGTGCAAGTGGGAGACTAAGGAAAATATGCCCTAGAGGCAATAATAAAGTTGTTATTTATATTTCCTTATATCATGATAAATGTTTATTATTCATGCTATAATTGTATTAACTGGAAACTTGATACATGTGTGAATACATAGACAAAACAAAGGGTCCCTAGTATGCCTCTACTATACTAGCTCATTAACCAAAGATGGTTAAGTTTCCTAAGCATAGACATGTATTGTCATTTGATGAACGGGATCACATCATTAGGAGAATGATGTGATGGACAAGACCCATCTGTTAGCTTAGCATAATGATCGTTAAGTTTTATTGCTATTGCTTTCTTCATGACTTATACATATTCCTTTGACTATGAGATTATGCAACTCCCGAATGCCGGAGGAATACCTTGTGTGCTATCAAACGTCACAACGTAACTGGGTTATTATAAAGATGCTCTACAGGTATCTCCGAAGGTGTTTGTTGGGTTGGCATAGGTCGAGATTAGGATTTACCACTCCGAGTATCGAAGAGGTATCTCTGGGCCCTCTCGGTAATGCACATCATGATAAGCCTTGCAAGCAATGTGACTAATGAGTAATTTACGGGATGATGCATTATAGAGCGAGTAAAGAGACTTGACGGTAATGAGATTGAACTAGGTACGAATATACTGATGATCGAATCTCGGGCAAGTAACATACCGATGACAAAGGGAATGATGTATGTTGTCATTACGGTTTGACCAATAAAGATCTTCGTAGAATATGTAGGAACCAATATGAGCATCCAGGTTCCGCTGTTGGTTATTGACCGGAGAGGTGTATCGGTCATGTCTACATAGTTCTCGAACCCGTAGGGTCCGCACGTTTAATGTTCGATGAGGATTTGTATTATAAGTTATGTGTTTTGGTGACCGAAGATTGTTTGGAGTCTCGGATGACACCACGGACATGACGGGGTGTCTCGAAATGGTCGAGAGGTAAAGATTGATATATTGGATGATAGTATTCGGACACTGGAAGTGTTTCAGAATGTCTCGGGTACATATCGGAGTACCGGGGGGTTGCCCGAACCCCCCGAGGGAAGATATGGGCCATAGGGGCCATAGGGGAGAGGCAAGGCAGCCCACAAGAAGTGGAGCGCCCCCTACCCAAGGAAGGAGTCCGAATTGGACAACGGGAGGGGGCAGCACTCCCCTTTCCTTCTTGTCCTCCCTCTGCTTCCCCTTTCCCCTTTCGGAAAAAGGAAAGGGGGGCGAATTGGACTAGGGGTCCAACTGGGACTCCTCCCACTTGGTGCGCCCTAGGCCGGCCTCCTCCCCTCTCCCTCCTTTATATATGGGGGCGGGGGCACCTCTAAGCACATCAATTATTCTTAGCTGTGTGGGGTTCCCCCCTCCTTCGTTTACTCCTCCGGTCAAATTGTCGTAGTGCTTAGGCGAAACCCTGTGCGGATCACTTCACCATCACCGTCACCACGGCGTCGTGCTAACGAAACTCTCCCTCGACACTTTGCTGGATCAAGAGTTCGAGGGATGTCATCGAGCTGAGCGTGTGCAGAACTTGGAGGTGCCGTACGTTCGGTGCCTGATCGATTGAATCGAGAAGGCGTTCGACTACATCAACCGCGTTAAGCTAACGCATCCGCTTTCGGTCTACGAGGGTACGTGGACATACTCCCCCCCCCCTCTCGTTGCTTTGCATCTCCTATATAGATCTTGCGTGATCGTAGGAAATTTTTGAAATTGCATGCTACGTTACCCAACATGCAATAGTTTACTTTGGTGTGTGGAAATGTCATGTGTGTACTAGCCACCTATGTAATTGGATGTTTGCCACGTATCACACACATCTTGTTTACACGAAACGTTCCCGTTCTCTTAGCTCAACACAAACAGTTTATCGGAATGAACTGTATGCCCTCCATTGCAAACACCTTGATCTGGCTGAACCATTTCTGTATTGTTTCCTAATCAAAAAAGTTCATCCGAGTGAACAGTATGTTGTATATCACACACACCTTGATTTGGCTGACCGTTTCTTTTGTGTTGCCTAATCACAAACAATTCATCAGAGTGAACTGTATGCCGTATATTGCACACACCTTCATCTGGCTGCCCGTTTATGTTGTTCCACCTCATCACAAATAGTTTATACGAGTGAACTATATGTCGTATATCGCACACGCCTTCATCTGGCTGCCCGTTTCTGTTATTCTGCCTCATCGCAAACAGTTCATTGAACTGAACCGTATGCCCCGCATCACACACGCAACTGCCGCGGGAAACCACGACAACCTATGGGACAAAGAGGCCCCTTGCTAGTTCGACAGGGGGGCGACGCGTTGCAAAAAGAGCAGACGAGCGTGGGGCAGCGCGACAGAGATCACACATGCAATTTTACCCAGGTTCGGGCTGCCGTGAGGCGTAAAACCCTACTCATGCTTTGGTGGATTGATGGTGGAAAGGTGGTGGAAGAGTGTAGTACACTTGCCTGGCAGGGGTTGCCTCAGGGCAGCAGCGACTACGCGCGTATGGGGGTGTGAGTTATCCAGCCTTCTAACCCTTTCTACGGTTGCCATGGGCCTCCTTTTATAGATCATGGGGTTACCACAATAGCAAAGTAGTCATTACACACTGATAAGATAGCAGGCAGCCAGGGCACATTAAATGCACCGCTCAACGTCACATCGTTGGTTCGTGGCAAGGCTTGCCGGACCATCTTGCCAGCTTCACGCCTGCTTGCTTGACACGTCGCAGGATGGGTGTCATATGTGGGTTTTTCCTGTAGGGAGAGGCTGCCATGTGGCGAATGGCTGTCACTTAGTCACTCTGCGGCTTGACACCGCACTAATGTGTTGGAGTGGTTGGTGAGGTGGTCTCGTCTCCGTGAGTCCCGGCAGGCCCTGCCGGGACACCTTGGCTTGATTGCTTCTGCGCGGCCACGCTCCTTGCCGGGCTCGCCTGTCCGGAAAGGGAGGCTTTTCTCTTGGTGGTATCTTGTTTATCTGGCTTGATCCTAGTCTCTCTGATCTGTACGTTGGTCCTTCAAATCTCTTGGTCTCTTGCACTCTAACCTGGTCTGGTGCTTCAATCTTGATCCTGTGCCTGTGCACAGTCTGGGCAACAGACAAAGGGTTTGTTGCATCGATAGAAGCCCCCGGGTAATGGCCCGTGAATGACTTCAACGCACGGGGTAGAAATTGCCAATTCACTCTTCCCACCACGCCCTTATCCCTTGGCTATGTATGGTGCATGCATCGCGCAGGGTAGGTAACGAAGGAGCATGGTGCGGGAGAGCGTCAAGGTGAGGGCCCAGTCGTCTCGAATTGGCGGAGGAGGACGGTGGCCGCCCGTTGAAGGAGTGGCTCCCCTCCCCGGCCCGCCTATAAAAGGGAGGGGCAGAGGAGGGCGTGTTGGGGAACGTAGCATGCAATTTCAAAAAAATTCCTATGATCACGCAAGATCTATCTAGGAGATGCATAGCAATGAGAGGGGGAGAGTGTGTCCATGTACCCTCGTAGACCGAAAGCGGAAGCGGAACGCAGTTGATGTAGTCGAACCTCTTCTCGATTCAACTGATCAAGTACCGAACATACGACACCTCCGAGTTCTGCACACGTTCAGCTCGATGACGTCCCTCGAACTCTTGATCCAACAAAGTGTCGAGGGAGAGTTTCGTCAGCATGACGGCATGGTGACGGTGATGGTGAAATGATTCGCGCAGGACTTCGCCTAAGCACTACGACAATATGACCGGAGGCGTAAACTATGGCGGGGGGCGCCGCACACGGCTAGGAATCAGTGTTGTTTGTTCTAGCGGTGTCCCACCCACATATATATAGGTGGGAGAGGGAGAGGGGCTACAGGGGCGCCCCAAGTAGGAGTAATCCTACTTGGGCGCCTCCTCCAAGTCGGCCTCCCCTTGGAAGACCTCTCCGGTCAATAACCAACAGAGGAACCTGGATGCTCATATTGGTTCCCACATATTCTACGAAGATCTTTATCGATCGTACCGTAATGACAACACACGTTATTCCCTTTGTCATCGGTATGTTACTTGCCCGAGATTCAATCGTCGGTATCTTCATACCTAGTTCAATCTCATTACCGGCAAGTCTCTTTACTCGTTCTGTAATACATCATCCCGCAACTAACTCATTAGTCACATTGCTTGCAAGGCTTATTATGATGTACATTACCGATAGGGCCCAGAGATACCTCTCCGATACTCGGAGTGACAAATCCTAATCTCGATCTATGGCAACCCAACAAACACCTTCGGAGATACCTATAGAGCATCTTTATAATCATCCAGTTACATTGTGATGTTTGATAGCACACAAGGTATTCCTCCAGTATCCGGGAGTTGCATAATCTCATAGTCGAGGGAATATGTATTTGACATGAAGAAAGCAATAGCAATAAAACTGAACGATCAACATGCTAAGCTAACGGATGGGTCTTGTCCATCACATCATTCTTTGAATGATGTGATCCCATTCATCCAATGACAACACATGTCTATGGTTAGGAAACTTAGCCATCTTTGATTAATGAGCTAGTCTAGTAGAGTCTTACTAGGGACACATTTTTTTGTCTATGTATCCACACATGTATCAAGTTTCCGGTTAATACAATTCTAGCATGAATAATAAACATTTACCATGATATAAGGAAATATGAAATAACAACTTTATTATTGCCTCTAGGGCATATTTCCTTGAGTCTCCCACTTGCACTAGAGTCAATAATCTAGTTCACATCACCATGTGATTTAACACCAACAGTTCACATCTTTATGAGATTAACACTCGTAGTTCACATCTCCATGTGACCAACACTCAAAGGGTTTACTAGAATCAATAATCTAGTTCACATCACTATGTGATTAACACCCAAAGAGTACTAAGGTGTGATCATGTTTTGCTTGTGAGAGAAGTTTTAGTCAACGGGTCTGCCACATTCAGATCCGTATGTATTTTGCAAATTTCTATGTCTACAATGCTCTTCATGGAGCTACTCTAGCTAATTGCATCCACGTTCAATACATATCTAGATTGAGAACTAGAGTCATCTAGATCAGTGTCAAATCTTGCATCGACGTAACTCTTTACGACGAACTCTTTATCACCTCCATAACCGAGAAACTTTTCCTTAGTCCTCTTAGGTAACTAAGGATATTTTTGACCGTTGTTCAGTGATCTACTCCTGGATCACTATTGTACCCCCTTGCCAAACTCTTGGTAAGGTACACAATTTGTCTGGTACACAACATGGCACACTTTATAGAACCTATGGCTGAGGCATACGGAATGACTTTCATTCTCTCTCTCTCTATCTTCTGTTGTTGTCGGGCTTTGAGTCTTACTCAACTTCACACCTTGCAACACAGGCAAGAACCCTTTCTTTGACTGATTCATTTTGAACTTCTTCAAAATCTTGTCAAGGTATGTGCTTTTGAAAGTCCTATTAAGCATCTCAATCTATCTATGTAGATCTTCATGCCTAAAATATAAGTGTCTCCACCGAGGCCTTTTATTGAAAAACTCTTATTCAAGTATCCTTTTATGCTATCCAGAAATTCTACATCATTTCCAATCAACAATATGTCATCCACATATAATATTAGAAATTCCACAGAGCTCCCACTCACTTTCTTGTAAATACAGGCTTCGCCATAAGTTTGTATAAAACCATATGATTTGATCACCACATCAAAGCGTATATTCCAACTCCGAGATGCTTGCACCAGTCCATAGATGGATCGCTGGAGTTTGCACACTTTGTTAGCACCTTTAGGATCTACAAAACCTTCTGGTTGCATCATATACAACTCTTCTTTGAGACATCCATTAAGGAATGCAGTTTTGACATCCATTTGCCAGATTACATAAAATGTGGCAATTGCTAACATCATTTGGACAGACTTAAGCATCGTTATGGGTGAGAAAGTCTCATCGCAGTCAACCCCTTGAACTTGTCAAAAACCTTTTTGCAACAAGTCGAGCTTTGTAGATAGTAACCCTACCATCAGCGTCCGTCTTCCTCTTGAAGATCCATTTATTCTTAATGGCTTGCCGATCATCGGGCAAGTCCACCAAAGTCCACACTTCGTTCTCATATATGGATCCTATATAAGATTTCATGGTCTCAAGCCATTTATCGGAATCTGGGCTCATCATCGTTTCCTCATAGTTCATAGGTTTGTCATGGTCTGGTAACATGACTTCCAGAACATGGTTACCGTACCACTCTCGTGCGGAACATGCTCTTGTTGACCTACGAGGTTCGGTAGTAACTTGATCTGAAGTTTTCATGATCATTATCATTATCTTCCTCTCTAGTTGGTGTAGGCATCACTGGAACTGATTTCTGTGATGAACTACTTTCCCATTCGAGAGAAGGTACAATTCCTCATCAAGTTCTACTTTCCTCCCACTCACTTATTTTGAGAGAAACTCTTTCTCTAAAAAGGATCCATTCTTAGCAACAAAGATCTTGCCTTCAGATCTGTGATAGAAGGTATACCCAATAGTTTCTTTTGGGTATCCTATGAAGACGCACTTCTCCGATTTGGGTTCGAGCTTATCAGGCTGAAGCTTTTTCACATAAGCATCACAACCCCAAACTTTAAGAAACGGCAGCTTAGGTTTCTTGCCAAACCATAGTTCATACGGTGTCGTCTCAACAGATTTAGATGGTGCCCTCTTTAACGTGAATGCAGCTGTCTCTAATGCATAACCCCAAAACGATAGTGGTAAATCGATAAGAGACATCATAGATCACACCATATCTAATAAAGTACGATTACGACGTTTGGACACACCATTACGCTGTGGTGTTCCAGGTGGCATGAGTTGTGAAACTATTCCACATTGTTCTAAATGAAGCCAAACTCGTAACTCAAGTATTCGCCTCCGTGATTAGATCGTAGAAACTTTATTTTCTTGTTACGATGATTCTCCACTTCACTCTAAAATTCTTTGAACTTTTTCAAATGTTTCATACTTGTGTTTCAATAAGTAGATATACCCATATCTGCTCAAATCATCTGTGGAGGTTAGAAAATAACGATACCCGCCGCGAGCCTCAACACTCATCGGACCGCATACATCGGCATGTATTATTTCCAATAAGTCAGTGGCTCGCTCCATTGTTCCGGAGAATGGAGTCTTAGTCATCTTGCCCATGAGGCCTGGTTCGCAATCATCAAATGATTCATAATCAAGTGATTCCAAAAGTCCATCCGCATGGAGTTTCTTCATGCGCTTTACACCAATATGACCTAAACGGCAGTGCCACAAGTATGTTGCACTATCATTATAAACTTTGCATCTTTTAGCATCAATTTTATGAATATGTGTACCACTATGATCGAGATTCAATAAACCATTTGTATTAAGTGTATGACCATAGAAGGTATTATTCATGTAAACAGAACAACAATTATTCTTTGACTTAAATGAATAACTATATTGCAATAAACATGATCCAATCATATTCATGCTCAACGCAAACACCAAATAACATTTATTTTAGGTTCTACACTAATCCCGAAGGTAAAAGGAGTGTGCGATGGTGATCTTATCAACCTTGGAATCATTTCCAACACACATCGTCACCTTGCCCTTAACTAGTCTCTGTTCATTTTGCAACTCCTGTTTCGAGTTATTAATCTTAGCAATTGAACCGGTATCAAGTACCCTGGGGTTACTATGAACACTAGTAAAGTACATATCAATAACATGTATATCAAATATACTTTTGTTCACTTTGCCATCCTTCTTATCCGCCAAGTATTTGGGGTAGTTCCGCTTCCACTGACCATTCCCTTTGCAGTTGAAGCACTTATTTTCAGGCTTAGGTCTAGCTTTGGGCTTTTTCATGGGAGTGGAAACTTGCTTGCCATTCTTCTTGAAGTTCCCTTTCTTTCCCTTGCCCTTTTACTTGAAACTAGTGGTCTTGTGAACCATCAACACTTGATGCTTTCTCTTGATTTCTACCTTCGCCGATTTCAGCATCGCGAAGAGCTTGGGTATCGTTTCCGTTATCCCTTGCATATTATAGTTCATCATGAAGTTCTAGTAACTTCGTGATAGTGACTAGAGAACTCTGTCAATCACTATCTTATCTGGAAGATTAACTCCCACTTGATTCAAGTGATTGTAGTACTCAGACACTCTGAGCACATGCTCACTAGCTGACCTATTCTCCTCCATCTTGTAGGAAAAGTACTTGCGAGAGGTCTCATACCTCTTAACACGAGCATGAGTCTGAAATACCAGTTTCAGCTCTTGGAACATCTCATATGCTCTATGGCGTTCAAAAGGTTTTTGAAGTCCAGGTACTAAGCCGTAAATTATGGCACACTAAACTATCAAGTAGTCATCATACCTAGCTTGTCAAACGTTCATAACGTCTACATCAGCTCCTGCAACAGGTCTATCACCTAGCGGTGCATCAAGGACATAATTCTTCTGTGCAGCAATGGGGATAATCCTCAAATCACGGACCCAGTCCGCATCATTGCTACTATCATCTTTCAACTTAGTTTTCTCTAGGAACATATCAAAAATAAAACAAAGGAGCTATATGCAAGCTATTGATCTATAACATAGATATGCAAATACTATCAGGACTAAGTTCATGATAAATTAAGTTCAATTAATCATATTACTTAAGAACTCCCACTAAGATAGAGATCCCTCGAGTCATCTAAATGATTACGTGATCCAAATCAACTAAACCATGTCCGATCATCACGTGAGATGGTGTAGTCTTCAATGAACATCTCTATGTTGATCATATCTACTATATGATTCACATTCGACCTTTCGGTCTCCAGTGTTCCGAGGCCATGTCTGTACATGCTAGGCTCGTCAAGTTTAACCCAAGTATTCTGCACGTGCAAAACTTCTTGCACCCGTTCTATGTGAACATGGAGCTTATCACACCCGATCATCACGTGGTGTCTCGGCACGACAAACACTCGCAGTGAGGGATCATGTTATAATGTTACCATCGTACTAAGCAAAATAAGATGCATGAAAGATAAACATCACATGCAATCAAAATATGTGACATGATATGGCCATCATCATCTTGTGACTTTGATCTCCATCTCCAAAGCACTGTCATGATTTCCGTCGTCACCAGCTTGACACCTTAATTTTTTTTCATTGTAGCGTCGTTGTCGTCTCGCCAACTATTACTTCTACAACTACTGCTAACACATAGTGATAAAGTAAAGCAATTACATGGCGATTGCATTCCATACAATAAAGCGACAACCATAAGGCTCCTGCCAGTTGCCGACAACTTTTACTAAACATGTACATCTCATACAATAACGTATATCACATCACCACATGCCCTGCAAAAACAAGTTAGATGTCCTCTACTTTGTTGTTGCAAGTTTTACGTGGCTGCTACGGGCTTTTAGTAAGAATTGTTCTTACCTACGCATCAAAACCACAACGATGTTTCCTCAAGTTTGTTGTTTTAACCTTCAACAAGGGCCGGCCGTAGTCAAATTCGATTCAACTCAAGTTGGAGAAACAGACACCCGCCAGCCACCTTTATGCAAAACAAGTTGCATGTCTGTTGGTGGAACCGGTCTCATGAACGTGGTCATGTAAGGTTTATCCGGGCCGCTTCATCCAACAATACCACCGAATCAAAATAAGACATTGGTGATAAGCAGTATGACTATCATCGCCCATGATACGTCTCCAACGTATCTATAATTTTTGATTGTTCCATGCTATTATATTATCAACCTTGGATGTTTTATATGCATTACTATGCTATTTTATATGATTTTTGAGACTAACCTATTAACCTAGAGCCTAGTGTCAGTTTCTATTTTTTCCTTGTTTTTGAGTTTCGCAGAAAAGGAATATCAAATGGAGTCCAAATGGAATGAAACCTTCGGGAAAGTTATTTTTGGAACGGAAGCAATCCAGGAGACTTGGAGTAGACGTCAGGGACGCTTCGAGGAAGCCACGAGGCAGGGAGGCGCGCCCTACCCCCTGGGTGCGCCCCCACCCTCGTGGGCCCCTCGTGGCTCCCCTGACCGACTTCTTTCGCCTATATATCCATATACCCTAAAAACATTGGGGAACATAATAGATCGGGAGTTCCGCCGCCAGAAGCCTCCGTAGCCACCGAAAACCAATCTAGACCCGTTCCCGCACCCTGCCGGAGGGGGGATCCCTCTTCGGTGGCCATCTTCATCATCCCGGTGCTCTCCATGACGAGGAGGGAGTAGTCCACCCTCGGGGTTGAGGGTATGTACCAGTAGCTATGTGTTTGATCTCTCTCTCTCTCTCTCTCTCTCGTGTTCTTGAGGTGGTACGATCTTGATGTATCGTGAGCTTTGCTATTATAGTTGGATCTTATGATGTTTCTCCCCCTCTACTCTCTTGTGATGGATTGAGTTTTCCCTTTGAAGTTATCTTATCGGATTGAGTCTTTAAGGATTTGAGAACACTTGATGTATGTCTTGCACGTGCTTATTTGTGTTGACAATGGGATATCATGTGATCCACTTGATGTATGTTTTGGTGATCAACTTGCGAGTTCCGTGACCTCGTGAACTTATGCATAGGGGTTGGCACATGCTTTTGTCTTGACTCTCCGGTAGAAACTTTGGGGCACTCTTTGAAGTTCTTTGTGTTGGTTGAATAGATGAATCTGAGATTGTGTGATGCATATCGTATAATCATACCCATGGATACTTGAGGTGACATTGGAGTATCTAGGTGACATTAGGGTTTTGGTTGATTTGCGTCTTAAGGTGTTATTCTAGTACGAACTATATAATAGATCGAACGGAACGAATAGCTTCGTGTTATTTTACTACGGACTCTTGAATAGATCGATCAGAAAGAATAACTTTGAGGTGGTTTCGTACCCTACCATAATCTCTTCGTTTGTTCTCCGCTATTAGTGACTTTGGAGTGACTCTTTGTTGCATGTTGAGGGATAGCTATATGATCCAATTATGTTATTATTGTTGAGAGGACTTGCACTAGTGAAAGTATGAACCCTAGGCCTTGTTTCCTAGCATTGCAATACCGTTTATGCTCACTTTTATTACTCTTTACCTTTCTGTTTTTATAATTTCAGATTACAAAAACCTATATCTACCATCCATATTGCACTTGTATCACCATCTCTTCGCCGAACTAGTGCACCTATACAATTTACCATTGTATTGGATGTGTTGGGGACACAAGAGACTCTTTGTTATTTGGTTTCAGGGTTGTTTGAGAGAAACCATCTTCAACCTATGCCTCCCACGGATTGATAAACCTTAGGTCATCCACTTGAGGGAAATTTGCTACTGTCCTACAAACTTCTGTACTTGGAGGCCCAACAATGTCTACAAGAAGAAGGTTGCGTAGTAGACATCAAGCTCTTTTCTGGCGCTGTTGCCGGCGAGGTTAGCGCTTGAAGGTATATCTTTAGATCTTGCAATCGAATCTTTTTGTTTCTTGTTTTAGCACTAGTTTAGTTTATAAAAGAGAACTACAAAAATGGAATTGAGTTTGCCTCATACGCTTCATCTTTTTAATATCTTTCATGAGAATGATGGAAAGGAAAATTGTGCTCAAATTCTAGAAGAATTCTATAAAATGTTTGGCACTAAATCTATGAATGATGAGCATGATTGCAATGTTGTTAGTATGAACTCCTTGAATATCCATAGTACTAATGATGATTGCACCAGTCATGATGAAAATGTCTCTTATAAGCATGTCAACTTTTGTGGAGTGCATGGAGTTTGCAAGTACTTACCAAATAGGGAAGATAGATTTTGCAAGAGGCACAAGTATTTAGAAACTAAATGGTTGCAAGAGAGGCTAGATGTTTGTGCTGAAAATTTAAAATTTCTTCACCATACTTGTGAACTTTTCAATGAACATGGTTATTTAAATCTCCAATGCAAATTGTTTCATGATCGTATCGTGTCCAAAAATTGTGATGATTTGATTTCCCTTGCACATCATAATGAACTTAGTTTGCTTTTGGGTTATGAAGAAATGAAACGTATAACTAAGCATACTCCAGAACGTAACCTTGAGAAATTCCTCGATATTGATCTCGAGGAATTTTTTATGTATTGTGCAGTGAATTGCATTGAAAATCCTTAATTACCAATTACATAAAGAAAATAAAACAAATAGAGGATTAACAGAATACTAATGAAAGGGAAGAGGCTTCCCAATATCCTCCTATTATTTCTTATGATGAATCAGGCAATGAGGAGGAGCCTTCTATTCAACCAATCTCATCAATAAGGAGCTCCAAAAAGAGGATTGAGCCCACACATGATGTGAATAAGAAAAAGAAAATACAGAGAATCAAAGGTAAAAATGTATCCCTCCCAAATGATGTTCCTCCTACTACTCATTGTGATGATGATAATTGTTATACTATTGGTTCTATCCATACTATTAATGATGAGAGTGATTATGCTTATTATATGAATAGGCCAAGCTTGGGGATGCTATGTTTGATGAGAATGACAAGTTTGAAAATATAGTTGCTTCAATTAATGTTTGTCCCAAGCTTGGGGATGCTATGTTTAATGAAGATGATATTTGTAGTCTCCCAAGTTTTGATATGCAAATTTATTATGATGATAGCATGCCTCCTACTTATGATGATTATATTGATGAAAGTGGGTTTGGAAGAGTGTCAAATTTAGGATGTAATGATCCCACTATTTTGGAGGGTGTTTAATCTTATTGTGACAATTATGAAAGTGTATTTGAAGAGGTCATGACTTTATTTAGTAATGATTCCAGTATCTTGGAAGAGGTTTCAATTGATTATGATGAGAACAAAGTTGCTATTTATGATGATTATTGTGATGACACTTATGCTATAAAAAGTAGTGATGATTATATTTATAAAACTTGTCATGATTATGATTACCCTTTTTCTGAACATTACTCTTTTAATGTGGAAATAATTTATAGTATTCGAGTCTCTTATGATACTTCCACTATTCCGAATGAGAAGAATTTTGCTTATGAGGAGAGTAATAAAATTTCTATGCTTGTAGATCATGAAAAAAATGCTTTAGGTGCTGGTTATATTGTTGAATTCATTCATGATGCTACTGTAAATTACTATGAGGGAGGAACATATGCTTGTAGGAATTGCAATAATATCAAGTTTCCTCTCTATGCGCTTAAAGTTTCGAAGTTATGCTTGTTTTGCCCTCCTATGCTAGTTGATTATGGTTCCCACGAGTTGTTTGCTCACAAATCCCTATGCATAGGAAGTGGGTTAGACTTAAATTTGCTAGTCATATTCTTCATGATGCTCTCTTTATGTTACAATTCTTATCTTTTATGTGAGCATCATTGAAATCATCATGCCTAGCTAGGGGCGTTAAACGATAGCGCTTGTTGGGAGGCAACCCAATTTTACTTTTGTTCCTTGATTTTTGCTCCTGTTTAGTAATAAAAAATTCATCTAGCCTCTGTTTAGATGTGGTTTTATGTTTTAATTAGTGTTCGTGCCAAGTAGAACCTTTGGGAAGACTTGGGGAAAGTCTTTGCGATCATGCTGTAAAAAACAGAACCTTTAGCGCTCACGAGATTTGCTGCCATTTATTATTGGAGAGTGATATTTAGTTAATTAATTTTGCAGATGATTAATAGATAAATTACTCATGTCCAGCAATTTATTTTAGAATTTTTGGGGTTCCAGAAGTATACGTTTGATCCAGATTACTACAGACTGTTCTGTTTTTGACAGATTCTGTTTTCTATGTGTTGTTTGCTTATTTTGATGAATCTATGAGTAGTATCGGAGGGTATGAACCATAGATGAGTTGGAATACAGTACATATTACACCAATATGAATTTGGAATGAGTTCACAACAGTACCTAAGTGGTGATTTATTTTCTTATACTAACGGAGCTTACGACTTTTCTATTAAGTTCTGTGTTGTGAAGTTTTCAAGTTTTGGGTAAAGATTCGATGGACTATGGAATAAGGAGTGGAAAGAGCCTAAGACCAAGGCACCCCAAGGTAATATTCAAGGAACACCAAGAGCCTAAGCTTGGGGATGCCCCGGATGGCATCCCCTCTTTCGTCTTCGTTCATCGGTAACCTTACTTGGAGCTATATTTTTATTCACCGCATGATATGTGTTTTGCTTGGAGCATCATTTTATTTTATTTTGTTTTTCTTGATGTTTGAATAATATACCAAGATCTTAAATTCTTAAATGTCAGAGAATCTTCACATAGTTACATAATTATTCAACTAATCATTGTGCTTCGCTTATATCTTTCGGAGTAGTTTGTCATTTGCTCTAGTGCTTCACTTATATCTTTCTAGAGCACGGTGGTGGTTTTATTTTATAGAAATAGATGAACTCTCATGCTTCACTTATATTATTTTGAGATTCTTTATAACAGCATGGTAATTTTCTTTGGTTATGAAACCGGTCCTAATATGATGGGCATCCAAGATGGGTATAATAAAAGCTTTCATATAGAGTGCAATGAATACTATGAGAAGTTTGATACTTGATGATTGTTTTGGGATATGAAGATGGTGATATTAGAGTCTTGCTAGTTGAGTAGTTTTGAATTTCAGAGATACTTGTGTTAAAGTTTGTGATTCCCGTAGCATGCACGTATGGTGAACCGTTATGTGATGAAGTCGGAACATGATTTATTTATTGATTGTCTTCCTTATGAGTGGCGGTCAGGGACGAGCGATGGTCTTTTCCTACCAATCTATCCCCCTAGGAGCATGCGCGTAGTAATTTGTTTCGATAACTAATAGTTTTTTGCAATAAGTATGTGAGTTCTTTATGACTAATGTTGAGTCCATGGATTATACGCACTCTCACCCTTCTACCATTGCTAGCCTCTCTAGTACCGCGCAACTTTCGCCGGTACCATAAACCCACCATTTACCTTCCTCAAAACAGCCACCATACCTACATTTATGGCATTTCCATAGCCATTCTGAAATATATTGCCATGCAACTTTCCACCGTTACGTTTATTATGACACGCTCCATCATTGTCATATTGCTTTGCATGATCATGTAGTTGACATCGTATTTGTGGCAAAGCCACCATTCATAATTCTTTCATACATGTCACTCATGAGTCATTGCACATCCCGGTACACCGCCGGAGGCATTCATATAGAGTCATATTTTGTTCTAAGTATCGAGTTGTAATTCTTTAGTTGTAAGTAAATAAAAGTGTGATGATCATCATTATTAGAGCATTGTCCCAGCGAGGAAAGGATTTGAGAACAAAAAAACAAAAAAATGAGAGAAAAAGAGAGAAGGGGCAATGCTACTATCCTTTTACCACACTTGTGCTTCAAAGTAGCACCATGATCTTCATGATAGAGAGTCTCCAATGTTGTCAATTTCATATACTAGTGGGAATATTTCATTATAGAACTTGGCTTGTATATTCCAATGATGGACTTCCTCAAAATGCCCTAGGTCTTCGTGAGCAAGCAAGTTGGATGCACACCCACTTAGTTTCTTTTGAGCTTTCATACACTTATTGCTCTAGTGCATCCGTTGCATGGAAATCCCTACTCACTCACATTGATATCTATTGATGGGCATCTCCATAGCCCGTTGATATGCCTAGTTGATGTGAGACTGTCTTCTCCTTTTTGTCTTCTCCACAACCACCATTCTATTCCACCTATAGTGCTATGTCCATGGCTCACGCTCATGTATTGCGTGAAGATTGAAAAAGTTTGAGAACATCAAAAGTATGAAACAATTGCTTGGCTTGTCATCGGGGTTGTGCATGATTTAAATATTTTATGTGATGAAGATAGAGCATAGCCAGACTATATGATTTTGTAGGGTAGCTTTCTTTGGCCATGCTATTTTGAGAAGACATGATTACTTTGTTAGTATGCTTGAAGTATTATTATTTTTATGTGAATAGTAAACCCTTTTCTTGAATCTTATGGATCTGAATATTCATGCCACAATAAGGAGAATTACATGGATAAATATGTTAGGTAGCATTCCACATCAAAAATTCTATTTTTATCATTTACCTATTGGAGGATGAGCAGGAATTAAGCTTGGGGATGCTTGATACGTCTCCAACGTATCTATAATTTTTTATTGTTCCATGCTATTATATTATCAACCTTGGATGTTTTATATGCATTACTATGCTATTTTATATGATTTTTGGGACTGACCTATTAACCTAGAGCCCAGTGCCACTTTCTGTTTTTTCCTTGTTTTTGAGTTTCGCACAAAAGGAATATCAAACAGAGTCCAAACGGAATGAAACCTTTGGGAAAGTTATTTTTGGAACGGAAGCAATCCAGGAGACTTGGAGTAGACGTCACGGAAGCTTCGAGGAAGCCACGAGGTGGGGAGGTGCGCCCTACCCCCTGGGCGCGCCCCCCACCCTCGTGGGCCCCTCATGGCTCCCCTGACCGACTTCTTTCGCATATATATGTCCATATACCCTAAATACATCGGGGAACAGAATAGATCGGGAGTTCCGCCGCCAGAAGCCTCAGTAGCCACCGAAAACCAATCTAGACCTGTTCTGGCACCCTACTGGAGGGGGGAATCCCTCTCTGGTGGCCATCTTCATCATCCCGGCGCTCTCCATGACGAGGAGGGAGTAGTCCACCCTCGGGGCTGAGGGTATGTACCAGTAGCTATGTGTTTGATCTCTCTCTCTCTCTCATGTTCTTGAGGTGGTACGATCTTGATGTATCGCGAGCTTTGCTATTATAGTTGGATCTTATAATGTTTCTCCCCCTCTACTCTCTTGTGATGGATTGAGTTTTCCCTTTGAAGTTATCTTATCGGATTGAGTCTTTAAGGATTTGAGAACACTTGATGTATGTCTTACACGTGCTTATCTGTGGTGACAATGGGATATCATGTGATCCACTTGATGTATGTTTTGGTGATCAACTTGCGAGTTCCGTGACCTCGTGAACTTATGCATAGGGGTTGGCACACATTTTTGTCTTGACTCTCCGGTAGAAACTTTGGGGCACTCTTTGAAGTTCTTTGTGTTGGTTGAATAGATGAATCTGAGATTGTGTGATGCATATCGTATAATCATACCCACGGATACTTGAGGTGAGATTGGAGTATCTAGGTGACATTAGGGTTTTGGTTGATTTGTGTCTTAAGGTGTTATTCTAGTACGAACTCTATAATAGATCGAACGGAAAGAATAGCTTCGTGTTATTTTACTACGGACTCTTGAATAGATCGATCAGAAAGAGTAACTTTCAGGTGGTTTTGTACCCTACCATAATCTCTTCGTTTGTTCTCCGCTATTAGTGACTTTGGAGTGACTCTTTGTTGCATGTTGAGGGATAGCTATATGATCCAATTATGTTATTATTGTTGAGAGGACTTGCACTAGTGAAAGTATGAACCCTAGGCCTTGTTTCCTAGCATTGCAATACCGTTTATGCTCACTTTTATTACTCTTTACCTTTCTGTTTTTATAATTTCAGATTACAAAAACCTATATCTACCATCCATATTGCACTTGTATCACCATCTCTTCGCCGAACTAGTGCACCTATACAATTTACCATTGTATTGGCTGTGTTGGGGACACAAGAGACTCTTTGTTATTTGGTTGCAGGGTTGTTTGAGAGAGACCATCTTCAACCTACGCCTCCCACGGTTTGATAAACCTTAGGTCATCCACTTGAGGGAAATTTGCTACTGTCCTACAAACCTTTGCACTGGAGGCCCAACAACGTCTACAAGAAGAAGGTTGCATAGTAGACATCAGCCCACAACTCTTTGTGTTCTACTCGTGCATATCATCTACGGATAGACCTGGCTCGGATGCCACTGTTGGGGAACGTAGCATGCAATTTCAAGAAAAATCCTACGATCATGCAAGATCTATCTAGGAGATGCATAGCAACGAGAGGGGGAGAGTGTGTCCACGTACCCTCGTAGACCAAAAGCGGCAGCGTTAGTTTAACGCGGTTGATGTAGTCGAACGTCTTGTCGATTCAACCGATCAAGTACCAAATGTATGACACCTCCGAGTTCTGCACACGTTCAGCTCGATGACGTCCCTCGAACTCCTGATCCAGCAAAGTGTCGAGGGAGAGTTTCGTCAGCACGACGGCGTGGTGGCGGTGATGGTGAAGTGGTCCGCGCAGGGCTTTGCCTAAGCACTACGACAATATGACCGAAGGCGTAAACCGTGGAGGGGGGCACCGCACACGGCTAGGAATCAATGTTGTTTGTTCTAGTGGTGCCCCCCCCACATATATATAGGTGGGAGAGGGAGAGGGGCTGCAAGGGGCGCCCCAAGTAGGAGTAATCCCACTTGGGCGCCTCCTCCAAGTCGGCCTCCCCCCTTCCATATCCATCGGAGGTGGAAGGAAAGAGAGGGGGAGGGGAAGGAAAGGGGGAGGCCAAATCCTCCCCTTTCCTTCTCCCTTCCCTTCATTTAATTCTCCTCTTATTCATCCTATAGGGGGCGCACCAGCCCCTTTTGGGGCTGGTCTGTCCAACTCTTGGCCCATTAGGCCCATATAGCTTGCCGGGGGTTGCCTAGAACCCCTTCCGGTGACCCGTTACGTACCCGATACCCCCAGAACACTTCCGGTGTCCGAATACTATCATTCTATATATGAATATTTACCTCTCAACCATTTAGAGGCTCCTCGTCATGTCCATGATCTCATCTGGGACTCCGAACAACATTCAGTCACCAAATCACATAACTCATATAATACAAAATCGTCATCGAACATTAAGCGTGCGGACCCTATGGGTTCGAGAACTATGTAGACATGACCAAAAAACCTCTCCAGTGAATAACCAATAATGGAACCTGGATGCTCATATTGGTTCCCACATATTCTACGAAGATCTTTATCGGTCGTACCATAATGACAACATATGTTATTCCCGTTGTCATCGGTATGCTACTTGCCCGAGATTCGATCGTCGGTATCTTCATACCTAGTTCAATCTCGTTACTGGCAAGTCTCTTTACTCGTTCCGTAATACATCATCCCACAACTAACTCATTAGTCACATTGCTTGCAAGGCTTATTATGATGTGCATTACCGAGAGGGCCCAGAGATACCTCTCCGATACTCAGAGTGACACTACAAAAAAATACACTTCCGTGATGATACGTGTTTGTCACAGTAGGTCACGTTTTTTGTCATGCATGTACATCCATGACAAATTTATGACAGAATCAAGATAGTGATGCATGTGTTGTCGTAGAAGTGTTCCATGACATTACCAAAATTATCATCATGGAAGTGTCCACTTCCATGACGATAAATCGTGCGTCACAGAAGTGCTTTCGTCAAGGGTGACCGACACGTGGCATCCACTGTAATGGAATGCCGTTAAGCTATCGGGTCGGGTTTTGGATCCGAAAACCCATTAACAGCCCCGACCAATGGGGATTTTCCACATGTAAAATCATCATTGGCTAGAGGAAACACGTGTCAGCTCATCGTTGGGACAGATGTCATCTACTCATTGGACAGGAGGCGCTTATGATAGGTCGACATGTGGCACGGCCCAACAGTGGCCCATTCCGTTGAAAAAGGCCGGCCCAGTAAAAATTAGCAGGCCGGCCCATATAGGGCCTACTTGTGTTAGGTCCATTTAAGCCCACGGCCCATACAAGATGTGCCAATTCGGCCCGTTAAAGATTTGACACCATTGCAGCCCATCGTCAGTTTGAGCCCGTTAACAGCCCGCTATATATTTGGGCTCAATATCGGCCCGATGATATTTTGGCCTGTTAACGGCCCATTTAATGGATGGGCCAATTTTCAGGATGTACATCTTTCGGCCTTTTAGCGACCCATTTAAATGTTGGGCTAATTTCCGGCCCGGTGTGTCTTTTAGCCTATTGACGGCCCATAAATCTGATGGGCCATTTGTAGTCGAACCTGAGTTTCGGCCTTTTAGCGGCCCATTTAAGTGTTGGGCCAATTTCTGGCCTGGTGTCACTTTCATCCTGTTGACGGCCCATAAATCAGTTGGGCCAACTATAGTCGGACCTGAGTTTTGGCCTTTTAGCGACCCATTTAAGTGTTGGGCCAATTCACAGCCCTATGTGCCTTTCGGCCTGTTAACGGACCATAAATGAGTTGGGCCATTTGTAGTCGGACCTTAGTTTTGGCCTCTTAACGGCCCATGCCCTTCATGGTCCAATACCAGCCCGGTTTCTCTTTCGGCCTGCTAAAGGCCCACAACACAGTTGGGCCGTTTACAGTACGACCTGACTTTCGGCCTCTTAGCGGCCCATGCTCTTCATGGTCCAATATACAAGCCCGCTGTCTCTTTCGGCCTGCTAAAGGCCTACAGTATAGTTGGGCCATATGTAGTCCAAACTTAGTAACGGCCTGTTAATGGCCCATGAAATAAATTGGGGCCACCTGTTGCCCGCTTCGATGTCGGCTAGTTAACGACCCGGGAGGTAAGAGGGCCGACCATTAACTTTTGGCCTAGTAACGGCCCATTAACTTAATGGGCCCACTAAAGTTCGTTCATGTCTTTAGGCCAAATTAGATAATTTGAGCCCATTACGACGAGCAAAGGTACGGCATACAGGGAATAATGTTGCACATCTAGAATATATTACAGGAAATTACATCCACTGGGCAATCAAAGATTGATGCCAATGCAAATAAATGAGCAGAACCTAACCATCTACAACGTCACAATCTGCAACCTCAGCACAGATGACGCCCATAAGCATGTGGGCAAGTTCTTGCTGCTTTGCCACACTGTCTCTAAAAACATTGATCTGTTGTTGTGTCGCACAACTCTGCACCTCTGATTCATCCACCATTTCCATCATTGCTTCAGCCATTAATTGGTTCACAAACATACATTTATTCCGTTGCATTCGAGACAGAGGATACTGAACAGATTCAGATGGCGATTTTGGCAGGCTTGTATTATTGATAGTGGAGAGTGTCTTGACCAGTGCATCATAACATAAATTAGGACGGGAACCAAACAGATTAATCATGAGTTATTGCCATATTACCTGGCCTAGATTTACTGGAAAGAAACAATGGGGTTGCCTTGCTGTTTTCAGAGTTTGTCTTCTTATCTTCAGCAGCCTGCACAAAATTAACACACTAGCATTGCTATCATTGGCCAAGTCAGATAATAGGAAAGCAACATTGACACAATGAACGTTTGGGCAACTAGCCTACACAAAATTAACACAATATGACAGAGCTATCATCAGCCAGGTGAGGTAATACGAAAGCAACATTGACACAATGAATGAATGGGCAACCAGAGAAGCACTACAATTCAGTAATGTGTGTGATATGAGATAGCACATTCATGCAGCTCAGTACGCAAAACTACCAGGCAGTTTTCCTTACAAAAATCAACATTGGCGCCTTTAACATTTTGCTACAACTAATTTTAGATCAGATAAAGGTTAGATTCACGCCGATTAACAAAATACATGCTGATGTAAAAATATAGTGATATACAACAGGTACTTACATCAGCACTGGAGCACAGAGAATTCCCGCAAGATATTTTCCTCGAATACGATCCCAATGGAGGAAGTCTTGTATCATTAACCTTATTTTCTAAAAGAGAGACGGGTAAGAAACATGTAGAAAATATGATCAGAATGCTATAAAATTTCATGATGCGAGGATACGCACACGCTTCTTAGAATGGAGTTGACATTCTTTTGCTGGACTGGAGTGGACTAGTTCTTTGGCCACTGGAATCTGCTTATTATCAGTGGGAGTTGGGTTTCTCTGTGCTGGAGCAGTATCTATGAAAAATGGAGTTGGTTTATTATCTCCTTGCGTTTGGATCTTTTGCAAAGACCTGGTTTGTAACCCTTCAGATTCTAACATAACCGTCTTCACCTTGCATGCCTTATATAGAAGAATGGTGATTCAGTTATAAAACATGCTACAGCAGAGATGGAATAGGTACTGAAGAATAGAAAGGCATGACATATTGACATGTATTCACTCCATCCGGAAATAAATGGATGGGTCTAGGCGTATTTCAGTTCTAGATACATCCAGCTTTATACATTTCTGTGACATTTAATCCGGACGGAGGGAGTATGATGTAAGAGCTAGGGATACGATAGGACAACACAGTAAAAATAACACTGAAAAACCCACTACAGAACCAAAGTATTCAAACCCACTGATATGAGATAGTACACTCATGCAGCTCAGGATGCAAAACTACCAGGCAGTTTTCCTTGCAAAAATCAACATTCTGGCCTTTAATCATAAATTTTGCTACAACTAAATTTATATCAGATAAAGGTTGGATTCATGCCGATTAATAAAATACATGCTGATGTAAAAATATAGTGATATACAACAGGTACTTACATCTACATTGGAGCACAGAGAATTCCTGCAAGAATCTTTCCTCATAAACGATACCACTGCAGAAAATCTTCTATCTGTTAAGCTTATTTTCTAAAATAGAGATGGGTAAGAAACATGTAGAAAATATGATCAGCATGCTATAAAATTTCATGATGCAAGGATACGCACATGCTTCTTAGAATTGAGTTGACATATTTTTGCTGGACTGGAGCGGACTAGTTCTTTGGCCACTGGAATCTGCTTATTATCAGTAGGAGTTGGGTTTCTCTGTGATGGAGCAGTATCTATAAAAATTGGAGTTGGTTTATTATCTCCTGGCGTTTGGATCTTTTGCAAAGGCCTTGTTTGTAACCCTTCACATTCTAACATAATCGTCTTCCCCTTGCATGCCTTGTATAGAAGAATGGTGCTTTAATTATAAAACATGCGGCAGCAGAGAGATAGAATAGGTACTGAAGAATAGAAAGGCATGACATATTGACATGTATTTTCTCCATCCGGAAAAAAATGGATGGGTCTAGGCGTATTTCAGTTCTAGATACATCTTTTTTTACCCATTTCGGCAACATGTAATCCGGACGGAGGGAGTATGGTGTAAGAGCTAGGGATACGACAGGACAACACAGCAAAAAAAACACTAGTTGAATGTAAAACTGTATGCTAGCGGAATACGTACAGAAATAACTAAGGAAACATACACGTGTATGATTGGGAAAATAAGATGGCATTGCAACAAAGCACTAGAACAACACTTCAATGTAAAAAAACATGGTATGGTAGACAGATGAAGTATATACTGATGAATAACAATGCATAAGATATTCAGAAGCATGATGTCCAAATTAAGCAGATGGCATTAAGATAGAGTAGAATGACAGTACTTGAATTTGAAAACATGTTATCATGAATGGAATAGGTACTGAAAAACAGGAAGGCATGACATATTTACATGCATGATCAGCATGCTAAGCACATGGCATTGCAACAGAGTAGATACACTCCAGGACATTATATGCATGTTGTACCCATATCACAGGCCAAGTTAGAGCAAGGACCTTGTGGGGTGAAGAGGATTCATCATCTTTCTGCAAGTCTTCTGAAGAACTGCCTTTATATGTTCCATCATATTGGGTATCATTGACATCAAGTTTATTGGCCTTTACATTGCTCCGTGAGGTTCTTGTGGATATATCAGTGTGTGCAATTATATCTGACATGCATGGAAGACAACTAGTAGTTAGATTTATGTAATGAGTGCCTGTAGGAGACGACATAAATAGTAGGACTGGGGTTAACTAGCAGCAACAGGTCTCATAAACTAAAGGGAGAACACAGATGAAAGCTACAGAATATGTATCGTTTGTACTCGAGATTAACTAGATGGCACACAAAAGTATTAAAGAACAACATAGGAAATACTATAAGTGGTATAATAATATAATCACCAGCCTGTGGGATAGCATTGGCTGATGCATGATAACTATGGAACAGTGTTACCTAAAGAACAAGTATCCTAGCTGAACTATGGAACAGCGTTAACTCCTGAACAAGACCCGTAAGAGATCAACATGAATATATAGTGAAATGTGATGATCTATTTTCCATGCTTAGATGAATAACAAAGCCATAAATGTTGCACACAAGTAAGATGATGGTACAACCTATCCGGCTGCCATCCATAGGAGTGAGCATCATGTGCTGACTTGTCGATGGCCTGCAGTTGTTGTGGCTGTTCATGTCGGGCCCGCGCATTCGATGCAGGGAACTGTTGAGTGGGGACTATAGCTCCCTTCTGGTGTATGCTTCCCTTGTTGGAGCAGCTGCGGTGAGTCGGAAGATGGTGTGTCTGAAGATGCAGATAACACATAATGTTAAGAACGACATATCTCTTTGATCTGAAGAAATACACTAAGAGATCAACAGCAAGGTACGAGAGTGGTCACACGTCTGTTGACTGAAGACTAAATTGGGGTCACATGATTTTATTTTATTTTGGTACTGTCCAATCTACGCCGGATGGCTGGCCGTCTTGTGCCTCCCGGCTGACACTGTTCGAAATCTTCCCCGAAGAGCCAGCGACCAACAACAGAGCAGCCTGCCTCCGCCGTCCGTGGCCCCGGCCAAAACCCCGCTCCCCGCCCCACCGCACTACCGTGGTTGCGCCGCCCCCGGGCCAATCCACAAAGACTCCCCGTCATCCAGATCCGACGGTGGCATTACCTTCAACCCACGCAACTCTAAAAGATAGCCATCTAAGCGCTGCTTCCGCGGCGAACTTGCGGCCCCGCACCCTTACGTTAGACACCAGCCAACCCGCAGCCTAGGAGCTCCGCCGCCTTGAGGGGTGCTGCTTCCCATTGCAAATCGATTGGCCCAGAATAAAAATTCAGACAACTGACACCTAAATAAAGTGATTTGAGATGAGGGTGCGACCTATCTGGCGGCATGGTGAAGTAGGCAGGTCCAGCTGCCGAGTCGGTGAGGCCGGCGCGGTTGCGGTGGCGACCGGCGGCAGGGAAAGACCGAAGCAGCGCCAGGACTCTGGACGGATCCGAAGTTGGAGCCGCTCTGGCGCCATGAACAACGGCGGGGGTGAATCGGCTCCGGTCGGTTCACGCGGCCGTCGTCGAGGCAGCACCAGCAGCACGGAGTAAGAGGCACACGGCCCAGTGCACGACGGCAAATGGACAGCGTCTCCGGCATTAGGGAGGAGGGCGGCTGTGAAATTGGTGCGGTGGGGGCGCCATGGAGGTGGGGCTAAGGTTTCGCGGCTCGGGAGCAAGGAGCTTCCCGGGGAGAAGGTGATTTGGCGCCCATGAGGTATGAATGGGGGCGGGCGTGGGAAATTGGGAGGGGAGTGGAACCATGTCTTACAGACGCATTTGTCTGAAATGTGAGGGGGAGTTACAGTTCTACCCTTGCCTATAGGCTTCTCGGCTTGGGTCTGTGTACTGAGGGTCGGGGATAGTAGAGTAACTTTGCTTCTCTGGGCGGGAGCGATTTCGGGCGAGGAGGGCGTGTTTTGAACTATAGTGGGCGCGAGCGATTTCGGGCTAGGAGAGCGTATTTTGAAATAGTGGGCGCGAGCTATTTCGGGCGAGGAGAGCATGTTTTGCCGACCATGGTTTATGAATTATTCGGCACATGTCATTTCGGCCGAGGAGAAGGCACGCTTGGATGAAGTTACGAACCTACCCTCGATGTACAACGGGCCAATTGATGCGTGTCCCACATAGGATGGTAATTTCGCGTCTCCCATTTATTTGCTCGGGCAAATTCCACCGAGCAGAGAGGATGTTTAACGGCTCGTTCAAATTTGGGAGAACGAGCATCCACGTCTACCTTACCAAGTCGATTCGGATCAAATTTTGAAATATTAGCTTGCCACTTCTTTTTTTAGATGGAGAGATGATGCTCGGGAGTAATGTGTTTTTACATGCTCGTTGCTAGCGATTTACTATATGACAAATAGTTGACCCACTAAAAAACGTGAATCAAACCCAAAATGAAATATCTCGATTCAATGAAATAGATCGTTCAGTAGGTCAAAATAGTGAACTAAATCCAAAATTGAACACCTCAATCGAGTAGCATGTTGTATAGTATTATAGTACTCCATGAACATGTTGAAAGTCAAATTAATGAACTTGTTTGATATACGCATATATCCGTTCATGTGTGGATTGCAGACAACATGTTCTCCAATTTAAATATTTGAATGCAAGTTTATATCGAAACATGGTTTATATCAGTCTTTGATGCATAAAACGCGACCTCCCCCTCTCCCGGACTCCTGTTCTCTCTCTCTCTCTCTCACCGACAATCTTCAATTCTATCGCACGCATCCGACACAAAAACCTTGTTCGTCCCTCTCCCTTTCTCTCCATCTCTCTCTCTTTGTGTGTGTGTGTGGGGGGGGGTCTTTCTAGTTCGCATGCATATATACACCATCTATAGGTCTCTCTCGCACACTATGTATGATACTCTAGCTAGTCCAAGCTAGATATCCTGGGTGCACTCATCGTACGCACACAGCTTCCTTGGCTCTTTGCCTGTAACTCTCTCACGCACCACTATGTCGTCTCGGAGCTCTTCCCCCCTCTCTCAAACTCTCCATCCACCTGGGTCACACATACACATGCATATCTCACTCGCACTCGATAGGCCCATCTAAAACTCTATCTCTCCCCCTCGTTCTCTCTCCATCTCACACGCGCGCACACACAATCTCATGCCCAGCTAGCCAAGTATGATGGTATCTCACTCAATTGTAGGCACACGCAGTCCCCCCTATATGTATATGACTAGCTAATCTTAGTCTCCATCACAAACATGTGCATGGTCTATCTCGATTTCTCTCGGGGCATCTTTCTATCGCGCACGCACTCCCTCAATCTCCCACCCATATAGTCCCCTCACGATCTCGACGGGATCTCTCTATCACAAACACACCCTCTCTCCCTCCCCATGTGTCCATGTCATCCATGTGTCCCTCTCGACCTTTGTTCCTTGTTGGCCACACCTCTATTGGACATGTGCTATAGGGGTGTCTCTCTCTGTTGCAAACAATCACACACTAGCTATCTTCGTGTATCTCCTCGCCTCACTTTTCCATCTCGGAGATGCATGCGTGATATGTTCGCATAAGAAATGAAAAAACACACTCTCTCTCCAACTTATCGTTTGTTGTCACTTTCTCTTTCACACACATACTCTTCTGCACACTTACTCATTCTCCTTCACACGCACTTGATCTATCTCGACTGAGGCACTCTCCTCGGTCCATAGCATACAGATTTATTGAAAAGTCAAACATCACTAAGTTTGACCATGTACGTGGAGAAAAAGAATTACATCTAGTACGGCAAACATATACCATTAGATTCACCATGAGATGTAGTTTTGTATGATGTATCTTTGGTATTGTAGATATAAATAACATTTGCGTAAACCTGATCAAAGTTTCCAAAGTTTGACTTCTAAAAAATTTACATGCACTTCATTATCGAGCGGATGGAATATCTCTTTCCCCCTCTCAGCTATCTGACGCACCACTCAGCCTTATCAGGGCTCCTCAATCTCTCTCAAACTTTATTGGTTAGTTTGGTTCATGACCTGACCCTCATGCCTTGATGGCCGGTACTGCCTGGTGTGGACGTGAGATGTAAAATATTTCTGCCTGGCCAGGCTTGTGTGGTGCTGAAGCGTTTGGTTCATGCCTGGGCCAGGCAAAGCATCAACCTCCCATCAATCAATCCATGCATCAATTATTTAATGCTAATATCCATCCATGTTGCTGTTAGCCTCGTGGCCACACGACCAGGCATGACCAGGCGTTCGAAATCGGTCGCCTGGGCCAGGCTACTTGCAGTGTCTGGAGTTCAGCCAGGCTAATTAAAGTGCAAGGGAACCCAGGCCAGGCGGGCTTTCTTTTTCACAGGGTAGCAACCAAACAAGCGTGCATGAAATCCAGCCACAACCCCAGGCCAGGCAAAAGATGCTCAGGACGCAAGCCAAACTGGCCTTATATCCCCCCGGTTCACACATACACATGTCTCGCTCGCGCTATACATATAGACCCATCCAACACTCTCCGCCCTTGTTCTCTCTCCATGTGACACGCACCCCCCTAAGTACCATAATCCCTCAATCCATCATAGGCGCAAGCACTCCCCCCCCTCCTAAGTATGATTATCTCTTACTAGCCATCAGGAACACACGTATTGTCTCCTTCCATCCATACGTCTATCTCGATATCTCTCGGGGCATCTTCTATCGCGCACACACCTTGTCACTCGATCTCCCACCCATGTAGTCCCATCACGATCTCCAGGGGATCTCTCTATGACAAACACACACTCTCTCCTCCCCATGTCTGCATTTTCTTCGTACGTCTCTCTCGACCTCTCTCCCTTGTTTGTCAGACCCCTCTTGGCCACGTGCTAGGGGTCTTGCTCTCTCAGTTCCAAACAACCACACACTATCTCCTCACCTTGCCTCCGTTGTCGAAGATGCATGTGTGGTATGTTTGCATAAGACACGCATGCTTGTTCTCTACTTTTATCGTGTGTTGTCCATGTCTCTTTCACACACGCACACACACTTTTTCACTCTCTCTCTCTCTCTATCTCTTGTTAGGGACTCTGTCACATCCATAAGCATATGGATGTTTTGAAAAGTCAAACCTCAGAAACGTTTGACCAGGTATATGTGGTGAAAAACATTTACATCTGGAATGATCATTAGATTCATCACAACATGTACTTACTTCATACTATCATTTATCTTTGGTATTGTAGATATAAGTAATTTCTTTATAAACTTGGTCAAAGTTTCAAAAGTTTGACTTAAAAAAATGTTGGAACTACATTATCGAACGGAGGGAGTAGCTATTTCTCTCTCTCTCTCTCTGCTATCTGTCACGGGCCTCCCCTCTCACTCGAACACTCTATACCGACGGATTATACGCTCATTGTATCAGCGTATAGCTCCGTATATTGTTTAGTTGACTGGTCAACCAATCCACATGCTGCCTTGTCAGCTCGTGTTCTGTATCTTCGTGTGCTGGCCCATGTGGCAATGGGTGAAAATAAGTAAACTAGAGGCCCATCTGACACGCGGTGAAGTAAACAAAGTTGAAACCACTCGGGGTAGCACCCCGCACGCTAGTCAGTTGAAACCAAATTACGATGACAAGTGTAGTGTTCAAAACTGCATCTACGCGCTGCACCGAAAGAAATGTTTTTAGTATTTTTTCTCATGTGATCACCTGCATCGTTTTTATGCTGTACTACTATAGTAGCCTAGGCTAGTCATAGTGGAAAGTAACTTAGACTACTCCAGTAACTCTATGGTTACCCTAAGAGCAAGTACTACCTCCGTCCTGGTTTACTCTTCCAATTTTGTAGTATCAAAATTTGACCATAGATTTAACTGACAAAATGTTAATGCATGTCACTAAGAACTATATCGTTGGATTCGTATTTGAACATAATTTCAAATGGTGTAATTTTTAGTGACATGCATTGGCATTTTCTTAGGTAAATCTATGGTCAAAATTTTATACTAAATATGAAGTAGTATTACAAAAGTGGGCTATGTAGGCCAAAACATGTGCCAAATTCACTTGTGATGCATTTGGCATCGATGCCCCTCCATTGCTCACCTGGTGTCCCAATCTGGATCACCTACTTTGCTCCGGTGCCAAATTAACCCACGCAATGAAAAAACATTGCGTGGGAGAGAGAGAGGACTAAGGCAATAAAAAACACTTGTTTGGGAGAGTGAGAGGCTGGTGTAGTTGGTTTGATTGATTTGTTTATACATGTGGGTCTGTGTGCACAACGGTGCCAACTCTCTCACATCGCGAGAGCGGTGCCAAAATCTTTTGATTTGACATTGATGCGTGTTATGTGGCATACTTTTGCGAAATATGGCATCGGCCACATAGTGGAAGGCAACAAATGCCCAAGCTCTTCACGTGCTCCTAGTTAAATGAGAGGAAATAGAAAGAGAGAGAGAGAGAGAGAGAGAGAGAGAGAAGGAGAGAGAGAGAGAGAGAAATATCACTAGCCAGCCAACCCTATCGTATGAGCGAATGATATTGGTACCTCTTGATGACACGGCAATCTTATGCAGCCAGCTGCTCTAATATGTTCTCTTCTTTTGCAGATAAAAAAAGACCCGAAAGTGAAAATGTGTTGCACTATAACAATCTCATCGAATGCCTTGATCTCCATCTTACAAAAATTGATTTGATCGACTACCGAGGCAGCACATCTGAGATTAAATTGGCCAGGTTCTTTGTTCTGGAGGCAATTGTGCTCAAGGTAATGAGGTTTGGCGTTCTCTGGCGCAAAAATGAATGGCGTGCTGATCACCGCAAGCGTGTAAGCCTAAATGACAAAGTCTCCGCAGAAGTTGAATTTGTTTTTGAAACATCAAGTGGCCAGAGACTCGAAAACTTATTTGCCCATTAGTGACTTGTCAGGGCGGTGGATTTTAGTTTGTACGATAATGCTGCATCCACCTAAAGTAACGAAAGTTCTTACGTAAACTTCCTAGTAATTCTCTCTTCGTAGGTGCAGCATTACTCCTAACATTTGTAATATCAGTTTGAAACTTGTAATATTGCCGTGTCCTATTTCCTGCGTTTTCAAAATCCTACGAATCAAACAGGTCCTGAGTTGGTGATGATGTTGTGCCTCCCATCTTTCACCAATAGCCGTCGGAGCTAGATCTGACGCATACAAACCAAGCTTCTCCATTTTTGCAAAAAGATGCCCGCACTTGTTCCCTATTTACAAACAACTCCTTATATCTCACAATCAGCCTCATCTCCTTCCCACCACATCTAGGAGTAGAAGGTCGTGGAAAAATCTGGCGCGATGGCCGCTGCCGGAGCCGTCCACCCCCAATCTTGGTGTTCCGTGCAATGCACGGGCATCTACGCATGGGAAATTATGTCGAACAGGGCTAGTTGTAAGCAGGCTAGCTCTACAGCCATGATGATAGTGACTGCAGACGGTGAGGCTGACTATGGTATGCCGAACACGGCGCCTATACTCAGGTGTCATCTCCGGCGCAGGGTCTTGTCACTTCACTGTGAGGAGCAGCACGTAATAATTTGACCAACGGGTAGTACCGTGCTAGTACTCCTACTACTACATTGGTAGTACTACTACTAGTACTAGTAGCACCACCGTCTGGATTTAGGAGTACTACCACGTCCATATGGATTTTAATATTTGACTAGCAATATCTAGTAATGCATGTCACCAAAAATGTACTACTCCCTCTGTAAATAAATACATGGTGTTTTATTCCTATCGGCGAGAGAACTTAATGTTTTTTTGCTACTCCTAACTAGAGTACTAATAGGATTACATGCAATGAACTAAACACTGCATGTCATGTTTGGTAGTCTCAAGTCATTGAAAGCATGCACAGCCCACATCTCTCATTGGTTGATATGTCACGAAATAAGAAACAAGGAGGGAGTTAATGCACCGTGCCTAAGTATTTTGGGATTATTTGGTTTTCGTAAGGTGACTTACACAACATTTTTGTTTACATGCATTAACATTTTATTACTTAAATCAAAGGTCAAAACTTGGCGCAAAATGCAAAGGGGACCAATAAACCAGTAAACATCAAACTTCTCTCGTTTGGCCCCAACTAGAGGTCTGGTGAGATGACTATACTGCACCGGCACAGAGGGGGACGCAGCTTCATTGACTTACGGCAACTACCTTTGGGTGAATGACACGTGGCCCTAGGGGGTGGCTGGCCCACCTATCATACAGCCAAAGGAAGGTGCAGTAGAGGGCCGAGGAGTAGTACGAAATCCTACGCACCTACGCACGCTAACCAAGGGTTGGGTGATCACTCGAATCGCAAGATTAGTTGACTAGAAGCTATGCTAGACCCATGGAGGCGATGAGTGCGAGCATCAGCCGGCTGTGCCAGATGGTCCACGATGCCGGCCTGCGGCCCGGCACCGAGGAACGTCTCCAGGTAGTATTGCTTGAGGCCGCCAGGGCGAGGGGCCGCTTGGACGACAGCTTCGTCTCCTTGTTCGACGAGGCCCTCATCAGTTTCCTCGACAAGTTCACCATCGTCAAGAAGCTTGCGGACGACTTTGACGTAAGCCTACAGCTGACGCGCCCAAGCTCTGCGATGCCCGCCACCCTCAACGGCCACTGTGGTAACAACCTCTTCGACGCACTGGTGGCCCTACGACTGCCCGTCGTCGCGCTCACCGCGCAGCGCCTGGCGCAGCAAGACACCATCGACATAATCACCCACGTCTACGCGCAAATCGTCCACAAGGACTACTACATGCAAGAGGAGGACGATAGGACGCTGGCCTTCTTGGAGCGCAGGGCAACCTTGGACGGCACTGTTCAGAAGCACATTGAGCTTGCCGCCAACGCCGCTGCTCCTCACACGTCGGTTGGTGACCCGGCGCACTAGGGCGTGAGGATGTCGTTGAACATTGATGGATCCGTGTGTATTTTTATCTTTCTGTCAAATCCATGTAGTAGTATATGATACTACAGTAATTATCTTACCTTTCGCATCAACTTCATAATTTTCGTACATACTCCATGCATGAACGGCGCCAGAACCAAACTTCTCATTACTCTAGGCAAAATCGTTATTTTCTATCTATCGGTCACTCCATGGAGCAGAACCAAATTTTACAAGTTACGAGTTCAAAAGGAAAAGCCTGCCGTGTTCGCGTCGCACCCCCACACGGTTGGTCTGGCACGCCGCTCAAGCGGGAGTGTGTGCAGTGTTGCATTTTCACTTACAAGTGGGACCGCAGTTGAGCAAACCGACTATCGGCAAACCCCCACCCCGCCCACCGCGCGATGGCTGAGAAAACAGGAGGGAGAAGAGATGGTTGTAGCACGGACTCCAAGAAAATTGGTGTCGGATGGGACTCGTGTGGGTGGCGTGTGCCGTACTGCTAGACGTGAATGCTAGTTATGGCCCATGCCACCCCACTATATCGAGCCTATATCGAGGTACGTAGAACAAATTTCCTGCAGTCCGTGCTCAGCCCTCCTCTATCTCTCTTCTCAGCCAGCCAGCGGATGCGCGGAGCCCATTGTCTGTTTGACATGCGGCCCCACATGTCAGTGAAAACGCAAGAGGACCCATTGAACCTGCACATCTTTCACCTTGACGTGCTGGTGATGAAAAACAAATCCAATAAAGATATTCGGTGGCCGCTTTTGGAGTTACTCAAGAGTAGTAAGATTCTATTTACAGTTTAACCCAAGATGCACATCTCGTGGCTTCAACTACCACTCTATTTTCTTTCATGACACGACCTGGATGCTGGATGTCCCACGTGTCGGCAAAAGGAGGAAGAACCCGACCAAATCTTCGGTTCTGCTCTCGGATTAGACTAGATGTGCTAACTTAAAAAATTTATTGTGTACTCCCTCCGTTCCAAAATACTTGACTTCCATTTGTCCAAAAATGGATGTACCTATATACTAAGACATGTCTAGATACATATATATTTTGACAAATAGAAGGCATGTATTGTGCAACGGAGGGAGTAGAATGGATGCAAGTTTTTGTATTGGGAAGAAGAGTACATCCATATATTGATAGAGCGCAATTTAGTAGATGTTCTATCACTTTTAGCTAGCACAGACGCAAGATCGAGCCTCCGCAGATCAACAATGAATGCATCGAGAAGGCACTAATCCAACTTACAGGAGTAGTAAAATGTATTCTTGTGGTTCTTGTTTTCTTTGGTCTTGCTTTTCTAGTCAAAATTATTGTTGGAGTTTGTGCAAAACGGAGGTGCGTTTGGGGTCGTGCGTTGGAGTTGGCCTTACAAGTGGGACCGCGGTTAAGGAAACCGACTATCGGCAAACCCCCACCTCGCCCGTCGCGCGATGGCTGAAGTTAGAGAAACGACGAGGTTGAAGTGATTGCTCTAGCACGGACTCCAAGAAATAATATCGTGTCAGATGGATGTCGTGGTGGTGGCGTGTGCCATACTCCTGGACGTGAATGCTTGTTCTGGCCCATGCCACCCTACTACTCCTACTACTTACTCCTACTATATAGTACTGGTATCGAGGATTCGGGGTGCTGGTTACGTACAGCGAACACATTAACATATGGCTACAGTAAAAACACCCGCCCGACGCGCGAAGCATGTGAAGCTAGTACAAATAGTGTACTACTATTGTTGATTGGCCTCATCCGATAACCTGTTGCAATGCACGTACAATTATGTATTCGGAAAATATATTTTTGCCTCGTCGCACCACTCACTCAGAGAAGCGACTCGAAAGCCATTCATAAATTTAGTAAGTTTATCACAGGCATATCATTTTATTACATACAACAGGTCATCAACCCACATCGACAACGAGGATACATTATAAATACTAAAGTTTTCACCACACAACAAATAACAAGCAATGAAATGAACTTCAACTCAACCATTCCTCGACGTTGGAAACCCTTGCTTTGAACCACAAGTGATTCTATGGGATGGGCCATCGATTGTCGATCTGGAAACCAACGCAGGACTGATCATCCAGGCTGAAGCGGCCTACTATATCAGTACCAGGGTAGGGAACAACCCAAATGTTTGAGGTATAGACACAGTTGCTTCTCATAAATGGTACTGTTAACATTGTGTCAACAGCAATTGGATCGCCTTTCACCATCATCGGATAGTTTTGTCCAAGGAAGAGCGAGTTTTCTCCAAGACTATCAATTTTGTAACAGGGAGAAGGAGTTGGCGCTAGCACACTAGTATCCACCCCGAATACCATGCAACGGGTGTTGGAATAGGTCCGCAGAGTGCGACCATGGGAGACTACACCTGCTTCCTTAGTAGTAACATCATCAGTGGGCTGTATACACACAAGAAGAGGTGATCCATCGGAATTAGTTGCCAGGCGCCACTGAGTATATGGGTTCTACTCGTCCTCATGCTCGTGATCATCACCATCGTCATCTCCCCCTTGGTTATAAAATTTTTTCAAGTATAGGTGGTGGGATGTTCACAGGACCTTGGAAACACAAGAAGAAGGTTAATTAGTAAAGGGAAGCTTGCTAACCCGCATGCATGTGGATGAAACAATTATAATTACGGTGGAAGACAAACGTACCGAAACTACGAGGATCCCATGCAAAAACAATGCCACGAGTGGTGGCAGCAAACACAAGGCCCTCGTATTGAATTGCATTACAGTACTCATCCGTGTACAGAAACTGATTTTTGAGCAATATCCATCGAGTCGAACCACGAAGGACGGCAACAAGCTTGTCGAAGATAGCAACAACTTGATAGTTGTTGTAATTCCAAGAGCGGTTGGGAACTTGACAAATTGCTATCTTCCATAGAAGACAGTCACCATGATCGTATTTGAACATGCGTACAATACCGGTGTGCTCAACCTCTGGGCAGTCTGCTGAGATTTTTGGAAGTGGAACCCAGTCACGAGTGTACACATTCACAAGTTCCCACTCGCAGTTGGACCCAATGTAAACAACCCAATATCCATTTGCGCCCGCCCAAGCCTTGCCCTCAAGTGATGGCATCTTAACATCATACGTATCATTATCAAGTGGCATCAACTGGCACAGGGCGAGGCCTCCGTCATGCCGGCGCCAGTCATCAGGGTCACGACGAAGAAGATAGGGGAGATCAAACCCTCCTTGACTCTTGGGTTCTTTGTAATGATGTTATTAGTTGAGTCGAGAATGGGCTTGAACGAACCTGCCATGCTAGCCGAGGTGATGACGTCGCACCGATCAATGAGTTCCTCCACCACGTCATCTTTTGGATCAGGGCAAGAATAATGGGGTCGTTTCTGGCCTGTTCCCTCCATGGAGAAGACGACCGAACAATGGCAAAAGAAAGGGTGAAGGTCTGAAGGAAAATGGAGGAGGGAGAGGAAGAGCGTGCGACAGCAGTTCCAAATCGAGAGGGAAAGGCGAAGAGTCGGTGGACGGTTGCGAGTTTGCCACATGTCAATGAAACATGGTGTGTAATTTCTCGTGAAAATGCGATCTGGCCGCGTTGGCCCGAGGTGCCACATTAGTTATCGACCTTTATTTTTTTAATGGCGTGCCGATCAGTTTTGAAGCACGACTAACTGGTACTGTACACAGAGAAAATATAAACTACTCTACCACTACTCCACCTCCAGTACTAGTAGTATAAAAAAGATATATAGGCTGGAGCTTGAGCGCTTTCTTGCTAAGGGTTGCCCACTTGCTTCTCACACTACCACCCTCTCTCCAGATCTAAAAAAGACGGCCCCTCTCTCCCTCCTCACCGGTGGTCACAGATCCGCCGGGGAAGAAAAGGACGTGCAGCGTTGACGCACTCATTGTTGGAGAGCGAGGTCACGCACTGATGAAAAGGTCGTCCTCTCAGACCTAGCGCCCGCGCGGGATGGCCTCCATCCCCAAGCTTGTTGCTGTAGTGTGTGCGGAGGACGACGACCATGAGTGAAGCCACTTCCCGCTGACCCTTAGGTATGCTACCTCTTTTCGAACCATAACCTTGTTCTATTGGCCCATCTGCCACGTCGTTGCATGTGGATCTTTTTCCACTCCACCATCTTCCCAATTTGTTATCCTCTGCTCTGCTGGCCACGCAGACGAAAACCATAATTTGCACTATTAAAGGAAACCCTACTTCATGCAGACTAATCCATGTCTGGGTTAAATAAGGAAAGGAAGGGAGACTGTACTGTCCAAGAGAGTAGGCATCGAACCCGCATCTAGGTTGAAAAGGGGGAAATTGGTAGCTAAGGAACGAGTCTCGTGTCTCTTGGTTGAAGAAGGGTAGAAAGGCATGACAACACAATAGAGAATGACCAGGTCGATCGGTTTGTTGTCCTCGCATAGGAAAAAGGTGGCTAAAGAGAACAAAAATGGGACGTAATCCACATATGCTGCCTGGATATTTGTTGCTCTGGGCAACCATACCTCCCTCACCACTCTGCGTCCGTGGAGGTAGATCGTACTGGTGCGCCCACTGTCCGAATGGGCCTCCCATGCTCTTATTGCCACCTTTTTTGCTGTTAGTATAACACCAGCAGTCAAGTCAAGCAATGCTACTGTTAAAGTGATGCCACATTTAACTAATGCCGCTCCCAGTCTAATGCCACCCATAAATTTAAGCAATGCCATTTAATGTCACTGGATTATTTCAGGGTTAGCTGTTGATTGTGGATGTATTAAAGATTTTTCAGCTAAGGCATTCTAATGCTGTTGCACAGCCAGTATACCAACGATGAAACTTGTTACTACCTTCATATTTTTGCACTGTTAATGCTTATAGATTACATACCTCACTTTTATGAGATAAGTTAATTTTTTTGTACAGTGTCACAAAATGCCAAGGCGCTGATGTCATTTTATTTTGGTTAAAATGCACAGACAATTATGAAGACAAGAGGAAAGGTCAAGAGTGGGCACCTCCTCCGGCTGTTCTCTTGAGGAGGTCTGTATGTTTGTCTCTAATGCATGTCGACTACATACCTAACATCATGATGTAATGTTAAGTCATTTCCTTTTGTACAGTGTCACTGAATTGTCAAGGCGGTGATGGCATTTTATTTTAGTAGAACTGCACAAATTTTGCTTAAAAGAAGAGGAAAGGTCAGGAATGGCTCACTTTTCCAAAAAAACTACGTATGCCTTCCTAACATCAGTCGTTGTTGCTTTATTTATTCCTTCAAACAGGTGGTTAGAAACAGTCTTGCTACCTTTTCCCATTAAGAAATTGGAATGCTTATATTTGTGAGTCTATGCTTCAACTAGTGCCACTTTTAGAGTAATCACACTTTCAATATCTATGCAAACAGGGATGCTCGATTTTAGTGGAACTGCACAAAAAGTCCAACTGGTTCAACATTAGGAGCATGTTTTTTTCCAAACCTTTATATCCAATTGGTGGCACTATGAGCTGTTCATTACGAAGGTACATGGTTTTCTACTATCTTGCTACTCTTTTTGCACTGTCATTAGATAGTAATACTAGTGGTTTGCATGTGAATTTATTGGCAGGGTGGACCTACATTGGAGGTGCAGGACAGGATTCAATGATTGGATGCTCAATTTCGGTTGTATCGATTTCACCTCTTCCATCATTGCGAACATGGATATCCTTGGTCTAATGAAGAATAGGCGCTATATTTCTGCTCTGAACCAGCAAATCAATTTAGTATGAAATTGTCCAGGGCAAAACATAACTGTATCAGATTGTCCAGTGCAGAACATGACAGATGCTAAGCGGAAGAGACATGTTTAAACCGAAAATACAAGGTGTGGTATATGTTTACTAGTTGCTTGATATTTGTGCAGACAGAGATGTCTGCCCGTTGCTATTTGGCAAACAAACAAAGTGCCCGCAATTTTGGTTGAACTGCACAAGAGAATAGTATAGTCACTGCATGCAGTGCCATTTGAAAATAGACACAGAAAGATTGGATAGTCACTTCATGGACTGCAGAAAAGTAGTATTGTACTATTTATTGGCCAACACTAGGTGCTTCATTGCTTTGGTCCGATTATACAATGGGCATCATTTTGCCAAAGTTAAAGTTTGTATTCCAAAAATAGTCTCGCCGTGTGATCGAGAGAAGAACAAATCATATTGCAGTGGATGTTCCTCCATCATGTGTGGTTCATTCTCATGGTTCCAGCTGTTGGTGAAACCACTTACGTTTGCAAGAGGAATTGTAGACTTCACAAACAAATTTGTCTTTCAGTCTGTACTGAATGTTGGCCAAGAGAAGCATCCATGTTAGTAGGAAGAACAGATGTTTTTTCTAGATCTTTGCTTTTGGAGCTACATATTTGTATATGATCCGTGAATCATTGAGATGCATTAACATGTTGATCTTATGTATGGGAATCATACTAGTTAGTTTTAGTTGCGACGCAAGATCCGAAGTGGCTGATCTTTGCTTTTGGAGCTACATTTTTGTATATGAGCTGTGAATCATTGAGATGCATTAACAGTTACTTATTTCTGTTCGCTCAGTGTTTACAAGTTACTAATCGATCACTAGCTAGCCTACAAATGCGTTCCTGGCAGTTTTATTTGCGACACAAGATGCAAAGTGCCAATTTTTTGAATAAAAATGCCTACCTCTGAAGAAACTGACAGGCTACACTATCGATCCTACACGGATAAAAATGCCTACCTCTGAAGAAACTGACAAGCTACACTATTGATCCTACACGGATAAATGGCGGATCACGCACGTACTACCTCCTTTCCGGTTTGCAGGGCTCAATTCAAGAAACGACCTACTCGATCCTACACGAATAAATAGCGGATCACGCACGTACTAGTACCCCCTTTCCGGTTTGTAGGGCTTAATTTAAACCTCTCACCAACCAAGGTACTCCCTGCGTCCGGGCTTTATTAGTCCTGTGAGAAAAGCAGCAAGACCAAGGCATGGCAATAATTAATGGCATGCAGAAGTTTAAGACTAATTAATTTCAGCGATTTAAGTGGCTGCATGCATGCCCTCAGCTGCGACTCGTTGCATGCTGCTTCGCGTACTGCCTGCGAGCGATTATGAGTGCCTGCATGTAGCCGGCCGTAATTAAGGCAGCTAACTGATGCGAAAAAAGATACGCTTTAAATCCGTGGAATCATTATTGACAAGGAGCGAGATGATTAAGTGCACTCGTTTGACCGCCATGCCGGCGTGCGACCCAGACGGGACGGGACGGCATAGTCATAATTTCAGTTTCTCTAGTTTTCCACAGCAAGCTGGCACGCTAAGCCATCATGCATTGAATTCCGATGACCGTCGCGCTACCTTCCGCCTATAAGTATTGTTTCCTAGCCTTCCCAGGTGCCACCATGACCCAACTCGCCATATCCTCATAAGCCCCTACCGGCCCGACGTCGCTTGTCACGTCCGCCATGCCCCCGCCCGTCCGTGGTAGGCGACGCCGAAGGCGGTCACCGCCGGAACTAGTGTCCGGGTTTTCACCGGAAGGCAGATGGAGGGAGGAGGCATTCTATTTGTCTTTAGATGGCAATGCGGAGATCGAGGAGTTGTTGGAGCGCAACCGCATGGCGGAGGAGCAGGAGTTGTTGGAGCGCGACCGCCTGGCGGAGGAGCAGCGTATCGCCGATTTGCACCGCCGGCGTGACATGGAGCAGCAGCGCACCGACGCTCTGAGTCGCGAGCAGAGCGCCCGCAACTTGGCCGACTACGTGGAGGCCGGCGCACAGCAAATAGCCCTGAGGCTGTCGGGCACGCACGTGTTCACGGCGCCGATTTTTACTACCAGCTCGTCAAGTGGGTTTCCCGCTTGGAAGCCGGAGCTTCGATGGATCACGCCGGCATGGAAAGGGCCAACGCGCGCGAGCAACGCGCCCTATCGCACCTCTGGCAAGTCCGAGGCGAGGCGGAGGACGCCGGTGCCGGCGTTTAGCATGGACAGCAGATGGCGGCCGACATCATCTAGTTAGCTAAGAGTAAGTTAGTACTTGTACGCTACTAGAGTGTTAGTGGGAGTAGATAGTTAACTTGGCTATGATGGTTGTCAACGTGGAAGTTCAGTACTCTATATGTGGATCAGACCTGTTACTTTGCTCTGAATGTTGAACTTTCCATTTGAACATATGGAATGGGCTGTTATTTTTTTAAATGGGTTGTATTTGTCCTCCACGGTTTAGAGGCTGACTTGTGGGCCTAGCAAGTTGACACGTACACAATCAGGAGATGATTGTACGTGGAGAGGATGACAGCAGGGACCCGACAAGGTCATGGCAGTACGCAAGCAAGTGCCTCCTTATTTCAAGCCAATAAAAAAATGGCTCCTCGTAGTGGATTTCTGACATCTGGGTCCCATGCCATTGTCAACGTAGTCAATAAACGAGAGAATTGCACAACGAGTGGCTAACACCAGGGACCCAACAGCTCGCCCAGTTATTTTTGTTTTGGGTTAATTTGATAAATGCCACTCCAAATCTGGTGTATCCGAGAAATGCCACTGCAATTTCCAAACTTTGAAAAATGCCATTTCATGCCATTTCTAGTGGCATTTTTCGAAGTCTGGAGTGGCGTTTTTCAAAGTTTGCAAACTGCAATGGCGTTTTTCAAAGTTTGCAAAAATTGCAGTGGAATTTTTCAAAGTTTGGAAATTGCAGTGGCATTTTTATGAATCACCATAATTGGAGTGGCATTTATCTAATTTGTTTTTGAGACAGAAGCAGGGTGTCAACTGGGCTGTGCGGGACACTCCGGCCTGTCTAGACAGCCTTTTCTTTTATGTTTACCACAGACCAGCCCAGTAGTTTTTTTTTCTTTTTGAAAATGGCTAGCCCAGTTCTTTTGTGATTTGTCAAGTAAGTCGCTTTATCAGGCCTGTTGGGCTGCAAATCTTTCAAGACGAGGAGAGCTTCATTCGGCTGGCCGAGAAAATGGCCTATCAGTAATGAGAAATGGGCTGTACATTTTCAAAACACATCAAACCGGCAATTATTTTCAAATATCTTTTTTTTTCATTACGAGATTTTAAATTGCATTGATTTTTATGCGTGGACAATTTATTGGATTTTATATTGATATACATTTATTTTTAAAATCAGTCTGAATGTGACTCGAAATTTCAGGATTAAAAACAGTTCAGACCGCACCGACATATGCAAAATTTCGTATAATTTTTTAACCGTGGCCACAATATGGGCTGTAATGCTAACATAAAGAATATGGGCTCCAAAAAAACCCGTAAGAATTAGCAAATGGGCTGTAAATTATTTGAAATAATGGCAGATGGGTTGTATGCTGTTTTCCACAGATTTGAGGCTTTCCACAGATGGCCTGTATACTGTTGGATGTCCATCCAACGGCCATCGTGCTTCTTCAATCTCTGCTCTTCCTGCTCCAGCCGCTCAAACAAGCACCGGCAGGACTGCCTGCTCCCTCCTCCCCGCGGCCGGCTGTGCTGCCGCGCAGGCCTCACCGCCCCACCGTACTCCCATTGCTGGCCTAGCCATCCCTCTACTCACCCACACCTGCTGTTATTCTCCGGCGACAGCAGACGAACCAGTAAACCCTTGTACAGTCGTACCCCCTTCCCCGTGGGAAACAAAAACAACGGTCGAGTCTTCCCTGCCTCCGTGTCATTCCCTTCCTAGGCCTCGCCGTCGTCCACCGCCCTGGTGCTCTCGGCGTGGCATGGTCAGCATGGTCAATGACCGACATGCATCTGAAGTTTACTGTACGTGGAGAGGCTGACAGCTGGGTCCACGGCCGCACGCAAGGAAATGCCTCCTTATTACGCGCAAAATAATGATTTCCTCCACCTGACATCTGGGACCCACCGAAACGGCCTCTGTATTTCGCAAAAACAATGTTACCGCCGCTGACAGCTCGGACCCACCAGCTATATCTTCGCACACAAGGAAGTGCCTCCTTATTACGCACACAAAAATGAATACTCCCCCTGCTAGCTGGGACCCAGTATAGTGGGCCTACTAAGTTGACGGGGACGAAGGGCTTTGTCAACTTAGTCAATATGCACGATTCTAGCTCGACTGACCGTACGATGTCCATCCAACGGCCGTAGTGCTTCTTCAACCTCTGGTCTTCTTGCTCCAGCCGCCCAAAGCAGCGCCGGTCATGCCGCCTGCTCCTGCCTCCCGTGGCCGATTGTGCTGCCGCGAGGCCTCACCGCCCCCATACTACTCCCACTGCTGGCCAGGCCATCCCTCCACTCCACTCACCCACACCCCCTATTATTCTGTGGCGACGGCAGCGCAGCCGAACCAGTGAACCCTCCTACTCCTCTCCGCATGGGCATCCACTGCCGCGTCTTCCTCGGCTCCGCGTCGTCCGCTTCCTAGGCCTCGCCTTCGTCCACCGCCGTGGTGTTGTCAGCGTGGCGTGGTCAATGTGGTCAAAGACCGAATTCCATCGGAAGAATACTGTACATGGAGAGGCTGATAGTTGGGTCCACGGCAGCCGCAAGGAAGTGCCTCCTTATTACGTGGAAAATAATTATTCCTCCACCTGACAGCAGGGACCCACTGGACGCCCACCAGTATATCGCAAAAAAAAACGTTTGCCCCTGACTGCTGGGACCCACCCGACGGGCCACCGTATTTCGTGAAAAAAATGTTCCCCCTGTTGTCAGCCCAGACCCACCGGAAGTGCCTCCTTATTACGCACAAAAAATGAATACCCCCTGCTAGCTGGGACGCACCTTGGTGGGAGGCTAACTTGTGGGCCTACTAAGTTGACGGGGATGGAGGGCTTTGTCAACTTAGTCAATATGCACGATTCTAGCTCCAGTGACCGTACGATGTCCATCCAACGGCCGTAGTGCTTCTTCAACATTCGGTCTTCTTACTTCAGCTGCCCAAACCAGCGCCCGTCGTGCCTCGTGCTCCTGCCTGCCGTGGTCAGCTACAAAGCAGCGGAGGCCTCACCGCCCCCTACTACTCCCACCGCTGGCCAGGCCATCCCTCTACTCACCCACACCCCTTGTTATTCTGCGGTGACGGCAGCCTCACACCGCAGCGAACCAGTGAACCCTCGTACTCCTCTACGCATGGGCATCCACTGCCGCGTCTTCCCCGGCTCCGCGTCGTCCCCTTCCTAGGCCTCACCGTCGTCCACCGCCCTGGTGCTCTCGGCGCCGCGTGGTCAAGGAACGGCTTCCATCGGACGTGGACTATACGTGGAGAGGCTGACAGCTGGGTCCACGGCCGCAACAAGGAAGTGCCTCCTTATTACACGCAAAATAATTATTCCTCCACCTGATAGCGGGGAACCACCGGACGGGCCACCATATTTCGCGAAAAAAACGTTTGCCCCTGACTGCTGGGACCCACCAGCTACATCTTCGCACGCAAGGAAGTGCCGGACAGTCGGAACCCACCTAGTCGAAGCGTACGTAGCATTGTCATTCTGGTCGCGAACGTGTACGTACATATATACTGGTGGATGTAGAGGCGCACACGTGTCGTAGTAGAGGCGTGCATGTAGCATGTACACGTACGTACAGCGGCCAGGGTGCAAGAAAGAAAATACGGCCAGGTATGTCTATATACGGGCAGGGTCTCAAACGCCTACTCGCGCATACGTACGGCCAGGGCTCGTGTACATGGCTGGGTCGGAACGGAGAAACAACGTCGTCGTCGTGTTCATGGGGAGGCAACGGAATGCGTCGTGTTCATGGGGAGGCAATGGAATGCGTTGTGTTCATTGAGAGGGCTTGGACGGAACAAACAATGGAAACGAGGCCTGGCGTACCGCAGAACAGAGGAAACGGCCTTGTGTTCGACCGTCCACGTTCGAAACCGGATCCTGTTCATCGGGAGGGGTCTGGCGTACCGCAAAATGGAGGAAACGGACCTCCTACGGTCGAAACGGGGGTCCTGTTCATCGGGAGGGGTGTGGCGTACCGCAAAATGGAGGAAACGGACTTGTGTTGGAGCGCTACGGTCGAAACGGGGGTCCTATTCATCGGGAGGGGTGTGGCGTACCGCAAAACGGGACTCCACAGGATACTATTCATCTCCACCGTCGACCCCCTCCAGCCTTCACGAGCTACTATTCATCCACCGTCGACCTCCTCCAGCCTCCACCTGCGACTGTTCATCCACGGGCTCCTGTTCATCCAGCCTCCACCGCGCGCTACTCCACTGGCTACTGTTCAACCAGCCCTCTCCACGGGCTCCTGTTCAACCACCCCTCCACGGGCTACTGTTCATCCTGCCCTCCACCGTCTACTGTTCATCCTGCCCTCCACGGGGTGGTCCTGTTCATCCAGCCCTCCACGAGGTCCTGTTCATCCAGCCCCAACCGGCTCGATCGATCCGCATCCTGTTCATCCAGAGGCAACACCACGGGGTCCTGTTCATCCACCCCCACCGGAAACTGTTCATCCAACCCCCCCCCCCCCCCCCCCGCAATGCTCACTGTTAATCCAGAGGCAGCATCGATCGGCTTCAGTTAGCAGCAGTAGCGAAGGAATCACTCGATCAGGTTCAGTTAATAGCCATCGATCGATCGCTCGGGTTCAGTAACGCGTAGCCTACAGTGCAATCGCTCGGGTTCAGTTAGAGCCCAATGCCTCGCTCGGGTTCAGTTAGAGCCAAGGCCTCGCACACACGCGCGTACATGTACGAGAGAAGCGCGCATCGCTCGGCCCCCGACCTCCCACCGTAACTGGGAAATCCCCGAAATTTTCCTCCCCCTCGCTTCTACCACGGTTTTTTCTGTCATGGACGGCCCAAAGAATGTCATGCAGCTGCGTCTCCGGCCCGCCCAGGACGAAAAGCCCATTTTCTGTCATGATTTCTTGTCATAGAAGTAGGAGCCCACCACATCTATGATGATACTGGGTTTTGTCACAATTATCGTCATAGAAGTGTCATATGTATGACAGAAAAAAATCGTTCGGCCCAAAATGTCACGGATGTGTCTTTTTTCGTAGTGTGACAAATCCTAGTCTCGATCTATGCCAACCCAACAAACACCTTCGGAGATACCTATAGATCATCTTTATAATCACCCAGTTATGTTGTGACGTTTGATAGCACACAAGCTATTCCTACGGTATCCGGGAGTTGCATAATCTCATAGTCGAAGGAATATGTATTTGACATGAAGAAAGCAATAGCAATAAAACTGAATGAACAACATGCTAAGCTAACGGATGGGTCTTGTCCGTCACATCATTCTCCTACGGATGTGATCCCGTTCATCAAATGACAACACATATCTATGGTTAGGAAACTTAACCATCTTTGATTAACGAGCTAGTCTAGTAGAGGCTTACTAGGGACATAGTGTTTTGTCTATGTATGCACACATGTATCAAGTTTCCGATTAATACAATTCTAGCATGAATAATAAACATTTATCGTGATATAAGGAAATATAAAATAACAACTTTATTATTGCCTCTAGGGCATATTTCCTTCAGGGCGGAGTCACTCATCCTCGCATTCTTCTGCTTCTTCTGTCTTCTACTTCCGCTGGTTATGCTGAGGAAGAGAGCTTGGGGTCAGCCCCCGGGCTCCATCTTGAAGCCTTCCTTGGATCTGAAAGGGGGACTCGGGCAGCGCGGCGACAACGCCGGGGGTGGCAACCCCGGCGTGCTTGCCGCTGGGCGTGCTTGCCACCGGGCTTCCTGTGGCCTTGGCTTCGGTGGGAGGGGGTGCGAACGACACCATGTCGAGGCTCGAGACGGGCATGGCGTGTGGTAGTCGATCGCCCCCCATTCTTTTCCTCCTCGTGGTGCTGGGGAGGAGTCGCGGAAGGGATTCGCCGCTAGTAAGGGCGAATCCGAATCCTCCCGGGCGTTGTCTTCCTGTCATGCAGGGAGGCTCCCTGCTCTCATATACGTCTCTGGGACGTGCGGTGACTTCTGACGTTAGGGATCCTAGGGACGACCATGCTCTCTGTGGGGAAACCCAAAGAGCATGGCATCCGACGTGATGGCCGTGCCGAGGTCTTCGGGTGGTAGTGATGCGGACGACAGCGGCAACCCACGACGCGTCAAGAACGGGGACGACCGTTCCGACGAGTCGAGTTTGCCGGTGACTCCGTGCCCCCATCTGGTCCTCCGGCAGTGTCACCATCCACGCCTGCCCTCTGGTTTCTTCCTCCTTGCTGGGGATCAGCGTCGTCTTGATCCTCGGGAGACACCGAATCCTAGTTGTACCCGCCTCCGGCCTCTTCGACCTCTTCCTGTAGGAGATGGACAGGGGCAAAGGCGTAACGAGGCACTTATCTTTTTCAATCTTAAATCTGTAGGCAATTGCCAAATTCTAATTGAAATAATGTAATCTCTCGAGTCCGTATTTGGTGTTCTGTAATGCTTGTACTTGTATCAGCATATTAATGAAAAAGATGAACCTTGCCGGGAACCCGTGCATGTATATTTCCATGCAGATGTGGGATGCCTCTTTAATGTAAATAAACGAGTTTTCCCTGGCAGGCTATCCTGCCGGCACCCTTTTTGTCTACCAGAGATCTGCGTCTATCGGGAAACAGACCAAGGGACCAGCCCCCCGCCAACTTCTTTTTATCAAAGTCCACTGCAACCATCTTGGCTGAAGCAACATTCGAGCCAAATTTGGGAGCACCTAAGTCTCAAAGAGTGGCGAAGTTTTCTTATGCACAAGTTATAGCTTATAGAACACTAACGGACAGGAGGTGAGCTTATCTTTCTGGCTTGTCAGGGATCACAGTGTCGGGCAGTCTTCTCAACTCCTTGTCGAAGCCAAGTTCACGGTAGGAACCTGCAGCTTCATGTATAGGAGAATGAATGCATGATGCGATCCTATCTATATGCATATGCAAATTCCCATGAAATGCTTATGCGGTGATCTTGGAATGCTCATGCATGCATGCAATCTTGGTCGGGACCCCCACAACGCTTCTTTATTTGCTCTTGCACAGGGTCATTGCCCTAGCTTTGTACAAGGAGTTACATGCAGCTGAGGCAAGGCTTGTACAAAAGGGTGGCTGCCGGGAAGGGCCCGACAGCCGTGATTTACGGGTAGAACTTGCGGAGATGCTAATATTCCATGAGTTTTGCAACTGAGTGCCATCTCCGGTCTCGAGACGGATTGCGCTAGGTCTGGTCACTCGTACTACCTGCTAAGGGCCTTCCCACTTTGGTGACAACTTGTTTGTACCCTTGGCGGACTGAACGCGCCTAAGGACAAGGTCACCTTCCTCAAAACACCGGGTGTGAACCCTACGGCTATGATAGAGATGTAGGGCTTGCTGATAGCATGCAGCATGCGTAGCAGCCCGGAGACGGTTCTCCTCGAGTAGCACAGCGTCGTCACGCCGGTGCTGATCTTGTGCTACTTCATCGTAGGCAAGCACTCGAGGCGACCCGTAAATGAGTTTCGTGGGGATAACTACTTCTGCCCCGTAGACCAGGGAGAAGGGAGTTTGCCTGGTAGCTCGGTTTGGTGCCATTCTGAGGGACCAGAGAACTACCGACAGCTCTTTGATCCACCGCCTTCCGTGCTTCTATAGCGTATCAAAGGTTCTCGTCTTGAGTCCATGCAGCACTTCAGCGTTCGCCCTCTCAGCTTGTCCATTGCTCCGGGGGTGTGCCACAAAGGCAAATGAGATCTTGCATCCAAGGGCATGAACATATTGCATGAAGGCGCGGCTCGTGAACTAGGTGTCGTTGTCGGTAATGATCCTTGCCGGAACTCCAAAGCGACACACCAGATCTTTCAAGAACTTCATAGCTGACTGAGTAGTCACCTTTCTCACGGTAGTCACTTCCAGCCACTTTGTAAACTTGTCGATAGCAATGAACAAGAATTGAAAGCCCCCGATTGCTCAGGGGAAGGGGCCGAGGATATCGAGCCCCCAGACCAAAAATGGCCATGATAGAGGGATTCTTTGAAGAGCTTGGGCAAGCAGGTGTGTTTTCTTGGAATGGAACTGCCAGGCTTCACATTTCGTGACTAGCTCGACCGCATCTTGGAGGGCTGTGGGCCAATAAAATCCTTGCTGAAATGCTTTCCCAACTAATGCCCTTGTTCCAATGTGGGAGCCGCACATTCCTTTGTGTATCTCAGCTAGCAGTTCCTTTCCTTCTTCCCGGCAGACACACTTCAATTTCACACTGTTGGGCATCCTTCTGTATAGAGTGTCATCGACAAACTGATACACACTGGCCCTCCGGGCTACTTTTTTAGCTACATCTTGGTCGCCAGGAAGCTCTCCGGTTTGGAGGAAGTGAACAATGTGCCTTGCCCAAGTTGGAGCCTGGGGCTCGGCAATGAGGACTAGCGGCACCTCCTCTGTCGCGGGAGCACCAGCCTCATTCACGGGGTCCATGAGCCCAGCTGGAGGGGGTGGTCCAGCAGGCTGTGGGGAGTTGTTTCCGGCAGGATCTCTGCCAAGAGCGGACGGCTCTACCGGGAGAGGCTCACCGGAGTCCAACTTTCTCCTCTTCTGGGCCATTATTGCTGGGGATACGAAGAGCTGAGTGAGATGGAGAACAAAGTCCCTAGTTCCACAGGAAGCTTCTGCGCAACACACTTTGACAGATGATCAACTATGCTGTTTTCCGCACGGGGTACGTACTCTGTTTGCAATCCGTCAAAGTGCTCCTCCAATCTCCTCACTTCCTCGACGTATGCCTCCATCAACGGAGTTTGGTAATCCTTGTTGACTTGTCTCACCACAAGTTGTGAATCTCCTCAAATGATCAGCTTCTTAATTCCCAATTCAGCTGCAACCCTGAGCCCAGCAAGGAGCCCTTCATACTCAGTTGTATTGTTGGTTCCTTCTTCCCGGGCAAAATGTATTTGGACGACGTACTTCAAGTGCTCCCCGGAGGAGGCAACAAGAAGCACGCTAGATCCTACACCTTGTAGGGAGAAAGCACCATCAAAATACATAATCCATTCTTGGGGCGATTCCTTGCCGGGAATAACTGTCTCTGTCACTTCCCCATCAGGGGTTGGTGTCCATTCTGCAATAAACTCTGCCAATGCCCTACTCTGAATAGTTAATGTGCTCTCAAACTTCAAACCAAAACTGGATAACTCCAAAGCCCACTCCACTTTCGGAGTATCCTTTGCAACGGGAAACGAGTGACAACTGTGATCTCATGGGCTTGGAAGTAGTGGCACAGTTTCCTTGAGGCCATGATGAGACCAAAGATCAACTTTTGCACACCAGAGTACCTCGATCTAGCCCCCTGTAACAGGGAGCTGACGAACTACACTGGGCATTACACCACTTTCCTCCTTGTCGCGTCCTTGGGGTTGCTCTCGTTGTCGTGCTCATTGTTGTCTTGATCCTTCTCTAACTCTGCTGGTCTCTGTTCATTCTCTACCTCATCCACTTCTCGCTGCGCTACCAAGGTTGCACTGACCACTTGGTTGGTTGCCACTAAGTATAGCAGCAATGGCCCTGGGGCTTGGGTGCAACCAAGGTAGGCACGGAAGACATGTAGGCCTTCAACTCTTGCAAAGCTGCATCCGCTTCTGGGGTCCACTTCATAGGCCCTGCCTTCTTCAAAATTTTGAAGAATGGCAGGGCACGCTCGGCAGACTTGGAGATGAATCTGCTTAGCGCGGCAACGCATCCTGTCAGGCGCCTCACATCCTTAACTATCCTTGGCGCTTGGATCTCCTCGCTAGCCTTGATCTTGTCAGGGTTGGCTTCGATCCCGTGATGGGACAAGAAGAACCCAAGCAGCTCGCCGGAGGGAACACCAAATACACACTTCTCCGGGTTGAGCTTCAAATTGATCTTACGTAGATTGGCAAATGTCTCCTACAAATCCTGAATAAGGGTGGCTCTATCCTTGGTCTTGACCACAATGTCATCCATATAAGCTTCTATGTTTCTGTGCAGCTACGGCTCAAAACCAATCTGGACTGCCCTTGCAAAAGTAGACCCGACACTCTTTAATCTGAATGGCATGCGGACAAAACAATACGGACCACTGGGAGTAATGAGTGACATCTTCTCTTCATCTTCCTTGGACATGAAGATTTGGTGATACCCAGAATATGCATCCAGAAAGGAGAGAAAATCACAACCTGAAGTGGAATCCACAATCTGATTCATACACGGCAAGGGAAATGGGTCCTTCGGACAAGCCTTGTTGAGATCTGTGAAATCTATGCAAAGCCTCCACTTCCCGTTAGCCTTCTGAACTACCACTGGATGTGCCAACCATGTGGGATGAAGCACTCCTCTGACCAAACCGGCTGCCTCAAGTCTCTTTATCTCTTCTGCAATGAACTGCTGCCTCTCCAAGGCCTGCTTCCGGACTTTCTACTTGACAGGTCGGGCGTGTGGGCAGACAGCAAGGTGGTGCTCGATTACCTCCCTTGGAACACCGGGGATATCAGATGATTGTCAGGGAAACAAATCGATATTCGCCCGCAGGAAGGCAATCGAGCGCGCTTTCCTATTTGTCATCGAGGGTGGCACTGATAGTGAAAGTACCATCAACGCCAGCCGGCCCTGCCGGGACCTTTTTCACTGAGAAAATTCCTTATTTGACACTGTCTTAAAATCTGGTTCCTTATTTGACACTTGAAAAGTTTTTCTTCCCTATTTGACACTAGTCTTAAATTTTATTCCCTATACAACACTTCCGACTATTTTGAGCCTAAATAACACCTGAAAAGACGATTTTGCCCCTCATGCGGTATGTGTGTCATGTGTGCGCGCGTGTGTGCTGTTTTTTCTTGGCGGGTGTGTGCTGTTGCGTGTGTGGGTGCACGCGCACATGTGTGCTGCTGCTACATATGTGTGCCTCTAGGTGTGTGTTCGCTACTGCGTGTGTACGTGCGCGCGTGTGTGTGCTGTTGCGTGCCTATGTGCTGCTGCTACTGTGTGTGTATGTGTGTGTGTGCTGCGTGCGTGTGTGTGTGCGTGCATGTGTGTTGCTGTGTGTGTGTGTGCATGTGCGCGTGCATGTTGTTGCGTGTGTGTGCGCGTGCGTGTGTTGGTGGATGTGTATGTGTTGCTGCGTTTGTGCTCCTGCCCTCGCACTGGTGCTACGTGTGTGCGCTATTGCCCCCCCCCACCCACACACATATCACATGAGGGGCAAAAGAGTCTTTTCAGATGTCATTTAGGCTCAAAATGAACGAAAATGTCATATAGGGAATAAAATTTAGAACTTGTGTCAAATAGGGAAGAATTTTTTTTCCAATGTCAAATAAGGAAGTAGATTTTAAGATAGTGTCAAATAAAGAATTTTCTCTTTTTCACTTGGGGTGCAGCAACCTTGGATCTCTTGCTATTGGAACACTCCGGCACGTCGTCAATAGGTGTCCTGCACTTGGTGGGGGCACGCATCCCAGGCTCTTTGCCGGAGTCCCTACAGTCTCTCTTTTTTCCTTTGCTTTCCTTGGCGGGAACCGCTGCTGCCGCTGCCTCTGCCTCGACTGTGTCCTGATACATCTTGTCCACACAAATGATCACATCCTTCTCATCTGATGGGATGGTGATGACTCCTAGTGGCCCAAGCATCTTCAAGGTGTTGTAGGCATAGTGGGATGCCGCCATGAATTAAGCCAAGGTAGGGTGTCCAAGAATCCCATTGTATGACAGGGGGAGATCGACCACATCAAACACAATCTTCTCAATCAGGTAGTTCAGTTCTCCCCCAAACATTACCGGCAATGTGTTATTTCCCTTAGGATGGCTCTTGCTAGGATTAACTCCTTGAAATGTGTCGGTAACCTCTAGATCTTCCTCTGCTATCTGAAGTTTGCTAATAACTGCTGGGGAAATAAGATTCAATCCGGCCCCGCCGTCCACCAGCACCTTTGTGACCTTGAGGTTGCGAATTGTTGGGGAGACCAACAATGGCAAGCACCCTACCACAGTGGTACGACTAGGATGATCCTCCTCGTCAAAGATGATGGGCGTACGGGACCACTTGAGCGGCTTCCGGGCCTCTGCTGCTGGTTCCATGACATTGACTTCTCGCGCCCACTCCTTGAGTTGGCGGTGAGAGGTGTGCAGAGATGCACTCCCGTCAGTGCACAGGCGTCAGTGGCCTTCTGAAACTCCTGCTCACTGGTTTCCTCTTCATCCCCTCCATCACTCTCATCATCACAAGCTTCCTTCTCTCTACCTCTGGCGGGCTTTCCTTGGTTCCGAACAGGTTTGTCGGGGCGAGTTACTTCACCGCCTCGGCCCTTACCGCCAGCAACATTCTGACCCTTTTCCTTGTCATGCTTCTCATACTCTGCTCTCCGTCTCTTAATAAGCTGCTCAACCTGATAACACTCTTGAAGGTCGTGGCCCTTGGTCCAATGAATCTTGCAGTATGACCCATCACCTTTCCCGGCTTTCTCGGCAGCAACGGCTTCCTGGCAGTCAGTGCACACGGCAGCTTCCTTGTCGGGGGCCTCAACTTTGGCCTTCTTGCCGGTACTAGGCGTACCCTATCCTTCAACGGTCATCACTGCCTTATCCCTCCACTTCTTACTGCGCTTTTTGCTCTTGTTCTAACTAGTTGACTCATCATCATCCTCTGAATCAGCATTGGTGCAATCTTCCTCTCCGGGAAACTTCCTTCCCTCCTCCATCCGAGCACACTTATCCACCAGTATGTAAAGCTCCTTCACAGTCTTGGGCAACAATACGTTCATCTTGGAACGAATATGACGGTTGCGCACATTGGACCGGAAGGCAGCTATTACGGCCGCTGGATGGATATTTGGCATATTTCTATGAACTTTTCTGAATCTTTGTAAATACTTACGGAGGGTTTCTCCTTCCTTCTACTGGAGAAGCTGCAAATCGCTGGGCCTGTCGGGTTCTTGATGACCACCAGTGAAGGCGCCAATGAACTCATGGCACAGATCAGCCCATGAAGAAATGGAGTTCTCCGGCAGGTGCATCAGCCAAGACATCACATTGGACTTAAGGGCCAAAGGGGAGTGGTTGACAAACACCTTCTCATCTCTTCCCCGCCAGCCTAAACAACGATGGTGTAGATGCTCAGGAACTCTGCTTGAATGTATGAACGGACGGCCAACGGACTTGCCACAGCTCATGAGTAAAGGCAGGGCAGCCAACCTCGGAAAGTAGGCACCCGCCAATATCGAGCGCGGGGTCGTTGACATCGGGGCTGTAGCACCCGTTAGTCCGGCAGACGTCGTCGCGGCGATGCTCGGCGACGACGCGCGTGTCTCCTCTCCGCCTGTCCTCCAGGGCTCCTCGTTGGCCTGGACGTGCTCGAGGATCAGAAAAGGCCATTGAGACTTCGTCGGGGTCTTGATTCCATTATGCTAGCGCTGGCTGCTATGGCGGGGACTGCACCATGGGGATGGCCCCTTCCGTACGGTTAGTAGCATGAGCCATTGCTGTCACTTGGGGAGGCCATGGCGGGCCAGCTCGCCATGAGCCCCCAACTTCGGCAAAACCGAGCAAACTCTGGATGGTGGCACGCCATTCGTCCATCTGCTCGGCCGCTGGCGAAAACCTCAGCATCAGTTGAGCCCGCGCCATGGCCTCCAAAGTTGTACTTGGTATGGGTGATGACGAAGTCGATCGCACCGTCGCCTGGCTCCTGACGGTGCCAGCGGCGTCAGCACCGCACCCCCACTGCTGCTGCGGAGCGACCACTGGGATGTGGTGTGGCAAAGGCGCTCGAGGGCCAGCGGCTCCATCGGGCGTAGCGGCTTGGTCAACCCGTTCCGGGGGAGGTGCGCGCGCTGTGACCTCACCCATGGTGGGAGCGGCCGAAGGGCGGAAATTCGCCCCGGTCCGCGCGCTATTGCTGTGGATGTGCCCGTCGACGAGGGAAAGGAACGCAGATGGAGTAACTCCTTCGCCCGTACCTTGTGGAGCATAGCCGTCGTGGTGTTGTTGATGCTACTCTCCTCCAATGCCTCCTGCTCCTGCGCCGGCCACGGAGGAAGTGGTGACGGTGCCGCCTGCTCCAACCACATCCCCAGCAGCGTCCGCGTCCTTGCGTGTCTCTGCACCCCCCGCTGCTTTAGAGGCCGCGGGCAGCGGAGCCTTCGAGGTCGATGGGTGAGCCGAAGGACCGGGTTTCCTCTTGGGCGCCATGGTAGATGGCACTGTGAAAGATGAAGATGGTGATGAAGATGACGCCCTGCTCACGCCTTCAGGTTCGTGCAACCGAGCCCCCTACCTGGCGTTCCAAAGATGTCGCGGGGAACCACGGCCACTTATGGGACCAAGAGGCCCCTTGCTGGTTCAGCAGGGGGCAACACGTTGCACAAAGAGCAGACGAGCGTGGGGCAGCGCGACAGAGATCACACGGGCAATTTTACCTAGTTTCGGGCTGCTGTGAGGCGTAAAACCCTACTCCTGCTTTGGTGGATTGATGGTGGAAAGGTGGTGGTGGAGCATAGCACTTGCCCGGCAGGGGCTGCCTCAGGGCAGCAGCGACTACACGCGTATGGGGGTGTGAGTTATCCAGCCTTCTAACCCTTTCTACGGTTGCCATGGGCCTCCTTTTGTAGATCAAGGGGTTACCACAATGGCAAAGTAGTCATTAAGCACTGATAAGATAGCAAACAGTGCTATCATACCTAACTCTGCAGGCTGATGCTACCTCTTGAGCATGCGTTGGTTTTCCCTTGAAGAGGAAAGGGTGATGCAGCAAAGTAGCGTAAGTATCTCCCTTAGTTTTTTAGAACCAAGGTATCAATCCAATAGGAGACAACGCACAAGTCACGTAGTACCTGCACAAACAATCAAGAACCTTGCAACCAACGCGATAAAGGGGTTGTCAATCCCTTCACGGTCACTCACAAAAGTGAGATCTGATAAAGATAGTAAAATAAATATTTTTGGTATTTTTGTTGTATAGATTGGAAATTAAAGATTGCAAAATAGTAAACGAGATGCGATGTAAATAAAAGATATGCAATATAATAAGAAAGAGACCCGGGGGCCATAGGTTTCACTAGTGGCTTCTCTCAAGATAGCATGTATTATGGTCGGTGAACAAATTACTGCCGAGCAATTGATAGAAAAGCGCATAGTTATGAGAATATCTAGGCAATGATCATGAATATAGGCATCACGTTCGTGTCAAGTAGATCAAAACAATTCTGCATCTACTACTATTACTCCACACATCGAACACTATCCAGCATGCACCTAGAGTATTAAGTTCATAAGAACAGAGTAACGCTTTAAGCTAGATGACATGATGTAGAGGGATAAACTCAAACAATATGATATAAACCCCATCTTTTTATCCTCGATGGCAAAAATACAATGCATGCCTTGCTCCCCCTATTGTCACTGGGAAAGGACACTGCAAGATTGAACCCAAAGCTAAGCACTTCTCCCATTGCAAGAAAGATCAATCTAGTAGGCCAAACTAAACCAATAATTCGAAGAGACTTGCAAAGATATCAAATCATGCATATAAGAATTCAGAGAAGAACCAAATAATATTCATAGATAATCTTGTTCATAAACCCACAATTCATCGAATCTCGGCAAGCACACCGCAAAAGAGTATTACATCGAATAGATCTCCAAGAATATCGAGGAGAACTTTGTATTGAGAATCAAAGAGAGAGAAGAAGCCATCTAGCTAATAACTATGGACCCGAAGGTCCATGGTAAACTACTCACGCTTCATCGGAGAGGCTATGGTGTTGATGTAGAATCCCTCCGTGATCGATTCCCCCTCCGGCAGATCACCGGAAAAGGCCCTAAGATGGGATCTCACGGGTACAGAAGGTTGCGTCAGTGGAGAAGTGGTTTATGGCTCTCTGTGATCGATCTAGGGTATAAGAGTATATATAGGCGAAAGAAGTACATCGGTGGAGCTACGAGGGGCCCACGAGGGTGGGGGCGCGCCTATCCCCCTGGGCGCACCCTCCTGCCTCGTGGCCGCCTCATGGCATTCCAGATTTCAACTCCAAGTCTTCTGGTTTGCTTTCGATCCAAGAAAGATCATCGCGAAGGGTTCATTCCGTTTGGATTCCATTTGGCATTCCTTTTCTGCGAAACTCTAAAATAGGCAAAAAAACAGAAACTGGCTTGGGCCTCCGGTTAATAGGTTAGTCCCAAAAATAATATAAAAGAGCATATTAAACCCATTAAACATCCAAAACAGATAATATAATAGCATGGAATAATACAAAATTATAGATATGTTGGAGACGTATCAGCTGACGGGGCGCATTAAATGCACCGCTCAATGTCACATTGTTGGTTGCCCAGCAGGGCTTGCCGGGCCATCTTGCCATCTTCACGCCTACTTGCTTGACACGTCGCAAGACGGGTGTCATCTGTGGGTTTTTCTTGTAGGGGGAGGCTGCCATGTGGCTAATGGCTGCCACTTAGTCATTCTGCGGCTTGACACCGCACTGATCGACGACATGGGTCGTGGTGGAGTAGCTGGTGAGGTGGTCTTGTCTCTATGAGTCCCGGCAGGCCCTGCCGGGATGCCTTGGCTTGTTTGCTTCTGGGCGTGGCCTCGCCCCTTTCCAGGCTCGCCTGCCCGGCAAGGGAGGCTTTTCTCTTGGTGGTATCTTGTTTCCCTGGCTTAATCCTGGTCTCTCTGATCTGTACATTGGTCCTTCGAATCTCTTGGTCTCTTACACTCTAACTTGGGCTGGTGCTTCAATCTTGATCCCGTGCCTGTGCACAGTCTGGGCAACAGAACCAGGGTTTGTTGCACCGACAGCAACTAGAATCTGAACCGTGTTTGATATATTTTCCATCGCTAACGTTTTGCATCTTTTTTGACGGTTTTTTACATCACCGTTTTTTATTCATGCATCGCACACAGTTTCATCGAAGGGTCTCTGATTATAGTGTCGCGTTAGCAACGTCTTGCAGTAGTGTGAGATCATGATGGATGAAGGAATAAGGAGTGGCAAGACCCTAAGCTTGGGGATGGCCAAGGCACCCCAAGGTAATATTCAAGGAAGACCCAAGCGTCTAAGCTTGGGGATGCCCCGGATGGCATCCCTCTTTCGTTTTCAATCTATCGGTATGTTACTTGGAGCTATATTTTTATTCATCACATGATATGAGTTTTGCTTGGAGCGTCTTGTACCATAGTTTTGCTTTGTTTGCTTTTTAGTTTGCCACAATCATCATTTTCTGGACACACCTTTTGAGAGGGACACACATTTATTGTGATTGGTTAGAATCCTCTATGTGCTTCACCTATATCTTTTGAGCTAGGTGGTTGCTCTAGTGCTTCACTTATATCTTTTAGAGCACAGCGGTGGTTATATTTTATAGAATAGTTGCACTCTCATGCTTCACTTAAATCTTTTTGAGAGTCTAACAAATAGTAATGGCAATATGTACGGGTTATAAGACTAGTCCGAGAAGGATATGTATTCAAGGGGGATATAATAAAAACTTTCATGTAGATCACTAAGTATGAAATGTATAGTTTAATGATATTGATGTCGTAATATGAAAGGATATGGGTTCATGATCATTAGTTAGGAGAAATATCAATATTAAAGCTTGTTATTAACTTCTCATCTAAGTGTTGGTCAGGGCATGGTGAGGAGGTTTGAGCATTTGTATTTCTGATTGAAATCCTTGAGTGCTATTATAATCGGATGCGCGCGATGGTTGACTCCTACCAACCAATTCCCTAGGGGCATGTGAGTATGTGAGTTCTTTATGACTAATGTGAGTCCATGGATTATACACACTCTTACCTTTCCGCAATTTGCTAGCCTCTTCGCGTTGTCAGAATCATGATTTTGAATCGGATTGGAGCTCCGATGGTAGGTTCATAAATCATAGAATCTTCACTATCAGGATCGTAGAAACGTAGATTCTATGAAGTAAATTCGTAGAATTAGAGGGGTTAGTTTGGATTGTAAAGTCATAGAATCATATAATAGAATCATGATTTTGACAACCTTAGTGCCCTTTCTCACCTCGAGAGTTGGTGCAAACTTCGCCAGTGCATCCAAACCACGTGATATGATACTCTCTATCACACATAAGCCTCCTTATATTTTCCTCAAAATAGCCACCATACCTAGCTATTATGGCATTTCCATAGCCATTTTGAGATATATTGCCATGCAACTTCCACTGTTCTGTTTTCATGACATACGTGTTCATTGTCATATTGCTTTGCATGATCATAGAGCTGACATGATATTTGTGGCACAGCCACCATTCATCATTATTATATATGTTACACTAGATAATTGCACATCTTGGTACACTATCGGAGGCATTTATATAGAGTCATATTGTTCTAGTTATCGAGTTGTAAGTAAGTAAAAGTGTGATGATCATTATTATTAGAGCATTGTCCTAGTGAGGAAATGATGATGGAGACTATGATTCCCCCACAAGTCAGGATGAGACTCCGCACGAAAAAAGAGAGGCCAAAGAGCCCACCAAAAATAGAGATAAAAAGAGAGAAGGGGCAATGTTACTATCCTTTTCCATACTTGTGCTTTAGAGTAGCACCATGTTCTCCATATAGAGACTCTCCTGAGTTATCACTTTTGTATACTAGTGGGAATTTTCCAATATAGAACTTGGATTGCATATTCTGATGATGGGCTTCCTCAAATGGCTGAGGTCTTCATGAGAAAGCAAGTTGGATGCATACCCACTTAGTTTCCGTTGCACTTCCATACACTTATAGCTCTTAGTGCATCATTTGCATGTCAATCCCTACTCTCACATTGATACCGATTGATGGGCATATCCATGCCCGTTGATTAGCCGTGTTCATGCGAGAGTTTATTATTTTTTGACTTCCCTTATTGATCTCTATCACCGCATTCTGTTTCACCTATAGTGCTATCCATGGCTCAAGCTCATGTATTGTGTGGGGTTGAAAATGCTGAAGCTTGTTAGAAGTACGATCCAATTGCATGGTTTGACACCGGGGTGCTCATGACTTATATTTATGCGGTGAAGGTGGAGTCATGGCATGCTAACATGATAAAATGAGTGGGATAACATTCGACGAATCATGTATTTTGAAAAGTTAATGATTATGTTTCTTATATTCATGGATATTATTATGTTGATATTGTTACTTCATCATTTCTCAGTGATTATACCGTAAAGAGATTGCATGATACACATGTTAGGTAGCATTTCACATCAAAAATTCTATTTTTATCATTTACCTACTCGAGGATGAGTAGGAGTTAAGCTCGGGGATGCTGATATGTCTCCAACGTATCTATAATTTTTTATTGTTTCATGCTATTATATTTTCGATCTTGGATGCTTTATATGCATTTTATGCTATTTTATATCATTTTTGGGAACTAACCTATTAACCTAGCGCCCTGTAGTTTTTGCTTTTCTAGAAAATTGGTACCAAACGAAGTCCAAATGCTAGGAAACTTTTTAATGATTTTTTTCTAGAAAAAAGAGACCCTAGAAGCTTTGGGAGGAGACCAAACATAAAGCGAGGAGACGACAAAGCAACATGGCGCGTCCAGGGGGTAGGGCCCGCCCTGTTACCTTGTGGGCCCCATGTGGCTCCGTCTGACCTAATTCCACTTCTATAAATTCTTAAATATTGAGAAACACCCAGAGAGCCACCAGAAACACTTTTTCCGCCGGCACAAGCTTCTGTTCTTCCGTGATCCCATCTGGAGGCCTTTTTCGATACTCTGCCAGAGGGGGAATTGATGACGGAGGGCTTCTACATCATCCTTGCTGCCTTCCAATGATGCGTGAGTAGTTTACCACATACCTACAGGTCCATAGCTAGTAACTAGATGGCTTCTTCTCTCTATTTGATCTTCAATACAATGTTCACCTTGATCTGCTTGGAGTTCTACCCGATGTAATCTTCTTTTGCGGTGTGTTTCTTGGGATCCATTGGTTTATGGTCAGATTATTCATTGAAAGTAACTAAGTCTTTTCTGAACTTTATTATGCATGATTGTTATAGCTTTGTATTTCTCTCTGATTTATCTGTTTGGTTTGGCCAACTAGATTGATTTATCTTTAGTGGGAGAGGTGCTTTCTAATGGGTTCAATCTTGCGGTGTCCTCACCTAGTGACGGTAGGGGTAGCAAGGCACAAATAGTGTTGTTTCCATTAATGGTAAAATGAAAGGGTTTATTCATATTGATTGGGTTTACTTTGTCTACATCATGTCATCTTGCTTAAAGTGTTACTCTGTTTGTCACAAACTTAATACCGTACATGCATGTTGGATAGCGGTCGATTGGTGGAGTTATAGTAGCAGATGTGGGCAGGAGTCAATCTACTTGTCACGAACGTGATGCCTATATACATGATCATTGCCATGAATATGTCATAACTATGCACTTTCCTATCAATTTCCCAACAACATTTTGTTTACCAACGTATGCTATGTGTTTGAGAGAGAAGTCTCTAGTGGAAACTATGGTCCCCACATCTACCTTTATCATATTATTAAAACCAAAAATACCTTGCTGCAATTTATTTACTTTTATTTTTTGCAATTTATTTATCTAGTTATCTATCACTATCAGAATTAATCCTCGCAATTAGAGAGTTCAAGGAGATTGACAACCCTCTTGCCGGCGTTGGGTGCAAGTATTTGATTTTTTTGTGTGTATGTAGTGAAGATGGGAATTTGCGTGGTTCTCCTATTAGTTTGGCAACCTTGCTTCTCACTGAGGGAAATACGTATCTCTACTGTATTGCTTCACTCCTCCTCTTCCAGGAAATCCCAACGCAATTTACATGTAGAAATTACATGGCCGGGGGAAAAGAATGGATTCTTGATAGTGGATGCACCGATCACATGACTAGAGATAGATACATGTTTCGTGAGCTTGCTAAAAATGATGGTCCACGCAAGTATGTGACTTTTGGAGACAACTCCAAGGGTAAGGTACTTGGCCTTGGTAAGGTGGTCATATCCAATGATAACTCCATTCAAAATGTTATGCTTGTTGAATCTCTTGGCTCCAATCTTCTTTCCATATCTACACTAGCCGACTTTGGTTTCAATGTTCTATTTACCGAAGTATATTGCCAAGTGTTTTGATACGTCTCCACCATATCTATAATTTATGAAGTATTCATGTCATGTTTACAACAATTTTATATGGTTTGGGTGCAATTTTATATTATTTAAATGGAACTAACCCGGACTGACGTTGTTTTCAGAAGAATTACCGTGGTGTTATTTTTTGTGCAAAAATAAAAGTTTTCGGAATGGGCTGAAACTTTTTGACGGTTTTTTGGAACAAAAGAGACCCCTGAAGCTTTGTGGGAGGACTAGAAGAGCAACGAGGTTCCCACAAGGCACCAAGGCGCACCCAGGGGGGTGATGGTGCCGTGGTGCCTCATGGGCCCATCTTAGCCCATCTTCGCGTGATACTGACACCTCATGTAAATAGAGAAACCCCCAAAAATAACCCTAGAACTTGGACTCCGCCACCGCAAGCCCGTGTACCTTCGAAATACCATCTGGAGCCCTATTCCGGCACCCTGCCGGAGGGGGAAATCATCACCGGAGGCCATCTTCATCATCCCGGCAGTCCCCATGACGAGGAGGGAGTAGTTCACCCTCAAGGCTAGGGGTATGTATAAGTAGCTATGTGTATGATCTCTCTCTCTCCCGTGTTCTTGATTTGGCATGATCTTGATGTACTGCGAGCTTTGTTAATATAGTTGGATCATATGGTGTTTCTCCCTCTCTATCTCATTGTGATGAATTGAGTTTTTACCTTTGAGGTTTCATTATTATCTAATTGAATACTTTTATGGATTTGAGAACACTTGATGTACATCTTGCATATGAATACCCATGTGACAATGGGGTATTATATTGATTCACTTGATGTATGCTTTGGCACTCAACTCGCAGATTGCCGAGGTGACATTGGAGTAATCTATGCATAGGGGTTTAATGCATGTTTTCGTCCTAGTTTCTCCGGTAGAAATCTTGGGGCACTCTTTGAAGTTCTTTGTGTTGGATTGAATATTGTAAATATGAAGTTGTTTGATGCATATCATATAATCAACTCATGGATACTTGTGGACATTGGAGTATCTAGGTGACATTAGAGTTGATTGATGTGTCTCATATGGTGTTATTTTAGTACGAAATATAGGGTTGTTTGTGACAATTATAGGAATTTCTCAATAGATTGATCGGAAAAACTTTGAGGTGGTTTCATACCCTACAAAAAAATTCTTCTTATGTTCTCCACTAGATAAGAACTTTGGAGTGACTCTTTGTAGCACATTGAGGGATTGTTATATGATCCAATTATGTTAGCATTGTGAGAGATTGCACTAGTGAAAGTATGAGCCCTATGCCTTGTTTCTAAGTGTTGCAATACTGTTTGTGCTCCATTTTATCACTTGCTACCTTGCTGTTTTTTATTTTCATATTACAAAAACCTATATCTACTATCCATACTACACTTGTATCACCATCTCTTGGCCGAACTAGTGCACCTATACAATTTGCCATTGTATTGGGTGTGTTTGGGACACAAGAGATTTCTTGTATTTGATTGCAGTTGTTTGAGAAAGACCATCTTCATCCTACGCCTCCCACGGATAGATAAACCTTAGGTCATCCACTTGAGGGAAAATTGCTACTGTCCTACAAAACTCTGCGCTTGGAGGCCCAACACGAGCCTACAAGAATACTTGTGTAGTAGACATCAAGCTCTTTTTTCGCGCCGTTGCTCGGGAGATGAGTGCTTGAAGGTATATCTTTAGATCTTGCAATTGAATCTTTTAGTTTCTTGTTGTATCACTAGTTTGGTTTATAAAACAAAACTACAAAAAATGGAATTGTGGTTGCCTCATATTATTCATCTTTACAATGTCTTTCTTGATAATGATGGATCGGAAAATTGTGCTCAATTGGTAGAAGAAGAATTCAATAAAATGTTTGGCATAAAATCTTTGAGTGATGAACATAACTGCAACATTGCTAGTATTAGTTCTTTGGGATGTTATGTTTGATGAAGATGATATTTTTAGTCCCCCATGTTTTGATGTGCAAATTTATTGTGATGATATCATCCCTCCTATTTATGATGAATACAATGATGAAAGTGGGTTTGGAAGAGTGTCAATTCTAAGTAATGATCCACTATTTTGGAGGGTGTTGAATCTTGTTACAATGTTGATAAAAGTGGATTTGGAGAGGTCATGACTTTATTTAGTAATGATTCTGCTATTCCGGAAGAGGTTTCAATTGATTATTATGACAACAAAGTTGCTATCTATGATGATTACTAGTGGTTGGGGTGCCATCCTATGGCGCGGCTTGCAAGAAAGTTGTTCGCGCGTTTTCATTTAAAAAAGTAGACGGAGTCCTCACCTCCATCTAAAAAACATTAAAAAGGTCCTCAACTCCATCTAGAAAAAGAAGTAAAAAAGAGGAAAAAACCATCAACGCAGCCTACCAGCGAGTGCCACTTTGCGTAACCCTCCATTTAAAAAATGTATGGAGTCATCACCTTCATCTAAAAAATAAAAAAACATTTAAAAAAATTTATCACCTTCATATAAAAATAATATCTCAAAAAAAAATTCAACGCGGCCAACCAGCTTGCGCCATGTGGCATAGTTGGTTGGCCGCCCTTCACGCGACGCTTAATGGATTTAATTGTGATGACACTTGTGATATACATATATGATAACCATGAAATTTGTCATCATGATTTTAGTGCTCAAATTTATTGTGTAAATCAAGTATCATGTGATAGTTATTTTGTTGAGTTTGCTCCCACTATTATGAATGAGAAGAAATTTGCTTATGTGGAGAGTAATAAAAATTCTATGCTTGTGGATCATGAAAAGAATGTTTTATGTGATAGTTATATTGTTGAATTCATTCATGATGCTACTGAAAATTATTATGTGAGAGGAACATATGCTTTTACATATCTCAATAACATCAAGTTTCCCCTATATGTGTTGAAAGTTTTGAAGTCATGCTTGTTTTCCTTCCTATGCTAGTTCATTCTTGCTCCCATAAATTGTTTGCTCACAAGATCCCTATGCATAAGAAGTGTGTTAGGCTTAAATGTGTTAGTCATATGCTTCATGATGCTCCCGTTATGTTTTAATTCTTATCTTTTATGTGAGCATCATTAAAACCATCAAGCCTAGCTAAAAAGGCATTAAGGAAAAGCGCTTGCTGGGGGACAACCCAATATTTATACCTATTGTTTTGTGTGTTCACATGATTAACATACTATAGTAATCATGTTTTGTAGTTTTTTTTCAATAAGTGCCAAGTAAAGCCTTTGGGATAGTGTGGATGATAGTTGACTTGATTCTGTGCAAAAACAGAAACTTTTGCGCCTAGTTCTGGAAATAACATAATTCACTGGGATGTGATAAAATTCTGAATTTTTTACACATGATTGATGTACAAATTGCCTATGTTTCCTAATTTTTCAGAATTTTTGGAGTAATATAGGTATGGTCATTGTTCAGATCATTACAAACTCTTCTGTTTTTTATAGATTCTCTCTTCAATGGTAATTTGCTTGTTTTATAGTTTCTATGACTTATATTGGTCAGTATAAATTGCAGAAACTGTAGGGTATAGTAGGCATTGCGTGAGAAAAATTATGAATCTTGTCTTGACAGTACCAAAGTGAATGATTTGCTCTTTATCATACTAACCCGTCTCATGAAGTTCCGTTAAGTTTTGCGTGATTGAAGTTTTCAAGTTTTGGGTGATATATCAATATGAGGGGAATAAGGAGTGGCAAGACCCTAAGCTTTGGGATTACCAAGGCATCCATGTTGGCGAACGCAGTAATTTCAAAAAAAATCCTATGCACACGCAAAATCCATCTAGGTGATGCATAGCAACGAGAGGGGAGAGTGTTGTCCATGTACCCTCATAGACCATAAGCGGAAGCATTATGACAACGCGGTTGATGTAGTCGTACGTCTTCACGATCCGACCGATCCTAGCACAGAAGGTACAACACCTCCGCGGTCTGCACACGTTTAGCTCGGTGACGTCCCACGAACTCTAGATCCAGCTGGGGTTGAGGGAGAGTTTTGTCAGCACGACGGCGTCATGACGGTGATGATGAAGTTACCGACGCAGGGCTTCGCCTAAGCACTACAACGATATGACCGAGGTGGAAATCTGTGGAGGGGGGCACCGCACACGGCTAAACAATCAACTTGTGTGTCTATGGGGTGCCCCCTCCCCCGTATATAAAGGAGTGGAGGAGGGGGAGGGTCGTCCCTCTATGGCGCGCCCCAAGGGGGAAGTCCTACTCCCGGTGGGAGTAGGATTCCCCTTCCCTTGTTGGAGTAGGAGAGAAAGGCAGGGGGAGAGAGAGGGAAGGAAGGGGGGCCGGTCCCCACCCAATTCGGATTGGGCTTGGGGGGCGCGCCCTCCACCTTGGCCGCCTCCTCCTCTCTCCCACTAAGGCCCAATAAGGCCCATACACTCCCCGGGGGGTTCCGGTAACCCCCCGGTACTCCGGTAAATGCCCGAACTCACCCGGAACCATTCTGATGTCCAAACATAGCCTTCCAATATATCATTCTTTATGTCTTGAGCATTTCGAGACTCCTCGTCATGTCTGTGATCATATCCGGGACTTCGGACTACTTTCGGTACATCAAAACACATAAACTCATAATACCGATCGTCACCGAACGTTAAACGTGCGGACCCTACGGGTTCGAGAACTATGTAGACATGACCGAGACTCATCTCCGGTCAATAACCAATACCGGAACCTGGATGCTCATATTGGTTCCTACATATTCTACGAACATCTTTATCGGTCAACAACCAATACCGGAACCTGGATGCTCATATTGGTTCCTACATATTCTACGAAGATCTTTATCGGTCAAACCGCATAACAACATACGTTGTTCCCTTTATCATCGGTATGTTACTTGCCCGAGATTCGATCGTCGGTATCTCAATACCTAGTTCAATATCGTTACCGGCAAGTCTCTTTACTCGTTCTGTAATGCAACTTCCCGTAACTAACTCATTAGTCACATTGCTTGCAAGGCTTATAGTGATGTGCATTACCGAGAGGGCCCAGAGATACCTCTTCGATACACGGAGTGACAAATCCTAATCTCGATCTATGCCAACTCAACATACACCATCGGAGACACCTGTAGAGCATCTTTATAGTCACCCAGTTATGTTGTGACATTTGATAGCACACTAAGTGTTCCTCCGGTATTTGGGAGTTGCATATCAAAAGTGCTAATCGATGGGTCAAGTCAATCACAGCATTCTCTAATAATGTGATCCCATTCATCACATGACAACTCTTGTCCATGGCTAGGAAACTTAACCATCTTTGATTAACGAGCTAGTCAAGTGGAGGCATACTAGTGACACTCATTTTGTCTATGTATTCACACATGTACTAAGTTTCCGGTTAATACAATTCTAGCATGAATAATAAACATTTATCATGATATAAGGAAATATAAATAACAACTTTATTATTGCCTCTAGGGCATGTTTCCTTCAGTCTCCCACTTGCACTAGAGTCAATAATCTAAATTACATAGTAATGATTCTAACACCCATAGAGTCTTGGTGTTGATCATGTTTTGCTCATGAGAGATGCTTAGTCAATGGGTCTGCAACATTCAGATCCGTATGTATCTTGCAAATCTCTATGTCTCCCTCCTTGACTTGATCACGGATGGTATTGAAGCGTCTTTTGATGTGCTTGGTTCTCTTGTGAAATCTGGATTCATTTGCCAAGGCAATTGCACCAGTGTTGTCGCAAAAGATTTTCAATGGACCTGATGCACTAGGTATGACACCTAGATTGGATATGAACTCCTTCATCCAGACTCCTTCATTTGCTGCTTCCGAAGCAGCTATGTACTCCGCTTCACACGTAGATCTTGCCACGACACTCTGCTTGGAACTGCACCAACTAAAAGCTCCACCATCCAATAAAAATACGTATCCGGTTTGTGACTAATCCAGATCAGTGTGAAAGCTTGCATCGACGTAACCGTTTACGACGAGCTCTTTGTCACCTCCATAAACGAGAAACATATCCTTAGTCCTTTTCAGGTATTTCAGGATGTTCTTGACCACTGTCCAGTGATCCACTCCTGGATTACTTTGGCACCTCCCTGCTAAACTAATAGCAAGCCACACATCAGGTCTGGTACACAGCATTGCATACATGATAGTGATGACCCACAAGTGTAGGGGATCTATCGTAGCCTTTTCGATAAGTAAGAGTGTCGAACCCAACGAGGAGCAGAAGGAAATTATAAGCAGTTTTTAGTAAGGTATTCTCTGCAAGCACTGAAATTATCGGTAACAGATAGTTTTGTGATAAGGTAATTTGTAACGAGTAGCAAGTAATAAAAGTAAATAAGGTGCATCGAGATGGCCCAATCCTTTTTCTAGCAAAGGACAGGCCTGGACAAACTCTTATATGAAGGAAAGAGCTCCCAAGGACAGATGGGAATTATCGTCAAGCTAGTTTTCATCACGTTCATATGATTCGCGTTCGGTACTATGATAATTTGATATGTGGGTGGACCGGTACTTGAGTACTGTCCTTACTTGGACAAGCATCCCACTTATGATTAACCCCTATTGCAAGCATCCGCAACTACAACATAAGTATTAAGGTAAACCTAACCATAGCATGAAACATATGGATCCAAATCAGCCCCTTACGAAGCAACGCATAAACTAGGTTTTAAGCTTCTGTCACTCTAGCAACCCATCATCTACTTATTACTTCCCAATGCCTCCCTCTAGGCCCAAACAATGGTGAAGTGTCATGTAGTCGACATTCACATGACACCACTAGAGGGATGACAACATACATCTCATCAAAATATCGAACGAATACCAAATTCACATGACTACTTATAGCAAGACTTCTCCCATGTCTTCAGGAACAAACGTAACTACTCACAAAGCATATTCATGTTCATAATCAGAGGGGTATTAATATGCATAATGGATCTGAACATATGATCTTCCACCAAGTAAACCAACTAGCATCAACTACAAGTAGTAATCAACACTACTAGCAACCCACAGGTACCAATCTGAGGTTTGGATACAAAGATTGGGTACAAGAGATGAACTAGGGTTTGAGATGAGATGGTGCTGGTGAAGATGTTGATGGATATTTACCCCCTCCCGATGAGAGGACCATTGGTGATGACGATGGCGATGATTTCCCCCTCCCAGAGGGAAGTTTCCCCGGCAGAACAGCTCTGTCGGAGCCCTAGATTGGTTCCGCCAAGGTTCCGCCTCGTGGCGGCGGAGTTTCGTCCCATGAGCTTGCTTGTTATTTTTCCTCGGACGAAAGACCTCATATAGCAGAAGATGGGCATCGACGGGCCACCAATGGGCCCATGAGGCAGGGGCCGCTCCCAGGGGGTAAGACGCGCCTCCCGCCCTCGTGGACGGTGGGTGGCTGTAGGATCGAAAGTATGTCTAGAGGGGGTGATTAGACTACTTGACCAAATAAAAATCTGGCCTTTTCCCAATTTTAGTTCTAGGCGGATTTTAGCAACTTAGCAAAAGTCAAGCAATCAACCTACACATGCAATTCTAAGAGTATAGCAGCGGAAAGTAAAACAATTGCATATGAAGGTAAAGGGAGGAGTTTGGTGTGTGCAAACGCAATTGGAGACACGGAGATTTTTGGCGTGGTTCCGATAGGTGGTGCTATCGTACATCCACATTGATGGAGACTTCAACCCACGAAAGGTAACAGTTGCGCGAGTCCACGGAGGGCTCCACCCACAAAGGGTCCACGAAGAAGCAACCTTGTATATCCCACCATGGCCGTCGCCCACGAAGGACTTGCCTCACTAGGGTAGATCTTCATGAAGTAGGCGATCTCCTTGCCCTTACAAACTCCTTGGTTCAACTCCACAATCTTGACAGAGGCTCCCAAGTGACACCTAACCAATCTAGGAGACACCACTCTCCAAGAGGTAACAAATAGTGTGTTGATAATGAACTCCTTGCTCTTGTGCTTCAAATGATAGTCTCCTAAACACTCAACTCTCTCATAGGATTGGATTTGGTAGAAAGATGATTTGAGTGGAAAGCAACTTGAGGAAGGCTAGAGATCAAGAGTTATGTGGTTGGAGTGGAATATCTTGACCTCAACACAAGTGTAGGTGGTTCTCTCTCAGAAAATGTATGTTGGAAGTGTAGGCATACTCTGATGGCTCTCTCCATGAATGAAGAGTGGTTGGAGGGGTATAAATAGCCTCCACACAAAATCTAACCGTTACACACAAATCACCAAACTCGGTGGGACCAAATCGTAAAACTCGGTCATACCGATTTAGTTCAAAATGTGAACGTTAGGATTTTCAGTGGGACCGACATGTCAACTCGGTGGGAGCGATTTTGTTAGGGTTAGGGCATAACGTAATCTCGGTGAGACCGATTACACAAACTCGGTGAGACCGATTTTGGTAATGGACCAACAGAGAGTTGGTCAAGCAAACTCGGTGGGACCGATTCACTCATCTCGGTTGGACCAAAACGTTATGAAAGGGAAACAGAGAGTTTGCATTGCAATCTCGGTGGGACCGATCGCTCATCTCGGTTTGACCGAAAACGTTACGAAGGGAAACAGAGAGATTACAATCCCATCTCAGTGAGACCGAGATCCCTATCGGTGAGACCGAAAAGACTAGGGTTTCTCGCAGTGGAGATGTCAACTGAACTCGGTGGCGCCGGATAGAAAATTTTGGTGGGGCCGAGTTTGACTTTTGGTTTGGGACATATATGGATATGAGAAAGTAGTTGAGGGCTTTTGGAGCATATCACTAAGCACTTTGAGCAAGTAAGCCATTAGGCAACACCTCATCCCCTCTTAATAGTATTGGCTTTTCCTGTGGACTCAATGTGATCTTGGATCACTTAAAATGAAAAAGTGTAGAGTCCTGAGCCTTGAGCTTGATCCAATCCTTTGTCCTTAGCATTTTGAGGGGTCCACCTTTCTCATCCATGCCATGCCAATCATTGAGCTTTCCTGAAATGTTTATCTTGAAATAGCATTAGCTCAATGAACTATATGTTGTTAGGAATTACCAAAACCACCCAGGGATAGTTTCCCTTTCAGTTGCCCCCCTCTGGAACTTCTTGCGCCCAATATTTTATATATATTCTGAAACGTGCTCCATTAAACGAGAGTTGTATAATAATACATAATCACCTACATTAAACTCACGCTTTTGTATCCTTTTAGCATGCCATCTTTTAACTTTTTCTTTAAACAGCTTGGCATTTTCATAGGCCTGGGTTCTCCATTCATCAAGTGAGATGTCAAATAACCTCTTCTCACCGGCAAGTTTGAAGTCATAGTTGAGCTCTTTAGCCCAATATGCCTTATGTTCTAATTCGAGAGGTAAGTGACATGCTTTTCCATAAACCATTTTATATGGAGACATACCCATAGGATTTTTATATGCAGTTCTATAAGCCCATAATGCATCATCAAGTTTCTTGGACCAATTCTTTCTAGATCTATTAACAGTCTTTTGCAAAATTAATTTGAGCTCTCTGTTACTCAATTCTACTTGACCACTAGACTCTGGGTGATAAGGAGATGCAATTATATGATTAACATCGTACCTAGCAAGCATTTTACGAAAGGCACCATGAATAAAATGTGAACCACCATCAGTCATTAAATATCTAGGGACTCCAAACCTCGGAAAAATAACTTCTTTAAGCATCTTAATAGAGGTGTTATGATCAGCACTACTAGTTGGAATAGCTTGTACCCACTTAGTAACGTAATCAACAGCAACTAAAATATGGGTGTACCCATTAGAGGAAGGAAAAGGTCCCATATAATCAAAGCCCCAAACATCAAATGGTTCAATAACAAGTGAATAATTCATAGGCATTTCTTGACGTCTACTAATATTACCAATTATTTGACATTCATCACAAGACAAGACAAACTTACGGGCATCCTTGAAGAGAGTAGGCCAATAAAAACCAGATTGCAATACCTTGTGTGCAGTTCTATCTCCAGCATGGTGTCCTCCATAAGCCTCGGAGTGACACTTGCGTAAGATCTGTTCCTGTTCATGCTCAGGTACACAATGTCTAATAACACCATCTACTCTTTCTTTATAAAGATGTGGGTCATCCCAGAAGTAATGTCTTAAATCATAGAAGAACATTTTCTTTTGTTGGTATGTGAAACTAGGTGGTATACATTTAGCAACAATGTAATTAGCATAATCAGCATACCATGGAGCAGTACGAGAAGCATTTATGACTTCTAATTTTTCATCAGGAAAGCTATCATCAATAGGTAGTGGGTCATCAAGAACATTCTCTCACCTAGACAAGTTGTCTGCAACGGGATTCTCAGCTCCCTTTCTATCAATAATATGCAAATCAAATTCTTGTAGCAGGAGAACCCATCTAATAAGTCTAGGTTTAGCATCTTTCTTTTCCATAAGATATTTAATAGCAGCATGATCGGTGTGAATAGTTACTTTAGAATCAACAATATAAGGTCTGAACTTATCACAAGCAAATACTGAAGGAAATATGCCCTAGAGGCAATAATAAAGTTATTATTTATTTCCTTATATCATGATAAATGTTTATTATTCATGCTAGAATTGTATTAACCGGAAACATAATACATGTGTGAATACATAGACAAACAGAGTGTCACTAGTATGCCTCTACTAGACTAGCTCGTTAATCAAAGATGGTTATGTTTCCTAACCATGGACAAAGAGTTGTTATTTGATTAACGGGATCACATCATTAGGTGAATGATCTGATTGACATGACCCATTCCATTAGCTTAGCACCCGATCGTTTAGTATGTTGCTATTGATTTCTTCATGACTTATACATGTTCCTATGACTATGAGATTATGCAACTCCCGTTTGCCGGAGGAACACTTTGTGTGCTACCAAACGTCACAACGTAAATGGGTGATTATAAAGGTGCTCTACAGGTGTCTCCAAAGGTACATGTTGGGTTGGCGTATTTCGAGATTAGGATTTGTCACTCCGATTGTCGGAGAGGTATCTCTGGGCCCTCTCGGTAATGCACATCACATAAGCCTTGCAAGCATTGCAACTAATGAGTTAGTTGTGAGATGATGTATTACGGAACGAGTAAAGAGACTTGCCGGTAACGAGATTGAACTAGGTATTGAGATACCGACGATCGAATCTCGGGCAAGTAACATATCGATGACAAAGGAAACAACGTATGTTGTTATGCGGTCTGACCGATAAAAGATATTCGTAGAATATGTAGGAGCCAATATGAGCCAATATGAGCCAATATGACCGATAAAAGATATTCGTAGGGTCCGCACGCTTAAGGTTTCGATGACAGTTATATTATGAGTTTATGCATTTTGATGTACCGAAGTTTGTTCGGAGTCCCGGATGTGATCACGGACATGACGAGGAGTCTCGAAATGGTCGAGACATAAAGATTGATATATTGGAAGCCTATATTTGGATATCGGAAGTGTTCCGTGTGAAATCGGGATTTTACCGGAGTACCGGGAGGTTACCGGACCCCCCCCCCCCCGGGAGGTATATGGGCCTTAGTGGGCTTTAGTGGAAGAGAGGAGAGGTGGTTAGGGCTGGGCCGCGCGCCCCTCCCCCCTAGTCCGAATAGGACAAGGAGAGGGGGCCGGCGCCCCCCTTCCTTCTCTCTCTCCTCTTTCCCCCCTCCCGAATCCTATTCCAACTAGGAAAGGGGGGAATCCTACTCCCAGAGGGAGTAGGACTCCTCCTGGCGCGCCCTCTCCTGGCCGGCCGCACCCCCCCCCCTTTGAACCTTTATATACAGAGGCAGGGAGCACCCCTAGACACACAAGTTGATCCACGTGATCATATTCTTAGCCGTGTGCGGTGCCCCCTTCCACCATAGTCCTCGATAATATTGTAGCGGTGCTTAGGCGAAGCCCTGCGACAGTAGTACATCAAGATCGTCACCACACCATCGTGCTGACGGAACTCTTCCCCGACACTTTGCTGGATCGGAGTCCGGGGATCGTCATCGAGCGGAACGTGTGCTAGAACTCGGAGGTGCCGTAGTTTCGGTGCTTGATCGGTCGGGCCATGAAGACGTATGACTACATCAACCACGTTGTGCTAACGCTTCCGTTGTCGATCTACAAGGGTACATAGATCACACTCTCCCCTCTCGTTGCTATGCATCACCATGATCTTGCGTGTCCGTAGGAAATTTTTTGAAATTACTACGTTCCCCAACAAATACAACTGCTAAGAATTCTTTTTCAGTAGTAGCATAATTTCTCTGGGCATTGTTCTAAAGGATTAGTAGGAGGCACGGCAATAGAAGCAAGACCAATAATTTCATCTTTACTAGGCAATTCTATATCATGGGGTTGTCTACGAAATTTAGCAAAATTAAACTCATGAGACATATCCCCTAAACCAACAGAAACAATATCCTTATTGCAGTCTATCTTAGCATTAACAGTATTCAAGAAGGGTCTACCAAATATAATGGGACAAAAGTCATCTTGTGGGGAGCCAAGAACAAGAAAATCAGCAGGATATTTAACTTTACCACACAAGACTTCAACATCTCTAACAATCCCAACTGGTGAAATAGTATCTCTATTGGCAAGCTTAATTGTAACATCTATCTCTTCTATCTCAGCAAGTGCAATATCATGCATAATTTCTTTGTATAAGGAATGAGGTATTGCACTTGCACTAGCACCCATATCACATAAGCCATGATAACAATGATCTCCTATTTTAACGAAAATAACAGGCATGCCTACAACAGGTCTATGTTTATTTTTAGCATCAGGTCTAGCAATTCTAGCAGCTTCATTGCAGAAGTAAATAACATGCCCATCAATATTATCGGCCAAGAGATCTTTAACCATAGCAATTTTAGGTTCAACTTTAATTTGCTTAGGGGATTTAGGTGTCTTAATATTACTTTTGTTAACCACGGTTGAAGCTTTAGCATGATTCTTTATTCTAACAGGGAAAGGTGGTTTCTCAATATAAGCAGCAGGAACAACAGGATCATCATAAGTGATAGTCTTTTCTTCAACTTTAATAGGTGCAACTGCTTTTACTTCAATGGGAGGATTATATTTAAACCACTTCTCCTTAGGGAGATCAACATGAGTAGCAAAGGATTCACAAAAAGAAGCTACTATCTCAGAGGCAAGTCCATATTTAGTGCTAAATTCACGGAAAGCATCGGTATCCATAAAAGATCTAACACAATCAAACTTAGGTGTTATACCTGACTCCTTACCTTCGCCGAGGTCCCAGTCTTCAGAGTTGCATTTAATTCTTTCCAATAAATCCCATTTGAATTCAATAGTCTTCATCATAAAAGATCCAGTACAAGAAGTATCGAGCATGGAACGATTACTGAGAGAAAGCCGAGCATAAAAATTTTGAATAATCATTTCTCTTGAGAGCTCATGATTGGGGCATGAATATAACATTGACTTAAGCCTCCCCCAACCTTGAGCGATGCTTTCTCCTTCAAGAGGCCAAAAATTATATATATAATTACAATCACGATGAACAAGATGCATAGGATAAAACTTCTGATGAAATCCCAATTTCAATCGCTTATAGTCCCATGATCCCATATCATCACATAGCCTATACCATGTCAATGCCTCTCCCTTCAAAGATAAAGGGAAGACCTTCTTCTTGATAACATCCTCAGGCATACCTGCAAGCTTAAATAATCCACAAACTTCATCCACATAGATTAAGTGTAAATCGGGATGCAATGTTCCATCTCCTGCAAAAGGATTAGCTAGCAGTTTCTCTATCATACCCGAAAGAATTTCAAAGTAAACATTTTTAGTAGGTTCGGTAGGTTGAGGAGCAACTCTTTGCTCTACTGGTCGGGGTGAAGATACCCCGAACAAGCCCCTCAAAGAATTATGTTCCATAGTAACAAGTGACAGTAAATTTCAGCACACTATATAAATTTTTCCTTACCAAATTCCACCTACCAAAGGCGCTTCACTCCCCGGAAACAGCACCAGAAAAGAGTCTTGATGACCCACAAGTGTAGGGGATCTATCGTAGCCTTTTCGATAAGTAAGAGTGTCGAACCCAACGAAGAGCAGAAGGAAATGATAAGCAGTTTTCAGTAAGGTATTCTCTGCAAGCACTGAAATTATCGGTAATAGATAGTTTTGTGATAAGGTAATTTGTAATGAGTAGCAAGTAATAAAAGTAAATAAGGTGCAGCAAGATGGCCCAATCCTTTTTGTAGCAAAGGACAAGCCTGGAAAAACTCTTATATGAAGGAAAGAGCTCCCGAGGACACATGGGAATTATCGTCAAGCTAGTTTTCATCACGTTCATATGATTCGCATTCGGTACTTTGATAATTTGATATGTGGGTGGACCAGTGCTTGGGTACTGTCCTTACTTGGACAAGCATCCCACTTATGATTAACCCCTATTGCAAGCATCCGCAACTACAACAGAAGTATTAAGGTAAACCTAACCATAGCCTGAAACATATGGATCCAAATCAGCCCCTTACAAAGCAACACATAAACTAGGGTTTAAGCTTCTGTCACTCTAGCAACCCATCATCTACTTATTACTTCCCAATGCCTCCCTCTAGGCCCAAACAATGGTGAAGTGTTATGTAGTCGACGTTCACATGACACCACTAGAGGGATGACAACATACATCTCATCAAAATATCAAACGAATACCAAATTCACACGACTACTTATAGCAAGACTTCTCCCATGTCTTCAGGAACAAACGTAACTACTCACAAAGCATATTCATGTTCATAATCAGAGGGGTATTAATATGCATAATGGATCTGAACATATGATCTTCCACCAAGTAAACCAACTAGCATCAACTACAAGGAGTAATCAACACTACTAGCAACGCACAGGTACCAATCTGAGGTTTGGATACAAAGATTGGATACAAGAGATGAACTAGGGTTTGAGATGAGATGGTGCTGGTGAAGATGTTGATGGATATTGACCCCCTCCTGATGAGAGGGTCGTTGGTGATGACGATGGTGATGATTTCCCCCTCCCGGAGGGAAGTTTTCCCGGCAGGACAGCTCTGCCGGAGCCCTAGATTGGTTCCGCCAAGGTTCCTCCGCCACGCGTGAGCTTGCTTGTTATTTTTCCTCGAACGAAAGACCTCATATAGCAGAAGATGGGCATCGGAGGGCCTCGAGGGGGCCCACGAGGCAGGGGCATGCCCAGGGGGGTAGGGCGCGCCCCCCACCCTTGTGGACGGTGGGTGGCCCCCTCTGGAACTTCTTTCACCCGATATTTTTATATATTCTGAAACGTTCTCCCGTGAAGTTTCAGGACTTTTGGAGATATGCAGAATAGGTCTCTAATATTTGCTCCTTTTCCAGCCCAGAATTCCAGCTGCCGGCATTCCCCCTCTTCATGTAAACCTTGTGAAATAAGAGAGAATAGGCAGAAGTGTTGTGACATTTAGAAACATTACAATCGAGCACTTCTCCAGCCCTCTCAGGCTATTAGTATCTCAACCGTCGGATCTGCACTTCTAGGCATTTTTGGCCGTTGGATGCACCTTCCACCCCGCTGGGAGCCCTAAACAGACTGGGTCGATGCTCCCGCAACAAAATCAGCGATCTGCTGTTGTTTGGGCCTACCGGGCCGATGCTCCCACCACATGCATGAGCAGTCCTCCCCTCGCCTCCACTCCCTGACGGCCTGACCTCTCGTCTGTCGTCTGGGATTCAGTTGCGCAGCCACTGCCGAAATCCCCATCCCCATCCGTGGAAGGACGCCTCTTCTTCGCCCAGCCGCCGCCATCCTCCTTCTCACGTTTTACCCTCACAAGATGCAACACGAAGAATCCCCTCCCCGCACCCTCCACTCCACCCGATCCCTCGAGGTGCGCCGCCGCTGTAGTCGTATCCGCAGAGAGAAATAGAGAGAGGTGTGATAAAAATGTCAACGGCGGGCCAAACGGATCACCAAGCACATCATGCAAAGTGGAGCTACTCAGATCGCTGCCCTTCTAGACCGAGCCTCCAAATCTCGCGCGAAAAAAGGAGATAATGGCGAAGGAGGCGGCCAGAGTCACTTCCTCCATCCGTCCTCTACAGGTCTGTGTACCTCTCCTACTTATGTGCATCCTCCGTCATCGACCAACCCAGTCTCATTCCAATCCCTCGTGTGCGAGTGATCGCCTGATGCGAAGCGACATGAAGCCATGCGTGCTTCACCGATCGATGCGGGGCGAGGCGATGTAGGGCTTCATCGATCAATGCGGGGCGAGGCGATGTAGGGCTTCACCGATCGATGCGAGGCGAGGCGATGTAGGCAGCCGATGCAGGGAAGGAGAGGGGTTTGGAAGCGGCTGTCGTGGCGCGCTGGTTGAACTCCGCAAGGGCTACTATGTGGTGGCAGCGGACACCTCTCAGGGAAAACCTAGGCTAGGCACTGACTTCACCGTTCTAGTCCTTCGGCACCGATCTGAATCTCTTCCTGCTTGTCAAGTAGGTCATCAGCCACATGTGCGTTGCCATCCAAGTTCCAAGATGGCCTCTTCCCTGCTGCACTTACTACATGCTGGTCGTCCTTGCCTATAGGTACATCTCAAGATGGCCGCCGCCCTGCTGCACTTGCTCCACGTTGGTAGTCGCTTGCCTACAGCCTACAGGTACAGTTCTCCTTTCCCCTTATGCCATATGCTAGGCCACAGGGGAATGCCATGCTTCAGATGACCAAAACACGAGAATCATCCCAAAAGAAATGGCTGTAGACACTCTCATGCAGCTTGCTAGGTCTTAGAATATCTGCTTTACGCGAGAGCTTTGACATGATACAAGGCCCCTGACAATTATCACTGATACACTCGATTGAATCATGTGAGTTCCATTGTATCTATTTAATCATTTTTTCTACTTGTTCTAGATATTCCAAATAAACTCAAATTTCTCTTAATTCGTTTATCTACAATTTGATCGTTTTCTGAAGTGTAAAATTTATGTTGGTGATACCATTTTAATTGGTTCTTTCTCTTTTACAGAATTGAGCAGAAAGAAAAGAATATGATTTTTTGTTTGCTTTAACAATGAAAGGTTCGTACTTGGAAAATACTTCAATTCTGTCACAGGAGTTGATGATCAAGTTTCTTATGCATTTAAATCTGAAGGGAAACCACATGCAGAAAAATTCAAGAATCAGTTGTATAACCAGGTTTACCAACATCTATGTGTTTCTCTTATTTATTTTGTGCATTCATTACTATTTTTAATTTCTCTCTTCATCTCTTGAAATTAGTACAGTAACCAATCGACTTTTTGATTTGCTGTGCAGCAACTATACTAGAAGCTGGCATGTACAACGAGGATGGTTACGTGCCTCTTTAAGTTATCTGTGTTACATTAATTCTTTTCTTTGTACTAATTTGGTAAAAAAAGTGGAATTCCATCTTTGAAAAATGATGTTAGTGAGCATCTCAATTTAAATTTTCACATGCCAAAATAGTCAAGTTTTTTACGTAACATTTTATTTGGCTCGCATAATTCTTCAATGCCTTCCATGGGATGACAGGAATCTTGCTCATCTAGCAAAATAAAAGATTTCGAAAAAATTGGAAGGTGGGAAAACTTGGAATTTCTCAGAGGTATTGTGATGGCGGTGCCCATGTAGTGAAATTTTGCTTTCAGCTTGGATGAAGCTTTGTCATAAATGACGGCACATGTAATCTTAAAGGTAAGAGGCTTTAGTTGTTTAAGTAATAAGGTTTATACATCTTTGCCGGGGTACTGATCCACGGGCACCTATGGGACCGGCGGACCGAGTCCCTTTCGGTTCGGCGGGGGCGGAGATCGTGCAAAGAGCAAATCGAGGCAATACACGCGAGCGATTTACCCAGGTTCGGGCCGCACGGATGCGTAAAACCCTACTCCTGCTTTGTGGTTTGTATTGATTTCTTGCTCGGGAGCGCGGAGTGCTACAGTACACACCAGCAGCTAGCGAGACCGAGCGTGAGTGTTCTCTGAACTAGCTAACAGCTAACCCCCCCTACGTTGCACACGGGCCTCCTTTTATATGCTCAAGGGGTCACCAACAGGTGGCAACGGAGGCAGAGGGTAAAAATGGAAAGGTGCTGCGGTAGGTACAGCTACCTGCTACAGTGTATCATGCCTAACCCTGACGGCAGGGGACAAGGACATTAAATGCTCGTATGTGTCGCCTAAATAGTGCAAAAAGGGACCATCAGGGGCGCCACCGCTCGCCACGATGGCGATCTTGTCAGCGCCGCTTGCCACCGCGCACCGCAAGCTGCACAGCCTCCCGCCACGTACGCCTGGAAGGGTCCCAAAGCGACACGTTGGTGGATGTGCTGGAGCGCGGGCACAGTGGTGTCTTGCCGCGGCAAGCGCCTTGCCGCGATTGTTGTCTTGTCGCGTCCGGGAGCTTGTCGCTCACCGGGCCTTGCCGGGACGTGCGACGCGTCGCGGCAAGTTCCTCGAGATGCCTTGGTTGGCCTTCCCGGCAAGCTCCTCTTGCCGGGGTCTTGTCTCTTTGACTTGGATACTTTGTTCTTGAATGGCTCCAAAGGAACCACGGAGGACCTTGGCGGTCACGCGGCAAGCCTTGCCGCGGGATGCTGCGACTGCACGTGCACAAGTTTGGGATACTAGGGTACCCCTACTCTAGTACACCGACAGGAGCCCCCGGGCCTGGGCCATACACGGTGCCGAGCGCTGTTGGGCCAGGCCCAAAGCAGGGCACGGGCACACGCGGCCTAGGTTACGCCGTATCTCACTCCATATCCACCGCGCCCTCCCCGAACGGCACACGTCAGATGCGGCGTCATGGGAGAGATCGTGGGTGGTTTCTTTATTCGGAAATGCGGAATGTCCGGCCCCTCCCTCTTTATAAGCAGAGGAAACAGGGGCAGTTCGCCCATTTGCTCGTTGCTGTTCCAATCTCAGAAATCTCTGCCGCTCCCTCGCCTTCCCAAAGCCGAAAGAGAGCAGTGCTCCGCCCCCCATCGCCACCAGCTCCACCAACGCCGTCGACCTCTTCCACCACCTCCACCATGGCTCCAAAAGCTGACAAGGGGAAGGGCGTGAAGTCGACCGAGGCGCAGCGGCTTGCGGCGCTGCGGAAGGAGCGAGCAGTCTTCCCCCCAAGCTTGGCGCGAAGGAGCTGAGGGAGAACTACTACCTTTTCTGGTCGGCGGAGACGCGCGCGCATCCGCGCACAAAGGTACTCCCCGCCGCCGCTTGGAAGAAGGCCCCAAATGGATACCCCTTCTTCGCATTGTTCTTCTACTGCGGGCTCTGCCCGCCTTTCTCTGAATTCTTCTGCGACATCATGAATACCTATGGATTCCACCTCCTTGACTTCACCCCCAACGCCGTCCTGACCATGGCAGTTTTCGCACATCTCTGCGAAAACTTTGTCGGAGTCCTTCCCAACGTAGCACTCTTCTGCCACTTCTTCATACCCCGAGTAGAGAGAGGGGAACCATTACCCGGCGGAATCGCCTGGATCTCGAGGGCCGGCAAGAAAGAAACCTATCTGGAGGGAGAGTTCCGCGGCAAGTGGGAGGAGTGGAGAGCAGATTGGTGCTGGATTGACGAGGAGAACCTGCAGCCATTCACCACCCGGCGCCAAACCCCAGTAGCACGCGGCAGCGATTGGAGTGACATGGCCCCGGAAGACGACAGGCTGAAGATTGCCGTCACCAGGATCCTGCGCCTCAGGCTTGCCGGGCTTACTGTAGGCGCTGTTGGCGCGGACTTCCTTCGCCGTCGCATCGCCCCCCTGCAGGAACGGGGGAGGCCCACTTGGGAGTTCAAGAATGCGGCAGACATCATGAGGCTGCGGCCGGGCCTCAACTTCAACTTCACAGTCCTGGAGCTCAACGCGATGCTTCAGGAGCTCTTCAAGTATGACCCCCAACATCCCAAGTCTTTAGGTTGCCAGGGGGTGTTGTTCCGTTGTGCAACAATTCCGCACTCGACAGCATCCGTGCAATGATGCCGGAGTGCGACTCGCATGGGATTGTGCCAACTTGGCAGGAGCCTGCAGACGACATCGTGCAGCAGTTCTTCGATGACTTGGTGAAAGTGCCAATCCGCTCCTACGAGAAGGACGGCCTCACCCGCGACACCACCGATGCAGAGATGGCGCTCATCGCCACTAGGCTGGAGGAGGCAGCGGCAGCCGCAGCCGCGGGCGAATTTGGATTCACTGTGGAGGAGGCAGATGCAGCAGAAGCGGCAAGCCGTGCCGAGCGAGGGGAGCCTGCCGGCAAGAAGGAGCTTGCCGGGCGTGACGCCGAGCCAAGCGAGCCCGCCAAGGACACGAGCGGCTCGTTGGAAATCAACTCCTCTTCCTCCTCATCCTCGGGCAGCTCGCCGCAAGCAAAGCCTCCATCCCCATCAAGGAGGCGTCTCCGCAAGGTTGGTGACGTGGCGGAGCAGCAGGTGAGTGAACAGCCGCCGCGCCGCGCGACACGCTCCACCGCGGCAAGCACTGTTGCCGCGGGAGCATCTCACGCCGCGACGACAACTGGAGCGGGGTCCTCCCAGGCCACCGCTTCTACTCCAGTCGGAGCGGGGTCGTCTCAGACCACCGCCACTGCTCCCGCCAAGCGGCCAAGGGAAGCTACTCCTCCGCCTCCTCGTGACGGACGTGAGCTAGACTTTGACTTCTCCGCGTTCAGCTCCGACGAGGAAGAAGAAGAAGAGTAAGCTTCTCTTGACGTACTTGCATTTCTTCAATCCTTGCTGTTTATTTTGTTTCTCATTTTCTTTTCTTTCTGAACCTGTTCCTCTTTAGAACTCTGGCCCAGAGAGCGGCAAAGAGGGCTAAGGTCCCGGTGATCGTCATCGAGGACGAGCCCACTGCGACAGCGGGTGGTGCGCCCGAGACAACCTTGCCGGACCCGGCGACTTTTCTCCAGAGCAGCCCCTAGCGTAAGTGTATGATTTGCTTCCCGCTACGAGGTGCACATGAGTACTTGTCTTTGCTGATATCTGCTTGCTAATTTTGTGTAGGAGCCGAGCAGCCCCACCAGGAGCCAAGGGAGAGTCCTCCGGCGAGGGAGGGCTTCCCGGTAAGGGAGAAGTCTCCGGCAAGGGAGGATTCTCCGGCAAGGGACAGCGCCAGCGGCCCTCCGACGGCGGAGAACCTGACTGCAGAAACTGGCTCAGGTAATCCTTTTGCTGCAAAACTTCCCTTGGGTCCTTCTTTTCTTGATCTTTCTGGGTTTTTGCTGGATTTTGCTTGACTCTTCTCCCCTTGCCGGCTGTCAGACCCATCTGCTGCGGAGCAGATGGAGCCCGAGGTCGCCGCCGAAGACGCGGCCGGTGCTGGTGATCCCGCCGGCGCCGAGGCCGCCAAGGCTGCCGCCGCAGCAACTGGCGAGGGGTCTGGCGATTGTACTGACGGCCCAGAGGCCGCAGGAGCGCCAGGCGCTACGCCGACCACCGACCCGTCTGCCGAAGCCGCAGCGCCAAGCACCGAGGAGCCCCAGCCGGGTGTCTACTTGAAGGCCGGCGATGATGTCTTCATCAACCTCCCCTGGGCGTCAAGCTCCAGGGCGCCGGTCGAGGGGGAAATCTTCGACGGGGAGGTGCTCGCCTCCGCTGGATTGACGGTGGTTGACGCGCCAAGCAGCAGCAGCAACGAGTCTGAAGAGGAGCGGCTGCTGCGGAAGCTGCTGTCGCTCTACCGCGCGCGGCAAGCCAAGCTGGAGTCCCGCGAGGCGCTTGTCACGAAGGCGGGAGCAGACATTGAAAAGCGCGCGGAAGAGCTCGGGGGTTTCCACCGGGAAGCCCTCCGATCCCTGGCGGAGGAGCGGGAGCAGCTCGCTGAAGCGCAGAAGGCCTTCCTCCTCGAGAAGGCCGAAGTCGAAGAGCGGCAGCGACTTGCCGCTGTGAAGCTAGCCGCGGAGGAGGGCGAGCTGGCGCAGCGGAAGGTCAATCTCGACGCCCACGAGGAGGAGCTTGCCGCGCACGAGGAAAAACTCGACGGAGCACTCAAACAAGCAGAGGACGCCGCCGCCACCGCCGAGGCCGCCAAGGAGGAGTTGAAGACGAAGGTGGCGCGGCTGGAGGCCGATCTTGCCGAGAAGGGCAAAGAGCTCAGCGCCGCCAAGGACTCCAACACGGGTCTTGAGCTGAAGCTGACCGCTTTGACCAAGGCTCTGGACGGCGCCAAGAAGCAGGAGGCGGCCTTGAAAGAAGAGATCAAGGCTGACAAGGCGTTGCTGGAGAATGTCGCCGCCACCCAAAACGCCTTCAGGGAGACTGTGGAGCATTGGACGGAAAGTCTGGTGAATGCTGCCACAGACATTGATAGGGAGCTAGCGCGGCTGGGGATGGAAGATCTCGCGTATCCTTCCGACGACAACCTCCAACCGAGCGCCAAGCTCGTCCTATTCTTCAAGGGCGTGGCGACGGCCCTCCAGCGACTCCGGGAGAGGATCCCGAAGCAGCTGGCCGACGAGTCGCGCAAGATCTGCGCAGGAGCCCTTCAGAAAGTGTTGGTGAAGGTGGCCTTCCGCAATCCGGGCCTCAACCTCACCAACGTCCTCAAGACCTTGCCGCTAGATGCCGATCTGGAGGCGCTCAAGGCCCTTGTCGCACCCATTGTGGACAAGGTGAGCGGGATCAAGAGGATCGAAGGCGATCGCATAGATTAGGCTGCCCGTTTCTTCTTTTCTTGTCGCTGTTTGTCATGTTTATGAAAACAATCTATTAGAGCTGCGACAAGCTATCTTTGTAATATAACTCTATTCTAGGTATTGAGTGCAATGTTATTCCCTTTACTTGATTCCTCCCTTTGTATGTTTTTACCCTACGCTTTTAGGGAACTTGCCGGTGTGGGCACCTTAGCCGCGAGCGCTGAGTGCGGAACGTCAGCAGCCTGCTGGCGGTGCCGCTACCGACAAGAAACCTTGTCGCAACTAGTTGCAGCTCACTTAAGTTGTTGAGCGGACTCGAAACAAAGTAAGGGCGCAACTAGCTACGAGTTGGTTCCACCGCGCACAGGTTTTCCATACAAAGTGTGGTCGTTCAAGGGAGATAACTTAAAATTTTTAAAAAATCTGATTGCTCAAACTTTGGCAACTTAGCTTTTCTGTTGTTTGCTTCTCGGCAAGGCGAAACTTTCTTGAACGACGCCTGGTCCACACCGTTATCTTCTCCTTTCCCCCCGGCAAACTTGTGGGCGAGGGAACCTTCCTTTTCTTGAGAAAAAAGAAAGAAGAGAAAATAAAGATATGGAGCCTTATGGCTCGTTGTTGCTTACTGGGGTTTAGGTGCTGCACAAAGTGTCAGATAACACATGCATAAAATAGAAAGCATGAAATTGACAAAATGTGCGGAGCACATGAGCTTTACTTATGCACGGGGTCTGCGCCCGGCTTTGTACAAAGGATTACATGCAACAGCGGCAAGACTTGTACAAAAGGTGGTTGCCGGAACAGGTTTCGGCAACCGCGCCTTACGGGTAAAACTTATGAAGATGCTCAATGTTCCAGGAGTTTCTCACCGGAATGCCATCTTCGGTCTCAAGGCGGACAGCGCCAGGCCTAGTGACTCGTTTCACCCGGTAAGGGCCTTCCCACTTCGGCGTCAACTTGTTGGAATTCTTGGCGGACTGAACACGCCGAAGAACAAGGTCGCCTTCCTCGAGACTTCTGGCATTAACTTTGCGGCTATGGTAGCGGCGCAAAGCTTGCTGGTAGCGAGCAGCTCGCACAGCAGCCTGAAGACGGTCTTCCTCAAGGAGTAGCGCGTCATATTGTCGCAGCTGCTCTTGCTCAAGCTCATCATAAGCGAGCACTCGAGGTGACCCGTATACGAGTTCCGTGGGGATAACTGCCTCTGCTCCATAGACTAGAGCGAAAGGTGTCTGGCCAGTGGCTCGATTTGGCGTCGTCCTGATCGACCAAAGAACCACCGGCAGCTCCTCGATCTAGTTTCTTCCGCACTTGTGTAGCCTGTCGAAAGTTCTGGTCTTGAGCCCGCGCAGCACTTCAGCATTTGCCCTCTCCGCTTGACCGTTGCTTCTCGGGTGAGCAAAAGAAGCGAAGCAGACCTTTGCGCCAAGATCTTGGACGTACTGCATGAAGGTGCAGCTCGTGAATTGTGTACCGTTGTCGGTGATTATCCTGTTAGGGATCCCGAAGCGGCAAACAATCGACCTGAAGAACTTGACTACTGACTGTGCGGTCACCTTCCTCACTGGTTCCACTTCCGGCCACTTTGTGAACTTGTCGATTGCAACGTACAAGTACTCAAAGCCCCCGACTGATCGAGGAAAGGGGCCGAGGATGTCGAGCCCCCAGACCGAAAATGGCCAGGATAAAGGGATCGTCTGGAGAGCTTGAGCTGGTTGGTGTATCTGCTTGGAATGGAACTGGCACGCTTCACACTTGGTTACTTGTGCAGTTGCATCCTGGAGGGCTGTCGGCCAAAAGAAACCTTGCTGGAAAGCTTTGCCGATAAGTGCTCTTGCGCCAATGTGATGTCCACATATGCCTCCATGTATTTCTGCCAACAACTTTTGTCCGTCTTCCCGGTGAATACACTTCAATTTCACACCGTTGAGTCTTCTTCTGTACAGTGTCTTGTCGACAAACTGGTACATACTTGACTGCCGGGCTACTCTTTCCGCTTCTTCTTGCTCTTCGGGAAGTTCTCCTGTCTGAAGGAAACGGACAATCTGCTGTGCCCATGCTGGAGCTTGTGGCTCGACAACAAGGACTAAAGGCAAATCTGCGGCTGCGGGAACGTCCGCTTCTACGGCAAGAACCTGCAGGTCTGCCGGAGCTTGATGTTCCCCGGCAAGCTTGCCGGAGCAAAACTTGTCGGGAGCTTCTGCTTCAACGGAACAAACCCTAGGGCTTGCCGGAGCAGACTGCTCCTCAGCGCTCTTGGCGTTGATCCTGGGGACCTTCTTGGCGGCGGCTTCGGGAAGCTCTGCCGGCAAATAGTCACCAGAAACCAACTTCCTCTTCTTGTTCTGTCCAGTTGATGGCGTTATGGACGGCTGAGTCAGCTTGAGCACAAAGATTCCTGGTTCCACAGGTAACTTAAGTGCGGCGCACTTTGACAGGCCATCGGCAATGGCGTTCTGAGCTCTTGGAATATGCTCCATCTGTAGGCCGTCAAAGTGCTCTTCTAGCTTTCTCACTTCGTCGACATAAGCTTCCGTCGACGGACTCTAATAGCTCTTGTTTACTTGGCGGACGACAAGCTGTGAGTCACCCCTGACAATGAGCTTCTTGATCCCAAGGTCTGCCGCGATCCTGAGACCGGCAAGCAAGCCTTCATACTCTGCAGTATTGTTTGTTGCTTGCTCCTTGGGAAAGTGCATCTGGACTACGTACTTGAGGTGCTCTCCGGCGGGTGCGACAAGCAGCACGCCAGCGCCGGCGCCTTGTAGCGAAAAGGCACCATCAAAGTACATCAGCCACTCTTTGCTTGCTTCATCGACGGGGATGCTCGTTTCTGGAATTTCTTCATCCGGTGTTGGCGTCCATTCTGCTATAAACTCTGCCAATGCTCTGCTCTGTATAGTTGAAGTGCTCTCAAACTTGAGGCCAAAGCTTGACAGTTCCAGTGCCCACTCAACAATCCTGCCTGTCGCTTCTGGATTCTGCAGTATCCTCTTCAGCGGAAAGCGAGTGACAACTGTGATCTCATGTGCTTGGAAGTAATGGCGCAGCTTTCTCGAGGCCATGAGAAGGCCGAAAAGCAATTTCTGCACACCAGAGTACCTTGACCTAGCCCCCTGCAGAAGGGAACTGACAAAGTAAACTGGGCGCTGCACCATTTTCTTCTGTGTCTCCTCGTGTATCTGCGCAGATCCATCATTGTCGGGACCAGAGCTTGTCGGAGAAGCTCCCTGCTTGTCGCTGGATGTGCTTGCCGTGGTTGCTGGCTCGTCATCTACCTCCCTCTCTGCTACTAACGCAGCACTAACCACTTGATTGGTTGCCGCTATATACAGCAGCAACTTCTCTTGTGGTTTAGGTGCGACAAGTATTGGAGGGGAGGACAGGTATCTCTTCAAGTCTTGCAGCGCAGCCTCCGCTTCCAGAGTCCATTTCATTGGACCTGCCTTTTTCAATAATTTGAAAAACGGCAGGGCGCGCTCAGCAGACCTAGAGATAAACCTGCTGAGAGCAGCCACGCAACCGGCAAGTCTTTGCACATCCTTGACGCGCTTTGGTGCTTCAATCTGCTCAATGGCCTTGATCTTGTCGGGATTGGCTTCAATTCCCCGCTGAGACACGAAGAACCCGAGGAGCTTGCCGGAGGGGACTCCAAACACACACTTCTCTGGGTTGAGCTTGAGGCTGATCTTGCGCAGATTTGCAAAGGTCTCGTCTAGGTCTTGGATCAGAGTTGCCTTGTCCTTGCTCTTGACCACTATGTCATCCATGTATGCTTCCACATTTCTATGTATTTGTGGCTCAAGAGCGACATGGACTACTCTTGCAAATGTTGAACCAGCATTTTTTAATCCGAAAGGCATTCGTACGAAACAGTACGTGCCACATGGAGTAATAAATGCGGTCTTCTCCTCATCCTCTTCTGCCATGAAGATCTGATGGTATCCTGAGTATGCGTAAAGAAATGAAAGCAAATCGCATCCGGCTGTGGTTTGTATTGATTTCTTGCTCGGGAGCGCGGAGTGCTACAGTACACACCAGCAGCTAGCGAGACCGAGCGTGAGTGTTCTCTGAACTAGCTAACAGCTAACCCCCCCCCCTACGTTGCACACGGGCCTCCTTTTATATGCTCAAGGGGTCACCAACAGGTGGCAACGGAGGCAGAGGGTAAAAATGGAAAGGTCTTGCGGTAGGTACAGCTACCTGCTACAGTGTATCATACCTAACCCTGATGGCAGGGGACAAGGACATTAAATGCCCGTCTGTGTCGCCTAAATAGTGCAAAAAGGGACCGTCAGGGGCGCCACCGCTCGCCACCATGGCGATCTTGTCAGCGCCGCTTGCCACCGCGCACCGCAAGCTGCACAGCCTCCCGCCACGTACGCCTGGAAGGGTCCCAAAGCGACACGTTGGTGGATGTGCTGGAGCGCGGGCACAGTGGTGTCTTGCCGCGGCAAGCGCCTTGCCGCGATTATTGTCCTGTCGCGTCCGGGAGCTTGTCGCTCACCGGGCCTTGCCGGGACGTGTGACGCGTCGCGGCAAGTTCCTCGAGATGCCTTGGTTGGCCTTCCCGGCAAGCTCCTCTTGCCGGGGTCTTGAGATGCCTTGGTTGGCCTTCCCGGCAAGCTCCTCTTGCCAGGGTCTTGAGATGCCTTGGTTGGCCTTCCCGGCAAGCTCCTCTTGCCGGGGTCTTGTCTCTTTGACTTGGATACTTTGTTCTTGAATGGCTCCAAAGGAACCACGGAGGACCTTGGCGGTCACGCGGCAAGCCTTGCCGCGGGATGCTGCGACTGCCCGTGCACAAGTTCGGGATACTAGGGTACCCCTACTCTAGTACACCGGCAATCTTGCGGTGGATTCAACCTACAAACCTCATAAAGTGCTCCCCCGGTGTCCGACTAATCAAACCCTGAAAGCTTTCGCTGATGGTATTTAAAAAAAGTTGTGTGGTTACAGGTTTCCTACATTTTTTTGGTCACCATGCATTTTCTTCCCATTTAATAAATGAATTCTCACAAAAAATAGTCAAATTTTAACTTCTGAGATAGGGCAAAGTCAATAACAGTGGAACATTTAGTATGTTAAATGTTGATTGCTCTGGCTTACATGATGATAGATTGCTTCTTGAAAGCTCTTTTTATACAGAGTAATGCTTATACTGGATATTTGAGGGGAGGTTTAACTCAATAGATATTGTTACAGATTGTTTTCTTCTTATTTTTTGAGTCTACCTGATTTGTGAGTTTAGCACTGTAACGATTGATATCTAGAACTCTTTTAAATTTCTGTCATAGTTGCTTTACCCATTACTGACTTACCATTCTCAAACTTTTTGTATCACATATTTTTGTGACTCTGCATCCATGACTAAGATTTCATCCCGCAGCCTGAGCCCACTAAACATTACTTTTATTATACTAGGAAAATATTTAGGCTCGGAGAAAATAAGTAAAGAATAATATTCTTTAGGTTACGAGCTTATCGTTTCAGAAGCTTGGCCAGCTTCGATCATCATGACCATCTATGACAATAATAAATTGAATATTTCTCCTTTTTTACTATATTTGTAGTGGACTTATCGTTCGTATGGGTAATGTAGTTTACTAATTCTGTGAGAAGTACCAAGAGGACACAATGTTACAATTGGAACTATTTCTAGCTCTTGACTTTCCTGGTTAGGTTGTTATCCCATGGAATAACTCTCTTTGTTCTGCCTATTTAGGATAGACTCTGACTTAACCAACTTCGGCACTCTGAAGTTTTGCTACAGTGCTCTTCCCTAGCTGCTGAGCTCCCTCATTTTGTGAGATTTAGTTAATCTATGCATTCCTCTTATTCCACAAAGTAGAAAGTTGGCAAACTATTTGACCATGTGTACGATTACATGCAATTATAAGTAGAACAGTTCGTGTATTTCGTTACAGCCCAAGCTAAGATATCTTCATTTTATTATAAGATCAAAGATACATAATCAGTAAATCTACATGCTTTCTTATATCATATTGCTACATAGTAATTACTTGTGCTGTACTAATATAGGATGTGGTGGTATTTGATCGAAAGATCCAGGTTGGGAAAGGCACATTTCTTTGACAAGCACAAGTAATGGAAGGACCAAAAGATCCATATTAGAAGGGCACCGTTCCAAGGTACAAGCACATGTCATGGAAGTATTGCTACCAGTGGTTGTAAAGTCCACATATCAGTATGTGATGTGGATGAATGATGTTATATCTTCTTGCTTTGTACTCCCTCCGTCCGAAAATACTTGCCATCAAAATGGACAAAAAAAGATGTATCTAGAACTAAAATACATATAGATACATCTCCTTTTATCCATTTTGATGACAAGTATTTCCGGACGGAGGGAGTATATCTAATTTTATGATGGTGAATTGATGGATGTTGACTATTGGAAAGTGATGCCAATTATTTTACCTTGCTAATTTCTAATGAGTAATGCAAAATTTTGTCTCGGATAAAAATGACTTTACTTTCCAATTTGGTGATCAAGGACTCCCTTATATACTTATGGAACTTATTATCACTATATTGTCAAAATAGACGGGTGCGGCAACGTGCGCCATCATGGATCTAGTAATGTGTAATAACAGCCCATAATGCAATAAATATCGATATAAAAGCATGATGCAAAATGGACATATCAGATAGAACCTATGCCTGAAGCATAGGGAATGACTTTCATTTTCTCTCTATCTTCTGCAGTGGTCGGGCATTGAGTATGACTCAACTTCACACCTTGTAACACAGGCAAGAACCCTTTCTTTGCTTGATCCATTTTGAACTTCTTCAAAACTTTATCAAGGTATGTGCTTTGTGAAAGTCCAATTAAGCATCTTGATCTATCTCTATAGATCTTGATGCCCAATATATAAGCAGCTTCACCGAGGTCTTTCATTGAAAAATCCTTATTCAACTATCCTTTTATGCTATTCAGAAATTCAGTATCATTTCCGATCAGTAATATGTCATCCACATATAATATCAAAAATGCTACTGAGCTCCCACTCACTTTCTTGTAAATACAGGCTTCTCCAAAAGTCTGTATAAAACCATATGCTTTGATCACACTATCAAAGCGTATATTCCAACTCCGAGAGGCTTGCACCAGTCCATAAATGGATCGCTGGAGCTTGCACACTTTGTTAGCACCTTTTGGATCGAAAAAACCTTCTGGTTGCATCATATACAACTCTTCTTTAAGATATCCATTAAGGAATGCAGTTTTGACATCCATTTGCCAAATTTCATAATCATAAAATGCGGCAATTGCTAACATGATTCGGACGGACTTAAGCATCGCTACGAGTGAGAAGGTCTCATCGTAGTCAACTCCTTGAACTTGTAGAAAACCTTTTGCAACAAGTCGAGCTTTGTAGACAGTAACATTACCATCAGTGTCAGTCTTCTTCTTGAAGATTCATTTATTCTCTATGGCTTTCCGATCAACGGGCAAGTCAACCAAAGTTCACACTTTGTTCTCATACATGGATCCCATCTCAGATTTCATGGCCTCAAGCCATTTTGCAGAATCTTGGCTCATCATCGCTTCCTCATAGTTTGTAGGTTCGTCATCGTCAAGTAACATGACCTCCAAAATAGGATTACCGTACCACTCTAATGCGGATCTTATTCTAGTTGACCTACGAAGTACGGTAGTAACTTGATCAGAAGTTTCATGATCATCATCATTAGCTTCCTCACTTACTGGTGTAGGAATCACTGGAACTGATTTCTGTGAGGAACTACTTTCCAATAAGGGAGCAGGTATAGTTACCTCATCAAGTTATACTTTCCTCCCACTCACTTCTTTCGAGAGAAACCCCTTCTCTAGAAAGGATCCATTCTTAGCAACGAAGATCTTGCCTTCGGATCTGTGATAGAAGGTGTACCCAACAGTCTTCTTTGGGTATCCTATGAAGACACATTTCTCCGATTTGGGTTTGAGCTTATCAGGTTGAAGCTTTTTCACATAAGCATCGCAGCCCCAAACTTTAAGAAACGACAACTTGGGTTTCTTGCCAAACCACAGTTCATAAGGTGTCGTCTCAATGGATTTCGATGGTTCCCTATTTAACACGAATGCAGTCGTCTCTAAAGCATAACCCCAAAACGATAGCGGTAAATCAGTAAGAGACATCATAGATCGGACCATATCTAATAAAGTGTGGTTACGACGTTCGGACACACTCATAACTCAAATATTCACCTCCACGATCAGATCATAGAAACTTAATTTTCTTGTTACAATGATTTTCCACTTGACTCTAAAATTCTTTGAACTTTTCAAATGTTTCAGACTTATGTTTCGTCAAGTAGATATACCCACATCTGCTTAAATCATCTGTGAAGATAAGAAAATAGCGATACCCGCCGCGAGCATCAACACTCATCGGACCGCATACATCAGTATGTATTATTTCCAACAAGTCTGTTGCTCGCTCCATTGTTCTGGAGAACGGAGTCTTAATCATCTTGCCCATGAGGCATGGCTCGCAAGCATCAAGTGATTCATAATCAAGTGATTCCAAAAGACTATCAGCATGGAGTTTCTTCATGCGCTTTACACCAATATGACCTAAACAGCAGTGCCACAAATAAGTTGCACTATCATTATTAAACTTATATCTTTTGGCTTCAATACTATGAATATGTGTATCACTACTATCAAGATTTAGTAAAAATAGACCACTCATCAAGGGTGCTTGACCATAAAAGATATTACTCATATAAATAGAACAACCACTATTCTCTGATTTAAATGAATAACCATCTCGCATCAAACAAGATCCAGATATAATGTTCATGCTCAACACTGGCACCAAATAACAATTATTTAGATCTAAAACTAATCCCGAAGGTAGATATAGAGGTAGCATGCCGATGGCGATCACATCGACTTTGGAACCATTTCCCACGCGCATCCCCACCACGTCCTTAGCGAATCGTCGCTTAATCCGTAGCCCTGTTTCGAGTTGCAAATATTAGCAACAGAACCAGTATCAAATACCCAGGCGCTACTGCGAGCATTAGTGAGGTACACATCAATAACATGTATATCAAATATACCTTTCACTTTGCCATCCTTCTTCTCCGCCAAATACTTGGGGCAGTTCCGCTTCCAGTGACCAGTCCCTTTGAAGTAGAAGCACTCCGTCTCAGGCTTAGGTCCAGACTTGGGCTTCTCCACCTGAGCAGCAACTTTCTTGCCGTTCTTCTTGAAGTTCCCCTTCTTCCCTTTACCTTTTTCTTGAAACTGGTGGTCATGTTGACCATCAACACTTGATGCTCCTTCTTGATTTCTACCTCCACAGCCTTTAGCATTGCGAAGAGCTCGGGAATTGTCTTATCCATCCCTTGCATATTATAGTTCATCACGAAGCTCTTGTAGCTTGGTGGCAGTGATTGAAGAACTCTATCAATGACACTATCATCAGGAAGATTAACTCCCAGCTGAGTCAAGTGGTTGTGGTACCCAGACATTCTGAGTATATGTTCACTGATAGAACTATTCTCCTCTATTTTGCAGCTGTAGAACTTATTGGAGACTTCATATCTCTCAGTTCGAGCATTTTCTTGAAATATTAACTTCAACTCCTGGAACATCTCATATGCTCCATGACGTTCAAAACGTCGTTGAAGTCCCGGTTCTAAGCCGTAAAGCATGGCACACTGAACTATCGAGTAGTCATCAGCTTTGCTCTGTCAGGTGTTCGCAACATCTGGCGTTGCTCCTGCAGCGGGTTTGTCACCTAGCGGTGCTTCCAGGACGTAATTCTTCTGTGCAGCAATGAGGATAATCCTCAAGTTACGGACCCAGTCCGTGTAATTGCTACCATCATCTTTCAACTTAGCTTTCTCTAGAAAGGCATTAAAATTCAATGGAACAATAGCACGGGCCATCTATCTACAACAACGTAGACATGCAAAATACTATCAGGTACTAAGTTCATGATAAATTAAAGTTCAATTAATCATATTACTTAAGAACTCCCACTTAGATAGACATCCCTCTAATCATCTAAGTGATCACGTGATCCATATCAACTAAACCATGTCTGATCATCACGTGAGATGGAGTAGTTTTCAATGGTGAACATCACTATGTTGATCATATCTACTATATGATTCACGCTTGACCTTTCGGTCTCAGTGTTCTGAGGCCATATCTGCATATGCTAGGCTCGTCAAGTTTAACCCGAGTATTCTGCGTGTGCAAAACTGGCTTGCACCCGTTGTATGTAAACGTAGAGCTTATCACACCCGATCATCACATGGTGTCTCGGCACGACGAACTGTAGCAACGGTGCATACTCAGGGAGAACACTTGTACCTTGAAATTTAGTGAGATATCATCTTATAATGCTACTGCCGAACTAAGCAAAATAAGATGCATAAAGGATAAACATCACATGCAATCAATATAAGTGATATGATATGGCCATCATCATCTTGTGCCTTTGATATCCATCTCCAAAGCACCGTCATGATCATCATCGTCACCGACTTGACACCTTGATCTCCATCGAAGCATCGTTGTCGTCTCGCCAACTATTCCTTCTACGACTATCGCTACCGCTTACTGATAAAGTAAAGCAATTACATGGCGATTGCATTTCATACAATAAAGCGACAGCCATATCGCTCCTGCGAGTTGCCGATAACTCTGTTACAAAACATAATCATCTCATACAATAAAATTGAGCATCATGTCTTGACCATATCACACCACAACATGCCCTGCAAAAACAGGTTAGACGTCCTCTACTTTGTTGTTGCAAGTTTTACATGGCTGCTACGGGCTTAGCAAGAACCGTTCTTACCTACGCATCAAAAAACACGGTATAGTGATTGCTTTTTGATCTTCAGAAAGAACCTTGTTCATTGAATCTGATTCAACTAAAGTTGGAGAAACAGACACCCACTAGCCACCTGTGTGCGAAGCACGTCGGTAGAACCAGTCTCGCGTAAGCGTACGCGTAATGTCGGTCTGAGCCGCTTCATCCAACAATACCGCTGAATCAATAATCAACTAGTGACGGCAAGCAATATGTATATACCCACGTCCACAACTCCTTTGTGTTCTACTCGTGCATATAACATCTACGCATACACCTGGCTCTGATACCAATGTTGGGGAACACAGTAATTTCAAAAAAAATCCTACACACACGCAAGATCCATCTAGGTGATGCATAGCAACAAGAGGGGAGAGTGTTGTCCACGTACCCTCGTAGACCGTAAGCGAAAGCGTTATGACAATGCGGTTGATGTAGTCATACATCTTCATGATCCGACCGATCCTAGCACCGAAGGTACGGCACCTCCGCGATCTGCACACATTCTGCTCGGTGACGTCCCACGAACTCTAGATCCAGCTGAGGTCGAGGGAGAGTTTCATCAGCACGACGGCGTGATGACGGTCAACAATCAACTTGTGTGTCTATGGGGTGCCCCCCTCCGCCGTATATAAATGAGTGGAGGAGGGAGAGGGTCGGCCCTCTATGGCGCGCCCAAGGGGGAAGTCCTACTCCCAGTGGGAGTAGGATTCCCCCTTCCCTTGTTGGAGTAGGAGAGAAAGGAAGGGGAGAGAGAGGGAAGGAAGGGGCTCGGCCCCCCACCCAATTCGGACTGGGCTTGGGGGGCGCGCCCTCCACCTTGGCCTCCTCCTCCTCTCTTCCATTATGGCCCAATAAGGCCCATACACTCCCCGAGGGGTTCCGGTAACCCCCCGGTACTCCGGCAAATGCCCGAACTCACCCGGAACCATTCTGATGTCCAAACATAGCCTTCCAATATATCGATCTTTATGTCTCAACCATTTAGAGACTCCTCGTCATGTCCGTGATCATATCCGGGACTCCAAACTACCTTCGGTACATCAAAACACATAAACTCATAATATCGATCGTCATCGAACGTTAAGCGTGCGGACCCTACGGGTTCGAGAACTATGTAGACATGACCGAGACTCATCTCCGGTCAATAACCAATAGCGGAACCTGGATGCTCATATTGGTTCCTACATATTCTATGAACATATTTATCGGTCAAACCGCATAACAACATATGTTGTTCCCTTTGTCATGGTATGTTACTTGCCCGAGATTCGTTCATCGGTATCTCAATACCTAGTTCAATCTCGTTACCGGCAAGTCTCTTTACTCGTTCCGTAATGCAACATCCCGTAACTAACTCATTAGTCACATTGCTTGCAAGGCTTATAGTGATGTGCATTACCGAGAGGGCCCATAGATACCTCTCCGATACCCGAAGTGACAAATTCTAATCTCGATCTATGCCAACTCACCAAACACCATCGGAGATACCTGTAGAGCATCTTTATAGTCACCCGGTTATGTTGTGACGTTTGATAGCACACTAAGTGTTCCCCCGGTATTCGGGAGTTGCATAATCTCATAGTCATAGGAACATGTATAAGTTATGGAGAAAGCAATAGCAGTAAACTAAACGATCGAAAGTGCTAAGCTAACAGATGGGTCAAGTCAATCACATCATTCTCTAATGATGTGATCCCGTTCATCAAATGGCAACTCTTGTCCATGGCTAGGAAACTTAACCATCTTTGATTAACGAGCTAGTCAAGTAGAGGCATACTAGTGACACTCATTTTGTCTATGTATTCACACATGTACTAAGTCTCCGGTTAATACAATTCTAGCATGAATAATAAACATTTATCATGATATAAGGAAATATAAATAACAACTTTATTATTTCCTCTAGGGCATATTTCCTTCAATCCCAAGGTAATATTCAAGGAAGACCCAAGCAACTAAGCTTGGGGATGCCCAGGAAGGCATCCCCTCTTTCGTCTTCAACATTATCGGTAACCTCACTTGGAGTTACTCCCTCCTTTCCGGTTTATAGGGCTCAAATCTGAAATCTCATCAACCAAGGCATTTTGTGAGTGGAGGAATGTATCTCGTACTTTACAAAACTACTCAAATTAAACTCATGCATTAATTTGGATTAATTGCAGTGCATGCATGCTTGGCCACTAGATGAGTAGGAACATTACATGCATTGGTGTGTTCCTTTTTAATTCTTGCATGCAAAGATTTAATACGCCTCGAAAACTAAAAATGAGATGGAGATGAGCCCTTTAAATTGGACAAACAAAAAAGTTGAAATAAGCCCTATAAACCGGAAAGGAGGGAGTATATTTTTATTTGTCACATGATATGTGTTTTTCTTGGAGCGTCATTTTATTTTGTTGAGATTTACTTGCTGTTATTTAGAATATTTTTTTGTATCTTTTACTTCAATAAAAGTGTCAAGTATAGCCTTTACCATGCTTATTTGCAAGTCTATATGTTGTTGTTTGAAAACTGAAAGTTTTCTATCATTGTCTAAATTCTCCAAAAAATTCAGAACATGATAAAATATTGAAATTTTTACACAGTAAGATATAAAAAAAATTATACAATGTGGTAATTTTTCCAAAATTTTGGAGTTAAAGAATTATGAATCTTCTTGCATCCTTTACAGTCGATTTAGATAGATTGCTATTATGTTTGCATTGTTTGAATATGTTTGCTTGTTTAATGATTCTATTTGAGGATAGGAGTATTAAATATGTAGTGGAATTTAGTATGCAATTTCAAATTTTAATCTTAGTGATTTTCTACAGTAGAGAATGATAAGGTGTTGCATTGATTTATACTAACTTATCTCATGAGTTCTTATTGAGTTTTGCGTGGACGAAGTCTTTGAGATTTAGGGAAACCGTGACATGAGAAGAATTAAGGAGACACGAGCGGTCAAGCTTGGGGATGCCCAAGGAATCCCAAGAAAATATTCCAAGAAGTCTCAAGCATCTAAGTTTGGGGATGCCCCGGTAGGCAATGTCGGATCACGGGTTCCGGCAAAACCCTTAAGGTTCGAACACTGGGGTGCGCGCGAAGATCTCCCCCCTATCGATTCACGTCCTAACTTATCTAAGATCTCACGAACTAACTCGACGAACTCGCAACACAAAGGACACAAGATTTATACTGGTTCAGGCCACCGTTGTGGTGTAATACCCTACTCCAATGTGATCGTGGTGGATTGCCTCTTGGGCTGAGGACGAACAGTACAAGGGGAAGAACAGCCTCCCGAGGTTGAGGTGTTCTTGTGCTTGGTGAACTTGTGTGGTTGAGGATGATCTTAATGATCTCCCCGTCCATATGGTGGTGGCTAGTCATATTTATAGAGGCCCTGGTCCTCTCCCCAAATATTGAGCGGGAAGGGAGCCAACAACGGCCAATTTGAAAGGGGACAGCTAGTGCAAGCTATCCTGACAAAAGGTGGTCTTCGCCTGCCAAAGGTTCTGGTGGTGACGTCGTCCTGGGCTCCACGGTGACCTCCGTCTTGCCGTCCTTCTGGTCTTGGTCTCATTGCACCAATATGGAAACCTTTGCTCGATGCCTCGGTACTCTGCGCCTGCGCTTGCCCCCTTAGCACCAAAGAGGAAACAAGGACGTTGCGCACGCTGGTGCCCGCATGGTCTCGATCGTCATGGCTTACGTCACGAGAACCTCGCGAGGTTTGCCCGACCTTGAACTCTCCGCCCTCACGAGCCAGCCTGGTGAGGCCGCTCCTGAGGAGGTCTTGTGTCGTCCGCCTCGCGAGGCTTGGCCCCTCACGAGGGTCTTGATTCCTTGTTGATGAAGATGGGTCGTACAGGCCTGCTAGCAAAGCCACACCGTGGGCCGCAGGCAGGCAAGTCTGGGGACCCCCGTTCCCAGAACGCCGACAGTAGCCCCCGGGCCCAAGGCACGCTCAGGCTTGGCTTTGAGGCGAAGCCAAGGGTCAAGTGCGGAGCACCGCGGGCCCCAATAGCCTGCGGCCTCGGTCGACGCATGGCGGTTGATTGGACGTGGGCATCTCTGCTTCCCCAAACTGCCTCGGCAACTTCCCGACTTGACAAGTCCCTGCATCATGCAAGGAAAACCATCATTACCTGTGATCGTGGGGGCGCTGGTTGGCCTTCTCCTGGTATAAATGGGAGGGGGCGGAGCCCCCGTCGCCCATCCTTCCTCTGCCTCTCCCGCTTATTCTTCTTCCTTGCTCCACTCCTTGCTTGTGCAGACATGGCGCCGATCCGGAGGTTCTCAGCCACAGAGAAGGGCAAGGCTCCCCTCAACGTGCCCGAGCTGCTCCCGCTGAAGAAAAGGAGGTCTCATCTCCGCGAGATGGTAGTGAGGCCGGTGGTGTCGCGGCCTTGGTATGAGAGGCAGCCTCCTGGGTACCCGCTACCCTTGTACGCTCACGCTGACGATTCCGGAGGGAGGAGCGGTGAGCGGTGCCGCCCTCGCCAGGGCCGTGGTCGCCGTGCCGCAGAGGCGCACACCGTCGCCCCAGGGATCCATGTTGCGGACTCTTCGCACGAGTTCGTGTTGTGGGCGGCGATGCCCCCGAGCACCTAGATATGCCTCCCGCCGTTCTTCGCCGCCGAGGGGCCTTCACGAACTTTGGCTGCAGCATGCCGACTGCGATGCCCCAGCGACCGGAGCGGAGATTGGAACCATTGCCTCCGGGAAGATCTTCATGACCCGAGGCTGGGGTGAGATTGCCCGGGTCTGCCGTGCGGAGGGCACCCTCGCGATCCACTTTGAGTACGACGGCGCCTCTGTGCTATCCTTCAAGGTCTTCGATGAGGAAGGCCGCCGCTTGGAGTGCTGCCCTGAAGGAGGTCGTTAGGACGACGCTGCGGAGGGCGCGGGGCCCGCCACCGGTCTCGGTTGCAGCTCCTCCAGCGACAGCGGCGACTCCTGGTGGTCCAGCGACTCTCCTGAGCTCTTGGAGTCTCCGGAGACGAGCGATGACAGCTACGTGCCCCCGAGCTCCCGCCGAGCCCGAAGCAGGGCCGCGGCGTCCAGCCGCCGTCGCCGCTGATCTGGATGGGGTTGGCGCCGGCCTCACGTGGTCCACTGTTGATGATGGTGTCGGTGACACCTGGTGCACGTAGATAGAACCCCTAGGAACTCCTTCCCTTTTGTTCCCTACAAGGAATCAAGAAATGGACCCCGCGAGGGGGTGTAAAGCGTCTGTAATGCCTTTTGTCAACATAGCCCTCATTATGAAGATTCATGTGTGCATATCCTGCCAAGGCTCGGCCTCCCCTTTCCAATCCTGCGGCAGCTTGGTGCTCTATGCTGATAGGTCCCGGTCCCCAGGCAGGCCGCACTCGTCACTAGTATGCCAGGTCGCGTGCCATGGTCAAGGCCAGGAGGTGAGCAGCCCGAGGTCCAGTAAGAGCTCCTGAGGCATGATGCTCAAGAGGCCCCCCTTAGCGCGCAAGCAGTTGTCTTAGGATGGGAAAGGAAGAAAACGTTGCCGCAGCAGGGCAGCGAAGGGAGTGAGCGAGGGTCTCGTGCCGCAAGCGACTGGTGGATCTAGAGCGAGAACTTATCTTTGGCTGTCTGGGGTCTGCTCCTCAAGTCATGCCGGACTAGCACGCCGGTCGCTGTAGTGTGGCTAGGTCTAGCCCGTGCGGGCCTCCCCCTCCCCTCTATGTCCTTCTTGGTGCTCTGCGTCCTCAGGTCCCGGCCCTCGAGCGAGCTCAGCCGCCGCTGGTATGCCAGGTTGCGTGCCGTGGTCAAGGCCAGGGGGTGAGGGCTGGAGAGCCAGTAAGAGCTCCTGAGGCGTGATGCTCAGGAGCCCCCTTTTAACGCGCAAGCGAATCGCATGAGAGAAGAGAGATAGTCCGCGGTACCGCCTGTTGTGGCCCTCATGAAGTTCCTGCAAGTTAGCGCAAGGAAGGGCACCGGTCACCGTAGTGATTGTTGGTTTGCTTCTGGTGCGTGAGAGGGGACTCCCTACTGCAGAGAGCCCCCGGGGCATGTACAGCCCCGCCCTGACACGTGGCTTGCACGGCAGGGCTAGACGAGGTGTGTCTGGACACTCGTGAGCCGGCGCGGCACTCACGAGGCCCTACCTCAAGGTGGGTTGCTCCTGGTCTTGGTTCTTGTTTGCTGTCTTGGTCCTGCGAGGTGGTTAGACAACCTGAGCCAAACGAATCTCCTGAGGTCATCGCATGAAAAAGCCAAGAACCAGCGGCCCCAGGAGGTGACGTGTACGGGATCGGCCCGCCAGACAGAGCTCGGCCGCTGGATTTATCGATGCTGCAGGGATGGGCCCGAGCACAGACGTTGTGCTTAACTTACTCACGTGAAGGGTCCTAAAGAAAGACGGCCGGCGCGCGGCTCCCATGGTGGGTGACAATCAAGCAGGCGATAGTCATAGATAGATTAAGCATGGAAAGCAACCTAGCTTAGGTAAATGCAGGGAAGATGCATGCCACTGGGTCCGCCCCGAGCGGCTTGGGGATAATGCAGCCCGAGGGGCGCCCCCAACAGGGTAAGCTAAAGACATAAAAGGAAAGATACATGCCACAGGGACGGACCCATGCGGCCTGGGAATGATGCAGCCCTGGGGGCGCTCCAAGCTGAACGAACTTTGGAAAATGTCACCTGGTCCTGTCGATGAAGGAGAGTTGGGGTAGCTGAAGGCGTGCAGCGAAGGGGCTGCCCCTCATGGACCACCGGGGTCCTGGGCTCTGGGGGTCCAGGGGGTTCCTTGAGGACCGTCTTCATCTCCGTCAGCACAGCGTGGTGCCTGGCCTCTTGAGCCGCCAGGATGCTCCGCAGGTTGCGCTGATAGGCGGCCGCCACGTTGGGCAGGCCAAAGGGCATGCGAACGTAGCTGTGAGGTGGGCCCTCGCAGTGTCCCACATGCGAAGGCCAGAGAAGCTCCTGAGAGGCGGCCCGATTGAGTCCTGGGACGTCGATGCAAACGCGCAGCCCGGCATCCTCGCCTGGATGGGGAGCTGCGCCTGGTGAGCGGCGGCCGCCGCGCATGGCCCTCGCGTCTTGTAGTTCCTGAGTGGTCTTGGTGATGAACTCCTTGGCGGTGGGCGCTCCTTGCCCTATGCTCTCCTGAGGGAAACGTGCCGCAAAGCACGCCTCCAAGTGGTGCCCAAGCGCCTCCCTCGTGATGTTGGCAAAGTCTGAGGCCCTTCAGAAGATAGCCCCCGAGCCCTGCCTGAGAGGGGCGCTGGGCGCGCTTTCCTATGCAATGGAGGGAGGCGCCCCAGGCGCGGGCGCCGATCCTGACGAGGCGCCGCTTGCCTGAGGCCCTGCATGGCACAGGCGCGCAGCTGCTTCTTCTTCTTGGGGTGGCCTCAGGAGGGCGCTCGCCCTGACTCTCGGGGTCGTCGATTGCTGCAGCTTGGAAGGCACGCTTGAGGGAGCACACCGCGTCTCTCTCTTCGCACGGGACCATGATGATTCCGCCGCTTCCCGGCATCTTGAGGACATTGTAGCCGTGATGGGTCACTGCCATGAACTTGGTCAGGGCTGGATATCCGAGGATGGTATTGTATGGCAGGTGGATGTAGGCGATGTCGAAGTCGATGAGTTCGGTGCGGTAGTTGTTGCGTTCTCCAAAAGTAACGGGGAGGCGGACCTGCCCGATCGAGGTAGTAGAGCCGTCGGTCACTCCCGAGAAAGGCTTGGTAGGCTGAAGCTGGTCATATGGCACTTGGACGTTGTCAAACGTGTCGATGGACAGGACATTGAGCCCTGTGCCGCCGTCGATGAGGGTCTTGGTAACTTGCACGTTGCTGATGACTGGTGAACAGAGCATTGGGAGGAAGCCTGCAGTAGCCGCGCACTTGAGCTGATTTGCCGAACTGAACATGATGGGGCACCTGGGCCATCTGAGCGGGCGTGTGGCCTCGAGCTTGGGGAGAACTGCATTGACTTCACATGCAAATTGTTTGAAGATACGCTGCGAGGCTGGGGCTTGAGCTCCACCCAAGATGCAGGCGATAGCGCATGGCTCCTGGAAGCCCCCAGCCCCCTCGTCTTGATGGTGGTCGTCATTCCTTCTGGGTGGTGGCGGTAATGGAGGAATGCCAGCGTTGCCTTGAGGACGAGCCTCACGAGGCTGGTCCCTCCAGGCGCCCTCACGAGGCTAATCCTGCCAGCGGTCCTCACGAGGCCGGTCGTGTCACTCCTGGCGCAGGTCACGGTCGTCCCAGCGTCCGCCACCACGTCCTCCTCCTCGGCCGTATCCCCGGTCACTGCGCTCGGGGCGTCGACCGAAGCATCCTTCTCGAATGGCTCTAAGCTCTTTACAGTCATTGGTGTTGTGGGTATGCAGGTTATGGAAGGCGCAGAATGGTCGGCTGCCCTTCGATGACTCGGGCTGGTCTCTGCCGCGCTTGGTGTCTGGCTCCGTCGCGAGCACGGCTGCTCCCTTGCGCTTCACGTCCTTGGCCTTGGTCTTATTCTCCTCTGGGTCCGTAGCAGGGAGCTCGAGGAGGGAGAGGCGCCCCTCCTCAGCTCTTGCACACTTGGTCACGATGTTGAACAGCTTCAGGGTCATGCACAGCTCCTCATGGATGGCGAGCTCCTCCTTCATCTTGACGTCGCGGACGCCGTCGGAGAATGCTGAGATGATGGCCTCGTCGGTCACCTTGGGGATTTTGATTCGCACGATGTTGAAGCGCTGAATGTACTTTTGCAGGGTTTCTCCTGGTTGTTGCTTGATGCGGCGCAGGTCACCCGCGACCGGGCGACGGTCGCGAGTGCCCTGGAACTTGGCAATGAAGCGGTTGCGCATCTCGTCCTAGGAGGAAATCGAGCCTGGACGCAGGTTCAGGAGCCAGGAGCGGGGGCCATCCTTGAGAGCCATGGGAAACCAGTTTGCCATGACTTTCTCGTCGCCGTTGGCCGCCTCGATGCTCAGCTCATAGAGCTGCAGGAACTCCGCGGGGTCGGGGGTGTCATCGTAGAGAGGAGGTAGATCTGGCTTGAACTTTCCCGGCCAGGCGACGCTACGCAGCTCAGGGGTGAAGGCACAGCACTCGGCCGTGGTCACCGATGCCCGCCTTGGAGGTGGAGCTTGGTCTTGGCGCCCGCGCGCCGCTATGGCAAGTGGCGCAGGGCCCTGCCACAGCAAACGATCCTGGCGCGGTAGTGCAAGGAGCGGCGGAGCATTCGCTTGCAGTCTAGGGACTTCTTAACAGCTTCTTTCTTCACGCGCGGGCGCCGAACGCGGTGGGTCGCGCCGTGGAGCCGCGTGCCTTGGCGCTAGGGCGCCGTCTTGGGGCATAGGTGGTGGAGGTGCTTCATGAGCTGCGTCGCCCATGGCTGGCGGAGGGCGGGGCAGAGGGTGGGACGGCGCAGGGGAGCCCCCTGCGGCCCGGACAAGCTCAGCGATGCGGTCAAGTCAGTCCTCGTAGAGGTCGTCCATTGGGCGGTAGCGCAAAAGCTCGTGTGCCATGAGGAGCACGGCCCGTGCGTCCGTGGGAACGCGACGAGCGTGAGACGACGAACCAGCGGGAGTCAGCGATGGAGTGGCGGTGCGGCCGTCCTATCGCACCGAGGGGTGCAGTAAGGATGCTTGTTGTTCGTTCCCCACCGGGTCGGTGGCGGCGTTGGCGGCAGACGACGGAGAGCGACGGGGTGGCCCGCCGACAGGGGCCGTCTGAGCAACGCGGGTGGCAAGGGCAGCCCAGCGCTCGGCACGGGCACGACGTGCGTCCGCCATGGAGACAATGAAGCAACGTGATGCGGAGCGGCAGGAAGGAAGCTTCGGCGCACCCCTACCTGGCGCGCCAAATGTCAGATCACGGGTTCTGGCAAAACCCTTAAGGTTCAAACACTGGAGTGCGTGCAAAGATCTCCCCCCTATCGATCCATGTCCTAACTTAGCTAAGATCTCACGAACTAACTCAACAAACTCGCAACACAAAGGACACAAGATTTATACTGGTTCGGGCCACTGTTATGGTGTAATACCCTACTCCAGTGTGGTGGTGGTGGATTGCCTCTCGGGCTGAGGACGAACAGTACAAGGGGAAGAACAACCTCCTGAGGTTGAGGTGTTCTTGTGCTTGGTGAACTTGTGTGGTTGAGGATGATCTTAATGATCGCCCCCTCCCTATGGTGGTGGCTAGTCCTATTTATAGAGGCCCTGGTCCTCTCCCAAAATATTGAGCGGGAAGGGAGCCAACAACGGCCAATTTGAAAGGGGACAGCTAGTACAAGCTATCTTGACAAAAGGTGGTCTTCGCCTGCCAAAGGTTCTGGTGGTGACGCCGTCCTGGGCTCCACGGTGACCTCCGTCTTGCCGTCCTTCTGGTCTTGGTCTCGTTGCACCAATATGGAAACCTTTGCTGGATGCCTCGGTACTCCGCGCCTGCGCTTGCCCCCTTAGCACCAAAGAGGAAATAAGGACGCTGTGCGCGCTGGCGCCCGCCTGGTCTCGATCGTCATGGCTTACGTCACGAGAACCTCGCAAGGTTTGCCCGACCTTGAACTCTCCGCCCCTCACGAGCCAGCCTGGTGAGGCCGCTCCTGAGGAGGTCTTGTGTCGTCCGCCTCGCGAGGCTTGGCCCCTCGCGAGGGTCTTGATTCCTTGTTGATGAAGATGGGCCATACAGGTCTGCTAGCAAAGCAACGCCGTGGTCCGCAAGCAGGTAAGTCTGGGGACCCCCGTTCCCAGAACGCTGACAGGCATCCCACCTTTCTTCATCAACAATTATCGGTTAGTATCGGTTGAGCCTAAGTTTTTGCTTCTTTGCATGAGATGTGCTATTCTTGGAATGTCATTTTATTTTGTTTTGTTTTTTTGAATAAAATACTTAAGGTCTAAAAATTTTAAATGAGAGAAAGTCTTCACATAGCTACTTAATTGTTTAACTACTCATTTGATCTTCACTTATATCTTTTTGGAGTAGTTGTCATTTACTCATGTGCTTCACTTATATCCTAAGAGAATTTTTTTGAATGAAATTGAATATCATAAAGTTGAAATTATATGTGCTTCATATGCTTGTATCATGGCTAGTAGTAGTTTCACGTTGGGTTTAGAAAGCAAAATTTATTGAAGCTTGACAATCACAATATTGGTCATACAAGCAATTCATGAATAATTAGTATAAGGAAGAGAACTCTCACATATAAATATATTATCTTAGACATCTTTTATGAGTGTGAATACCCATTAATTATTTCAAACTTGAGCAAATTAGTTGAAGTTGGACAAGGAAGACAACGTAATGAGTTATGTTTGGGTATATTTGTATAGAAGTTATATTGGTATGGATCCTTCAACATGTGGTGTTTAATTAGGATCTTTTGCTAGCCAAAAAATCGTACTAAGTAGAGGTACTACTTGTGCATCCAAAGACTCTTAAATCAACTTTCTTGCCATGCGAGTCCACCACATCTACCTATGGATTAAATAAAATCCTCCAAGTAATTTGTCATCGGTGCAAAAAGTAATAAAATTTCTTCTAAAATATGTATGATCTTTTATTGTAAGAGAAAATAAGCGTTTGTACGAACTTGTGATAGTAAAGAAATAAAAGCGACAGACTGCATAATAAAGATTGCTATCACAAGGGACAATATAACGTGACATTCCTTTGCATTAAGGGCTTGCACATCCAAAAATAAAAAGTGTATGACAACCTATGCTTCCCTCTGCGAAGGGCATATCTTTTACTTTTATGTATTTACTTTTATGCAAGTGTCAATAATGTTCATCCCTATTCCACTCTATTTATTCTCTTGTGGGCAAGCATCATATGATGGGGAAAGATCCAGGCACATATGGCCATTCAAATATATTTGATCGTGATTTATTATTGTTGACAATTATTTTTATGATAAATAAGTTGGGAGGCGAAACATTAAGCCCATATCTTTCCTTGTGTTCGATGGATGCCATTTGTTTCGAAATATGCTTTGACTACTAGCAATCATAGAAGACCAAATGATAATTGAGTATGTGGATTTCTTACTTAGACTTTGTTGAGGATAAGTTGAATTGCAATTGTTTGATGACTAAGAATATTGGTTGTTAAGTTTCAAAAGAATACATTATTTGAATCATGACATGTGAATTGATTGTTACTTTATCATGATGAGTTTTATCAGAAAGAGTTGTTGTTATGATGCTAAAAAAAGTGATTGAAATTATCATTGATCAAACTTATGCACTATGCTAGCATTCACACTTCATAAATTATCTCTTTTATCATTTACCTAATCGAGGATGAGCAGAAATTAAGTTTGGGGATGTTGATACATCTCCAACGTATCTATAATTTATGAAGTATTCATGCCATGTTTATAAAAATTTAAATGGTTTGGAGGCAATTTTATATGATTTAAATGGAATTAACCCGGACCGACGCTGTTTTCAGCAGAACTGCCGTGGTGTTGTTTTTTACGTAGAAATAAAAGTTCTTGGGATGGACTGGAATTTTTTAACGGTTTTTTTTTGAAACAAAAAGGAACCCTGAAGCTTCGTGAGAGGACCAGAAGAGCAACGAGGTGCCCACGAGCACCATGGCGCACCCAGGGGTGATGGTGCCGTGGTGCCTCGTGGGCCCATCTTAGCCCATATCTTCACGTGAGACCGACACCAAAAAATCCTATAAATAGAGAAACCTTCAGAAATAAGCCTAGAACTTAGACTCCACCGCCACAAGTCTCTATACTTTCGAAATACCATCTAGAGTCCTGTTCCAGCACCTGACGAAGAGGGAAATCATCACCGAAGGCCATCTTCATCATCCCGGCGGTCCCCATGACAAGGAGTAGTTCACCCTCAAAGCTAGGGGTATGTACAAGTAGCTATGTGTTTGATCTCTCTTTCTCGTGTTTTCTATGTTCTTGATGTCTTTTTTATTTATTTATGATTAGACCATCTAATCTTTCTCGTGTTTTCTATGTCCTTGGTGTCTTTTTTATTTATTTATGATTAGACCATCTGATCAGATGGCACAAGCCTGAAATTAATAATGACAAAAATTCAAGATTTCTTAAAACAATAACAAGCCACAATGACAAGTGCACACATTCATCGCATTCCACATAAGGACTTTCAATCACACTTCACTCAACATCCTAAATTCCAAGCACAATCTGACTATCGTTATCATGACTAAAAGCTAACTTCAGTTCAATCAAGCTCAAAGTGAATGAACTCTCACCATCAGGGATACCACTAAACATTACAGAAAATATCACAAGATACTTGAAGAATAACATTTTTGATGGACCAGGATTTCAGTCTATTGTTACATTTGGATTTAGATGCCAAGTCCACTCAAGATATCCTCGTGGTCCAAAAACCCAAATCCAGCTGCGCAGGTCGCTCGCTCAAGCGCTACATCATATTTTGGGCTTTGGATGAAATTGTGTGCCTAGAAGCTCCTCCCAATACATGGTGGCGGAGCCAGATGATAGAATTGAGCACTCTCTGTTGTTTCAGCATGCGAGTAAACACCTGCAAAACTGGCAAGGATTTGGGTCAATTTAAACACAAAACTGTTGATAAGCATGGATTAGCATGCAATTCTACCTCATGAAGACGCTGACTCAGGCTGAGTGGCCTGTTGTTTCGGTTTCCTGCTGGCAGGAGGGCCATCCCTTCGCCTCTCATACCGTCTGCTTTCATACTTTGAGGTCCTCCGCTCCTTTGGTTGATAGGTTGGGTATGTGCATGGAATGATCTCACCATTTATGTATTTATCACCTGAAGGGAGAAAAAACAGTGAATACGTTAGTGATTAAGACTCGAGAAGAACATAAACGTGCAGCTACAGATATTGTGTCATGCCAACCTCCATAGTCTTTGTTTTTCACGTCGATGTAGGAATCAGGGAGCACCCACAGGACACCAGGCAAACCTACAGGCAACATAAGAACAGGTTTAAACAAGAAAGGCCAAAAATGGTGCACCAAAACAGTGCATAAATCGAGAATTACCCTTGAACTTCTCTGATGTTTCTTCATCGACAGTGCACTGGAACCCAGTGTAAGTGGTTGTGCTGAAGGCATACATGTTCTTCTTGGCTTCCTCCATGCTGCAATTGTAACAAGTTACTCAGTTTAGACTTTTATGTATACACCCTTTTGAATATGTGTGCACCATATGAAACTAAAGAAGGAAAACTGAAGCCTACATTATACCCTGCTAAACTACACTCATGCTCACGTCACATCAGATGCAGGCACTGCTGCTCTTCTCATATGTGCAGTGATGATGAAAAGAGGTTCCAAGTATCTACTCCCTCATCCGGAATTAGTTGACGCTCAAACGGATGTATCTATAGCAGAGGAAGTAATAAATAGCCATTTGATGTGTATACAATTCGAATCTTGTCAAATACAGTACCTACCGATTATTGCGTTGCATATCTATCTCCTGCATAGCAATTTCTCAGAAGCATGAGAGGACTACAAGCCGACCTAATGGAATTGCTAACATTTTCTCGATAATTTTCTGAGTTACAACTACTACGAAATTGGTAGCATTTTCTCTACACAAAAAAAGAAAGTGGGCCAAATTGCTCTCAACAGACATACAGACAAGGAGTCATCAGCAGGGAGAAAGGGGAATCACGGTTTCACCTGCCGAGGACGGTGGCGAGGGTGTTGAGGTAGGTGTCGATCATCTGCTCGCGCGTGGGCGCGGGGTCCTTGGGGAACTCCATGACGATCAGCCAGTGGTTGTAGTCACACCCGGGGAGCAGTATCGTCTCCCTCTGCTCGCTCCCGGGCGCTGCGCCGGCCGCCGTCGGCCTCCGCCGACGCTGGAGGGCCCCCGCCGGTGCGAGGGCGATCGCTGGAAAGGCCGCCGCGGCGGCTGCGGCACGGGGGAGAAACGCGGCTAAGAAGGAGGAAGCAGAGGGCTTGGCGGGGAAAGTGAAGGCGCTGGCCGCTACGCGCCCGGCGGCGGCGGCGGTCGGCAGGGCAGCCATTGAAGCGAGCGTGCGTGTGGGGGGAGTGAGGTTTTTGCGGGTTGCGGATAAGGTGAGACAGAGTCGAATAGAAGAATGAGATATTTCAGGAGAAGGGTTTTAGCCTTGTGATGATGATGGGCTGGGTAGGTTGCTATCCGGACCATTTGTCTGTCTATAGGCCTGGTTTGTCTCTTGCTATTCGGTTGAGATAAAATGGGCTACAGCATATGGTTGACGAGGCCCAATATTTTGTTTCTCACAGCCGCGCATTTGGACACACTCTCTTTCTCAAAAAGAAAAAAGAACAAGTAGATCCACTTGAAAAGAAAAATAAGAAGCAGCATTTTGATAGGATACCGAGGGAATCATCTATGTGGCCGTTTGCATGTCTAACCCCCCCCCCCCCTGATGGTCAGTGATTTTTTCGAGAACACTTCTGCATCATGGCGAAGTCCTTTTCGGCGCGAAGGTCGCTGGCTAGTGACCTAGGGAGTACACCCCACCCCACCCCCGCTCCCGCTATGCACACATTTTTGGTGGCCCAAGTAGCTCCTTTTTGGTATGACAAAGGTTCTTAAACCTCCCCAGACTAGGTTATTTTATTTTATTTTTCCTTTCATCTTTTTCTGCCTTTCATTTACATTATTTCCTTTATTTATTTTCATTTTTCATTTTTTTCATTTTTTCATATTAGTTTGTCCTTTTCTATTTTATTTTCCTTTTCCTTTTCTTTTTCATTTTCTTTATTTCTTTTTCCTTCTCTTTCTGCATTTGTGAACATCTTTTACAAACTCGTGAACTTTTTTAAAAATCATGAATGTTTTTTGAAATCGTGAATAATTTTTGTCTACAAATATTTTTCATGAAATTATGAACATTTTTTTAAAATCCCTGCCATTTTTAAATTATCCAACATTTTTTATGAAATTGTGAACATTTTTTCGAAATGTTTGACATTTTTAAATTATCCAACATTTTTTTAAAATTGTGAACAGTTTTTTTAAACTCGTGAACATTTCTGAATTGGTGAACATTTTCTGAATAGATGAATTGTTTTCCAAATTTGGGAGCAATTTTTGAAATATATGAACATTTTTGTTTAACGAACATTTTATTGAAATGCATGAACATTTTTTGAATTGATGAATTTTTTGTTCTAATTCACAATCATTTTTTTGTTTTTTATGTACATTTTTAGGCCTATGAATAGGCCCTATGGGCGATTTTTGGGCCTGGCAGTTCGATAAAAAAGGATATTTCATAGTGAGGTCTGCTTATCGCATGCTTGTGGCGAACGAATCTTGGCTCAAAGGAAGAGCATCCACTTCAAATGGGCAAGGGAGAACAATTGGACATCCCTTTGGAATGTTCAGGTACCTACCAAAATTAGAATGTTTTTTTGGTAGCTCGCTAAACACTCACTTCTGACGGAAGATATGCAACATAACAGAAACATGAGTGATGTTGAAAATTGTCAAATGTGTGGCAATATCCACTCACAGAAACATTCTCTAATTGAGTGCACCTCGGCCATACGTGTGTTTCAATTGGCAGGCGGTGAGGTTGCGGAGCAGCTAGCCAAAACACGAAAAGCGAGTGAAAAACTGTGGATACTAGTAGAACGCCCGTGCGTTGCTACGGGCTACAACGCATATAAATGAATCAAACAAATTATTAAGGTCGTCTCCAAGGTCAAAGATCATTTCTTTCTCATATGTCCGAGCGTGTTCGGACATCAAACTGGTGCCCAACGGGCTCCCTAAAATTCCCACCCCACGACACACCCTTCCCTTATCCTGTCAACCCTCCCCTTACCGCTCGGTTTCCCGCCGGAGATTTCTTGCTAGAGCCCTAGTTGTATGTACTATGGTATGTTAATGCATAGATCTCTAGAAAAATCAAGAACATACTCAATTTTCTTGGAAGATAGAGAGAAACAATATAAGGAACAATGATTCCACTCATCTTGTTTGATCTTTAAATGTATGAAGTGTTACAACCAACACATTTGTTATTCCTTCATAATCAATGTTGTGTGGACATTTGTTATTCTTTCGGAATCTCCAACCAACTTTACTTCTAGGTGTTACTTTACTTCATTGCTGAGGTAAACTCTAAACTTCCGCTTGTGCAACACAAGTAGTATAATTGAGATGCAAAGCTTTAACGCATACATAATTTCCTCTTGCCAAACATGGAACTTAAAATTTTCCATGAAAAAACATCTGTTCAGTATATATTACAATGACCGAGACATACTGATTTTCGAAATAGCATCAAAAAGGGTAGAAGTAGAGATTTAAGTTAATAGCCTGAGATATATCAGCATAAATGAGTTCTTTTTCTACCCCACGCAGAAATAGTAACCATTTATCAATTCTAGCAGCTTTGCTTCTCGAATCATATAGTCAGGGAGCAAGGTTTATAGTTAGTGCAGTAGCAAATAATTGAGAACCATAAAGCCAAATGAAGCAATGCTAAAGAAAAATCATACTATGATGCCTACTGCATTAGATCCTAATGATATATTGACATAGAGTACTACTTCCAATAGAAAATATGTTGTACAAATTAATTAAAAAATTAGTCCCAACAAAAAGGATAAAAACATGAAAGAACATAATCCTCTGAACCATGTACACTTGTCACGTAGAATTGCCTGTCAACAGAGAATACCAACTAATATGATCATAAATTGGAAAGAACCCAAACCTGATGGTTCACTCCATTAATAATTTCATTGTTCCACCTAGTAAACTTGCTAAAAATATAATTGTCGTCTTGTTCTGCAATTAACTATGACAAGAACCTAGAAGCTAGAAGAGCCTAGAACAGTATGAAATATGTTCCAAAACATCTTATCCCATGATGTTTTAGCAATCAGTTAATTAGTCTACCTTCTGTCTTAGCAATTGAAACGGTCAAATGTGCTCCCAAAGCTAAAAGATATGTTTGACATCTTACAATCAGTTCTACCTTTGTCTTAGCAATTGAAACGGTGATAGAAAAAAAGGGCAAGTGTTATAGTCCTATCTATCTAATTGGAAAGAAAAATAAAAGGAAAGGACAAATATCAATAAATTTTCTATTGCAAAATTCAGAAACCCACATAAAGATGCAGCGTTGGACCCCAGCCTCCAACGGAGGCAAAGATAACTGTGTAAAGGGATTAGGATTGAATCACTCTTGCCCTGCTCTTGCTCATCATAGCATTCCTCTTGTTCCTCCTCCAACAACTATCTCCGCCTCCCCAAATAACAACACCAATTGAATAAACATTCGAAGTAACAAACCAATTGAGAAGTATAGGATACTGTTCATTTTCCCATGAGATTACAAATCATATTCGAGCAAAAGTAAAAAGTTTCTAGTTTCACATCATAGATCAGACAATTAATAACTAAAATAATCATGAAGAGATTGCACAAAGAAAAGAAATTCCTCAGTTAAACACTTAACACACTAATACTTTGAAAAGAAGAAATCTTGAATGTAATGCATTGATTGTCATGCATAATCGCCAATGACATATGCAGCAATATGCAACATAATCAAGTGGTGCTAGCTCAACTTTAGTGCCAGTCAGCATAACCTATTTAGCTGATATATTACTGTAAAATACCGTAGCATTGCAGTGCTTATTGCATCCTTGTACACATGATCAATATCTAGTTATCTACAGACAAGAAGAAAACATAGGTACCTAGGCCAGCGGGAACAAAGATAAAAGCCATGTTAAACTTGTCAACCAATGCACATGCACTTGCATACCGGCTCCCACGCATGCGCAAAGAAAAAACAGAAGCACACTGATGAAGTAACTCAGAAACTATGTTCCTATATCTGAAATACAAATTAAACTGACGACCAATGATGAACTGGATAAGCATTCCTAAAAAGCACATGTTCAGAACTCCTCAAAACATAAATCCAACTATCAATCTCATAAATTTGAAGTTAATATCTCTCAATCGTAAAATAATATGCATCGGGTTGTCAATGGATTTTTGGATGCATCCAGTATCAATCTCACGAAGTGCAAGTTAATATCTTGCCGAAAGCAGGGCTGGCCATGAGCCCATGATAAGTGATTCGAGGTTGAACTCCTCGACAATCTAGCTGGGAGAGACATTAACTCTGACATGTGATAGCATGAGACCAGACTAAAGCCCTTTACATTACACTGTTGAAGGAAATATGCCCTAGAGGCAATAATAAAGTTGTTATTTATATTTCCTTATATCATGATAAATGTTTATTATTCATGCTAGAATTGTATTAACCAGAAACTTGATACATGTGTGAATACATAGACAAAACAAAGTGTCCCTAGTATGCCTCTACTTGACTAGCTCATTAATCAAAGATGGTTAAGTTTCCTAACCATAGACATGTGTTGTCATTTGATGAACGGGATCACATCATTAGGAGAATGATGTGATGGACAAGACCCATCCGTTAGCTTAGCATTATGATCGTTTAGTTCTATTGCTATTGCTTTCTTCACGACTTATACATATTCCTCCACTATGAGATTGTGTAACTCAAAAATAATGAAGGAACACCTTGTGTGCTATCAAACATCACAAAGTAACTGGGTGATTATAAAGATGCTCTACAAGTGTCTCCGATGGTGTTTGTTGAGTTGGCATAGATCAAGATTAGGATTTGTAACTCTGTGTATCAAATAGGTATCTCTGGGCCCTCTCGGTAATGCACATCACTATAAGCCTTGCAAGCAATGTGACTAATGAGTTAGTTACGAGATGATGCAATACGGAATGAGTAAAGAGACTTGCTGGTAACGAGATTGAACTAGGTATGATGATACCGATGATCGAATCTCGGGCAAGTAACATACCGATGACAAAGGGAATAACATATGTTGTTATGCGGATTGACCGATAAAGATCTTCGTAGAATATGTAGGAGCCAATATGAGCATCCAGGTTCCGCTATTGGTTATTGACCGGAGATGTACAGTTCTCGAACTCGTAGGGTCTGCACACTTAACGTTCGATGATGATTTGTATTATGAGTTATGTGATTTGATGAGCGAAGTTTGTTCGGAGTCCCGGATGAGATCACGGACATGACGAGGAGTCTCGAAATGGTTGAGAGGTAAATATTCATATATTGGAAGGTTATATTCGGACATCGGAATGGTTCCAAGTGATTCGGATATTTTACCGGAGTACCGAGGGGTTACCGGAACCCCCCAGGGGAAGTATTGGGCCTATTGGGCCTTATTGGAGGAGAGGATGAAGGCCACATGGGGAGGCGTGTGCCCCTCTTGCCCAAACCGAATTGGACTAGGGAGGGGGCGGCCCCCCTCTTTCCTTCTCCCTCTCTCTCCCTTCCCCTTTCCCTCTCCGGTGGAAGGAAGGAGGGGGGCCGAATCCTACTTGGACTAGGGAGTCCAAGTAGGACTCCCCCCATGGCACGCCCCCCTTAGCCGGCCACCTCCTCCTCCCGCCCTTTATATACGGAGGCGGGGGGCACCCCAAAGGCACAACAGACAATCTCTTAGCCGTGTGCAGTGCCCCCCTCCATAGTTCAACACCTTAGTCATATCGTCGTATGCTACCTCTTGAGCATGCGTTGGTTTTCCCTTGAAGAGGAAAGGGTAACGCAGCAAAGTAGCGTAAGTATTTCCCTCAGTTTTCGAGAACCAAGGTATCAATCCAGTAGGAGACTACACGCAAGTCGCCTAGTACCTGCACAAACAATCAAGAACCTTGCAACCAACGCGATAAAGGGGTTGTCAATCCCTTCACGGACACTTGCAAAAGTGAGATCTGATAAAGATAATAAGATAAATATTTTTGGTATTTTTTGTATAGATTGGAAAATAAAGATTGCAAAATAGTAAACTAGAATTATAGATCGAAAACTTATAAGATGTAAAGTAGACCCGGGGGCCATAGGTTTCACTAGTGGCTTCTCTCGTGATAGCAAGTATTACGGTGGGTGAACAAATTACTGGCGAGCAATTGATAGAAAAGTGCATAGTTATGATGATATTTAAGGCAATGATCATGAATATAGGCATCATGTCCATGTCAAGTAGACCGAAACGATTCTGCATCTACTACTATCACTCCACACATCGACCGCTATCCAGCATGCATCTAGAGTATTAAGTTCATAAGAACAGAGTAACGCATTAGGCAAGATGACACGATGTAGAGGGATAAACTCAAGCAATATGATATAAACCCCATATTTTTATCCTCGATGGCAACAATACAATACGTGCCTTGCTGCCCCTACTGTCACTGGGAAAGGACACCGCAAGATTGAACCCGAAGCTAAGCACTTCTCCCATTGCAAGAAAGATCAATCTAGTAGGCCAAACTAAACCGATAATTCGAAGAGACTTGCAAAGATATAAAATCATGCATATAATAATTCAGAGAAGAACCAAATAATATTCATAGATAATCAAATTCATAAACCCACAATTCATCTGATCACAGCAAACACACCATAAAAGAGTATTACATCGAATAGATCTCCAAGAACATCGGGGAGAACTTTGTATTGAGAACCAAAGAGAGAGAAGAAGCCATCTAGCTAATAACTATGGACCCAAAGGTCTGTGGTAAACTACTCACACATCATCGGTGAGGCTATGGTGTTGATGTAGAAGCACTCCGTGATCGATTCCCCCTCCGGCAGATTGCCGGAAAAGGCCCCCAGATGTGATCTCACGGGTACAGAAGGTTGCGGCGGTGGAAAAGTGGTTTGATGGCTTCCCTGGATGTTTTCAGGGTATAAGAGTATATATAGGCGAAAGAAGTAGGTCGGTGGAGCTCCCTGGGGCCCACGAGGGTGGGGGCGTGCCTACCCCCCTAGGCTGCCCTCCTGCCTCGTGGAAGCTTCGCGGACTTCCGGACTTGTACTCCAAGTCTCCAGGGTTGCATTTGTTCCAAGAAAGATCCTCTCAAAGGTTTCGTTCCGTTTGATATTCCTTTTCTGCGGAACACTGAAATAGGCAAAAAAACAGCAATTTGCACTGGGCCTTCGGTTAATAGGTTAGTCCCAAAAATAATATAAGATTGCATATTAAAGCCCATTAAACATACAAAGCAGATAATATAATAGCATGGAACAATCAAACATTATAGATACATTGGAGACGTATCAAGCATCCCCAAGCTTAATTCCTGCTCGTCATCGAGTAGGTAAATGATAAAAACAGAATTTTTCATGTGGAATGCTACCTAGCATAATTTTCAATGTAATTATATTTATTGTGGCATGAATATTCAGATCCAAAAGATTCAAGACAAAAGTTTAATATTGACATAAAAATAATAATACTTCAAGCATACTAATAAAGTAATCATGTCTTCTCAAAATAACATGGCCAAAGAAAGCTATCCCTACAAAATCATATAGTCTGGCTATGCTCTATCTTCATCACACAAAATATTTAAATCATGCACAACCTCGATGACAAGCCAAGCAATTGTTTCATAATTTTGATGTTCTCAAACTTTTTCAATCTTCACGCAATACATGAGCGCGAGCCATGGACATAGCACTATAGGTGGAATAGAATGGTGGTTGTGGAGAAGACAAAAAGGAGAAGATAGTCTCACATCAACTAGGCGTATCAACGGGATATGGAGATGCCCATCAATAGATATCAATGTGAGTGAGTAGGGATTGCCATGCAACGGATGCACTAGAGCTATAAGTGTATGAAAGCTCAAAAAGAAACTAAGTGGGTGTGCATCCAACTCGCTTGCTCACAAAGACCTAGAGCATTTTGAGGAAGCCCATCATTGGAATATACAAGCCAAGTTCTATAATGAAAAATTCCCACTAGTATATGAAAGTGGCAAAATAGGAAACGCTCTATCATGAAGATCATGGTGCTACTTTGAAGCACAAGTGTGGAAAAAGGATAGTAACATTGCCCCTTCTCTCTTTTTCTCTCATTTTTTTATTTGGGCCTTTTCTCTTTTTTATGGCCTTTTTTTCCTTTTTTAATTTTTCGTCCGGAGTCTCATCCCGAGTTGTGGAGAAATCATAGTCTCCATCATCCTTTCCTCACATGGGATAATGCTCTAATAATGATGATCATCACACTTCTATTTACTTACAACTCAAGAATTACAACTCGATACTTAGAACAAAATATGACTCTATGTGAATGCCTCCGGCGGTGTACTGGGATGTGCAATGATTCAAGAGTGACATGTATGAAATTATGAACGGTGGCTTTGCCACAAATACGATGTCAACTACATGATCATGCAAAGCAATATGACAATGATGAAGCGTGTCATAATAAATGGAACTGTGGAAAGTTGCATGGCAATATATCTCGGAATGGCTATGGAAATGCCATAATAGGTAGGTATGGTGGCTGTTTTGATGAAGGTAAATGGTGGGTTTATGGTACCGGCAAAAATTGCACGGTACTAGAGAGGCTAGCAATGGTGGAAGGGTGAGAGTGCGTATAATCCATGGACTCAACATTAGTCATAAAAAACTCACATACTTATTGCAAAAAATTATTAGTTATCGAAACAAAGTAGTACGCGCATGCTCCTAGGGGATAGATTGGTAGAAAAGACCATCGCTCGTCCCCGACCGCCACTCATAAGGAAGACAATCAAAAAATAAATCATGCTCCGACTTTATCACATAACGGTTCACCATACGTGCATGCTACGGGAATCACGAACTTTAACACAAGTATCTCTCAAATGCACAACTACTCAACTAGCATGACTCTAATATCACCATCTTCATATCTCAAAACAATCATCAAGTATCAAACTTCTCATAGTATTCAATGCACTTTATATGAAAGTTTTTATTATACCCATCTTGGATGCCTATCATATTATGACTAATTTCATAACCAAAGAAAATTACCATGTTGTTCTAGAAGACTCTCAAAATAATATAAGTGAAGCATGAGAGATCAATAGTTTCTATAAAATAGAACCACCACCGTGCTCTAAAAGATATAAGTGAAGCACTAAAGCAAAATTATCTAGCTCAAAAGATATAAGTGAAGCACATAGAGTATTCTAACAAAATTCCGATTCATGTGTGTCTCTCCCAAAAGGTGTGTACATCAAGGATGATTGTGGTAAACTAAAAAGCGAAGACTCAAATCATACAAGACTCTCCAAGAAAAACACATATCATGTGGTGAATAAAAATATAGCCTCAAGTAAAGTTGCCGATGGACGAAGATGAAAGAGGGGATGCCTTCTGGGGCATCCCCAAGCTTAGGCTTTTGGTTGTCCTTGAATTTTACCTTGGGGTGCCTTGGGAATCCCCAAGCTTAGGCTCTTGCCACTCCTTGTTCCAAAATCCATCAAATCTTCACCCAAAAAACTTGAAAACTTCACAACACAAAACTCAACAGAAAATCTCATGAGCTCCGTTAGTATAAGAAAATAAATCACCACTTTAAGGTATTGTAATGAACTAATTATTTATTTATATTGGTGTTAAACCTACTGTATTCCAACTTGTCTATGGTTCATACCCCCCGATACTAGCCATAGATTCATCAAAATAAGCAAACAACACACGAAAAACAGAATCTGTCAAAAACAGAACAGTCTGTAGCAATTTGGAGGTTACGAATACTTCTGGAACTCCAAAATTCTGAAAAATTAGGAAGACCTAAATAATTTGTGTATTGATCTACTGCAGTTGGAATTGGTATTTTATCTCTCTCTGATAAAAAATGAAAATTATTCTCGTGAGCGCATACTTTCTGTTTTTTCAGCAAGATCAAACAACAATCACCCAAGAAGATCCTAAAGGCTTTACTTGGCACAAACACTAATTAAAAAATAAAAAAACACAATAATAACATAGGATATATAATTTATTTATTACTAAACAAGAACAAAAATCAAGGAACAAAAATAAAATTGGATTGCCTCCCAATAAGCGCTATCGTTTAACGCCCCTAGCTAGGCATTGATAATTTCAATTATACTCTCATGAAAGACAAGAATTGAAGCACAAAAAGAGCATCATGAAACATGTGAAAAACACATCTAAGTCTAACATACTTCCTATGTATAGGCATATTATAGGCAAACAAATTATCATAGCAAGCAAAAACTAGCATATGCAAGTAAGCGGAAAGAAACAATAGCAATCTCAACATAACGAGAGGTAATTTAGTAACATGAAAATTTCTACAATCATATTTTCCCCTCTTATAATAATTACATGTGGGATCATAAGCAAATTCAACAAAATAGCTATCACATAAAATATTTTCAACACGCTCCACATGCATGCAAAGTTGACACTCTTCCAAAATAGTGGGATTAATATTAACTAAAGTCATGACCTCTCCAAACCCACTTTTATCAAAAAATTCATAAGATTGAACATTCTCCAAATATGTGGGATCTAAAGTTGACACTCTTCCAAACCCACTTTCAATAATATTGCAAACACTATTATCAATATCATATTCATCATGGGGCTTAAATAAATTTTCAAGATCATAAGAAGAATCACCCTAATCATGATCATTGCAACAAGTAGTGGGCATAGCAAAACTAGCATCCCCAAGCTTAGGGTTTTGCATATTATTAGCACAATTGACATTCATATAATTTATAATAACATCATTGCAATCATGCTTTTTATTCAAAGATCTATCGTGAATCACTTCATAAAGCACTTCATCACAATTTCCAAATTCATGAATTTCAAGCAAAACCTCATAAAGACAATCTAGTGCACTCAACTCACTAGCAATTGGTTCATCATAATTGGATCTTTTAAAAAGATTAGCAAGAGGATGAGGATCCATAACAATATTTAGCAAACGAGGATGCAAGCTAATAGAAGGCACATGGTAACACGAGCAAACATAAGGACGAACGGAAGAAGGGCGAATAAAACGACAAAGGTGAAGTGGGAGAGAGGAAAAATGAGAGGCAAATGGCAAATAATGTAATGCAAGGGATAAGAGTTTGTGATGGGTACTTGGTATGTCTTGACTTGAGCGTAGATCTCCCCGGCAAAGGCGCCAGAAATCCTTCTTGCTACCTCTTGAGCATGCGTTGGTTTTCCCTTGAAGAGAAAAGGGTGATGCAGCAAAGTAGCGTAAGTATTTACCTCAGTTTTTGAGAACCAAGGTATCAATCCAGTAGGAGACTACACACAAGTTGCCTAGTACCTGCACAAACAATCAAGAACCTTGCAACCAACGCGATAAAGGGGTTGTCAATCCCTTCATGGCCACTTTCAAAAGTGAGATCTGATAAAGATAATAAGATAAATATTTTTGGTATTTTTGTTGTATAGATTGGAAAATAAAGATTGCAAAATAGTAAACTAGAATTATAGATCGGAAACTTATAAGATGTAAAGTAGACCCGGGGGCCATAGGTTTCACTAGTGGTTTCTCTCATGATAGCAAGTATTACGGTGGGTGAATAAATTACTGTCGAGCAATTGATAGAAAAGCGCATATTTATGATGATATCTAAGGCAATGATCATGAATATAGGCATCACGTCCGTGTCAAGTAGACCAAAACGATTCTGCATCTACTACTATTACTCCACACATCGACCGCTATCCAGCATGCATCTAGAGTATTAAGTTCATAAGAACAGAGTAACGCATTAGGCAAGATGACATGATGTAGAGGGATAAACTCAAGCAATATGATATAAACCCCATCTTTTTATCCTCGATGGCAACAATACAATACGTGCCTTGCTGCCCCTACTGTCACTGGGAAAGGACACCACAAGATTGAACCCAAAGCTAAGCACTTCTCCCATTGCAAGAAAGATTAATCTAGTAGGCCAAACTAAACCGATAATTCGAAGAGACTTGCAAAGATATCAAATCATGCATATAAGAATTCAGAGAAGAACCAAATAATATTCATAGATAATCAAATTCATAAACCCGCAATTCATCGGATCTTGGCAAACACACCGTAAAAGAGTATTACATCGAATAGGTGGAGCTCCATGGGGCTCACGAGGGTGGGGGCACGCCCCCTGCCTCGTGGAAGCTTCACGGACTTCCAGACTTGTACTCCAAGTCTCCAGGGTTGCGTTTGTTCCAAGAAAGATCCCCGCGAAGGTTTCATTCCGTTTGGATTCCGTTTGATATTCCTTTTCTGCGAAACACTGAAATAGGCAAAAACAACAATTTGCACTGGGCCTTCGGTTAATAGGTTAGTCCCAAAAATAATATAAAAGTGCATATTAAAGCCCATTAAACATCCAAAACAGATAATATAATAGCATGGAACAACCAAAAATTATAGATACGTTGGAGACGTATCATCGTAGTGCTTAGGTGAAGCCCTGCGCCGGTAACTTCATCATCACCTTGCCACGCTGTCGTGCTGACGGAACTCTCCCTCGTCCTCAACTGGATCAAGAGCTCGAGGGACGTCATCATGCTGAACGTGTGCTGAACATGGAGGTTCCGTACGTTCGGTACTTGGATCGGTTGGATCGTGAAGACGTTCGACGACATCAACCGCGTTACTAAATGCTTCCGCTTTCAGTCTATGAGGCTACGTGGACACACTCTCCCCTCTCGTTGCTATGCATCTCCTAGTTAGATCTTGCGTGATCGTAGGAATGTTTTTGAATTACTACGTTCCCCAATAGTGGCATTCGAACTAGGTCTGTGCGTAGATGATATGCACGAGTAGAACACAAAGAGTTGTGGGCGAAAATAGTCATACTGCTTACCATCAATGTCTTATTGTTATTCGGCGGTATTGTTGGATGAAGCGGCCCGGACCAACATTACATGACCACGTTCATGAGACCGGTTCTACCGACGTGCTTTTGCACATAGGTGGCTGGCGGGTGTCTATTTCTCCAACTTTAGTTGAATCGTATTTGACTATGGCCGGTCCTTGTTGAAGGTTAAAACATCACACTTGAGGAAAAATCGTTGTGGTTTTGATGCGTAGGTAAGAACGGTTCTTGCTAGAATCCCATAGCAGCCAAGTAAAACTTGCAACAACAAAGTAGAGGACGTCTAACTTGTTTTTGCAGGGCATGTTGTGATGTGATATGGCCAAGATGTGATGAGATATAAATTGTTGTATGAGATGATCATGTTTTTTTAAAGTTATCGGCAACTGGCAGGAGCCTTATGGTTGTCTCTTTATTGCATAAGATGCAAGCGCCATATAATTGCTTTACTTTATCGCTATGCGATAGCAATAGTTGCAAAAGCAATAGTTGGCAAGACGACCATGTGATGACACGTTGATAAAGATCAAGATGATGGAGATTATGATGTCATGTCGATGACGATGGATCATGACGGTACTTTGGAGATGGAGATCAAAGGCACAAGATGATGATGGCCATATCATGTCACATATTTTGATTGCATGTGATGTTTATCTTTTATGCATCTTATTTTGCTTAGTACGACGGTAGCATTATGAGATGATCCCTTACTAAAATTTCAAGGTATAAGTGTTCTCCCTGAGTATGTACCGTTGCGATAGTTCTTCGTGCTGAGACACCACGTGATGATCGGGTGTGATAAGCTCTACGTTCACATACAACGGTGCAAGCCCATTTTGCATGTGCAGAATACTCGGGTTAAACTTGACAAGCCAAGCATATGCAGATATGGCCTCGGAACACTGAGACCGAAAGGTTGAACGTGAATCATATAGTAGATATGATCAACATAGTGATGTTCACCATTGAAAACTACTCCATCTCACGTGATGATCGGACATGGTTTAGTTGATATGGATCACGTGATCATTTAAATGACTAGAGTGAAAGGGCATTTCCCTACTTTATGTTTTGGATGATGATGACAACCCTTTGTTGGTCTAATCATGTGCTAAATGTTTCAGGTTCTTGACGCTTAGGCCCACATCGGAAAGCTATTCTCTCTTGTAGGAAAAGATCGAAGACGGAGTCCCCTATGCTTTTTATCTCTTTGGTCGTAGGGAACCCGTACTATCAAGAGGGAATCCTTATTAGAAAGAACTAGGGGAATCTTTTCACGTACACCTTCATCACCCCTCCTTTGTCTTTCTCAGGTGTGAGAGAGAGTTTTCCTTGTCTCTTCCCTTATCTATTCCTGCTCACTGTTTCTGCCCAGCGGTTGTACCGCTCTCTAGAGCGGTTGTACCTCTAGGTCTTGTCGCTCATCAGCTTTGCTCGAGCGGTTGTACCGCTACCTCCGGGCGGTGGTACCGGCACCATGCTCTGCAAAAGCTAGGGCGGTGGTTCCGGCCATGCACCGCTCAAGTACTGCTCGCGCTTCTGTTTTGATGCGGTTCTTGGGTGGTAGTGGCCCGGTTGGTCCGGTCGTTCCTCGATGACCGGTACCACCGGTGGTCCGAGCGGTTCTTCCGCTCAGAACTTAGCCGCCCAAGAGCTCAAGGCCATGCGGTTGTTCCGGCCAGGCACCGCCCAAGTACCGGTCAAGCTCCTGTTTTGATGCGGTGGCTAGGCGGTTAGTCCGGTCATTTTTCTTAGCCGGTACTACCACCTGTAGGTCCGGTTGTACCGCTTGGTAGGGTTCTGCAGATACACCGTGAGTCCCGGTTGTACCGGGACGAGGACCGGTTGTACTGCTGCAGTGCAAAAAATGCAGTAACGGCTGGAATTTAGGGTTGCTATATAAGGGAGCTTCTCCCACCTACCACTCTCACCTTTGACCTCTCTCACTCCACCATTAATGCACTTCAAGCTCTCTTGCACAATCTCTCTCTCTAGCCACTCAAACTTGTTGATTTGCTAGGGATTGAAGGAGGAGACCTAGATCTACACTTCCACCAAAGGATATTTGCTTCCCCCATACTTTCTTGTGTGGATTTTGTTACTCTTAGGTGTTTGAGCACCCTAGACGGTTGAGGTCACCTCGGAGCCATATTCCATTGTGGTGAAGCTTCCTGGTTTTGTTGGGAGCCTCCAATTAAGTTGTGGAGAGAGCCCTAACCTTGTTTGTAAAGTTTCGGTCGCCGCCTTCAAGGGCACCAATAGTGGAATCACGGCATCTCGCATTGTGTGAGGGCGTGAGGAGAATACGGTGGCCTTAGTGGCTTCTTGGGGAGCATTGTGCCTCCACACCACTCCAACGGAAACGTACTTCCCCTCAAAAGGAAGGAACTTCGGTAACACATCCTCGTCTTCACCGGATCCACTCTTGATTATTTCTTACTTTTACTTGTGCAAGCTCTTTAGTGTTACTTCTCTTGCTTGCTTGTTTGTTTGTTGTTATTGCATCATATAGGTTGCTCACCTAGTTGCACATCTAGACAACCTACTTTGATGCAAAGTTTAATTTGGTAAAGAAAAGTTAAAAATTGTTAGTTGCCTATTCACCCCCCTCTAGTCAACCATATCGATCCTTTCAATTGGTATCAGAGCCTCATCTCTTTATTAAGGACTTTACCGTCCGAAGAGTATGGTTGATACCGTAGACGGTGTGGAGGAACACTCCGGTGTGAATCTGATCTCATCTACGGGCGATGGGGGAACCTCGGTCTCTCGTGAGGAGTTCAATGTGGCCTTGGAGACATTGAAACCTCCATGGCGACTGAGGTTTAAAGCATGTTTACTAAATTCCTTGAAGGGATTAAACTATCCACCGCACCGCTGAAAGTGGGTAATCCCAGCGACAAGGTGACGGATGCTACCTCCGATAAGGGGGAAGCTAGTAGCGAAAAGGCTCCTTCTTCTAGTGGTAAGAATGGCACCGGCATCTTTGCTCATGTGGAACCACCACTTGTTTATGATGGACTGGTTCCTTCCACTCATTCGAATCATGCTGGTCCTTCCCCTAAGATTGTGAAAAATGAGGACTTTGATTCTTGGGTTTACCGCTTTAAACGTCATTTAAGTCATGTGAACACTAATCTTTGGAGAATCATTGAAGAAGGTTTCTATCCACATGATCCAAGCAACTTCACTCCTCGAGAAGCCGTGGATAATCAATTCAATGAGAATGCTCTCTTCATCATTCAAGATGCAATTCCACCCGAAGATCTACCTCATCTTCGGCCCTTCGCCTTGGCCAAAGACGCATGGCTTTGTGTTGTCTCACTCTACCAGGGAAGTGCAAGCATTCAACGCTCCAACTATGAAGTGGTGCAAGATGAGGCCGATGAGTTTGCAATGAAAGAAGATGAAGAACCTCGTGAGCTTTATCGGAGAGTAACCAAACTCGCAGTCTCACTCCGAGATCACGGGAGCAAGGACACGGATGGCAATTGGATCAAGCGCAAATTCCTCAAGGCAATGATGCCCTACCACAAGGCCATGTCCTCCGTCATTCGTCAAAGGCCGGACTTCCACACTTTGACCTCAAGCGAAGTGTTGGATGAGTTTGTGGCCATGAACATTTTGGACAAGACTGCCGACAATGCAGTGCTTCGTTCTCAAAGGGCAAAGAAGCTCAACCTTGCATTGAAGGGCAAGCTCTGCGTTGAAGAAGAGGAAGAGGAAGAAGAGGAGAGAAACCCTGAAGATACTAAGTATGCATATCATGAACACATGGCACTTGCTTCAAGGCAATTTTGGAGCAAGAAAAACTCAAGGCCAAACTTTAACAAAAACAACTCAAGTGGCACAAAGAGGAAGCAACGTGTAAGGACTTGCTACAATTGTGGCAATGTGAGTCATTTTGTTGCGGAGTACCCGTATGAGAAGAGGGAAGACAATGGTGGCAAGCTCATCCGAAAGGACAAGGCCAAGTCGTTCCCCAACAAGAGCAACTTCACCAATAAGACTCCCCCCAAGGCATTAGTGGTACAAGAAGAGTACAATGAGGATGATGACGATGATGAAGATGGTGAGTCGGTAGCCATGGCCTCTGTTGCCATTGCGATGACTCCACGGGTGTCTCTCTTTGACTCACCCAATGAGAGCATCACCGCCAAGTGCCTCATGGCTAAAGCCACCAACAAGGTAACCTCCAACATCAAAACTACCATCATTAATCATCCTTCTTCGGCGGATAGCATTGATGAACATGAGGGAGCTAATGTGGAGGTGAATGAGTTTGATGCCTTTATGGGCAAACTTAAGGGTAAATCCAAGAAGCACTTTGTTGCTCTCTTGGAACAACTTGGTGAAGCCAATGACATGATCGAGGCTCACAAAGATACCATCTCTAAGATGGAAGGGCATAGTCGTGACTATGCCGATGAGATCTTGGATCTTTCCAATGCTCTTGAGGAAGAGCATGGTCTTCGTTTGGCTCTTGAGGAGTCACACAACGTTGATCATGCTAAGTTAAAGAAAGATTTTGATCATGTTCTCATTGTTTCTCGTGTGCTAAAATCCGAGAAGGCCGAACTTGAGGTTGATCTTGCTAGACTCAAAGAGGAGTTTGATCTACTTGACAAGGCTCACAAGGTCTTGAAGGGTGCTCATGCTAGCCTCAAAGAGTCTCATGATCAACTTCAAGTAAAGCTAACCAAGGTAAAAGCCACTTTTCCTCGTATGATGTTAATTGATAATGCAAATGCTACTAACCCGTGTTGTGAGCATGTGCATCTTGTTGAGGAGAACGCTAAGCTAAAGGTGCAACTTGAGAAAGGTCTTGCGTCTTGCATACAAGGCAAGAAGAACCTCAACGACCTCTTGACCAACCAAAAGGGAGTTGTGGCTAAGGAAGGGATTGGGTACGTGCCCGAGTCCAAGAACAAGAAGAAGAATGAAAAGACCAAACGACCTCCTCCTCTCATGCAAACCTTTGTGAAGGAGGGAGAGAGTGCTTCCAAGGAGAAGAAGAACAATGTGAAGGGTGGCGGTGTCAAAAAGGCAATGCCACTCCTCCCATCAAAGCCGGCGACTTTAATCCTTCTTATATGTTATGTCGAGCTAGTGATGGGCATGTCTATGCCAAATTTGTTGGTTCCCCTCATGAGTTCATTGAATGTCTATTTGGGTTCCAAAGACCCTTATTACTAACATCAAAGGACCCATTACAAAATGGGTACCTAAAACCAAGCATTGATCTCTTGTAGGTGTTTGTTTCCGGTGGGGGATCATGGTTGCTCGATAGCGAAGGTACAAATCATATGACCGGAAGCAAGGACTTGGTGGTGGACGTGCACAAGATTACATCTATGCCCACCAATGTCGAGTGGGGTGACGCCTCATCTTCTAAGGTATTGGGACTTGGCAAGGTAGTCATTTCTCATGATCTCACGATCGAGAAGGTCATGCTTGTTGAGTCCCTTGCATACAATTTACTTTCCGTTCATCAACTTGCAATCATGGGCTTTGCCACTTTCTTTGATATCGATACCGTGGCACTCTTGTGGAGCAAGACTCTTAAAGTAGCCTTTGTTGGGCATGTCAAGAACGGTCTATATGTGATTAACTTTTCGGAGCGACCCACTAAGACCGCGACATGCCTAATGGCTAAAGTTGATGTGGGATGGCTTTGGCATCGCCATTTAGCCCATGTCAATATGAGATCTTTGCAAAGTCTTCTCAAGGGGGACCATGTCCATGGACTAACGAATGTTAGTTTTGCTAAAGATCGTGCTTGCAGTGCTTGTATCGAAGGAAAGCTACATGAGAAGGCTCACCCTCCCACGACTATCATTTACTCAAAGAGGCCTTTGGAGCTCCTTCACTTGGATCTCTTTGGGCCTCCATCCTTCGATAGTCTTGGGGGTAGGAAGTATTGCTTGGTGATTGTGGATGACTACTCAAGATACACTTGGGTGTATTTCTTCAAGAGAAAGAGCGAGACCCAACAAACCGTCATTGACTTTGCAAATGAAGCACAACATCAACACAATGCAAAGATCTTGACAATAAGAAGTGACAATGGCACCGAGTTCAAGAACTACACCTTGGATGAGCTTCTTAGTGATGAGGGGATCAAGCATCAATATTCCGCACCTTACACCCCTCAACAAAACGCTGTTGCGGAGAGGAAGAACCAGACGTTGATGGATGCGGCAAGGACCATGATGGCGGAGTTCAAGTCTCCATACAACTTTTGGGCCGAAGTCATCAACACCGCGTGTCATGCATCCAATCAGCTCTACCTCCGCAAGGGCTTGAACAAGACTCCATATGAGATACTCACCGATAACAAGCCCAACCTCAAGTACTTTCGGGTGTTCGGGTGTAAGTGTTTCATTCTCAAGAAAGGTGTTCGGTTGTCTAAAATTGAAGCTAGAGCTTATGAGGGCATATTTGTTGGTTATGCTACAAACTCTCATGCTTACCGTGTCCTCAATAAATCCACGGGACTTATTGAGGAGACGTGTAACGTGGAGTTTGATGAAAATAATGGCTCCCAAGTGGAGCAAAGTGGCACTTGTGATGTAGGTGATGAAATTCCTCCTCAAGCCATAAGAAGAATGGGTGTTGGCTTTATCCTACCCATTGAGGAACCCCTTGTGGCCGAGGGAGAAGGACAATGCTCCACCCTAGTGGGGCCATCACCAACCCAAGGCCCACATGCTTCCGAAGAACAACATGAAGGCCCTCATACTCAAGAACAAGACCAAGGGCAAGATCATGCTCAAGACGGTGTTGACACACCAAGTGATGCCCAAGGTCAAGTTCTCTCCTCCGAGCAAGTTCAAGAACAAGAACAAGCTCAAGATGACGCTCAAGATGATCAAATGACTACTTCTCGTCTCACCCCCGAGGAGGAATTGGAGTGTCGTGCTGCCAAGGTTGCTTCCAAGCTCTCCACCAAGGATCATCTCATGACCAATGTGCTTGGAAGCTTAAGAAAGGGGGTAAGCACTCGTAAACAATTAGCAAACTATTGTGAGCATCACGCGTTTGTCTCTTGTGTCGAACCCCACAAGGTCTATGAGGCGCTCGAAGATCCGGATTGGCTCAATGCCATGCATGAAGAACTCAACAACTTCGAGCGCAACAAAGTGTGGAGATTGGTGCCAAGACCGACGGGGAACCACAATGTCATTGGAACCAAGTGGATATTTAAGAACAAGCAAGATGCCCATGGGATTATCATTCGCAACAAGGCTCATTTGGTAGCATAAGGCTACTCCCAAGTCAAGGGTATCGACTACGGTGAAACCTTTGCTCCCGTTGCTCGTCTTGAATCCATTCGCATCTTGATTGCATATTCTTCTCATCATAACTTTAAGTTACAACAAATGGATGTGAAGAGTGCTTTTCTTAATGGTCCTATTAATGAATTGGTTTATGTCAAGAACCCCCCCGGGTTCGAGGATCCCTACTTTCCCGATCATGTGTATCAACTCGATAAGGCACTCTATGGCCTTAAACAAGCCCCACATGCGTGGTATGACCACCTTACCGAGTTGTTACAAGATCGTGGTTTTGAAGTTGGGCTAATCGACCCCACTCTTTTTACTAAGAAGGTCAAAGGGGAGTTGTTTGTGTGCCAATTATATGTTGATGATATTATCTTTGGTTCCCCTAACAAAGCTTTCAATGAGGAATTTGCCGCTCTCATGACCTCAAAGTTCGAGATGTCTTCCATGGGAGAGTTGAAGTTCTTTCTAGGGTTCTAAGTGAAGCAAAGAAGAGAAGGAAACTTCATCAACCAAGCCAAATACACTCAAGACATGCTCAAGAGATTCAAGCTAAGTGACGTCAAGACGGCTTCCACTCCAATGCCCACCAAGTGCCAACTTGACATAGATCCCGATGGTAAAGCGGTGGATCAAAAGTATATCGCTCCATGATTGGATCCTTGCTTTACCTTTGTGCATCTAGACCGGATATCATGTTGAGTGTGGGAATTTGTGCATGGTTTCAAGCCGCACCTAAGGAAAGTCACTATGTGGCAGTCAAACGAATCTTTCGATATTTGGCTCATACCCCAAACTTTGGCTTATGGTACCCAAGAGGATCCAACTTCAAGCTTGTAGGGTATTCGGATTCCGATTGGGCGGGAGACAAAGTGGATAGGAAGTCCACTTCCGGAGTGTGCCAATTCCTTGGTTGCTCTTTGGTAAGTTGGTCTTCCAAAAAAGCAAAGTTGTGTGTCTCTCGTCCACCGAAGCAGAGTATGTAGCGGTCGGTAGTTGTTGTGCACAACTCCTATGGATCAGGCAAACTTTAAAGGATTACGGTGTCATTTGTGACAAAGTGCCTCTTTGGTGTGACAATGAAAGTGCCATCAAGATTTCTCTCAACCCGGTGCAACACTTCAAGACGAAGCATATCGAGATTCATATCACTTCATCCGGGATCACATTAGGCGAGGGGAGATCGAGCTCAACTATGTGAACACTCATGATAACCTTGCAGATATTTTCACGAAGCCGTTGGATGAAGCAAGATTTCGCGAGTTAAGGCATAAGCTAAATATCATTGATTCGAGCAATGCTACTTGAACCCTTGCACACCCCATAATACTCAACTTGTTATCTCGTTTAGATGCAGGCATGGACATAGGGGGAGTGTTGTTCTCTCGATGAACTCTCCCTCCCCCCATTATGCATAAATTGAACAACTCTTTCACATTAGCCATTTGTGATGGTACTTGTGCTTCAAAGACGAGTTTTGGTCATGGGCCCAAGGATAATTCTTCGCGGTGACATACCAATTGACTCATACATAGGGGGCTACGGCCTCCGACCCCCTTGTTCGTGTTGTGCCTTGTGTTAGTTCTTATTGTTCGTGCCTCAGTTTGTTTTCTTAGGCACTAGGTGTTGGGTCTCCAAGGGTGTTTCTTTTTCTTTTTGTTTTTCTTGGAGACCCACCTTTTCCCCGTGCCTTCTCTATCCCAAGCCTTCCCTTCCTCAAGCCTTCTAGTCTCATTGCACACTCTTGACCTTGGATTTGGTGATGGTGTCCGGGCGGTACAACCGGGGACACAGACGGTTCAACCGCTGGTGCTCTCCAGGCGGTCTCCCAGTGGGAGCTGAGCGGTTCCACCGCTCAACCACTGGGGTGCCCCTCTGACCGGTTCTACCGGTTGGTTATGGCGGTACTACCGCTACCTCTTGGCGACGGAAGTACTGCCTCTAACCACTGGCTCGTACCAGGCAGCGGTACAACCGCTCCCTTGAGCGGTACAACCGTCGTGCGGCTTTGGGTCTATATATACCCCTCGGGGCTGGTGGGGATTTATTTTCTTCCTTCCCCAGCCCTTCCCATCTTGTGCCCTAGCCGCCGGCCGCCATTGCCTCTGCCCCGGAGTGCTTCTCGCGCTTCAGATCCGTGGGGTCTCCGTGGATCCTCTCCAAGGAGGCCTCCTCCTTCCCGATCTCTTCCCATGGATGCCGGTAATGCCCCTTGTCCTTCGTTCTTCGTTCTAGGGTTTGTTCCCTTTGTTCTAGGGCATTAATTGACATTCCGCGTTTATTGATTAAACTATTGGGTGGAAGAGATCACTTTTTGCCTCCTGCTTAGATTGCACGTCTTTGAAAGTAGAATATGGCTACTATGATTCATATTTCGCGGTTCAATCTAGTCTCTACCCGTAGTACCACTATCCAGCGGTTCTACCGCCTCTGCGGGCGGTACAACCGCTGGAGCGGTACTACCGGTAGGAGAACCGGATCAACAGGGTTATCTGCACCATGTAGCCCTGTTTCATTTTCTAAAGTTTGTGCAATATATCTTATCTTCTTTGTGTGTGCAATCCTCTCATCTTTGTTGGGTCTCTTGTGTTCTCCTTGTGCGTGTCTTCAGGTGGCTCTAGTTCTCGCTCTGTTCCTCGCAAGACCAAGAAGAGGGCACGACGGACCTTGCGTCCGGTTGTGTCTGATGACGAAGAAGAGGTTGTAATTCCCACCAAGCCCACTCGCTGTGAAAAGTATGCCGCTGCAAAGCAACGTGTGGTACTGCCATTGCATCGCTGGAAAGCCAAGGATTGGGAAGCCTACCGCTCGAAGAATCCTTATGAGGTTCCCATTGCTCCTCGTTGGACCACCGTTCAGTTCTGGAATGAGATGCAAGTACGAATTGTACATGAACTCTTTGAGCACAACAAGAACATGTATGCCAAGCAGTGGACCATCGATCTTGACCATTGGAGGAGCAACTTGGAGTATTTTGGTGAGAAATTGGATCTCTGCGAGGAATTTGATCTTGTCAAGCTCATGTCAGTCAACTGTGACTTTGATGTTCAACTCATCCATCAGTTCTATGCCACAGTTCACTTTGGAGAAGATGACGCACGCACTCTCACTTTCATGTGTCGTGATGAGCTCTTTCAAGTTCCCTGGAGGGCTTTATGCAATGCTATTGGGTATGATGATACCGGTCTGGAAGGAAGGGGTGGCATTCGTCCTCATGACCATCCTGAGTCCATGCCTAAGGAGAAGCTTGCCCCTCTATACATTCAGGGCCGTGGGATTATTGGAGAATCCAAGGATTTGGAGAAGGTCTATGACATCATGTACCGAGTGTTCCGTAATGTGCTCTTGCCCAAGGTGGGCAACCAAGATGAGATTCATGGCTATCTGGTTGACTTGATGGTTGCTATGAAGACCATGGTGGGGACTGGTGCAACGTTTGATGTGTCAAATTGGTTGTGGCATGAAATGTACAACATGGTCATCTACCGTAAGGTCCCAATCTACGCTCTGTTTGTCATGTGCTTTCTGAACTCTGTGTGGGCTGTTCGTCATCCTGGAGAGCTCCTCACTTCTCCAGACAATCTCACTGTTCATGAGGTCAAGCTTCTTAAGAAGAAGAAGCACGCCGAGCCCCGCTTCCCTGCCAATGCTCCTGAGGATGTCTATGCCACTTCTGACGATGAGGACTTTGAGATGGAGCCAGGGGCAAAGCCCTCTTGTGTGGACAAGCTCACTGCCAAGGTGAAGAAGACCTTTTGTCTCCAGATTGACATCTAGAAGAAGATGTATGAGGCACATGTCAATGAGAAGCTTGCACGGCGTCGCCAAATTGCAATGATGAAGCACCTCAATATGCCGGTTCAGAGTGGCTCTGAGAAGAGCATCACCCCAGAGGAGCGTTGGATTTCAATCCACAGCACCTGATCTGATGATGAGGCCCCTCCCCAGCCATCCACCTCTTTTGCTGCTGCTGACAATGCCATGGAGGAATCCGATCCCGACGACGATGACGACTCTGCTGATGAGGATCCAGATGCGACCGAGGAGTCAGAGGAGGACTACTGAGATTTGGGACGCTAGCTTCGCTCTTTTCCTTTTTGGTGTCTTGATGCCAAAGGGGGAGAGGGTTCTATAGGTCTCGGGATTTTCATGGGTTGGGTTTCTCGTTTCCTCGTGTTTCTCTTTTAGTGTTGAACTTTGTTCGTGGTTTCTTGTTGTGTTTGAGACTTATGCTACTCCTTTTATTGCTATCAGTTAGTAGGTTATTATTATTGTTATTATTGCTATCTATCTGTTATGTTGTCTCTCATATTATGTGCTTAGAGTGGTGAGTCTATAAAATCTAGGGGGAGTCTAGCCCTGAAAGTGTGCCCATGCTTTCTAACAGCGTGTTCTTTTTTGGGCACACATCTAGGGGGAGTTTTGACTAGATTTCATAGACTTCTCTCTTGCAAATCATGTTGTTGTCATCATCCACCAAAAAGGGGGAGATTGAAAGGGCATTTCCCTACTTTATGTTTTGGATGATGATGACAACCCTTTGTTGGTCTAATCCTGTGCTAAATGTTTCAGGTTCTTGACACTTAGGCCCACATCGGAAAGCTATTCTCTCTTGTAGGAAAGATGGGGTCCCCTATGCTTTTTATCTCTTTGGTCGTAGGGAACCCATACTATCAAGAGGGAATCCTCATTAGAAAGAACTGGGGGAATCTTTTCACGTACACCTTCATCACCCCTCCTTTGTCTTTCTCAGGTGTGAGAGAGAGAGAGTTTTCCTTGTCTCTTCCCTTATCTATTCCTACTCACTGTTTCTACCCAGCGGTTGTACCGCTCTCTGGAGCAGTTGTACCGCTGGGTCTTGTCGCTCATCAGCTTTGCTCGAGCGGTTGTACCGCTGCCTCCGGGCGGTGGTACCGCCACCATGCTCTGCAAAAGCTAGGGCGGTGGTTCCGGCCATGCACCGCTCAAGTACCACTCGTGCTTCTGTTTTGATGCGGTTCTTGGGCGGTAGTGGCCCGGTTGGTCCGGTCGTTCCTCGATGACTGGTACCACCGATGGTCCGAGCGGTTCTTCCGCTCAGAACTTAGCCACCCAAGAGCTCAAGGCCATGCGGTTGTTCCGGCCAAGCACCGCCCAAGTACCGGTCAAGCTCCTGTTTTGATGCGGTGGTTGTGCGGTGGCTAGGCGGTTAGTCCGGTTATTTTTCTTAGCCGGTACTACCGCCTGCAGGTCCGGTTGTACCGCTTGGTAGGGTTCTACAGATACACCGTGAGTCCCGTTGTACCGCGACGAGGACCGGTTGTACCGCTGTAGTGCAAAAAACGCAGTAACGGCTGGAATTTAGGGTTGCTATATAATGGAGCTTCTCCCACCTACCACTCTCACCTTTGACCTCTCTCACTCCACCATTAATGCACTTCAAGATCTCTTGCCCGATCTCTCTCTCTAGCCACTCAAACTTGTTGATTTGCTAGGGATTGAAGGAGGAGACCTAGATCTACACTTCCACCAAAGGATATTTGCTTCCCCCATACTTTCTTGTGTGGATTTTGTTACTCTTGGGTGTTTGAGCACCCTAGACAGTTGAGGTCACCTCGGAGCCATATTCCATTGTGGTGAAGCTTCATGGTTTTGTTGGGAGCCTCCAATTAAGTTGTGGAGAGAGCCCCAACCTTGTTTGTAAAGGTTCGGTCGCCGCCTTCAAGGGCACCAATAGTGGAATCACGGCATCTCGCATTGTGTGAGGGTGTGAGGAGAATACGGTGGCCTTAGTGGCTTCTTGGGGAGCATTGTGCCTCCACACCGCTCCAACGGAGATGTACTTCCCCTCAAAAGGAAGGAACTTCGGTAACACATCCTCGTCTTCACCGGATCCACTCTTGGTTATTTCTTACTTTTACTTGTGCAAGCTCTTTAGTGTTACTTCTCTTGCTTGCTTGTTTGTTTGTTGTTATTGCATCATATAGGTTTCTCACCTAGTTGCACATCTAGACAACCTATTTTGATGCAAAGTTTAATTTGGTAAAGAAAAGTTAAAAATTGTTAGTTGCCTATTCACCCCCCCTCTAGTCAACTATATCGATCCTTTCAATAGAGAATGTCTATCTAAGTGGGATTTCTTAAGTAATATGATTAATTGAACTTTAATTTATCATGAACTTAGTACCTGATAGTGCATATCTATGTTGTAGATCAATAGCTTGCAATGTAGCTCCCCATTTATTTTTTTTATATGTTCCTAGAGAAAAATAAGTTGAAAGATGATAGTAGCAATGATGTGGACAGGGTCCGTGATCTGAGGATTATCCTCATTACTGCATAGAAGAATTATGTTCTTGATGCACCGCTAGGTGACAGACCTATTGCAGGAGTAGATGCAGACGTTATGAATGTTTGGAAAGCTCGGTATGATGACTACTTGATAGTTTAGTGCGCCATGCTTTACGGCTTAGAACTGGGAGTTCAAAACATTTTGAACGCCACAGAGCATATAAGATGTTCCAAGAGCCGAAATAGGTATTTCAGACTCATGCCCGAGTCGAGGGGTATGAGAACTCTGATAAGTACTTTGCCTACAAGATGGAGGAGAATAGCTCAACCAGTGAGCATGTGCTCAGAATGTCTGAGTACTACAATCACTCGAATCAAGTGGGAGTTAATCTTCTAGATAAGATAGTGATTGATAGAGTTCTCTAGTCACCATCACCAAGTTACTAGAACTTCGTGATGAACTATAATATGCAAGGGATGACGAAAACGATTCCCGAGCTCTTCCTGATGCTAAAATCGGCGAAGGTAGAAATCAAGAAAGAGCATCAAGTGTTGATGGTTAACAAGACCAATAGTTTCAAGAAAAGGGGCAAAGGAAAAGAAAGGGAACTTCAAGAAAGAATGGCAAGCAAGTTGCACTCCCGTGAAGAAACCCAAAGCTAGACCTAAGCCTGAAACTGAGTGCTTCTACTGTAAAGGGAATGGTCACTGGAAGCGGAACTACCCCAAATACTTGGCGAATAAGAAGGAAGGCAAAGTGAACAAAGGTATATTTGATATACATGTTATTGATGTGTACTTTACTAGTGTTCATAGTAACCCTAGGGTATTTGATACCGGTTCAGTTGCTAAGATTAGTAAATCGAAATAGGAGTTGCAAAATGAACAGAGACTAGTTAAGGGCAAGGTGACGATGTGTGTTGGAAATGATTCCAAGGTTGATAAGATCACCATCGCACACTCCTTTTACCTTCAGGATTACTGTTGAACCTAAAATAAATGTTATTTAGTGTTTGCGTTGAGCATGAATATGATCGGATCATGTTTACTGCAATACGGTTATTCATTTAAGTCAAAGAATAATTGTTGTCCTGTTTACATGAATAAAACCTTCTATGGTCATACACTTAATATATAGGGTTTATTGAATCTCGATCGTAGTGATACACATATTCATAATATTGATGCCAAAAGATGCAAAGTTGATAGTGATAGTGCAACATATTTATGGCACTGCCGTTTAGGTCATATTGGTGTAAAGAGCATGAAGAAACTCCATGCAGATAGACTTTTGGAATCACTTGATTATGAATCATTTGATGCTTGCGAACCATGCCTCATGGGCAAGATGACTAAAACTCCGTTCTCCGGAACAATGGAGCGATCCACTGACTTATTGGAAATAATACATACTGATGTATGCAGTCCGATGAGTGTTGAGGCTCGCGGCGGGTATCGTTAACTTCTAACCTTCACAGATGATTTGAGCTGATATGGGTATATCTACTTAATGAAACACAAGTCTGAAACATTTGAAAAGTTCAAAGAATTTCAGAGTGAAGTGGAGAATCATCGTAACAAGACAAATACAGTTTCTATGATCTGATCGCGGAGGCGAATATTTGAGTTACGAGTTTGGCCTTCATTTAATGTGGAATAGTTTCACAACTCACGCCACCTGGAACACCACAGCGTAATGGTGTGTCCAAACGTCGTAACTGTACTTTATTGGATATGGGGCGATCTATGATGTCTCTTACCGATTTACCACTATCGTTTTGGGGTTATGCATTAGAGACAGCTGCATTCACGTTAAATAGGGCATCGTCTAAATCCGTTGAGATGACACCATATGAACTGTGGTTTGGCAAGAAACCTAAGCTGTCGTTTCTTAAAGTTTGGGGCTACGATGCTTATGTGAAAAAGCTTCAAAACTCAAACCAAAATCGGAGAAATGCGTCTTCATAGGATACCCAAAAGAAACTGTTGGGTACACTTTCTATCGCAGATCCGAAGGCAAGATATTCGTTGCTAAGAATGGATCCTTTCCAGAGAAGGAGTTTCTCTCGAAAGAAGTGAGTGGGAGGAAAGTAGAACTTGATGAGGTAGTTGTACCTTCTCCCGAATTGGAAAATGGTTCATCACAGAAATCACTTCCAGTGATGCCTACACCAATTAGTGAGGAGGTTAATGATGATGATCATGAAACTTCAGATCAAGTTACTACCGAACCTCGTAGGTTAACCAGAGTACGTTCGCACCAAAGTGGTACGGTAATCCTGTTCTGGAAGTCATGTTACTAGACCATGACGAACCTACGAACTATGAGGAAGCGTTGATGAGCCCAGATTCCGTGAAATGGCTTGAGGCCATGAAATCTGAGATGGGATCCACATATAAGAACAAAGTGTGGACTTTGGTGGACTTGCCCGATGATCAGTGAGCCATAGAGAATAAATGGATCTTCAAGAGGGAGACGGATGCCGATGGTAGTGTTACTATCTACAAAGCTCGAATTGCCAAAAAGGTTTTCAACAAGTTGAAGGTGTTGAATACGATGAGATTTTCTCACTCATATCGATCCCTAAGTCTGTCCGAATCATGTTAGCAATTGTCGCATTTTATGAAATCTGGCAAATGGATGTCAAAACTACATTCCTTAATGGATTTATTAAAGAAGAGTTGTATATGATGCAACCAGAAGGTTTTGTCGATTCTAAAGGTGCTACCAAAGTGTGCAAACTCCAGTGATCCATCTATGGACTGGTGCAAGCATCTCGGAGTTGGAATATACGCTTTGATGAGTTGATCAATGCATATAGTTTTATACAGACTTTTGGAGAAGCCTGTATTTACAAGAAAGTGAGTGGGAGCACTACAACCTTTCTGATAAGTATATGTGAATGACATATTGTTGATCGGAAATGATGTAGAATATTCTAGAAAGCATAAAGGAGTGTTTGAAAGGAGTTTTTCAAAAGAAGGACCTCAGTGAAGCTACTTACATATTGGGCATCAAGATCTATAAAGATAGGTCAAGACGCTTGATAAGACTTTCGATGAGTACATACCTTGATAAGATTTTGAAGGAGTTCAAAATGGATCAGTCAAAGAAGGAGTTCTCGCCTGAGTTGTAAGATATGGAGTTGAGTAAGACTCAAAACCCGACCATGGCAGAAGATAGAGAGAGAATGAAAGTTATTCCCTATGCCTCAGCCATAGGTTCTATAAAGTATGCCATGTTGTATACCAGACCTATTGTGTACCTTGCCATGAGTTTGGCAAAGGGGTACAATAGTGATCCAGGAGTAGATCACTGGACAGTGGTCAAAATTATCCTTAGGGGACTAAGGAAATATTTCTCGGTTATGGAGGTGATAAAGAGTTCATCGTAAAGAGTTACGTCGATGCAAGCTTTAACACCGATCTGGATGACTCTGAGTCTCAAGCTGGATACATATTGAAAGTGGGAGCAACTAGCTAGAGTAGCTCGATGCAGAGCATTGTAGACATAGAAATTTGCAAAATACATATGGATCTGAATGTGGCAGACCTGTTGACTAAACTTCTCTCACAAGCAAAACATGATCACACCTTAGTACTCTTTAGGTGTTAATCACATGGCGATGTGAACTAGATTATTGACTCTAGTAAACCCTTTGGGTGTTGGTCACATGGCGATGTGAACTATGGGTGTTAAACACATGGTGATGTGAACTATTGGTGTTAAATCACATGGCGATGTGAACTAGATTATTGACTCTAGTGCAAGTGGAAGACTGAAGGAAATATGCCCTAGAGGCAATAATAAAGTTGTTATTTATATTTCCTTATATCATGATAAATGTTTATTATTCATGCTAGAGTTGTATTAACCGAAAACTTGATACATGTGTGACTACATAGACAAAACAAAGTGTCCCTAGTATGCCTCTACTTGACTAACTCGTCAATCAAAGATGGTTAAGTTTCCTAACCATAGACATGTGTTGTCATTTGATGAACGGGATCACAACATTAGGAGAATGATGTGATGGACAAGACCCATCTGTTAGCTTAGCATTATGATCGTTTAGTTTTATTGCTATTGCTTTCTTCATGACTTACACATATTCCTCTGACTATGAGATTGTGCAACTCCCGAATACCGGAGGAACACCTTGTGTGCTATCAAACGTCACAACGTAACTGGGTGATTATAAAGATGCTCTACAGGTGTCTCCGATGGTGTTTGTTGAGTTGGCGAAGATCAAGATTAGGATTTGTCACTCCATGTATCGGAGAGTTATCTCTGGGCCCTCGGTAATGCACATCACTATAAGCCTTGCAAGCAATGTGACTAATGAGTTGGTTATGGGATGATGCATTATGGAACGAGTAAAGAGACTTGCCAGTAACGAGATTGAACTAGGTATGATGATGCCGGCGATCGAATCTCGGGCAAGTAACATACCGATGATAAAGGGAATAACGTATGTTGTTATGCGGTTTGGCCGATAAAGATCTTCGTAGAATATGTAGGAGCCAATATGAGCATCCAGGTTTCGCTATTGGTTATTGACCGGAGATGTGTCTCGGTCATGTTTACATAGTTCTCGAGCCCGTAGGGTCCGCACGCTTAACGTTCGATGACGATTTGTATTATGAGTTATGTGATTTGATGAGCGAAGTTTGTTCGGAATCCCGGATGAGATCACGGACATGACAAGGAGCCTCGAAATGGTCAAGAGGTAAAGATTCATATATTGGAAGGTTATATTCGGACATCGGAATGGTTCCAAGTGATTCGGATATTTTACCGAAGTACCGATGGGTTATCGGAACCCCCTGGGGGAAGTATTGGGCCTATTTGGCCTTATTGAACGAGAGGAAGAAGGCCACGTGGGGAGGTGCGCGCCTTCCTCTTGCCCAAACCGAATTGGACTAGGGGAGGGGGCGGCCCCCCTCTTTCCTTCTCCCTCTCTCTTCCTTCCCCTTTCCCTCTCCGATGGAAGGAAGGAGGGGACCGAATCCTACTTGGACTCCTAGTCCAAGTAGGACTCCCCTCATGGCACACACCCCTTGGCCGGCCACCTCCTCCTCCCCCTTTATATACGGAGGCGGGGGCACCCCAAAGGCACAACAGACAATCTCTTAGCTGTGTGTGGTGCCCCCCTCCACGGTTCAACACCTCGGTCATATCGTCGTAGTGCTTAGGTGAAGCCCTGCACCGATAACTTCATCATCACCGTCTCCACGCCGTCGTGCTGACGGAACTCTCCCTCGTCCTCAACTGGATCAAGAGCTCGAGGGACGTCATTGTGCTGAACGTGTGCTGAACACAGAGGTGCCATACATTCAGTACTTGGATCGGTTGGATCATGAAGACGTTCGATTACATCAACCGCGTTACTAAACGCTTACGCTTTCGGTCTACGAGGGTACATGGACACACTCTCCCCTCTCGTTGCTATGCATCTCCTAGTTAGACCTTGTGTGATCGTAGGAATTTTTTTCAATTACTACATTCCCTAACAACTGTTTCATAATGTTAGCAAATCAAGTTTTCAGAACACTGTAATACAACCAAAAAATGCATAAGATAATGAGCGTATACAATCTACAAGGTAATGTAGCAATTTCGAGGTTGGGTACTTAATTCGGTTATAAAAGAGGATCAAGGTAGTAACAAGGATTCTTATAATACATTAATAAGAAAAATTTCTGCACTGAAGACAAGATAAACAATTTCCAAAGTGCGTCAAAGCATCATAGAACATTACTGGCAAGATAAATGCACAATACACTCAAGTCATTTAATTAAATTATCAGTAAAGTAGTCACCAAAGTGCTCGGATGAACCGGAACAGAGCCAACATATATCATCCTAGACAAACGCAGTATCAACCATTTACCTTGGTGCTTTAGGGACCGACATGAGGATGCATGTATAAGCGCTTCTTCCGTGCGAATCCCCAGTCAACAAATAGAGAAATTGGAACCCATTCCATCACCAACTGATAAAGAAAGCACGTAAGAATATTGATATTAGACCAACTTGGATCTTCGGTGATTGTCATCCGGTATGGAGAATCGAAGGAGGGTGGGTGCGGAGAGTGGCCCCGTGGATGATGGATGGAGGCGGGGAGAGTGATGCGCAGAGGGATGTGGTCGCTGGAAGGTTGAAAGCGGCGAGGGTCGGGCACGTTCGGTGGAGCCAGTGGTGCGCGGCAACCGGAGGCGGCCCAATCGTGGGCAGCGAACCGAGGAGAGGCATCGAGAGGATAAGGCGCGGTAGGCGCTGGGGTAATGGGGACGATAGCCTCGACCCATCTCTCGACGCCACGTAGATAGAGAGGCGGCGCTGCCGGTGCTGGAGGCTGCCGCTCGGCACCATCTACATCTACGAGAAAGAGAGATGACAAAGCGAGAGGGCGATGCGAGGCTAGGGATTGTAGAGGAGGGTGGGGCCGTGTGATTTGAGTGGATGGTTTTGCCCATGGTTTTCTTGTATGTGGCGGTGGAGACGGTGGTGTCCAGCCATGCAGGCGAGGCGTGGATGGAGACGACGAGACGCAATAGGAAAGGAAGATTTTTTACTGGGATGCAGGGTGTGGGTTGGTTCGCGTCCTCTTTTCCTTTTTAACGGGGGTGGATGCAATTTTGTTCATGAGGGGAGAGATGCGACCACGTATAGATTCCATAACAAACTAATTAGGTCCTTAGTGGGATTTGTTTACAATGCGTTAAGATTTACGTGTCCGTTTTCTTAACAACCCTTTTTTGTTTCCTAATGATAAAGAAATTGCACTGATGGATGGATTGGTTGATTTGCATAATTTAGGAAAGTTAGATTCACAATCTTTTGCATGTTAGGAAAGTACTAATTTGCAAGGAAAGAGTGAAGAGAAAATAAATCGATGGACAAGAAAACCATCGTGGAGGGGTGAGGGGTAGTGGTGGGAGGTGGAACGAAGAAAACCAGACGAAAAAAACCGTATTAGGCTACCAAGTGCTTCATTAGGAGTAGAGATTTGGGATGCTTGAAACGTTAACACATGCCCATTTTATGAAGCTAGCAGTCACCTTGTGGGCAATATGAACATCAAAGAGGAAGATGACCGGGAACCTTTTCCTTAATTATGTGAAAAGGATATGAATCGCACCAAAGGCCACATGACTCTAACACAAGAAAGGGAGGAAAAGGACCAATGAGTTCGCCAACTGTGTTCACACATTAACATTTAATTGTGTGCCCCTAGTGTTGACCACTGTAAGCGAGACACACCACGAGAGGAACCTCCTTGAGAGCGCAATATACAAGACATGCTAACGAGAGGTTTTGAGGACTTGAACCCCCCCCCCCACGTCCATGAGGGTCAAAGAATCTCAAAAAATATCAGGAAATAAGTACCCAAATACCATAACAAACAGATAAGCCTACTTGAGAAATTGCTGCCTAAGAAATTGTTTCACACACCACCTAATATCTAAACCCAATGGGCAGTGGCCAAACTTAGTTGCACCACCAAAGCATTTTAAAAGGTCAAACAAGCAATCACGTTGTTCCAAAAGGCATTTAGCTCTCAATCACACATCAAAGACATTCAAGACAAAAGCTAGGCTGACATTCGTCATAGTTAATAGAAATACCATGAGAGAACTGTTGTGTAACAAAAATGAAAATAGCAACCATAGTAACAGTAGAGGTTTTAGAAAACTACTTCGTTTTTCTAGAACCAAACCAACACCGTTTTTAGCCAAACGGTAGGAGGAATCGAGAATGTGGGAAGACGTCGTCCTGCGGGGAAGAGAAAGAGGCAGAGAGATGGTTGGTTGTGCGGCTGGAGAGAGGCATCTATGACCAGAGGAGAGAGATGAAGGGGCAGAGGAGGGACATGGTGGTGGTGGAGTGCAGGGAAGAATGGAAGAGGTGAATGGGAAGTGGAGGGAGTGCGAGGCTCGAGGGTTGATGGATTGGGGGCTAGGGTTTTCACCGCACACGATGCACATTGCGTTTGTTCTCACACCGAGAATAGGAGGCAATTTCGCTTCATTCTCTGGCTCCACACTTTATGAGCCCACCCGTCATTGATCCTCAATGGAAGTGGTGATGTGCAATATGTTTGGACGGTCCAGCAACTGGGAGTGGTAAAAATCATACGACAGTGAAATGACCGCACGACCCAGGCTGATTACCGCTCGCAAGATCCTAGATTGTTAGATAGGGTAGCTCCTTTTATATAAGAAATTATCATCTTCTAGAAGAAGGCTAATTCAATGGTGAACCCAGATGCAATTTGACTTCATTTTCCTTTGGATTCTAACCATTTGGGGAGATCATTCCTATTTCGTCGCTTGTGCCACTCTTAAGGGTCAACAAACTATTGAACTGTTCAACCAAAAAAAACTGTTGAATACTTTGTCCAAGCAACCTCAAAGTATTGCTTTAGGGCATCTCCAATGCCGACCCGCAAACCGGACACCGCATCTGTCCACAGATACTCATGCGGGAGCCAACCATTCAAAACTAGATGCATACATTTCAAACAAGATTTCAACTAACTGGATGAATTACAAGCAAACCAGATGATTTTCATATAAATCGGATGAAAACATTTGCATTTCAGACATATTTTAACTAAACTATATTGGACTATGCTAAACTAGTTTATGGCCGGCCGTGTCGGATCTCCATTCCCATGACATGTCTTCCCTATGTCCGGCAGGCCGCTCGTCGGACTGCCCTAAGCCCTGGAGGGGTATTCTTCAGCGAGAGGAGAAGAGCAACCTCCCTCCGCCGCCGCGAAGCACGGATAACAGTTGGTTTTTGGACGGGGGAAGACGGCCGCCGTGGTCTACACCCCCACTCACCGGTCAAGTTACCCGCTATGTTACTTGGCGATGCGGTGGTGGTGGCCTTCCTAGGACCCGAAGCGGCAACGACCTCCACAATCTACTTTTCCTCATTGTCCGCGATGGGCCCAGATGTGCCGGCCTCCGCGAACATGGCTCTTTCCCCCCTTGCCTGACGCGTTGCCGCCATTGCTCGCGGCAGATTTGCCAGGAGACGACGTTGGCCAGCGAGGACAGACAAGGACGAATTGCGATGGCGGTGGCGCCGACATCGGAGAGTTTGCCAGCAAGCTAGCCTATATCTGGCTGGCTCGTCGGGCAACCCAGGCCGCTGCAAATGCCAAAGAACTCCTTCTTCTGCTTGCCGGATAGGCTGTCACAAGACTTTGGAGCCGGAGGCCATGACGAGTGTGGTACAAGGAGGAGATGGATAGGAGGGGGTGTGGTGTGGTCATTGCCTGACGCCTGGCCACGTTTAAATAGCGGGTGGATGCGAGTCACCAACCGGAGAGATGTTTACTGCCGGATCGCCTATCGGCATAAGGCCGAACGTGTGGCACTGGGAGCGCTGGATTAGGTTTCTCGGCACACACGCTGGTTTAATGGAGGTTGGCGGGCAGACGGGCGCGGTGTCAATGCGGAGAGAATGCGTGCTCAGCGGGCGTACAGTAGGCGACGCTCACGGCAGGCGAGCCGCTTTAATGTCGGCTCCACTGAGCCGTCCCGTCCACTCTAGGCCAGCATGAATGCGGACAGCTAGCTTCGGGCGCGGGAGAGGGGTTTTCTGGTAGGCCCTGGTTGCCAGACGCGGCCGTGACAGCGGTCCGAACGCCCGCAAAGCCCCCCAGTTTGTTTCCAGTTGGGAGGAGGAGACATGTGTGGGCCGGTCAGCGAACCGATAGAGGACCACGTTGGATGACAAAACTCGTCTAGACCGCGCGGTTCAAATGGTTGCGGGTGATTTGAGGGTCAACGTTGGAGATGTACTTAGCGCAGACTATTAAGAATATTTTTGGTCCGCACGAGTTTCATAGAAAACAGTTGAGTTTCGTTTAGATCTCTTTTCTGATATTCTGCCGTGATCATAGAAATGTGAGATTTTGCTACATCTACAGACAAATTTTACCAAGAGATTGTTACGGAATGAGATGGCAACGATTAATTGGGGAGGAAAGGGGCCCACCCTGAATCATTCAGGAGGGCAGATTAGTGGGAGATTGGCTGGGAGAGAGTCCGTAAGCAAATTCCGTAGATGGCATCCGTAAGTGTAGAATTATTGCACACGAGTGCATGACTTGACAGCAGATGTTATAGTAACAGTAACATTTCAACCTCATCCCGTAAAAAAAACGTAACATTCAACCTCAAGTACTTGGTCCACATAGTTACCTAAGGACGCCATTGAAACAATTGTAACCTAGTTCAGGACTAGGCTTTTTTCGAGAAAGGGGGCTTTTATTATCTCAAAATGTAGCATCAAGCCGACATAAAGCATTTAGAGTATTATCCAGTCTCTGCATAATTAGGATGCACACAACCAATCATCAAAAATATGATGAAGGACTAGGCATTTTACAATCAATGAACCGATGAAATTACTAGATTCAGAGCTAAACTCAACTTTATTCATGTCGACACGATCTTGGTAGCCGTCGATCATGGAGAACCCTTGAGCTTCTTTGCGATCCCCGCAAAGTATTTCCCTTGGTGGAAAGCCTGTTGCAGCTCAAGCTCAGTGGGAATTCGTGATCCATCCCCAGCAATGGTGCCAGACCCATACGGGCTGCCACCCTTCACCTGCCCCATCTCAAACATGCCTGCGCCAAACGTGTACCCGACCGGAACAAAGAGCATGCCATGGTGCACCAGCTGAGTAATGGCCGTCAACCTACAAGATCAGCAATAGACTAATTAGCATGTACTTCTACTATATAATTTCCATGACAAATCGACCAAGGAAGAAGGAATCTTACGCGGTGGTTTCTTGGCCGCCGCCCTGGCAACCGGAGGAGAAGAACAATGCGGCAGGCTTGCCGGCGAGCCGCTGCGGGCACCACAGCTCACTGGTGCCGTCCATGAACGCCTTGAACTGCGTGGGCATCATGCCGAATCCGTCGGCGTCGGCGAGCTCTGCGGGCGAGATGACCGGCACGTCATCCCTCTTGGCAGGAGAGCCCATCTTTGCGAGTGCTTCGTCGGAAAGAGTCTCCGGGACCTGTAGTGTATTCAGAGTTTGGGATGGGGTTTGTATCAGCAGGCAGAAAAAATCATTCGGCAATCCGAAAACTATATATAGCGGTAGATCATCTCAATATACTAGTACTATATCTTAGTCGGTATAGATATAACGTTGTGTGATCACCTGCCATAGCTTGACCTCCACACCTTCGACGGAAGACACACCCTTCAGAATCTCATCCGCTAGCTTGGCCACATGGCCATAGGTGGAATAGTACCTAAAGAATGTGCAAGCTCATGAATGAAGATCTTGTAGGATGACATTTGATTTCGTTTTTGGTACACAGTACAAAAAACTCCACAAAACTGAGAAGTAGATCAATGTTTTCAGCGGTTAATGTAATGTGGCTGTTGCAAGGCCAAGTTTTACAATGGTATCTGCTTTTTTATAACGATCTCTGCTTGAACCAGATGCTGAGCAGTGAGCAACTTCCGTTGGCGTCCTGGTCTGAACTGGCACAGCTCGTCTCCATATCAGCATGCTTTTTTCTCTGCCACTGTTACGCGCGAACAGTCACTGGGCAGTGATCAACGCTGGCTGTTTTCCCTATGATTTGGTTTCCAAAGTCTGGAACCCAGGGAAACAGAACAACGGAGCAACAGAGCTCTCGAACTATGAGTCTATGACCAACTCAGGGATTCCCCCCAAGAAAGTAAATCGCCCAAGTGATTAATCAAAAAGGCCATAATCTTGCTGCGCCGCAAATTGGTGGCCAGGATGGTCAGGCAAGAAAGTTGCCGGAGCAAATAAAGGGTGAGACCTCACACAATGTAGATCTTGGCCGCCATTGGTCAGCTTGGATACTTGAGTCCTTGGAGATCTTGGATTAGCTAGTTGAAGAAGATGGGGCAGGATTTCAGGAATGAGCGAGATGCGGCCTGGCTCTCGGTCGCCGCGTTTATGGGAGGGAGAGCTCCTCTTCACGTGAGCACGAATGGCCAAGACGAGGACCAACGCGCTGCCTGCGCGTGCCCCCGACCCAGATACGTGCAGTGCACGTGCATTTTTTCTACATTTCATTTTTTTGCGAGTAGCAAATAATACACTTCATTCACGCTACTCCTTTTCCTTTTTCTTTTGATTGAGTAAACACCCTTGTTCTTTACATCGATTGACGTACGCAACTCTTAATTAATTATTGCAAAATTTTCAAGCATGATAAAAAACACTATAATGGTGAACCAAATTTGTTTTACAACCAACTGAAAACAGTCTTATGTATCACATAGCTTGTTATTAGTTTGTCACCCATATCGGTTCAATAAAATCCCGAACGACCTTAGGTTGCACCTAGAGACCGTGGAAATCACGTCCTTCTCCCGACGCAAAAAGGACCACATATAGATCCAATAAATTATCTTGTAGATGAGTTGCAAAAACTCATAAAATCCACCATATTAGAGATATAGTCATTGTGACAGTTTCATATAGCCCAAAGCAAAGCACCGACTGATCAATTACCGAACAAATTCATAAATACTAGGGTGGGGTGGGGTGGGGTAGAGGGGCTTTGATATAAGACCATAAAATCTTAGCAGAGAACAATCTAGGGAGATGTGTTGAATTGATTCCTTATTTTTCCCAAACAATATTTTGCGCAACCTTGCCATCTACACATTTTGAGGTTGTCTTCGGTTAGGATCACCCTATCCTATATAAATGTCAAATGAAATATTTGAGCTGTTGAGGGACTTTAAGTTCCCAAATAAATTTATAGTTAAAATGCTGGATATAATTGACAAAGTTTGAACACATAGATTTGGCAGAAAAATGCCAGAAGTTTTAAGCTTCCACAAGAAGGTGTCTGGTTCATGTGTGAGGTTGACCGCTATCAACCTATAAGGCCATCTTCAATGCTAGACAATTATTCAAGCTCTTACGAAAAATGAATGAACACCGTTAAAATAGAAAACCATCAGAACGTCATTTGTTCCGACGGCAAACTCTAATTATGGGCGCTGGTAAAACCATCGTTGCACAGAGTTTTCTACCACGTACGAACAACAAATGCCCAAGGGCCTGGCACCAAGTCTTCCGTCGATGCCAATCTAGACTCCAAGAATCGAAGGCCTAATCGCCCGTTTGCTAGGAATTCAATCATGCCGCTGCTGTTTTGCCACCAATGTTGGGTATCCCTTAAATAGTTGCGGCAAACCTGTCCACTTCACGAGCGCCCGACGGAAAGCAATGTATTAATGGGACTTGACTCTAGAAAAAAATATTTTGGTTGACACCATTGCAGTTGAAAGATGTTGTATGCATAGTGCCAAAAACCTATATGACACTCACTACATCATATAGTCACCAAAACGCAAAGGGGCAATGCGCCTTGGGCTAGGCCTGGCAGGAAGGCGAGTGTGAGCGACATTTTTGGGGTTTGTCTGTAGCGTTTTTCTCTAGTGTTATTTGGTAGCGGTTTTCTCTAGTGTTATTTGATAGTTGTTTTCTCTAGTGGTTTTCGGTAGAGTTTTCCCTAGTGGTTTTTGGTAGCGATTTTACAGCGATGTATTTTATTTTATAGGGTTTTGACATTTTGATGTTTTGTTTTCCCGTTATCTTTACTTTGTTTTTTGATGTTTTATTACCCTAATTTTCTTATGTAATTCCATTTGTATTTGTTTTCACATTCTTTTTATGTTTCTTGTTTTCATTTTGTCCTTTTCATTTTCGTTTCTAACATATATTTTTAAAATAATACATATAAACTTCTTTTCTAGTACATGTAATTAATTTTCCATTTTAAAACAATTTATATCAATATTTGAACAATTTTGCCTAACAAGTAAACATTTTCTAATACATGGTGTACATTTTTTGAATAAAGCATCTTTAAAGGACATGGTGAATATTTTTAAATTTTGGTGACCATTTGAAAATTCATGAACATGTTTTATGTTTCATGAACATTTTGTAAGATCATGAATTTTTTTTAAATAGACGACCATTTTTGGACCATTCTTAAATTCATGCAAATGTTAACATTTTTTAAAAAATAGTGACTAATTTTTGAATTTGTGCACATTTTTTGAATTACCTAATATTTTATAAATTCTCGAAAAAAATTAATCTTGGAGTTATATATTTTTGAAGTATGTAAAAAATCCAGCAGCTGGTGTTTTGTTGGAAATTAAAACCGGCCAGAAAGCCACCAAAATAGATATAAAACCATAGTAATTTACTGTCTGATGGCAATTGCCCAGCGTGACTTGCATACTATATGACGCAAAGACTGTCATACAGGAGTCATGCATTGTGTATAACGGATTTTCAGAACATGGGGCAACGGATCACTTTATTCTGAACCCCCCAGAACAAGTGGTTAGAGGATTTGAACAAAATTGTATTTTTTTCCATGAATACACGTGCATGTGATCTAAGTACCTGTGAAAAATCGTTTGAAAATATGTTGTATTGTACGCTGCACAAAACAGATAAAATTACGGCGCAAAAAGGAAAAGAACTGGCCCAAAACTGCATGTAATTTGTCGTTTTTAATCTCTCACATGCAAGCACGTATATTAGTAAAATGTTGGCACGTTATATTGCACTGCTATACGTGCATGTACACAAAATTTCGGAATTCCTCAAGCCGTACAAAATCGTTTTTTTTTACTTCAAAATAACGGGCACTGCCCGTGCTCAGATATCAATTTTCGTGCATTGTGGCCATATCCCAAACCAAGAAGATGTGATGTAGGTGCTCGACTAGCCACAATCGCACTTTGGCACGGTGCGATCTTCCCAGAAAACCCCTTTCTTTGCTTATGTAGTAATAGAGGTCTAGCCGTACAAATTGTGTAGCCGTCTCGCTCAGGACGAGCAACTGGGCATAACCAACTGTGTGAGCAACGGCGCACGGGCAGCAGCCCGTTTCTATCGGTTTTTGCGTATTCCTTTTTCTTTTGCTCTCCCTAGTTTTCTTCCAAATATTTATTTACTATCCTTTTTCTGTTTTTATTTTATGGTTTCTTTTACTACTTATCATTTAAAAATAATGAACATCTCTCAAATATGTGAACATTTTTATTAATATGTGAACATTTACAAAACACCCCAAAAAAATTCTTACAAGTCTTGAACATTGTTTAAACTCGTGAACAATTTTCAGTTGAGAATATTTTTGAATGTATATAAAGTATATATCTGTAAACATTTATTGAATATTTTTTAAAATGTATTTCATTTTTTGAATCCACATAGATTCTTTAATCTGTTGAAAAATTGTTTTTCCCACAGTAAGTTTAACCATTTTTTATTGGGTAGCGAACATCTGTTACCCATTTTCTCAGGACGAATGGAGTCGCGTGGGGGAATGGTATTAGGTTGGTCTAGTGCACATGTTAGTGCTTATTATTCGCTCATAGCGACAACGAAGAATGGAAGCTCTTAATCCTTGCGAAATAACTAGTTAAGGGGTACCCATTGCAAAGGTCACTTTCAGGGCATTTACATTGGGGTGATTAGCACAGGTGCTAGGATCTAGTGGCGCACAAAGTTTTCTTTTTTTTTTCATAGATATTTTTTCTCAAAACATTTTTTCTCTTAAACCTTGCGTCCAAATCTCGAACTGTCTTCACTGTTGGATTTGTCGCGTCAAGATCTTCAAAATTAGATCCAATGTTAATAGCTTTCGACGGACTTTTTTCACTAAGAAAACGGAAAGCAAAAAACCGAGAACCGAGAGCACGGTTTTTTCCCACTTCGATTACAAGCACTGAAGCTAAAATGTCAATCATATTTTATATGCTTTTCTAGATGCATAGACACATTCTCGATCTACCTAAACCATGTGAGTCGCGGTAATACTTGGAAATTTTTAGCAGCCTACATGGCCATTCGGGGACAACTTACCCATGCCTAACCGGTTGGGGGGTGGGGGGGGGGGGGGTGGCGGGGCGGGGGCACGGGCGGCGGCGCGGCGTGCGCGGGGCGGGGGCGGGCGGCGGGGCACGCGTGCGCGGGCACGGCGTGTAGGCGGCGGCGGGCAGCGCGGGCGCGGGCGTGCAGGCGGCGACGGCGGGGCAGAGAAGGTGCGGTAAGGCGCGGCGCCGGCTGGAAAGGAGCCGGCCGTGGGAGAGCACCCCGGCGAGCGAGCGCGAACGGCCACGGCATGCCACGGCGGGCGCGGACGGCAGCTGACGTTTTAGGGTTATTTGCTGTGGTGGGTGACTCGAACAGACGCCAGACACAGATATCCGCTTTCATACCATTGCCATCCAGAAACGGACGAAATCCGAATAAACCGGACGTCCGTTTAGAGTCTTACAGTGGAGTTGGCCTAACCGGTTGGTACTTAGGTTTAACAAGTCAGTTGAAGACTGACCGACTATTCAGAGGTAGTCAACACCAACCGGCCGTATCTCTCTTCTCACTTGGCCGCGAAACCATCGTCTTCTTGGACACGGTCTCCCCCAACTTGTTTAGAATCTCCGCGCAAAGTTAGGAGAAGAACATTGACTATTTGACTAATGACTAGGAAGACTGGAACTACGACCAATCTCAATATGTGCCCTTTCTTCTGTAATCCATTCGTTTTCTAAATCCCCGTCTCCTCTAAGTACCGCCGCCTCGCACCGGTGATGCATCCCACGAAATGTTCCTAACAAGTTGTGATGGCGGTCAGCAATATATCCCTTCACCTTGAGGCCAAAGTGCCAAACCACCTATTAGAAGAAACATGTATGTTTGGTTTGGTCTTGTGTTTTTATTAGATACTCCCTCCGTTCTTAAATATAGTTTTTTTTAGAGATTCCACTATAAGACTACACCGGATGTACATAGACGCTTTTTAGAGGATAAGTACACTCGCTTTGCTTTGTATGTAGTCTATAATGAAATTTCTTAAAGGATGTACTTCCTCCGTTCCTAAATATAAGTCTTTGTAGATATTTCACTACGAACCACATACGGATATATCTAGATGCATTTTAAAGTATAGACTTACTCATTTTGCTTACTATGTAGTTCATAATGAAATCTCTACAAAAACTTATATTTATGAACGGAGGGAGTATTTTGAAGTGCGTAACATCTTTTCAAATATGTAACAACGCTTGAACATTGTGCTATGTAGTCACCTCAAATCGCCTGCCTGTCAGAAAAGAGCGTAATATTTTTCTGACTATCTGGTTGATGATTGTGCTAGCTTTGTCAAGACCAACTCCGAGCCAGGGCCAGTTGATCAAAAAGAGCTCACTTTTCCAAAGACAAAAAGGAGATGGAAAGGATGTGAAGAGGACATTTGTAGTGCTCCATGCCAGTTTTACAGTTTTTCGTGGACCTACTAAACACGAAGACCTTTTGAGAGGTAATGACATTTTGTGTGATCATGCATAATATGATCCAGGAGGATGAGGGTGAAGATGCTGTCAGGGGTGAGGAATTCGTGCGGGAGGTCTAGAATTCAAGAATACGGGTGATCCTATTGAACTCCCACATCATAATTTCGCCACGTTTGATGAGTTTGTCCAAATGCATCAACAAATTCTTCATCAAACAACTCATGAGCAGCTCAAGGAAGATCTGATTGAGCATTTCTGGGCGATTGAAGGGACAACTAGAACATATGTGTGAGTTTCAATTCAAACTACTTTATTACAAAACTTTAGTTGGATTGTATGTAATATTTCAATTAGACTATCACGTTTGAATATTTTCACTCATCAAACACTGATATACTATTATTTGGAGTGTTACGTGCTTAAGAAAGAAAAAACAAAGGTGGATGTTTTTTTTTTTGAAATCACAAAGGTGGATGTTTAGGGGACATGGTTCGATGACCGACTTTCGCATCACTGGCCGGGGACTCCTCTGAAACAGTCTGCGAATAAATACAGTGTCTGTTTTGGAAGATAGCGTTGGAGATGCTCTTACGTTTGGGACTTGTGCACGGAAAACAAATGCATGATTATGTACATTATGAGTTCATGTTCAGGCTGGTCACAATGGGGAGGAACTTAGGAGTAACATCACACATTCCAATACAATTTGGTTTATGTGACACATATTTAATGAAAAGAGAGGTGCTTGTGGTAACTAGCAAGTTACCGGAACATCACACACTCCAAGAAACAATGAGTCTATAACCTAATAAATACATCGTTGCATGACACTATATAGATGTTCCTGCCCACTATAAAGTAGTAACATAGTCTAGGGAAGTGTGCAAGTTACTAGGTTATGTTCTTGCCCATTGTGACCAGCCTCATTGACATATGGGGCCAGGCCAAGCCATTTATAGCAGCTCAAACAAAGAGACGGAAGGGAAGGGACAAAGCTCATCTAGCCAAGAATGTGCCAGTTATGGCATCACCTTCAGGAGGACATGTGGCAGGCAAACAAAACACATCAAGATCCAAACACATTTGGGACCTCTAGTCCCTACCATCTCAATCTCGTTGCAACGGTGGTTGTTCTTGGCCAACAGCAGCCGCATCAGCAGGAGGAGGCCTACCAATCATCTAGAACCCGCGTTCCGGCCGCATCCACATGGCTAACAGAGTTGTGAATCGTCCAAGCATTTCATGATGACGAACGAACTGATAACGGTCATGCTTTCTCTGTGCAAATGTGAAAAGCCACGTCTGGAAATGAAGACGGCGTGTACCTCGCTGCGCCGTAGATTTTTTTCTCTATCACGAGTGCCGAGAATTGAGGCCAACTCCAACGGATCGACTTGTTTCGTCCGGTTGTGTCTGTTTGGGTCCATGAGAGCCAAAATTATGGTCTAACATACGGACGCAAACACAAATTATGTCTTTCATGTGTTTATATGAATGTATTTTCAACCCAAATTTACGTCCGATTTGCTACCGCAAGGACATCTCGCGCGTCCGCTCGTTGCCGCGTCGGCCACCTAATCACCACCCACGGTTTTATTTAAGTGCACTGTGCAAGGGGCTGCACGTCAGCTACCCAACCTCCTTCTGCGAGTTCTTTTTAATGGCACGCGTGCAGCAAAGAGGGGCCGCCCAATCCATTTCTGGACGTCTTCTTCCCCTTGCCCCTAGCTGCTCAACAACAACCCTAGCCGCCGTCCACCATGTGGTTCAGGAAGTGTGACAAGCATGACCACAAGGTCGGCTCCTCGTCGGGGCATCGCCGCACGACCAACTTCATCATTGGCGACGCCGGGTGCTGAGCAACAGCCACACTTTCACCTCTACGTGCATGTCCACCGCTGCTAGTACTTCTGAGAGCATGGCATGTTGGTGTCGTGGGCCGACGTGAACCTGCCGCATGAGTGGCATCTCAACCCCGTTAGGGTTCCGGTGCCGATGCTGCCGGCCTCAGGCCAAGCGCGGCCGATGGAGATCTATCGTCGGCGTGCTCAACTCCTGACCGGCCTTTGTCGCGACTCAGCGTACGCAGTGGACTCGCTGAACTGGGACATGTGGTTCAGCGACCAGCACAACCAGTCCCGTTGGTCGTGCTTCGAAGGTGCACCCATGCACCACGCGCGCTCGCAGCTCTACCACTACCGCCCGTGATGCAGGAGGAGGATCAGGAAGTTGAGGAGGCCCATATTGCGGCCCTCGAGGAGGCCACAAGGAGGGCCATCAAGGAGTCTGAGTTCGAGGAGCTCGCCATGTGGACTGGCCTTGCATTGGCCAAACCGGCAGCCGGAATGCAGGCGAATGCGCCCCCACCGCCACTAGCCTCGCCTGCACGCGAGCCTGTGGAGGAGGGGCAATCATGGTCGTGGACGAATACGGTGCCGGTGTATGTATGTGCACGCCCGTGTGGCTGGGCGTGATCGACGAGGAGGCCGAGCTGCAGGAGCAGGAGGCGGCGCACCAGGACGGGGCACAGGGTAAAAGAGAAAACACCACTAGCCTCCAGGACATGAAAGCTGAAAGGCTACTCACTCACTATTGCTGCGGACTCCTTGTATGCGCCTCTCTTTTCGACAGGCCCCGTCCCCTTTTGCAGTTTGCCATCCATTCTCATATGCTTTGCCTCTCTTTTTCCGTCCGTCCTCAGGTTAACTGAACCAAATTCCACGGCATGGCACAAGGCAGATGCAGCCAACGTACATGCTGCGCCCCCGTGGCAAAACTGCTAGGAGGAGCATTCGAGTGCCGCCGCAAACTATTCGAATCCCGCGAAAAGTCGCCGTCGGTCGTCGAGCATTTCCGATCTGATCTGATCTGATTGATGATGAAACCACATACGTTCCTCTTCGAGCCTAGATATAGGTGCCTGGAACTAGCAGACATGGACCACCTCTTCGTATGATGCACCTCGTCTCATTCCGTCGCCAAATTCTTGTTATTCTTGCAGGAGCACTCAACAGCGGCTCAGAATCATGAACATAGCTGTACCTTTTGTTCTGTAGGGTTGGTGCTAATGGCAAGAGTTCATGCATCAACTTGGAATGGCAAGAGAGCAGGGAGGGAGCAGACATATATGCATGGATTTGCATCACCCCACAACCAATTTCAGGAAAATAGATGCATATGCTATCTGCAAAATTAGGCGCTGCAGCCTCAAAGGGGCATCACCATCATGCATACACCAAAAACTTTGTCGAAAAAATGCATGCACCAAAAACTTGCTACAAAAAGCAGGGTCACACCTTTCACTCCTTCGGTTCAGTGTGTGTGTGAATACTCGACGATAAATTCTCTCGCAAAAGCAAGCCACTAACCCTGCCATATGTAATTAGGCAGGGCAGGGCCGCTTTCACGACCGGTCAAAAACTTGGACCAAATCAGCTAAGAAAAGGGAGCATGAACGAGGACAACAAATAAAGCAAATTCAGACGTAGGTTTTTTTTTTTCGAAAAGGGGGGACTCCCCGGCCTCTGCATCAAAACGATGCATACATAGGTTAGTTGATGGTCGCAATCCGCATGGCTTAACCCTGTCCACTGAACAAGATCTCAGAATCAGATCTATCTATCTATGTGCTGCAAGTTTTAGTAGTGATGCCAACATACTTTTGCAGATTTAGAACAGTCCATGCTACCATATGGACATGCCAACTACCTCTCCGGGGAAAAGCTTGTGGTCAAGGTCAACCCTTATCTTATGGTTGCTGGGTTTTCGTTCAGACATTGTCAACATCAAGGCCACATCAGTGCTGCATAATCCACTAAGTATTCTATGGAGCTCTAGAAGAAAAGCCAAGGCACTGCATGGAAACTGCAAAGCAAACTTATGATGGGATGTAAGGTCAGTAGAAGAAAACCTACACTTTCTCTTCTTTTTCTGAGGGGGGCTGCATTTTCTCTCACACAGAAAGAAATAGGAACAACGAAAAGAAAAACAATTGCGTAAGCCGTTAGTCTCTTAAGGTGACTTCATCAGCATCGAATCTTTATAAGACCCACTGCTTTGTCAACAACCAACGAGACAAATGTGCGTGTAGACCTTTTCATACTTAATGTGATGTGGGAATTGTAAGCTAGTGGACGTAGCACAAATTAGACCATCTAGAAATTAAGACGTCGTCGTCGAGCAAAATTGTAATAAAAGTTGCACACTTGTTTAAGGACTAGAGTGACACAAGCAATGTTGAGAGAATCACATGGCTCTTCTAATGGCCTGATTGTCTTCCATCTTAAAGCGTTTAGACAGTTTATTCAGGACAGGTTTACAGCTTCATACAGTTTATAGAGCAAAATTTAGCCAATTTCAGGTCTTCATCAGATGAAAACAGCAATAACGATTGCAAAATCTATGAATTAATCTAAAGTTCAGGATGATGCAAATAAGAACGAGTCCTCCGTGAGTTCAATGTCGGATCTCTATTGAGCATATTATATGGAGAACAGTATGCTCATGCAGATTAGTTTAGTGCAAACGTGGAAAAATTAGCACAATCCACGGGCTCTAAACGCACCACTTGATAAAAACTATTGCAGAAATCGCAATAAAGTCAAATATGAAGATGAAGTACATACCAAGTTAGCACACCCTTACGAATATCTGGCCAAGCAAGAATCCACACCTTTGTACTTCTATTAAATGAAAATTTCATTTGTTGTCTTATATCACATCACAAGGGGATGATAGGCAGATACACGCAATACAATCCTCCTCATAGGAAACTATGGCACACAAGATAGACTGAAATAGGATCATTTGCAATGGAGCTACTTGATAGCACTAGACACTTGATCAGATGCATCATACTTGTGACATTTCAGACTGGATGATTTCGAATTCGGACTCCCATCGGGCAGCCCCCAGAGCAGTTCATGAACCATGTTTTATAAACACAAACTAATTCTGCTTATTTTTTTCCCCTTTCCATTTCCAGCTCTGCTACAAAAGAAAAAGAGAAGACAAAAATTCACCTTTGCTGTTTCTACCTTTGTACAATGAGGCCAATACCGACTCGAAGAGGTGCTGAATCAAAATTCCGATAAATTTGATATTTGGATGTCTGAATGCTAAGCTTTCTCGAGTGTCCGGGCTAATTCCACCGCGTTCTTGGCAATCTTGCAGTTGTCGTCGTTCACCAGAGCCTCACAGAGCTGGAAAGCTCCCAGCTTGATTGCCTCCATTGCCAATTCGTTGCTCTCGGAGCAAATCCAGTTGAGGACGACCAGGGCCTGGTCGATTGCACGGGCGTTGCCGCTGCCGGCGACAGTGCAGAGCACGGCCACGATGTCCGGGATTCTGGACAGGTCGTGGCGGCCCTCGCGGTTCTTGGCGAGGAGACCGAGCACCTCGACGGCGCGGGCAGAGCCATTGGCGGCCAGCTCGACGAGCGCCGGCGCGGCCCCGGCGCGCACCGTGCGGCGGCGGTTCTCGGGCAGCTTGCAGAGCTCGTACAGGGTTGTCGCGGCCTCACGGCGCTCCCGCGCGCCGCCGCGCCAGAGGAGCCTGGACAGCGCCGGGACGGCAGAGGGATGCGCCCCGATGGTGCACTTGTTGACGCCCACGGTGGCGAGGCTCGTCAGCGCCGTAGCCGCGTGGGCGGCGGCCGCGCCGCCGGCGGACACGGCCGCGCAGAGCGCGTCGACGGCGCCGTCCGCCACGAGGCCGACGCGCGCGTCGTCGCCGTCGAGGCTGAGATACAGGAGCGCCCTGGCCGCCGCCTCGTCCCCCGCGGCGGCGTGCTGGAGCAGCACCGCGACCGCGCCGGACTCCAGCACCTCCCTCCGGCCGGCCGGCCCAGACTTGGCCAGCCTGAGCATCCCCAAGACGGAGGAGGACGACGGCGGCGCCACCCCTTGCCCCTGGCAGTCCCCCGCGAGGACCTTGTCCGCGGACACGGCCGCCGGCGAAACGGAAACGGCCGCTATGAGGCGGCGCAGCGCGTGGTTGGGGATGAGCGTGGGGTCAGGGGGGAGAGGCAGGTTGGTGACGGGGCAGGTCCGGTGGCCCCCGTCGAGCCAGCGCTGGATGCTGCGGCGCTCGAAGGTGTGGCCGGAGGGGAGGATGACGGGGTCCGTCATGACCTCGAGCGAGATGGGGCAGAGGAAGTCGTCGGGCCAGGACGCCTGGTTGGACACCTCCATGGCGTGGGCGGAGTCGCGGCGGGAGGTGGGGAGGAACGGAAAGCGTGTGGGACTGTGGAAGAAGAAGAAGAAGAAGAAGAGGCGGAGGAGGAGGTGGTGGTGGTGGTGGTGGAGCGAGTCCGTATTGGGGAAAGTCCACTTCCGGTGGACGGGAACGGGATGATGATGTGGGGGAGCGAGCGAGCGAGTGGGAAGACCATCCGGTGAGCCTAAGAAGCCTCGCCGCCGCCGCTCCGTCTCGCCTCGTCTGTATATATCCATCCATCTCGTCGTACGCGCGTGGCGTGTGCGTCGCTCGCGATTTTTGGCAGATCCTAATTGCTTCCTCATCCCTGTGCATAGGCGGGTTAATCTTCCCTAGATGTTGGCTGCATCGCAGTAACTGTCGGATGAATGCGTATCTTTTGGTCATTCAGTTGAGTATCTTTTGGTCATTTTACCCATTTACTTGCAGTTTCTGTAACGGGTTATTGTACTATTGTTCATCGTGGATTTGCTTCTCGTGTGGATGAAAAGGATGATGGCCGTTACCATTAATTTTCTTGACGTTTTGCAGATGGGGTGCCATTATTCTGTTTTCGTGGGCGATTAATGTTCAAATCTTCAAGACAGGCACTGTGCATGCTACACTGTCTTACTACTGTGTCAGGCTGATTGCAGCAGCTGCGTGCATATGTTTTGCATGACACTGGTGTTAAATATATAGTTGATGTGGGGGCAGAGATGGAGACACGGTAACCTACAGGAGCCATCCAATGACTCACGGGATTATTGGTTTCACATGTCTCCATGCCATTGTGCATGTATGTTACAAGTAAAGTAATGCTTGGAAGCACGCAACACAAAAGAAATCAAGAAGATCAAACCTTGTACATTTGTTCCTTTTCTTTCTTGAGGAGTTTGGCCAACTTTAATTAGTTAGCATCTACTAGTACGGAATTTTGCAGATGCATGCTTATCTTTATATTTTATTCACTGGTTAATGGGTCAGTATATAATAATAATTGGATGGCGTAAAAATAAGTTGCAAAATAACAAGTAGATTTTTTTTGCAGGGTGACGAGTAATTTATATGGCGTAAGTTGTGACACCCTTGGCTTTTACAGTCTAAAAATGTCTATCATTTCCAATATTTATTTGGAGTTAACCACTTCTTATCTTTTTCTTGCGACAAATACTTCTTAGTTGCTTATCATGCTGCAATATTTGCTATTGTCAAATAGGCTAACTCGGTAGGTTAATTGTGTTGCCAGGTGATATGTCGCTAGAAGAGAATATCTATGATAATTGAGTATTTTTACACACACTATCACTTTTTTGTTTTTTTTGCGGGACATTATCACTCTTTTGTACTCCCACTGTTCCTAAATATAAGTCTTTCTAGAGTTTTCCGCATATGTATGTATATAGACATATTTTAGAGTGTAGATTCACTCATTTTGCTCTGTATGTAGTCACTTGTTAGAATATTTAGAAATACAAATACTTCCTCCGTTCCTGAATATAAGTCTTTTTAAAGATTCTAACAAGTGACTATATACAGAGTAAAATGAGTGAATCTACATTCTAAAATATGTCTACATACATCCGTATGTTGTAGTCCATTTGAAATGTCTAAAAAGACTTATATTTAGGAACGGAGGGAGTAAGTTTTAACTGAAAGGATCAGTATGGAATAGGCGACTAACGATTTTTCTTACTTCTTTTAATAATATTAAGGCTCAATAAGAAAATAGGTTGTCTAGATATGCAACTAGATGGACAACCTATAAGACAAGCACAAGAACAAGAAATGCAAGCACAAGGTAACACAGAAGATAATAGCTTGCACGAGGTAACCACAAGTGGAGTCGATGAAGACGAGAATGTGTTGTCGAAGTTTCCTCCTTTGGGGGAGGTACGTCTCCGCTGGAGACGTGTGGAGGCACAATGCGTCCCGAGATGTCACTAGGACCACCTTATCCTCCTCACACCCTAGCACAAATAATGCAAGAAGTCGTGATTCCACTAGTGGTGCCCTTGAAGGCGGCGATCGGACCTTTACAAATAAGGTTGAGGTTCTCTTCACAATTTAAACCATGATAACTGAAGCCTTAATATGATGTTGCCTAAATTAGATACATTTGTTTTGTTTATAAATGAAGGGCCTAGCATGGACAAGAACGATGAACACTGAAGCATGATCAAGCATGGAGAGGATGGCACGCATGACGGTGTCCAGGACTAGGGGGTGCCAACCTAGTTGACCCATAGTCCTCAGGCTGGGCCTGCAGGCCCTCGTTCTCATTCCGATGGACTCCAGAAGCTACACGCGTAGGATGTGATCAAGACTGCATCTACCGAAGACTTGGCGTATACTCCAAGACATCTCATGCCGCCTCCATGCGCACCCCTGGATACCGACATGTAACCCTAGATGCCCTACCTGGTGTGTATATAAGGCAAAGGGTTTAGCCTGTAGAGAGGACCTGATCACAATTACATTCACCTAGCCTTAGGGTTAGATCTCTCCTGGCGATCTCGAGGTAGATCAAGCTTGTACTTGATACATCCTCATCAATATAATCAAAGCAGGACATAGGGTATTACCTCTTTGAGAGGGTACGAACCAGGGTAAACACCTATCTCTTTCGTCCCTGTTACCACCGATCTGAGATCCACAGCTCAGGACCCCCTACCCCGAGGTCTGCCGGTTTTGACACCAACACTGGTACTTTAAGTGAGAGTTTCGCGGTGATATCAATGAAAAGATCGATGGCTCATCTGCAGATTAATTACGGCACCGGCTAGGGAACACATATGTCCCCGACCAACTTTTCGTATTCGGCAGCATGATCTTTTGCGACCCGGCGGGCCATCTGGCTCCCGTCGAAAACTAAGCCCCTGATCAGATCGTGACTTTTGAAGGCTTGGAATACACCGCAGATTCCCGCGGTGAGCTCATTCTTTCGGGCTGGACACCAGGCCAGATTGAGGGCTCATCGGACGTCGGGGGCTCGACCCCGATACCGATCTTCCTCTAGGACGTCGGCCCCCTGGCAGCCCAACACCACGTAGAGGAATCAATCACCCCCGCCTCGGGCGACCTTATCGCGGAGTCAAGCCTCGACGTTGGTCTGGACCCAGCTTCTAATACTACATCGGGTTTAGAATTGACTCCAATACCGGACCCGGAATCAACTTCAGCCCCTTACAAAGCTGAAAGCGCGTCAAGCGACTCGCAAATCACACTTCAAGTCGGCTTGGCTTATAGCCAGGCCATGAACCCCGAGGAGTTGTCTCACCTAAACGAGATGCTTGATCGCATCCAAAGCTTATCAATCTCGGACGGTGAGACCTCGGTCTATGATAAGATCGGACTTAAAGCCGATGATCAGGAAATTTACGTCCCACCCACCACCCACCTAGTCGCCATGATCAACGATTTAACCGACGTGTTAGACTACTAAGAGGCTATCGACATGGATGAATATGTCGACGGCCCTATAGAAACCACTTCGCCGCTGGTCAACACCAGCAAGTGGACTACAACATCTACTCACGATGTATATGTTGGGGAACGCAGTAATTTCAAAAAAATTCCTACGCACATGCAGGATCATGGAGATGCATAGCAACGAGAGGGGAGAGTATCGTCCACGTACCCTCGTAGACCATAAGTGGAAGCGTTATGAGAACGCGGTTGATGTAGTCGTACGTCTTCACGGTCCGACCGATCCAAGTACCGAACGCATGGCACCTCCGAGTTCAGCACACGTTCAGCTCGATGATGTCCCACGAACTTCGATCCAGCAGAGCTTCGAGGGAGAGTTCCATCAGCACGACGGCGTGATGATGGTGATGATGTTGCTACCGACGCAGGGCTTCGCCAAAGCACCGCTACGATATGATCGAGGTGGATTATGGTGGAGGGGGGCACCACACACGGCTTGGAACAATCAACTTGTGTGTCCGTGGGGTTACCCCCTCCCCGTATATAAAGGAGTGGAGGAGGGGGAGGGCCAGCCCTCTACTATGGCGCGCCCTGGGGAGTCCTACTCCCACCGGGAGTAGGATTTCCCCCATTTCATGTAGTAGGAGTAGGAGAGAAGGAAAGGGAAAAGAGAAGAGAAGGAAGGAGGGGGCGCCACCCCTCCCCCTAGTCCAATTCAGACTAGGCCTTGGGGGGCGTGCAGCCTCCTCTCTCTCTTTCCCCTAAAGCCTAATAAGGCTCATATACTCCCCGGCGAATTCCTGTAACTCTCCGGTACTCCGATAAATACCCGAACCACTCAGAACCTTTCCGATGTCCGAATATAGCCTTCCATATATCGATCTTTACGTATCAAACATTTCGAGACTCCTCGTCATGTCCCTGATCTCATCCGAGACTCTGAACAACCTTCGGTACATCAAAACACATAAACTCATAATACCGATCGTCACCGAACGTTAAGCGTGCGGACCCTACGGGTTCGAGAACAATGTAGACATGACCGAGACTCATCTCCGGTCAATAACCAATAGCGGAACGTGGATGCTCATATTGGCTCCTACATATTCTACGATGATGTTTATTGGTCAAAACCGCATAACGGTATACGTTGTTCCCTTTGTCATTGGTATGTTACTTGCCCGAGATTTGCTCGTCGGTATCTCAATACCTAGTTCAATCTCGTTACTGGCAAGTCTCTTTACTCGTTCCGTAATGCGTCATCCCGCAACTAACTCATTAGTCACATTGCTTGCAAGGCTTATAGTGATGTGCATTACCGAGAGGGCCCAGAGATACCCCTCCGACAATCGGAGTGACAAATCCTAATCTCGATCTATGCCAACTCAACAAGTACCATCGGAGACACCTGTAGAGCACCTTTATAATCACCCAGTTATGTTGTGACGTTTGGTAGCACACAAAGTGTTCCTCCGGTATTCGGGAGTTGCATAATCTCATAGTCAGAGGAACATGTATAAGTCATGAAGAAAGCAGTAGCAACAAAATAAATGATCATCGTGCTAAGCTAACGGAATGGGTCAAGTCAATCACATCATTCTCTAATGATGTGATCCCATTAATCAAATGACAACTCATGTCTATGGCTAGGAAACTTAACCATCTTTGATTCAACGAGCTAGTCAAGTAGAGGCATACTAGTGACACTCTGTTTGTCTATGTATTCACACATGTACTAAGTTTCTGGTTAATACAATTATAATATGAATAATAAACATTTATCATGATATAAGGAAATAAATAGTAACTTTATTATTGCCTCTAGGGCATATTTCCTTCAGTCTCCCACTTGCACTAGAGTTAATAATCTAGTTCACATCTTTATGTGATTAGTTCACATTGACTAATACCCAAAGGGTTTACTAGAGTCAATAATCTAGTTCACATCGCTATGTGATTAACACCCAAAGAGTGATCATGTTTTGCTTGTGAGAGAAGTTTAGCCTACGGGTCTGCAACATTCAGATCCATATGTATTTCGCAAATTTCTATGTCTACAATGCTCTGCACGGAGCTACTCTAGCTAATTGCTCCCACATTCAATATGTATCCAGATCGAGACTTGGAGTCATCTAGATCGATGTAAAAAGCTTGCATCGACGTAACTCTTTACGACGAACTCTTTTATCACCTCCATAACCGAGAAATATTTCCTTAGTCCTCTAAGGATAATGTTGACCGTTGTCCAGTGATCTACTCCTAGACCACTATTGTACTCCCTTGCCAGAAAGATGCTAAGGTATACAATAGGACTGGTAAACAGCATAGCATACTTTATAGAACCTATGACTGAGGCATAGGGAATGACTTTTCATTCTCTTTCTGTTTTCTGCTGTGGTCGGGTTTTGAGTCTTTACTCAACTTCACACCTTGCAACACAGCCAAGAACTCCTTGTTTGACTGTTCCATTTTGAACTACTTCGAAATCTTGTCAAGGTATGTACTCATTGAAATTTTTTATCAAGCGTCTTGATCTATCTCTATAGATCTTGATGCTCAATGTGTAAGCAGCTTCATCGAGGTCTTTCTTTGAAAAAATCTTTTCAAACACTCCTTTATGCTTTCCAGAAAATTCTACATTATTTCCGATCAACAATATGTCATTCACATATACTTATCAGAAATGCTGTAGTGCCCCCACTCACTTTCTTGTAAATACAGGCTTCACCGCAAGTCTGTATAAAACCATATGCTTTGATCACTTTATCAAAGCATATATTCCAACTCCTAGATGCTTGCACCAGTCCATAGATGGATCGCTGGAGCTTGCTCACTTTGTTAGTACCTTTAGGATCGACAAAACCTTCTGGTTGCATCATATACTACTCTTCTTTAAGAAATCCATTAAGGAATGCAGTTTTGACATCCATTTTCCAAATTTCATAAAATGCGGCAACTGCTAACATGATTCAGACAGACTTTTAAGCATCGATACGAGTGAGAAAATCTCATCGCAGTCAACACCTTGAACTTGTCAAAAACACTTTGCGACAATTCGAGCTTTGTAGATAGTAACACTACTATCAATGTCCGTCTTCCTCTTGAAGATCCATTTATTCTCAATGACTCACCGATCATCGAGCAAGTCAATCAAAGTCCATACTTTGTTCTCATACATGGATCCCATCTCAGATTTCATGGCCTCAAGCCTTTTTGCGGAATCTGGGCTCATCATCACTTCCTCATAGTTCGTAGGTTCGTCATGGTCAAGTAACATGACTTCCAGAACAGGATTACCGTACCGCTCTGGTGCGGATCTTACTCTGGTTGACCTACGAGGTTCAGTAGTAACTTGATCAGAAGTTCCATGATCATCATTAGCTTCCTCACTTACTGGTGTAGGAATCACTTGAACTGATTTTAGTGATGAACTACTTTCCAACAAGGGAGCAGGTACATTTACCTCATCAAGTTCTACTTTCCTCCCACTCACTCCTTTCGAGAGAAACTCCTTCTCTAGAAAGGATCCATTCTTAGCAACGAATATCTTGCCTTCGGATCTGTGATAGAAGGTGTACCCAACAGTTACTTTTGGGTATCCTATGAAGACGCACTTCTCCAATTTGGGTTTGAGCTTATCAGGATGAAACTTTTTCATATAAGCATTACAACCCCAAGCTTTAAGAAACGACAACTTAGGTTTCTTGCTAAACCACAATTCATACGGTGTCGTCTCAACGGATTTAGATGGTGCCCTTTTTTAACGTGAATGTAGCTGTCTCTAATGCATAAGCCCAAAACTATAGAGGCAAATCAGTAAGAGACATCATAGATTGCACCATATCCAATAAAGTATGATTATGACGTTCGGACACACCATTATGCTGTGGTGTTCCAGGTGGCATGAATTTGTGAAACTATTCCACATTGTTTTAGTTGAAGACCAAACTCGTAACTCAAATATTCGTCTCCACGATCAGATCGTAGAAACTTTATTTTTGTTTACGATGATTTTCCACTTCACTCTGAAATTCTTTGAACTTTTCAAATGTTTCAGAATTATGTTTCATCAAGTAGATATACCCATATCTGCTCAAATCATCTATGAAGGTCAGAAAACAACGATACCCGCCGCGAGCCTAAACACTCATTGGACCGCATACATCAGAATGTATTATTTCCGATAAGTTAGTTGCTCGCTCCATTGTTCCAGAGAATGGAGTCTTAGAGATCTTGCCCATGAGGCATGGTTCGCAAGCATCAAGTGATTCATAATCAAGTGATTCCAAAAGCCCATCAGCATGGAGTTTCTTCATGTGCTTTACACCAATATGACCTAAACGGCAGTGCCACATATAAGTTGCACTATCGTTACTAACTTTGCATCTTTTGGCTTCAATACTATGAATATGTGTACTACGATCGAGATTCAATAAACCATTTATATTGAGTGTATGACCATAGAAGGTTTTATTCATGTAAATAGAACAACAATTATTCTTTAACTTAAATGAATAATTGTATTGCAATAAACATGATCCAATCATATTCATGCTCAACGCAAACACCAAATAACTTTTATTTTAGGTTCAACACTAATCCCGAAGGTAAAAGCAGTGTGCGATGGTGATCTTATCAACCTTGGAATCACTTCCAACCACACATCATCACATCGCCCTTGACTAGTCTTTATTTATTTTGCAACTCCCGTTTTGAGTTACTACTCTTAGCAACTAAACCAGTATCAAATCCCGAGGGGTTGCTATAAACACTAGTAAAGTACATCAATAACATGTATATCCAATATACCTTTGTTCAGTATGCTATCCTTCTTATCCGCCAAGTATCTAGGGCAGTTCCACTTCCAGTGACCATTTCCTTTGCAGTAGAAGCACTCAGTTTCAGGCTTGGGTCTAGCTATGGGCTTCTTCATGGGAGTGGCAACTTGCTTGCCATTCTTCTTGAAGTTCCCTTTCTTTCCCTTGCCCTTTTACTTGAAACTAGTGGTCTTGTCAACCATCAACACTTGGTGCTTTTCTTGATTTCTACCTTCGCTGATTTCAGCATCGTGAAGAGCTTGGTGATACGTCTCCAACGTATCTATAATTTTTGATTGCTCCATGCTATATTATCTACTGTTTTGGACATTATTGGGCTTTATTATCCACTTTTATATTATTTTTTGGGACTAACCTATTAACCGGAGGCCCAACCCAGAATTGTTGTTTTTTGCCTGTTTTAGGGTTTCGAAGAAAAGGAATATCAAACGGAGTCCAAACGGAATGAAACCTTCGGGAACGTGATTTTCTCAACAAACAAGACCCGGGAGACTTGGACCCTACGTCAAGACACAAAAGAGGAGGCCACGAGGTAGGGGGGTGCGCCTACCCCCCAGGCACGCCCTCCACCCTCGTGGGCCCCCTGTTGCTCCACCGACGTACTCCTTCCTCCTATATATACCTACGTACCCTCAAACGATCAGAGACGGAGCCAAAAACCTAATTCCACCGCCGCAACTTTTTGTATCCACGAGATCCCATCTTGGGGCCTGTTCCGGAGCTCCGCCGGAGGGGGCATCAATCACGGAGGGCTTGTACATCAACACCATAGCCCTTCCGATGAAGTGTGAGTAGTTTACCTTAGACCTACGGGTCCATACTTATTAGCTAGATGGCTTCTTCTCTCTTTTTGGATCTCAATACAATGTTCTCCCCCTCTCTTGTGGAGAACTATTTGATGTAATCTTCTTTTTGCGGTGTGTTTGTTGAGACCGATGAATTGTGGGTTTATGATCAAGTCTATATATGAACAATATTTGAATCTTCTCTGAATTCTTTTATGTATGATTGTGTAACACCCTCGATGCGACTATAGCTCCCACGTGTCGAGGCACGACTTAGAGACATAATCGCATTGAAGGCATATGTCGCAAGTTAGGCAATCTTCACAACATCCCATGTAATATGAATAATAAAGGGGAGATAACATAGTTGGCTTACACTCGCCACGTCACATCAAAGTACATAAATAACATCCATCATTCAAACACTCATGGCCCGACTACGGCGCCAAAATAGAAAAGAACCCAACATGCGACAAGGCCCTGAATCAAACCCCAACTAGGCACCACTACTGATCATCAGGAAAAGACACGTAGTAATGCTGAGAGTCTTCGTCGAACTCCCACTTGAGCTCGTACTCGTCACCTGGAGCGGAATCACCTGGACCTGCATCTGGAGTTATAGTATCCGTGAGCCACAGGGACTCAGCAATCTCGCACCCTCGCGATCAAGACTATTTAAGCTTATAGGAAGGGTAAGGCAAAAAATATGTGGAGCTGCAGCAAGCGACTAGCATATATGGTGGCTATCTTATTCGCAAAGGAGAGCAAGAAGAGGAGGCAAAGCGCGAGCGAGAAACTAGAGAGCAACCTGCGCAAACATTACTCCAACACCGTGTCCACCTCTCGGACTCCGCCGAGAAGATGCCATCACGGTAACACACCCTGTGGATTCATTTTAATTAATTAAGGTTCAAGTTATCTACAACCGGACATTAACAAATTCCCATCTGCCCATAACCACGGGCACGACTTTCGAAAGTTCAATCCCTGCAGGGGAGTCCCAACTTAGCCCATGACAAGCTCTCACGGTCAACGAAGGAATAGACCTCCTCCCAAGACGTTCCGATCAGACTCGGTATCTCGGTAACTCAAGACACTTCGACAGGTTAAAACAAGACCAGCAACACCGCCCGAATGTGCCAACAAATCCCGATAGGAGCTGCACATATCTCGTTCTCAGGGCACACTCAGATTGTCCAAACTTCCGGTAGGCCAGCCCAGAGTTGCCCCTGGTAAGCACCGGCGGCTGACGGTTTGGACCAACACTCAGAGGAGCACTGGCCCGGGGGGGGGGGTTAAAATAAGATGACCCTTGAGTCTGCAGAACCCAAGGAAAAGAAAAGGCTAGGTGGCGAATGGTAAAACCAATGTTGGGCATTGCTGGAAAAGCTTTAATCAAGGCGAAATATCAAGGGGTTCCCATTATAACCCAACCGCGTAAGGAACGCAAAAATCCGGGAACATAACACCGATATGACGGAAACTAGGGCGGCAAGAGTGGAACAAAACACTAGGCGAGAGGCCGAGCCTTCCACCCTTCACCAAGTATATAGATGCATTAAGATAACATAACATTATAATGATATCCCAACAATTAAATAAAAGATGTTCCAACAAGGAACGGCCTCCAATCTTCACCTGCAACTAGCAACGCTATAAGAGGGGCTGAGCAAAGCGATAACATAGCCAATCAACGGTTTGCTAGGACAAGGTGGGTTAGAGGTTTGACATGGCAATTGGGAGGCTGACAAGCAAAAGGTAGGCATCGTAGCAATGGCATAGCAAAAGAGCGAGCAAACTAGCATAGCAAAGATAGTAGTGATTTCGAGGGTATGATCATCTTGCCTGCACAGTTGTCAGAGTTGACTGGATCCTCACAAGAAAATTCAACGGGCTCCTTGGTAGCGAACTCGTCTCCCGGCTCTACCCAACAAGACAAACAAGCAACAAGGATACAATCAACCACGTGCAAACTCAATCAACACGATGCAAAGATGATATGCTATGCGGGATGCGATGCGGGATGCAAAATGCAAGATATGACAGGAAAAGCATGAAGCTGGCCTCAACTTGGAATTCCAAGGGTGCCACTGGAAATATGAGATGAAATTGCTTGAAAATGATATAAAGAACGCCGGAATCGGAGTTACGGTTTGGAAATGGCAAGCGTTTCAAAAATGACACCGGTCTGCGATTACAGCAAGTAGGCATCTAAATGCAATGAGATGAACATGCTACAACACCCAAACATGACAACAAAATGCATGGCAGGGATGTACACAAGATGCTTAACAAAAGTCTAGCACTGAGCTACGGCCAAATCATCCATTATGAGGTTCAAACAAGCAGGGCAAAAACGCAAATGCAAAACATATCTCAGACTTAGTGAAATTAACACTTGTCTGAAATTTCAGATCACGAAGCCCTCTTCGGAGCAGCAAAACAACATGATACATGACCTTATCAAGACAAGTAAGAAGGCCTCTTCTAACAGCATTTCAGGCATCAAGATGAGCTCAAATGAAAATGATGCAATGGAATGAAATGATGTACTCGTTGAGACGAACATTTTGATATACTATATGCCCAAATCGGAGCTACGGATGCAGAGATACGGCCAGTCAAAGTTTGCTCGGAAAATTAGGGTTCGGGGATAAAAATCAACCGGATCTCAAATCTGGATCGGGCGGCGCGGATTACGAGGTTCGCCGGACTTCAAGCACTGTTCACCGGAATCCTTGCCGGAGAAGGAGAAGAGGCCGGGGCTCGGGAGGAGAGGCCGGGCCGGGGTGGCGGCGTGGTTGGCGGCGGCGGGGCGGCGAGGGGCGGCCGGCCGGGCGGCGGGGAGGCGGCCCGCGGCGGCGGAGAGGCGAAGCAGGCGGCGGCGCGGCGAGCGGCGTCGGGGACGAAGGTGCGGGCGAGGGGACCTGTCGGCGCGCGACGGATGGGCCGCGGGGGCCGGCCTCGGGCCTGGCGGGCCCTCGCGGTCGGCGGCGAAGCGGTCCCGCGCCGGGGACAGGTGGCAGCGCGTGATTCACGGGGGGGGGGGGGGAGCGGGGCGGACACGTCCGACGCCGGCGGACGTTGTCCGGCGGCGGCGGAGAGGTTTTTTTAGGGTTTCGAGAGGGAGAGAGATCCGAAAACGGAGGGGGTGTATTTATAGGCATAAGTGGAGCTAGGAGAGTCCAAATGAGGTGCGGTTTTCGGCCACGCGATCGTGATCGAACGCTCTAGGACATGGAGCAGAGTTTGGTGGGTTTTGGGCCAAATTGGAGGGGTGTTGGGCTGCAACACGCACGAGGCCTTTTCGGTCCCTCGGTTAACCGTTGGAGTATCAAACGAAGTCCAAATGATACGAAACTTGACAGGCGGTCTACCAGTAGTAAACCAAGGCCACTTGGCAAATCTCGGTCCAATCCGGAAATGTTTAATCCCCACACACGAAAGAAAGCTAGAATTGACCACCGGAGGAGAACGAAGCGCCGGAATGCAAAACGGACAACGGGGAAAACGCTCGAATGCATGAGACGAACACGTATGCGAATGCAATGCACATGATGACATGATATGAGATGCATGAGAAAGAAAACAACACACGGAGACAAAGACCCGAACCCGAGAAATAAATATAACTTAACGCCGGAAACGGCAAGAGTTGGAGTACAAATTGGGAAAGTTACATCCGGGGTGTTACAACACTCCACCACTACGAAAAGATCTCGTCCCAAGATCTAGGACTGAAAGAACACCGGGTACTCAGAACGGAGGTGATCCTCGCGTTCCCAGGTAGCTTCACGGTCGAAATGGTGTGACCATTTGACTTTGAGAAATTTGATTGACTTGTTGCGAGTCTTGCATTCAGTCTCTTCAAGAATAGCAACTGGGTGCTCACGATAAGAGAGGTCTTCTTGGAGCTCGATGTCCTCGAAGTTGACGGTGCGGTCAGGAGTCTTGAAGCACTTTCGAAGCTGAGAGACATGGAAGACATCATGAACATTTGCAAAGTTTGATGGAAGCTCGAGTTGATAGGCGAGGTCGCCTCTCTTGCTGACAATCTTGAAAGGTCCCACGTATCTAGAGGCAAGCTTCCCTTTGATACCGAAGCGACGAGTACCTTTCATAGGAGAGACACGAAGGTAAACATGATCTCCGATCTCGAAAGCCAAATCACGGTGCTTACTATCATAGTAGCTCTTCTGGCGGGATTGGGCTGCTTTGAGGTTATCACGAATGACTTTGCACATTTCTTCTGCTTCTGTGATTAAGTCATTACCCAAAAGCTGACGTTCACCGGTTTCAGACCAGTTGAGAGGGGTATGACACTTCCTGCCATACAAAATTTCAAATGGGGCCTTGCCCGAACTTGCTTGAAAACTGTTGTTGTATGAGAATTCAGCATAAGGAAGACAATCCTCCCACTTCATGCCGAAGGAGATCACACAAGCCCTGAGCATATCTTCAAGAATCTGGTTGACACGCTCGACTTGACCGCTTGTTTGAGGATGGAAAGCTGTGCTGAAGCGGATGTTGGTGCCCATGGCCTTCTGAAAAGAATCCCAAAACTTCGAGGTAAAGATGCTGCCACGGTTTGAAGAGATCACTTGAGGAATACCGTGCAGAGAGACAATACGAGAGGTATAGAGTTCTGCCAATTGAGCTGCAGTGATCGACTCTTTGATAGGCAGAAAGTGAGCCACTTTGGTGAGTTTGTCGATGACAACGAATATAGCATCATTGCCACGCTTAGACTTTGGAAACCCAGTCATGAAGTCCATTTCAATGTGGTCAAACTTCCATTCTGGAATGGCAAGAGGTTGGAGGAGACCTGCTGGCCTTTGGTGTTCTGCCTTCACTCTTCTGCAGACATCACATTCATTCAAGAATTGAGCGATCTCGCGCTTCATTCGAGTCCACCAATAAGCTTGCTTAAGGTCCTGATACATCTTCGTGCTCCCAGGGTGGATGGAGAGGAGAGAATTGTGAGCCTCGTTCATGATCACTTTACGGAGGTCACCTTTGGGCACAACAATACGATCCTCGAAGAAGAGAGTGTCCTTGTCATCAAGGCGGTAGCACTTGTACTTGGACTGGCTCTTGGCAATCCCAATCTTCACCTTTTTTACCGTAGCATCAAGAAGCTGAGCTTGGTGAATCTGGTCTTCTAAGGTAGGAGAGACTTGAAGGTTGGCGAGGAATCCTTGAGGAACAACTTGCAGATTGAGTTTGCGGAAAGCTTCACAAAGCTCAGGTTGATAGGGCTTGAGAATTAGACTGTTGCAGTAGGCCTTTCTGCTCAAAGCGTCGGCAATCACATTGGCCTTGCCTGGAGTATACTCGATACTCGGATTATACTCTTGAATCATTTCGACCCATCGAGTTTGCCTGAGGTTGAGATTAGGCTGCGTGAAGATGTACTTGAGACTCTTGTGATCAGTGAAAATATCCACTTTTCTTCCCAATAGAAGATGTCTCCAAGTCAAAAGAGCATGCACAACTGCCACCAACTCGAGATCATGAGTGGGGTAGTTCTTCTCATTAGACTTCAGCTAGCGAGATGTATAAGCAACAACTTTCTTCTCTTGCATCAATACTGCGCCAAGACCTTGGAGAGAGGCATCACAAAAGACCTCGTACGGCTTGGATTCATCAGGCGGAGTCAAAACTGGAGCAGTGATCAACTTCTCTTTCAAAGTGTTGAAAGCAATATCACACTCCGGAGACCAAACATACTTGACGTGCTTCTGAAGAAGATTAGAGAGAGGCTTCGCGATCTTGGAAAAGTTTTCGACGAATCTTCGGCAATAGCTTGCGAGACCGAGAAAACTGCGGAGTTGCTTCACGTTCTGAGGAGGTTCCCAATTCACAATTGCAGACACCTTCTCAGGATTCACGGCAATGCCCTCGGCAGAGATGATATGACCAAGATAAAGAACCTCATCGAGCCAAAATTCACACTTGGAGAACTTGGCGTAGAACTGATGTTCCCTGAGCTTATCAAGCACCAAACGCAAGTGCTTGGCATGATCTTCCTTGTTCTTCGAGAAAAACAGAATGTCGTCGAGATAGACCAAAATGAAGTCATTGGTGTAGGCATTGAAGATGAAGTTCATCATGCGAGAGAACGTCGGAGGAGCGTTGGCGAGGGCAAAATACATGACGGTGTATTCATATGAGCCAAAGCTTGTTCTGAATGCTGTCTTGGGAATATCTTCTTCACGAATGCGAATCTGGTGATAACCCATACGGAGATCAAGCTTGGAGAATACTTGGGCACCTTTGAGTTGTTCGAACAGCTCATTGATGTTGGGAAGTGGGTATTTGTTCTTGATGGTCTTCTTGTTCACTGGACGGTAATCAACACAAAGTCGGTCCGTTCCATCCTTCTTCTTCACAAAAAGAACACCACAACCCCACGGAGAAGAACTAGGCCGAATGAGACCCATTCTTTCTTGCTCATCGAGTTGCTTCTTCAGCTCCTTCAACTCTTCAGTTCCGAGCTTGTAAGGACGCTTGCACACAGGTTCTGTGCCAGGCTCAAGTTCAATAACGAATTCAACTGGCTGGTGCGGAGGCATTCCTGGGAGCTCTTCTGGAAAGACGTCTTGATATTCGCAAACGACTGGAATTTGAGAGATGGCATCCAATTCACCCTTCTCATTGAGAGAAAACAGACGGATGGAATTATCCCGAGCGGCAAAGACAATTACATCCTCAGACGAATGAGTCAATTGAATCTGCCTGGCTGCACAATCAAGCTGAGCCTTGTGCTTAGAAAGCCAATCCATGCCGAGAATAAGATCAATATCCGAGTTACCAAGAACCATTGGAGAAGCCAGAAACTTGAAATCACCCATCATGATAGAAATATCCGGAACCTCGTGATTAGCAAGCAAACATTTACCCGGAGAGACGACTGCGAATGGTTTATGCATAACTTGGGAAGTCAACTCATGCTTAGATGCAAAAGGTTTTGAGATGAAGCAATGCGATGCACCAGTGTCAAAAAGAACTTTTGCAGGTTTATCATTAACAGGAAGGTTACCCATGATCACATCTGACGAGTCCTCTGCCTGAGCTGCATTCATCAAATTGACCTTGGCATGCTTGGGGTTATGCTTGACCACAGCTGTACTTGCCGATCTGACAGGAGGAGGAGGAAGACGCCTCTGGTTGAAACACTTGTTGGCATAGTGACCCTTCTGTTGGCACTTGTTGCACGTGACCTCTGAAAACGGACGGTGATACAGAGCACTCGATCTTGGAGCTTGAGACGAAGGCTTGTTCTGAAAGCCAGGGTTGGGTGGGTGGGAAGAACCACTGCCACCTTTGCTCTTCTGCTGATACGGCTGACGGAACGGAGGAGGAGGAAGCCAAAACTTCTGCTGCTTGGCCACTTGAGTAGAGGAAGAAGGAGTAACATCTCTGACTCGCTTCCTGGAAGCATCACACCTCAACTGATCAGCCTCTTGCTTCAGTGCCATGTTGTAGAACTCATCGTATCTCAATGACTCAAAGAGAACAAGAGCGAGCTGAATATCTTCTCTGAGACCACCCCTGAACTGATATATCATGCTCTTCTCATCAGGCACGTCCTGCTTGGCAAAGCGGGCAAGCTTCTGGAACAACTTGTTGTAGTCATAGACAGACAAAGAGCCTTGCTTCAGATTGCGGAATTCCTCACGCTTGCTTTCAACCACGCTCTGCGGAATATGATGAGCTCGGAAATCTCGACGGAAATCATCCCAAGTGATCAGACGTCCACCTCTGGAGTCCCTGTACTACTGGAACCATTCTGCAGCTTGATCTTTGAGTTGGAAGGAAGCGAACTTGACAAAGTCCTCAGGCCTGACGTTACTGCACTCGAAATGCTTACACAGATCCACAAGCCAATCGTCAGCATCGGTTGCCTCAACACAATTGCTGAAAGTCTTTGGCCCGTTAGCAAGGAACTGGTTGAGTGTAGCAAAGTGCCTCTGATTGCTGCCTTGATTCCCTTGACTGCCTTGATTGCGCTCTTGAAGAATTTGCATGATCAGCTGAGTGTTTGCATTGGTCGCGGCCATCACAGCTTGCCATGCCTCTGGAGGAGGTGGAGGCGGTGGCGGATCAGGATTCGGAGTCGTGCGCGTTGGAGGAGCCATCCTGAAGAGGTTGACCACCATTAGCACATTGATAGATAAATATTGAAGCTGAATCCAACGGAATGAAAATTGCAACATATAGTCTTCACATCCGAACAAAATGAACGAATGCATTCCTCTTGAAATGGTCACATATCCATAAATTGAGAAGCCACGTAGAATTAAGGTAGAGAAATAAATCAACAAGGTACGGATCAAGAACGAATAATCGGTAAGAAATCCCAATCTCAAACCAATATTCGTGGAAGAAGAACTAGAGCTACTAGAATTTCCACCTATGAAACTCCCGAACCTTTCCGGTTATGCAATCAGGTGTTGGGGATACAGGGGAAGCATAATATCTCACCCAAACTAGCAAATCCTACATCCAGCTGTATCCATCCTTCAACACATAACCAAGAAACCTTCGGAAACCATCTACCTCAACCTTCGAAAAGCATCCGTTATACAAGTTATGGCGATACTCCCGAACTCCCGCCCCAGTACTGGGTGGCGTCGAGGTTATCTCACCAACGAACTGCATAAAAGAGATTTTCGATGTCGGCGAAAATATCTCAAGTATTCTAGAATTGCAACGATAAAATTATGATGACAACACCTCAGAGCTCAACTCCCCGGGACACTTCCACTAAACCCCTGACAGGAGGCACCAAGACAATGTTCTCATCATAAGCCATCGGAACGATTCCAAGATACTCGCGTGATCCTAAATTTTTTTTAGTGAAATTTGAGAAGAGAGGAGTCAAAACTCTACGTCAGGAAGCCTTACCAGAGCGATGAGGAGACTGGGAAGTAAAAAGAATTCCTAATCTCTCCGATATATAATTCCTAAATGACTCAAAAGATTTTTCTAGACACAACTTGGCCGCTAAAAACGATCAAGCAATGGGGCTCCTAAGGTCGGGGAAGGCTCTGATACCAACTTGTAACACCCTCGATGCGACTATAGCTCCCACGTGTCGAGGCACAACTTAGAGACATAATCGCATTGAAGGCATATGTCGCAAGTTAGGCAATCTTCACAACATCCCATGTAATATGAATAATAAAGGGGAGATAACATAGTTGGCTTACGCTCGCCACGTCACATCAAAGTACATAAATAACATCCATCATTCAAACACTCATGGCCCGACTACGGCGCCAAAATAGAAAAGAACCCAACATGCGACAAGGCCCTGAATCAAACCCCAACTAGGGACCACTACTGATCATCAGGAAAAGACACGTAGTAACGCTGAGAGTCTTCGTCGAACTCCCACTTGAGCTCGTACTCGTCACCTGGAGCGGAATCACCTGGACCTGCATCTGGAGTTATAGTATCCGTGAGCCACAGGGACTCAGCAATCTCGCACCCTCGCGATCAAGACTATTTAAGCTTATAGGAAGGGTAAGGCAAAAAATATGTGGAGTTGCAGCAAGCGACTAGCATATATGGTGGCTATCTTATTCGCAAAGGAGAGCGAGAAGAGGAGGCAAAGCGCGAGCGAGAAACTAGAGAGCAACCTACGCAAACATTACTCCAACACCGTGTCCACCTCCCGGACTCCGCCGAGAAGAGGCCATCACGGTAACACACCCAGTAGATTCATTTTAATTAATTAAGGTTCAAGTTATCTACAACCAGACATTAACAAATTCCCATCTGCCCATAACTGCGGGCATGGCTTTCGAAAGTTCAATCCCTGCAGGGGAGTCCCAACTTAGCCCATGACAAGCTCTCATGGTCAACGAAGGAATAGACCTCCTCCCAAGATGTTCCGATCAGACTTGGTATCTCGGTAACTCAAGACACTTCGACAGGTTAAAACAAGACCAGCAACACCGCCCGAATGTGCCGACAAATCCCGATAGGAGCTGCACATATCTCGTTCTCAGGGCACACTCAGATTGTCCAAACTTCCGGTAGACCAGCCCAGAGTTGCCCCTGGTAGCCACTGGCGGCTGACGGTTTGGACCAACACTCAGAGGAGCACTGGCCCCGGGGGGGGGGGGGTTAAAATAAGATGACCCTTGAGTCTGCAGAACCCAAGGAAAAGAAAAGGCTAGGTGGCGAATGGTAAAACCAATGTTGGGCATTGCTGGAAAAGCTTTAATCAAGGCGAAATATCAAGGGGTTCCCATTATAACCCAACCGCGTAAGGAACGCAAAAATCCGGGAACATAACACCGATATGACGGAAACTAGGGCGGCAAGAGTGGAACAAAACACTAGGCGAGAGGCCGAGCCTTCCACCCTTCACCAAGTATATAGATGCATTAAGATAACATAGCATTATAATGATATCCCAACAAGTAAATAAAAGATGTTCCAACAAGGAACGACCTCCAATCTTCACCTGCAACTAGCAACGCTATAAGAGGGGCTGAGCAAAGCGATAACATAGCCAATCAATGGTTTGCTAGGACAAGGTGGGTTAGAGGTTTGACATGGCAATTGGGAGGCTGACAAGAAAAAGGTAGGCATCGTAGCAATGGCATAGCAAAAGAGCGAGCAAACTAGCATAGCAAAGATAGTAGTGATTTCGAGGGTATGATCATCTTGCCTGCACAGTTGTCAGAGTTGACTGGATCCTCACAAGCAAATTCAATGGGCTCCTCGGTAGCGAACTCGTCTCCCGGCTCTACCCAACAAGACAAACAAGCAACAAGGATACAATCAACCACGTGCAAACTCAATCAACACGATGTAAAGATGATATGATATGCGGGATGCGATGCGGGATGCAAAATGCAAGATATGATAGGAAAAGCATGAAGCTGGCCTCAACTTGGAATTCCAAGGGTGCCACTGGAAAGATGAGATGAAATCGCTTGAAAACGATATAAAGAACGCCAGAATCGGAGTTACGGTTTGGAAATGGCAAGCGTTTCAAAAATGACACCGGTCTGCGATTACAGCAAGTAGGCATCTAAATGCAATGAGATGAACATGCTACAACACCCAAACATGACAACAAAATGCATGGCAGGGATGTACACAAGATGCTTAACAAAATTCTAGCACAGAGCTATGGCCAAATCATCATTATGAGGTTCAAACAAGCAGGGCAAAACGCAAATGCAAAACAGATCTCAGACTTAGTGAAATTAACACTTGTCTGAAATTTCAGATCACGAAGCCCTCTTCGGAGCAGAAAAACAACATGATACATGACCTGATCAAGACAAGTAAGAACATGGCATGGAGCTACTCAACAATCTTAACAAAATACCCAAAGTGACCTGGGGCCAAAAGGGTTCACAAAATATACTAACGGGCACACGAACATAGCTAAAACACAATCAGTTCTCAGACTTGGAAAACTGAGACATGCTGAAATATAACTTACGAAGGCATGTAAACGAGCTCGATGCACTCACTATGGTGCAAGTCATGGCAAGGCAAGTATACATCCATTAAGAAGGCACAAAATGCAATCTAGACATGGCAAGAACAATGGCATAGCTTGCACGGATCAACTACAATAACATCGGCAAAATCGCAAACAAGTTGACGATCTGCCCAGATCTGCAACGAACCAAAAGTAGAGCTCGATTGACTCAAGCTAGGTTGCTCCATAATTGCAAACAAAGACATGGATGTATAGAGCATAACATGATTAACAAAACTCCTTTACTGATCATCCTCAAAAGAGGCACGGATCGCTAGGAAACAAGCTGAACATATGGCATCATGAACTAAATAATCCTAGACTTAGTGAAAACTACTAAGTCCCTGAAAACAGATTTACCGGGTGCCTCACTTTGCAAGCTTGCACAAGTCACCACACACATCCTAAAAATGCATGGGTTGCACCTCTGGAAAGATAACAAAATGCTTAATAAAACATATGAAGGACTCACAGGCATATCATGCACACATTAATCATGGCAAAAATGACAAAAGTCTAAGATGAACTAGCAGATCTGACAATTAACTCACGAAGGCCTCTTCTAACAGCATTTCAGGCATCAAGATGAGCTCAAATGAAAATGATGCAATGGAATGAAATGATGTACTCGTCGAGACGAACATTTTGATATACTTTATGCCCAAATCGGAGCTACGGATGCAGAGATACGGCCGGTCAAAGTTTGCTCAAAAAATTAGGGTTCGGGGATAAAAATCAACCGGATCTCAGATCTGGATCGGGCGGCGCGGATTACGAGGTTCGCCGGACTTCGAGCACTGTTCACCGGAATCCTTGCTGGAGAAGGAGAAGAGGCTGGGGCTCGGGAGGAGAGGCCGGGCCGGGGCGGCGGCGTGGTTGGCGGCGGCGGGGCGGCGCCGGCCCGGGGCGGCGAGGAGGCGGCGAGGGGCGGCCGGCCGGGCGGCGGGGAGGCGGCCCGCGGCGGTGCGGAGAGCGGCGTCGGGGACGAAGGTGCGGGCGAGGGGACCTGACGGCGCGCGACGGATGGGCCGCGGGGGCCGGCCTCGGGCCGGGCGGGCCCTCGCGGTCGGCCGCGAAGCGGTCCCGCGCCGGGGGCAGGTGGCAACGCGTGATTCGCGGGGGGGGGGGGGGGGGGGGGGGAGCGGGGCGGACACGTCCGACGCCGGCGGACGTTGTCCGGCGGCGGCGGAGAGGTTTTTTTAGGGTTTTGAGAGGGAGAGAGATCCGAAAACGGAGGGGGTGTATTTATAGGCATAAGTGGAGCTAGGAGAGTCCAAATGAGGTGCGGTTTTCGGCCACGCGATCGTGATCGAACGCTCTAGGACATGGAGCAGAGTTTGGTGGGTTTTGGGCCAAATTGGAGGGGTGTTGGGCTGCAACATGCATGAGGCCTTTTCGGTCCCTCGGTTAACCGTTGGAGTATCAAACGAAGTCCAAATGATACGAAACTTGACAGGCGGTCTACCGGTAGTAAACCAAGGCCGCTTGGCAAGTCTCGGTCCAATCCGGAAATGTTTAATCCTCATACACGAAAGAAAGCTAGAATTGACCACCGGAGGAGAACGAAGCACCGGAATGCAAAACGGACAACGGGGAAAACGCTCGAATGCATGAGACGAACACGTATGCGAATGCAATGCACATGATGACATGATATGAGATGCATGACAAAGAAAACAACACACGGAGACAAAGACCCGAACCCGAGAAATAAATATAACTTAACGCCGGAAACGGCAAGAGTTGGAGTACAAATTGGGAAAGTTACATCCGGGGTGTTACAGATTGGTTATCTTTGCAAGTCTCTTCGAATTATCAGTTTGGTTTGGCCTACTAGATTGATCTTTCTTGCAATGGGAGAAGTGCTTAGCTTTGGGTTCAATCTTGCGGTGTCCTTTCCCAGTGACAGTAGGGGCAGCAAGGCACGTATTGTATTGTTGCCATCGAGGATAACAAGATGGGGTTTTCATCATATTGCATGAGTTTATCCCTCTACATCATGTCATCTTGCTTAAGGGTTACTCTGTTTTTAACTTAATACTCTAGATGCATGCTGGATAGCGGTCGATGAGTGGAGTAATAGTAGTAGATGCAGGCAGGAGTCGGTCTACTTGTCTCGGGCGTGATGCCTATATACATGATCATACCTAGATATTCTCATAACTATGCTCAATTTTGTCAATTGCTCAATAGTAATTTGTTCACCCACCGTAGAATACCTATGCTCTAGAGAGAAGCCACTAGTGAAACCTATGGCCCCCGGGTCTATCTTTATCATATTAATCTCCTACTACTTAGTTATTTCCTTTTCTTTTTTACTTTGCCTTTATTTTACTTTGCATCTTTATCACAAAAATACCAAAAATATGATCTTATCATATCTATCAGATCTCACTCTCGTAAGTGGCCGTGTAGGGATTGACAACCCCTATTCGCGTTGGTTGCGAGGATTTATTTGTTTTGTGCAGGTACGAGGGACTCGTGCGTAGCCTCCTACTGGATTGATACCTTGCTTCTCAAAAACTGAGGGAAATACTTACGCTACTTTGCTGCATCATCCCTTCCTCTTCGGGGAAAACCAAGGCAGTGCTCAAGAGGTAGCAAGAAGGTTTCTGGCGCCGTTGCCGGGGAGGTCTACACAAAAGTCAACATACCAAGTACCCATCACATACCCTTATCTCCCGCATTACATTATTTGCCATTTGCCTCTCGTTTTCCTCTCCCCCACTTCACCCTTGTCATTTTATTCGCCCTCTCTCTCTATCCTCCCTCTCTTTCTATTTGCCTCTTTTTGCCTGCTTGCTTTTTGTTTGCTTGTGTGTTAGTTTGCTTGCTTGTCACGATGGCTCAAGATAATACTAAATTGTGTGTCTTAACCAATACCAACAACAATGATTTTATTAGCACTCCGATTGCTCCTCTTACCGATGATGAATCTTGTGAAATTAATACTTCTTTGCTGAATCTTGTCATGAAAGATCCATTTTCCGGCCTTCCTAGTGAAGATGCCGCTACCCATCTAAATACCTTCGTTGATTTGTGTGATATGCAAAATAAGAAAGATGTGGATAATGATATTGTTAAATTGAATATATTTCCTTTTTCACTTAGAGATCGTGCTAAAGCTTGGTTTTCGTCTTTGCCTAAAAATAGTATTGATTCATGGAATAAGTGCAAAGATGCTTTTATCTTTAAGTATTTTCCTCCCGCTAAGATCATCTCTCTTAGAAACGATATTATGAATTTTAAGCAACTTGATCATGAACATGTCGCACAAGCTTGGGAGAGAATGAAACTAATGATACGTAATTGCCCTACTCATGGTTTAAATTTGTGGATGATTATACAAAATTTTTATGCTGGATTGAATTTTGCTTCTAGAAATCTTTTAGATTCAGCCGCGGGAGGCACTTTTATTTAAATCACTTTAGGAGAAGCTACTAAACTCCTATATAATATTATGTTTAATTATTCTCAATGGCATACTGAAAGATCTACTAATAAAAAGGTGCATGCGATAGAAGAAATTAATGTTTTGAGTGGAAAGATGGATGAACTTATGAAATTATTTGCTAATAAGAGTGTTTCTTCTAATCCTAATGATATGACCTTGTCTACTTTGATTTAGAATAATAATGAATCTATGGATGTGAATTTTGTTGGTAGGAACAATTTTGGTAACAATGCGTATAGAGGAAATTTTAATCCTAGGCCTTATCCTAGTAATCCCTCTAATAATTATGGTAATTCCTACAATAATTCCTATGGAAATTATAATAATATGCCCTCTGATTTTGAATCTAATATTAAAGAATTTATTACTTCGCAAAAGAATTTTAATGCTTTGATTGAAGAAAAATTGCTTAAGATTGATGAGTTGGCTAGGAACGTTGATAGAATTTCTCTTGATGTTGATTCTTTGAAACTTAGATCTATTACACCTAAGCATGATATCAATGAGTCTCTCAAAGCCATGAGAATTTCCATTGATGAGTGCAAAGAATGAACTGCTAAGATGCGTGCTAAGAACAATGCCTTTATAAGAGCGTGTTCTTCTAGTTCCTATGAAAATAAAAATGAAGATCTAAAAGTTATTGATGTGTCACCTATTAAGTCTTTGTTTTGCAATATGAATCTTGATAATGATGGGACTGAATATGATCCACCTTTACCTAGAAGGCGTTCCAAGAATTCGGAATTTTTTGATCTTAATGCTAAAATTGATAAAAGTGGGATTGAAGAAATTAAAACCCTAGATGTTGCTAAACCCACTATTATGGATTTCAAGGAATTTAACTATGAAAATTTCTCTTTGATTGATTGTATTTCCTTGTTACAATCCGTGCTAAATTCTCCTCATGCTTATAGTCAAAATAAATCGTTTACTAAACATATCGTTGATTCCTTAATGCAATCTTATGAAGAAAAACTTGAATTGGAAGTTTCTATCCCTAGAAAGCTTTATGATGAGAGGGAACCAACTATTAAAATTAAAATTAAAGATCATGAATGCTATGCTTTATGTGATTTGGGTGCTAGTGTTTCCACGATTCCAAAGACTTTGTGTGATTTATTAGGTTTCCGTGATTTTGATGATTGCTCTTTAAACTTGCACCTTGCGGATTCCACTATTAAGAAACCTATTGGAAGAATTAATGATGTTCTTATTGTTGCAAATAGGAATTATGTGCCCGTAAATTTTATTGTTCTTGACATAGATTGCAATCCTTCATGTCCTATTATTCTTGGTAGACATTTCCTTAGAACGATTGATGCAATTATTGATATGAAGGAAGGAAATATTAGATTCCAATTTCCATTAAGTAAAGGCATGGAACACTTTCCTAGAAATAAAATTAAATTACCTTATGAATCTATTATGAGATCCACTTATGGATTGCCTACCAAAGATGGCAATACCTAGATCTATCCTTGCTTGTTATGCCTAGCTAGGGGCGTTAAACGATAGCGCTTGTTGGGAGGCAACCCAATTTTATTTGTATTCCTTGATTTCTGATCCTGTTTAGTAATAAATAATTTATCTAGCCTCTGTTTTGGTTGTGTTTTTTGTGTTTAATTAGTTTTTGTACCAAGTAGAACCGTTGGGAAGACTTGGGGAAAGTCTTGTTACACTTGCTGTAAAAAAACAGAAACTTTAGCACTCACGAGAACTGCTGCCATTTTTATTTGGAAAGTGATATTTAGTTAATTATTTTTGAAGATGATTAATAGATAAATTCCTCACGTCCAAAAATTTATTTTAGAATTTTTGGGGTTCCATATCTTGCGCTAGCTACAGATTACTACAGACTGTTCTGTTTTTGACAGATTCTGTTTTTCGTGTGTTGTTTGCTTATTTTGATGAATCTATGGCTAGTAAAATAGTTTGTAAACCATAGAGAAGTTGGAATACAGTAGGTATAACACCAATATAAATAAATAATGAGTTCATTACAGTACCTTGAAGTGGTCTTTTGTTTTCTTTCGCTAACGGAGCTCACCAGATTTTCTACTTTAAGTTTTGTGTTGTGAAGTTTTCAAGTTTTGGGTAAAGATTTGATGGATTATGGAACAAGGAGTGGCAAGAGCCTAAGCTTGAGGATGCCCATGGCACCCCAAGATAATCTAAGGACACCTAAAAGCCGAAGCTTGGGGATGCCCCGGAAGGCATCCCCTCTTTCGTCTACTTCTATCGGTAACTTTACTTGGAGCTATATTTTTATTCACCACATGATATGTGTTTTGCTTGGAGCGTCTTGTATGATTTGAGTCTTTAATTTTTAGTTTACCACAATCATCCTTGCTGTACACACCTTTTGAGAGAGCCATACATGATTTGGAATTTGTTAGAATACTCTATGTGCTTCGCTTATATCTTTTGAGTTATGTAGTTTTGCTCTAGTACTTCACTTATATCTTTTAGAGCACGGCGGTGGATTCGTTTTATAGAAACTATTAATCTCTCATGCTTCACTTAGATTATTTTGAGTGTCTTAAATAGCATGGTAATTTTCCTAAAATCCTAATATGCTTGGTATACAAGATTAATAATAAAACTTTCTTACGAGTGTGTTGAATACTATGAGAAGTTCGATGCTTGATAATTGTTTTGAGATATGAAGATGGTGATATTAAAGTTGTGCTAGTAGATTAGTTGTGAATTTGAAGAATACTTGTGTTAAAGTTTGTGATTCCCGTAGCATGCACGTATGGTGAACTGTTATGTGATGAAGTCGGAGCATGATTTATTTTTTGATTGTCTTCCTTATGAGTGGCGGTCAGGGACGAGCGATGGTCTTTTCCTATCAATATATCCCCCTAGGAGCATGCACGTAATACTTTGCTTTGATAACTTATAGATTTTTGCAATAAGTATATGAGTTATTTATGACTAATGTTGAGTCCGTGGATTATACGCACTTTCTCTCATCCTTCCTTCATTGCTAGCCTCTCTAATACCGCACACCTTTCGCCGGTATCATACACCCACCATATACCTTCCTCAAAACAGCCACCATACCTACCTATTATGGCATTTCCATAGCCATTCTGAGATATATTGCCATGCAACTTCCCACCGTTCTGACACACTCCATCATTGTCATATTGCTTAGCATGATCATGTAGTCGACATCGTATTTGTGGCAAAGCCACCGTTCATAATTCTTTCATACATGTCACTCACGAGTCATTGCATATCCTGGTACACCGCGGGAGGCATTCATATAGAGTCATATTTTGTTCTAAGTATCGAGTTGTAATTGTTGAGTTGTAAGAAAAATAAAAGTGTGATGACCATCATTATTAGAGCATTGTCCCAGTGAGGAAAGGATGATGGAGACTATGATTCCCCCACAAGTCGGGATGAGACTCCGGACTAAAAATAAATAAATTTTTTTAAAAAAGAGGCCAAAAACAAGAAAAGAAAAGGCCCAAAAAAATGAGAGAAAAAGAGAGAAGGGACAATGCTACTATCCTTTTACCACACTTGTGCTTCAAAGTAGCACCATGATCTCCATGATAGAGAGTCTCCTATGTAGTCACTTTTATATACTAGTGGGTATTTTTCATTATAGAACTTGGCTTGTATATTCCAATGATGGGCTTCCTCAAAATGACCTAGGTCTTCATGAGCAAGCAAGTTGGATGCACACCCACTTAGTTTCTTTTTGAGCTTTCATATACCTATAGCTCTAGTGCATCCGTTGCATGGCAATCCCTACTCACTCACATTGATATCTATTGATGGGCATCTCCATAGTCCGTTTATACGCCTAGTTGATGTGAGACTATCTTCTCCCTTTTTGTCTTCTCCACAACCACCATTCTATTCCACCTATAGTGCTATGTCCATGGCTCACGCTCATGTATTGTGTGAAGATTGAAAAAGCTAGAGAATGTCAAAAGTATGAAACAATTGCTTGGCTTGTCATCGGGGTTGTGCATGATTTAAATATTTTGTGCGGTGAAGATGGAGCATAGCCAGACTATATGATTTTGTAGGGATAACTTTCTTTGGCCATGTTATTTTGAGAAGACATAATTGCTTTGTTAGTATGCTTGAAGTATTATTATTTTTATGTCAATATTAAACTTTTGTCTTGAATCTTTCGGATCTGAATATTCATACCACAGTTAAGAAGAATTACATTAAAATTATGCCAAGTAGCACTCCGCATCAAAAATTCTGTTTATCATTTACCTACTCGAGGACGAGCAGGAATTAAGCTTGGGGATGCTTGATACGTCTCCAATGTATCTATAATTTTTGATTGCTCCATGCTATATTATCTACTGTTTTGGACATTATTGGGCTTTATTATCCACTTTTATATTATTTTTGGGACTAACCTATTAACCGGAGGCCCAACCCAGAATTGCTGTTTTTGCCTGTTTTAGGGTTTCAAAGAAAAGGAATATCAAACGGAGTCCAAACGGAATGAAACCTTCGGGAACATGATTTTCTCAACAAACAAGACCCGAGAGACTTGGACCCTACGTCAATACACAAAAGAGGAGGCCACGAGGTAGGGGGGCGCGCCTACCCCCCATACGCGCCCTCCACCCTCGTGGGCCCCTTGTTGCTCCACCGACGTACTCCTTCCTCCTATATATACCTACGTACCCCCAAATGATCAGAGACGGAGCCAAAAACCTAATTCCACCGCCGCAACTTTCTGTATCCACGAGATCCCATCTTGGGGCCTGTTCCGGAGCTCCACCGGAGGGGGCATCGATCACGGAGGGCTTCTACATCAACACCATAGCCCTTCCGATGAAGTGTGAGTAGTTTACCTCAGACCTACGGGTCCATAGTTATTAGCTAGATGGCTTCTTCTCTATTTTTTGGATATCAATACAATGTTCTCCCCCTCTCTTGTGGAGAACTATTCGATGTAATCTTCTTTTTGCGGTGTGTTTGTTGAGACCGATGAATTGTGGGTTTATGGTCAAGTCTATCTATGAACAATATTTGAATCTTCTCTGAATTCTTTTATGTATGATTGGTTATCTTTGCAAGTCTCTTCGAATTATCAGTTTGGTTTGGCCTACTAGATTGATCTTTCTTGCAATGGGAGAAGTGCTTAGCTTTGGGTTCAATCTTGCGGTGTCCTTTCCCAGTGACAGTAGGGGCAGCAAGGCACGTATTGTATTGTTGCCATCAAGGATAACAAGATGGGGTTTTCATCATATTGCATGAGTTTATCCCTCTACATCATGTCATCTTGCTTAAGGCGTTACTCTGTTTTTAACTTAATACTCTAGATGCATGCTGGATAGCGGTCGATGAGTGGAGTAATAGTAGTAGATGCAGGCAGGAGTCGGTCTACTTGTCTCAGACGTGATGCCTATATACATGATCATACCTAGATATTCTCATAACTATGCTCAATTCTGTCAATTGCTCAACAGTAATTTGTTCACCCACCGTAGAATACCTATGCTCTCAAGAGAAGCCACTAGTGAAACCTATGGCCCCCGGGTCTATCTTTATCATATTAATCTCCTACTACTTAGTTATTTCCTTTGCTTTTTTACTTTGCCTTTATTTTACTTTGCATCTTTATCACAAAAATACCAAAAATATGATCTTATCATATCTATCAGATCTCACTCTCGCAAGTGGCCGTGTAGGGATTGACAACCCCTATTCGCGTTGGTTGCGAGGATTTATTTGTTTTGTGCAGGTACGAGGGACTCGCGCGTAGCATCCTACTGGATTGATACCTTGGTTCTCAAAAACTGAGGGAAATACTTACGCTACTTTGCTGCATCATCCCTTCCTCTTCGGGGAAAACCAACGCAGTGCTAAAGAGGTAGCACTTGGGAATTACTTTCGTCATCCCTTGCATATTATAGTTCATCACGAAGTTCCAGTAACTTGGTGATAGCGCCTACAGAACTTTGTCAATCACTATTTTATCTGGAAGATTAACTCCCACTTGATTCAAGTAATTGTAGTACCAAGACAACCTGAGCACATGCTCACTAGTTGAGCCATTCTCCTCCATCTTGTAGGCAAAGTATATTCATAGGTCTTCTACCTCTCGACACGGGCATGAGTATGAAATACATATTTCAACCCTTAGAACATCGTATATGCTCTGTGGCATTCAAAACGTTTTTGAAGTCCCGGTTCTAAGCCGTAAAGCATGGTGCACTAAACTATCAAGTAGTCATCATACCGAGCTTTACCAAACGTTCATAACATCTGTATCTGCTCCTGCAATAGGTCTGTCACCTAGCGGTGCATCAAGGACATAATTCTTCTGTGCAGCAATGAGGATAATCCTCAGATCACGGACCTAGTCCGCATCATTGCTACTCTCATCTTTCGACATAGTTTTTCTCTAGGAACATATCAAAAATAAATGTGGAGCTACATCGCGAGCTATTGATCTACAACATAGTTATGCAAATACTATCAGGACTAAGTTCATGATAAATTAAAGTTCAATTAATCATATTACTTAAGAATTCCCACTTAGATAGACATCCCTCTAGTCATCTAAATGATCACATGATCCAAATCAACTAAACCATGTCCGATCATCACGTGAGATGGAGTAGTTTTCAATGGTGAACATCACTATGTTGATCATATCTACTATATGATTCACGCTCGACCTTTCGGTCTCCAGTGTTCCGAGGACATATCTGCATATGCTAGGCTCGTCAAGTTTAACCCGAGTATTCCGCGTGTGCAAAACTGGCTTGCACCCGTTGTATGTGAACGTAGATCTAATCACACCCGATCATCACGTGGTGTCTGAGCACGATGAACTGTCGTAATGGTGCATACTCAAGGAGAACACTTATACCTTGAAATTTAGTGAGATATCATCTTATAATGCTACCGCTGTACTAAGCAAAATAAGAAGCATAAAATATAAACATCACATGTAATCAAAAAATGTGACATGATATGGCCATCATCATCTTGTGCCTTTGATCTCCATCTCCAAAGTACCGTCATGATCTCCATCGTCACCGGCATGACAGCATGATCTCCATCATCTTGATCTCTATCAACGTGTCATCACATGGTCGTCTCGCCAAATATTGCTTTTGCAACTATTGCTATCGCATAGCGATAAAGTAAAGCAATTGTATGGTGCTTGCATCTTATGTAATAAAGAGACAACCATAAGACTTCTGCTAGTTGCCGATAACTCCGTTACAAAACATGATCATCTCATACAATAAAATTTAGCATCATGTCTTGATCATATCACATCACAACATGCCCTGCAAAAACAAGTTAGACGTCCTCTACTTTGTTGTTGCAAGTTTTACGTGGTTGCTACGGGCTGAGCAAGAACCGTTCTTACCTGCGCATCAAAAACCACAACGCGGTATAGTGATTGCTTTTTGATCTTCAGAAAGAAACCTGTTCATTGAATCCGATTCAACTAAAGCTGGAGAAACAAACACCCACTAGCCACCTGTGTGCGAAGTACGTCGGTAGAACCAGTCTCGCGTAAGCGTACGCGTAATGTCGGTCTGGGCCGCTTCATCCAACAATGTCACTGAATCAAGAATCAACTAGTGATGGCAAGCAATATGCATATACCCAAGCCCACAACCCCTTTGTGTTCTACTCGTGCATATAACATCTACGCATAGACCTGGCTCGGATGCCACTGTTGGGGAACGCAGTAATTTCAAAAAAATTCCTACGCACATGCAAGATCATGGAGATGCATAGCAATGAGAGGGGAGAGTATCGTCCACGTACCCTCGTAGACCGTAAGCGGAAGCGTTATGAGAATGCGGTTGATGTAGTCGTACATCTTCACAATCCGACCGATCCAAGTACCGAATGCACGACACCTCCGAGTTCAGCACACGTTCAGCTCGATGATGTCCCACGAACTCCGATCTAGCAGAGCTTTGAGGGAGATTTTCGTCAACACGACGGCGTGATGACGGTGATGATGTTGCTACCAACGCAAGGCTTCACCTAAGCACTGCTACGATATGATCGAGGTGGATTATGGTGGAGGGAGGCACCGCACACGGCTTGGAACAATCAACTTGTGTGTCCATGGGGTGCCCCCCTCCCTGTATATAAGGGAGTGGAGGAGGGGGAGGGCCGACCCTCTACTATGGCGCGCCCTGGGGAGTCCTACTCCCACCGGGAGTAGGATTCCCCCTTCCATGTAGTAGGAGTAGGAGAGAAGGAAAGGGAAAAGAGAAGATAAGGAAGGAGGGGGCGCCGCCCCTCCCCCTAGTCCAATTCGGATTAGGCCTTGGGGGGGGGGGGCGTGTAGCCTCCTCTCTCTCTTTCCCCTAAAGCCCAATAAGGCCGATATACTCCCCGGCGAATTCCCGTAACTCTCCGGTACTCCGATAAATACCCGAACCACTCAGAACCTTTCCGATGTCCGAATATTGCCTTCCAATATATCGATATTTACGTCTCGAACATTTCGAGACTCCTCGTCATGTCCCTGATCTCATTTGGGACTCCGAACAACCTTCGATACATCAAAACACATAAACTCATAATACTGATCGTCACCGAACGTTAAGCGTGCGGACCCTACGGGTTCGAGAACTATGTAGACATGACCGAGACTCATCTCCGGTCAATAACCAATAGCGGAACCTGGATGCTCATATTGGCTCCTACATATTCTATGAAGATCTTTGTCGGTCAAAACCACATAACGGTATACGTTGTTCCCTTTGTCATCGGTATGTTACTTGCCCGAGATTCGATCGTCAGTATCTCAATACCTAGTTCAATCTCGTTACCAGCAAGTCTCTTTACTCGTTCCGTAATGCATCATCCCGCAACTAACTCATTAGTCACATTGCTTGCAAGGCTTATAGTGATGTGCATTACCGAGAGGGCCCAGAGATACCTCGGACAATCGGAGTGACAAATCCTAATCTCGATCTATGCCAACTCAACAAGTACCATCAGAGACACCTGTAGAGCACCTTTATAATCACCACTTACGTTGTGACATTTGGTAGCACACAAAGTGTTCCTCCGGTATTCAGGAGTTGCATAATCTCATAGTCAGAGGAACATGTATAAGTCATGAAGAAAGCAGTAGCAACAAACTAAACGATCATCGTGCTAAGTTAATGGAATGGGTCAAGTCAATCACATCATTCTCTAATGGTGTTATCCCGTTAATCAAATGACAACTCATGTCTATGGCTAGGAAACTTAACCATCTTTGATTCAACGAGCTAGTCAAGTAGAGGCATACTAGTGACACTCTGTTTGTCTATGTATTCACACATGTACTAAGTTTCCGGTTAATACAATTCTAGCATGAACAATAAACATTTATCATGATATAAGGAAATAAATAATAACTTTATTATTGCCTCTAGGGCATATTTCCTTCACTATATATGGTAGATACCCCCAAGAACCCATCAAGACGTCAGTGAAGACGCGGGAGGGGAACCATCGGGGACCCCAGCGGGCACGACGCCACCGCCACCAACGACCACACGACAGCAGTCGAGGCCGACAATCTGGGGGAGGATTTTGAAGCCTCCCCAGGACGGCATGCTTGTCCTGAAGGAATCGCCGAGGATGTGGACCCCATTGACCTCTTTGAAGGGGGCGGCGACAATTACTTACCTCAATCCGAGGAGGATGACAACCTCGGTACCGAGGACTTTATAGTCCCTGAGGACCCCTTTGAACAAAAACAGTTACAATGGCAGCTTGTGGCCACCGCCCGAAGCATGAAATGGAAGCAGCAGCTGCTGCAAGCCAATCAAGACGCACTGAATGACAAGTGGGTCGAAATACTCTCGGCCGAGCAAGACCTCTAAGAACGACACGATAGTGCACCTAAATCTTACCCACGCAGGCGTTTTCTACCCTAGTTCAATGAAGAACTAACCGACAATGTGCCTCTAACACGCGGACGGGCTGATCAACCTGACCGACCCCCTAGAGGGCGCGACAGGCTAGCAAGGGAAAATTTTCACACCCAAACAGTGACACGCTGTCACGACAAGGATCATGTTGATTACCTCGAGCTTTACGATGCATGATGCCGGATAGAGGTGAACCGGGCGCCCCCTCGGTCCATCTACGGATTGATACGTCTCCAACATATCTATAATTTTTTATTGTTCCATGCTATTATATTATCTGTTTTGGATGTTCTATATGCATTAATATGCTGTTTTATATTATTTTGGGACTAACTTATTAACCTAAAGCCTAGTGCTAGTTTATGTTTTTCCTTGTTTTTGAGTTTTACAGAAAAAGAATATAAAAAAGAGTCCAAACGACCTGAAAATTTACGGTGATTTTTTATATACTAGAAGAGACCTACGGAGCATCGGAGTTGGGCCAGAAGAGTCCCGAGGCAACGACAAGGGTAGGGGGCGCGCCCCTGGCTTGTGGGTCCCTCGGGCACCCCCTGACTTGTTTCCAACGCAAAAAATCCTTATAAATATAGAAACCTCTGAAAAGAACCCTAGATCGGAAGTTCCGCCGATGCAAGTCTCTGTAGCCACGAAAAACCAATAAGGAGCCCGTTCTGGCACCCTGCTAGAGGGGGAAACCATCACCGGAGGCCATCTTCATCATCCCGGCGGCCACCATGATGAGGAGGGAGTAGTTCACCCTCGGGGCTGAGGGTATGTACTAGCAGCTATGTGTTTGATCTCTCTCTCTCTCTCGCGTTCTTGATTTGGCACGATCTTGATGCACCGCGAGCTTTGTCACTATAAATAGTTGGATCATATGGTGTTTCTCCCCCTCTATCTTCTTGTGATGAATTGAGTTTTACCTTTGAGGTTTCACTATTATCGGATTGAGTGCTATTATGGATTTGAGAACACTTGATATATGTCATGCGTGGGATACCCGTGGTGACAATGGGGTGTTCTATTGATTCACTTGATGTATGTTTTGGCACTCAACTCACCGATTCCCGAGGTGACATTGGGGTAATCTAAGGTTGATGCACATTTTCGTCCTTGTTTCTCCGATAGGAATCTTGGGGCACTCTTTGAGGTTCTTTGTGTTGGATTGAATATCATGAATCTGAAATTGTTTGATGCATATCGTATAATTGACCTACGGATACTCGTGGTGACATTGGAGTATCTAGGTGACATTAGGATTGATTTATATGTATCATATGGTGTTATTTTACTATGAACTCTAGGGCTGTTTGTGACACTTATAGGAATAGCTCAATGGATTGATCGGAAAGAATAACTTTGAGGTGGTTTCGTACCCCACAAACAATTTCATCTTATGTTCTCCGCAATAGGAACTTTGGAGTGACTCTTTGTTGCACGTTGAGGGATTGTTATGTGATCCAAATATGTTATCATTGTTGAGATAATTTGCGCTAGTGAAAGTATGAACCTTAGGCCTTGTTTTCAAGCATTGCAATACCATTTTTGCTCACTTTTGTTACTAGTTACCTTGTTGTTTTTATTTTTTTAGATTACAAAAACCTATTCTGCTATCCATATTACACTTGTATCACCATCTCTTCGCCGAACTAGTGCACCTATACAATTTACCATTGTATTGGGTGTGTTGGGGACACAACAGACTCTTTGTTATTTGGTTGCAGGGTTGTTTGACAGAGACCATCTTCAGCCTACGCCTCCGACGGATTGATAAAACCTTAGTTCATCCGCTTGAGGGAAATTTGCTACTGTCCTACAAAACTCTGCGCTTGGAGGCCCAACACGAGTCTATAAGAAGAAAGTTGCGTAGTAGACATCAAGCTCTTTTCTGGCGCCGTTGCCGCGGAGGTGAGTGCTTGAAGGTATATATCTTTAGATCTTGCAATTGAATCTTTTAGTTTATTGTTTTATCACTAGTTTATTCTATAAAAGAAAACTACAAAAAATGGAATTTAGGTTGCCTCATATACTTCATCTTTTTAATGTCTTTCGTGAAAATGATGGAAAGGATAATTGTGCTCAAGTGTTAGAAGAAGATGTCAATAAAATGTTGGGCACTAAATATTTGAATGATGAGCATGATTGCAATGTTGTTAGTATGAATTCTTTGAATATCCATGATGCTAATGCTATGCAAAGCCATAAGCTTGGGGATGCTATGTTTGATGAAGATGATATCTTTTGTCCCCCAAGTTTTGATGAGCAAATTTATTATGATGATAGCATGCCTCCTATTTATGATGATTATATTGATGAAAGTGGGTTTGGAAGATTTTCAACTTTAGATAATAATTATCCCACTATTTTGGAGGGTGTTGAATCTTATTAAAATATTGATAAAAGTGGATTTGGAGAGGTCTTGACTTTATTTAATGATGATTCCACTATTTCGGAAGAGGTTTCAATTAATTATGAGAACAAAGTTGCTATCTACGATGATTATTGTGATGACATGTATGCTATAAAGAGTAATGATAACCATGAAACTTGTCATCATGATTTTAATTTTCAATTGGACTATGCCTCCCATGATAGTTATTTTGTTGAATTTGCTCCCACTATTATGAATGAGAAGAATTTTGCTTATGTGGTGAGTAGTAAAATTTCTATGCTTGTGGATCATGAAAAGAATGCTTTATGTGATATTTATATTGTTGAATTCATTCATGATGCTACTGAATATTATTATGAGAGAGGCACTTATGCTTTTACGTATCTCAATAATATCAAGTTTCCTATATCCGTGTTGAAAATCTTGAAGTTTTGCTTGCTTTACCATCCTATGCTAGTTGATTCTTGCTCCCATAAATTGTTTGCTCACAAAATCCCGATGCATAGGAAGTGGGTTAGACTTAAATGTGCTAGTCATATGCTCCATGATGCTCCCATTATGTTTCAATTCTTATCTTTCATATGAGCATCATTGAAATCAGCATGCCTAGTTAGAAAGGCATTAAAGAAAAACACTTGTTGGGAGACAACCCAATATTTATACCTACTGTTTTTGTGTGTTCACATGATTAGGCTAATGTAGTAATCATGTTTTATAGCTTTTGTTTCAATAAAGTGCCAAGTAAGACCTTTTGGATGGTCTATGGTGATAGTTGATTTGATCTTGCTGAAAAACAGAAACTTTTGCGCTCATTCCCAGAATTTTAGAAATTCAAAGAAGCGTGATTTTGATCTTAAGTTTCTACAAAAGATTGATATAGAAATTTCCTAGATCTTCCTAATTTTCAGAATTTTTCGAATTACAGAAGTATACGAAGTTTCTAGATTACTACAGATTGTTCTATTTTTGACAAATTCTATTTTCATTGTGTTGTTTGCTTATTTTCTTGAATCTATGGATAGTATCGGAGGGTATGAACCATGGAAAAGTTGGAATACAATAGATATAACACCAATATAAATTTAGAATGAGTTCACAACAGTACCTAAGTGGTGAAGTTTTCAAGTTTTGGGTAAAGTTTTGATGGACAATGGAACAAGGAGTGGCAAGAGTCTAAGTTTGGGGATGCCCAAGGAACCCCAAGGTAATATTCAAGGATAACCAAGCATATAAGCTTGGGGATGCCCCGAATGGCATCCCCTCTTTTGTCTTCAATCCATCGGTAAAATTACTTGAGGCTATATTTTTATTTACCACATGATATGAGTTTTGCTTAGAGCGTCATTTTCTTTTGTTGAGATTTTCTTGCTGCTATTTATAATAATGTTTTGCATCTTTTAGTTCAATAAAAAGGTCAAGAATATCCTTTACCATGCTTATTTTGCAACTCTATATGTTGTTGTTTTGAAAACAAAAAGCTTTCTATCATTATCTAAATATTTATGAATAGCCAGAACATGGTAAAATCTTCAAATTTTTACACAATGAGTAACAATAAATTTTCTATAGTGTGGTAAGTTTTGAGAATTTGTGGAGTTAGATAAGTATGATTCCTCTTGCATTCTTTACAGACTATTCTGTTTAGATAGATTGCTGTTATGTTTGCATTATTTGCATATGTTTGCTTGTTTATTGATTCTATTTGAGGATAGGAGTAGTAAGGTTATTGCATTGATTTATACTAACTCATCTCACGAGTTCTTGTTGAGTTTTGTGTGGATGAAGTTTTAAAGATTTAGGGAAACCGTGACATAAAAGGAATTAGGGAGACACAAAAGCTCAAGCTTGGGGATGCCCAAGGCATCCCTAATTAATATTTCAAGAAGTCTCAAGCAGCTAAGCTTGGGGATGCCCAAGTTGGCATCCCACCTTTCTTCTTCAACAATGATCGGTCAGTTTGGTTGAACCTAAGTTTTTGCTTCTTCACATGATATGTGATATCCTTGAAATGTCATATTATTTTGTTTTGCTTGCTGTTAAGTACTTAAGATATGAAATTTTATTTATGAGAGAGAGTCTTCACATAGCTACATAATTATTCAACTACTCATTGATCTTCATTTATATCTTTTTGGAGTAGTTTGTCAGTTTCAAGAAGGATATAATAAAAACTTTCAAAGAGCTTTGGATAATATGAGAAGTTTGATTCCTTGCATATTGTTTTGAGATATAAAGATGGTGATATTAGAGTCATGCTAGTTAGTAATTGTGGATTGCTATAAATACTTGTGTTAAAGTTTGTGATTCCCGTAGCATGCATGTATGGTGAACCGTTATGTGATGAAGTTGGAGCATGATTTATTTATTGATTGTCTTCCCTATGAGTGGCGGTCGGGGACGAGCGATGGTCTTTTCCTACCAATCTATGCCCCTAGGATCATGCGTGTAGTACTTGGTTTCGATAGCTAATAGACTTTTGCAATAAGTATGTGAGTTCTTTATGACTAATGTTGAGTCCATGGATTATACGCACTCTCACCCTTCCACCATTGCTAGCCTCTCTAGTAGCTGTAACATTCACCGGTGCATTACACCCACCATATACCTTCCTCAAAACAGCCACCATACCTACCTATTATGGCATTTCCATAGCCATTCCAAGATATATTTCCATGCAACTTCCACCATTCCGTTTATTATGACACATACCATCATTGTCATATTGCTTTGCATGATCATGTAGTTGGCATAGTATTTGTGGCTTGGCCACCGTTCATACTTTTTATACATGTCACTTTGATCATTGCACATCCCGGTACACCGCTGGAGGCATTCATATAGAATCATATCTTTGTTCTAGTATTGAGTTGTAATTCTTGAGTTGTAAGTAAATAAAAGTTTGATGATTATCATTATTAGAGCATTGTCCCATGTGAGAAAACGATGATGGAAGCTATGATTCCCTCACAAGTCGGGATGAGACTCCGGACTTAACAAATAGAAGAGGCCAAAGATCCCAAAATAAAAAAGAGGCCAAAGAGCCCAAACAAAAAATGAGAGAAAAAGAGAGAAGGGACAATGTTACTATCCTTTTACCACACTTGTGCTTCAAAGTAGCACCATGTTCTTCATGATAAAGAGTCTCCTATTTTGTCACTTTCATATACTAGTGGGAATTTTTTATTATAGAACTTGGCTTGGATGTTCCAATTATGGGCTTCCTCAAAATGCCCTAGGTCTTCGTGAGCAAGCGAGTTGGATGCACACCCACTAGTTTCTTTTTGAGATTTCATACACTTATAGCTCTAGTGCATCCGTTGCATGGCAATCCCTACTCACTCACATTGATATCTATTGATGGGCATCTCCATAGCCCTTTGATACGCCTAGTTGATCTCCACAACCACCATATTCTATTCCACCTATAGTGCTATATCCATGGCTCACGCTCATGTATTGCATGAAAGTTGAAAAGGTTTGAGAACAGCAAAAGTATGAAACGATTGCTTGGCTTGTCATCGGGGTTGTGCATGATTTAATACTTTGTGTGATGAAGATGGAGCATAGCCAGACTATATGATGTTGTAGGGATAACTTTCTTTGGCCATGTTATTTTGAGAAGGCATGATTGCTTTATTAGTATGCTTGAAGTATTATTGTTTTTATGTCAATATTAAACTTTTATTTTGAATCTTATGGATCTGAATATTCTCGCCACAATAGAGAAGATTACTTGGATAAATATGTTAGGTAGCATTCCACATCAAAATTCTGTTCTTATCATTTACGTACTCAAGGGCGAGCATGAATTAAGCTTGGGGATGCTTGATACGTCTGCAACGTATCTATAATTTTTTATTGTTCCATGCTATTATATTATCTGTTTTGGATGTTTTATATGCATTAATATGCTATCTTATATTATTTTTGGGACTAACTTATTAACCTAGAGCCCAGTGCTAGTTTCTGTTTTTTCCTTGTTTTTGAGAGTTACAGAAAAGGAATATCAAATGGAGTCCAGACGAGCTTAAAATTTACGGTGATTTTTTATGGACCAGAAGAGACCTACGGAGCATCGGAGTTGGGCCATAAGAGTCCCGAGGCGACCACAAGGGTAGGGGAGCCCCCCTAGGGCACGCCCCTGGCTTGTGGGGTCCCTCAGGCACCCTATAACTTGTTTCCAATGCCAAAAATCCTTATAAATATAGAAACCTCCGAAAAGAACCCTCGATCGGAAGTTCCGCAGCCGCAAGCCTCTGTAGCCACGAAAAACCAATCAGGAGCCCGTTTTGGCACCCTGTCGAAGGGGGAAACCATCACCGGAGGCAATCTTCATCATCCCGGCGGCCACCATGATGAGGAGGAAGTAGTTCACCCTTAGGGCTGAGGGTATGTACCAGTAGCTATGTGTTTGATCTCTCTCTCTCTCTCTCTCCCATGTTCTTGATTTGGCATGATCTTGATATACCGTGAGCTTTGTTACTATAGTTGGATCATATGGTGTTTCTCCTCCTCTGTCTTCTTGTGATGAATTGAGTTTTACCTTTGGGGTTTCACTATTATCAGATTGAATACTATTATGGATTTGAGAACACTTAATGTATGTCTTGAGTGGGATACCCGTGGTGACAATGGGGTGTTCTATTGATTCACTTGATGTATGTTCTGGAACTCAACTCACGGATTCCCGAGGTGACATTGGGGTAATCTATGCATAGGGGTTGATGCACATTTTCATCCTTGTTTCTCCGGTAGGAATCTTGGGGCACTCTTTGAGGTTCTTTGTGTTGGATTGAATATTATGAATCTGAAATTGCTTGATGCATATCGTTTAATTGACCCACGGATACTTGTGGTGACATTGGAATATCTAGGTGACATTAGGGTTGATTGATGTGTATCATATGGTGTTACTTTACTACGAACTCTAGGGCTGTTTGTGACACTTATAGGAATAGCTCAATGGATTGATTGGAAAGAATAACTTTGAGGTGGTTTTGTACCCTACAAACAATTCCATCTTATGTTCTCCACGATAGGAACTTTGGAGTGACTCTATGTTGCACGTTGAGGGATTGTTATGTGATCCAAATATGTTACCATTGTTGAGAGAATTTGCACTAGTGAAAGTATGAACCCTAGGCCTTGTTTTCAAGCATTGCAATACCATGTTTGCTCACTTTTGTTACTAGTTACCTTGCTGCTTTTATATTTTAGATTAGAAAACCTATATCTACTATCCATATTACACTTGTATCACCATCTCTTCGCCGAACTAGTGCTCCTATAGAATTTACCATTGTATTGGGTGTGTTGGGGACACAAGAGACTCTTTGTTATTTGGTTGCAGGGTTGTTTGAGACAGACCATCTTCATCCTACGCCTCCCACGGATTGATAAAACCTTAGGTCATCCACTTGAGGAAAATTTGCTATATCCCATAAAACTCCGCGCTTGGAGGCCCAACACGAGTCTACAATAAGAAGGTTGCGTAGTAGGCATCACAGATCAAGAGGGTGTGCGCCTACAGGACTCAACGGCTATGACGCCTGGACGGACATGAATGACCGAGCTAGGGATCGAGCTTATACACAGATATCTCCAGATGTCCGACGCGACACTGCTTGGTTCAGAGGCCCTGCTCACCGATATGTTTCACAGACAAGGTGATGGAACATCAGTTCCCTGATGGGTTTAAACCCATCAACATCGAATCATAAGATGGCACAATTGACCTAGCAGTGCGGATTGAAGACTTCCTTCTCCATATGGACAATAGAGACGATCTCCACGCTATCAAATATTTGCCGCTCAAGCTAAAGGGGTCGGTGAGGCATTGGCTAAATAGCCTGCCTCCTCATTCCATCGGGAGCTGGGAAGCACTCGAGGATACCTTTAGTGCAAACTTCTAGGGCCTATTGCCCCAAAGTTCAATCTGTGGTCGGCTTGCCCGATCACATTTGACAAACATGACCAGCATAAGGCATGGCGGATCAACTGTGTTGGTTCTGGACCGATGTTGATGGATTCCATCTGACGTGCGTCCTCAAGGATGGAGGCAGTAGCCTCAATCTAATCTACGCGGACACGATTAGAAAGATGGGCATCGACTCATCTCGGATCAAGCCCAACACCACCACTTTTAAAGATGTCATACTGATAACCCACAAGTATAGGGGATCGTTTGTAGCCTTTTTCGATAAATAAGAGTGTCAAACCCAACAAGGAGCTAAAGATAGAACAAATATTCCCTCAAGTTCTATCGACCACTGAAACAACTCTATGCACACTTAACGTTTGCTTTACCTAGAACAAGAAATAAAGTAGAAGTACTTTGCGAGAATAAAACAACAAATAAATTGCAAGGTAATAAAAGTAGATAGCTTTTGTCAACAAGAAAGTCATTTGTCCCTAGGCAATCGATAACTAGACCGGTAATCATTCATGCAATTTTGTATGAGGGAGAGGCATGAGCTAACATACTTTCTCTACTTGGATCATATAAACTTATGATTGGAACTCTAGCAAGCATCCACAACTACCGAAGATCATCAAGGTAAACCCAACCATAGCATTAAAAATTAAGTCTTCTTTACTCCCATCCGCAACAACCCACTTATCCGTGTTCAAGCTTCTGTCACTCCGGCAACCGACAATAAGCGAACCATGAACATATTGCAACACCCTACATCGGGGACCCCGCACGTTTGCACGAGACGGAGGGCACCGTAGGACAGCGCCATAATAAAATATACACTCATACGAACTGAGGGAGTCCTGGATTAGGGGGTATCCGGACAGCCGGACTATAACCTTTGGCCGGACTATTGGACTATGAAGATACAAGATTGAAGACTTTGTCCCATGTCAGGATGGGACTCTACTTGGCGTGGAAGGCAAGCTAGGCAGTACGGATATGGATATCTCCTCCTTTGTAACCGACCTTGTGTAACCCTAACCCTCTCTAGTGTCTATATAAACCGGAGGGTTTTAGTCCGTAGAACAACATACAATCATACCATAGGCTAGCTTCTAGGGTTTAGCCTCTCCGATCTTGTGGTAGATCAACTCTTGTAATACTCATATCATCAAGAATAAATCAAGCAGGACGTAGGGTTTTACCTCCATCAAGAGGGCCCGAACCTAGGTAAAACATCATGTTACCATCCGCCTTAGACGCACAGTTCGGGACCCCCTACCCGAGATCCTCCAGTTTTGACACCGACATTGGTGCTTTCATTCAGAGCTCCTCTGTGTCGTCGCCGTTAGGCTTGATGGCTCCTACGATCATCGATAGCGATGCAGTCCAGGGTGAGACTTTTCTCCCCGGACAGATCTTTGTGTTTGTCGGCTTCGCACTGCGGGCCAACGCGCTTGGCCGTCTGGAGCAGATCGAAAGTTACGCCCCTGGCCACCAGGTCAGGTTTGGAAGCTTAAACTACACGGCCGATATCCGCGGAGACTTGATCTTCGACGAATTCGAGCCTCTGCCTTGTGCGTCACGCGGTCACGATGAGTACGATTTAGCTCTACCATCAGACAATGTTCAGGAGATCGCACCGGTAGCCACTCCGACCCTCAATTCGGAGCCAGTTGCACCGTCCGTGGATGGGTGGATGGACCCCGCCACGGAGGCCTTACCCTCAGCGGCGATCGAGCCGAACATCGACCTTACCCTTCACGAGAGCCGTGTTGTCAAATTGCCGGATCCTTCTCCGGCCACGGACTCCGAACCGCTTGCGCCCGTGCCTATCGAATCCGATTGGGCGCTGATCATGGATTTTACCTCCACGGACGTGTTTCAACACTCACCCTTCGGTGACATACTGAATTCACTAAGGTATCTCTCCTTGTCAGGAGAATCCTGGCCGAACCATGTCCGGCAGGACCGGGGTACGGATGACGAAGAAATTCGTCTCCCGCCCACCACCCACTTAGTAGCCACTGTCGACGATTTAACCGACATGCTCGATTATGACTCCGAAGACATCGACGGTATGGGTGACGATGCAGGAGACAAACAGGAACCACTGCCCACAGGGCATTGGACGCCCACTTCATCACATGACGTATACATGGTGGACACACCAAAAGAAAACGACAACGAGGAACGGAAGGACGCAACGGAGGGCTGTCCCCTCGAGAAGCAGTCAAAGCGGTGGCGTAAGCGCCACCCCAAATCCCGCCTTGGCAGAAACAACGATCATATAGACCCAGCGTTAGAGCGAGGCGAACCATCACCTGTCCACGGCAACTCAGATAATCAAACCAAACAACCCGACTCTGCCAAAGATAATAGTCCGGACGACATCACACAAGACAGACACCCGGAGAAACAGAATGCCCATCAAAGGCTTGTTGCTACCGTGAGGAGTCTAAAAAAGCAGAAGCAAAGGCTCAAAGCTGCACAAGACACACTCCGAATCAGATGGAGTAAAGTACTCAACACAGCAGCGAAGTACGGCGGTAATCGCCACACCAAGAGCTACCCGAAGCGGAAGTTGCTATCCGAATTCGATGAGGAGGCCTTAGATCCCCCACAACCAAAAATTTAAATGGCAATCCGACCGGAAAGACGACCTCACGGCCGACATAGAGCGGCAAACGACGCCGCACATGAACCAGTATGCGACCCGCGTAAGGGCTCGCATCAAAAGGACGGCGCAACAAGATCCATCTACGGACCACGCAAACGCGCTCCAGCATGCAATGCAACTCCACATACATCCGAACACAATGGTACACCCAAATACAGGGGTGCCTCACACCCCCTATGTTTCACCGACGAAGTGCTGGACCACGAATTTCCAGAGCGATTCAAACCCGTAAACATAGAGGCATACGACGGAACAACAGACCCTGGGGTCTGGATTGAGGACTATACCCTCCATATCCATATGGCTCGAGGAGATGATCTCCATGCCATCAAGTACTTACCCCTCAAGCTCAAAGGGCCAGCTCGTCACTGGCTTAAAAGCCTCCCCGAAAGCTCCATTGGAAGCTGGGAAGAGCTCGAAGACGCTTTTCGGGCAAATTTTCAAGGGACTTATGTCCGACCTCCGGATGCGGACGATTTGAGTCATATAACTCAACATCCCGGAGAGTCAGCCCGAAAGCTTTGGAACAGGTTTCTTACTAAAAAGAACCAAATAGTCGACTGTCCAGACGCCGAAGCCTTGGCAGCTTTTAAGCATAGCGTCCGAGATGAATGGCTTGCCAAACACCTCGGCCAAGAAAAGCCGAGAACAATGGCAGCATTAACAAGCCTCATGACCCGCTTTTGCGCGGGCGAGGACAACTGGCTAGCCCAATGCAACACCAGCAACCCAAGTACATCCGAAGTTAGAGATGGAAACGGGAAATCATGACGCAACAAAAATAATAAGCGCCGGAATAAAGAAGACAACCCGAAGAGCACGACGGTTAACGCCGGATTCAGAAGCTCTCAGCCAGGTCAGCAAAAGCCACCCTCTAAAGGCAGCAGAGACGAACTGTCCAGCCTAAACAAAATTCTAGACCAAATATGTCAGATCCATAGCACCCCTGGTAAACCCGCTAATCATACCCACAAAGAATGTTGGGTCTTCAAGCAGTCCGGCAAGCTCAACGCCGTACACAAGGGGGAGGATACACCAAGCGAAGACGAGGATGAGCCTCTCAAGCAAGACACGGGGGAACAAAAGAAATTTCCACCAGAAGTCAAAACAGTAAACGTGTTACACGTGATCAAGGGGAGAAACAAAGCGGCACTCCCAGAGAAATATGCCCAAGGGCCTATCACCGCGGAGTCCTGCCATTGGTCGTCTCAACCGATCACTTTCGACCATCGGGATTACTCAGCAAGTATCCGGCGTGTAGGATGGGCTGCCTTGGTATTAGACCCAATAATTGACGGATACCTCTTCACACGAGTCCTGATGGATGGTGGCAGCAGTCTAAACTTGATATATCAAGACACAGTCCGCAAAATGGGGATAGAGCCATCAAAAATTCGCCACATCAATACTACCTTTAGAGGAGTAACGCCAGGCTCAGGGGCTCATTGCACGAGCTCCCTACTACTAGAGGTTATATTCGGCTTCCCCGATAACTTCCGTAGCGAAAATTTAACCTTCCACATTGTTCCGTTCCAAAGTGGCTATCAAGCACTACTCGGACGTGAAGCTTTCGCTCGCTTCAACGCAATACCGCATTGCGCTTCCCTCACGCTTAAGATGCCCGGTCCACGTGGCATCATTATAGTAAGTGGAAATATTGAGCGATCCTTGCACGCCGAAGAGAGTGCGACTGCCTCGGCAGCCGCACACTAAAACGGCCTCACCAACTAAAGCATTTGATAGGTCGTCAAGACCACGGACACGGTCAGATGAGTCCGGCGCAGCTATATGTAATCCATACAGGTTCGACGGCCACACCCCTGTTATAAAAACAAGGGGCTCCACGCGCGTAAACAAGTGGCAATTTTCGCTCATCTTGAATTGTACATGGTTTATTTAATATAACCTACCTTTTTGCACGACAACTTTTCACCTAAGTTCCTCTCTTTTACAAATGACCATCGTGCTACACCCGTCCAGGATACGGCACAATGGAGACACAGGCGCAGATGTGCAACAGGGACCCGTTCCAAGGATTCTTTTTAGATTAAGACCATGCGTAAACCTTTCTTACTGTCTCTTGTTGATACACATCCCTCGGATTTTTAGTACTATTGAGAAGGAGGCTGATGTCTTGGCATGTGGCCACGTCAGAATAATGCACGTACCTGGACACCAGGGGCTTCTTACAAAGGGCACCGTTTAGGCCCGGTTTATACCATAAAGACCGAATACCTTAGGGAGTGTTCGGCGTCGCGAGTTTGGCCTTATATGCATCAGCTTCGAATCATGTCTTTTGTCAAATGTTGGGTTTGCCCGGCTCCTGTGTTTTGCTGCCTTATGTTCCGCTCTATCGGCTAAGGCGACACCAGGAGAACTACTACGATTGTGCCCCGGTTCATCTGGACGAGCACCTCAGTAGAGAAAGCCGAAAACTGACTGTCATGATATAGCGTGAGACTGGTCAACCACTCGATGACCTATGAGAATGTTAGAATTCCTCCGCCTTAATGAAGGGCCGTTTCCTGGCCAGGCATGTATGCACCCCGAATTCGGGAGAGTGCGGAGCCACCAGGGGCTATATAGTAGCCCCACCGTCAAACTCCTATGGCTAAGTGAAAGTGTTAAAGCATTATAGTCCGGTTGCCTCGTTCGCTGCGCTATCACCTCCTTAATAGGACCAAGACATTGGATTGAGTGTGAACACGCGTCTTCTGCGAACACCTCCGCATTATATGCGTGGGGGTTGAAGCCGACGACTGCAATCTTTTAGGTTATATACATATATACATAAACGGCCGCACAGGAGGCATCATATCACTTTCAGGCAAAAGTATAAATACAGCCTTAATAAATTTCATAAACATTGTTTTTACAATGGGAATACATGTCACTCAAACATAATATTCTTTGAGCACTGGGCCTCTATCGAACGAGCGCCCTCAAGAACTTCTTCAAAATAGTGCTCGACTGCCACTCGACCTATGGCCGAACCCTGCGCCGCGACAGTGGTGGCATCCATCTCCGCCCAGTATGTTTTGACACGAGCAAGGGCCATCCGCGAGGCCTTCTATGCACGCCGACCTCTTCATCGCATTAATGCATGGCACCGCACCAAGGAACTGCCGCACCAAGCTAAAATAGCTGTTCGGCTTTGGCCTTTCTGGCCACAGATGATCCACAATAGACCTCATGGCGAGTCCGGACAATCTATTGAGTTTGGCCCATTCGGCAAGCTGATCAGTCAATGGAAGCGGACGCTCTGGAACATTAAATTGCGACCAGAACAACTTGTCCACTTCACGATCTGTTTGATCTCGGAAGTATTCGGCCGCATCGATAGCGCTCGCCGCTAAGTCCATATATGCGTCGGCCGAACTCCACAGCCGATCCAGAGGGGCATACCGTGGATCGCCGAACTTCCTCCGCAGCATAAAGGGCTTCCCAGCCACAATGTCCCCGGCTTCACGCAGTTCCTCCTTCTTCACTCTCATTGCAGAGCGGGTGTCTTTGGTCTCCATTGTGGCCTTTTCAAGGTCTGTCGCCTTCGCTCGGTTTTCTTCTTCAAGGAACTGGCAACGGTCGGCAGCGTCTTTTAACTTTACAGCCATCTTGGCCATTTTCTCTTTGCTCTCGCAATGCGCGGCCTTCTCGGCTCTCAACTCTTCGGCCGCCTTCAAAGCAGCCGCATTACTAATCCTTGCTTGTTCTTTGGCTCAGGCAAGTTCCGCCCGAAGGGTCTCCACGGTGGCAGCTCCATCTGCAGTCACAACTTATTAAAGATACTGGCATCACGCTACTCTTCCTATGTGACATTCACCAGAAAACATTACTTACCCTGTGCCTCGTCAAGCCGCTTGTTAACAAGCTCAATGTCGGCATCTGCCGCATCCAGTTGCCGCTTTAGTTCGGCAAACTCATTAGTCCGGCTAGCCACCGGAGCTTCCACCACCTGCACATAAATGCGGTATGGTTATTACCTGGGACTACGATCCTCTGTTTGCCGCCGTTCTCGGTGACAACCAGAGTCTCAGGGGCTACTATCTACACAGGGCACACCTAAAAATGTGCGGTACTATCACAAATGTATATCATTTCACGTACCTCAAAACCCGTCAGTAGACTCATAAAGGCTTCATGCAACCCGCTTTCGGCGGCAGAAATCCTTTCAATCACTGTACCCATCAATGTACGGTGTTCTTCTGAGATAATTGCTCGCTCTAGCTGATCCCTCAGTGCGTCCGACCGCACACTAGACGGTGTCGGATTCTTTTGGTTGCTCTCTTCAAGAGCCGGACACTGGGGACTTCGGGCGACCATAGGATTATCTTCTAGCCTCACCTGATCCGGCGAGGCCCTCCGTGATGACACTTCAAGGTCGCCCGCTTCTTGAGCGGGGGAGTCCGGGGGAGGCGTTTCGCTCTCCATCATCTCCGGGAGAAGATCCCCCGAAGACGAGCTCTGTTGAGAAGGGCTAAGATCTGAACTGCAAGATAAATGCTTCGGTTATTTTCCTCAGAGGTAAGGTAGTATATCTTCACTATTAAAGTACTTTTTGATTACTTACAACTCGTTAGAGGGCTGATCCCCGCGCGGACTTTGTGCGGCAAGAGCACCCTCCAAGGCAGGACCCTCTGGTGGAGATTTCTTCCCCCATTTGGAAACCTTGGTTTCCAGATCTTCAGAGGTAGTCCTCTTCCTTCCCCGGGGTGAGAGAATGTCAGATTCCTCCCCTTGGTTATCCTCCCTCACAGAGGCGCTCGTTCCCTCGGTCGGAATAGGTGGCGGTGGAGGCCCGCTTTCGCCCTCTTTATTCCCCCCTTCATCTTCCTTTGAGGGCACCGGGCAAGGTGCTGGCTCGAGCATCTTCTCCAGCACCGGATTGTCCAAGCCTTCAGGAAGGGGGGCCGAACACCGGATCATCTTCGCCTTTGTTATCCAGTCCTAGTCAAAGAGCGATTCTTCAGAATGATGTTATGATAAATAAAAGACAGTGTGTTCGGCTAGAGGATTACTTACTTGGGCCGCGGTGCAGTTGCTGCTCAGGCCCACGTCCTCGGTGGTGTCCGGACACTCTATTTGTGGTCCGAAGAACGATTTATACATCTCCTCGTGCGTCAGGCCAAGGAAATTCTGAATAGCGCGCGGTCCTTCCGGGTTGAATTCCCACAAGCGGAGGGGCCGGCATTTGCAAGGCTGGACTCGACGAACCAGCATGACTTGCACCACCATAACCAGACTGAAATCTCCTTCGAAGAGATCTTGAATGCGGCTCTGCAGTATAGGCATGTCCTTGGCTGGACCCCAGCTCAGCCCTCTGCTAATCCATGACATCAGTTGTGGTGGAGGGCTCGAGCGGAAAGCAGGGGCAACCACCCTCTTGGCGCTTCTGGGAGCTGTGATGTAAAACCACTCCCGTTGCCATAATCCGGACACCTCTGGAAAGGAACCCTTTGGCCATGGAGCTCTAGCGATCTTGCTTATTAATGCGCCTCCGCACGCTACATGCTGCCCCTCGACAATAAATGGAGCTCTAGCGATCTCCGGCTTCACGTCAAAGGTCTTGAGCCACAGGCCGAAGTGAGGGGTAATGCGGAGGAAGGCCTCACATACGACAATAAATGCCGAGATGTGGAGAAAGGAGTCCGGGGCTAGATCGTGGAAATCTAGCCCGTAATATGCCGGGGTGCTGATCCACGGGCACCTATGGGACCGGCGGACCGGGTCCCTTTCGGTTCGGCGGGGGCGGAGGTCGCGCAAAGAGCAGATCGAGGTGAAGCACGCGAGCGATTTACCCAGGTTCGGGCCGCACGGATGCGTAAAACCCTACTCCTGCTTTTTGGTTTTGTATTGATTTCTAGCTCGAGAGCGCGGAGTGCTACAGTACACACCAGCGGCTAGCAAGACCGAGCGTGAGTGTTCGAACTGGCTAACCCCCTCCTCTGCGTTGCACACGAGCCTCCTTTTATATGCTCAAGGGGTTACCGATAGGTGGCAACGGAGGTAAAGGGAAAAAAATGGGAAGGTGCTGTGGTAGGCACAGCTACCTGTTACAGTGTATCATACCTAACCCTGGCGGCAGGGGACAAGGGCATTAATTGCCCGTCTGTGTCGCCTAAACAGTACCGAAAGGGACCGCTAGGGACGCCACCGTTTGCCACGATGGTTATCTTGTCAGCGCTTGCTTGCCACCACGCACCCCTAGCTGCACGACCTCCTGCCACGTGTGCTTGGGAGGGTCCTAGAGCGACACGTTGGCGGGTGTGCTGGAGCGCGGGCACGAAGTGGGGGTTTCCCGCGGCAAGCTCCTTGCCGCGGTCGTCGTCTTGTCGTGTTCGGGAGCTTGTCGCTCACCGGGCCTTGCCGGGACGCGCGGCGCGTCGCGGCAAGTTTTCTTGGTATGCCTTGGTTGGCCTTCCCGGCAAGCTCCTCTTTGCCGGGGTTTTGTCTTCTTGACTTGGACACTTTGTTCTTGAATGGCTCCAAAGGAACCACGGAGGATCTTGGCGGTCACTCGGCAAGCCTTGCCGTGGGATGCTGCGACTGCCCGTGCACAAGTTCGGGATACTAGGGTACCCCTACTCTAGTACACCGACAGGAGCCCCCGGGCCTGGGCCAGACACGGTGCCGAGCGCTGTTGGGCCAGGCCCAAAACAGTGCACGGGCACGCGCGGCCTAGGTCACGCCGCATATCTCTCCGTTTCCACCGCGCACGCCCAGAACGGCACGTGTCAAACGCGGCGTCGTGGGTGACGTGGGCGGCGTGCGCGGGGCTAAGCCCCGCGAGCATGCATCAGGCCATGATGAAGGGAACGGTTCACGCCCTCCTCCCTAAACGGAGGTAGGCGTGGGGGCGTGGTGCATTTACTGGACGGGGCCGGTGCGCGGTTTTCGAGGCGTCCACTCCCCGCGATCACGGGGTGGGGCGAGGCCGCCTCATCCGTCGCCTCGGTTCTGCATCCCCGCCACGCGGCTCCCATGCGCTTGGGGTCGCGGACGGTGGAAGCGGGAAACTGGGCCGTCGCGAGCAGAGGCAGCGGGTCGGCCCCGACTCCCTGCTCTTCCTGTGCCTTGATTCGCTGAGCGGGGCGGCCGAGCCCCCACCTCGCTCCTTTATAAAGAGCGGGAGGGGAGCACAGAAGCCCGCACTCTCTCATCTCCTCCTTTCTTCAGCTTCTGCTCCCCTTTCTCTCATTCGCCATGGAGAAAGGGAACCCTGGCCCTTCATTGGTGGCGGCGAGGGTCGCCGCCAGACAGCGCACCCCTCCCTCTCCCGCGCCCATGGTGGTAGAGCCAGCCATAAGGGGAAGAGGGAGGGGGCGAGGTCGTGGACGAGGTCGAGGACGAGGTCGAGGCGCTCGGGGAAGAGGCGGACGGGGCGGGGCGCCAGCTTCGCCTCCGCCGGCGGTTCCTCTCCCCACGGCGGTCCATATAGGGGACGACCCTTGCGAGTTCTTCGTCAGGCTGCGTTGGGCGCCTCGTCGTCGCCTCCGGCTTCCAGCTCCGTTTGCGAGCGCGATGGAGTTGGACCCGCCCGAGACACTGAGACTGCACATGAGGGGCTGTGGGATCAGCGGCACGCGAGTCCGCGTTGTATTCCCAGCCCCTAATGTGATGTATCTCGATCGAGGGTGGAAGACGTTCGCCCGTATCCACAGCCTGATGGAGGGGTTTACCCTCCATTTTAAGTTGATGGAGGGCGATCTCCTCTCCGTCAAGGTCTTCGGGTGCTTCGGCACTCGGGCGAAGTGCTGCGTGGACAGCTCCTCCGATAGTGAAGGCTCCCCCTCGAGCGAGAGTGACGAGGAGGAGAGCGACAGCGACGATGAGGGTAGCGGGCGGCGGGATGGTGGGTCCGACTAGGTGTCGGGCGCCGCTTCGTGCGGCACCGGTGACCCCATCATCCGTGTCGCCGGCTCCTTGAACTCCCCGGGGTCGTCTCCTTGGGCGGCTGGCGTAGGGAGGCTGCGGAAGGGGAAGAGGGCTGGCGACAAGGCCGTCAAGCCGGAGTACGAGGGCGTGGTGCCCTCGACAGCGTGCTGACGTCCTGCCGCCCCGTCTTCGAGCTCCGCTTCCGGCGCCGCCATCACCGTCCAGCCTTCGGACGGCCCCCGGGATGTTCTCTTGGTGTCTTCTGGCACCCGTAGCTCGCCTAGGCGCCCCTTTTGCCCTTTTCGCCTCCTTGACCTACCTCCTGAAGAGAGGGACAAGAAAGGGATTACGGGCATATTATCTTTTTAATTTGTAAGCCTTCGGGCCTTAGCTGCATCTAAAACTTGTAATCCTCTCTTTCATGTTTTTCATCCTCTATGGACTGTACCTGAGTGGGATGTTTTTTTAATGAAAAGGGGATGCTTGCCGGGTTATTTGTCTCGCGGGTTGAACCCACGCCAAGGAGCTAATCCTTGGTATCCCTCGGACAGACATTTCATCTCCCGACAACAGGCCCTGCCGCCTTCCCACGTCGCTCGACCTTTCTCACGCCTTTGACGGAGGCGGGAACGAGGTGGGTGCAGCCTCCTCGTTTCGTCCCTTTGCTGCCGCGACTACGACCAAACTTGGCCTCGGGAACGAGCCCCAGGGCCTAGAGTTGAGGGAGTACGGCAGTTTTCGGGAAGAAACGCGGTTTCGCATTCCCCAGTCCATAAGAGGATGCATGATGAGGGACGAAAGACTTATCTGACATCGCAGCCCCCGGCAACTCTGGCTTGCCGTGGATGAATCTTGGTACTCGCAGCCCCCAGCAACACTAGCTTGCCGGGGCCCAGGTGTCGGCGCGCCCTTCTTCTCCTTTTCGTCCTCAAGCGGTCTGGCCAGGATATGCGAGCCCTGCGAACGAAGGAAAAGCAAAGGGACGGACACTCGACCTCTAAGCTAGGGGTTAGCCGCTATTAGGCACTATCAACCCTAACCAAGGACGAGACTCGACCTAGCATGCATGCTATAACCCCGGGGTGCCAGCGCTTCATTTACTTGTGCTCAGGGTCTGCGCCTGGCTTTGTACAAAGGATTACATGCAACAGCGGCAAGACTTGTACAAAAGGGTGGTTGCCAGAACAGGTTCCGACAACCGCGCCTTACGGGTAAAACTTACGAAGATGCTCAATGTTCCAGGAGTTGCTCACCGGAATGCCATCTTCGGTCTCAAGGCGGACAGCGCCAGGCCTAGTGACTCGTTTCACCCGGTAAGGGCCTTCCCACTTTGGCGTCAACTTGTTGGAATTCTTGGCGGACTGAACGCGCCGAAGAACAAGGTCGCCTTCCTCGAGACTTCTGGTGTTAACTTTGCGGCTATGGTAGCGGCGCAAAGCTTGCTGGTAGCGAGCAGATCGCGCAACAGCCTGAAGACAGTCTTCCTCAAGGAGCAGCGCGTCATCTTGTCGCAGCCGCTCTTGCTCGAGCTCATCATAAGCGAGCACTCGAGGTGACCCGTATACGAGTTTCGTGGGGATAACTGCCTCTGCTCCATAGACTAGAGCAAAAGGTGTCTGTCTAGGGACTAGAGCAAAAGGTGTCTCCCCCTACCTGGCGCGCCAAAGATGCCGGGGTGCTGATCCACGGGCACCTATGGGACGGGCGGACCGGGTCCCTTTCGGTTCGGCGGGGGCGGAGGTCGCGCAAAGAGCAGATCGAGGCGAAGCACGCGAGCGATTTACCCAGGTTCGGGCCGCACGGATGCGTAAAACCCTACTCCTGCTTTTTGGTTTTGTATTGATTTCTAGCTCGAGAGCGCGGAGTGCTACAGTACACACCAGCGGCTAGCAAGACCGAGCGTGAGTGTTCGAACTGGCTAACCCCCTCCTCTGCGTTGCACAGGAGCCTCCTTTTATATGCTCAAGGGGTTACCGACAGGTGGCAACGGAGGTAAAGGGAAAAAATGGGAAGGTGCTGTGGTAGGCACAGCTACCTGTTACAGTGTATCATACCTAACCCTGGCGGCAGGGGACAAGGGCATTAATTGCCCGTCTGTGTCGCCTAAACAGTACCGAAAGGGACCGCTAGGGACGCCACCGTTTGCCACGATGGTTATCTTGTCAGCGCCTGCTTGCCACCACGCAGCCCTAGCTGCACGGCCTCCTGCCACGTGTGCTTGGGAGGGTCCTAGAGCGACACGTTGGCGGGTGTGCTGGAGCGCGGGCACGAAGTGGGGGTTTCCCGCGGCAAGCTCCTTGCCGCGGTCGTCGTCTTGTCGTGTTCGGGAGCTTGTCGCTCACCGGGCCTTGCCGGGACGCGCGGCGCGTCGCGGCAAGTTTTCTTGGTATGCCTTGGTTGGCCTTCCCGGCAAGCTCCTCTTTGCCGGGGTTTTGTCTTCTTGACTTGGACACTTTGTTCTTGAATGGCTCCAAAGGAACCACGGAGGATCTTGGCGGTCACTCGGCAAGCCTTGCCGCGGGATGCTGCGACTGCCCGTGCACAAGTTCGGGATACTAGGGTACCCCTACTCTAGTACACCGACATAATAGAACATCAAACCCCTAACGAAGGAATCCAGAGTGAGGCCCAGACCTCGGAGGAAGTGGGAGATGAACACAACGTTCTCGTTGGGTTCAGGAGTAGGGACGACCTGCCCTCGGGCAGGCAGCCGATGCGAAACCTCGGCGGTCAGGTATTTGGCCTCCCTCAACTTCTTGATATCCTCTTCCATAACGGAGGATGGCATCCACCGGCCTTGAAGGCTAGATCTGGACATGATTGAAGGTCCGAAGCACCTGACCTAGGCTTTGGGTGTTAGAACTCGAGGCGGGGGAAGGATTCGATTGAGCACGGGAGGAAAAAAAGTAAAAGCCTTGTCCCTTTATAAAGAGGGTGAATATCAAGCGTCCTCCTAGTGGCTGTTTGGGACTTGCCTAAAATCTAGGAGTCCTAGGCACGGTTGGGTTACCCACCACCGTATTGATGAGAATCCCGTAATTAGGGGAACACGACCTCTGCTTTGACAAGACGTGTCAAGAAACCGCCTCGCGTTATGTGTGGAGCTGGTTGAAGAAAAACAGTTCGAATAATCACCGAGCCATGGCCTGATGTCATGTTGCCAAAGCGTGTCAGCGGATTAAGATTTTTGGAAATATTATCCTCTCTACGGTGGTATGTGGAATTTATTTTGCAGGGTCGGACACTATCCTGGCATTCAAACTCTTCTGTGATGTGTTCGGAGGAGGAACCCGCCTTGCAGTGCCGAAGACAACACTGCGCGCCAGACTCATCGTCATTGAAGCTTGGTTCAGGGGCTGCTGAGGGATTCCTGGATTAGGGGGTATCCGGACAGCCAGACTATAACCTTTGGCTGGACTGTTGGACTATGAAGATACAAGATTGAAGACTTCGTCCCGTGTCCGGATGGGACTCTACTTGGCGTGGATGGCAAGCTAGGCAGTACGGATATGGATATCTCCTCCTTTGTAACCGACCTTGTGTAACCCTAACCGTCTCCGGTGTCTATATAAACTGGAGGGTTTTAGTCTGTAGAACAACATACATTCATACCATAGGCTAGCTTCTAGGGTTTAGCCTCTCCGATCTCATGGTAGATCAACTCTTGTAATACTTATATCATCAGGAATAAATCAAGCAGGACGTAGGGTTTTACCTCCATCAAGAGGGCCCGAACCTGGGTAAAACATCGTGTCCCCTGCCTCCTGTTACCATCCGCCTTAGACGCACAGTTCGGGACCCCCTACCCGAGATCCGCCGGTTTTGACACCGACACCAACCAAGATCACGATTAACCCATAGGACAGAATGGATCTACTCAAACATCATAAGATAGCCATAGATAATTGGGAAATAATATATAGCTTTGAGCACCATGTTTAAGTAGATATTACAGCGGGGAGAAGAGGTGTTACACCGCTGCATAGAGGGGGATAAAGTTGGTGTTTATGGTAGCAAGACTGTTGATGTAGATCGACGTCACGATCCTTGCCCCGACGGCAGTCCGGCGCCACTGAGAGAGAGAGGGGGGAGAGCCCCCTCCTCCTTCTTTTGCCTTGGCCTCACCCCTACATGGGAGGAGGGTTCCCCCTTTGGTCCATGGCCTCCATGCAGCGGAGAGGCGAGAGCCCCTCCGAGATTGGATATGTCGCTCTGTTCTCTTCTGTTCCGCGTTCCTCTTTTCTGGCCGAAAACTGTTTCTTATATTCCCGGATATCCATAACTCCGATTGTGCTGAGATTTTAACATGATTTTTTTCCGGATATAAGCTTCCTTGCGCCCTAAGTAGATCTCCAACCGACATTCTAGGAGGGCACAACCCACCACCATGTGCTTGGGCTGCCTAGCGCACCCACGTGTCTTGTGTTGGCTGTGGGCCCATGTTTGCGTTGATTCCACCTCCCCAAAATCACATAAATTCCAAAATAATTCTCCGTAATTTTTCATCGCATTTGGACTTCGTTTGATATGGATATTATGCGAAACAAAAAACATGCAACAAACAGGAACTGGCACCGGGCACTAGATCAATACGTTAGTCCAATAAATCATATAAAATATTGCCAAAAGTATGTAAAAGTTGTATAATATTGGCATGAAACAATCAAAAATTATAGATACGACGGAGACGTATCACATACCTGGTGTCGAAGCTCGCTGCACGGGAATAGTAACACTGGTGGTAGTCTTTGGGTCACCCGAGAACTTTCGGAGCGAAGAGTTAATCTTCGGATATCGTCCCCTTCCAGAGCGGATACCAGGCGCTGCTGGGGCACCACATTTGCGTGCTTCAACGCAGTCCCGCATTATGCATATTTAAAGCTAAAAATGCTGGGACCAAATGGTGTTATTATAGTCAATGGTAACACCGAACACTCCCTCTAAACGGAGGAGCAAACCGCGGCTTTCGCAGTCGAGGATGCAGCTCGTGCAACTAAACATATGCACAACTCATCAAAGCGCACACGTGCTGCACATGCCAACCTCAGACAAGTACGCGCCCACCCCAAATAGGAGCACAGGCTCCTCGCTCTCCACCCCTGGGAAGGGCATTACGTCTCTAGAGTGGATAAATTTACACTAAAATTTCCATGGGCGTCTGAGGAGCCAAAGCAAATGATACATCATTGACGGCTGGACCGAACAAGAACGCACTTCAAAATTTTGCATACCCACAGGGCTCTGTAAAAGACCCAAATAGGAGTGACATATCCATATGGCTTAAACCATCCAAGTGGCAGCTACACACCTTTCTAAAAGGACTCGACCGGAAAAAGCATCAAGCAAACGAACGACGAGGTTGGAGACAACCCATATCAACTTCGCTATCAAGGAAGACGAGCTGGTCAACAACACGGAGACGCAAATGTGCAGTAGGGAAGGACTCGGGCCAGTAAACCCGCCAACATGTCCGCCCTGTTTTGACTCCTCTACTTTTCCTTTTTCTCCATTGTATCTGTTATAAGACTCTTTTATTAAAGCACGACATATACAGCTTGACCACATGAAATAAAGAAAGTGCACCCCTTGAGGTCATTAAGCATTTCCTTATATCTACTACCTTTGAGCCAAAAGTTTACTTTCATGATACAATTGTGTAGGACCGAAAGTATGTCTAGAGGGGGGGGGGTGATTAGACTACTTGACCAAATAAAAATCTAGCCTTTTCCCAACTTTAGGTCTTGGCAGATTTTAGCAACTTAGCACAAGTCAAGCAATCAACCTACACATGCAAGTCTAAGAGTATAGCAGCGGAATGTAAAACATTTGCATATGAAGGTAAAGGGAGGAGTTTGGAGGGAGCAAACGCAATGTAGACACGGAGATTTTTGGCATGGTTCCGATAGGTGGTGCTATCGTACATCCACATTGATGGAGACTTCAACCCATGAAGGGTAACGGTGAGTCCACGGGGGGCTGCACTCACAAAGGGTCCATGAAGAAGCAACCTTGTGTATCCCACCATGGCCATCGCCCACGAAGGACTTGCCTCACTAGGGTAGATCTTCATGAAGTAGGCAATCTCCTTGCCCGTACAAACTCCTTGGTTCAACTCCACAATCTTGACGGAGGCTCCCAAGTGATTCCTAACCAATCTAGGAGACACCACTCTCCAAAAGGTAATAGATGGTGTGTTGATGATGAACTCCTTGCTCTTGTGCTTCAAATGATAGTCTCCCCAAGACTCAACTCTCTCTCACAGATATGAATTTGGTGGAATGATGATTTGAGTGGAAAGCAACTTGGGGAAGGCTAGAGATCAAGATTCATATGGTTGGAATGGAATATCTTGGTCTCAACACATGAGTAGGTGGTTCTCTCTCAGAAAATGCATGCTGAAGTGTAGGCACGTTCTGATGGCTCTCCTTACAAATGAAGGAACGGTGGAGGGGTATATATAGCCTCCACACAAAATATAACCGTTACACACAATTTACCAAACTCGGTGGGACCGAATCAGAAAACTCGGTCAGACCGATTCAGTTTAAAATGTGAACGTTAGGCTTTTGGGTGGGACCGACATGTCAACTCGGTGGGACCAATTCCATTAGGGTTAGGGCATAACGTAATCTCGGTGAGACCGATTACACAAACTCGGTAGGACCAACTTTGGTAATAAGCTAACCAGAGAGTTGGTCAGGAAAACTCGGTGGGACCGATTCACTCATTTCGGTGAGACCAAAACATTACGAAAGGGAAACAAAGAGTTTGCATTGCGAACTCGGTGGGACCGATTGCTCATATTTGTTGAACCGAAACGTTACGAAGGGAAACAGAGAGTTTGCAATCCCATCTCGGTGAGACTGAGATCCCTATCGGTGAGACCGAAATGACTAGGGTTTTTGGCAGTGGCTATGTCAAGTGAACTTGGTGGCGCCTGATAGAACATTTCGGTGGGGCAGATTTTGACTTTTGGTTTGGGACATATGTGGATATGAGAAAGTGGTTGAGGTTTTTTGGAGCATATCACTAAGCATTTTGAGCAAGTAAGCCATTAAGCAACACCTCATCCCCTTTCAATAGTATTGGCTTTTCCTATGGACTCAATGTGATCTTGGATCACTAAAATGAAAATGTAGAGTCTTGAGCTTGAGCCAATGTGTGTCCTTAGCATTTTGAGGGGTCCACATTCCTAATCCATTCCATGCTAATCATTGAAATTTCTAAAAGATCATCTTGAAATAGTATTAGTTCAATGAGCTATATGTTGTTAGTAATTACCAAAACCACCCAGGGATAGTTGCACTTTCAATCTCCCTCTTTTTTGTAATTGATGACAACATATAGATCAAAGCTTTGACAAATGATAATAAGATTTAAATACATCGTCGCTTTGAGAAGTATGTGATAAGCAAGAGCTCCCCCTAAATTTGTGCATTATTTAAGATTTTCTTTTGAATGCAAATGCACAATCGATTAGGATCATGGGTTACTCTTCCATGTCATATACATCTTGGTGGAGCGCTCAAAATGATAGGAATTAAAACATGCACTCATCACCAAGCAAAGTGAATGATCATATAGGGATATAAAAGATAATGTCATCCAAGCAAACATTAAAGTTGTATATGATCAAACACATGATCATATAAGTATCTCACACACAGACATAAGGTATCAACCGAGCACACAAAAAGGTTCAACCAAATAGCAAGAGAGACAAAGAAGCAAAACACACACTCTCTCTCAAAGCCTATGATCTATACATTTCTTCCCCTTTGGCAACAAGTTACCAAAAAGTTTGAAAATGCATAGTGCTATGCGTCTCTCAGGCTTGGTCTTTGGGAGGTGGTGTAGAGAGAACTCCAAGGACGAAGACATCAGTGGATCATGTTGGAGCTGGTGGAGTGGTTGCTGGAGGTGGCACAGAAGCTATTGCTGGTGCAGATGAAGTAGCTCTTTTATCTAGCACTAGCACTACAGCTGACCTCTGACTTCTTGGCACTCGCTAAAAAGCATCCGTAGTTGCCTTCCCTCTCTTCTCCTCTGCTTCCTCCTGGAGATGCTCGACTACAGTCTGTATCTCAGTCACTTTCAGATCAAGATCGTAAAACTTGGTCTCAACGATCCTCTCCAATCTCTCCTGATTTTGAGTCAGGGTGGCCAAGCCCTTCTCAATCCTCAAAGTTGCCTGAATCAGATAACCTAGCTGATCTTGTTTGCTCTTTAAGAACACCTGAGATGATTCCTCAGCACTTGGTATCCTTGTAGCCTTTTCTACCTTTGCCTTTGCCCTCTTCTCTTGTGCTTGTGCTGATGAAGGATCATCCTCATTCATCACAACTATGTTATCCTCAAATTCTGGGTGCAATGGTAAATGCTCCTTGTCCAACAAGTAAGTGCATGTGCCCATCTTGGAATTGATGAGCACCTGCATGTGTGGAGCATACCCACAAGATCTTTTCTGATCTGCAGCAGTCCTCTTGATTGTCTCAACAATCAGACTCATGACCTTGAATTTTCGAGAAACATCAAATATCTGCAGCAAGTTGATTGAATGTCCTCTTATCATCTTGTGATCTCCAGATTTGGGTAAAAGAGTATGCCTTAAGACTGTGTTGATTGTAGGCACACCAGACAACAGATAATGCACAGATCCAAGCTTGTGTGTCTCCAAAGCTTTGTCTAAGATCTCCTTGTACATGTTTGCCATTGAGTTGTGGTCCTTTTTCTTGGCATACACATCCAAATCATCCTCATGCTCTTCTGGGGCATTGATCAACCTGGCCCACTCATCAACAGTTGATTGGTACCTTGTACCCTCAGACATCCAAACAATTCTACCATCTGGATAGAAGTGAGCTGTAGAATAGAACTGCATACTGAGCTCATCATTCCATTTGGTAAGCTTCTCTCCCACAAACTTGTCAACACCACATGATTTGAAGCTCTCATGTACAACGGGAAAATAGTTTTCGTTCTCATAAATGAATTCCCAATCAACCCACTTCATATCACAGACTATAGGCTTCTTGTCCAACATAATGGTCTCATAGAAATCCTATTGTTCCTTGGTGTGGAACCTATAGGCCACTGCAATCCTCCTTCACACAGCATATGGATCAGACTGTCTCCAAAGTCCTAGTCCTACATCATTCCTGATGTTCATGTCCTCAACCACTGGATAGTGTCATTGTTTTCTAGAATCTTTGGTTTCAGTTTTCTCAGCACTTGGGCTTATGCATCTTCTTCTTCAACTTCAGGCATTGGGGCTTGTTCTTTTCTTTAGCTGGGATGTTCTTGGTGCTTCTCTTGGTCTTAGAAGGCTTCTGAGCTTGATCAGTAGCCTTGGGGGCAGTCTTGGGCTTTGAAGTGGCAGCCCCTGACTTAATGGCATCCCCCATAAGCTTTTGGGACTTGGGTGCCGGTGCAGCATCCTCTTCCTCTTCATCTTATTATGGATCTCTCATTATAGAGGATCTACCAATGAATCTGGCAGTGGTCTTCTTGACCCTCTCCTTCCTTTTCTTTCCCTCTCCAGTAGCCTCTTCAGTTGGCTTAGGGATTTCAGCAGTTGAGGCTCTGGCCTTTAAGGTTGGCACCCTCTTGGCAGGGGTCTTCTTATGCAGTCCAGGCTTTGTTGTTGCAGCAGTACCATACTCTTTCTTCAGTACTTTCTTTTTGGAGCTAACTTCCTCCTCAACAGCCACATAGTCGTCATCTTCAGAATCCGAGGTTTTCTTCTTCCTTGTTCTGGTGGCTGCCTTGGGCAAATTACTGGGAGTGCTCCTGTTGCCCTCATCATTGCTGCTTGAGGGACTAGTGCCCTTACTCAATTGCACTTGCTCTTCTGATTTGTTCTGATTGTCAATTTGGTCAGACATCCTAGCAAGCAAACTGACAGCAAACCCTGTGAATAGATATAGATGAGGTAGAATATATGAGCATCACAAAGTGCAAAGTTTTTGCAAAACAAATGAGTCAAAAACTTAGTTTTAGTTCTCCACAGAAATCATTTTAGAGCTACCGATTTGTTAAACTCGGTGATACCGGTGCAACTATTGGAGTCTAAACTAGTGAACTCGGTCAGACCGAGTCACAGTTCGGTGGCTCCGAGATTGCTAGGGTTTCACAGAGAATCGAATTCAGTCGCACCGATTTGCAATTTTTGGACAGTCCAAAAAGTGCATGTGCAATGGCCTAAGCCAAATCGGTGGGACCGATTTCTACAACTCGGTTGGTCCGAGATGAGTTCGGAAGAAACCTAACCCTAAATTTTCGAATCAAACCTAACCTAAAGGGAGTTTTCTCTGGATAGATTGATTTCATACATGGTAATGATCATGGCAAAGCAATGTGCTAGGAAACGGAGTAAGGAATTTAGCACACTAGATCGAACTCATACCCTAGTTCGGCGGGAGTTCGCTACGGCAACAACAGCGGGACAGAATCCCGTTGACGGTGATGGAAACCAACGGCGGGAGGTCGCTGGCGACGAGGAGACAATCTGGAGACCCAAGGCGGTAGAGCAGGACACGCGCATGCTAAGGAGGCTTGAAGAAATTTCCAAAATCTCACCCATGGGTATATATATATCCTGACCCTGTCAGTGTGACCGAGTGGAACAACTCGGTGGCACCGAGATGCAGAATCACAAGCGGTTACTGCAACTCAGTGTGACCGAAAAGTTCAAATCGGTTGCACCGAGATTGAAAACCTAGATCAACTCAGTGAACTCGGTGTGACCAAAATGGATGGATCGGTCAGACCAAAATGCAAAGAGAGGTTTTTGAAGTTTAAGTCTATGACGAATCGGGGACTCCGAGTGCTCCTCACACAGAGTTGTTCGAATCTGACTTGATCAAACTTTGTGATGTAGCATGAATTGAGTTTGAGACGAGAAAAGCATAGATAGCCAGAGGAGGTTCTTAGGCATTCTTGTCCATCCACTTGGCAAAAGAGAAAACGCCAAACAATCAAAACAACAAGTGGATGTCCTCGAATGAGTAAAATATGCATCAACATGCTCACACAATAAAATGGCAAATGAAATATGTGGCAAAGCATGCACAAACACTCTAGCATCTATCAAGCAATTGGCGATGACTAGGTCATCTATGTATGAGTATATTGACTTAGGAGCCAAATGAGAACATTTGATCATAGGTCATACTCATCGTTTAAGCACAAGTGGGGTTACCACTTTTACATAAAGCATTGTTGTGTTCACACCATTAGAGTTGCTTTAGCTCAATTGATGAGAGTAAATCTCCCCTAGATTTGATACCCCCCCTAAGAGGGATGAACTAACCTTGGTTTTTGTCGATGATGACTTCATGTAGGTGTTGAAGATGTGGATGGTCAATGTTGATGTAGATCATTTGGAGCAATCCATTGGAGAGAGTTGCACTTTCAATACCTACACGGGTTAGTCCCACAAGGAACAAACAAGGATATCCATAGACATAGAGTGATGTTCACACAAGATGATGTCCATGAAGGCAATAGGTTACCTTGTCCCTTGTCTTACCAACAAGAGGGTTTGTGACTCCTTGAACTAGTGCAAGAGGTGGAAGTTGTTTGCACTTGTCCTCGCCAAAATAATACGAGTGAAGTATGTTGGCGGAGTCACCCTCAAGAACTCTCTAGTTCTTCTTCGGGATCCACATCATCTTGATGGGAATCCTTGGAGTTGTAGTCGTACTTGATGAAGTAGAACTTGATGTAGTCTTGGGAACCCACTTTACCAAGGCCTTATGAGCTTCTTCAAATGCATCAATCTCCTCTTGATGCTTGTCCTTGCCTTTTTGCTTGTGGTCTTGTGGTGGAAGATCATCTTGAGCTTGTGTTCCTTGGAAAGAAGTAGGAACATACTTCCCTTGTTGAGGAACAAACTTCGTCTTGGGGTATTGATCTTCTTCCCACTCAACTCCATTGGCATTGAACTTTCGTTCAAAACCAATACCTTGATTCCTCCGGTGCCTTCCTTGCTTGCGTACAATTTCCTCAAATTTCTTACTCCCGACAAGGCTCTTGTAAACACCTTTCTCTATAATTCCCTTCAATAAGCTATTTTCTTGCTCAAGTGTAACTTGGCTAAGAGAATCATTAGTGGAATCAAGAGAACTACTAGAAGCAACAACATTGGATTTAACATGATTATTGTTACTACTAGGAGAAGAATCTTTCTTACTCTTGTTGCTAGATTTAACTTGTGGCATGTAAGTAGACAATAGTAAACGCTTGGCAATGTAAGAAGAACTTTTCTTGCGAATATCATCATTGATAGATTTTAAGAACCCATGCTCTTTCTCAAGGTTGAGATTTTCAAAGCGTAACTTCTCATGAGTCTTTAAAAGCTCTCAATGATTTCCCAAGGTAGTTTCATGAGCTAACTTAAGAGTGTTTAGTTCTTTAGTTAGACGCTCAATCTCCTTCTTATCATCATCATTCATTTTATCTTGATTAGCATGATTAATAGCAAGTTCATCATAGTTTTCATCACTAGAGTTGTCAACAAGTAAATCATCATCACCTAGAAAATCATCTTCATCACTATTGGAATCAACATACTCGGAGTGTGATACCTTTGGGCCTTTAGCCATGAAGCATCTTCCAATTCCTTCATTTGGCGAGTCAAATATGTCGTACGAGTTGGTTGACACAAGTGCTAGACCGGCAACACCTTCATCTTGAGTATATTCGGAGTCGGAGTGATAACTTCTCTCGGAGGCGGATACCCATTCGCCAACATGAGCTTGATGTCTTCGTCTTGTGTAGCTCCTTGATGACTTGTCCTTCCTTTGCGAATCCTTGCTTCTCCGTGATGTTCTCCGTTCATAACGATCATCTCTACTCCTTCTTTCTCTTGGTGGTGATTCTTCTCTTCTACTTCTCCTTTTGGGTGAATCTTCTCTTCTTTTGTAGGGGGCCGTACACTCATTGGAGTAGTGTCTGGGTCTTCCACAATTGTAGCAATTTCGTTCACGACTCGACGATCTTTTGTCATTGTAGGACCTTGACTTGGAACTTCTTTCTTTGCTTCTACTCTTGTAGAACTTGTTGAAGTTCTTCGCCATTAGGCTCAATTCTTCATTGAAGGCTTTTTTCTCACTTGATGATGTAGGAGCATCACATGAGGCTTTGTAAGCACCATTTGACTGTTGTGAAGCTCTTCCTTATCCTTTTGAGTGACATCTCATGAGCAACAATTCTTCCAATGACTTCCATTGGCTTGAGGTATTTTTAGTTAGGCATCATTTGGATCAATGTGCACACGGTATCATATTTTCCATCCAAGGCTCTTAGGATCTTCTTGATGATGAATCTATCGGTCATCTCTTCACTTCCTAAGCCGGTGATCTCATTTGTGATGAGAGCAAGCCTAGAGTACATTTCGGCGACACCTTCACCATCCTTCATTTTGAACTTGTCAAGTTGACTTTTAAGCACATCCAATTTGGATTCCTTGACGGAGTCGGTACCCTCGTGCATATCAATCAAAGTATCCCAAATTTCCTTTGCATTCTCAAGACGGCTGATTTTGTTGAATTCTTCGGGGCACAATCCGTTGAAGAGGATATCGCAAGCTTGAGCATTGTATTCCAGCATCTTCAACTCTTCCGCGCTAGCTTCACGGTTCGGTTCTCTCCCATCAAAGAATTCACCTTGCAAGCCAATGCACACAATAGCCCAAATGATGGGGTTATGTCCAAGAATATGCATTTTCATCTTATGCTTCCAACTAGAAAAATTAGTACCATCAAAGTAAGGACCTCTATGGTGGTAATTTCCCTCGCTAGACGCCATACTCACCTAGGTTGTGACACCAAGGCTATGATCACCAAAGCTATGGAAATCAAGGAAAATGGAGACCAAAGCTCTGATACCACTTGTAGGATCGAAAGTATGTCTAGAGGGGGGGTGATTAGACTACTTGACCAAATAAAAATCTAGCCTTTTCCCAATTTTAAGTCTTGGTAGATTTTAGCAACTCAGCACAAGTCAAGCAATCAACCTACACATGCACGTCTAAGAGTATAGCAGCGGAATATAAAACATTTGCATATGAAGGTAAAGCGAGGAGTTTGGAGGGAGCAAACGCAATGTAGACATGGAGATTTTTGGCGTGGTTCCGATAGGTGGTGGTATCATACATCCACGTTGATGTAGATTTCAACCCACGAAGGGTAACGTTTGCGCGAGTCCATAGAGGGCTCCACCCACGAAGGGTCCATGAAGAAGCAACCTTGTCTATCCCACCATGGCCATCGCCCATGAAGGACTTGCCTCACTAGGGTAGATCTTCACGAAGTAGGCGATTTCCTTGCCCGTACAAACTCCTTGGTTAAACTCCACAATCTTGACAGAGGCTCCCAAGTGACACCTAACCAATCTAGGAGACACCACTCTCCAAAAGGTAATAGATGGTGTGTTGATGATGAACTCCTTGCTCTTGTGCTTCAAATGATAGTCTCCCCAACACTCAACTCTCTCTCATAGATATGGATTTGGTGGAAAGATGATTTGAGTGGAAAGCAACTTGGGGAAGGCTAGAGATCAAGATTCATATGGCCGGAATGGAATATCTTGGTCTCAACACATGAGTAGGTGGTTCTCTCTCAGAAAATGAATGCTCAAGTGTAGACACGTTCTGATGGCTCTCCTTACAAATGAAGGAAGGGTGGAGGGGTATATATAGCCTCCACACAAAATCAAACTGTTACATACAATTTACCAAACTCAGTAGGACCGAATCAGAAAACTCGGTCAGACCGATTCAGTTCAAAATGTGAACATTAGGCTTTTGGGTGGGACCGACATGTCAACTCGGTGGGACCAATTCCATTAGGGTTAGGGCATAATGTAATCTCTGTGAGACCAATTACACAAACTCGGTAGGACCGACTTTGGTAATAAGCTAACCAGAGAGTTGGTCAGGCAAACTCGGTGGGACCGATTCGCTCATTTCTGTGAGACCAAAACGTTACGGAAGGGAAACAGAGAGTTTGCATTGCGAACTTAGTGGGACCGATCGCTCATCTCGATTGGACCGAACCGTACGAAGCGAAACATAGAGTTTGCAATCCCATCTCGGTGAGACCGAGATCCCTATCGGTGAGACCGAAATGACTAGGGTTTTTGGCAGTGTCTATGTCAAGTGAACTTGGTGGCGCCGGATAGAAAATTTCGGTGGGGCCAAGTTTGACTTTTGGTTTGGGACATATCTGGATATGAGAAAGTGGTTGAGTGTTTTTGGAGCATATCACTAAGCATTTTGAGCAAGTAATCCATTAAGCAACACCTCATCCCCTTTTAATAGTGTTGGCTTTTCCTATGGACTCAATGTGATCTTGGATCACAAAAATGAAAATGTAGAGTCTTGAGCTTGAGCCAATGTGTGTCCTTAGCATTTTGAGGGGTCCACATTCCTAATCCATGCCATGCAAATCATTGAACTTTCTGAAATGATCATCTTGAAATAGTATTAGTTCAATGAGCTATATGTTGTTAGTAATTACCAAAACCACCCAGGGATAGTTTCACTTTCAAATTGTCATTCGCATTACCAAAGGCTTAGCTTTTAATCTCATGCCCCAATTACAAGTCTGAAGTATCTATTTGGCCTCTCGGACGTGGCATTATATGAATCAGTTTTGAACCTCGGTTTTGGTCAATAGTTGGGTTGCCCGGCTCTTGTGCTTATCCCTTACGTTCCAATCCATTTGGCTAAGTGTGTAAAGGGAGAACCACTACGGTTGCGCTGCCAGCTCGAATGGCAAAATGCCTCCATGGAGAAAGCCAAAAACTGACTGTCTTGGTGAGCGTAAACTGATCGGCTATTCGATGACAACATCAAGCAATGTATCATTCGAGATCACCCGTGTTAAACAAAGGGCTTTTTTTATCAAATCAGCCGAAGTGATTAGTGGCATAAAACCCGGCTACACAACCAACCACTTCGAACACAGGGGGCTCGTCATCGGCCCCCACAGTCAAGCTCCTCTGACTAAGTGAAAGTTACAAAACCACTATAGTCTGATTGCCTTGTTTCTATGTGCATGGACCGCCTTCGGGAACCAAGACCTCAGCTAAGGGTCATGATTGCCTACGAAAAACCCTTTGTGTACCGCACAAAGGGGTCGAAGCCTTTCAGTTCAACACGATAAAAAAGGAGTAAAAAAATAGAACACACAATCATATGACGGAATATAAAGCCACATTCATTCAAACAAAAGGAAGTCTTTTACATTCTGCTACACTTCGGCATTTTGAAGTATTTCCTAAAATACATATTGTCCTTAGGACACTCGACCTCGGTGATCCAGACTCCCTCCATCATCTCAGCAAGGTACTTCTCCATGGTCCAGTTCTCCTTCCCTTTGGGCAGCCCCGCAGCCACGACCACCACTGCAACGCGTGGATAGTGCGTCCTCACACGAGTGTATGCTTGCTGAGCACCCTCCAAGCACGTGGAACACTTCCAGCGTGCAACTTGGGAGCTGACCTTTATAGCCGAGATAGGAGCCCAAAGAAGCTGGTCGGCAAAGCCTCCGCGGGCCAAAGGTTGACACAGAGGTCCTAGAGTCCCGGCTTTGCTATGCGGAGGAGCTCCATCAACTACTTCATCTGATGATTCAGCAGCTCCGGATGTGATGACACGTGGAATTGTTGCCAGAATGCCTTCCCCGTGTCGTGACCCTCCCGTGTGCTGAAGTGGCAGCCGTCGTCCAACGCGCTCCTCGGGAGATCCGCGAAGGCCTCTGCGGATCGCCATGGCTGGGTCAGTTCGACGAACCCCTTGCTGCCGAAAACACATTGAAGTAAAAACGGCTTACCAGCAGCGATCTGCCTCACTTGCTGGAGTACTTCACGGTCTGCCCGGGCCTAGGTCTGGACCTCGGCATGCATGAGGTGTAGGTTCTCAAGCTCTGTGCTCGCGCCCTTCCCCTTGTTCTGAAGGGCGTCGCACTCCTGGTACACACCCTTCACGGTCTCCTCTACTTCTAGGACCCATCCCCGGTCCTTACCCTGGCCACCTTTTCGACGGCTAGGTCCTTCCCAGCCTTGGTGGCCACAACCTTCTGCTGCTTGGCCTCCTGTCGAGCTTTCGCTAGCTAGGCCTTGAGCACCTCAAGCTCTATCACAACAACCGTCTTGAAAAATACATCAACGTCAGCATTAAAAAGATAAGCACATTTTCAAAGTAAATTTGATAACCCGGTAAAGTTCTTGCGCTTACCGTGGGATCACTTGATCTTCTTTTGCATTAGATTGAGTTCCTCTTCGGACCTCCTGAGCTTCCAGTGCATCTCCGGTATATCAGAGGCAAAGTTCGGAGCCGAGGTCAATACCTGCAAGCATATACACACGCCTTAGTCCCCATTTCCATTTTCAATCCCCTAGTCAGCCCTTTCTGAAGGTCCACCAGAGACTTGCACTGAAAAAGAGACATGTTATACAAACGGTTTTTACCCCCTTTCCGCGACGGGGTTTTAAACCATCGCCTAGTGAGTGTGTACGATAGGGGGACCCTTCCCACACGACCTAGAAACCTTCGGGGATATGCCCTCTGGCCACACAGGCGGGGGCAAAATGAGCTCGTGTGCGATCGGGCGAGGCATCGAAGCCCAATCATTTTTGTTTGTATGTACATCCCACATAGTGAATACCAGAAAAACGTTTCCATTCGTATGTATATCACACACAGTTTTTTGTGTGGAAACGTTTGGGCAAGGTGGCCTAACGGAAACAGTTCTCTGCCGGAAGCCGTGTGTGATTGTTAGTTGATCCAACACGCCTACTTTCTAGAAATCGTGTGGGTTGTTTGAGTTCGTTGCCCACGGTGTTGTCTGAGTAACCGTCTGCAATAGAAACCCCCAATAAGCAGGGTAATTAGCCTATTATTGATAATCCATGTAGTAATCAAATTGAAATTTCTTATAAAATACACCAGATATTTCATATCCATATAACGACAACCAGGATTTCATAATCGAATTACATCAGATAGCTTTAGTACTCAGTTACACAAAAGAGGGATATAGCTGGCTACGCCATTACACAACAACACCAAGTTTCACATGCAACATCGAAAACCATTGGAAAAGTGGCATCATACACGGTAAATAGACAGATGAATCTCATCTGGGAAACTGCAGAAGCGGAAGGCGAATATTGAGCCTCCAGTGATGTTGAATGTCCTTGCAACTTTAGGCAATTGGCTATGGATAATTGGCCGTCCAACCTTTGTCCTCTTCAGGAAGACTTCAATATTGTCCTGTGGGTGTTGAATGAATACTTTCCTCGCCTCTTGACCATATTGCAGGTGGTTTGAGAGGTAACCATCGGTGAAATGCTTTGAAAAGTACTGAAACCAAAGATATGCATAAATCGATGTTATAAATTTTGAAATGGCACAAGGGGTAAAAACAAGGTAAAAGATTTAGTACCATCCTATAGTTGACCGATGTCTTCTTCATTGTGCAAACAAAGATCTTGCTGTTATTCATCGCAAGTTTCATTATCCTAAGTCTTTCTGAGTTTCTTGACTTGACTGATATTCATTGACATCTCATTTCCCCATATGCAAAATGGGTCGAACGGTGGGTCTAAGCCTATGACAACAGGAACTACATGTGCAAGACCAAATTGTAAGAAACCTAAATATTAGAATGATTCCTGCAACTGCACAATAATGTGCTATTAGCAAAAGGAGCATGCATGAGCAAACCTCGATGGTAAACCGCAATGTCTCCCATTGTTTCCATGCAACACATATAAGGAAGATCTTGATCAGGTTAACTAAGAGTTGCCATACTACCAGTACAATATGTATTGAGTATAGCCAAATTCGATTTATTTCTCAGATGCATAACAATACAAAATTGTACCCACAACAAATGAAAATCAGATTGCAGAATTGAACCAAACAGTTAACTGGACAGCAGACCAAATGAACCAAAACACTTAACTGAGCATGACATTACAGAATAGAACATATACTACAAGATAAGACCGTTAATGAAACCAAGAATGCTTGAGAACAGTGCTATGAAATGTAGCAATTATTGGACCAAACTGTTAACTGAACATTACATTTTAGAATATCAGATTGCATGTTAATATTACAGAGGACAAATCACTAGAAGGCAGTGGCGGTGGCCACGAGAAAATAGCACAAACTGTATTTTAAAGTAGACAATCGCGTGTCGGTGTCGTCGGTGGCCTCGAAGATGCGGTGCTCCTCCAAGATCTGGTGGTCGGCATGCATGGCAGCCATAGTGACTTCGTCCGTGCATGCGGCCGCAATTTGCTTCTCCGCTGCCAGATGCTACTAAGCTCCACTTTATACTGCACGCAAAATAGCTGTGGGCGACGCTTAATTGGAGGACGGGGCCAGTGATTTCGGCGGAAGGTATCGCGCCGTCGGTCGGGGAATGTGGGACAGGGAAGGAGGAGGATGGTGTGGGTAGGGTGTGGGGTGTGGGTTACTTGACCATATCGATGATGCCATGAAACAAGAAGAAGGGCCGCCGACGAGGAGGTGGCGCTGCAAGAAGAAGGGTCGCCGGGGAGGAGGCGACGCTGCAAGAAGAAGGGTCACTGGCGAGGAGGTGGCGCTGCCAGTAAGAAGCAATGAAGGTTTGGACTTGGAAAGCAAGGTGGAATAGTGGAAATGTGGCTTTTGGTGGGGGCGGGGGGGGGGGGGGGGGGAGGAGATAGATATTTCCATGGTGGCAGAAAAATTTTGCTCGGTGCCACGAGAAACTGGCGCGCAAGTGTGGTTCAAGCACGAGCGATGCACTATAGACGACAAAGGTTCCTGCGTAAGCCAAACAAGATGGTGTGCCAAGATATTTTATATCGCATCCCACACGATTCTTGCTAGTAAACTGTTTGTGGTATACCTAATTTTTTCATTCTGTTTTGAAAGACAAAATGGTGTTACGGAGGGAAAGGATGGTGTTTGAATTGCTAGAACATTTATCTACAGTGAACATGCAACTATATGAGTGTCGTGTTAAAATTTGGAATTATTCCGGGTTTGTTTGGTATTCTTATGCATTAATTGAGTTTCTAGGCATTTAATGTGCATAATTCAAATTTTAACTACAAGGACATGCTCCAGTGCATTGAAAAATCACATGTGTGTCTTTGGGTGAATTTAGAGGTCCCATGCAAGAATGGGAATGAAATTCAAACATCTCGGCGTCGTGGCTCGGCCGGAAACATTGAGAAACTTGGTTTTTAAATTCCTGTAAATCCCAAAATCGCCTGAAAATCATGAAACTTGGCATGGTGTAATTTCATGGCACCAACATGTTGTGGTAAAAAAATTGGCCGAATTGGGACAAGTTTTGGTATAAGCTTGTTGCAAATTGGAGCTTGTCTCAAGAAGGCATGTGGTTTCGAGAGGGAACCTGTCACCTTTGTGTGTGAAACGACATACACTTGCGAAATGACATACACTACCCCCTCTTGATTTTTTTACAGAGAAAACATAGAACTATATGAGTGCCGTGTTAAAATTTGGAATTATTCCAGGTTCGTTTGGCCCTTTTTATGCATTAATTGAGTTTCTATGCATTTAATGTGAATATTTCAAATTTGAACTACAAGCACATGCTCCAGTGCACCAAGGTTGGTTGAAAAATCACAGGTGTGTCCTTGGGTGAATTTCTAGATCCCATGCAAGAAATGGGAATGAAATTAAAACATGTGGGCGTCGTTGCTCGGCCGGTGATATTGAGAAACTTGATTTTTAATTCCTGTAAATTCAAAACTCGCTTGAAAATCATGAAACTTGACATCATGTCATTTCATGGCACCAACATGCCATGGTAAAAAAATTGGCTGAATTGGGACAAGTTTTCGTATAAGCTTCTTGCAAATCGGAGCTTCTCTCAAGAAGACTCGTGGTTCCGAGAGGGAACATGTCACCTTTGTGTGCGAAACGATATATGCTGCCTCGCCCCCCTTGATTTTTTATAGAGGTAACATAGAACTATAAGAGTGCTGTGTTAAAATTTGGAATTATTCTGGGTTCATTTGGCCTTTGTATACATTAATTGAGTTTCTGGGCATTTAATGTGCATAATTAAAATTTGAACTACAAGCACATGCTCCTGTGCACCAAAGTTGGTTGAAAAATCACATGCTTGTCCTTGGGTGAATTTCTAGGTCCCATGCAAGAAATGGGAATGAAATTCAAACATCTGGGAGTAGTGGCTCGGCCAGAAATATTGAGAAACTAGTTTTTTTAATTACTATAAATCCAAAACATGCATGAAAATCATGACACTTGGTATGCTGTCACGACATGGCACCAACATGTTGTGGTAAATGTTTTGGCCGAATTGGGATACGCTTTGGTATAAGATTCTTGCAAACCGGATCTTCTCTCAAGAAGGCTCGTGGTTCTGAGAGGGAACATGTCACTTCCGTGTGCGAAACGACATACACTTCCTTCTCCTGCCTTGATTTTTTACATAGGCAGCTTAGACCAATAGGAGTTTTGTGCTAAATTCTAGAAATATTCCGGGTTCGTTTGGCCCTTTTTATACATTAATTGAATTTATAGGCATTTAATGCACATAATTCAAATTTGAACTACAAGCACATGCTCCAGTGCGCCAAAGTTAGTTGAAAAATCATTTATGTGTACTTGGACGAATGTCTAGGTCCCATGCAAGAAATGGGAATGGAATTCAAACATCTGAGCATCTTGGCTCGGCCGAAAACATCGAGAAACTTGGTTTTAAAATCCCCGTAAATCCAAAACTCGCCCGAAAATCATGAAACTTGGCATGGTGTCATGACATGGCACCAACATGATGTGGTAATTTTTTTGTCCGATTTGCGGAGGCGCACACATTAACAATCAACAAAGTCATTTTGGAACAAGTGTTGTCACATTACAATCGGAAACACAAGTATTATTGAAACCGTGGGCGTTCTACTTACCATTTACATGCCGCCACACGTCCCATTTTTTATTGGCTAGGAGGTGTCATGCAGGGTAGCTATTTGAGTACGGGAGGCGTGTGATCAGACCCCTGTGCATGCTCATCGGGAGGAGATCCCTTTGACCTCTACCCGCCGCCCAACTCTCTCCCAACGTCTCCATTAATGGTGCCCGAGCCCCTGTTTAATGGCGTGGCTATGTCTCACTCGACTGAGATTTAAGAGAGAAAAGAGAAAATCCGAAAAGAAACTTTTGCACGAATCTTGATGTAAGATCTGACGGACCTATATAGCATCAACTGCGACTTATAGCAAGACTGATGAATATAAGGACGATGAGAGTGGATAATAATTGTCTTACATATTTAGGAAGATAATTAAAAAGCCACATGCGGCAATGCCCGAAATACACAAGGGCAAAGAGGAAGGAAGATGCAGACAATGATCTGGCTTGCTGATCTCTACTTTCTTGATGCGTTTCCGCAGGACATAGAGACTAGTTCTCACGGCGTGCGGTGATGAGCTCTTTCGTGTCCTCAAAACCTGCTTGAGAGCATCCACGGAGACCTCCACCGGCCTTCGGCGCTCGATGCGGAGCATGGCATTCTGGTCCATAAGTTTCTTGACGATGACGTCGGTCCTCTTCAACAAGGCAGTGGTCTTATCGTGCTGCTTCGTCGTTCTGGCGATCTTTGCCCTCAGCAGGTCGTGCTCTATGCAGAGCTTAACCTTGTCCTCCCTAGTCCCTGTATGACGCTGGTAGCATTTTCATACGAGACATTCATCTCGTCCTGCAGCTTCATACAGTCGGAGATCCGACCCATCAAGTCATTGAGCATAGCGCGCATGCGCCTGTGAGAGTCCTCGCCTGCCCGCGAGACATTTTCCCATGCCACCGCGGTGCGAGAGGACATCTCTACTGCATTCGCGGTGCGGCGGGACATCTCTGCTGCTTCTGCGGCACGGCCGGACCAGTCTGCTGCATTGATGATACGTCTCCAATGTATCTATGATTTTGATTGTTCCATGCTGTTTTATTATCAATCTTGGATGTTTTATAATCATTTTATAGTCATTTGATATCATTTTTTCGTACTAACCTATTGACATAGTGCCAGTGCCAGTTCCTGTTTTTCCATGTTTTTTACATCATAGGAAATCAATATCAAACGGAGTCCAAATGGCACGAAACTTTACGATGATTTTTTATGGGCCAAAAGAAAGCATATGGGCCCTGGTTGCACCTGGGGGTGCCCTGAGGGGGGCACAACCCACCAGGGCATGCCAGGAGGCCCTGGTGCACCCCGGTGGGTTGTGCCCACCTCGGGTGCCCCCCGGACCGCCTCTTTGCTCTAAAAATACCCAAATATTTCCAAAACCCTAGGGGAGTTGACGAAATATTCATCAATCCGCCGCAGAGTCCAGAAACACCAGATCCAATCTAAACACCATCACGGAGGGGTTCACCACTTCCATTGGTGCCTCTCCGATGATGCGTGAGTAGTTCTTTGTCGACCTTCGGGTCCGTAGTTAGTAGCTAGATGGCTTCATCTTTCTCTCTTGATCCTCAATACAATGGTCTCTTGGAGATCCATATGATGTAACTCTTTTGAGATGTGTTTGTTGGGATTGATGAACTTCGAGTTTATGATCAGATCTATGTTTTTATATCCATGAAAGTATTTGAGTTTCTTTGATCTCTTTTACACATGATCTCTTATAGCCTCATATTTCTTCTCTGATATTTGGGTTTTGTCTGGCCAACTCGATCTATTTATCTTGCAATGGGAAGAGGTGCCCGGTAGTGGGTTCGATCTTACGGTGCTTGATCCCAGTGGCAGAAAGGGAACCGACACATATGTGTCGTTGCTACTAAGGATAAAAATACGAGATCTATATCTACCACCATATTGATAAACAGATCTTGTCTACATCATGTCATCGTTCTTATTGCATTACTCTGTTTTTCCATGAACTTAATACACTAGATGCATGCTGGATAGCGCTCAATGTGTGGAGTAATAGTAGTAGATGCAGGCAGGAGTCAGTCTACTAATCTTGAATGTGATGCCTATGTAATGATCATTGCCTGGATATCATCATAATTATTTGAGGTTCTATCAATTGCCCAACAGTAATTTGTTTACCCATGGTTTGCTATTTTTCTTGAGAGAAGCCACTAGTGAAACCTACGGCCCCCGAGTCTTATTTCTCATATATTTGCCTTTGTGATCTACTTTTTCCTTGCTTTTATTTTTAGATCTATTAAACCAAAAATACAAAAATACTTTGTTGCACTTTATTTTATTTGCGATCTATTTATCCAATCTATTACAACCTTTTTACCATCAACTCGCCAATTTCTGGCGCCGTTACCCGAAAGGGATTGACAACCCCTTTAACACGTCGGGTTGCGAGGTGTTGTTATTTGTGTGCAGGGGCTGTTTATGTTGTGTTGCTTGGTTCTCCTACTGGTTTGATAAGCTTGGTTTTATAACTGAGGGAAATACCTACCGTCCATATGCTGCATCATCCCTCCCTCTCTGGGGAAATACCGACGTAGTTCCAGCTGCCATCTCGATGGCGCAGCGGGGCCTCTATGCTGCTTCGACGGCGCAGCAGGACCTCTATGCTGCTATGGCCACGTGACAGGACATGTCGTCTGCTTTCGCAGTGACGCGGGACATCTCTCGTGCTTCTGCTTCCATGCTCGCCTCTTCCTGGTAGTAATCTCTCGACACAGAACTCATGCGGGCCATGGAAGTCGCAAGGGAACGACGATGAATGACTTGTTTGTTTGTTTTTGTGGATGAGGAGTTGAGGAGGAATGTGCAATCATCTTTGAGTAGGTAGTATTTATAACCGAGTACTAATACGCTCCTAAGTGGGAAACCGGTTAGGTTTTGATTGATGTGAACATGTTTTCAATTAAATATAGCATGGTAGTAATTTGGAATGTAATGGGAAGCAGGCTCAAAATTTATTGACGATTCTATAATTTCTAAGTCTGGCACTATTCCAGGACGGTGTAACATGGGCACGCATTCTCGGCTACGTACGCGGCGTTTGCAGGGTGCACCGCAAATAGGCGATGTCAGCACACGTCTTGTTCCATCCACCGTGCGCGCTCATTATTACCATCGCGCACGCTTCTTTTAATTAGAATGTGTGCCTGTCTAGCTCACACACATTGATTTGTCTAACTATTTCTATTTATTGTGGCTAATCACAAACAGTTCAGCTGTGTGAAGTGTATGCCGTTCATAGACACCTTGATCTAGCTGACCATTTCTGTTGTGTTGCCTAATCGCAAACAGTTCATCCGTCTAAAGTGTATGCCCTCAATCGCAGACACCTTGATCTGCCTAACCATTTTTGTTGTGTTGGCTAACCACAAACAGTTAATTCGAGTGAACTGTATGCCGTATATCGCACACACCTTCATCTGCCTGCCCGTTTCTGTTCTTCTGCCTCATCGCAAACAGTTCATTGAACTGAATGAATGCCCCACATCGCACACGCAACTAAAATTTGAACCGTGCTTGATGTATCCGCCATCATAAACGTTTTGCATCATTTTTGACGGGTTTTTTACATTACCGTTTGTGACTAATGCATCACACACTGTTTCTTCGAAGGGTCTCTGATTGTAGTGTCGCGTTAGCAGCATCGTGCAGTAGTGTTGGGGGTTACTAGATCCAGGCTTTATGATCATATGCTATGACCCCAAAGCGAGTTTATTAAGACTCGCTTTGGGCTCAGGGGCTACTGGCGGGCTATACGCTTACAAGCGCTACGCTATGATATGAGCAAAAAGTCTTCAAACAAAAACCCATTTTCACAAGCAATGCCAAGCATGGAGGTTATTCATAATAAAAATATAAAGAAGCATACCTCAAAGCTCTTGAGGCCCTTGAAGACCTCACACATTCCAGCCTCCGCGGACTAGAAGCTATGCAGCGCCGTGCTTATCAAGGCGCGGTGCTCTTCTGCGATGGAGGAGCCCATTAAGGCTACCTGCATCTCCTCGGCCCATCCCGCGGTAGCCTGCCCTGGGGTAGGTTACGGGGGTGGCACAACCGCTGAACCCACCACTGAGGTGCTCGGAACAAGGGACTCCAGCTGTGGTGCTGGTGCCAGAGATAGCTTATGCTGGGCCATTGTTTGGCCCAGCCCTTGGGGACCTCGGGGACTACTTTCCGTTGTCCCTGTTTGGCCAAGGTGTTAACCTTGGCCGTTGTTGGGGATATCACTACTGGGCGTAAACCGGCCTATCTGGGCCCGGTTAACTTCGTTAGTAGTTAACTATGTTAAAGCCCAAGAAGGCAGATGAGGGCTCAAGGCCCATAGTCGGTTCAAGGCCTGTAGCCGTAAACCGGCGTTGGTATGTAACTTGCATTGTAAGTTAGGAATAAGTAGAGACCAAACCGGACACATCTATGAGCCGGTATTGGGACTCTGTGAACCGACGAGCGTCACCCGTGTATATAAGGGGACGACCCGGCGGCGGTTCAGACAACAGACAACAACTCGAGACTTAGGCGAAGCTTGTTTGCTCCCTAGTCATCGAAACCCCATCAATTCCATCACAACTAGACGTAGGCTTTTACCTTCATTGAAGGGGCCGAACTAGTATAAACTCTCTTGCGTCCCTGTGTCCGCTTTAACCCCTTCAAGCTAACCCGTTGCGATGGCTCCACGACTAAGTCCTTTCACGAGGACATCTGCCGTGACAATTCCATGACAGTTGGCGCCCACCGTGGGGCTATCGTGCGATGGTTTCAAGTTCTTGGAGGGCCGCTTTGAAGGACTCGAGGGCTACGCTATGGGCCGGATGACTAAGAGTCGTCGCGGCAAGCTCTACATCGATGATGCAGGCTGGGGCCCTGAGGCCGGCTCAGTTGAGTACGGGTACCGGGTCCCCTTTGGTGGCATACACATTTTCATCGGCAAGATCGGTGAACCGGGCCCTGAGCCGGACATCTGCACCGACCTCGTCGAAACGGCTCAGCGTGCGCGGTCCGCCCGGGTTAAACCGGCCGTGAGGCGTGCCTTCGTGGGAGTCATCCATGGAGGAAGTTACAAGGATGGATCGGAATCTCGCGGCGAGACCGTCGTTTATTCCGGCGACGAGTCATCAACCAGAGAAACCGAATCTCTATATCAGCTACAAGATGGCCGGATTGAGGGCTGTTCCGATGGCAACAGTATTCCGGACCCTCTAATCTACCCAACCGAGTTGGAATATTCATGGCCGGCACACAAGCAGCGCTTCATTCTTCAACCGCAGCGCCAATAACCTCCGGTTCAGTAGCGGCGACGGCTGCCGGGGCAGGAAGCTCTGTACACCCGCCGGCTCAAGTTCTATCAGATCTATTTGATGCATTGGCTATGCTTATGGCAGAAGCTAACCCGGCGGATCAGGACGTCCACAATGCGGAGATTGCAAAGGTGAAGGAATAGATCACCCAGGCCAAGGCGGACCTGGCAGCTGAGAATGCCAGGATGACCGCAGAGCGGCCCGCTTTAGACGCACAAGCCTACAGGCTCATGTTGGACCAGAACGCGTCGCATGAAGTCATGAAGAGGAAGTACCGATCCCGTCTGCCTTCGGTTTTCGAGGCCAGAGACCTTTTCACACCCCAGGAGTAGGAACCAGTGATCTGCTGGAGGTAAATCAGGCGGAAGCTCCTGGGACCGGCGTGCCGGTTCAGCCCCGTCTGATGGATCTGCCTCGTCAAAACACTGTTATACCTGAGGCTGTTTCAACACCTCCGGGTCACTACTCCAACCCGATGGACAATCTCGTTGCCGCTGCTGCACGACTGGAGGCCATTCCAATTGAAGGTAACTCGCCGCAGGCGGTAGAGACGCGATGGGTCAAGGAGCTTCTTAGGACAGCTTTGGTCCAACAGGAAGCATAGTCGTACAGCCGCGACCGGATCCACTCGACCCCTCGTCCAAGCCGGAGCTATAGCAGGCGTATGGATGAACCGGCCGTGTCAAGTAATGAACGACGGGGAGCACCCCGCGGCAACAACCCGGCGGGTGGTGCTGATAACGCTCAGGAAGTGGTGGACCAGGCCCGAGCGCGCAGGGAGGCCGAGTTAGCCACACAGTATCAGGCTCGGCAGCTTACGCCGGTTCGTCCAACTATCTCGGTCGAACCTGGTGTTACTTCTAGTTCTTTGGGGGTGCCTTGCCTTGTCCCCGCTTTACACAATGTGCGCCTGCCCCCAAGGATTTCAAGGGCCCGCGCAAGGTACCAAATTACACGGCGGATCAACCCCCAGAGACATGGGTGGAGAGCTATGAGATGGCCATGGAGATGCTTGATGTGGATGATGCGGCATGTGCGAAGTACTTCACCATGATGCTTGAAGGAACGACCCGCACTTGGTTGAAAAGCTTACCGGCCAATTCTATCAGTTCATGGGCCCAATTACGAGCCCGGTTTATCAGTAACTTCAAAGATACATGTAAGCAGCCTATGTCGATAGTGGACTTAGCTGCCTGTGTCCAGGAGGAAGGAGAATCGACGACTCATTGGGTGCGCCGGGTCTCGCAGGTTCTGCATTCATCAGACCGCATCAACGCTGACACCGCGGTTATAACCCTAGAAGGCAATTGCCGGTTTGGGCCCCTAAAGCTGAAATTAGGACGGATGAAGCGCCATTGCACTGACATGGGGACCCTCATGGCTGCCTTGGTAAAGTATGCTGATTCTGATAGTACCAAGGATCCCAAGTCTGATGATGACAAGACAGGGAAGGGAAAGAAGAACATCAACTCCAAAGGTCAACAGCACCACTCGGCAGGTAACGGTAACGGAGGCAAGCGTAAAGCGGATGGCAACATGGATTTCATGGCTAATGCCAACGCACAGGACAAGGGTCAGCGACGCAAGGGTAAACTGCCGAATCGCAGTGGAGCGCCTAACCCTAACCCGGACTGCTTAAATTATCTATTGAACCAGCCCTGTCCAAAGCATGGGACGAAGGAGGTGCCAGCAAACCACCTTTGGAAGGATTGCTTCATTATGCAGGAGTTCAAGAATTCTAATGCTTTCCAGTATGATCACGGCTCTAGCGGTGGCTCAGGATCCGGGCCGGGATACGGTGGAGGAAATTCTGGTTCAGGATTTAATGGTAATCCGGGCGGGCATAACAATCAAAATAATCAGAACAACCAGGGTGGTTACAACCAGCAGCAACAGTCGGGTTACCAGAGCAACCCAAAGCAGTTGAATAGTGGGCAGTACCATGTTTTCATCACTAGCTTGGACAAGCGAGACCGGAAGGTTCAGAGGCGGGCAGTCAACTCTGTTGAACCCGCCGCTCCGTTATCTACGCTGGTCTGAACAGCCAATCATATGGAGCAGAGAGGATCACCCTCCCTAGGTTGATAATCCGGGTCAGTTGGCTCTGGTGGTGGCGCCTCAGGTGGGAGGTTACAAGTTCACCAAGGTGCTCATGGATGGAGGGAGCAGCATTAATATCTTGTACTATGAGACCTTCCGTCGTATGGGACTAACAGATAAAAATCTCAAACCGTCCAATACGGTGTTCCACAGTGTGGTACCTGGCAAGTCAGCATATCCTGTTGGTAAGATAGCTCTCGAAGTGGCCTTTGGAGATGATCATGATTCCAGGTCGGAAACATTGACGTTTTAAGTGGTGAAAATCCAAAGTCCGTATCACGCCCTGTTTGGGCGACCGGCCTACGCCAAGTTTATGGCACGACCCTGTTATGTGTATTTGCAGCACAAGATGCCGGGTCACAAGGGGACAATAACGGTTCACGGAAGCCGTAAAATCGCTTTGGAGTGCGAGGAAGGAGATGCGGCCTACGCAGAGTCGGTTTGTGCCACCGAGGAGCTGAAGTATTATAAGGACATTGTTGATCCAGCGGACATGACTCCATTAAAGAAGCCAACTACGGAGCATGATCCGACCCTGAAGTTCAAATCAGCAGCTGAAACTAATCTTGTTGACTTCGTGCTTGGCGATTCATCCAAGCAGTTCAGCATCATTGCCAACTTGGATCCGAAATAGGAAAGCACGCTCATCGAGTTCATCCGTGAGAATCGGGACATTTTTGCATGGAAGCCCTCTAACATGCCAGGTGTACCAAGGCAACTCGCTAAGCACACCCTTAATGTGGATCCTAAATACAAACCGGTGAAACAGTTCCTTCGCCAGTTTAACGAAGAAAGACGCAAGGCGATTGGAGAAGAGGTAGCCAGGCTCTTAGCAGCTGGCTTTATTATTGAAGTTTTCCACCCTGAGTGGCTTGCCAATCCGGTGCTGGTCCTTAAGAAAAACGGCACCTGGCGCATGTGTGTGGATTACACAGATCTTAATAAGGCTTGTCCAGCAGATCCTTTTGCCCTCCCCCGTATTGATCAAATTATTGATGCTACGGCGGGTTGTGAGCGTTTGAGTTTTTTGGATGCATATTCTGGCTATCATCAGATCAAAATGGCAGTTAAGGACCAGGAGAAGACGACATTCATAACTCCCTTTGGAGCCTTCTGCTATGTGTCTATGCCCTTTGGGCTCAAGAGTGCCCAGACAACTTATCAGCGGTGTGTACAAAATTGTCTTCACAAGCAGATTGGTCGCAATGTACATGCTTACGTATCGTGGTTAAGTCAAGGGAGAAGGAGACTCTGGTTGACGACTTGAAGGAAACCTTTGATAACCTAAGGACGTACAAGATGATGCTTAATCCGGCCAAGTGTGTCTTTGGTGTACCGGCAGGCAAGTTATTAGGTTTTCTGGTGTCCAACAGGGGAATCGAGGCTAATCCGGAGAAGATCACTACCATCACCTCCCTGGCTAAACCGAAGTGTATCAATGATGTTCAACACCTGGCAGGCCGGATTGCCGCGTTAAGCCGGTTTATCAGCCGCCTTGGTGAGAAGGCAATCCCTTTGTATCAGATGTTGAAGAAGACGGATCAATTCGTCTGGAGTTCTGCTGCTGACAAAGCATTTGAGGACTTAAAGCGGCAATTGGCCAATCCGCCTGTGCTCGCCGCTCCCATGGACAAGGAGCTGTTGCTGCTATATGTTGCTGCTAATGCTCGTGTGATCAGTGTGGCTATTGTGGTGGAGCGAAAAGAGGCAGGCAAGGAGCATCCGGTTCAACGTCCGGTCTATTATATCAGCGAGGTACTCATTGAGTCCAAGCAAAGGTATCCGCATTGGCAGAAGCTGGTATATGGAGTTTTTATGGCAAGCCGGAAGCTCAAGCAATACTTCCAAGGGCACCCCATTACGGTGGTCAGTTCTGCTCCCTTGGGGGATATCATCCACAACCGGGAAGCGACTGTCCAGATTGCCAAGTGGGCTATAGACCTTGGGCCGCACGGGTTGAAGTATGTGCCTCGGACGGCGGTTAAGTCTCAAGCACTTGTTGATTTCATCAATGATTGGACGGAACTGCAAGCACCTGAAGAAAAGCCGGATCACACATATTGGACCATCCATTTTGACGGATCCAGGCAATTGGAAGGCTCGGGGGCTGGAGTCGTATTAACTTCCCCACGAGGTGATAAGTTTTGTTACGTTCTCCGCTTAATGTTCCCTTGTACTAACAATGCATCTGAGTATGAAGCCTTGCTCCATGGTATCCGGATGGCTAAGGAGATGAATCTAAGTCGAGTTAAGTGCTTCGGTGACTCGGACCTCGTGGCGCAACAAGTGTCTGACACTTGGGATTCCAAGGACTCACTCATGGCAGCATATCGTCGTGAGGTGGATATTGTTGCAGGTCACTTTAAAGGCTATCAGGTGGACCACGTGGACCGACGGAAGAATGAAGCGGCAGACGCTTTAAGCCGGCTCGGCTCTCAGCGCAAACCGGTCCCGCCCAATGTTTTTCTAGATGTGTTGCACAACCCATCGGTCAAGCTCCCTGGTGAAGCGGATTTGGCTATTCCTGATCCGGAGGCTCAATTGGTGGCAACTCTTCATGTCATTCCGGATTGGACGCTTCCTTACCTGGCGTACATGAACCGGGGCGAATTACCAGAGGATGAGACTCTGGCCCGACAGATAATCCGGCGGTCCAAGTCCATAACTATTGTCAATGGCGAGTTGCATCATTGCAGTGTATCAGGGGCGTTTCAACGCTGTGTGTCTCCTGAAGAAGGCTGTGAAATTTTGCGTGAGATCCACGAAGGAGATTGTGGTCACCACGCCGGTTCAAAATCTTTGGTGGCTAAAGCGTTTCGCCATGGCTTCTATTGGTTAACTGCTCATGCTGATGCGGAGGATCTGGTCAGACGATGTGACGGTTGCCAAAAGTTTTCAAGACGTGCTCATGTGCCGACTCAAGAATTGAGAATGATTCCAATTACTTGGCCGTTTTCGACTTGGGGGCTGGATATGGTTGGGCCTTTCAAAAGGTCCAAAGATAAGAAGACCCACCTCCTGGTGGCGGTTGACAAGTTTACAAAGTGGGTGGAGGCAGAACCTGTTAGCAAGTGTGATGCGGCCACGACGGTTCAGTTCATAAAAAAAGTGATTTTCCGGTTTGGCTTTCCACACAGTATCATCACAGATAATGGTACCAATTTGTCCAAGGGTGCCATGAAGGAGTTCTGCGAACGGGAGCACATCTGGCTTGACGTTTCATCAGTGGCACACCCACAGTCCAATGGTCAAGAAGAAAGGGCTAATCAAGAGATCTTGAGAGGCATCAAGCCCCGGCTTATGGTTCCTTTGCAGAGAACACCGGGTTGTTGGGTAGAAGAGTTACCATCTGTGTTATGGATCATCAATACTACACCCAACAGATCAACAGGATACACACCGTTCTTCATGGTCTACGGAGCGAAGGCGGTTCTCCCCAGTGATATCCGTCATGATTCACCTCGTGTGGAGGCTTATGTTGAAGCGGAAAACGAGACAACACATCAAGACGCTTTGGACCTGTTGGATGAAGAACGTGACATACCAGCCGCCCGCTCGGCGATTTACCAACAGGATCTTCGTCGTTATCACAGTCGTCGAGTCAGAACCAGAACCTTTCAGGAAGGAGATTTGGTGCTTCGGCTCATCCAAGATCAGATTGATATGCATAAGCTATCCCCACCTTGGGAGGGACCTTTCGTGGTCAGCAAGAATCTGCACAACGGGTCATACTATCTGATCGATATTCGAGAGCATAAAGACTCACGCACATCAGAAGAGGAGACCAACAGGCCGTGGAACATAGCTCATCTTCGGCCTTACTATACCTGAGCCATTGGCTCTACTTATGTACATATTACGATGATGTATATATTATGATTAAATATAATAAACCGGAACCTCAGCTAAAGCGGGGTATCTGTTCTTTTACATCATGTGTGGTTACACGGAGTTGTTCTAATGCGGCCTCCGGTTTACCCCTTGAGTTAGCTTTTCAAAGCATCATCTTATATCACATGGGGGCTTGGTCGTGTCCGAACCAATGCAACACCTCTTGATAAGCGAGAGCCACCAGATCACTTGGGGACTTGGTCACGTCTGAACCAGTCACGCCTCTTGATCGTCCTAAGGCCACAGAATCACTTGGGGGCTTGGTCGAACCCGAACCATTGCCACGCATCTTGATCGGCATAAATGCCACGCTTTCATTTGGGGACCTGGCTGACTTGAACCATAGCTACACCTATCGGGAGCTTGGTCGTGTCCGACCATGGTAACGCCATCTGATCGGCTCAAACAAAGCCTCTTTTTGCAAATGGTTTTATCATTGCCTTTGCTTCACAATTTTCTTTGATAGATATTTCTTTCTTTTTGTTGCGTTTTTTAAACCGACAAAGTTTTCAATCGGTTCAAACTATCAATTGACAGAACACGGTCCATTTTTTATCCGGAGACTATTTGCCCGGTTTGATTTTTTATTAACATCCTAGTACGGAGTAACACGGTGTTTTATTATAACCCGGCATGGTTTACATGGTAAACCGGCATTATATATATACAGGAGCTGCTATCTCCTCCAACAGTGTGGGTTTATAAACCTCCGCTTCAAGATTGGCTAAGCCAACTTCATGCCCAACGATGGCAGGTATTATGTATCTCAAAGATTTGATCATATGCTTAAATTTCAGATATTTTGATTTCATATATGCAGCATCATACTCCGCCTGACGGTACAACCGTGGTGGCACTTTAAGATTTTTTTTATTGCAGAAAATACTTTGGAAAGTTCATCACCCAAAGGAAGAACAAGTTGCAGTAATTATGCACGAAGGCATATCAAAATCAAGAGTATCGGCTAGCCTATTACAAGGCAACACGGTGCCCAAAATAAGATCATTGTTTTTTCAAAGGAGAGGCAATTTAAACCGGCTTCCGGTTCAAGCTTGGTCACCAGCCTGGCCTGATGGTTGTGGGTCATCCCGCGCCACTTCAACTTCAGCTTCTCTACCCAGCGGTTGGAAATCAACAGTTGTCCAATCGATTCCCATTAATGCTCGAAAGACAGCTTCATCGTGGATCAGCAACGACGGTTCAATATCGGGAGCGTAAGTATGCTTACGGATTGGAGGGATAAGATTTTCCGCTTCAGGAATTGGTGCAGCTACTCGCTTGTTTTGGTTGTCATATTGGGCTTGATAATGAGACAAGTCTGCTTCTTCAACCAATTGACAAGCTAGCGGACGCACCTCCCGGTTTATTGCTCGCAGATCCGCTTCACTAAACTCTGACCCGTCTTCCTTCAAGCTGGGATAGCCCTGAGCCGCTTCAATAGGACCAAAATCCGGCACCCAAGCTTTTACCCGGATTAAGGCATTAATCACACCGGTTCGAGCAGCAGATTTCTTCAGCTCTTCAACCCGGGCAGGAAGCATCGACAGTCTCTTCAGAGTGTCCTGAATCAAAGTGGGCGCCAGATTGTTGTGGGATGTAGTACAGATGATCCGCTGTGCACCAGTGTACAGTTGTTCGATCAATGTGTAGGCGGCTTTCAATTTCTTCCGCACATCTGACCCCAAGTGACCAATGCGTGTCCCTGAAATATTACAAAGGGTTAACAAACTGGCAGCTCTATAAGACGGCCGAATCAATCCAGAAATCAAACCAGCTTACCAAAGATAGCAGCGGTCATGGCATGCACATGCCGCTTTATGCTGGTCAGTTCGTCCACCACCAGTTTCAGTGCAGCCTCGGCATCTTCTTCTCGTTTGGTTAAAGCGGATTTTCAGTGGCCCAATCCACCCGCTCTTTCTTGAAGCCCTCCTTAAGCTGTTCCATGGCGCTTAAAGCGCTGGTTAATTTCTCTTTTGCTTTGGAGGTTCCAGCTTGTTGGGATTTCAAATTTTCTTGGAGATCGGCGACTTGGTTTTCTTTTGTCTTCAGTTCAGCCTGCATACAGACTGATATATGATTCCACAAGCAGTACAACAATTGAAGTACCAACCACACAACAAGTTATGTACTTGGCCCTTGGGGGCTAATGTGTATTTGATCTTAATCTTTCAATAGATTCTAAAGTCCCAAGATCAATACAAGTATTCAGCTTGGCACTTGGGGGCTAATGGCTATTTGCTCAAATAAAGATGACAATTACTTAAAGTCCCGGTTTAACTACGCTAAGTTGAACCGGCCCTTGGGGGCTACATCAGCGAATTCCAAAGTATTGAGATTTATACTAGCAAGTCCCAGTTTGAATGAAGATTCTAAACCGGCCCTTGGGGGCTAGGAGAATTAACAAGATTGAAATATCCAAGCAGGGAAAAGCACATGGAAGTTACCTCAAATTTCTCTTTCATCATATTCACCAGACCAGCTTCATAATCACGGCTGGTATACAGCCAGTTCAGGTAGCCAGAATGAAGATCTTGGGCATTCAGAGCAGCATAGGTTGCCAAGTCAACATTCCACTTGCCTTTGCCCATGGCAGAAAATTCTTCTTTGGCGGTATGCTTGGATAAAACGACAGGATTGCTGGGCTCTGTACGGCCAATACCAGTAATTACAACATCATCATCCTTAGCATCACCAGTTTGCACTGGCGCAGTCGGTTTGTCAGCAGGCTGGGATGGACTGGTGGATCTTCCAAACCGGATGGGGCTTGTGGGCTGGTTGACAGGACTTGAGGTATCCATAGGCCTTTCTTTAGCAATAAAATCGCCATCTTGCTGTGGTGGATCATTGGGTATATCTTCAGGAATAGCCGCTTCAAGATCTGGTGTTTTACCCGGTTCAGGGATGGCGTCCTCCTCGGACGCTTTATCCAGGCGAGCCTTCTTGCTCGACCTAGGCTTGGCCCTGATAGGAATAACAAAGTCAAATACAGCATATGTTCCAAGGTGATGTACCGGAAATATTATGATAAGTATAGCTTACCCAAGCACCGTTTTGAGCGGTGGCAGCTGAGTAGCCGATGACTCGCCAGAGGATGAGTGGGAAGTAACCTGATAATCGAAGTCAAATGGATTAAGAGGTTGACGAAAACAGCCCGCTTTAGGACAAGCACTGACAAGCAAATTAGAGACCTCTGAACGGTGTTTCCGAACAGGACTGTTCGGTAAACCGGCGGAGGTAACTACCTGGCTGCTGTGCAGGGTTGTGCGGCGAGATTCGTGCTGTTGGGTCTTCATAAGAAATTTGGGATCCAAGTAAGCAAGAGGATGAGAAAATTTAACCTTCCGGTTTGCCTGGCGGATTTTTAGTGAAGGCAAAGGGTCTGAATCGGAAGAGAGAATAATTACCTCTGCAGCATCAGCATGGCTGGCTTCGGCATCATCCTGACAAATATCATCATCAATAAGGCGCATGAAAAATAAGCCAAGTGAGTCAAGCTCTACCTCAAGGTCCGGATTACCCACATCATCATGAGGGGCCGGATCAGAAGATGCAGTGGTTTTCTTCTTGTGAGCAGGCCGTTTCACGACTTTAGTCTTTGGCCAGGTTGGTCGTTCCGGTTTGTTTGTTTTTTCTGGCTTCTCCTGTGGAAGTTTCTTGCTCCAAAATGGATCATTACCCTGTTTAAACAGACATTGATATTAAACAATGACCAGATATATCAATAACAGGTTCAGTAAAAAGAAAAATCAAACTCTTACAGCTGGCGGTTTGTTGGTGGCACAGAAGGGAAGCAGGCCGGTTCGAGCACAGACGTGTTCTGGTTCATTCAACATTTTATTCACAGCCTCTGTGATTTCTTCGTCAGTGAGCTGGATGTTAGCATGTTGCAGTGGGTCATCAACACTGCCAGTATACTCGCACATCAAACCGGAGCGCTGACTAAGGGGCAGTATGCTCCACGATATCCAACAGCGAGCGAGATCAACTCCTGTTAAACCATTGGCCATGAAGGCTCTAAGCTTGGACAGTTGAGGAGCGCATTTGCTTCTCTCCTTGGCGGTCAATCTTTGCGGAAAGGGGTGTGTATTGCTAAGCCGCTCCGGATGAAAGCCAGGCAAAGGATTTTCACCAGCAGGGGAGGTGTCTTTGCAATAGAACCATGTTTGATTCCACTCTTTGGGGTGGCTGTGCAGTTTGGCGTGAGGGTATGTGACCTCTTTCCTTTTCTGAATCGCCACACCACCCAATTCCGTATTGGAACCGTCAGTAAACTCAGTACGACAGTTTAGATGGAAGCAGTCTCTGAACAACTCCACTGTGGGCTCCTCTTGAAAGAACACCTCACAGAGCACTTGGAAGTGACACATGTTTGTAACAGAGTTGGGGCCAGTGTCTTGTGGGCGGAGTTGAAAATCGGCTAAAAAGTCCCGGTAAAATTTAGAGCCGGGCGGCTTAAAGCCCCGGGCTAAGTGATCTACGAAAACGACGACCTCTCCTTCTTGAGGTGTGGGAGGGCATTCTTTGCCAGGGACCCTCCAATGGATGGTGTTTTTGCTGCCTAAAGTGCCGATCAGGACTAAATTGTTCAGTTGAGTCTCTGTGACGCGAGAAGGAACCCAGTTGCACTCATATACTTGCTTGGCCATGATGAAATCTACAAGATAGGTGATTCCGGTTCAAGAATGCATTGATTAAAGTGCACTGGTATGTACAATGTTAAACCGGAGACAACTCTATCTAAACCGGAGTTTTATGAAGCAACAACATCTGGCAGTTCAACAAGGGGACTAATGGTATATACCGGTTTGTTAATTTTTTCTACACCAAGTTAAACCGCCGGATCTAAGCATTGAAACAGTTGAGATTGCGGATGGGTAAGTGTACAGAAACAGATTTCACAAGATTTCTCTACAGCAACGGATCTGAAGCAAGTTCAGAAAAGAAGGAAAATATTCAAGGTTCAAAAAAGAACAGTACCGAATCAATGGGCAGAGATACAGGTAGATCTATGGTCTTGAGGCATGTAAGTGAGGGCGGATGCTAAAAACTACCGCTACACAGAGCAAAGGTTCACAGGTTCGTCTAAGATCTATCATATGAGTACGAAGCAGACGATGACACTGAAGAACTTGGAAACCCTAGAACGGATCTACGGAGGAAAATGTGAAGAACTCACCGGAGCCGAGGAAGAAGCAGAAGGTCGCCGCGATGTTCTGGTACAATTAGGGTGATGCAGCGGCCAAGGTTGGAGCAGAGGTCGTCGACGGCGGCGGAGCTCCGAAGCTGGACGATGCGGGGAAGACGAAGCAGAAGGGCACGAAGGGGGAAAAAGAAATGACCCTTCGGTCCTATTTATAAAGCAAGGGACATGTGTCAGGCACGAAAATCAAGGGACCGTAGGTTTGGAAACGAAGCTGTCGCCTCGATTGTCGCAGACCTATTAAAAAAAAGGTATCATGGATAAGTTTCTTTATAACAGGTGACGTCATGCCGGTTTACAACAACCAGAGAAGATGACATCACGGCGGTCCAACAAACTACAAGAAGATGTTGAAGATGAAGATTTTTGCTAAGGATTGACATGAACCTGTTCAAATCAATCTGGGGCCTAATGTTGGTGATATCACTACTGGGCGTAAACCGGCCTATCTGGGCCGGGTTAACTTCATCAGTAGTTAACTATGTTAAATCCCAAGAAGGCAGATGAGGGCTCAAGGCCCATAGTCGGTTCAAGGCCTATAGCCGTAAACCGGCGTTGGTATGTAACTTCTATTGTAAGTTAGGAATAAGTAGAGACCAAACCGGACACATCTATGAGCCGGTATTGGGACTCTGTGAACCGACGGGCGTCACCCGTGTATATAAGGGGACGACCTGACGGCGGTTCAGACAACAGACAACAACTCGAGACTTAGGCGAAGCTTGTTTGCTCCCTAGTCATCGAAACCCCATCAATTCCATCACAGCTAGACGTAGGCTTTTACCTTCATCGAAGGGGCCGAACTAGTATAAACTCTCTTGCGTCCCTGTGTCCGCTTTAACCCCTTCAAGCTAACCTGTTGCGATGGCTCCACGACTAAGTCCTTTCACGAGGACATCTGCCGTGACAATTCCATGACAGCCGTGATGACCTGTAACTTGGCCCTGGTTGTGTTGACCCGGGGGGCCAGACCGGATGATGCTTCCCCCAGCCCCTCAAGAGATGAAGGGGTCATGGCGGGCTCGGGCGTCCCGCTGTCTGTCAGGGGTAGCCCAACCGAGGTGTCACCGCTGAGGCGTACCCTTGACAGGCTGCAAAATTTCTTTTATAAGTTTAATTCAATGAACAAGTTTCAAATTCCAATCCGGTTATAGTTGCGTACCTTTAGGGAGCCGGCTTCTCACTCCCCAGCTCGAGGAGGTCCCCGTCCGACTAGTCGGAAAAGTTGGATTGACAGAAGCCTTGCGTAGCCTCTTCAGGCCTTTCGGCCGCACTCCCTCCTCGGCGTCCTCAAACGCCGCCCTCTTCCCCTTAAGGGAAGGATTCCCTTCCCCCGTGTCCTCCTCCGCGTTGTCCTCGTGCGTGGAGGAGGCGTGGGTCACCTTGGATCGGATAACCCAGGTCTCCCTTGCTCAGAGGCCCGCCCTGCCCTTCGGAGGTTTCGACTCCATGGGGATCACGACGTGCGTGAAGGAAATATGCCCTAGAGGCAATAATAAAGTTATTATTTATTTCCTTATTTCATGATAAATATTTATTATTCATGCTAGAATTGTATTAACCGGAAACATAATACATATGTGAATACATAGACAAACAGAGTGTCACTAGTATGCCTCTACTTGACTAGCTCGTTGATCAAACATGGTTATGTTTCCAAACCATAGACATGAGTTGTCATTTGATAAATGGGATCACATCATTAGGAGAATTATGTGATTGACTTGACCCATTCCATTAGCTTAGCACTTGATCGTTTTAGTTTACTGCTATTGCTTTCTTCATGACTTATACATGTTCCTATGACTATGAGATTATGCAACTCCCGATTACCAGAGGAACACTTTGTGTGCTACCAAACATCACAACGTAACTGGGTGATTATAAAGGTGCTCTACCAATCATCTAGAGCGTTCGATCATGATCGCATGGCCGAAAACCGCACCTCATTTGGACACTCCTAGCTCCCTCTATGCCTATATATACCTCCCCCATTCCAAATCTCGGATCCCCTCCTTCTAACCCTAAAGAAATCAGCTCCGCCGCGCCGGACAGCATCCGCCGCTGCCTTCGACCAACCGGGGCGCGCCACATGGCAACCCGGCGCCCACATCGCCGCTTCCCCCGCCGCCGGCCTGCGGGCCCATACGGGGCCCTCCCGGCCCACATCACCGCCGCCTCGCGCCACCATTGAGCGCCGCCCGACCGGGCCTCTCCTCCGCGCCTTCGCCCCGTCGCCGGCCACCTCAGCCGCCGCCGCGCCATCGACGCCGGCCGGCCGCGAGCTCGCCCAACTGGCCCGCCGCGTCCTCGCGCCGCGCCGCCGCTCGCCGCAGCTCCGGCGCCAGCCGCCGCCTTCGCCCATCGCCGCCTCGTCGTCCGCCAAGTACGGCCTCCTCCACCTCTTCTCCGGCAAGGTTCCGGCGACCTTGACTTCCGCGCATGAACAATGATCCCGGCCGGATCTGGATCTGAGTTGGGACGGTTGACTTTTTATCCCCGAAACCCTAATAATTTGCATTGTTCATCATGCCGTAACTCCTCATCCGTAGCTCCGTTTTGGGCAGATAGCATATCAAAATGTTCGCCTCAGAGAGCACATCATTTCATCTCATTGCACCATTTTCATTTGAGTTCATCTTGATGCCCAAAATGCTGTTAGAAGAGTGCTATTTGGGATAATTGTCAGATCTGCTGCTCCAATTAGATATTTGTCATTTTTGCCATGATTATTGTGTGCATGATATGCCCCTGAGCTCTTCATGAGTTTTGTTATATGTTTTGCCATATATCCAGAGGTGCAACCCATGTTTTTTTTTGATGTGTGTGGTGACTAGCACAAGCTTGCAAAGTGGAGCATTCGTTAATGCTGATTTCAAGGACTTAGCTTTCCCACTAAGTCCTTGATCTGTTTATCTCATATTGCCATATGTTCATGTCTTTGTTTGCAATTATGGAGCAGCCTAGCTTGAGTCAATCGAGCTCTACTTTTGTCGTTTCGTGAATCTGGGCAGATTGTCTACTTGTTAGCAATTTTGCCGAGGATGTTGTAGTTGATCCGTGCATGCTATGTTATTGTTCTTGCCATGTCTAGCTTGTATTTTGTGTATTCTTGATGGGTGCATGCTTAGATTGTCATGACTTGCTCTGTAGTGAGTGCATCGAGCTCGTAAACATGCCTACTTGATATCTGTTTCAGCATGCTCCAGTTTTCACTAAGTCTGAGAACTGATTATGTTTTTGCCATGTTCACGTGCTTGCAAATGTATTTTCTGATCCCTTTTGGCTCAAGGCACTAAGGGACTTTTGTTAAGCTCTTTGAGTAGCTCCATGCCATGCTTTACTTTGCCATGTTCAGGTCCTGTAGCATGTAGTTTTGTTGCTCCAAAGTGTGCTATCTGATCTGAAATTCCAGACAAGTGTTAATTTCACTAAGTCTGAAATCTGTTTACCAAATGCATTTTTTCCATGCTTGTTTGAACCTGTTAATGGATGAATTGGCCGTAGCTCAGTGCTAGACTTTCGTTAAGCATCATGAATGGATCCCTGCCATGTATTTTGTTGTCATGTTTGGGTGCTGTAGCATGTTCATCTTGTTGCATTTAGATGGCTACTTGCTGTAAATCGCAGAACGTGGTCATATTTGAATTGCTTGCCATTTCCAAACCGTAACTCCGATTCCGGCGTTCTTTATATCGTTTTCAAGCGATTTCATCTCATCTTTCCAGTGGTACACTTGGATTTCCAAGTTGAGGCCAGGTTCATTCATTCCTTGTCAAATCTTGCATATGCATCACATATTGCATCCCGCATAGCATATCATCTTTGCATCATGTTGTTTGATCCTTGCACGTGGTTGATTGTGTCCTTGTTGCTTGTTTGTCTTGTTTGGGTAGAGCCGGGAGACGAGCGCGCTAACAAGGAGCCCATTGAGTTTGCTTTCGAGGATCCAGTCAACTCGGACAACTTTGCAGGCAAGATGATCATACCCTCGAAATCACTACTATCTTTGCTTTGCTAGATGCTCGCTCTTTTGCTATGCCTATGCTACGATGCCTACCACTTGCTTATCATGCCTCCCAAATTGCCATGTCAAACCTCTAACCCACCATGTCCTAGCAAACCGTTGATTGACTATGTTACCGCTTTGCTCAGCCCCTCTTATAGCGTTGCTAGTTGCAGGTGAAGATTGGAGACCGTTCCTTGTTGGAACATTATTTACTTGTTGGGATATCATTATATTACCATGTTATCTTAATGCATCTATATACTTGGTAAAGGGTGGAAGGCTCGGCCTCTCGCCTAGTGTTTTGTTCCACTCTTGCCGCCCTAGTTTCCGTCATATCGGTGTTATGTTCCCGGATTTTGCGTTCCTTACGCGGTTGGGTTATAATGGGAACCCCTTGATAGTTCGCCTCGATTAAAGCTTTTCCAGCAATGCCCAACCTTGGTTTTACCATTTGCCACCTAGCCTCTTTTTCCCTTGGGTTTCCGGAGCCCGAGTGTCATCTTATTTTAGCCCCCCCGGGCCAGTGCTCCTCTGAGTGTTGGTCCAACCGAGCGATGTCCGGGGCTACTAGGGGCAACTCTAGGCTGGCCGACCCGACGTCTTGCTCATCCGGTGTGCCCTGAGAACGAGATATGTGCAGCTCCTATCGGGATTTGTTGGAACATCTGGGTGGTGTTGCTGGATTTGTTTTAACTTGTCGAATTGTCTTGTAGAACCGAGATACCGAGTCTGATCGGAACGTCTCGGGAGGAGGTCTATTCCTTCGTTGACCGTGAGAGCTTGTCATGGGCTAAGTTGGGACTCCCCTGCAGGGATTTGAAATTTCGAAAGCCGTGCCCGCGGTTATGGGCAGATGGGAATTTGTTAATGTCTAGTTGTAGATAACTTGAACCTTAACTTAGTTAAAATGTATCAACAGTGTGAGTTACCGTGATGGTCTTTTCTCGGCGGAGTCCGGGAAGTGAACACGGTGTTGGAGTAATGCTTGCACAGGTTGTCCTTTAGTTACTCACTCGCGCTTTGCCTCCTCTTCTCGCTCTCTTTTGTGAACAGGTTAGCCACCATATATGCTAGTCGCTTGCTGCAGCTCCACATATTTTCCTTGCCTTACCTTTTAAGCTTAAATAGTCTTGATCGCGAGGGTGCGAGATTGCTGAGTCCCTGCGGCTCACAGATTACTTCCAAACCAGATGCAGGGCCTGATGATTCCACTCCAGATGACGCGCTTGAGCTCAAGTGGGAGTTCGACGAGGACTCACGCCGTTACTACGTGTCTTTCCCTGATGATCAGTAGTGGTGCCCAGTTGGGGTGATCGGGACCGTGTCTCTTGTTGGGTTTATCTTTTATTTTGGCGCCATAGTCGGGCCATGAGTGTTTGAATGTTTCAATGCTATTTATGTACTTTGCGTGACGTGGCGAGTGTAAGCCAACTATGTATCTCCCCTTTTATTATCTATATTACATGGGATGCTGTGAAGATTGCCTAACTTGCGACATTGCTTTCAATGCGGTTATGTCTCTAAGTCATGCATCGACACGTGGGAGCTATAGCCGGATCGAGGGCGTTACAAGTTGGTAATCAGAGCCTTCCCCAACCTTAGGAGCCCGATTGCTTGATCGTTTTTAGCAGCCGAGTTTGTGTCTAGAAAAAATATTTGAGTCATTTAGAAATTATATATCGGAGAGTTTAGGAATTCTTTTTACTTCCCAGTCTCCTCATCGCTCTGGTAAGGCATCCTGACGTAGAGTTTGACTCTTCTCTTCTCAAATTTCACTAAAAAAAATTTTAGGATCACGCTGGTATCTTGGAATCGTTCCGATGGTTTTGTGACGAGAACATTGTCTTGGTGCCTCCTGTCAGGGGTTTTGTGGCAGTGTCCCGGGGAGTTGAGCTCTGAGGTGTTGTCGTCATAATTTTATCGTTGCAGTTCTGGAATACCTGAGTTTAGTACGCCGACATCGAAAATCTCTTTTATGCAGTTCGTTGGTGAGATAACCTCGACGCCACCCAGTACTGGGGCGGGAATTCGGGAGTATCGCCATAACTTGTATAACGGATGCTTTTCTAAGGTTGAGGTAGATGGTTTCCGAAGTTTTTCTCGGTTATGTGTTGAAGGATGGATACAGCTGGATGTAGGATTTGCTAGATTTGGGTGAGATATTATGCTTCCCCTGTATCCCCAACACCTGATTGCATAACCGGAAAGGTTCGGGAGTTTCATAGGTGGGAATTCTTGTAGCTCTAGTTCTTCTTCCACGGATATTTGGTTTGAGATTGGGATTTCTTACCGATTATTCGTTCTTGATCCGTACCTTGTTGATTTATTTCTCTACCTAAATTCTAAGTGGCTTCTTAATTTATGGATATGTGACCATTTCAAGAGGAATGCATTCATTCATTTTGTTCGGATGTGAAGACTTTATGTTACAATTTTCAAACCGTTTGATTCAGCTTCATTTTATCTGTCAATGTGCTAACGGTGGTCAACCTCTTCAGGATGGCTCCCGCTAAGAGCACCAATCAGAATCAGAATCAAGATCCGCCACCACCTCCACCTCCTCCGGAGGCATGGCAAGCTGTGATGGCCGCAACCAATGCAAACACACAGTTGATCATGCAAATTCTTCAAGAGCGCAATCAAGCGAACCAAGGCAACCAAGGCAACAATCAGAATCACTTTGCTACACTCAACCAGTTCCTTGCTAACGAGCCAAAGACTTTCAGCAATTGTGTTGAGGCAACTGATGCTGACGATTGGCTCATGGATCTGTGCAAGCATTTCGAGTGCAGTAACGTCAGGCCTGAGGACTTTGTCAAGTTCGCATCCTTCCAACTCAAAGGCCAAGCTACAGAATGGTTCCAATAGTACAAGGATTCTAGAGGTGGACGTGCGATTACCTGGGATGAATTCCGTCAAGACTTCAAAGCTCATCATACCCCTCAGAGCGTGGTTGAAAGCAAGCGTGAGGAATTCCGCAACCTGAAGCAAGGCTCTTTGTCTGTCTATGACTACAACAAGTTGTTTCAGAAGCTCGCCCACTTTGCCAAGCAGGACGTACCTGATGAGAAGAGCATGATATACCAGTTCAGGGGTGGTCTCAGGGAAGAAATTCAGCTAGCTCTTGTTCTCTTTGAGCCCTTGAGGTACGATGAGTTCTACAACATGGCATTGAAGCAAGAGGCCGCTCAACTGAGGTGTGATGCTTCCAAGAAGCGAGTCAGAGATGCTACTCCTTCTTCCTCTACACAAGTGGCCAAGCAGCAGAAGTATTGGCTTCCTCCTCCTCCGTTTCGTCAGCCACATCAGAAGAGCAAAGGTGGCAGTGGATCTTCCCACCCACCCAACCCTGGCTTTCAGAACAAGACTTCGTCTCAAGCTCCAAGATCGAGTGCTCCGTATCACCGTCCGCTTTCAGAGGTCACATGCAACAAGTGCCAACAGAAGGGCCACTATGCCAACAAGTGCTTCAACCAGAGGCGTCTTCCTCCTCCTCCTGTGAGATTGGCAAGTACAGCTATAGTCAAGCATAACACCAAGTCCGCCAAGGTCAACTTGCTGAATGCAGCTCAGGCAAAGGACTCGCCAGATGTGATTATGGGTAACCTTCCTGTTAATGACATTCCCGCAAGAGTTCTTTTTGACACGGGTGCATCTTTATCATTTTTATCGAAGCCTTTTGCATCCATGCATGATGTGCATACTATTGCTTTGCCTAAGCCGATAGCGGTTTCTTCTCCGGGTTTGTTCATGAACACCAAAATGATGGCTCTGGATGTTACTATCACGTTGGGTGATTACAAGTTTCTTTCTTCACCAATGGTTCTTGGTAATTCGGATATTGATCTTATTCTCGGAATGGATTGGCTTTCTAAGCACAAGGCGCATCTTGATTGTGCAGCCAAGTAGATTCAATTGACTCATTCGTCTAAGGATGTAATTGTCTTTGCCGCTCGTGATGATACCATCCGTCTGTTTTCTCTCAATGAGAAGGGTGGACTGGATGCCATCTCACAAATTCCAGTCGTTTGCGAATATCAAGACGTTTTTCCAGAAGAGCTTCCAGGAATGCCTCCGCACCGGCTAGTTGAATTCGTCATTGATCTTGAGCCTGGCACGGAACCTGTGTGCAAGTGTCCTTACAAGCTCGGACCCGAAGAGTTGAAGGAGCTGAAGAAAAAACTCGATATTCAAGAGAGAATGGGTCTCATCCGGCCTAGTTCTTCTCTGTGGGGTTGTGGTGTTCTTTTTGTGAAGAAGAAGGATGGAACAGACCGACTTTGTGTTGACTACCGTCCATTGAACAAGAAGACCATCAAGAACAAATACCCACTTCCCAACATCAACGAGCTATTCGAACAACTCAAAGGTGTCCAAGTATTCTCCAAGCTTGATCTCCGTATGGGTTATCATCAGATTCGAATTCGTGAGCAAGATATTCCCAAGACGGCTTTCAAGACAAGCTATGGTTCATATGAGTACACTGTCATGTCTTTTGGCCTTGTCAACGCTCCTTCGAATTTCTCTCGCATGATGAACTTCATCTTCAACGCCTACACCAATGACTTCGTTTTGGTCTATCTCGACGACATTCTGGTTTTCTCGAAGAACAAGGAAGATCATGCCAAGCACTTGCGTTTGGTACTCGATAAGCTCAGAGAACACAAGTTCTACGCCAAGTTCTCCAAGTGTGAATTTTGGCTCGATGAGGTTCTTTATCTTGGTCATATCATCTCTGCCAAGGGCATTGTGGTGAATCCTGAGAAGGTGTCTGCAATTGTGAATTGGGAACCTCCTCAGAACGTGAAGCAACTCCGTAGCTTCCTCGGTCTACAAGCTACTGTCGAAGATTCGTTGAAAACTTTTCTAAGATCGCGAAGCCTCTCTCAAATATTCTCCAGAAGCACGCCAAGTACATTTGGTCTCCGGAGTGTGACATTGCTTTCAACACTTTGAAAGAGAAATTGATCACTGCTCCAGTTCTGACTCCGCCTGATGAATCCAAGCCGTACGCGGTCTTTTGTGATGCCTCTCTCCAAGGTTTTGGTGCAGTGTTGATGCAAGAGAAGAAAGTTGTGGCTTATACCTCTCGCCAGTTGAAGCCCAACGAGAAGAACTACCCCACTCATGATCTCGAGTTGGCGGCAGTTGTGCATGCTCTTTTGACTTGGAGGCATCTCTTAATGGGAAGAAAAGTGGACATTTTCACTGATCACAAGAGTCTCAAGTACATCTTCACTCAGCCTAATCTCAACCTCAGACAAACTCGATGGGTCAAAATGATTCAAGAGTATAATCCGAGTATCGAGTATACTCCAGGCAAGGCTAATGTGATTGCTGACGCTTTGAGCAGAAAGGCTTATTGCAACAGTCTGATTCTCAAGCCTTATCAACCCGAGCTTTGTGAAGCTTTCCGCAAACTTAATCTGCAAGTTGTTCCTCAAGGTTTCCTCGCCAACCTTCAAGTCTCTCCTACCTTGGAAGACTAGATTCGCCAAGCTCAGCTTCTCGATACTATGGTCAAAAAGGTGAAGATTGGGATTGCCAAGAGTCAACCCAAGTACAAGTGTTACTACCTTGATGACAAGGATACTCTCTTCTTCGAGGATCATATTGTTGTGCCCAAAGGTGACCTTCGTAAAGTGATCATGAACGAGGCTCAGAATTCTCTCCTCTCCATCCACCCTGGGAGCATGAAGATGTATCAGGACCTCAAGCAGGCTTATTGGTGGACTCGAATGAAGCGCGAGATTGCTTAATTTGTGAATGAATGTGACGTCTGCAGAAGAGTGAAGGCAGAACGCCAAAGGCCAGCGGGTCTCCTCCAACCTCTTGCCATTCCAGAATGGAAGTTCGACCACATTGAAATGGACTTCGTGACGGGGTTACCAAATTCCAAACGTGGCAATGATGCTATATTCGTTGTTATCGACAAACTCACAAAAGTGGCTCACTTTTTGCATATCAAAGAGTCAATCACTGCAACTCAATTGGCGGAGCTCTATACCTCTCGAATTGTATCTCGGCACGGTATTCCTCAAGTGATCTCTTCAGACCGTGGCAACATCTTTACCTCAAAGTTTTGGGATTCTTTTCAGAAGGCCATGGGCACCAACATCCGCTTCAGCACAGCTTTCCATCCTCAAACTAGCGGCCAAGTCGAGCGTGTCAACCAGATTCTTGAAGATATGCTCAGGGCTTGTGTGATCTCCTTCGGCATGAAGTGGGAGGATTGTCTTCCTTATGCTGAATTCTCATACAACAACAGTTTTCAAGCAAGTTCGGGCAAGGCCCCATTTGAAATTCTGTATGGCAGGAAGTGCCGTACCCCTCTCAACTGGTCTGAAACCGGTGAACGTCAGCTTCTCGGAAATGACTTAATCACAGAGGCAGATGAGATGTGCAAAGTCATTCGAGATAACCTCAAAGCAGCCTAATCCCGCCAGAAGAGCTACTATGATAGTAAGCACTGTGATTTGGCTTTTGAGATCGGAGATCATGTTTACCTCCGCGTCTCTCCTATGAAAGGTACTCGTCGCTTCAGTATCAAAGGGAAGCTTGCCCCTAGATACGTGGGACCTTTCAAGATTGTCAGCAAGAGAGGCGATCTCGCCTATCAACTCGAGCTTCCTTCAAACTTTGCAAATGTGCATGACGTGTTCCATGTCTCTCAGCTCCGAAAGTGCTTCAAGACTCCTGACCGCACCATCAACTTCGAGGACATTGAGCTCCAAGAAGATCTCTCTTATCGTGAGCACCCAGTTGCTATTCTTGAAGAGACTGAACGCAAGACTCACAACAAGTCAATCAAATTCCTCAAAGTCAAGTGGTCACACCATTCCGACCGTGAAGCTACCTGGGAACGCGAGGATCACCTCCGTTCTGAGTACCCGGCGTTCTTTCAGTCCTAGATCTCGGGACGAGATCCTTTCGTAGTGGTGGAGTGTTGTAACACCCCAGATGTAATTTACCCAATATGTACTCCAACTCTTGCCGTTTCTGGCGTTAATTTATTTTATTTTCTCGGGTTCGGGTTTTTTTCTCCGTGTGTTGTTGTCGTTGTCATGCATCTCATATCATGTCATCATGTGCATTGCATTTGCATACGTGTTCATCTCATGCATTCGAGCATTTTCCCCGTTGTCCGTTTTACATTCCGGCACTTCGTTCTCCTCCGGTGGTCAATTCTACCTTTCTTTCGTGTGTGGGGATTAAACATTTCCTTATTGGACCGAGACTTGCCAAGCGGCCTTGGTTTACTACCGGTAGACCGCCTGTCAAGTTTCGTACCATTTGGACTTCCTTTGATACTCCAACGGTTAACCGAGGGACCGAAAAGGCCTTGTGTGTGTTGCAGCCCAACACCCCTTCAATTTGGCCCAAAACCCACCAAAACCCTCTCCATCATCTAGAGCATTCGTTCACGATCGCGTGGCCGAAAACTGCACCTCATTTGGACACTCCTAGCTCCCTCTATGCCTATATATACCTCCCCCATTCCAAATCTCGGATCCCCTCCTTCTAACCCTAAAGAAATCAGCTCCGCCACGCCGGACACATCCGTCCCTGGCCAGACAGCATCCGCCGCCGCCTTTGACCAACCGGGGCGCGCCACGTGGCAACCCGGCGCCCACATCGCCGCTTCCCCCGCCGCCGGCCCGTACGGGGCCCTCCCGGCCCACATCACCGCCACCTCGCGCCACCAGGGAGCGCCGCCCGACCGGGCCTCTCCTCCGCGCCTTCCCCCCATCGCCGGCCACCTCCGCCGCCGCCGCGCCATCGACGCCGGCCGGCCGCGAGCTTGCCCGACCGGCCCGCCGCGTCCTCGCGCCGCGCCGTCGCTCGCCGCAGCTCCGGCGCCGGCCGCTGCCTTCGCCCACCGCCGCCTCGTCGTCCGCCAAGTCCGGCCTCCTCCACCTCTTCTCCGGCGAGGTTCCGACGACCTCGACTTCCGCACATGAACAGTGATCCCGGCCGGATCTAGATCTGAGTTGGGACGGTTGACTTTTTATCCCGAAACCCTAATAATTTGCATTGTTCATCATGCCGTAACTCCTCATCCGTAGCTCTGTTTTGGGCATATAGCATATCAAAATGTTCGCCTCAGAGAGCACATCATTTCATCTCATTGCATCATTTTCATTTGAGTTCATCTTGATGCCCGAAATGCTGTTAGAAGAGTGCTATTTGGGATAATTGTCAGATCTGCTGCTCCAATTAGATATTTGTCATTTTTGCCATGATTATTGTGTGCATGATATGCCCCTGAGCTCTTCATGAGTTTTGTTATATGTTTTACCATCTATCGAGAGGTGCAACCCATGTATTTTTGTGATGTGTGTGGTGACTAGCACAAGCTTGCAAAGTGGAGCAATCGTTAATGCTGATTTCAGGGACTTAGCTTTTCCACTAAGTCCTTGATCTGTTTATCTCATATTGCTATATGTTCATGTTGTTTCCTAGTGATCCGTGCCTCTTTTGAGGATGATCAGTAAGGATGTTTTGTTAATATTTTAGTTCTCTATCCATCCATGTCTTTGTTTGCAATTATGGATCAGCCTAGCTTGAGTCAATCGAGCTCTACTTTTGTCGTTTCGTGAATCTGGGCAGATTGTCTACTTGTTAGCAATTTTGCCGAGGATGTTGTAGTTGATCCGTGCATGCTATGTTATTGTTCTTGCCATGTCTAGCTTGTATTTTGTGTATTCTTGATGGGTGCATGCTTAGATTGTCATGACTTGCTCTGTAGTGAGTGCATCGAGCTCGTAAACATGCCTACTTGATATCTGTTTCAGCATGCTCCAGTTTTCATTAAGTCTGAGAACTGATTATGTTTTTGCCATGTTCGCGTGCTTGCAAATGTATTTTCTGATCCCTTTTGGCTCAAGGCACTAAGGGACTTTTGTTAAGCTCTTTGAGTAGCTCCATGCCATGCTTTACTTTGACATCTTCAGGTCCTGTAGCATGTAGTTTTGTTGCTCCAAAGTGTGCTATCTGATCTGAAATTCCAGACAAGTGCTAATTTCACTAAGTCTGAAATCTGTTTACCAAATGCATTTTTTCCATGCTTGTTTGAACATTTTAATGGATGAATTGGCCGTAGCTTAGTGCTAGACTTTTGTTAAGCATCATGAATGGATCCCTGCCATGTATTTTGTTGTCATGTTTGGTTGCTATAACATGTTCATCTTGTTGCATTTAGATGGCTACTTGCTGTAAATCGCAGAACGTGGTCATATTTGAATTGCTTGCCGTTTCCAAACTGTAACTCCGATTCCGGCGTTCTTTATATCGTTTTCAAGCGATTTCATCTCATATTTCCAGTGGTACACTTGGATTTCCAAGTTGAGGCCAGGTTCATTCATTCCTTGTCAAATCTTGCATATGCATCACATATTGCATCCCGCATAGCATACCATCTTTGCATCATGTTGTTTGATCCTTGCACGTGGTTGATTGTGTCCTTGTTGCTTGTTTTTCTTGTTTGGGTAGAGCTGGGAGACGAGTGCGCTAAAGAGGAGCCCGTTGAGTTTGCTTTCAAGGATCCAGTCAACTCGGACAACTTTGCAGGCAAGATGATCATACCCTCGAAATCACTACTATCTTTGCTTTGCTGGATGCTCGCTCTTTTGCTATGCCTATGCTACGATGCCTACCACTTGCTTATCATGCCTCCCAAATTGCCATGTCAAACCTCTAACCCACCATGTCCTAGCAAACCGTTGATTGGCTATGCTACCGCTTTGCTCAGCCCCTCTTATAGCGTTGCTAGTTGCAGGTGAAGATTGGAGACCGTTCCTTGTTGGAACATTATTTACTTGTTGGGATATAATTATATTACCATGTTATCTTAATGCATCTATATACTTGGTAAAGGGTGGAAGGCTCGGCCTCTCGCCTAGTGTTTTGTTCCACTCTTGCTGCCCTAGTTTCCGTCATATCGGTGTTATGTTCCCGGATTTTGCGTTCCTTACGCGGTTGGGTTATAATGGGAACCCCTTGATAGTTCTCCTCTATTAAAGCTTTTCCAGCAATGCCCAACCTTGGTTTTACCATTTGCCGCCTAGCCTCTTTTTCCCTTGGGTTTCCGGAGCTCGAGGGTCATCTTATTTTAGCCCCCCCGGGCCAGTGCTCCTCTGAGTGTTGGTCCAACCGAGCGATGTCCGGGGCTACCAGGGGCAACTCTGGGCTGGCCTACCCGACGTCTTGCTCATCCGGTGTGCCCTGAGGACGAGATATGTGCAGCTCCTATCGGGATTTGTCAGCACATCTGGGTGGTGTTGCTGGATTTGTTTTAACTTGTCGAAGTGTCTTGTAGAACCGAGATACCGAGTCTGATTGGAACGTCTCGGGAGGAGGTCTATTCCTTCGTTGACCGTGAGAGCTTGTCATGGGCTAAGTTGGGACTCCCCTGCAGGGATTTGAACTTTCGAAAGCCGTGCCCGTGGTTATGGGCAGATGGGAATTTGTTAATGTCCGGTTGTAGATAACTTGAACCTTAACTTAATTAAAATGTATCAACAGTGTGAGTTACCGTGATGGTTTTTTCTCGGCGGAGTCCGGGAAGTGAACACGGTGTTGGAGTAATGCTTGCACAGGTTGTCCTTTAGTTACTCGCTCGCGCTTTGCCTCCTCTTCTCGCTCTCTTTCGCGAACAGGTTAGCCACCATATATGCTAGTCGCTTGCTGCAGCTCCACATATTTTCCTTGCCTTACCTTTTAAGCTTAAATAGTCTTGATCGCGAGGGTGCGAGATTGCTGAGTCCCTGTGGCTCACAGATTACTTCCAAACTAGATGCAGGGCCTGATGATTCCGCTCCAGATGATGCGCTTGAGCTCAAGTGGGAGTTTGACGAGGACTCACGCCGTTACTACGTGTCTTTCCCTGATGATCAGTAGTGGTGCCCAGTTGGGGTGATCGGGACCGTGTCGCTTGTTGGGTTTATCTTTTATTTTGGCGCCGTAGTCGGGCCATGAGTGTTTCAATGTTGTAATGCAATTTATGTACTTTGTGTGACGTGGCGAGTGTAAGCCAACTATGTATCTCCCCTTTTATTATCTATATTACATGGGATGTTGTGAAGATTGCCTAACTTGCGACATTGCTTTCAATGCGGTTATGTCTCTAAGTCGTGCCTCGACACGTGGGAGCTATAGCCGCATCGAGGGCGTTACAATAAGCCTTGCAAGCAATGCAACTAATGAGTTAGTTGCGGGATGATACATTACGGAAATGAGTAAAGAGACTTGCTAGTAACGAGATTGAACTAGGTATTGAGTTACCGACTATCGAATCTCGTGCAAGTAACATACCGATGACAAAGGGAACGACATATGTTGTTATGCGGATTAACCGATAAAGATCTTCGTAGAATATGTAGGAGCCAATATGAACATCTAGGTTCCGCTATTGGTTATTGACCGGAGACATGTCTCGGTCATGTCTACATAGTTCTCGAACCTGTAGGGTCCGCACGCTTAATGTTTGGTGACGATCGGTATTATGAGTTTATGTGATTTGATGTACCGAAGGTAGTTTGGAGTCCCCGATGAGATCGGAGATATAACGAGGAGTCTCGAAATAGTCGAGACGTAAAAATCGATATATTGGACGACTATATTCGGACATCGGAAAGGTTCCAAGAGATTCAGGTATTTTTCGAAGTACCGGAGAGTTACGAGAATACAAGGAAGAAGCATTGGGCCTCATGGGCCAAGTGGTGGAAGAGAGGAGTCAGGGCGCGTGGCCCCCCTAGCCTAAACCGAATTGGACTAGGGGGCCGGCCCCCCTTTCCTCCTTTCCTCCCTCTCCTTCCTTCTCCCCTTCCCCCTTCCTTTCCTCCTCCTAGTAGGACTAGGAAAGGGGAGTCCTACTCCTACTAGGACGAGGACTCCTCCTCCTGGCATGCCCTACAGGGGCCGGCTGGCCTCCCCCTTTGCTCCTTTATATACGGGGCAGGGGGGCACCCTAGAAGACACAAGTTGATCATTGATCCCTTAGCCGTGTGCGGTGCCCCCCTCCACCATAATCCACCTCGATCATATCGTAGCGGTGCTTAGGCGAAGCCCTGCGTCGGTAGCAACATCATCACCGTCATCACGCCGTCATGCTGAAGGATCTCTCCCGTGAAGATCTACTGGATCGGAGTTCGTGGGACGTCATCGAGCTGAACGTGTGCTGAACTCGGAGGTGCTGTGCGTTCGGTACTTGGATCGGTCGGATCGTGAAGGCGTTCGACTACATCAACCGCGTTCTCATAACGCTTCCGCTTATGGTCTATGAGGGTACGTGGATGATACTCTTCCCTCTCGTTGCTATGCATCACGATGATCTTGTGTGTGCGTAGGAATTTTTTGAAATTACTACGTTCCCCAACAGTGGCATCCGAGCCAAGTTTATGCGTAGATGTTATATGCACGAGTAGAACACAAGTGAGTTGTGGGCGATACAAGTCATACTGCTTACCAGCATGTCATACTTTGGTTCGGCGGTATTGTTGGATGAAGCGGCCCGGACCGACATTATGCGTACGCTTACGCGAGACTGGTTCTATCGACGTGCTTCGCACACAGGTGGCTGGCGGGTGTCAGTTTCTCCAACTTTAGTTGAACCGAGTGTGATTACGCCCGGTCCTTGTTGAAGATTAAAACATCACTAACTTGACGAAATATCGTTGTGGTTTTGATGCGTCGGTAAGAACGATTCTTGCTCAGCCCGTAGCAGCCATGTAAAACTTGCAACAACAAAGTAGAGGACGTCTAACTTGTTTTTGCAGGGCATGTTGTGGTGTGATATGGTCAAGATATGATGCTAAATTTTATTGTATGAGATGATCATGTTTTGTAACACAGTTATTGGCAACTGGCAGGAGCCATATGGTTGTCGCTTTATTTTATGAAATTCAATCGCCATGCAATTGCTTTACTTTATCACTAGCGGTAGCAATAGTTGTGGAGGCAATAGTTGGCGTGATGACAACGATGCTTCGATGGAGATCAAGGTGTCAAGCCGGTGACGATGGTGATCATGATGGTCTTTGGATATGGAGATGATATGCACAAGATGATGATGGCCATATCATATCACTTATATTGATTGCATGTGATGTTTATCCTGCTTGATTGACGGTAGCATTATAAGATGATCTCTCACTAAATTTCAAGGTACAAGTGTTCTCCCTAAGTATGCACTGTTGCCAAAGTTCGTTGTGCCGAGACACCATGTGATGATCGGGTGTGATAAGCTCTACGTTCACATACAACGGGTGCAAGCCAGTTTTGCACACGCAGAAATACTCGGGTTAAACTTGATGAGCCTAGCATATGCAGATATGGCCTCGGAACACTGAGACCGAAAGGTCGAGCGTGAATCATATAGTAGATATGATCAACATAGTGATGTTCACCATTGAAAACTACTCCATTTCATGTGATGATCGGTCATGGTTTAGTTGATATGGATCACGTGATCACTTCGATGATTAGAGGGATGTCTATCTAAGTGGGAGTTCTTAAATATGATTAATTGAACTTTAATTTATCATGAACTTAGTCCTGATAGTATTGGCATAAATATGTTGTAGATCAATAGCTCGCGATGCAGCTCCCCGTTTATTTTGATATGTTCATAGAGAAAAACTAAGTTGAAAGATGTTAGTAGCAATGATGCAGATTGGATCCGTGATCTGAGGATTATCCTCATTGTTGCATAGAAGAATTATGTCCTTGATGCACTGCTAGGTGACAGACTGATTGCAGGAGCAGATGCAGACATTATGAACGTTTGGCGAGCTCGATATGATGACTACTTGATAGTTTAGTGCACCATGCTTTACGGCTTAGAACCGGGGCTGCAAAGACGTTTTGAATGCCACAGAGCATATGAGATGTTCCAAGAGTTGAAATTAGTATTTCAGACTCATGCCCACGTCGAAAGGTATGAGACCTTTTACAAGCACTTTGCCTACAAGATGGAGGAGAATAGCTCAGCTAGTGAGCATGTGCTCAGAATGTCTGAGTACTACAATCACTTGAATCAAGTGGGAGTTAATCTTCCAGATAAGATAGTGATTGACAGAGTTCTCATGCCCAAGTCAACTATAATATGCAAGGGATAACGCAAACGATTCCCAAGCTCTTCGTGATGCTGAAATCGACGAAGGTGGAAATCAAGAAAAGCATCAAGTGTTGATGGTTGACAAGACCACTAATTTCAAGAAAAAGGGCAAATGGAAGAAGGGGAACTTCAGCAAGAACAGCAAGCAATTTTCTGCTCAAGTGAAGAATCCCAAGTATAGACCTAAGCCTGAGACTAAGTGCTTCTACTGCAAAGGGACTAGTCAATGGAAGCAGAACTGCCCCAAGTATTTGGCGGATAAGAAGGATGGCAAAGTGAACAAAGGTATATTTGATATACATGTTATTGATGTGTACTTTACTAGTGTTTATAGCAACCCCTCAGTATTTGATACTAGTTTAGTTGTTGAGATTAGTAACTCAAAACGGCAGTTGCAGAATGAACAGAGACTAGTTAAGGGTGAAGTGACGATGTGTGTTGGAAGTGGTTCCAAGATTGATATGATCATCATCGCACACTCCCTATACTTTCGGGATTAGTGTTGAACCTAAATAAATGTTATTTGGTGTTTGCGTTAAGCATGAATATGATTTGATCATGTTTATTGCAATACGGTTATTCATTTAAAGTCAAAGAATAATTATTGTTCTGTTTACATGAATAAAACCTTCAATGGTCATCACAAAAGGTGAATGGTTTATTGAATCTCGATAGTAGTGATACACATATTCATAATGTTGAAACCAAAAGATGCAAAGTTAATAATGATAGTGCAACTTATTTGCGGCACTGCCGTTTAGGTCATATTGGTGTAAAGCGCATGAAGAAAATCCATGCTGATGGGCTTTTGGAATCACTTGATTATGAATCAGTTGATGCTTGCAAAACATGCCTCATGGGCAAGATGACTAAGACCCCGTTCTCCGGAACACTGGAGCGAGCAACAAACTTGTTGGAAATAATACATTCTGATGTATGCAGTCCGATGAGTGTTGAGGCTCACGGCAGCTATCGTTATTTTCTGACCGTCACAGGTGATTTGAGTAACATATGGGTATATCTTCTTGATGAAACATAAATCTGAAACATTTGAAAAGTTCAAATAATTTCAGAGTGAAGTGGAAAATCATCATAACAAGAAAATAAAGTTTCTACGATCTGATCGTGGAGGAGAATATTTGAGTTACGAGTTTGGTCTTCATTTGAAAAATGCGGAATAGTTTCGCAACTCACGCCACCTGGAACACCACAGCGTAATGGTGTGTTCGAACAACGTAACCGTACTTTATTAGATATGGTGCAATATATGATGTCTCTTACCGATTTACCACTATCGTTTTGGGGTTATGCATTAGAGACAGTTGCATTCACGTTAAATAGGGCACCATCTAAATCTGTTGAGATGACTCCATATGAACTGTGGTTTGGCAAGAAACCAAAGTTGTCGTTTCTTAAAGTTCGGGGTTGCGATGCTTATGTGAAAAAGTTTCGTCCTGATAATCTCAAACCCAAATCGGAGAAATGTGTCTTCATAGGATGCCCAAAGGAGACAGTTGGGTACACCTTCTATCACACATCCGAAGGCAAGACATTCATTTCTAAGAATGGATCCTTTCTAGAGAAGGAGTTTCTCTCGAAAGAAGTGAGTGGGAGGAAAGTAGAACTTGATGAGGTAACTGTACCTGCTCCCTTATTGGAAAGTAGTTCATCACAGAAATCTGTTCCTGTGACTCCTACACCAATTAGTGAGGAAGCTAATGATGATGATCATGTAACTTTAGATCAAGTTGCTACCGAACCTCGTAGCACAACCAGAGTATGGTCTGCACGAGAGTGGTATGGTAATCTTTTCTGGAAGTCATGTTACGAGACCATGACGAACCTATGAACTATGAGGAAGTGATGCTGAGCCTAGATTCCGCAAAATGGCTTGAGGCCATGAAATCTGAGATGGGATCCATGTATGAGAACAAAGTATGGACTTTGATTGACTTTCCCGATGATCAGTGAGTCATTAAGAATAAATGGATCTTCAAGAGGAAGACAGACGCTGATAGTAGTGTTACTATCTACAGAGCTCGAATTGTCGTGAAATGTTTTCGACAAGTTCAAGGTGTTGACTACGATGAGATTTTCTCACTCGTTTCGATGCTTAAAAGTCTATCCGAATCATGTTAGCAGTTGCCGCATTTTATGAAATCTGGCAAATGGATGTCAAAACCGTATTCCTTAATGGTTGTCTTGAAGAAGAGTTGTATATGATGCAACCAAAAGGTTTTTTCAATCCTAAAGGTGCTAACAAAGTGAGCAACTCCAGCGATCCATCTATGGACTGGTGCAAGCATCTTAGAGTTGGAATATATGCTTTGATAAAGTTATCAAAGTATATGGTTTTATACAGACTTGTGGTGAAGCCTGTATTTACAAGAAAGTGAGTGGGGGCACTACAGCATTTCTGATAAGTATATGTGAATGACATATTGTTGATCGGAAATAATGTAGAATTTTCTAGAAAGCATAAAGGAGTGTTTGAAAAGAGTTTTTCAAAGAAAGACCTCGATGAAGTTGCTTACACATTGAGCATGAAGATCTATAGAGATAGATCAAGACGCTTAATAAGATTTTTCAATGAGTACACACCTTGAAAAGATTTTGAAGTAGTTCAAAATGGAACAGTCAAAGAAGGAGTTCTTGCCTGTGTTGCAAGGTGTGAAGTTGAGTAAATACTCAAAACCCGACCACAACAGAAAATAGAAAGAGAATGAAAATTCATTCCCTATGCCTCAGTCATAGGTTCTATAAAGTATGCTATGCTGTTTACCAGTCCTATTGTATACCTTAGCATGATTCTGGCAAGGGAGTACAATAATGATCTAGGAGTAGATCACTGGACATCGGTCAAAATTATCCTGAGAGGACTAAGAAATATTTCTCGATTATGGAGGTGATAAAAGAGTTTATCGTAAAGAGTTACGCCGATGCAAGCTTTTTACATCGATCTAGATGACTCTAAGTCTCGATCTGGATACATATTGAAAGTGGGAGCAATTAGCTAGAGTACCTCTGTGCAGAGCTTTGTAGACATAGAAATTTACGAAATACATACGGATCTGAATGTTGCAGACTCGTAGACTAAAAGCAAAACATGATCACTCTTTGGGTGTTAATCACATAGCGATGTGAACTAGATTACTGACTCTAGTAAACCCTTTGGGTATTAGTCACATGAAGATGTGAACTAATCACATAAAGATGTGAACTAGATTATTAACTCTAGTGCAAGTGGGAGACTGATGGAAATATGCCCTAGAGGCAATAATAAAGTTATTATTTATTTCCTTATTTCATGATAAATGTTTATTATTCATGCTAGAATTGTATTAACCGGAAACATAATACATGTGTGAATACATAGACAAACAGAGTGTCACTAGTATGCCTCTACTTGACTAGCTCGTTTATCAAACATGGTTATGTTTCCTAACCATAGACATTAGTTGTCATTTGATAAATGGGATCACATCATTAGGATAATGATGTGATTGACTTGACCCATTCAGTTAGCTTAGCACTTGATCATTTTAGTTTACTGCTATTGCTTTATTCATGACTTATACATGTTCCTATGACTATGAGATTATGCAGCTCCCGATTACCGAAGGAACACTTTGTGTGCTACCAAACATCACAACGTAACTGGGTGATTATAAAGGTGCTCTATAGGTGTCTCCAATGGGACTTTTTGAGTTGACATAGATCAAGATTAGGATTTGTCACTCGGATTGTCGGAGTGGTATCTTTGGGCCCTCTCGGTAATGCACATCACTATAAGCCTTGCAAGCAATGCAACTAATGAGTTAGTTGCGGGATGATACATTACGGAAATGAGTAAAGAGACTTGCCGATAACGAGATTGAACTAGGTATTGAGATACCGACGACCGAATCTCGGGCAAGTAACATACCGATGACAAAGGGAACGACGTATGTTGTTATGCGGTTTGACCGATAAAGATCTTCGTAGAATATGTAGGAGACAATATGAACATCCAGGTTCCGCTATTGGTTATTGACCGGAGACATGTCTCGGTCATGTCTACATAGTTCTCGAACCCGTAGGGTCCACACGCTTAATGTTCAGTGACGATCGGTATTATGAATTTATGTGATTTGATGTACCGAAGGTAGTTCGGAGTCCCGGATGAGATCAGGGACATGACGAGAAGTCTCAAAATAGTCGAGACGTAAAAATCGATTTGGACGACTATATTCGGACATCGGAAAGGTTCCGAGTGATTCGGGTATTTTTCGGAGTACCGAAGAGTTACAGGAATACGGGGAAGAAATATTGGGCCTCATGGGCCAAGTGGTGGAAGAGAGGAGGCAGGGCGCGTGCCCCCCTAGCCCAAACCGAATTGGACTAGGGGGCCGGCCCCCTTTCCTCCTTTTCTCCCTCTCCTTCCTTTTCCCCTTCCCCTTCCTTTCCTCCTCCTAGTAGGAGTAGGAAAGGGGAGTCCTACTCCTACTAGGAGGAGGACTCCTCCTGCTGGCGCGCCCTACCCGGGCCGGTCGGCCTCCCCCCTTGCTCCTTTATATACGGGGACAGGGGGCACCCTAGAAGACACAGGTTGATCATTGATCCCTTAGACGTGTGTGGTGCCCCCCTCCACCATAATCCACCTCGATCATATTGTAGCGGTGCTTAGGCGAAGCCCCACATCGGTAGCAACATCATCACCATCATCACGCCGCCGTGCTGACGGAACTCTCCCGTGAAGCTCTGCTGGATCGGAGTTCTTGGGACGTGATACGTCTCCAACGTATCTATAGTTTTTGATTGCTCCATGCTATATTATCTACTGTTTTAGACATTATTGGGCTTTATTTTCCACTTTTATATTATTTTTGGGACTAACCTATTAACCGGAGGCCCAGCCCAGAATTGTTGTTTTTTGCCTGTTTTAGGGTTTCGAAGATAAGGAATATCAAACGGAGTCCAAACAGAATGAAACCTTCGGAAACATGATTTTCTCATCAAATAAGATCCAGGAGACTTGGACCCTCCGTCAAGAAAGCCATGAGGTGCTCACGAGGGTAGGGGCGCCCCCTAGGGCGTGCCCCCTGCCTCGTGGGCCCCTCGAAGCTCCACCGACGTACTTCGTCCTCCTATATATATCCACGTACCCCCAAACGATCGGGGACGGAGCCAAAAACCTAATTCCACCGCCGCAACTTTATGTATCCATGAGATCCCATCTTGGGGCCTATTCTGGAGCTCCGCCGGAGGAGGCATCGATCACGGAGGGCTTCTACATCATCATCCAAGCCCCTCCGATGAAGTGTGAGTAGTTTACTTCAGACCTACGGGTCCATATCTAGTAGCTAGATGGCTTCTTCTCTCTTTTTGAATCTCAATACAATGTTCCCCTCTCTCTCGTGGAGATCTATTCGATGTAATCTTCTTTTTGCGGTGTGTTTGTTGAGACCGATGAATTGTGGGTTTATGATCAAGTCTATCTATGAATAATATTTGAATCTTCTCTGAATTCTTTTATGTTTGATTGGTCGTCTTTGCAAGTCTCTTTGAATTATCAGTTTGGTTTGGCCTACTAGATTGGTTGTTCTTGCCATGGGAGAAGTGCTTAGTTTTGGGTTCAATCTTGCGGTGTCCTTTCCGAGTGATAGAAGGGGCAGCAAGGCATGTATTGTATTGTTGCCATCGAGGATAACAAGATGGGTTTTTTTATCATATTGCATGAAACTATCCCTCTACATCATGTCATCTTGCTTAAGGCGTTACTCTGTTTTTAACTTAATACTCTAGATGCATGCTGGATAGCGGTCGATGAGTGGAGTAATAGTAGTAGATGCAGAATCGTTTCGGTCTACTTGTCTCGGACGTGATGCCTATATACATGATCATACCTAGATATTCTCATAACTATGCTCAATTCTGTCAATTGCTCAACAGTAATTTGTTCACCCACCGTAGAATACTTATGCTCTTGAGAGAAGCCACTAGTGAAACCTATGGCCCCCGGGTCTCTTTCTCATCATATCAATCTCCATCACTTTACGATTGCTTTGCTTTTACTTTATTTACTTTGCATCTCTATACCAAAAATACCAAAAAAATATTATTTATCATCTCTATCAGATCTCACTTTCGTAAGTGACCGTGAAGGGATTGACAACCCCTAAGCGCGTTGGCTGCGTTGAGCGATTGTTTTTGTGTAGGTACGAGGGACTCGAGCGTAGCCTCCTACTGGATTGATACCTTGGTTCTCAAAAACTAAGGGAAATACTTACGCTACTTTGCTGCATCATCCCTTCCTCTTCGGGGAAATCCAACGCAGTGCTCAAGAGGTAGCAAGAAGAATTTCTGGCGCCGTTGTCGGGGAGTCTGCGCAAAAGTCAACATACCAAGTACCCATCACAATCCCTATCTCCCGCATTACATTATTCGCCACTTGCCTCTCGTTTTCCTCTCCCCCACTTCACCCTTGCCGTTTTATTTGCCCTCTCTCTCTCTATCCCCCCTCTCTATTTTCCTCTTTTGCCCGTTTGCTCTTGTTTGCTCGTGTGTTGGATTGCTTGTTTGTCGCGATAGCTCAAGATAATTAAATTGTGTGACTTCACCAATACCAATAATAATGATTTCCTTAGCACTCCGATTGCTCCTCTTACCGATGCTGAATCTTGTAAAATTAATACTACTTTGTTGAATCTTGTCATGAAAGATCCGTTCTCCGGCCTTCCTAGTGAAGATGCCGCTACACATCTTAATAGCTTCGTTGATTTGTGTGACATGCAAAAGAAAAAAGATGTCGATAATGATATTGTTAAATTGAAGCTATTTCCTTTTTCGCTTAGAGATCGTGCTAAAGCTTGGTTTTCATCTTTGCCTAAAAATAGTATTGATTCATGGAACAAGTGCAAAGATGCTTTTATCTCTAATTATTTTTCTCCCGCTAAGATCATCTCTCTGAGAAACGATATTATGAATTTTAAACAACTTGATCATGAACATGTTGCACAAGCTTGGGAGAGAATGAAATTAATGATACGTAATTTCCCTACTCATGGTTTGAATTTGTGGATGATTATACAAATTATTTATGCCGGATTGAATTTTCCTTCTAGAAATCTTTTAGATTCGGCCACGGGAGGCACTTTTATGGAAATCACTTTAGGAGAAGCTACTAAACTCCTAGATAATATTATGGTTAATTATTCTCAATGGCATACTGAAAGATCTACTAAAAAGGTGCATGCGGTAGAAGAAATTAATGTTTTGAGTGGAAAGATGGATGAACTTATGAAATTATTTGCTAATAAGAGTGTTTCTTCTGATCCTAATGATGTGCCCTTGTCTACTTTGATTGAGAATAATAATGAATCTATGGATGTGAATTTTGTTGGTAGGAACAATTTTGGTAACAACGCGTATAGAGGAAATTTCAATCCTAGGTCTTACCCTAGTAATCCCTCTAATAATTATGGTAATTCCTACAACAATTCTTATGGAAATTATAATAAGATGCCCTCTGATTTTGAATCTAATATTAAAGAATTTATTTCTTTGCAAAAGAATTTTAATGCTATGATTGAAGAAAAATTACTTAAGATTGATGATTTGGCTAGGAACGTTGATAGAATTGCTCTTGATGTTGATTCTTTGAAACTTAGATCTATTCCACCTAAGCATGATGTCAATGAGTCTCTCAAAGCCATGAGTATTTCCATTGACGAGTGCAAAGAAAGAATCGCTAGGATGCGTGCTAAGAAAGATGCCTTTATAAAAGCGTGTTATTCTAGTTCCTATGAAAATAATGATGAACATCTAAAAGTTATTGATGTGTCCCCTATTAAATCTTTGTTTTGCAATATGAATCTTGATAATGATGGGACTGAATATGATCCACCTTTACCTAGAAGGCGTTCTAAGAATTCGGAATTTGTTGATCTTGATGCTAAATTTGATAAAAGTGGGATTGAAGAAATTAAAACCCTAGATGTTGCTAAACCCACTATTATGTATTTCAAGGAATTTAACTATGAAAATTGCTCTTTGATTGATTGTATTTCCTTGTTGCAATCCGTGCTAAAATCTCCTCACGCTTATAGTCAAAATAAAGCGTTTACTAAACATACCGTTGATGCCTTGATGCAACCTTATGAAGAAAAACTTGAATTGGAAGTTTCTATCCCTAGAAAAATTTATGATGAGTGGGAACCAACTACTAAAATTAAAATTAAAAATTATGAGTTTTATGCTTTGTGTGATTTGGGTGCTAGTGTCTCTACTATTCCCAAAACTTTGTGTGATTTACTAGATTTCCGTGATTTTGATGATTGCTCTCTAAAATTGCATCTTGCGGATTCCACTATTAAGAAACCTATGGGAAGAATTAATGATGTTCTTATTGTTTATAATATGAATTATGTGCCCATAGATTTTATCGTTCTTGATATAGATTCCAATCCTTCTTGCCCTATTATTCTTGGTAGACCTTTCCTTAGAACGGTTGGTGCAATTATCGGTATGAAGGAAGGGAATATTAGATTTCAATTTCCATTAAAAAAGGGCATGGAACACTTCCCTAGAAAGAAAATAAAATTACCATATGAATCTATCATGAGAGCCACTTATGGATTGCCTACCAAAGATGGCAATACCTAGATCTATTCTTGCTTGTTATGCCTAGCTAGGGGCGTTAAACGATAGCGCTTGTTGGGCGGCAACCCAATTTTATTTTTATTCCTTGATTTTTGATCATGTTTAGTAATAAATAAATTATATAGCCTCTTTTTTGGTTGTGTTTTTTGTGTTTAATTAGTGTTTGTGCCAAGTGAAACCGTTGGGAAGACTTGGGGAAAGTCTTGTTGAACTTGCTGTAAAAAACAGAAACTTTAGCTCTCACGAGAACTGCTGTAATTTTTATTTGGGAAGTGATATTTAGTTATTTCTTTTTGAAGATGATTAATAGATAAATTCCTCACGTCCATCAATTTATTTTAGAATTTTTGGGGCTCCAGATCTTGCGCTAGCTACATATTACTACAGACTGTTCTGTTTTTGACAGATTCTGTTTTTCGTGGGTTGTTTGCTTATTTTGATGAATCCATGGCTAGTAAAATAGTTTATAATCCATAGAGAACTTGGAATACAGTAGGTTTAACACCAATATAAATAAATAATGAGTTCATTACAGTACCTTGAAGTGGTCTTTTGTTTTCTTTCGCTAACGGAGCTCACGAGTTTTCTACCTTAAGTTTTGTGTTGTGAAGTTTTCAAGTTTTGGGTAAAGATTTGATGGATTATGGAACAAGGAGTGGCAAGAGCCTAAGCTTGGGGATTCCCATGGCACCCCCAAGATAATATAAGGACACATAAAAGCCAAAGCTTGGGGATGCCCCGGAAGGCATCCCCTCTTTCGTCTACTTCTATCGGTAACTTTACTTGGAGCTATATTTTTATTCACCACATGATATGTGTTTTGCTTGGAGCGTATTTCATGATTTGAGTGTTTGCTTATTATTCTACCACAATCATACTTGCTTTACACACCTTTTGAGAGAGCCATACTTGATTTGGAATTTGATAGAATACTCTATGTACTTCACTTATATCTTTTGAGCTTTATAGTTTTGCTCTAGTGCTTCACTTATATCTTTTAGAGCACGGTGGTGGATTTGTTTTATAGAAACTATTGGTCTCTCATGCTTCACTTAGATTATTTTGAGATTCTTAATAGCATGGCAATTTGCTTAAAATCCTAATATGCTTGGCATGCAAGATTAATAATAAAACTTTCGTATGAGTTTGTTCAATACTAAGAAGAAATTGATGCTTGATAATTGTTTTGATATATGAGGATGGTGATATTAGAGTCATGCTAGTTGAGTAGTTGTGAATTTGATAAATGCTTGTGTTAAAGTTTGTGATTCCCGTAGCACGCACGTATCTTGAACCGTTATGTGATGAAGTCGGAGCATGATTTATTTATTGACTGTCTTCCTTATGAGTGGCGGTCGGGGACGAGCGATGGTCTTTTCCTACCAATCTATCCCCCTAGGAGCATGCGCGTAATACTTTGCTTTGATAACTTCTAGATTTTTGCAATAAGTATATGAGTTCTTTATGACTAATGTTGAGTCCATGGATTATACGCACTTTCCTTCCTTCCATCATTGCTAGCCTCTCTAATACCGCGCACTTTTCGCCGGTATCATACACCCACCAAATACCTTCCTCAAAACAGCCACTATACCTACCTATCATGGCATTTCCATAGCCATTCCGAGATATATTGTCATGCAACTTTCCACCATTCCGTTCATTATGACACGCTCCATCATTGTTATATTGCTAGCATGATCATGTAGTTGACATCGTATTTTTGGCAAAGCCACTGTTCATAATTCTTTCATACATGTCACTCTTGATTCGTTGTACATCCCGATACACCGCCGGAGGCATTCATATAGAGTCATATTTTGTTCTAAGAATCGAGTTGTAATTCATGAGTTGTAAGTAAATAAAAGTGTGATGATCATCATTATTAGAGCATTGTCCCAGTGAGGAAAGGATGATGCAGACTATGATTCCCCCACAAGTCGGGATGAGACTCCGGACGAAAAAAAGAGAAAAAAGAGGCCATAAAAAAGACAAGGCCCAAAAAATAAAAAAATGAGAGAAAAAGAGAGAAGGGACAATGCTACTATCCTTTTACCACACTTGTGCTTCAAAGTAGCACCATGATCTTCATGATAGAGAGTCTCTGATTATGTCACTTTCATATACTAGTGGGAATTTTTCATTATAGAACTTTGCTTGTATATTCCAATGATGGGCTTCCTCAAAATGCCCTAGGTCTTCGTGAGCAAGTGAGTTGGATGCACACTCACTTAGTTTCTTTTGAGCTTTCATATACTTACAGCTCTAGTGCATCCGTTGCATGGCAATCCCTACTCACTCACATTGATATCTATTGATGGGCATCTCCATAGCCTGTTGATACGCCTAGTTTATGTGAGACTATCTTCTCCCTTTTTGTCTTCTCCACAACCACCATTATATTCCACCTATAGTGCTATATCCATGGCTCACGCTCATGTATTGCGTGAAGATCGAAAAAGTTTTGAAAATGTCAAAAGTATGAAATAATTTCTTGGCTTGTCATCGGGGTTGTGCATGATTTAAATACTTTGTGTGGTGAAGATAGAGCATAGCCATACTATATGATTTTGTAGGGATAGCTTTCTTTGGCCTATTTTGAGAAGACATAATCGCTTTGTTAGTATGCATGAAGTATTATTATTTTTATATCAATATGAACTTTTGTCTTGAATCTTTCGAATCTGAATATTCATACCACAATTAAGAATATTTACATTGAAATTATGCCAAGTAGCACTCCGCATCAAAAATTCTGTTTTTGTCATTTACCTACTCGAGGACGAGCAGGAATTAAGCTTGGGGATGCTTGATACGTCTCCAACATACCTATAATTTTTGATTGCTCCATGCTATATTATCTACTGTTTTAGACATTATTGGGCTTTATTTTCCACTTTAATATTATTTTTGGGACTAACCTATTAGCTGGAGGCCCAGCCCAGAATTGCTGTTTTTTGCCTGTTTTAAGGTTTCGAAAAAAAGGAATATCAAACGGAGTCCAAACGGAATGGAACCTTCGGAAACGTGATTTTCTCATCAGATAAGATCCAAGAGACTTGGACCCTTCGTCAAGAAAGCCACGAGGTGCTCACGAGGGTAGGGGGCGCGCCCCCCTAGGGCGCGCCCCTTGCCTCGTGGGCCCCTCGAAAATCCACCAACATACTTCTTCCCCCTATATATCCACGTACCCCCAAACGATCGGGGACGGACCCAAAAACCTAATTCCACCGCCGCAACTTTCTGTATCCACGAGATCCCATCTTGGGGCCTGTTCTGGAGCTCCGTCAGAGGAGGCATCGATCACGGAGGGCTTCTACATCATCATCCAAGCCCCTCCGATGAAGTGTGAGTAGTTTACTTCAGACCTACAGGTCCATAGCTAGTAGCTAGATGGCTTCTTCTCTCTTTTTGGATCTCAATACAATGTTCGCCCCCTCTCTCGCGGAGATCTATTCGATGTAATCTTCTTTTTGCGGTGTGTTTGTTGAGACCGATGAATTGTGGGTTTATGATCAAGTCTATCTATGAATAATATTTGAATCTTCTCTGAATTCTTTTATGTATGATTGGTTATCTTTGCAAGTCCCTTCGAATTATCAGTTTGGGTTGGCCTACTAGATTGGTTGTTCTTGCCATGGGAGAAGTGCTTAGCTTTGGGTTCAATCTTGTGGTTTCCTTTCCCAGTGACATAAGGGGCAGCAAGGCACGCATTGTATTGTTGCCATCGAGGATAACAAGATGGGGTTTTTATCATATTGCATGAAACTATCCCTCTACATCATGTCATCTTGCTTAAGGCATTACTCTGTTTTTAACTTAATACTCTAGATGCATGCTGGATAGCGGTCGATGAGTGGAGTAATAGTAGTAGATGCAGAATCGTTTCGGTCGACTTGTCTCGGACGTGATGCCTATATACATGATCATACCTAGATATTCTCATAACTATTCTCAATTTTGTTAATTGCTCAACAGTAATTTGTTCACCCACCGTAGAATACTTATGCTCTTGAGAGAAGCCACTAGTGAAACCTATGGCCCCCGGGTCTCTTTCTCATCATGTCAATCTCCATCACTTTACGATTTCTTTGCTTTTACTTTATTTACTTTGCATCTCTATACCAAAAATACCAAAAAAATATTATTTATCATCTCTATCAGATCTCACTTTCTTAAGTGACCGTGAAGGGATTTACAACCCCTAAGCGCGTTGGTTGCGTTGAGCTATTGTTTTTGTGTAGGTACGAGGGACTCGAGCGTAGCCTCCTACTGGATTGATACCTTGGTTCTCAAAAATTGAGGGAAATACTTACGCTACTTTGCTGCATCATCCCTTCCTCTTCGGGGAAATCCAACGCAGTGCTCAAGAGGTAGCAGGACGTCAATGAGCTGATCGTGTGCTGAACTTGGAGGTGCCGTGCGTTCGGTACTTGGATCGGTCGGATCGTGAAGACGTTCGACTACATCAACCGCATTCTCATAACGCTTCCGCTTACGGTCTACGAGGGTACATGGACGATAGTCTTCCCTCTCGTTGCTATGTATCACCATGATCTTGCGTGTGCGTAGGATTTTTTTTGAAATTACTACGTTCCCCAACAGTGTGGCTTCTCAGTTAAGAGGGCCATGAGTAGGAGAGTCATCTCCCACTTGGGCAACGGTGTCGGGCACAACATTCGTTGTGCCTTGGAGATCCACTTCAAATTTATAGTCGACTGGTCAACCAAAATTTATGAGGCCCAGAGAAGCACGAAAAGTAAGGTTGTGTATTTAAAATTTACCTCGGGGGTGTTGTGTGCGGCTTCGAAGCTGCGGTCACTGTTGTAACACCCTGGTTTTTGGCCCTTTTCTTTTTCTTTTTTATTTATTGGGTTTTGCTCTAATTTTCCTTTTTGGAGTGGTTCTGTGGCCTTGCAACCTGCGAGATCATCATATTTCTTCTCCCAAGTGACTCATTATCCTCAAAACTTCCCAAGATCATGCCATCTCCATTCAAGCCCAACCCTAAAATTCTTTTCTAGGGAAGTATTCCTTTTTCTATTAAAGGAATAACTGTATTTGCCCTAGGTTGTGAAGCAACCTATATTTTTGTCACTCCCAAAATTCCCAAATAATTCTCATAAATTTTTTGGGTCATATCTTCCTCAAATATGTCAAAACATTCCTTGCCTAGTTCAAAGATAATTCATCAATATTCCTTTTCCTATTCCGCCCTGAATGTCACTTTGTGAAGGAAGTGTCATTTATCTTTTCCTAGTTGCTCCCAAACTTTCTGAGCATGCTTCATCCTAATAATTGCCTCATGCAAACATTAAACTTCATTTTCCTAGCCAAATACCCTCAGTGATTGAAAAGTTTCTGTCAGACAGAAGGCTTTGTGAAGGAAGTACTAGCTAGGAGTATGCAAATGAGTTGAAATTTTTCCTGCCTCTTCATGTGCTCATTGCTACCTCTTGAGCATGCCTTGGTTCTACCTTGAAGAGGAAAGGGTGATGCAGCAAAGTAGTGTAAGTATTTCCCAGAACCAAGGTATCAATCCTGTAGGAGACTACACGCAAATCGCCTAGTACCTGCACAAACAATCAAGAACCTTGCAACCAGCGTGATAAAGGGGTTGTTAATCCCTTCACGGCCACTTGCAAAACTGAGATCTAATAAGGATAATAAGATAAATATTTTTGGTATTTTGGTTGTATAGATTGGGAAATAAAGATTGCAAAATAAATAAATAAATAAATAGTAAACTAGAACTATAGATCGGAAACTTATATGATGTAAAGTAGACTCGGGGGCCATAGGCTTCACTAGTGGCTTCTCTCATGATAGCATATATTACGGTGGTTGAACAAATTATTGCCGAGCAATTGATAGAATAGCGCATAGTTATGAGAATATCTAGGCATGATCATGAACATAGGCATCACATCTGTGTCAAGTAGACCGAAACGATTCTGCATCTACTACTATTACTCCACACATCGACCGCTATCCAGCATGCATCTAGAGTATTAAGTTCATAAGAATAGAGTAACGCATTAAGCAAGATGACATGATGTAGAGGGATAAACTCAAGCAATATGATATAAACCCCATCTTTTTATCCTCGATGGCAACAATACAATACGTGCCTTGCTGCCCCTACTGTCACTTGGAAAGGACACCACAAGATTGAACTCAAAGCTAAGCACTTCTCCCATTGCAAGAAAGATCAATCTAGTAGGCCAAACTAAACCGATAATTCGAAGGGACTTGCAAAGATATCAAATCATGCATATAAGAATTAAGAGAAGAACCAAATATTGTTCATAGATAATCTTGATCATAAACCCACAATTCTTCGGATCTCGGCAAACACACCACAAAAAGTATTACATCGAATAGATCTCCAAGAACATCGAGGAGAAGTTTGTATTGAAGATTAAAGAGAGAGAAGAAGCCATCTAGCTAATAACTATGGACCTGAAGGTCTGTGTTAAACTACTCACGCTTCATCGAAGAGGCTATGGTGTTGATGTAGAAGCCCTCCATGATCGAATCCCCCTTCGGCAGATCGCCGAAAAAGGCCCCAAGATGGGATCTCACAGGTACAGAAGGTTGCGGCGGTGGAAAAGTGGTTTCGTGGCTCCCCTGGATGTTTTCAGGGTATAAGAGTATATATAGGCGAAAGAAGTAGGTCGGTGGAGCTACGAGGGGCCCACGAGGGTGGGGGCGCGCCTACCCCCCTGGGCGTGCCCTCCTGCCTCATGGGCGCCTTGTTGCATCTCTGACTTCCACTCCAAGTCTCCTGGATTGCGTTTGTTCCAAGAAAGATCCTTGCGAAGGTTTCGTTCCGTTTGGATTCCGTTTGATATTTCTTTTCTGCGAAACACTGGCAAAAAAACAGCAACTGGCACTAGGCCTTCGGTTAATAGGTTAGTCCCAAAAATAATATAGAAGAGCATATTAAAGCCCATTAAACATCCAAAATAGATAATATAATAGCATGGAACGATCAAAAATTATACATATGTTGGAGATGTATCAACATCCCCAAGCTTAATTCCTGCTCGCCCTCGAGTAGGTAAATGATAAAAAACAGAATTTTTGATGTGGAATGCTACCTAACATAATTTTCAATGTAATTCTCTTTATTGTGGCATGAATGTTTAGATCCATAAGAATCAAAACAAAAGTTTAATATTGACATAAAGACAATAATACTTCAAGCATACTAATAAAGCAATCATGTCTTCTCAAAATAACATGGCCAAAGAAAGGCATCCCTACAAAATCATATAGTCTGGCTATGCTCTATCTTCATCACACAAAGTATTTAATCATGCACAACCCCGATGAAAAGCCAAGCAATTGCTTCATACTTTGATGTTCTCAAACTTTTTCAACTTTAACACAATACAGGAGCGTGAGCCATGGACATAGCACTATAGGTGGAATAGAATGGTGGTTGTGGAGAAGACAAAAAGGAGAAGATAGTCTCACATCAACTAGGCATATCAACGGGCTATGGAGATGCCCATCAATAGATATCAATGTGAGTGAGTAGGGATTGCCATGCAACAGATGCACTAGAGCTATAAGTGTATGAGCTCAACAAAAGAAACTAAGTGGGTGTGCATCCAACTTGCTTGCTCACGAAGACCTAGGGCATTTTGAGGAAGCCCATCATTGGAATATACAAGCGAAGTTCTATAATGAAAATTCCCACTAGTATATGAAAGTGACAAAATAAGAGACTCTCTATCATGAAGATCAGGATGCTACTTTGAAGCACAAGTGTGGAAAAAGGATAGTAACATTGTCCCTTCTCTTTTTCTCTCATTTTTGGTGGGCTTCTTTGGCCTCTTTTATTTTATTTTTATCGTCGAGAGTCTCATCCCAACTTATGGGGGAATCGTAGTCTCCATCATCCTTTCCTCACATGGGACAATGCTCTAATAATGAAGATCATTACACTTTTATTTACTTACAACTCAAGAATTACAACTCGGTACTTAGAACAAATAGGACTCTATGTGAATGCCTCCGGCGGTGTGCCGGGATATGCAATGAATCAAGAGTGACATGTATGAAGGAATTATGAACGGTGGCTTTGCCACAAATACAATGTCAACTACATGATCATGCAAAGCAATATGACAATGATGGAGCGTGTCATAATAAACGGAACGGTGGAAAGTTGCATGTCAATATATCTCGGAATGGCTACCAAAATGCCATAATAGGTAGGTATGGTGGCTGTTTGGAGGAAGGTATATGGTGGGTGTATGATGCCGGTGAAAGGTGTGTGGTATTAGAGAGGATAGAAATGGTGGAAGGGTGAGAGTGCGTATAATCCATGGACTCAACATTAGTCATAAAGAACTCACATACTTATTGCAAAAATCTATTAGTTATCGAAACGAAGTACTCCGCGCATGCTCCTAGGGGGATAGATTGGTAGGAAAATACCATCGCTCGTCCCCGGCCACCACTCATAAGGAAGACAATAAATAAATAAATCATGCTCCGACTTCATCACATAACGGTTCACCATACGTGGATGCTACGTGAATCACAAACTTTAACACAAGTATCTCTCAAATTCATAACTACTCAACTAGCATGACTCTAATATCACCATCTTCATATCCCAAAACAACCATAAGGAATCAAACTTCTCATAATATTCAATGCACTTTATATCATAGTTTTATTATACATGTAACGCCCGGATAATTAGGCTACAGTAAAACTCTCCTAATGATGCCATGTCATCTGTGATTACTGTTGCTAAACTTCCGTTAGTTCAAACCGATTCAAAAATCAATTCAGAAAAATGGCAAACAACAAAAGTTTTTAAAAGTTGAAACAAAAATGTTCGGCGGGTGCCAAATGTTGCACTGGTAATTATGGTGTAGAGGACACAATTTTACAAAATACCTAAATGCCCTAAACTAAATAAAATAGAAAAGGAAAATAAATAAAAGAAAGAAATTACAAAGCCAAAAACAAAAAGAAGGGGGGAAGCCCCCCTGGACCAGGCGGCCCAGCTCACACCGACCGGCCCACCTGGCCCAGCTGGCCACACCTGGCCCGCCTCCCTCTGCCGCGTCCCCTTCCCCTGTTTCCCCGACCCGGGTCGGAACAGGGCGCGTCCCCATCGCACCTCCTCGCCGGCGACGGGCGAGGATAAGGCCGCCACGCCCCCCCGCCTCCTCGATCCCGCCTCCCATTCGCCCCCACTCTCGCCTCGGTTCCTGCGCCCTCCCCTCAGTTCCACCTCGCTCTCCTCCTCGTTCCCCACCACGCCCGAACACCGCCATGGACCCGCCGCCATGAATCGCGCGGCCACAACCATCGCCTCATCGCGCATGCGTGTCCGTCGTCACCTCCATCGTCTTCCTCGTCCACCGGTGGCCTCAGCTGGAGCTAGGGAGCCCTGAATCACCGGATCCCCTTCACCCACATCTCCGGCTGCCGCGTTCTTCTTCATCTCCGGTACCAGCCTCTGCTGCTACTAATCCGTCACGGGCCATCGTGTGTGCCGCTAGGTGAGCCCCCACTTCCTTCCCTCTCTCTCTCGACGCCGTTTGCTAGATGTGCGCGCCGCCCCACTTGTCCGAGCGCGTCGCCGCACGCGCTCGTCACCGGCAGCCGTCCGGTGACCATTTGGTCCTGGGCTCGTGCCCGTCGTGCTCGCACGCGCACGTAGAGGCCTCCTGGGCATTTGGAGTGCTTGCTGCCGCGCCGCATCGCCATTCCCTCTCGCGGATGAACTCCGGCGGCCGCCTCTCTGCTCCCTGTCGCCGCTCCGGTGCGTCTCCGGCGTCGCCACCACCCTCACTTGATGCGCCTGAGCCCCTGCTTTCGAACGCACCCAACCGCGTGTAAAACCATGCCCCATACCGTTGTTTCCCTCTCGTGGCCGAACGCCGGCGTCCGCCCCGCTCGTCGCTGGTGACGCTGCGGCCCTCCTCCTGCCACGCCACCACCACCACTAGATGCGCCTCTGCGCGCTTGTTCGAACGAGCCCAGGCGCGCGCGGATCCGTGCCCCGTGCGCAAGTTCCGGCGGGTCTACACCGTGCTTTTGGTTGTCGGCAGCGAGGGTCGGCCCTGCTGACCTGGCACCACGGGTCCCACCACCTGTCCCACTGACTGGTGGGCCCAGGGCCCCCTGTTGACCAGTTGACTGGGTCAACTGCTGACTAGGCCGCCCCTGTCCCACTGACCTATAGGCCCCACCTCAATAAACAAGATAAAAAAAGGAATAATTGGTTAATTAAATAGTTTAGCTAATTAAAAACCTAATCTCTCACTGACTGCTAGGGCCCACCCACTAATTGACCTATTTAGTTAGTCTAACCCCCCTATTATTGCCCCCTGACAATGACATGGGACCCACTGGACCCACCTATCTGGTTTGACTGGTCACCCGACCAGTTGACCTGCTAACATCGTTCTGATGTCATGCCGGCGTCATCATTCACTGTTTTGGATAATGTTAGAATTAAATAACTAATTAAAATCAGAAAATGATTTAAATCTTTAGAAAATCATATCTTTTAATCCGTAACTCGGATGAAAATACTTTCTACATGAAAGTTGCTCAGAACGACGAGACGAACCCGGATACGCAGCCTGTTCATCCACCACGTATCCCTAGCATACCAAACACGCAACTTTCCCCCTCCGGTTCATTTGTCCAAAAATGCGAAACACCGGGAATACTTTCTCGTATGTTTCCCCCCTTCACCGGTACCACCTCGTACCGTGTTAGGGCACACCTAGCATCGTGCTTTGTCATGTCATGCATCGTCATGCATTTGTTTGCATTATATTTATTGTTCCTCCCCCTCTTCTCTCGTTAGACATCGAGACCGACGCCACTGCTACCCAGTACGACTACGGTGTTGACGACCCCTCTCTCTTGACAGAGCAACCAGGCAAGCCCCCCCTTGATCACCAGATATCGCCTACTCTACTCTCTATACTGTTTGCATTAGAGTAGTGTTCCATGTTGCTGCTTTCCGTTAATCCTATCCTGATGCATAGCCTGTCCTTGCTACTACTATTGTTACCTTTACCTGCAATCCTAGTGCTTAGTATAGGATGCTAGTTTATCATCAATGGCCATACATTCTTGTCTGTCTGCCATGCTATACTATCGGGCCGTGATCACTCGGGAGTTGATCACGGGTATATACCTATACAAGATATATGATACTTGTGGTGACTAAAGATGGGTCGGCTCGTCGGAGTACCCGCGAGTGATTCACGGATTGGGTCCGAAAGGACGTTTGTCCCGATGGCCCTCTGAGTGGATCTTTGTGGCGAAGCGACAGGGCAGGTTGAGACCACCTAGGAGAGAGGTGGGCCTGGCCCTGGTCGGCGTTCGCGAATACTTAACACGCTTAACGAGATCTTGGTATTTGGTCTGAGTCTGGCTACTGGCCTATACGCACTAACCATCTATGCGGGGACAGTTATGGGCACTCGATGTCGTGGTATCAGCCAAAGCCTTCGTGACGTCAGCGACTGAGCGGCGCACGCCGGATTGGACTGGAACGCCTGCTAGGCTAGGTCTGCTTCCGGCCGCGTTCGCAACGTGCAGGTGTGCAAAGGGCGATGGGCCCAGACCCCTGCGCCATAGGATTTAGACCGACGTGCTGACCTCTCTGTTGTGCCTAGGTAGGGCTGCGACGTGTTGATCTTCCGAGGCCGGGCATGACCCAGGAAAGTGTGTCTGGCCAAATGGGATCGAGCGTGTTGGGTTATGTGGTGCACCCCTGCAGGGAAGTTAATCTATTCGAATAGCCGTGATCTTCGGTAACAGGACGACTTGGAGTTGTACCTTGACCTTATGACAACTAGAACCGGATACTTAATAAAATACACGCTTCCAAGTGCCAGATACAACCGGTGATCGCTCTCTAATAGGGCGACGAGGAGAGGATCACCGGGTAGGATTATGCTATGCAATGCTACTTGGTGAACTTACCATCTACTCTCTTCTACATGCTGCAATATGGAGGTGGCCAGAAGCGTAGACTTTGATAGGACTAGCTATCCCCCTCTTATTCCGGCTTTCTGCAGTTCAGTCTACATATGATACCCCTATTCCATTTGATACCAATGCATACATATGTAGTGTAGCTCCTTGCTTGCGGGTACTTTGGATGAGTACTCACGGTTGCTTTGCTCCCTCTTTCCCCCCTTTCTATACCCGATTGCCGCGACCAGACGTTGGAGCCCAGGAGCCAGACGCCACCGTCGACGAGGACTATTACTACTCGGGAGGTGCCTACTACTACGTGCAGCCTGCTGACAACGATCATGAGTAGTTTAGGAGGATCCCAGGCAGGAGGTCTACGCCTCTTTCGATCTATATCTTAGTTTGTGCTAGCCTTCTTAAGGCAAACTTGTTTAACTTATGTCTGTACTCAGATATTGTTGCTTCCGCTGACTCGTCTATGATCGAGCTCTTATATTTGAGCCCTCGAGGCCCCTGGCTTGTAATATGATGCTTGTATGACTTATTTTATTTGTAGAGTTGTGTTGTGATATCTTCCCATGAGTCCCTGATCTTGATGGTACATGTTTGCGTGTATGATTAGTGTACGGTCAAATTGGGGGCGTCACAATACCTATCTTGGATGCTCATCATATTATGACTAATTTTATAGCCAAAGGAAATTACCATGCTGTTCTAAAAGACTCTCAAAATAATATAAGTGAAGCATGAGAGATCAATAATTTCTATAAAATAAAACCACCACTGTTGGGGATATTACTATTAAGTATAAACCGGCCATGAGGGGTCGGCTTATGTTCACAAGGAGTTAGTCATGCTTGAAGCCCATGAAGATAAAAGGGATGGCGCTTTACGGAGGAGATCTAACATGAAGGCCCAGGGCCCAAAGGCGATTAGGGCCCCTAGATGTAAACCGCCATATGATATGTAACTTATGTTGTAAGGCAAGGAAAGGTAGAAACCGAGCCGGGCACGTTTATGAACCGGCCTCGGCATTCTATAAACCGCCGGGCGTCAACCTGTGTATATAAAGGGACGACCCGGCTGCGGTTTAGGGACAATAGACAACAACTCAAGAGCCAGGCAAACCGGATTCGCTCCCTGGTCATCGAAACCCTAGCAATTACATCACAACTGGATTAGGCTTTTACCTTCACCGTAAGGGGCCGAACCAGTATAAACTCTTGCGTCCTTTGTCCGCTTTAACCCGTTTAAGCTAACCTGTAGCGATGGCTCCATGACTAAGTCCTTTCACGAGGACATCTGCCGTGACAAAACCACGACAGTTGGCACCCACCATGGGGCTATCGCACGATGGTTTCGAGTTCTTGAAGGGCAGCTTCGAAGGACTCAAGGGATACGCTGTGGGCCGGATGACTAAGAGTCGTCGCAGCAAGCTCTACATCGATGATGCAGGATGGAGCCCTGAGGCTGGCTCAATTGAGTACGGGTACTGGGTCCCCTTTGGCGGAATCCATGTCTTCATCGGCAAGATCGGCGAACCGGGCCCTGAGACGGACATCTGCACCGATATCATCGAGATGGCTCAGCGTGCAAGATCTGCCCAGGTTCAGCCCACCGTAATGCGCGCCTTCGTAGGTGTCATCCATGGAGCAGAATATGAGGATAGATCGGCATCTGGTGGCGAAACCGTTGTCTACTCTGATGACGAGTCTTCAACCGGAGAGACCGAGTCACTGTATCAGCTGCAGGATGGCCGGATTGGTGGTGGTTCCGATGGCGACAGTATTCTGGACCCCATTGATCCGCCGAGTCGGGTCGCGGTCTTCATGGCCGGTACACAATCAGCGCAACACTCTTCTACCACCGCAGTAATGATTTCTAGTTCAGCAGCAGCAACACCAGCAGGAGCAGGGGGCTCTACGCCGCCTTCGGCTCAGGTTTTGTCCGATTTGTTCGACACTTTGGCAACATTGCTGGCAGCGGAGGTGGACGCGGCAAACCGGGATCAGCATAACGCGGAGATTGCAAAGGTGAAGGATTAGATAACTCAGGCTAAAGCAGACCTGGCGGTAGAGAACACCAGGATGGCTACAGAGTGGACCGAGTTAGAGGCTCAGGCTTACCGACTTATGCTGGATTAGAGTGCGTCAAATGATGTCATGAGGAGAAGATACCGGCCACACCTTCCGCCGGTTTTTGAGGCAAGAAATCTCTTTAACATGCCAGGAGCAGACACCAGAAATCAGCCAGTGGTAAACCGGGCGGAGGTGCCTAGGACCGGGGCACCAGTTCAGCCGCACGTGATGGATCCACCCCCTCAGCCTCGTCAAAACGATGTCCCATCACGACATGTCTCAATGCCTCCGGGTCATTATTCTAACCCGTTGGATAACATCGTTGCCGCTGCTTCACGATTGGCGGCTCTCCCGATTGATGGCGAGTCCCCAGTAGCAGTTGAAACACAACGGGCTAGGGAGCTCCTTCAGACGGCCTTGATTCAGTAGCAGGCTTATTCATATAGCCGCGAAAGGATTTATTCGACTCCCCGCCCGAGACGGAGCTACAACAGGCATATCGATGAACCGGCCATATCAAGCAGTGCGCGGAATCATAATCCGCCCCGTGGCCATAACCCAGCGGGTGGCGGTGGCAATGCTCAGGATGTAGTGGATCACGCTAGGGCACGTCGAGAGGCCGAGTTAGTGGCACAGCATGAGGCCCTCCAACTCACTCCGGTTCGTCCAACAACATCAGTGGAACCAGGGGTTACCTCCAGTTCTTTGGGGGTACCATGTCTTGTCCCAGCACTGCGCAATGTACGGCTACCCAAGGATTTCAAAGGCCCGCGCAAGGTGCCGGATTACACTGCCGATTTATCCCCTGAGTCATGGGTGGAGAGCTATGAGATGGCAATGGAGATGCTGGATGTGGACGAGGCGGCGTGTGCCAAATACTTTACCATGATGTTGGAGGGAACAACTCGCACATGGTTGAAAAACCTGCCGGCCAACTCCATTGGGTCGTGGGCCGAGTTGAGGGCCCGGTTCATCCAGAATTTCAAGGATACGTGCAAGCAGCCCATGTCAATCGTGGATTTAGCTGCCTGTGTCTAGGAGGAAGGAGAATCAACAACCCGCTGGGTGCGCTGGGTTTCAGAGATTTTGCATTCATCAGACCGCATCAACGCTGACACAGCAGTTTTAACATTGGAAGGCAATTGCCGGTTTGCACCTCTGAAGCTGAAGTTGGGACGGCTCAAACACCATTGCAATGACATGGGAACACTTATGGCGGCTCTGGTGAAGTATGCCGACTCTGATAGTACCAAGGACCTCGAGTCTGATGACGACAAGACAGGGAAGGGAAAGAAGAGCGGCAACACCAAAGGGCATCAGCATAACCCGGCAGGTCATGGGAACAACGGTAAACGCAAGGCGGATAATAGCTTGGACTTTGTGGCTAACACCAACACCCAGGATAACGGTCAGGGGCGTAAGGGTAAACCTCCCCAACGGGGTGGAGGGCCAGGCCCCAATCTTGAGCTCCTGTTAAATCAGCCTTGCCCAAAGCATGGATTGAAGGAGAGGCCAGCTACGCATATTAGGAAGGATTGCTTCATTATGCGGGAGTTCAAAAATTCAAATATCTTTCAATACAACAATGGACTGCCCGAAAGTTCAGGAGGCGGTTTCCATGGGCCGGGTTATGATGGTGGCAGCTCTGGTTTAGGATTCCAAGGCAACCAAGCCGGACATGGTAGTCAAGGCAGTCAGGGCAATCAGGGAGGTTATAACCATCAGGGGAATCAACAGCTGCAACAATTGGGTTATCAGAGCAATCCGAAGCAGTTGAATAGTGGGCAGTATAATGTCTTCACCACTAGTTTATGTAAGTGCGATCAGAAGCTTCATAAAAGGGCCGTGAACTCCATTGAACCGATGGTACCTCATTATCTGTGCTGGTCTGAACAACCCATTTTGTGGAGTCGAGAGGATCATCCACCCCGGGTTGATAATCCGGTTCATCTAGCCTTAGTGGTGGCACCTCAGGTTGGGGGGTATAAGTTCACCAAGGTGCTTATGGATGGAGGAAGCAGTATCAATATCCTTTACAATGAAACCTTCCGTCGCATGGGATTGACAGATAAGAAACTTAAACCGTTGAACACCGTCTTTCATGGTGTGGTGCCTGGTAAATCGGCATACCCAGTTGGCAATATAGCTTAGAGGTTGCTTTTGGAGATGATCATGATTCAAGATTAGGGATGTTGACTTTTGAAGTGGTGAAAATCAAGAGTCCATATCATGCTCTGTTCGGACGGCCGGCTTATGCCAAGTTCATGGCAAGGCATTGTTATGTTTATCTGCAGCTTAAGATGCCGGGTCATAAGGGGACCATCACGGTGCATGGGAGCCGGAAGATTGCTTCAGAATGTGAAGAAGGTGATGCGGCTTATGCTGAGTCAGTTTGTGCCACAGAGGAGCTGGAATTTTATAAGGACAATGTTGATCCGGCAGATATGACTTCTCTGAAAAAGCCAACTATAGAGCATGATCCAGTGCTGAAATTTAAATCGGCTGAGGAGACTAAGCTGGTTGACTTTGTTCCTGGCGATTCATCCAAGCAGTTCAGCACCAGCGCTAACCTGGATCCGAAATAGGAAAGCGCGCTCATCGAGTTCATCCGTGAGAACCGGGACATCTTTGCATGGAAGCCTTTTGACATGTCAGGTGCATCGAGGGAACTCGCTGAGCACACTCTTAATATAGATCCTAAGTTTAAACCGGTAAGGCAGTTTCTCCGCCGCTTCAACGAGGAGAGGCGTAAGGCTATTGGTGAAGAGGTAGCCCCGCTTTTGGCAGCAGGGTTTATTATGGAGGTCTTTCACCCTGAGTGGCTAGCTAATCCGGTGCTGGTACTTAATAAAAAGAACACTTGGCGTATGTGTGTGGATTACACAGACTTAAACAAGGCCTGTCCAGCTGATCCCTTTGCTCTCCCTCGTATAGATCAAATTATTGATGCTACGGCAGGTTGTGACCGTTTGTGTTTTCTGGATTCTTATTCTAGTTATCATCAGATCAAAATGGCAGTTAAGGACCAGGAGAAGACAACTTTTATAACTCCCTTTGGAGCCTTCTGCTATGTATCTATGCCTTTTGGGCTTAAGAGTTCCCAGGCGACTTATCAGCGCTGTGTCTAGAATTTTCTTCATAAACAGATTGGGCGCAATGTTCATGCTTATGTGGATGATATTGTGGTGAAATCCAGAAAAGAGGAAACATTGATAGATGACTTGAAGGAAACTTTTGATAACCTCCAGGTTTATAAGATGATGCCTAATCCGGCCAAATGTGTGTTTGGTGTACCGGTAGGCAAGGTCTTGGGTTTTCTGGTGTCTAACAGGGGCATCGAAGCTAATCCGGATAATATCACAGCTATCACATCTTTGGCTAAACCGGCGTGTATCAACGATGTTCAGCGTTTGGCGGGCCGGATTGCAGCCTTAGGCCGGTTTATCAGTCGCCTTGGGGAGAAGGCTATCCCTTTGTATCAGATGCTAAGGAAGACGGATCACTTCGTCTGGAGTGATGTTGCTGATAAAGCGTTTGAGGACTTGAAGAGACATTTAGCCAAGCCACCTGTCCTTGCGGCTCCGGTCAATAAAGAGCCCTTATTGCTATATGTGGCTGCTAATGCCCAGGCTGTTAGTGTGGCTATTGTTGTGGAGAGCAAGGAGGTCGGAAAAGAGTATCTGGTTCAATGACCGGTTTATTATATCAGCGAGGTGCTTATTGAGTCCAAACAGAGATACCCACATTGGCAGAAATTGGTGTATGGGGTTTTCATGGCAAGCCGGAAGCTCAAGCATTATTTTCAGGGTCATCCTATCACAGTCGTCAGTTCAGCCCCCCTTGGGAGATATCATCCAAAACAGAGAAGCAACTGGCCGGATTGCCAAATGGGCTATTGAGCTTGGACCTCACGGGTTAAAATATACGCCTCGCACAGCAATCAAATCCCAAGCACTTGTGGACTTCATCAATGATTGGACAGAGTTGCAGGCACCGGAGGAAAAGCCAGACAACACTTATTGGACTATTCATTTTGATGGGTCTAGGCAATTGGAGGGCTCGGGGGCTGGAGTCATATTAACTTCCCCACGAGGTGATAAGTTTTGTTATGTTCTCCGTTAATGTTCCCTTGCACTAACAATGCAGCTGAGTATGAGGCGTTGCTCCATGGTCTTCAGATGGCTAAGGAGATGAATTTGAGCTGGGTTAAGTGCTTTGGTGACTCGGACCTGGTGGCTCAACATGTGTCTGGCACTTGGGATTCCAAGGATCCACTCATGGCGGTGTATAGACGAGAGGTGGATAAAGTGGCTGGTCATTTCAAGGGTTATCAGGTTGACCATATAGACCGGTGAAAGAATGAAGCGACAAATGCTTTAAGTCGCTTAGGCTCTCAACGTCAACCGGTGCCACCCAATACCTTTCTAGATGTGCTCCATAATTCGTTAGTCAAGATACCTACGGAGGAGGATTTGGCTGTGCCTGACCCAGAGGCTCAATTGGTGGCAGCTCTTCACGTTATTCCAGATTGGACGGTCCCATACCAGGCATATATGAACCGGGGAGAGTTACCAGACGATGAAACTTTGGCCCGGTAGATAATCCGGCGATCCAAGTCAATGACCATTGTCAATGGGGAGCTGCATCATAGCAGCGTAACAGGGGCATTTCAGCGTTGTCTGTCTCTTCAAGAAGGCTGTGAGATTTTGCGTGAGATCCATGAAGGAGATTGTGTTCACCACGCTGGTTCAAAATCCTTGGTGGATAAGGCTTTTCGTCATGACTTCTATTGGTTGACGGCTCATGCTGATGCTGAGGATTTGGTAAAGAGGTGTGACGGTTGTCAGAAGTTTGCATGCCGCGCTCATGTTCCGGCCCAAGAATTAAGGATGATTCCAATCACTTGGCCATTTGCAACTTGGGGGCTGGATATGGTTGGACCCTTTAAGAGGTCCAAGGACAAGAAGACCAACTTATTGGTGGCGGTTGATAAGTTCATCAAGTGGGTAGAGGCAGAGCCAGTCAGCAAGTGTGATGCGACCACGGCGGTTCAATTCATCAAAAAGGTGATCTTCCGGTTTGGTTTTCCACACAGCATTATAACTGATAATGGTACTAATCTGTCCAAGGGTGCTATGGAAGAATTTTGTCAACGTGAGCACATCCGGCTTGACGTATCATCAGTGGATCACCCCCAATCTAATGGTCAAGCAGAGAGGGCCAATTAAGATATTTTGAGAGGTATCAAACCCCGGCTTATGGTTCCTTTAAAGCGGACGCCGAGTTGTTGGGTGGAGGAGTTACCTTGCGTGTTATGGAGTATCAACACCACACCGAACAGATCTACGGGTTACACGCCTTTCTTCATGGTTTACGGAGCAGAGGCGGTTCTCCCTAGTGACATCCGTCATGACTCGCCCCGTGTGGCAGCTTATGTTGAAGCTGATAATGAGAAAGCACGTCAGGACTCACTCGACCTGTTAGATGAGGAGCGTGATCTTGCAGCGGCATGTTTGGCGATTTATCAACAAGATCTGCGACGTTATTACAGCCGCCGGGTTAAAACCAGAACTTTTCAAGAAGGCGATCTAGTGCTCCAGCTCATCCGGGAGCAGACTGATATGCACAAGTTATTCCCACCTTGGGAAGGGCCTTTTGTGGTCAGCAAAAATTTGCACAATGGATCATACTACCTTATCAATGTTTGAGAGCACAAAGACTCACGTAAATCGGAGGAGGAGACCTAGCGGCCATGGAATATAGCTCATCTTCAGCCTTACTATACTTGAGCCACAGGCTCTTCTTATGTACATAATTATGACAATGTATATATTATGATCAATATAATAAACCAGAGCCTGAGCTAAAGAGGGGTCTCTGTTGTTTTTACATCATGTGTGTTTACATGGGGGCTTCTTTTTATAAAGCGGAGTTCTACTGATCCGGCTTATGAAGCCACACATATAAAAGGAAATCACTAGGGGGCTTGGTCGTATTTGAACCATAGCTACGCCTCTTGATCGGCTTAGGGCCAAATGGAAATCACTAGGGGGCTTGGTTGTATTCGCACCATAGCTACACCTCTTGATAGGCTTAAGGCCAAAAGCAAATTATGTGGGGCCAAAGAGAGTGTTGCACCAGCACAACTCAAACATAGGTACCCACCGAGCACAAGTCAAATGTTGCTTGGGGGCTCTTTGCTTCTCAAAGAACAAAGAGTTTGCACCCTTGCAATAGGCTATCTAGCCAGGCTTGGAAGCCAGGTGTATTCACCTAAAACCCCGGGTTATCCTGCCTTTTTAAGTAAGCCACTCCGTCTAGGTAAACTTGGTATGACCCGTTGAACATTTGACAAGTCAATCTCATAGACCCTGAACTTGTCAAAGTTAAAACGATGATTGGTTAAAGATTGAGGTCCATCTTAAAAGGATTTGAAAAATGGTTTAACTCAGTGGCCTGGCAGGCCATGAAAAGCCTCAATTTAGGGCCTGGCAACCCATGAAAAGCCTTGCATATTCTTCTTGTGTTTTTTGCAAAGTTATCTTTCCTTTGATAAGATTCATAAATATTTTCTGATAAACCAATGTTTATTAAAACCCAGCGTGGCTTTCAGCACTAAGTTGTCAGTACATGATTAGTTATAATCCGGCACTTATTGATCTGGTCTGGTTTTGACTTCAAGTCACCAGTATTATATGGATGAACCGGTGTTTATCATAACCTGATACAGTTTTATCATAAACCGGCAAACATGGAAGGAGTCATCAATACTCCAGATTGGTGTTATCACCCTTACGATAACAACATATTGGTCAACCAACGAGGTGATTCAATGTAACAGGTATCATCTATTTTATATCTGGTTATTTTTAAATACAGCCTTGGCTCTACACCTAGGCTATATATTTGGGCATCATGACCCGTCCAGCGGTAAACTACCAGGACACTTTCAGTCTCTTGTATGCAGGAACAAGTTAAAATATAGCCACTGCGGGTTATGCATATAATAGATCCAAAAGCATGGCAAGTTATCAATATCGAGCAAAATAAGTATGCTCGATGGCATAACAGACAAGTGTTTGAACTAGCCTATTACAAGGCGCTTTAATGCCCACACATAATAATTGTTTCAGCAAGAGTGGCAGGCTGCGGCATGCTAAACCGGCCTCCGGTTTAGGATTCATCACCAGGACGACTTGAAGATTGGGGATCATCTTGCGTCAGTGCATCTTCCTCCTCCCTACCCAGTGGCTGGAAATCAATGGTTGCCCAATCGATTCCAGTTAAGGCTTGGAACACGGCTTCTTAACTTATAAGGTTGGAAGGATCAATGTCAGGGGCATAAGTGTGCTTACGAATTGGCGGAACAAGATCTTCTACATCATGTGTTGGCGCAGGATATCTTTTCTGATCAGCATCATAAACCGGCTGATAATGAGAGAGATCCGTTTATTCCGCCAATTTGCTCGCTAAAGGTCGCATTTCCCTTGTCAGCCTTCGGAGATCGTCATTGTTAAATTCTGAACCGTCTTCCTTCACGCCAGGATAGCCTTTGCCAATATTTGATGGTTCAAGATCTGGAATCCATGCCTTGGCCTGGATAAGCGCAGTTAGTGCGCCTAACCTTGCTGCTGATCATTTTAGTTCATCCAACCGGATAGGCAACATTGAGAGCTTCTCAATGGTTCCTTTTATCAAGGTTGGAGGAGGCTTGTTATGAGCAGCGGTGCAAATAGCCCGTTGAGCTCCGGAATATAACTGCTCTATCAAAGTATAGGCAGCCTTCAGCTTCATCCGCATGTCAGAGCCCAGATGGGTAATGCGGGTCCCTGTGACATTGCAAGCATCAGTAAACCAGTAACGGATGAGATAAAATGAATTGAAAAACATCAGATGAGGATACTTACCAAATACAGCAGAGGTCATAGCGTTTATCTGCCGCTTTAAACTGGTCAGCTCTTCGACCACTGGTTTAAGGGCTGGTTCTGCGTCCTCGGCTCTTTTTGCTAAAGCGGCTTTCTCTGTGTCCCAATCCGCCCATTCCTTCTTAAAGGTCTCCTTCAGCTTTTCCATAGCTGCTAAGGCATTGATCAGTTCCTCCTTGGCTTTAGAAGCCTCCGCTTGCTGAGATTTAATGTTCTCTTGAAGATCAGTGGTTTGGGTGTCCTTTTTGCTCACCTCAGCCTATAAAGGAGAGACATATCATCAGTGGGAATTATATATTTGAAGTACCAAGCACATAACAAGTTATGCACTTTGCACTTGGGGGCTAATGCCTATTTGCTTCATTATCAGATTTTTTTTCAAGTCCCAAGTGTAATACAAGCATTATTCTTGGCACTTGGGGGCTAATGTACGTCTGCTCATAGTAAGAGTGGTTAAAGTCCTGGTTCACCTTGGAAAGATAAACCGACCCTTGGGGACTACACAGGTGCAAAGTTGTTCTAAATAAGTATGCAGAGTTGAGATATTGCAAAGTCCCGGTTTTTGATTGCCATCATAAATCGGCCCTTGGGGGCTACTAGAGTTGGTACTTACAATTGGACTTAAGAGAGAAAAGGTTATGTAATTACCTCATAACGCTCCTTCATCAGATTCACAAAACCGGCTTCGTAGTCACGGTTTGTGTACAGACGGTTTATAAAACCAGAATGGAGTTCCTGGGCATTGAGGTGGGCATAGCTTGATAAATCGGTGCTCCATTTGCCTTTTCCCATAGCAGAACGTTCCTCCTTGGTGCTATGCTTTGATAATGCAACAGGGTTGCCAGGGGAGGTGTGGCCAACGCCAGTAATGATAACATCATCTTCCTTGTCACCGGCAGCCTTCACTAGAGTTGACGGGATATCAACAGCTTTATCCGAACTAGATGGTCCATCATCAGTACGGACTGGGCTTGTCCGTTTATTAGCATGGTCTGCTACTTCAACTTCTACCTGTTCATAAAAATCATGATCTTGAGGGGGCGGATCATCCAAAATGGCGTCAGCATTTGGACCTTCCGGTTCTGGAGTTTTCTCCGGTTCAACAACCACATGGTCGTCAGACGGTTTATTCACCCGAGCCTTCTTGCTGGGTCTAGCCTTGGCTCTGAAAGGAAAAATATGCAAGTGTTAATATAGCATGCAAGTATAAAACATCAAAAGATTCAGTTAAGATACTTAGCCAACAACTGTCTTAAGAGGAGGGAGTTGTGTGGCCGTTGACTCGCCAGATGATGAATGAGGCGTTCCCTGATAATTTGAATCGGACGGATTAGAGGTTGTCGGAAATAACCTACCTTGGGATAAGAAGTATCAGAAGTGGTTGAGACCTCAGGTCGATGTTTCCAAACCGGAGTGTTCGGTAAACCGGCCAAAGTGACTACTTGGCCGCTGTGCCAGGTTGTGCGGCGAGCTTCGTGCTGCTGCTTCTTCAAAAGAAATTTTGGGTCGAAGTGAGCAAGGGGGTGAGAAAATTTTATTTTCCGGATTGTTTGATGGATTTTCTGTGTTGACGGAGTGTCTGAACCGGAGGGAAGAGTAATTACCTCTGCGTCGTCAGCCTGGCTGCCTTCAGCGTCATCCTGATAATAATCACTGTCAATGAGGTGTATGAAAAGCGAACCAAGAGAGTCAAGTTCTACCTCTGAGTCCGGATTATCGACGTCTTCGTCGAGGTTCAGCCCGGTGGATTCAACCGCCTTCTTCTTGGCAGGCCTCTTGACCGCCTTCGTCTTAAGTCGAGGGGTTTTCACCATTTTTTCTTGAGGTTTCTTCTTCCAAAATGGGTCATTGCCCTGTTAAAAGAATTGACCAAAATTATAGGAGATTACACAGATTAAGTACAAGCAGGAGTGAGGCAATGCTTACAGCTGGAGGTGTATTCAAAGTGTAGTAGGGACTTAACCCGGTCCTGCTACAGACAGTCTCCGATTCATTCAGTATCTTCTTCACAGATTCAGTAACCTCAGCTTCTGTCAGCTCAATAGCAATATGACGTTGACGGTCTTTTGAGTCACCAGTATACTCGCACATTAAACCGGGGCGACGGCTTAAAGGCAATATACTCCATGAAATCCAGCAGAGAACAAAATCAACTCCTGTTAGACCATTGGCCATAAAGGCTCTGATCTTGGAGAGATGTGGAGCATATGTAGCCCATTATTTGGTAGTCAACCGTTGCGGAAATGGATGTGTGTTGGTAAGCCGGTGAGGACGGTAACCCGGCAGAGGATTCTCATCATCAGGGGAGGTATCTTTACAATAAAACCAAGTCTGGTTCCAGTCTTTAGGATGGCTATGGAGTTTGGCATGAGGGAAACTGACATCTTTTCTCTTCGGAATTGAAACGCCGCCCAGTTCGGTATTGGGCCCGTCTACAAACTCAGTATGGTGGTTCAAATAGAAAAAGTGCCGGAATAGCTCAACAGCTGGCTCCTCTTGCAGGTATGCTTCCCAAAATACTTGAAAATCGCAAACATTGGACAGAGAGTTTGGTCCAATGTCTTGAGGATGGATCTGGAAATTGGCAAGGACATCACGGAAAAACTTGGACCCGGGCGGTTTAAAGCCACGGCTCATGTGATCAACAAACACTACTACTTCGCCATCTTTGGGGGCAGGAGGGTTTTCTGGACCAGGAACTCGCCACTGGATTTCACTTCGCTTCGGCAAAACGCCAGTTCTGACGCATCGATCCAGTTGCTCTTCAGTAATCCGGGAAGGGATCCATTTACAAGCATAAAATTGTTTGGCCATGGCAAGCGAAGAGCTGGAATGGATTAATGCCGGTTTACGATTCATAATTGACAAAGCATAAAGCGCAACAGGTTAAGAAAAAGGCATTCAAGCATGCAAAATTATTAAACCGGAGGCTGATGCTATTATAAATGGTAAAGCGACGGGCGATTTACAAGGGGACTAATGGCATATGACGGATTATTTTCTAAAAGGATAAACCGCCTACGTAGATGAGGAAGGTACAGATCCGAGGCAAAAACGGCTAAGTGAGGAAAAAACAGGTTTCACAAGTTCACATTAGCATTTTGGATCTACCACAGGTCAGGAAAAGAAAATGATTTAGACCAAAAAAGTTGGTTCTGGAGCAGTCCGCAAAAGTCCAGATCGGTTTTATACATAGAAGGCATGGTTTGATAGCCAAGATAAAAGACTGCTATAGCTACCGCACGGAACGCATCAAAGTTGAGGTCTGCTGTGTATGAACTGACGAAGAACAAGAGAAGAACACCATGAACCCGTGTGAACCCTAAGTGGATCTACATAGGAAAGAGGGAAAGACTTACCGAAGTTGTTGAAGCAGCGGAGGTGCGCCACATTTTTCTGGTGCGATCAGGTTGATGCAGCGGCCGACTGTGAGGCAGAGGCGAAAGCTCGATGACGACGGCGACGCTCGGGTGCAGAGGCATCATGAGGTGGAAGAAGATATGAAGAAGCAACAGGAGGAAAAAGAAAGGGATCCTCAGCCTTATTTATAAGGCAAAGAGATAAGCGACATACGTGGGAATCGAGGAGCCCAATAAATGGATATATAACAAGGTTGTTGCCTCGATTGTTGGATGCTCATTAATAAAGCGAATCTTCAGCTTTAATGAACAGGTGACATCACGGCGGTTTACTACAAATCTGGAGGATGACATCATGGTGGTTTACAAGATCTATGCGAAGGTGCAAAAGGAGGAATTTTTCTAAGTGTTGAAGATTGACATGAACAAGTTCAAATCAATCTGGGGCCTAATGTTGGGGATATTACTATTAAGTATAAACCGGCCATGAGGGGCCAGGTTATGTTCACGAGTTAGTCATGCTTGAAGCCCATGAAGATAAAAGGGATGTCGCTTTACAGAGGAGATCTAACATGAAGGCCCAGGGCCCAAAGGAGATTAGGGCCCGTAGATGTAAACCGCCATATGATATGTAACTTATGTTGTAAGGCAAGGAAAGGTAGAAACCGAGCCGGGCACGTTTATGAACCGGCCTCAGGATTCTGTAAACCGCTGGGCGTCAACCTGTGTATATAAAGGGACGACCCGACGGCGGTTTAGGGACAACAGACAACAACTCGAGATCCAGGCAAAGCAGATTCGCTCCCTGGTCATCGAAACCCTAGCAATTCCATCACAACTGGATTAGGCTTTTACCTTCACCGTAAGGGGCCGAACCAGTATAAACTCTTGCGTCCTTTGTCCGCTTTAACCCCTTTAAGCTAACCCGTAGCGATGGCTCCACGACTAAGTCCTTTCACGAGGACATCTGCCGTGACAAAACCACGACAACCACCGTGCTCTAAAAAGATATAAGTGAAGCACTAGAGCAAAATTATCTAGCTCAAAAGATATAAGTGAAGCACACAGAGTATTCTAATAAATTCCTATTCATGTGTGTCTCTCCCAAAAGGTGTGTACATCAAGGATGATTTTGGTAAACTAAAAATCAAAGACTAAAATCATACAAGATGCTCCAAGCAAAACACATATCATGTGGTGAATAAAAATATAGTCTCAAGTAAAGTTACTGATAGATGAAGACGAAAGAGGGGATGCCTTCCGGGGCATCCCCAAGCTTAGGCTTTTGGTTGTCCTTGAATCTTACCTTGGGTCGCGTTGGGCATCCCCAAGATTAGGATCTTGCCACTTCTTATTCCAAAATCCATCAAATCTTTACCCAAAAACTTGAAATCTTCACAACAAAAAACTTAAACAGAAAATCTCATGAGCTCCGTTAGTGTAAGAAAACAAACCACCACTTTAAGTTACTGTAATGAACTCATTCTTTATTTATATTGGTGTTAAACCTAATGTATTCGAACTTCTCTATGGTTCATACCCCCCGATACTAGCCATAGATTCATCAAAATAAGCAAATAACACACAAAAAATAGAATCTGTCAAAAACAGAACAGTCTGTAGCAATCTGGAGGTTTCGAATACTTCTGTAACTCCAAATATTCTGAAAAATTAGGACGTCCTAAATAATGTGTATATTGATCAACTGCAGTTGGAATTGGTATTTTATCGCTCTTTGGTAAAAAATGAAAATTACTGTGACGCCCGGATAATTATGCTACAGTAAACCTACGCTAATGATGCCACGTCACCTCTATTACTGTTGCTAACCTCGCTTTAGATCAGAACGTTTCAAAATCAAATTTAAATTTTAGGCAAACATTAAAAGTTTTCGACAAAATAAAATAAAATGTTCTAGAGGTGACAAATATTGCATAGTTAATTATGGTGGAGAATCCACATATTTATAAAATATTTAAGTGCACTAATATGATTTAACCAGTAGTGACAACAATTAAATAAATGCCTATTGGATTTTATATAATATTAAAACTATTTTATTATGGGCTAATAATGAATCTGACAGTAGTTTATTTATAAATGCAAATTTAGATACTAGTGATAATTTTTATAAAACTAAAAATAAAAGAAACTAGAAATAAAATAGAAAAGAAAAAGAAGAAAAGGAACTGACAAAACAAATAAAGACAAAAGAGAGAGAAAACCCCCGTCCCTCCTTGGGCCTTGGCCCAGCTAGCCATCAGGCCAACCAGGCCGGCCCACCCCAACCCCCTGGCCTATATGGCCTTCCTAGGCCAAACCCTAACCCACCGACACCCACACTCTCCCCCCACTCACTCTCTCCCTCCCCTCGATCTGGATCAAGATCAAGGGCACGGACTCGACCAACGCCGCCACCCGGAGCCACGTCGCCGACCAGCGCTCCTCACCGGACCACCTCGACTTCCCCTTCCTCCCCGATGAATCACCCGAACAGGAACGCCTCTACATCGTCCCCTACGTCGTCTACCTCATCCCATGGACCTCGCACACCGTCGTCGATTTTGTCGCCGTTGAGCCTTCCCCGAGCCCACTTTGCACCTCTACAGGCTCAACATGAGCCCTCGCTTCCTCCCCTCTCTCTCTCTCGTCACTACTAGCTGCCCGTACACGCTGCCGCCATACTTGCCGCTGCTCCCTGTCGATGTGCGGTATTGCTGCGGCTCCTACTAACAGCAGCCAACGGCGCCGGTACTGCTTGCTGCTGCCGCGCCTGCATAGTCCTGCTTGCTGCTACTCCGTCCACGGCGCTCGACCGCGCCGCTCGCGTACCGCGCCCACCTCCGCTGAGCCACCCTGGCCTCGCCCCACTCCTCTGCTTCGCCGTGTCCGCTGCACGCCGCCCGCACCTCCCGCTGGCCGCCCCTATGTCGTGCCCCACGGCTGCCCCTGCCCTCGCCAGCACGCGCGCGCTAGCACCAGCCCGTCACCGCGCGCCGCTCCCCTACTCCCGCATGCTGCTCCTTCTGCTACTGCCGCCGTCTACCCCCCACCGCGCCTCGCCGCTTCCCGTCGCGAGCGCGCGCCTCCCCTGGCTGCCGGTGACCCGCCGTGCCGGCCGCATCTGCCGCTACCTCCGGCAAGCCCTGCCCCGCCGCACCACTACGGTTGCGCCCCGCTCGGACACCGCCACCGTCGAGCCCTACGTCGCCACCCTCCCTCGCGCCCTTGCTGCACGTGAGCTCACGACCTCGTCGCTGCCAGCCGCGCTTGTCACTGCTGCTGCCTCGCGCTCGGCTTGCACGCGTGCCCGCGCCGCCCATTCCCCCGCTGACTCCCACCACTGCGAACTGCTGCTGCCCTCTGCGCCTCACTGCACACGCGCCCGTGCGTGCCTCCCCACACACGCACCCGCTGCACTTCGTGGCCTCGGCGCCGCCCAGCATCGCCGACCCGCCACCCTTCGCCGACGCCGTCCGCGGCCGGCTCGTCGTGGCCGCGCTCCGGCGGGCCACTCGCTGGCGCCCCGATTTTTCCTGTTCGGGCATGGTGCCCGCCAGCGCCCGCGCGCTAACGGGCTCCGCCCGCTGCCCTTTTGCCCGCTAGCCCCCTGGAGCCTATAACAGGAGGGCCCCGCCTCCAGAACGTATTTAAAAAAAATAAATATTAATTAATTAATTAATTAATTAAAGAAATAATTCATTTAATTAATTTTGATTAATTAAATTAAACAACTAATTAAACTAATTACACATTAGTTACCTAATTAACATGATTAGTTAATTAATTAATTAGTCAATGACAGTGGGGCCTACCCCCCTAATTAATCCTGATCAGGTTAATTAATGTGTTTAATTAAAATGGGTCACTGACAGGTGGGACCCACCTATCAGGTTGACCAGGTCAACCTCTGACATCATGCTGACGTCAGCGTGCACTGTTCTGGATAATGTTGATTAAATTAATTAAATAAATCCTGAAAATGATCTAAATCTTTTCAAATTAATATAAAATAAACCGTAGCTTGGATGAAAAAACTTTGTACATGAAAGTTGCTCAGAACGACGAGACGAATCCGGATACGCAGCCTGTTCATCCGCCACGCATCCCTAGCATAGCGAACACGCAACTTTCCCCCTTCGGTTCGTTTGTCCGAAAACGTGAAACACCGGGGATATTTTCCCGGATGTTTCCCCCCTTCACCGGTACCACCTCATACCGTGTTAGGGCAGCCCTAGCACCGCTACTTGTCATTTCATGCATCGCTATGCAACTGTTTGCTTAATATTTATTGTTTCTCCCCCCTCTTCTCTCGCTAGACACCGAGACCGACGCCGCTGCTACCCAGTACGACTATGGTGTTGACGACCCCTCTCTCTTGCCGGAGCAACCAGGCAAGCCCCCCCCTTGATCACCAGATATCGCCTACTCTTCTCTATACTGCTTGCATTAGAGTAGTGTAGCATGTTACTGCTTTCCGTTAATCCTATCCTGATGCATAGCCTGTCATTGTTACTACAACTGTTGATACCTTACCTGCAATCCTACATGCCTAGTATAGGTTGCTAGTACTTCATCAGTGGCCCTTCATTCTTGTCTGTCTGCCATGCCATACTATCGGGTCGTGATCACTCGGGAGGTGATCACGGATATATACATACATATATACATACTATACGGGTGGTGACTAAAGTCGGGTTGGCTCATTGAGTACCCGCAAGTGATACTGATGTGGGGGCTGAAGGGGCAGGTGGCTCCATCCAGGTAGTGGTGGGCCTGAGTTCCCGATGGCCCCCGACTGTTACTTCGAGGCGGAGCGACAGGGCAGGTTGAGACCACCTAGGAGAGAGGTGGGCCTGGCCCTGGTCGGCGTTCGCGGTTACTTCAAGATAACACGTTTAACGAGATCTTGGTATTTGATCTGAGTCTGGCCACTGGCCTATACGCACTAACCAACTACACGGGGACAGTTATGGGCACTCAACGTCGTGGTATCAGCGCAACCTTCATGATGTCAGTGACTGAGCAGCGCGCACCGGGTTGGACTGGAACGCCTGCTCTTGTATAAGGGAGGCTAGGTCAGCTCACCGGCCGCCCTCGCAACATGCAGGTGTGCAATGGGCGATGGGCCCAGACCCCTACGCCATAGGATTTAGACCGGTGTGCTGACCTCTCTGTTGTGCCTAGGTAGGGCTGCGACGTGTTGATCTTCCAAGGCCGGGCATGACCCCGACAAGTGTGTCCGGACAAAGGGGATCGAGCGTGTTGGGAAATGTGGTGCACCCCTGCAGGGAAGTTAATCTACTTGAATAGCTGTGATCTTCGGTAACAGGACGACTTGGAGTTGTACCTTGAACTTATGACAACTAGAACCGGATACTTAATAAAACTCACCCTTCCAAGTGCCAGATACAACCGGTGATCGCTCTCTCATAGGGCGGCGAGGAGAGGATCATCGGGTAGGGATATGCTATGCGATGCTACTTGGTGAACTTACCTTCTGCTCTCTTCTACATGCTGCAAGATGGAGGTGGCCAGAAGTGTAGTCTTAGATAGGACTAGCTATCCCCCTCTTACTCCGGCATTCTGCAGTTCAGTCCACATATGATACCCTTATTCCATTTGATACCAATGCATACATATGTAGTGTAGCTCCTTGCTTGTGAGTACTTTGGATGAGTACTCACGGTTGCTTTTCTCCCTCTTTTCCCCCTTTCTATACCCGATTGCTGCGACCATACGATGGAGCCCAGGAGCCAGACGCCACTGTCGATGATGACTACTACTACTCGGGAGGTGCCTACTACTACGTGCAGCCCGCTGACGACAACCAGGAGTAGTTTAGGAGGATCCCAGGTAGGAGGCCTGCGCCTCTTTCGATCTATATCCCAGTTTGTGCTAGCCTTCTTAAGGCAAACTTGTTTACTTATGTATGTACTCAGATATTGTTGTTTTCGCTGACTCATCTATGATCGAGCTCTTGTATTCGAGCCCTCGAGGCCCCTGGCTTGTAATATGATGCTTGTATGACTTATTTTATTTGTAGAGTTGTGTTGTGATATCTTCCCGTGAGTCCTGGATCTTGATCGTACACTTTTGCGTGTATGATTAGTGTATGGTCAAATTGGGGGGCGTCACAATTATTCTCGTGAGCGCATACTTTTTGTTTTTTTCCAGGAATATCAAATAACAATCACCCAAGAAGATCCTAAAGGCTTTACTTGGCACAAACACTAATTAAAACATAAAAAACACAATCATAATAGAGGATAGATGATTTATTTATTACTAAACAGGAATAAAAAGCAAGGAACAAAAATAAAATTGGGTTGCCTCCCAACAAGCGCTATCGTTTAACGCCCCTAGCTAGGCATAAAGCAAGAATAGATCTAGGTATTGTCATCTTTGGTATGCAATCCATAAGTGGATCTCATAATAGGTTCATAAGGTAATTTAATTTTCTTTCTAGGAAAGTGTTCCATGCCTTTCCTTAACGGATATTGGAATATAATATTTCCTTCTTTCATATCAATAATCGCACCAATAGTTCTAAGGAAAGGTCTACCAAGAATAATAGGACATGTAGGATTGCAATATATATCAAGAACAATGAAATCTACGGGCACATAATTCCTATTTTCAATAAGAAGAACATCATTAATCCTTCCCATAGGTTTCTTAATGGTGGAATCTACAAGGTGCAAATTTAAAGAACAATCATCAAATTCACGGAAACCTAACACATCACACAAAGTTTCTGGAATCGTGGAAGCACTAGCACCCCAATCACATAAAGCATAGCATTCATGATCTTTAATCTTAATTTTAATAGTAGGTTCCCACTCATCATAAAGTTTTCTAGGAATATAAACTTCTAATTCAAGTTTTTCTTCATAAGATTGCATTAAAGCATCAATGATATGTTTAGTAAAAGCTTTATTCTGATTATAAGCATGAGGAGAATTTAACACGGATTGCAACAAGGAAATACAATCTATCAAAGAGAAATTACCATAATTAAATTCCTTGAAATCCAAAATAGTGGGTTCATTGCTATGTAAAGTTTTGACCTCTTCAATCCCACTTTTACCAATTTTTGCATCAAGATCTAAAAACTCCGAATCGTTGGGACACCTTTTAACTAAAGTTGACTCATCTCCAGACCCATGTTTATCAACATTCATATTGGAAAACAAAGATTTAATAGGAGACACATTACTTTTAGATCTTCATCATTATTATCATGAAACTAGAAGAGCACGCTTTCACAAAGCAATCTTTTTTAGCACGCATCCTAGCGGTTCTTTCTTTGCACTCATCAATGGAAATTCTCATGGCTTTGAGAGACTCATTGATATTATGCTTAGGTGGAATAGATCTAAGTTTCAAAGAATCAACATCAAGAGAAATTAGATCCACGTTCCTAGCCAACTCATCAATCTTAGGCAAGTTTTCTTCAAGCAAAGCATTGAAATTCTTTTGCAAATTCATAAATTCTTTAACACTAGTCTCAAAATCAGAGGGCATCTTATTAAAATTTCCATACGAGTTGTTGTAGGAATTACCATAATTATTAGAGGAATTAGTAGGGAATGGCCTAGAATTAAAGTTTCCTCTATACGCGTTGTTACCAAAATTGTTCCTACCAACAAAATTCACATCCATAGATTCATTATTATTCTCAATCAAAGTGGACAAAGGAATATCATTAGGATCAGAAGAAACACTCTTATTAGCAAACAATTTCATAAGTTCATCCATCTTTCCACTCAAAACATTAATCTCTTCTATCGAATGAACCTTTTTACTAGTGGATCTTTCGGTATGCCATTGAGAATAATTAACCATAATATTATCTAGGAGTTTAGTAGCTTCTCCTAAAGTGATTTCCATAAAAGTACCTCCCGTGACCGAATCTCAAAAATTTATAGAAGCAAAATTCAATCCGCCATAAATTTTTTGTATAATCATCCATAGATTCAAACCATGTGCAGGGCAATTACGTATCATTTATTTCATCCTCTCCCAAGCTTGTGCAACATGCTCATGATCAAGTTGCTTAAAATTCATAATATCGTTTCTAAGAGAGATGATCTTAGCGGGAGGAAAATACTTAGAGATAAAAGAATCTTTGCACTTATTCCATGAATCAATACAATTTTTAGGCAAAGAAGAGAACCAAGTTTTAGCATGATCTCTAAGCGAAAACGGAAATAGTTTCAGTTTAATAATATCATTGTACACATCTTTCTTCTTTTGCATATCGCACAAATCAACAAAGTTGTTTAGATGGGTAGCGCATCTTCACTAGGAAGGCCAGAAAATTGATCTTTCATGACAAGATTCAACAAAGCAGCATTAATTTCACAAGATTCAACATCGGTAATAGGAGCAATCGGAGTGCTAATAAAATCATTGTTGTTGGTATTGGAAAAGTCACATAATTTAGTATTATCTTGAGCCATCATGATAAGCAATCAATCCAACACACAAACACAGAAGAAGTAAGCGAAAAGAGATGAACAAAAAAAGGGCGAATAAAATGGCAAGGGTGAAGTGGGAGAGAGGAAAACAAGAGGCAAATGGCAAATAATGCGAGGAAGAAGAGTTTGTGATGGGTACTTGGTATGTCTTGAAATGAGCGTAGATCTCCCCGGCAACGACGCCATATATCCTTCTTGCTACCTCTTGAGCATGCGTTGGTTTTCCCTTGAAAAGGAAAGGGTGATGCAGCAAAGTAGTGTAAGTATTTCCCTCAGTTTTTGAGAACCAAGGTATCAATCTAGTAGGAGAATACACGCAAATCGCCTACTACCTGCACAAACAATCAAGTACCTTGCAACCAACGCAATAAAGGGGTTGTCAATCCCTTCACAGCCACTTGCAAAAGTGAGATCTGATAAAGATAATAAGATAAATATTTTTGGTATTTTTGTTGTATAGATTGGAAAATAAAGGTTGCAAAATAAATAAATAGTAAACTAGAATTATAGATCGGGAACTTATATGATGTAAAGTAGACCCGGGGCCATAGATTTCACTAGTGGCTTCTCTCATGATAGCATATATTACGGTGGATGAACAAATTACTGCAGAGCAATTGATAGAATAGCACATAGTTATGAGAATATGTAGGCATGATCATGAACATAGGCATCACGTCCGTGTCAAGTAGACTGAAATGATTTAGCATCTACTACTATTACTCCACACATCGACCGCTACCCAGCATGCATCTAGAGTATTAAGTTCATAAGAACGGAGTAACGCATTAAGCAAGATGACATGATGTAGAGGGATAAACTCAAGCAATATGATATAACCCCATCTTTTTATCCTTGATGGCAACAATACAATACGTGCCTTGCTGCCCCTATTGTCACCGGGAAAGGACACCGCAAGATTGAACCCAAAGCTAAGCACTTCTCCCATTGTAAGAAAGATCAATCTAGTAGGCCAAAATAAACCGATAATTCGAAGAGACTTGCAAAGATATCAAATCATGCATATAGGAATTCAGAGAAGAACCAAATATTGTTCACAGATAATCTTGATCATAAACCCAAAATTCATCGGATCTCGGCAAACACACCGCAAAAAGTTTTACATCGACTAGATCTCCAAGAACATCAAGGAGAACTTTGTATTGAAGATCAAAGAGAGAGAAGAAGACATCTAGCTAATAAGTATCGACCCGAAGGTCTGTGGTAAACTACTCACGCTTCATTGGAGAGGCTATGGTGTTGATGTGGAAGCCCTCCATGATCGAATCCCCCTCCGGCAGATCGCCGAAAAAGGCCCCAAGATGGGATCTCACGGGTACAGAAGGTTGCGGCGATGGAAAAGTGGTTTCGTGGCTCCTCTGGGTGTTTTTAGGGTATAAGAGTATATATAGGCGAAAGAAGTAGGTCGGTGGATCTACGAGGGGCCCAAGACGGTGGGGGCGCCCTCCTGCCTCGCCGCTGCCTCTTTGCGTCTCTGACTACCACTCCAAGTCTCCCGGATTGCGTTCGTTCCAAGAAAGATCCTCGCAAAGGTTTTGTTCCGTTTGGATTCTGTTTGATATTCCTTTTTTGTGAAACACTCAAATAGGGAAAAAATAGCAACTCGCACTAGGCCTCCGGTTAATAGGTTAGTCCCAAAAATAATATAAAGAACATATTAAAGCCCATTAAACATCCAAAACAGATAATATAATAGCATGGAACGATAAAAAATTATAGATACGTTAGAGACGTATCACTCATATTATCACAGTCCACCAATTTTCAGCCTTACCCAATCATCTATGTGAGCACAAGATCAAATATTTGCTTCTATCAATATTTTTAGGTTGTGAAGCAAGTATATTTTATATTGCTTCCTTTTGGCTGAAGATTTTCAAGAGCATTCTCATGTACATAACACCTCTCTCCACCAAATTTGGGACCATTTCATCAAGCCAATATTTCTATAGAATTTTCCCAAAGTTTCTGGACAGAGAGGATGTTTGTGAAGCAAGTACCATTTTGGCTTGTCCATTTGGTATGAATTTTTTACAGCATCTTCATATGTCCAAATAACCCTGCCTTGCTATATTTCAGCTCAAATGGCTACTCCATGTGAGTGCCCCTTCTTAATCAAGTTTCTGGGCCTAAATTGCAGTTGCAAAGCAACTATGTTTATTTTTTGTTAATTTCCTTCTAAAACCCCCAGGATCATAGTCCTTCCTAAACTAAACTCCCTAGACATCAAGTTTGTCCTCTAGCCCTTTTCTACCGAGCACAGTGACCTGATCAAGTTTGATACAGGAAACTCGCATCGATTCCTCACATACCACCTTGGTTTATTTTGATGATCTATCAATTCCCACAACCTCTCTGATGGAAGGTCTACACACTGGACATAAATTGGCAGCCCCTTGCGTCCCCTCCTTGACATGCGAGGTGGTGATCGCGTGGATTTTTGTGTCTGCGCGTGCTCTGGCTGCAGCAAACGCGCTCTGTGCGACTGGACTCGTCGGGCAGCTCTACGTCGACGGTTTTCTCACGTCTGAGCGTGCCGACCTGACTCCACTGCCTTCACTCGTCGCTCTCCATCCTCTGCCTCCTCTCGAAACCTCCTCGCCGGAGCTAGATGCTGAGCACCCACGGGCGTACTATGTGCCGCTTGGCTCTGTCATCCTCCCGTCCGCTTCCTCCTGTTCCCCTTGGCCTCCTCTGCCCCATGAAGATTGCCAGCGCTGCCTCGTCGTGTTCCTCACTCTCCCCATGATCGCTGAGCTCGCCAGAGCTTTGGCCGAGCTCGAGTGGCGGCACTTGGCCACGGCCTCCCTCGCTCGCCTATTTAAGCCCCTCCCCGCGGCCTTCCGGGCTCCCCATCACCCTTGCCTGACCCCTAGACCCCTCCCTGACCTCTTCCCCGAGCTCGAGTGCCCCCTATCCTCCTCCATGGCCGACGATCCCGCCTCGGCCTAGGTCTAGATTCACTCAACGACGTCCCCCTCCTTGCATTCTTCCACCACCAAACCACTTCTCCATTTCCGGCGGATCACCCCAGCACCTCTGCCCCTACTCTGGCACCTCGTGGCACCGCGCCCAACTCCAGCCGAGCCGCCATCCGCTACCGCACGAACCCTGGCCGACCCCACCCTCTCCGGCGTGCGCCACTGGCAGAGGTCGACGCGGCTCTCCGTGCTGAGCTCGTTGGTAGGTGGAGCGTCGTCGGAGACCCTTTATGGCGCCAGCAAGCGTCGCCCGACGCCGGCGGCCTCCCTGCTTCATGGGTGGGCGCGGGGAAGATGAAGCTCTGACGCTAGCTGGCCAATGGGGCCCGCGACCTCACTCGTCAGCCACTCCACGCGCTGACCCCAAGTGCGATGATGTGGATAAGTGGAGGCGTAATCCTCTAGATTACGTCTTTGGTTCCCGAAAGCGTATTTCCATGTTCCTTTACATGAAAATGCGTTTTCACTTCTCGAAAACATATTCCCTTCTAATGCGCTTTCAGTTTTTCTGTCCAGGCCCTATTTTGATATATTTTCATTACAGATAGGTCGCTGGCAAAAAACACTTCATAACTTTTTGATCCTAACTCCAAATGAGGTGATTCCAAAGCCCAGTTCTTTGTCTCGTCAAGCCCGTTATGTTGGTATCATTTTCACCATGTTTTAACATATTTAAAATGACCATTGTGCCCTTGCCCTAATCAGCCCCCTCCGAGAGAGAACTGTTTCTGACGATTCTTTCCGCGAGCTTCTCGCACTTCTTCCCAATGAATCCATCCCTCCTAGGCAAGCGACACCCTACATTTGGATGATTGCATTGCAATGCCATGGTTTAAATTATTTGAACTTATTTAAAATATTGCTTTAGCTACATGTGATCTTGTTCATGGCATTTCTCGGAGTGATATTTTGATCTTGCTATTGCCATGATGCTGTTTGGAGTTCTAGGACTTATATTTTGCAGTTAATGAGGATGACATGTTGCCATTGGATTATTAGTAGCTTATATTATGATTATTTTCATGTTGGTATCTGGTATTATTTTGGAGTATTACTTTGGATGTCATGTTGCTTTTGGATTATTAGTGGCTAGTATTATTTTCATCATGATGATAGTTGATATTATTTTTTGGAGTATGATTTCGGAGATGAGGTTTGCATGTGGATCTTAGCTAGATAGCTTGTTCTTGCTATTACGGCAATAATATTATCGTTCTTGGATTCATCATGATAGTAGTGATATGTTGCCCTGAAAGTATTTTGATACAACGATAGTATGCTTTGGATTAGTTGTTGCATATTGCTATGACTTGGATTTCAGGTTGATAGATGGTATCGGAGTATCAGTTATCTATGCTATACTTTGGGTATAAATTCCATCATTAGGTTGGTCAGGTACCACCGAACCGGGCTTTTCTAGTGCAACCACATTTGCCTCTATGGGAAGGCCCTAATGCGATCTATTGACATGCCTCTCGCCGGTGGCTCCAACGAGGGAAGGTAATGGGCGTGCGGTACCCTGGCCCAGTAAGCAAACATAACCTTGTGTGCCCATGGTCAGTATTGAGCTCTTATCCCCATTTGGGACCGTTTTTGGTTTTGCCACGATGGTGGTCGTTGGATGTCTTTGGTAGACATCAGGGCCACCCATGACTTAGCCCAGAGGGGAGTTGGTCGAAGTGGCCGGGAGAGCGTCATGGCAGTAGATCGGTTTTGTCCGAACACCGTTGGTCCACCCGAATGGGAGTGCGAGGCCATGGGTTCCATGGTGTGGGTACGGTGTGCTAACCTCTGCAGAGTGTGTGTGTTTAATCTATCGATAGCCGCGTCCTCGGTTATGGGCACAGTTCGTACTAGGTCACACCGTTCGATCAACACTCACATGAAGGAATGACTTATAGATGATGTATATGTTGATATATTGTGAGCAGTAACAGTTTGGAAGGATGTTGATGATGATGTTAGGATGATCTCGAGGAGGATCATTCAGTTTGTGATGTGGTCATGAGGTGATCATGTGGATGTTTTGATCACAAGGTGATCATGTGGATCATGAGGTGATCGAGATGGTATATTACTTGGCCGGATAGACAAGAGCACTACAAAAAAAATACACTTCCGTGATGATACGTGTTTGTCACAGTAGGTCTCTTTTTTTGTCATGCATGTACATCCATGACAAATTTATGACAGAATCAAGATAGTCATACCTGTGCTGTCGTAGAAGTGTTCTATGACATTACCAAAATTATCATCACGGAAGTGTCCACTTCCATGACGATAAATCGCGTGTCACAGAAGTGCTTTCGTCAAGGGTGACCGACACGTGGCATCCACCGTAACGGAACGCTGTTAAGCTATCGGGTCGGGTTTTGGATCCAATAACCCGTTAACAGCCCCGACCAATGGGAAATTTCCACGTGTAAAATTCTTATTGGCCGGACGAAACACATGTCAGCTCGTCAGCGGGTCAGATAGGCGCCTATGATACGTCGACATGTGGCACGGCCCAACAGTGGCCCATTCCTGTGAAAAGGCTGGCCCGTTTGACTTGGTCAAAAGCTGGCGGGCCGGCCCATGGAAAGCCTGTTAACGGCCTGTTCGCATATAGCCCATTTACAGCCCGTTACGCCCTATCCGAATTAGGCCCAGTAGCGTCATCTGGGCCGTCCACTATGATTCCAGCCCATTTTCACTTCTGGCCCATGTATAGCCCATGACGTCTTTCAGCCCATATGAGGCCCTTTGTAACTCTTGGCCCATTGGCGGCCCGTGCTGAAACTGGCCCGTAAGGAATAGTGTATTACTTTACACCCATTAACGGCCCGTGGTGAAACTGGCCCGTAATGAACAGTGTATCACTTTATACCCATTAACGGCCCGTTATTCTGTTGGGCCGTTTCCAGCCCAAGTTAACTTTCGGCCTTTTGAGGGCCCATTTATTCTTGGGCTCATTTGCAGCATTCGGTTACTTACGGCCCGTTACTATCATTTTCTGCTTGTGGGCCAAATTCAGCCCGTCGTTACAGTCGGCCCGTTTGTGGACCGTTAGCCTGTTGCGCCATTTTCATAGCATCACCAAATACGGCCTACTAACGGCCCGTTATGGTCAGCCCATAAAACGTACGATTTCTATTAAAGGCCCGTCTACGACCCATTAAAGGCCCGTACAAGACCCATAAATGTGCCGGCGGCCCATGGATCCTACGAGACGTACAAGGCCCATGGATCCTACGAGACGTAGAAGGCCCATGGAATCTACGAGACGCAGAAGGCCCATGGATCCTACGAGACGTAGAAGGCCCATGGATCCGACGGCCCGTGAAGGGCCATGGTCGGGCGAATTGGCCCCCGTTTGAACGATATAGCATATTCAAAGAATTATCCTAATCAATACTATCACCTCTAAAAAGACTGCACTATTACAACAAAGAGATCAATGCATAGAAAGGTAGGATAATCCTACACTATACAATAAAGAAATTACAGCCGATTATACCCACTGGGCATTATGGTTCGGCACAGGTGATAATAAAGATACACAAACCGCAAATTACGTACACTGGGCAAATACAGCTCATACATCATGGACGCGCATCAACTTAACTCCATTTGAACTATAATCTCTTCAGAAAATAGGATTGGCCGGATTCAGATAGCACAAATTTCAGTCTACAAAATCTCCAATTCCTTCATGGTTACCTCAGTGTCTTGTTTCATTTTTTGACTCCTGCATCTAATACCTGCATGTCCAGTCTCAACTTGTTGATTATACGTTGACAATCATGTACACGTTGTCTTGCCACCTGTAGTTGATGCTCGAGAACATCAGCACATATCAATTCCAATCCATAATCATTTGGTAATGGCCATGTCGCACTGCTCGTAGATCTTTGTGTTGATGTAACTTCATTCTGAAATGTTTCTGTAAGTACACATGAAGCGAACAAGACACTATTTTGTACTGCATGACAAAACAGGACTAACAATAATGTTACATGTCACTTTAAAAAAATGTTACATATCATGAAGCATAAGTAGGTGATATTTTAAAAATTATAAAAAATATAGTCTGTGCAGCCTGCATACAGAAATCCATCTTAGCTCACCAGAGGAGCATGATGTTGGGGCCCAATCCAAAACACAGACAAGTTACAAATTTAGACAGCACATTGCGTATAAGTAAGCAAGCAGTTGGCCATTCTGTGCCTCAATTAAAGTCTTAGGGAGCATAATGAACAGCAGAGGGTTTCATACAAACATACTACAGCAGGCAAAACTATGCAATCATTAGCGTAGTATAAACTAGATTGTGAGCCTCATGCAATAATAGTTGGTTAATAGACTTCAAAGCTTCATGCACACTTTGGCAGAGTAATTAAATGGTAAGGCCTTTAATTATGTCAACTAATAGTGTACAAGTACCGAACATCAGGCATGATTATTTGAGCTTCTCATTAACTGAGGACAAATAAAGCAATTGAAAAGAGAAAATTAACTATGCCTGAAACAAACAAGGAATTGAACTGTTGAGTTGCATACAGTGACTTACCTTAGCAGGTTGAAGAGGCTCAGCGCAGCTCCTACTTCTCTTGCAAGGCTCCTTCCTAACATCTTGTACTTGGAAATCCTCAATCTTATCTTCATTGCACCCCCTCTGCAAGGTGACACAAACTAGTTACTCGTCTCCTTGGAAGATAAATATGCATACTTTCCAGTCTGTGAACACAAAAGGATGAGGTTATAACAAAGCAACACCACATAATGAAACATGCCGCATCTCTTGCACTTGCACACAATGAAATGAGCATTTACTATGATGTAAAAACTAGGCATACCTTCGAACTGGATCTCCAAGTACTCTTGGAGAGCCTAATGTAGAGTACAACCAAACCTTTATGTCACCTATGGGTTAGAAAAGGCCCCACTACAGCATCCCTTAGTGTTTAAATCGTTGACAAGCTCTGTTAGAGTGTTAGGTCAAGAACAACAAGTAATCAAAGCAAACAGTCCTAGTATGGCTGGCTGATGCAACAAGAAATTGAACAGAAGTGTGAGCAAATCTTACATATCAACAAAAGAAGCAAAGAAGGAGGCTTAAAGACCATCACTTGACTGACCAGATTTAAGGGGCATTTAAACATCATGTGCAACGTATGAACTAACATAAACATTGCATATTCTAGATTTTATAATGGAATGCACATGTATTAGGTTATGCCATGTATGATGATGCCTAAATGTACAGATAGCAGGAAGGAGTGATTCATCATTGCACGCACAATTGAATTGCAGGTTAAGGGCCAGTTCAATTTCACCTTTTTAGGGCATATTGTCAAAATAAGCCATAAAAGATGTAAAGAAGTCATTTTTGAGTTATGGGCTTGGGCTTAACTAATTTCGCTTTGGAGGGGGGGGGGTGTTTCGGGTAGAACCTCACTAAAAATTGAAGGGAAGGGGAATAGTGAAATAACTCTGTTGTCTGCCTATATTACACTCAAAATGCAACTGCCCTCAATTAAAAACAAACACGCAAGCATTCATTGCCCTACCCGCTTGCATCTCCTCTCCCCTTTCCCTCTGCCTCGATCCCCTGCCTGCAGCACTAGGGTTCCTCCAGCGAGCCGTTGCCACTGGTCCCATCTGGCCTTGTCCTCGACGATGCTATGTCCAGCTAGGCTACATGGCCAGCGGGTAGGGGCAAATCTCCCTGGCTTCTTCTCCCTCTGGCGCCGCCCCTCATTCTCATGGTCTGCAGCAGCTGCTCCACTGTGGTTCGTCCAACGCACTACTCCAGCGGGCGCTGCACAACTACGGCTGATGCCACACTACGGCAGAAGGCACCTTATTCCCCCTCCCCTCCTCCCGGGCCATGGCCTTGAGGTGCTGTTGGAGGATGAGCTCATCCAACAAGGTGAGGATCTCCTCTGATTTTTTGCCAAATTTTCATCCTGATCCACTATACAATGAATTGCTATGAGCTGCTTCTGCTGCTGCTATATGATGCATTGCTATGAGCTGCTCCTGCTGCTGCTATATGATGAATTGCTATGAGCTGCTGCTGCTGTATGATGAGTCGCTATGAGCTGTTGCTGCTGCTATATGATGAATTGCTATGAGCTGCTGCTGCTATATGATGAGTTGCTACAAGCTGCTCCTACTGCTGCTATATGATGAGTTGCTACAAGCTGCTCCTGCTGCTTCTATATCATGAATTGCTATGAGCTGCTCCTGTTGCTACTATATGATGAATTGCTATGAGCTGCTCCTGCTGCTGCTATATGATGAATTGCTATGAGCTGCTGCTGGTATATGATGAATTGTAGACTTTTGTTGCTGTATGATGAGTTGCTATGAGCTGCTGCTGCTATATGATGCTTTCAGGTGGTGCTGCTATACGATAATAACCAGCCACTTGGACCATCGAATTTCAATAAATAATTGTTCTTCATTTAAATGTGGGTCATGCGTTCTTCGTTTAAATTAGGCAATGGGATCTCTATGGAAAACATTGACCAAAGTAGATTGTGCCAAGTAGATGGTATCTTTGTATTTGCATTTTGAGCAAATAGTGATGGTCTGTTTTCCTATCATATTAATTACTACACTGGGTTCAATTTGTGATGTTTGCAAGTCAAATTAATTTCCATATGGGCGGCAAAATGAAAAAAATATAATGCAATCTAGACTTTCCACTGATCATACCAAAGATAAGCTGAAAATGCAATGAAAAGAACTGGTGGGCTTATTACATGAAACTTATATTCACAGGTTCTTATTTTCTTAGGATAACTCATAATAACTGTCCCTAAGAAACTTGGCTAATAGAACTGGCATACAAATAACATGTTACGATGATTGCAATGGAGGAGTGACGTACCATAGCACACTGTATAGGCTCACCGATGCCTCTCCTTTTTTTGCGATGTTCCATGAAATTGCCACATACATCTTGTACTTTTTCATTGTGTAACCATATCTGCAAGTTGACACGGCTAATTTCAGACATCTCTACATGATACTACATTGCATATCCCTTGCACATATTTAAACCACCAATTAACGATTGTGTGCGTACCATAAACTAGCTATGACTCTGTATGCTGGACTAGCAGGCACTCTAAGGGAGACTAATGTAGTGCACTGGAATTCCTACATGCCACCTATAATTTTGTGTAATGTACTGCCCTTGTTCCTAAATATATGTCTTTTAGAGATTCCAGTATGGACCACATACAGATGTATATAGATGCATTTTCGAGTGTAGATTCACTCATTTTGCTCCATATGTAGCCTATAGTGGAATCTCTAGAAAGACTTATATTTAGGAACGGAGGTACGAGGTAGTATCATGTATGACATCTACATATCTAATTTAGCAGCCAGTAGTAGAAATCATTGTCTGCACAAAGGGATTACTGGTCGAAAATCCTAGCAAAGCACGCTGGCAGGCACAGAACAATACAAGAGAGAGAGACGCGCTTACAAGATCATAGCAATGCCTCAGTCCGGGATCTTGGTTGGCCAAGCTGTTAGATCCAGAAGAAACATCGTCCTTGTAGTTTTTGCCAGCTGCATAACAGGTAACAGCGACCGGTTAGTATATTTGAAGTACATCGGGCAGGTGATGCTGGACGGGTTTAAAGGTGATGCTGGCTGTTGTGGGCGCTTGGCATCTCTCCAGATTGTGGGAATCAGTTTAGAAACGTCGAGGGTGATGACGCTGCGCTGGCTGTCGAGGTCCGGTAAGGAGATCTAGAACCGTCGAGTAGGGTGTTTGTGGAGCGGCTCCGGTAGGGTGGACTACGGTGTGGGCGAAGCGGATCTATGGTCGTGGACGAGGGCGTAGGTGAAGCTGCTCCGGTGGTTGGGTTAAGGATGGTGTCGACGATGCGGATCTGCGGCCGTGGACGGGGCGTCAGAAGCTGCTCCGGTGGTTGGGTTAAGGGTGGTGTCGACGATGCGGATCTGCGGCCGTGGATGGGGCGTCAGAAGCTGCTCCGGTAGGTTGGATGAGCGTGTGAGGAAGCGGATCTGAGGCCGTGGACTTGTGAGTTGGCAAAGCGGCCCCGGTAGGGTTGAGAATGGTATATGCGAAGCTACTCCGGTAGGGTTGAGGAAGGTGTCGGCAAAGCGGCTCCGGTAGGGTTGAGGAAGGTGTCGGCGACGAGGATCAGAGGCCGTCGACGGGGGCGTCGGTGGGGCGGCTCCGGGGTGTGTGGATGAAGCGTCTCTGGTGGGGAGTACGAATGAGCCGCTGCAGATGCGCGACGGTTGACAAGAGTACCGGCGGAGCAGATCCGGCGCCGTGGACAAGGCCGGCACTGAATGGGCTGTGGTACAGTGGTGGATGAGCAGTCTACTTGTTTCTAGGGGAGGTGGGAGGGGTAGATGCGTCCGCAGAAGTAGATCCGGCGAGGTGGACGCCGCTGGCAGTGAATGGGCAATGGTATGCCGGTGGATGAGCAGTCTAGGGTTTCGAGAGGGGAGGGGAGAAAGGGGGATGAAGTACGGATGGTGTGCCGTGTAGTTAGTTGTTTTTGCGGGAGGGGGAGAGGAAATGGGGGTGTCGTGTAGTGGGGGAACCGGAAGTTACCAAAGCAACCCCGACCTATCATGTAGATGAGGGCGGTATTGTAACTGTTGGTCTCCGTGCACCAAGGACAAAAGGGGGATTTCGCATGCTAAAGACTAAGGTGGCGGAAATTTTAGAAGGAGGCGGGAGATTTTGCCGCCCGCGGGATCATTCGTATCCAGTTTCAACTAATTTTGGACCGTGCTAGCGGGAAGGTCATGCTAGACTGTGTACACGGGGCACGCATCAGCAGTTAATAACTGGTGTGAAGTCCACCCCAGAAAAAAGACAATAACTTGGGATGATGCGCCGATAACTTGGACGTTCACACGGGCGCGACCAATCGTACGGGTATAGTGGCGCGTTCACAAAAAAGGGATCAAACGCTCAGCCTATGTATTTCTCGTGTAAATAGATAATTTAGTGCCATTAGTTATTTACTTTAAACATAATGCATTGACGTGTTAGTGTAGAGGCGCCCAAAAAGAAATGGATATTGTAGTCAGCTACTTAAAAGTGTTACCTCATATGATTACATAGCCTCGATTTCATAAATTGTGTACCCGTTGAATTCATATATGAATATTACATATATTACTTCAAAATATAAACTTAAATCATCCAAGACTAATGAATTTGAATGCAAGAGTAACAATGGTGCATGTTCATGATAGCTACATTGATTGTTTGAAGAAACATCACTGTAACTTTGGCATGCACAACTAAAAAGGCTTATTTAAATAGAAAAGATGTGATATGTGAGTGTCCAATCTTTATAGCTTTGAATCGATATTGTACCTTTGGCCACAATACGAAGTAGATATTGACTTATGTTCAAGCGATGCACGTCCACGATCGCTAGATAGTGATACGTCAATGAATTGTGAAATCTCTCTCACACGCATACATATCTCATTTCCCTGTGGGCATCGGAATCACACACGTGCACTTTGTGTATTTCTCTCCCTCCGTCAGGGTTAAATTCGTCTTCCTACCCCGTCCTACAAGTCTCTCACACAGAAACACACACGCTCTCTATGTCTAACACGCCCACCCCTTTAATTCCGCCCACCCACAGCCACTAATGTCTCTCACACATATGCTATCTACCTATCCCTTAATATAGCTAGATATGTGTCACACAAACTCCTCCTCCCCACTAGCAAGATGCCCATGCGTTGCATGGAACATCAAGATGCATTTGTATGAGAAGTTTATCTTGTGGGACAAAAGGATGAACGAGGGAATGCCTTATCTGCAAATGCAGAGAGGGGTGTGGGTATCTTTTTGCAAAGTTGCCATAGTTTCCTTCCTGTCCGTCGGATATAAATCGGATGGCCTATATTGCAGGATGGCAGGGACACCATCATCACCAACTCTGTTTTTTTATAAGATAGAGATATGTGAGTGTCCCTGCCCCCCCCCCCCACACACCCACACTTCCCAACACCAAAGGAGTAGGGTGACACCTCAATCTTGATAATAATCTATCGACTGGCTTCTCTCTCAAACATACACACACACACTACCCGGCACCGAAGGAGTAGGGTGGCACATCGATCTTGATAATAATCTATCTACTCCTCTTTCAAACACACACATAGACACACACTCGCTAGTTGTGCCTCTGTGTCTACCGCACACACTCTCAATACGTCTTTCTCTCCCCCCCCCCAACAATGACAGCAGAAGGGTGACAACTCGATCTGATCATAATCTGTCAATTGGTTTCTCTCTCAAACATTGTGTCTGGTGCCTCGCTCGGTAGCCCCCTCGATATGTAGACTTCTCGCACGCGCAAAGCTGTAGTGACGATGATGCTGAACCCAGTGTGCCTTGTTTTTACCGGCCTCATGCGATAGTTTTCACCCTGTTTTCTGTTAATTAACAAGGCAACCTTTTCTTTGTTACTACTAGTGAATCTGAAGTCATTCGGGGCAGACATAAAATATATCACTTCAACCCAATTATCGCAGCAACTATTTTAAAAGAAATTAGCTAGCTGCCCATGCGTTGCACGGAACATCAAGATGCATTTGTACGAGTAGTTTATCTTTTGAGAGAAAAGGTTGAACGAGGGAAGGCCTTATTTGCGAATGTGGAGAGACATGTGGGTATATTTTTGCAAAATTGCCATAGTTTCTTTCCTATCCGTTAGATATAAATTCGACGGCCTATATTGCAGGATGGCACGCACACCATCATCACCAACTCTTTTTCTACTCCCTCTGTCCGAAAATACTAGTCATCAAAATGGATAAAAAGAGATGTATCTAAAACTAAAATACGTCTAGATACATTTCCTTTTATCCATTTTGATGACAAGTATTTCCAGACGGAGGGAGTATTTGTCTTTTTAGAGATTTCAACAAGTGACTATGACCGGAGTAGTCCATAATTTTGATGTTACCCTCTTTTCTTGGCGGTGCAGTGCCATCTGGATACCTCATAAATAAATCAAGGACAAATCTGACCCCTTCCTGAAAAGACATACAGAGCAAAATGAGTGAATCTACACTCTAAAATATGTCTACATACACATCCGTATGTGGTAGTCCATTTGAAATCTGAAAAAGACAAATATTTAGGAACGAATGGAGTATATATAAGAGTAGACATGGAGATATATCTCTAGCATGGTCTACAACAAAAATGTGCTGGGCTGGTTAGCGCCGGATGCTCGCAACGCGATGACATGAGTTCATATTCTATCTTTTAACTTTATATTTTTATATTATATATTACTCTACTTATTTGATATATACTTCTTTCACCACTGTACTGACAGTGGAACCCACAGAGTACTTAGAATACAAGATTAAGGATGGACTTGTTTCTTTTTAACTTTCTGTACGAAGCTGTAGCCACCCTACAAGTCACGTGTACACTGTGCATGCAATTAACTTTTCATAGAGGGACAATCATAGAGGCAATTAGCTCAAATGGATTGGATGTCACTCTATTATTTCCAGCATAAAGAGCATCTCCAACGGCAGCCGACAAATTTCCTCCCGCTTCCTTAAGCGGAGGACGACATCAAACGCTAGCGGCATACATTTTTACAACTCTAACCAACCAAATGAAATTCGTGCAAACACGGACTGATTTCATATAAGCATGAAGGATTTCGTATAAAAAAGCCGGATCTTCATATAAACATCATGGATTTCATTACATTTACATGAACTAAGTGGTGCCAATCCAGCTCTCTTGTATAATTAATACTCCCTCCGTCCGGAAATAATTGTCCTAGAAATGGATGTATCTAGACTTATTTTAGTTGTAGATACATACAATTTACCCATTCTTAGAACAAAAATTCCCCGCCAGCTGGAGAGGGAGTACATAATCTAAATGGCCGCCCGCGGATCCCTTTGTCTTCCTCATGTCCGTCAGACACTTGTGGGGTCGACGAAGGTCCTCGGAAGAGACGAAGCAGCAAAGAAACCACATGAATCCGCGGGCGTCGCCTCGGCGGTGGCCTTCATGGGTCCCAAGTGGCGGCGTCCTCCCGTGTTCTACTTCTCCTCGATGATGGCGGCGGACACGGAGAAGCTGGCCACCAACTCGTCGCTCTCCACGCACCCGGCTTCTGTCTCTGCCTGCATGGCGCTGCCACAGGCACAGGAGGCGCACCCACAGACACGGGAGGCGCGGCCACCGGAGACACTGGTGGCGCGGTACGACGCGGCAGCGACGGTGCCCGTACCGGCGTGCTCGCCGCCGTGCCGGCGTGGAGCAACTCGCCACTCCTCATCGAGCTGAACTGGAGCGGCGAGTTGCTGAACCACGCGCCTGCTTGGGGCGGCAACTGGCTCCGTCGGGCCAAGCGAGGTTGGTGAAGCACGGAGCGGCCTCGCCGGTATCCGGAGGGCTCGGCGGGCCACCCAGCCGGTTAATATGCCGGAGAACGGCTCATCGGAAGCCATCGGAGGAGTGGAGAAAATGGTGAAGGAGGAGATGGGGGAGCAGCGGAGGGGTGCGATTCTTGCCCGCTGTCTGTCTGGCCTCGTGTAAATAGAGGGCGGACGGTAGGAGCTTGGCCGGCGTCTGGCCTAGTTTAAACTAAGGGCGGACGGGAGGAGCTCGGCCGGTGTTGCGTTTAATTCCGGCCCGCTCATGAACGGACGTGTGGCCAGAGTAGGATTCTCGGTTTGCATGCGGGTTTAACGGAGGGGTTTAATGGAGGCGTCGGGCGTGCAGCAGGCGGCGCAGTACTATTCGATTTGACAGCAGTAATGAGTTGTCAAATCACAAAGGCCCTCGCCTCTCGTGAAACCGACCAAGCTAGACTGCCCCGCCCTCTAGCCTTTTAAAAAATGTATATACTCCACTTTGGTACAATAGTAGTATCGATGGATTGCGCCATGGAGCAAAACTTGAAATTAAAAAAAGGTGGTACATATAGAGAGCGCTCGTTGCCAAATTATGCATATGGTACTATTAAAAAGGCTTGTCACAATAATGGTGTCCAGCACAAGTGCACAACCCACCCCTCAAATAAAACTAAGCACCATGGAATTCTTTGACAAAACTAAGCACCCTAAAATTCTTTGACAACTAAACTGCTGGCTATATGATGTTGGCCATATATATTGTACGTATATAATGTGAAGAAACGAGTGGTAGTACTGTACCAACTAAAAGATGAAATGTAAGAAATACTTGTATGTACATAATGAAGAGTTAAAGTAACAAGAAGGAACATAACATAGTTCTGCTGGGGGCTCAGCACAACACACCCCTCAAATTAAATTAAGCACACCTGAAATTAAAATTTGCAACTATTCCGGTTGACACTGCATTAGAACCACCATGAGCAATGACACTGCCACCTTACTCGGAGTCCTTGTCCACGTCCTCGACTTCGTCCTTGTCCCTCTTCCTCTTGGCCGATACTTCTTTGCTTGAACCGCACACTTGGCTGTTGCTCTTCATCCAACCCTTGTAGATATTGAAGCAAAGGTAGCCATCCATTGCAGCGTACTGGATGTGGTCTATATCTAGTACATTCCTCTGCCATGCATGACGATGAAACGTGTATGGAGGTTTCTCCAGTTTACCGTATGAAGGATGAACCATGGCTCTTGCCAGGGTCAGCATTGAAGGCTGAAGAGAGGACACCAGCCGATTCTTCTGGAGGTCGAAGGTGTTGCCTACAACGAGGCCTACCCGACGCAGGACTTCTTTGTTGTTACCAAAGTCTATAGTAATGAATTTGACTAGGTTGCTCCCGAGGAAGTCCTTAAAATCCTGGCACTCAACATGGGCATGGCATATATGGTAGACCAAGCATAACTCATGCACGCAAACCTGGATCACGGCGGGCTTCTTCCTCTCTTCGTCCTTTAGATCCTTCTCTCATCCCAGGACTGTGGTGTACTCAACATCTAGCCCAGCGACCCACTCATCATCTGAGTTTTCGAACATGCGTCTGAAGCGAGAAAGGCATCCTTTCACCGTCATGGAAGAACGGGTGTAGATGACGTCGAACCTGTATGGAGGTGGTCAGGAATCTGGGAGACTCACGCCGGTCGTAGCGCCGCAGTTAAAATGATAATGGCAAGTCAAATCACGGGGCCCCACCTGTCCAGTAGTAACTTGCTGTCAAATCACATAGCCCTACGTTTGCAGCAGCCTACTCCCTCGTCTTCTCGCGTCTCTGTCGAAGCAACTAAAGCGCTATGTTACAGTAACATATTATGTTACCACAAGCACCTCTTTCCTCATTAAATAGTTGCCAGATAAGAAAAATTGTCTTGGGATGTGTTAAGTTACTACCTAAGGTACTCCCACTATGGCTAGCCTAAGAAACAACGTGAGTGTTAATGCACCACGCCTACGTGTTTACTATTTGGTTTTCGTAAGATGACTTAATACTCACCTAGACTGAGGGAGTATTCGATTTGAAAGCGGGCGGCGCAGTTCCCGATACGGCTTTAATGCAGACGAGGGAGGGAGTAGCGGTTCCCGATATGTTGAACGGCCAATGCATCCTCCTCAATTAATGCATCAGGGAAGTAATGGGAGGAGGTCCGGGAAAAGAGGCTGCACGATGTGAATGCAACACAGTTTACCCTCATTGCCCTCATATAAAGGCGTCCCTCCATTCCAATGCATCTACCACATCGTACGCACCTAAGCATTTGCCTAAGCACCTACACTAAGCGCAAAGGAGCTCACTCCAGACCCATGGCGGCGATGCGCGTGAGCGGCCAGCGGCTGCGCCAGATGGTCCACGACGTCGGCCTGCGGCATGGCGCCGAGGATCGTCTCCAGACGGTGTTGGAGACCGGCTGGTGGATGGCCGCCGTCGACGCCAACTACGACTCTCAGTTGGACCAGATGATCGTTGACACCAGCAACAAGTTCACCGTCATCAAGAAGCTCACGGACGACATCGCCGTACTCCTCCAGCCCGTGCGCCCGGGCTCCTCATTGCCTGCCACCCTAATCGGCCTCCATGGCCGGAACCTCTTTCAAGAACTGGTGACCCTGCGACTGCCCGCCGACGCCACGAAGAATGTCCACCTGGAGGTCGCGCTCGCCGGGAGGCGCCTCGCCCTGCAAGAATACGTCGACCTACACATCCACGTGTACGAGCAAATTGTGTACATAGGTATCTACAATGCCAGTGAGGACGCTATGAGGTTGGCCTTCCTCAACCGGCTGGAAGCCTTGCATGCCTTTGTTGAGAAGCACCTCGACCTCGCCACAAAAGCCGCCGCTCCTTAGCCACCGATCGGTGGCCCGGCGCACTAAGTTGAGGAGGAGGAGGAGGTCGTACGTTCGTGGATCCATCTTTCTTCTTGCTTTCTGTAACCACCACTGCGATCGCATCATCGTGGCCTTAATTCTTATTGTGTTGTTGCATTCTCGTTCCAGTCAATACCGAGATGTGCGATCCCTTTGCTTAATTATATGCATCACTGTAACTAGTACTCGATCCGTCAATTTATAAGCTGTGCTTACCTTTTCCATCAACTTCGTGCAACGCGCGGGCATCTTGCTAGAAACACTAGAATATGTCTATATAATCTGTATGTGATAGTCCATTTGAAATCTCAAAAAAGACAAATGTTTAGGTATGGAGGGAGTAACATATTAGGAGTATATCATGCACACAAAGGCAGAGGAGCGGTGGGGCCGAGAGGGATGAGGGGCACGTCGGGGGGATGAGGATCCCCTAACGCGAACAATCCTACCATTCTGTCACTGACATGTGGGACCCATAAGCGTGGGTCCCACCTGTTAGCGAAGGAAAGGCAGGGCAAGGCAGTGATAGCCACGTCAGAGGATCCATGTCCACGTCGGGGGACGTCGTGCCGTGGGTTGGAGCGGCGTCGTGGGAATCACGTGTGGGTGTGGCAGTGGTAGAAATAAGAAATGTGGTGGTCGTCGTGGTTCAACTTCCATGGACAAGCTGTCATGTCTGCTGAGACATGTATATCAAAACTAGAGTGTTCATATTTCAAGCACGTGAACAAGTATTATTCTACTACTTTGGATCCATTGCAACGCACGGGCCAGCACATTGGTAGTAGTAGTGTCCATATCTATCTCTAGAGGCATTCCCTTGTTCATCCTTTTCTCTCACAAGATAAACTACTCATACAAATGCATCTTGATGTTCCGTGGAATGCACGAGGATGTTTCCTTGGGGGTCTCTCCAGCGCGGCATGGCCATAGTTGCAAGTTGACGCCCCTTGAGATGCCGACGTTGAGGGGCACTTGGATTTCCTCCGATGAGCAGGTAAGATGAGTTTGATCACTTAGTAAATGCATTCTAAAGACTACTTCCGTATCCATTTCCTAATTCTCCCCCTGCCCACTATTTCACAGGTTAGGCTCGGTGCGAGTGGAGATTGGCTTGCATATGTACGGGAGGGTACCAACATCAATTTGCACAACATTTACAACGATGACATTGTTCCCGTAGAACCTTTGTCCAACATTGCGATCAGCCATGCAACGGGCCACCGCATGAATTGGTACGATGGAACCACGGTGAGATTGAATAAGAAAGCACGAACCTTGCACATGGCGGTCAAAGGCGGACCATGCTGTCTGCGGCCGATTTGATGCCGTACGAGTAGGAAGACGTTGTGCTCCTTTCTAACCGCATCTTCGCGGTGACAAACCAGGGGACTTATTTTGTATGGGACACATCCTACGATATACTCCCTCTCTCCCAGTTTATTTGTTTTGAATCTTTTCGTTTTGTAAGTTTCAAATTCAAATTTAGAGCTCCCCATCACATGTTGAGATTACAATGTCCATTAAATCGTTGCGTGCATGTATAGTAAAGAAACAAATCTCGAGTTTGGCACGAGTTCGTGCTGCGGGAGCACCACAAGCCCTGGCGCAGGAGTTACATTTCCCTCTCAGGGCCGTCGGGACTGAGCTTCAGCGCCTTACTACACCTACCTTTGAGTCAATAACATGTGGACCCGATAGGTGACTGGTCCACATGTAATGCTCCCATAGGCAGAGGGGCAGTGAGGCCAAGAGGGGTGAGCCGCAGGTCGGGGGACGTGTGGTTTCATGGGTTCGAGCGGCGTCGTGGGAATCGCGGGTGGCTGTGGTAGAAACTTGATACTCGCCGCATTTTAGGTGGCCCACATGTCATGCACACAAAGGCAGAGGGGCGGTGCGGCCAAGAGGGGTGAGGCGCACGTCGGGGGGCGTGGTGCCGTGGGTTGGAGAGGCGTTGTGGGAATCACGAGATGAAACGTGATGGTCGCCGTAGTTGAACTTCCATGGACAAGCTGTCATGTCTACGGACACATGCACTGCATACCGATCACTGGAAGGAGTAGCAGAGAAAGCTATATATGCGGATAAATAGTTCCTTATAGTCAAGCGGACCCACGCTACTACTCTGTTCCAAAGACATGCACACCATCGAAATAGTCCATCTATATCAATATACACCGAGAGGGAATAATTTTTTTACAAGAGAGGAAATAGTTCATCCATCCATAATGCCCTCCTGCTAGTGCAGCCTTATCTTCCTCTTCTTCTTCTTCTTCTTCTTCTTCTTCTTGTTCTCATTCTCTGTGGGAGACGGCTTCGCAACAAGCTCTTTGGACCTTGCAGCTATCTCGAAACTCACACGGGCATCGAGGCCAGCATATTTTATCCGCTCGTACGTCAAGGGATAATTCTCCCATCCAGAGGACCTTAATGCCACCATCTCGTCACCCTTCTGAAGATTTGCACCGAGCACAAAATTTGCTACGTCGAATAGGGATGGTGTCTGTTTATCACAAACTTGTACATGAATTTTGATTCTGGTTTGTAGGTCAGCGATGCTTTTCAAATCAAGGTTTTACGGCTCCAGCTTCTGTTTGTCCCCTTTGATGGCTGCCCCACAGAAGTATACGTCCTCCCGAGACAAGAAATCGTGAAGCTCACCTGGTATGGAGGGCGAGTGTATGATGTGGTACACCAAAACATCATCTTCGAGGCACAGCTGAAGGACGGCGGCGCGCTGGATCTTCCCAGGGGCACGCTTCGTGTACTCTGCGTCAAGACCGATGACCCTCGTCTCTACCTTTTTGAGGGAGTTGGATACATTGTTGATCCACTGCCGAACAACCCTTGGGTGGACGGTGATGGTGGAAACTATGCGCATCGAGCCTTCGACGAGGACATGTTGGACGCTAAAAACCTGCATCTCGTTCTCTTTCGCCATTTGGAACCACTGGAACGGAGGGCTATGGTTTGGAGAATTAGGATTAGATGGCTAGTCTAACTGAAGTAGTAGATGGTTATTTAAAGAGGTTAAAACAATGTGAACACAGTGGGGTTTGGATGCAAATGAAGATGAAGGGGAGGTGAAGAAGCCGAGGAGAATCGGTTCCCGATGGAGAAGGAGTAAATGGGAGAAGTGGCGTGCAGGCAGTTGATTAGACGGCTAGGTAGACTAAACAAAAAGGCTATACGGGTAGACTGATGAGTCATAACTGTTCGTGTACGTGCCCATCCTTCCTGATAGGTGGGACCTACGCAAACAGATAAAAAAATGTGTCATAGTTTTTTTTGAGCGCGTGAGTGGGAGACACAACATTCTCTGGTTAAGGAATACTCCCTCCGTTTAGGTGAGTATAAGTCACCTCATGAAAATTAGGTTTTCCCAAAACCTTTAGGCGTGGAGCATTAACTTCCTGCTCGATCCCCTCCCAGCCTCGTTAGCCAGCGTTCTCTTCCTCTGCTGCCGCATTCTACCTTTCCATTTTTCCTCTTCTCAAGTGTGGAACGATCTGCATGCCGTCCTTGATGCACCAGAACGACCACTGCATGCATCGTGGCAGAGCGTTGATTGGGCATGCACGAGAATTTGGTTCTGCTCGCAATATGGATGATACCTGAATGAGGAAGTGAACATGCATGCTAGCACGGGAGACCTATTTACGCTATACAATACTGGAGAACTCATGTACCTACTAGTAGTAGTAGTAGTAGTACAACTGTGGTACACTTGATGGTCAAAATACTATTCATCCGGTCCTCACAGTGAAGTGACAACACCCTGCGCCTGACACTAGTCCAGGCGGCGTGTTCGGGTTACCAAAGTCAGCCTCACCCTATGCATAGTGCAGTCTGTCACCGCTGATGTACAACACATTGGTGCCTCGCCTCGTCTCCCTCTCCGCTCCCATAGCACCACTCCATCTCCATCTCCTTCTCCGTCTCCATCTCACTATGCCCCCGTGTACCGTCGCCTCACTCGCCTCCCCAGTACTACTATTCCCTCGCTAGTCGCTCCAGCACCGACATCCTTCTCCCCCGTAAATCAAGCCCCCTTCCAAACTCCACCATGGCCGAACGCGAACCGCGCAGCATCCATATGAGCCGCGATTGGAGCAATCTCCCCAGTGACATCCTCGACCTCTGTTGTTCGTGTATGGATATGTTGAGCGCCCTGCGGCTGGCTGCATGCTCGAGGGACATGCACATGGCCATCGTCGAAGCGAGGCCTAAGCTTTTCAAGACACCCTGCTTGCTGTTATCTGGTCTTGCGAGATTCGCTCACCATGATACGGAGGCGTGCATGATGCCCCTCGACTTCAATCTGATCTCCATTAGCCGAAACTTCTTTGCAGGTATGTAGTGGGTCGCCGAACATCATTTCCCTTGACATCGATCCGATCACCATCGCCCGAAACTTCTTGGCAGGTATGTACTGGGTCGGCATGAACTCCGACTGGATGGCTGCCTTCAGAGAAGACGGTAAAAAGTTGGTGCTCATGAACTTCCAGACCTCCCATGAGATTATCCTTCCTCCGTTGGATTATATAGAGTATTACCATCGCGGTCCAAGTCATCTAGATTACTACGTCAGTTGGACGGACCTTGTTTTGCAGAAGATTGTAATCTGCCAAGTGCCCACACGACATGCAAATTACGCAGACTTCAAGCTAATTGCCTTGTTCGACCACGGACTCGCCTATCTTTATGCCGGTGCCTTCTTTAGCTGGAGACAACTCGGCTCGCAGTGGATCATCGTCAAAGCTGATACACACTTATGTGATGCTATTGAACAGAATGGCATCATCTACGCGATCGACACAGAAGATGGCACCACGTATTGCTGGGACGGCGCGTGTAAGTTGTTTCATCTCATGTTAGTTTCCTCATTTTCATGATGCAGAAACATGCACCACACTGTTGGTTTCATCTAACCATACATTAGGGAAGTAATTGTGCATATGGAGAACTCTATATTTGGAAGTAGTGAAATCCTACAATGCTTACCATGTGTACATACCTATATTCGCCCTTCAGCAATCAATGGCTAGAATAATATCCTCACAAAATTTTTGCCCACAGAACACGAGTATATAACAATGCATGGTCTGTTAGTTACCTTGAAGAATTTGTTTGTGAGGACAGAACATGATTACATAACATGCATGACATGGTAGTTTCCTGTGAAGAATCGATTGCGAGATAACATGAGTATAACCATGCATGGCACTTCTATATTTTTGAACCGAGTATACATTTCCCTGTATTTTCCTCCCAGTCCCAACAGGGACATATCAATGTTGTTTCTTGCATTATCCTACTCATACTCTGAACAATGTTGATCTTACATTAACAATGCCCGTCCTTTTTGATATGATGCAGTGTCCCTACAGTTACTGCCCTTTGTAATCACACCACCTTTGCCAAAAACAGGGAAGCACAACTGCTTCCTCGCTCGATCAGACGACGGAAAAAGACAGATGATCATTCGGACCAGAAAAATTATATTGCAAAAACCCCACTGTATACAAGCACCGTGTAATACGTGAGTATCCGGATAGTGGTTGTTACGTCTATGAGCAGGATACCAGCTTGTTGGGGCCTTTAGGATTTTTTAGTTGGAGGCGGGTAAACAGCCTTGGTTCACACTCTCTGTTTCTCGGACTCAATTATTCGATTAACCAGGAGATCACCGTTGGCAAGGACCTTGATGGCAGAGAGGCTCTGTTTGCTATGGAAAACTGTGTCTACACGGCGAGCCCTAGGAGTTCGGGAGCAAACTCCCCTGATTGTCAACGATACAGCCGACAGCCAAAATAAGGTGAGAATGACAAAGGCATCCAGATTAACTTTGATCCTTGGATGTCTCAATTACGACAGGCAGTGATGTGGTTCGAGCCTTCAAGTTGATAGGTAATTGAGCTGTTGCATCGAAAGGGTGGAGTACTGGTGTCTCCGGATCACTGGTCGCTGAAGCGGGGCTGCAAATTTTGATGATGTTGGATCATCTCTTCGAATGACTTTGTTGTCTTTGCTGCTAGTTCTGGATGGGTAGTTCTTTCTTTTGTTATGCATATTCCTTGTCATTTGGTCATCCTCGTCTATGTCACTCTTACTATGTAATAGTTGCTTCTTTTTAGAATGTCATTCTCGTCTGGATCACGAGAGTCTGAGCGCTGCAGATGGGTGCGTTTTGGTGGTGTAGCAAGACTTCTTATGAACTATCATGTCTTGCTGTTTATGTCAGTAGTAGTCACTAGTCAGTGTTTGAATGTTGTATATATCGTTGTTTCGAACTGTTTATTGTCTCGAACTACTGGTGGGCTAAATGAGGGCATCACCATTCTCTAGTGTTCAGAGTATATCTCCTTTTTTCAAGTTATATAATTTGAGCTCAGTGTCTTTTCGATGATGTACACTTGTTTGGGCCAGTGAGGTGTCGTTGAATATGGGCCGAGTAGTAACGCAATGCCAAACAGGTCAATTATGACTCTCAGGCCGGGCTCTCAAAAGATCCTGAAAAAAAGCCGGGCTCTCCAAAAAAGAAAGAATAAGGACTCTTAGGCCGACATGTGGGCGCCACCGGTGATTTCGTGCGCTTGCGCGCCGAGAGCATATTGGCGCGTGCTCGAAATTCATGCTACCTTTTCATCCCCAGTCTCCGCCCCTCCCCCACATCTGGAATCTCGATTCTTACTCCAGTTACCCCAAATCCCCCTCCTGTACTCCCTGAACTCAAGCACACTATCATGTCGCCGGTCAACGCAGATCTCCGAGCCGGAGAACCTGAGGTTCGTCCTGCCTTCGGTTGCTGCGTGCTATCGCTCAACAGTGGCATGGCGGCGCTTGACGACCAGTTTGCCGGCAAAGTGCTGATGGTAACCATCAATGGCGACCGGCCTCCCGTCTCGCCGGATGACCTTGTCAAAGCTCTTGGCATTGCGCACGGCATCCAAATAAGTGACTTGCTCATCGAAGTCTGTCCGCCACCGGCTGATTTCTTCGTCAGTTTCCAGACAACTTTCGACTGCAGTCGTGTGTTCGAATCTTCCCGGAGTTTGTTCTGCGATGGCGCGCTGGTGAGCTTTGATCGGTGGCACCCAGGATGGGGCTCGGTGCCCTTTGAGCTTGAGTTTTTAACAAAGCTTACCTTCCACGGCATGCCTCGACGTGCTTGGAATAGCGAGTCCATGAACGAGCTTATCAACGACCTTGCAGGTGAGCTCGTAAGTATGTTTGTTCATCCAGACAGCTGGGCTTTGACGGTTATGGCATGGATGAAGAAGCCGTCCACCATACCGAAGGTGATTAGTGTTGAGATACCGGTGCAGGAACCGGGGTTGTACTATTCATCGCCACCAAGGCTGCCGCGGACCACGTTAGGGATGTACCAGTATCGAGTGTTCGTGCATGTCGAAGAAGTGGTCAATCCATCAATCGAAGTCCTGCCGCCGCTGCTGGTGCCAGGGTCCATCGACGACATCCATTACAGGAGTCAACGTCAGACTTTCCCCGTGTTTCTCGAAATGATGGGTGGCACAAGGCCTACTCCATCGCGCGGCGGAGGCCACTGCTTCTTGGGAGAAGAGGCAGGGCTGGCTGCCTGGATGTGCTGTAATTCGAGGTAACAACTGAATCTTGTCAGACACTAGTTAAATCCGAGCTATGGGTGTGAAGCACCGATATGCCAGTACATTTGATTGTGACCTGTTCTAATTTTGTACCTGAACTTTTTTTAGAAAGGGTTGTACGTCAACTTAATGTGCTAGCAGAACTTATTGTGTTGTCTGTCTGTTTTCTTTGCACAACATTCAACATATTTCTCCGTCATTGATAAAGACGATGAACCGTTTTGTACGACTTCGTTGGTTTCAACATAGCCCTTCCCGTAGCGATCCACTGCTTCCATCCTGATTGTGCCACCTGCATGAAACTTTTGTATGCAAGTTCAGTGTGCTATGATGTTCTATATGATTGTGTCAACTATATAAGTTTTTACTGAGCATCAACAATGCATATGGCTGAAAGATGTATTTACGAGCATCGGCCGATGGGTCTCTCTCTCTCTCACACACACACACACAAGAGGGACCCGTTGAATTATTTATTTGCTCATGATAGCTTTTAATTAGGTTCCACTGTAATCTAACTTTTTTCTTAATTTATTAATTGAGCTCAGTGACTTCAAAAAGTTATACAGAAGCCTTGTTTGGGCCTTTCCGGCGTCGCTGAATGTGGGCTGAGTAACCATGTTAGGTTGTATTGTACTACACATGCCTTTTTTCGCTATTTTTTAAATAATACATTTTTTATTAACTTTCATAAATATTACGCTAGGTAATTTTTTTTCAAAAATAATACACCGTCGGCCCCCTGCAGGCCGACTAGGCCTAGTTGGCCCACAGCCGGCTGATTGGATTCCAGTCGGCCTATAGTTGGCCGTCTGGCGCCTGTCGGGCCACTGTGGGCTGATTGGGTCCTGTCGGCCCACTGTGGGCCGACTAGAGCTAATTGGCTCGCTGTGGGCTAATTGGGTCCTGTCGGCCCACTGTGGGCCGACTAGAGCTAATTGGCTCGCTGTGGGCTAATTGTTTTTGCAAAAGTGTTAATCATGTATTTAAAAAATATGTGTATTGTGACCTTCTCCGCTCGCTGTGGGCCCACTGTGGACTAAAAAATATGTTTTAAAAAGTGTTAATCATGTATTTAAAAAATATGTGTATTGTGACCTCCTCTGGTCGCTGTGGGCCCACTGTTGACTAAAAAATATGTTTTAAAAAGTGTTAATCATGTATTTAAAAATTGTTAAATGTGTGTATAAAAAATGATCCTTATCTATACAATTTTTTTTAAATGTGTGTATAAAAAATAGCTTTTTTCAACATCAGCAATGCAACTCGGCCGACAGTTGTACACAATATCCGGGTCAACTTATTATTCTCCGCCCCGCTGGGCTATAAACTTTCCTAGGAGGTATGCATTAGGCTTAACAAGAAAATGGACTTTAATAAATAATAAATGGGATGTAATTATAATAACTGGACAATTACTATGCACCAAACACGTAATTAGTTTGAAAAATATATTATTTTTGGAATTTGAAAATCTTAATTTCATTACTTGTTGCGCACTCAATATTTCGTTGGATTTTAACGTAATACAACTTTATTTTGAAATTATATTTAACCTGACTAGAAATTTCAGATAAAAATATTTCGGATCCCATCAAAATGTGGGAACTTTTTTTGAATTCTGTTTTGAGCGGTTGTTTGAAATTATTAATCGTTGTCCTAGCTAGAAGTTCGGCTGTACTTTTAACAAACTGTAAATGGGCTGTAGTAAATTCCATTAGAATTAAAAAATGGGATGTACATTCTTACAAATCGGAAATGGGCAATATGTTCTCTGCCAAATCCGAGCTGTGGGCCTACTAAGTTGACGCGTACCAAGGGCTTTGTCAACTTAGTCAATATAAACGAGTCTAGCTGCAGTGATCGTACGATGTCCATCCAACGGCCGTAGTGCTTCTTCAACCTCTGGTCTTCTTGCTCCAGCCGCCCAAAGCAGCGCCGGTCGTGTCGCGTGCTCCTGCCTCCCGTGGCCGGTTGTGATGCCGCGGAGGCCTCACCGCCCCATACTACTCCCACCATTGGTCAGGCCATCCCTCTACTCACCCACACCCCCTGTTATTCTGCGGCGATGGCAGCCTCACACCGCAGCCGAACCAGTGAACCCTCGTACTCCTCTCCGCGCGGGCTTCCACTACTGTGTCTTCCCCGGCTCCGCGTCGTCCCCTTCCTAGGCCTCGCCGTCGTCCACTGCCCTGGTTCTCTCGGCGCGGCGTGGTCAACGTGGTCAAGGAACGAGTTCCATCGGACGTGGACTGTACGTGGAGAGACTGACAGCTGGGTCCATGGCCGCAGCAAGGAAGTGCCTCCTTATTACACGGAAAATAATGTTTCCTCCAGCTGACAGCAGGGACCCACCGGACGGGCTACCGTATTTCATGAAAAAAAGTTTCCCCCTGACTCTGGGACCCACCAGCTACACCTTCGCATGCAAGGAAGTGCGTCCGGGCCAAAAAAACGATTCGCCCCCTGACTGCTGGGACCCACCAGCTACATCTTCGCACGCAAGGAAGTGCGTCCGGGCAAAAAAACCAAAACAATTCGCCCCCTGACTGCTGGGACCCACCAGCCCCCCGACTACTAGGACCCACCAGCTACATGTTCGCACGCAAGGAAGTGCGTCCGGGCAAAAAAAACGATCCGCCCCCTGACTGCTGGGACCCACCAGCTACATCTTCGCAGGCAAGGAAGTGCCTGACAGTCGGGACCCACCTGGTCGAAGCGTACGTAGCGTTGTCATTCTGGTCGCGAACGTGTATGTACATATATACTGGTGGATGTAGAGGCGTGCACGTGTCGTACTAGAGGCGTGCAGATAGCATGTACACGTACGTATAGCGGCCAGGGCGCAAGAAAGAAAATACGGCCACACATGTGTACATACGGGCGGGGTCTCGAACGCCTACTCACGCATACGTACGGCGAGGGCTCGTGTACATGGCTGGGTCAGAATGGAGAAACAGTGTCGTCGTCGTGTTCATGGGTCAGAACGGAATGCGTGGTCGTGTTCATCGGGAGGGCTTGGACGGAAGAGGCGATGGAAGCGAGGCCTGGCGTACCACACAATGGAGGAAACGGACCTCCTACGGTCGAAACAGGGGTCCTGTTGATCGGGAGGGGTGTGGCGTACCGCAAAATGGAGGAAACGGACCTCCTACGATCGAATCGGGGGTCCTGTTGATCAGGAGGGATGTGGCGTACCGCAAAACGGAGGAAACGGACCTCCTACGGTCGAAACGGGGGTCCTGTTGATCGGTAGGGGTGTGGCGTACCGCAAAACGGAGGAAACAGACTTGTGTTGGAGCGCTACGGTCGAAACGGGGGTCCTGTTCAACGGGAGGGGTGTGGCGGACCGCAAAACGGGACTCCATGGGATAATGTTCATCTCCACCGTCGACCCCCTCCATCCTCCATGAGCTACTGTTCATCCACCGTCGACCTCCTCCAGCCTCCACGGGCTCCTGTTCATCCAGCCTCCACCGCGGACTACTCCACCGGCTACTGTTCAACCACCCCTCCACCGTCTACTGTTCATCCAGCCCTCCACACCATGGGGTCCTGTTCAACCACCCCTCCACGGGCACCCCTCCATCGTCTACTGTTCATCCTGCCCTCCACACCACGGGGTCCTGTTCATCCACCCCTCCACGGGCACCCCTCCACCATCTACTGTTCATCCAGCCCTCCACCACACCACGGGGTCCTATTGATCCAGAGGCAACGCCACCGCTCACTGTTCATCCAACCCCCCCCCCCCCCGCAACGCTCACTGTCCATCCCATCGACCGGCTTCAGTTAGCAGCAGTAGCCAAGGAATCACTCGATCGGGTTCAGTTAACAGCCATCGATCGATCGCTCGGGTTCAGTAACGCGTAGCCTGCAGTGCTATCACTCGGGTTCAGTTAGAGCCAATGCCTCGCACGCACACGCGTACGTGTACCAGAGAAACGCGCATCGCTCGGCCCCCGACCTCCCACCGTAACCGGGAACTCCCCGAAATTTTCCTCCCCCTCGCTTCTACCACGGTTTTTTCCGTCATGGACGGCCCAAAGAATGTCATGCAGCCGCGTCTTCGGCCCGCCCAGGATGAAAAGCCCATTTTCTGTCATGATTTTTTGTAATAGAAGTAGGAGCCCACCACATCTATGACGATATCGGCTTTTGTCACAATTATCGTCATAGAAGTGTCATATGTATGACAGAAAAAAATTTCGTTCGGCCCAAAATGTCACGGATGTGTCTTATTTTTGTAGTGGAGTGAGATGGTTATTGAGATCTAAGATGGTGGTTTATTAGTATGGTAGTAGTTTCATATCATGCTTAGTAGTTGCTTTCTTATCATAGTAGTTGTTAAATTAATTAACCTGTTTAATGCTATGTTGTTGTTTTGCCTTGATGCTTTTGGTTGTTGTGAGCTTGTAAGTACATTCAATGTACTCACTCGGCATGTCATGCTAGATTGCAGGTGATGCCATGATTGATTAATTGCTTGTCGAGATTTCCGTGCATGCGAGCTAGATCGTGTCCCATTCAGAGTCTCTGCGGAGTGGAGTTCACCACCTTTGTCGCTGTTCCGCTTCTAGGAGTATTCCGCTGCTACGAGTTGTTTCGCTGCTAGCATAGAGCAAGTGTAGTTTCGCAGGCGTAGTGTCGCCGTGCTGATGTGATTATTTGTAACATCAGACCCGTGTATTATTATCCTTTGTAATAAGAGCTGATTTGTTCTATGTCAAGCAGTGCTATATTCCAGAGACTTCTCCTTGATCTTTGGGCTAGAATACGTGGCGTTCCGGTTTCTCTGAGCCGGGGTGCCATAGGCTTGGTATCAGAGCAGGTCTGGCTATAGGACGCCCTAGTCAGCGCGAGCAGTAGAAATCAGTAGTATAGAGTCTTCCTTATTTGTTGCATTTGGTTGCTCCATTTGTATGTTGCATGGCATGCATATAGTCTTATTATTTCGCTGCTAACGGTTTTATCTAGTGAGTGTAGATGGCATCGGTTCGGATCCACTATAGCTCAGCCCCTGCATTTTTCCAGTTTCTTTTCTTGCCTGTTCTTCGGTGTTGGGCGTCATTTCTATCCCAGGGGAGTGATGCCTAGTGACCCCGACACTATTTTCAGAAATGGTGCTCAAGTATCGCGTCGATATCCTTCTTTCAGCCTCGCCTATTGTTGGGGATATTACTACTGGATGTAAACCGGCCAGGAGTAGCCGAGTTAACTCTATGAAGATTAGAAGCCCATAAAGACGCAAGGATGGCGGTGCTTTACGAAGGCCTAAGGCCCAAAGGCGGGTTAAGGCCTGTAGATATAAACCGGCATGAATATGTAACTTGCATTGTAAGATAGAAGGAATAGAGACCGAGTCGTACACGTTTATGATCCGGCCTCAGGACTCTGTAAACCAACGGGCGTCGACCTATCTATATAAAGGGACGACCCGGCGGTGGTTTAGGGACAACAGACAACAACTCGAGATCCAGGCAAAGCGGATTCGCTCCCTGGTCATCGAAACCCCAGCAATTCCATCACAACTAGATGTAGGCTTTTACCTTCATCGAAGGGGCCGAACTAGTATAAAACTCTCATGTCCCTTGTCCGGTTTAACCCCTTTAAGCTAACCCGTAGTGATGGCTCCATGACTAAGTCCTTTCCCAAGGACATCTGCCGCGACAAAACCACGACAATTGGCGCCCACCGTGGGCCTATCACATGATGGTTTCGAGTTCTTGAAGGGCAGCTTCGAAGGACTCAAGGGATAAGATGTGGGCCGGATGACTAAGAGTCATCGCGGCAAGATCTACATCGACAACGCCGGATGGGGTCCCGAGGCCGGTTCAATTGAATATGGGTACCAGGTCCCCTTTGGTGGGATTCATGTCTTCATCGGCAAGATCGGCGAACCGGGCCCTGAGCCGGACACCTGCACCGACACCATCGAGATGGCTCAGCGTGCAACCTCTGCCCCGGTTCAGCCCGCCATAAAACATGTCTTCATAGGTGTCATCCATGGAGTGGAATATGAGGATGGATCGGCATCTGATGGAGAAACCGTTGTCTGTTCTGACGACGAGTCTTCAACCGGAGAGACCGAGTCACTGTATCAGCTGCAGGACGGCCGGATTAGTGGAGGTTCCGATGGCAATAGTATTCCGGACCCCCTCAATCTGCCAAGCCGGGTCGCGGTCTTCATGGCCGGTACACAACTAGCGCAACACTCTTCTACCACCGCGGTAGTGATCTCCGGTTCAGCAACAACAACTCCAGCAGGAGCAGGGGGCTCTGCACTGCCTCCGGCTCAAGCTTTGTCCGATCTGTTCGACACTTTAGCAACATTACTAGCAGCGGAGGTGGACGCGGCAAACCGGGATCATCACAACACAGAGATTGCAAAGGTGCAGGATCAGATAACTCAGGCTAAAGCGGACCTGGCAGCATAGAATGCCAGGATGGCTACAGAACAGTCCGAGTTAGAAGCTCAGGCCTACCGGCTTGGCTAGATCAGAGTGCCTCAGATGATGTCATGAGGAGGAGATACTGGTCGCACCTCTCGCCGGCTTTTGAGCCAAGAAATCTCTTCAACACACCGGGAGAAGGAACCAGTAACTAGCCGGTGGTAAACCGGACTGAGGCACCGGTAACAGGAGCACCAGTTCAGCCGCGCACAATGAACCTGCCTCATCAGAACAACATTGTGCCTCAGTATGTTCCGACGCCCCCAAGGCATTACTCCAACCCGTTGGATAACATTGTGGCCGCCGCTTGACGATTGGCAGCACTCCCAATTGACAGCGAATCACCAGTGGCGATTGAGACACGACAGGCCTGAGAGCTCCTTCAAACAGCTTTAACCCAGCAGCAGGCTTATTCGCATAATCGTGAGTGGATCCATTCCACCCCCCGTCCAAGCCGGAGCTACATCAGGCATATTGAGGAACCGGCTGTGTCAAGCAGTGCGTGGCACTGTAACCCGGCAGGTGGTGGTGCCAATGCACAATATGTGGTGGATCATGGCCAAGCACGTCGAGAGGCCGAGTTAGCAGCTCAGCATGTAGCTCGTCAGCTTACTCCGGTTCGTCCAACCACCTCAGTGGAGCCAGGTGTGGTCTTCCGTTCTTTGGGGGTGCCCTGCCTCACCCGAGCCATGCACAAAGTAAGACTACCCAAGGATTTCAAAGGCCCTCGCAAGGTGCCCAATTACACTGCCGATTTACCCCCTGAATCGTGGGTTGAGAGTTATGAGATGGCAATGGAGATGCTGGATGTGGATGAAGCGGTGTGTGCTAAGTATTTCACCATGATGTTGGAAGGAACAACTCGTACTTGGTTAAAGAGCTTACCGGCTAACTCCGTCGAGTCATGGGCCGAGTTAAAAAACTGGTTTATCCAGAATTTTAAGGATACTTGTAAGAAACCTATGTCGATTCTGGACCTGGCCGCTTGTGTTCAAGAGGATGGGGAATCTACAACCCATTGGGTGAAACGAGTCTCGGATATTCTGCATTCGTCAGACCGCATCAATGCGGATACATCAATTTTGACGTTGGAAGGCAATTGCCGGTTTATGCCATTAAAACTGAAGTTGGGAAGGCTCAAACGTCACTGCAATGACATGTCAACTCTTATGGCTGCTTTGGTGAAATATGCCGATTTAGATAGTACCAAAGACCCTGAGTCTGAGGATGACAAAACGGGGAAGGGGAAAAATAACGACAATGCCAAGGGGCAGCAGCACAACCCGACAGGTCATGGGAACAATGGTAAGCGCAAGGCAGACAATAGTTTGGACTTTGTGGCTAACACCAATGCTCAGGATAACGGTCAGCGTCGTAAGGGCAAATCGCCCCAGAGGGGCGGAGGGTCAGGCCCCAATCTAGAGCGCCTGTTAAATCAACCTTGTCCGAAGCATGGATCAAAGGAGAAGCCAGCTTCGCATCTTTGGAAGGATTGCTTCATCATGCGAGAGTTCGAAAATTCCAATATGTTCCAAGACGACAATGGCCCGCCTGGCGGGTCAGGAGGTAGTTTTCATGGGACGGGTTATGGAGGCGGCAGCTCCGGTTCAGGATTCCAAGGCCATCAGACCGGACATGGCAATCAAGGTAATCAGGGCAATCAGGGAGGTTATAACCATCAAGGGAATCAGCAGCAGCAGCAGTCGGGTTATCAAAGCAATCTGAAGCAGTTGAATAGTGGGCAGTATCATGTCTTCACTACTAGCTTGGGTAATCGTGATCAGAAGCTTGACAAAAGGGCCGTGAACTCTTTTGAACCGACAGTGCCTCAGTATTTGCGCTGGTCTGAACAACCAATTTTATGGAGTTGAGAGGATCACGCACCCCGGGTTGATAATCCGGTCATCTAGCCTTAGCTCTGTTGCAAAAGGCAGTGCCTAGGAGGCGCTTAGGCATGCCTAGGCGCTAGGAAATGGCCAAACGCCTCGCCTAGCGCATAAATGGAGCTCTAGGCAGGGCAAGCAAGGAATTGCCTACCCAAGCAAGAAATCATGCCACATATTGCACTGATGTGCCAAATGGTTTATATGCAATGGCAGTAGATGGTAATTAACTTATTTATATGCCCTAAACTAATATAAGCACCCATATAATAATCACAAATACACTATGAGTAAATACAATATTACCACCTAGGTCGCGCCTAGCGCGCTTATGCACCACCTAGGCACTAGGCGAAGACCAACCGCCTCGCTTACGCCTACCGCTTTTTCCAACCTTGGGCCTTAGTGGTGGCACCTCAAGTTGGGGGGTATAAGTTCACCAAGGTGCTTATGGATGGGGGAAGAAGTATCAATATCCTTTACTATGATACCTTCCGCCATATGGGATTGACAGATAAGAGTCTTAAACCGTCGAACACCGTCTTCCATGGTGTGGTGCCCGGTAAGTCTGTGTATCCAATGGGCAAGATAGCCCTAGAGGTGGCCTTTGGAGATGATCATGATTCAAGCTCAGAAACATTGACGTTTGAGGTGGTGAAAATCAAGAGTCCGTATCACGCCCTGTTTGGGCGACCGGCTTATCCCAAGTTCATGGCGAGACCGTGTTATGTTTATCTGCAGCTTAAGATGCCAGGTCACAAGGGGACCATCACGGTACATGGGAGCAGGAAGATTGCTTTGGAATGTGAGGAAGGTGATGTGGCTTACACTGAGTCGGTTTGGAATCCGACGGACATGACTTCTCTGGAAAAACCAACTACGGAGCATGATCCGACGTTGAAGTTTAAATCGGCCACATACACTAAGATGGTTGATTTTGTTCCTGACATTTCATCCAAGTAGTTCAGCATCAACGCTAACCTGGATCCCAAATAGGAAAGCGCGCTCATCGAGTTCATCCGTGAGAACCGGGACATCTTCGCATGGAAGCCTTCTGACATGCCAGGTGTACCGAGGGAACTCGCTGAGCACACACTTAATATAGACCCTAAGTTTAAACCGGCCAGGCAGTTTCTCCGCCGCTTCAACGAAGAAAGGCGTAAGGCTATTGTTGAGGAGGTAGCTCGGCTGTTGGCCGCAGGGTTTATCGTGGAGGTCTTTCACCCGGAGTTACTGGCTAATCCGGTGCTGGTACTTAATAAAAACGGCACTTGGCGTATGTGTGTGGATTACATAGAATTGAACAAAGCCTGTCCAGCTGATCCCTTTGCTCTCTCGCGTATTGATCAGATTATTGATGCTATGGCGGGTTGGGACCATTTGTGTTTTTTGGATGCTTATTCTGGTTATCATCAGATTAAAATGGCAGTTAAGGACTAGGAGAAGACAACTTTCATAACTCCCTTTGGAGCCTTCTACTATGTGTCTATGCCTTTCGGGCTCAAGAGTGCCCAGGCGACTTATCAGCGTTGTGTTCAGAATTGTCTTCATAAACAGATTGGGCGCAATGTCGACGCTTATGTGGATGATATTGTGGTAAAGTCCAGGAAGGAGGAAACATTGATAGATGACTTGAGAAAGACTTTTGACAACCTTCGGGTCTATAAGATGATGCTTAATCCGGCTAAATGTGTCTTTGGTGTTCCGGCAGGCAAACTCTTGGGTTTTCTGGTGTCCAATAGAGGCATTGAGGCTAACCCGGAAAAAATTTCAGCTATCACATCCCTGGCTAAACCGGCGTGTATCAATGATGTTCAGCGTTTGGCAGGCCGGATTGCAGCTCTAAGCCAGTGTATCAGCCGCCTTGGGGAGAAGGCTATTCCTTTGTATCAGTTGCTAAAGAAAACGTATGATTTCGTCTGGAGTGACGCGGCTGATAAGGCATTTGAGGATTTGAAGAGACAGTTGGCCGAGCCACCCGTCCTTGCGGCTCTGGTTGATAAAGAGCCCTTATTGCTGTATGTGGCTACTAACGCCCAGGCTGTTAGTGTGGCTATTGTGGCAGAGTGCAGGGAGGCTGGAAAGGAGTGTCCGGTTCAATGGCCGGTTTATTACATCAGTGAGGTGCTTATTGAATCAAAGCAGAGGTACCCACATTGGCAGAAGTTGGTGTATGGAGTTTTCATGGCAAGCCGGAAGCTCAAACATTATTTTCAAGCTCATCCTATCACAGTGGTTAGTTCATCCCCTCTAGGAGATATCATCCAAAATAGAGAGGCGACTGGCCGGATTGCCAAGTGGGCTATTGAGCTTGGACCTCACAGGCTCAAATATACACCTCGCACAGTGATCAAATCTCAAGCACTCGTGGACTTCATCAATGATTGGACAGAGTTTCATGCACCAGAGGAAAAGCCAGACAACACTTATTGGACTATTCACTTTGATGGGTCCAGGCAATTGGAGGGCTTGGGGCTGGAGTCATATTAACTTCCCCACAAGGTGACAAGTTTTGTTATGTTCTCCGCTTAATGTTCCCTTGTACTAACAATGTAGCTGAGTATGAGGCCTTGCTCCATGGCTTTCGAATGGCTAAAGAGATGAATTTAAGCCGAGTTAAATGCTTCGGTGACTCGGACTGGTGGCCCAGCAGGTATCTGGCACCTGGGATTCTAAGGATCCACTCATGACTGCATATCGATGAGAGGTAGACATAGTAGCTAGTCACTTCAAGGGTTATCAAGTTGACCATATAGACCGGCGAAAGAATGAAGCGGTGGACGCTTTAAGTCGTCTAGGTTCTCAGCGTAAACCGGTGCCACCTAATGTCTTCCCCGACATACTTCATAATCCGTCGGTCAAGCTACCCACAGAGGAGGAGTTGGCTATTCCTGACCCGGAGGCCCAGTTGGTAGCGGCTTTGCATGTTATACTGGATTGGACAGTCCCGTACCTGGCTTACATGAACCGGGGCGAGTTACCAGATGATGAAACCTTGGCCCGGCAGATAATCCGGCGATCCAAGTCAATGGCCATTATCAACGGGGAGCTACATCGTTACAGCGTCACAGGAGCAATTCAGCGTTGTGTGTCTCCTCAAGAGGGTTGTGAGATTTTGCGAGAAATCCACGAAGGAGATTGTGGTCACCACACCGGTTCAAAATCCTTGGTGGCTAAGGCTTTTCGTCACAGCTTCTATTGGTTGACGGCTCATGCTGATGCTGAGGATTTAGTAAAAAGGTGTGACGGCTCTCAGAAATTTGCACGCCGCGCTCATGTTCCGGCTCAAGAGTTGAGAATGATTCCAATCACTTGGCCGTTTGCAACTTGGGGACTAGATATGGTTGGACCCTTTAAGAGGTCCAAGGATAAAAAGACCCACCTGTTGGTGGCGGTTGATAAGTTTACCAAATGGGTAGAGCCAGAGCCAGTCAGTAAGTGTGAAGCAGCCACGGCGGTCCAATTCATCAAAAAGGTGATATTCCGGTTTGGCTTTTGTTGGGGATATTACTACTGGACGTAAACCGGCCAGGAGTAGCCGGATTAACTCCAAGAAGATCAGTAGCCCATGAAGACGTAAGGATGGTGGCGCTTTACGAAGGCCTGAGGCCCAAAGGTGAATTAAGGCCCGTAGATGTAAACCGACTTTCTCATGTAACTTGCATTGTAAGATAGGAAGGATGGAGACCGAGCCGGACACGTTTATGATCCGGCCTCGGGACTCTGTAAACCGGCGGGAGTCAACCTATGTATATAAAGGGACGACTCGACAGCGGTTCAGAGACAACAGACAACAACTCGAGAACCAGCCAAAGCGGATTCGCTCCTTGGTCATCGAAACCCTAGCAATACTAACACAACTAGACGTAGGCTTTACCTTCATCGAAGGGGCCAAAATAGTATAAAAACCCCTCGTGTCCCTTGTCCAGTTTAACCCCTTTAAGCTAACCCGTAGCGATGGCTCCACGACTAAGTCCTTTCACGAGGACATCTGCCGTGACAACTCCATGACAGTTGGCGCCCACCGTGGGGCTATCGCACGGTGGTTTCGAGTACTTGAAGGGTAGCTTTGAAGGACTCAAGGGATACGCTGTGGGCCGGATGACGAAGAGTCGTCGCGACAAGCTCTACATCAACGACGCAGGGCAGGGTCCCGAGGCCGGTTCGATCGAATACGGGTACTGGGTCCCCTTTGGTGGAATTCACGTCTTCATCGGCAAAATCGGCGGACCGGGCCCTGAGCTGGACACCTCCACCGACATCATCGAGACGGCTTAGCGTGCAAGCCCTACCCCGGTTTAGCCCACAGCGAGGCATCTTTTCGTAGGTGTCATCCATGGAGCGGACTATGAGGATGGACCAGCATCTGATGGAGAACCCCTCATCCGTTCCGGTGACGAGTCTTCAACCAGAGAAACAGAGTCCCTGTATCAGCTGCAGGATGGCCGGATTAGTGGAGGGTCTGATGGCAACAGTATTCTGGACCTCCTCGATCTGCCAAGCCGGGTCGCGGTCTTCATGGCCGGTACACAACCAGCGCAACATTCTTTTACCGCCGCGGCGATGTTCTCCGGTTCAGCAATAACAACGCCAGCAGGAGCAGGGGGCTCCGCGCCGCCTCCTGCTCAGGTTTTATCCAATTTGTTCAACGCCTTGGCAACATTGATGGCTGCGGAGGTGGACGCTACAGCCCGAGATCAGCACAACACGGAGATTGCAAAGGTGAAGGATCAAATAACTCAGGCTAAAGCGGACCTGGCAGCAGAAAACGCCAGGATTGCTACAGAACGGGCCGAGTTGGAAGCTCAGGCCTACCGGCTTAGGTTGGACCAGAATGCCTCAGATGAGGTCATGAGGAGGAGATACCGGTCGCACCTCCCGCCGGGTTATGAGCCAAGAAATCTCTTCAACACACCAGGAGCCGGAACCAGTAACCAGCCAGTGGTAAACCAGACGGAGGCACCGGGAACAGGAGCACCGGTTCAGCCGCAGTATGTTCCGACGCCCCCGGGGCATTACTCCAACCCGTTGGATAACATTGTGGCCGCCACTTCACGATTGGCAGCCCTCCCAACTGACGGCGAGTCACCTGTGGCGATTGAGACACGACTGGCCAGAGAGCTCCTTCAAACTGCTTTAAACCAGCAGCAGGCTTATTCGCATAGTCGCGAGAGGATTCATTCCACCCCCATCCGAGTCGGAGCTACAGCAGGCACGTTGAGGATGAACCGGCCGTGTCAAGCAGTGCACGTCACCGTAACTCGCCGCGAGGACACATCCCGGCAGATGGTGCTAATGCGCAGGATGTGGTGGATCATGGCCGTGCGCATCGAGAAGCCGAGTTAGCGGCTCTGAACGCCACTCATCAACCTACTCCGGTTCGCCCTACCACCTTGGTGGAGCCCGGCGTAGTCTTCAGTTCTTTAGGGGTGCCGTGTCTTACCCCCTATTTGCGAAATGTACGACTGCCCAAGGATTTTAAAGGCCCTCGTAAGGTGCCCAATTACACCGCCGATTTACAACCGGAGTCATGGGTGGAGAGTTATGAGATGGCAATGGAGATGCTGGACGTGGATGAAGCGGTGTGTGCTAAATACTTCACCATGATGTTGGAGGGGACAACTCAAACCTGGTTAAAGAGCTTACCAGCTAACTCTGTTGGGTCATGGGCTGAGCTAAAGCACCGGTTTATCTAGAATTTCAAAGATACATGTAAGAAGCCTATGTCAATTGTGGACCTAGCCGCTTGTGTTCAAGAGGAGGGAGAGTCTACTACGTATTGGGTGAAGCGAGTCTCAGCTATTTTGCATTCATCAGACCGCATTAATGCTGATACATCAGTTTTGATGTTGGAGGGCAACTGCCGGTTTATGCCATTAAAATTGAAACTAGGGAGGCTCAAGCGTCACTGCAATGACATGTCAACTCTTATGGCTGCTTTGGTGAAATACGCTGATTCAGATAATACCAAAGACCCTGAGTCTGAGGATGACAAACCGGGGAAAGGGAAAAAGAACGGCAATACCAAGGGGCAGTAGCACAATCCGGCAGGTCATGGGAATAATGGCAAGCGCAAGGTAGACAATAGTTTGGACTTTGTGGCTAACACCAACGCTCAGGACAACGGTCAGCGTCGTAAGGGTAAACAGCCTCAGAGGGGCGGAGGGTCAGACCTCAATCTGGAGCGCCTGTTAAATCAGCCTTGTCCGAAGCACGGATCGAAGGAAATGCCAGCTTCACATATTTGAAAGGATTGTTTCATTATGCGGGAGTTTAAGAATTCCAATATGTTTCAATATGACAACGGCCCGCCCGGCGGTTCAGGAGGCCGCTTTCATGGGCCGGGTTACAGAGGTGGCAGCTCCGGTTCAGGATTCCAAGTCAATCAAACCGGACATGGCCATTAAGGGAACCAGGGTAATCAAGGAGGTTATAACCATTAGGGGAATCAGCAGCAGCATCAGTTGGGTTATCAGAGCAATCCGAAGTAGTTGAATAGTGGGCAGTATCATGTCTTTACCACTAGGCTTGTGTAAACGCGATCAGAAGCTTCACAAGAGGGCAGTAAACTCTGTTGAACCGGCGGTGCCTCAGTATCTGTGCTGGTCTAAGCAGCCCATTGTATGGAGTAGAGAGGATCACCCACCCCGGGTTGATAATCCGGGTCATCTGGCCTTAGTGGTGGCACCTCAAGTTGGGGGGTATAAGTTCACCAAGGTGCTTATGGATGGGGGAAGCAGTATCAATATTCTTTACTATGATACCTTCCGCCGTATGGGGTCGACAGATAAGAATCTTAAACCGTCGAACACCATTTTCCATGGTGTGGTGCCCGGTAAGTCTGTGTACCCAATGGGCAAGATAGCCCTAGAGGTGGCCTTTGGAGATGATCATGATTCAAGGTCAGAAACATTAACGTTTGAGGTGGTGAAAATCAAGAGTCCGTATCACGCCCTGTTTGGGCGACCGGCTTATGCCAAGTTCATGGCGAGGCCATGTTATTTTTATCTGCAGCTTAAGATGCCAGGTCATAAGGGGACCATTACAGTACATGGGAGTAGGAAGATTGCTTTGGAATGTGAGGAAGCTAATGTGGCTTACGCTGAGTCAGTTTGTGCCACAAAAGAGCCGAAGTTTTATAAAGACAAGGTTGATCCGGCAGACATGACTTCTTTGAAAAAGCCAACTACGGAGAACGATCTGACGTTGAAGTTTAAATCGGCCACATACACTAAGATGGTTGATTTTGTTCCTGGTGATTCATCCAAGTAGTTCAGCATCAGCGCTAACCTGGATCCCAAATAGGAAAGCGCGCTCATCGAGTTCATCCGTGAGAACCGGGACATCTTTGCATGGAAGCCTTCTGACATGCCAGGTGTACCGAGGGAACTCGCTGAGCACACACTTAATATAGATCCTAAGTTTAAACCGGTCAGGCAGTTTCTCCGCCGCTTCAACGAAGAAAGGCGTAAGGCTATTGGTGAGGAGGTAGCTCGGCTGTTGGCCGAGGGTTTATCGTGGAGGTTTTTAACCCTGAATGGTTAGCTAATCCGGTGCTGGTTCTTAAAAAAACGGCACTTGGTGTATGTGTGTGGACTACACAGATTTGAACAAAGCTTGTCTAGAAGATCCCTTTGCCCTCCATCGCATCGATCATATTATTGATGCTACGGCGGGTTGTGACCGTTTGTGTTTTTTGGATGCTTATATTCTGGTTATCATCAGATCAAAATGGCAGTTAAGGACCAGGAGAAGACAGCTTTTATAACTCCCTTTGGAGCCTTCTGCTATGTCTCCATGCCCTTTGGGATCAAGAGTGCCCAGGCGACTTATCAGCGCCGTGTTCAGAATTGTCTTCCTAAACAGATTGGGCGCAATGTTCATGCATATGTGGATGATATTTTGGTGAAATCCAGGAAGGAGGAAACATTGATAGATGACTTGAGGGAGACTTTTGACAACCTCCGGGTTTACAAGATGATGCTTAATCCGGACAAATGTGTCTTTGGTGTTCCAGCAGGCAAGCTCCTGGGTTTTCTGTTGTCAAACCGGGGCATTGAGGCTAATCCGAAATAAATTTCAGCAATCATGTCCTTGGCTAAACCGGCGTGTATCAATGACGTTCAACTTTTAGCTGGCCGAATTGCGGCTTTGAGCCGGTTTATCAGTCGTCTCGGGAGAAAGCTATCCCTTTATATCAGATGCTAAAGAAAACAGATGACTTTGTATGGAGTGATGCGGCTGATAAAGCGTTTGAGGATTTGAAGAGGCAGTTAGCTGAACCGCCTGTCCTTGCGGCTCCGATCGATAAAGAGCCTTTACCGCTATATATGGCTGCTAATGCCTGGGATGTCAGTGTGGCTATTGTTATGGAACACAAGGAGGCTGGAAAGGAGTATCCGGTTCAACGGCCGGTTTATTATATCAGTGAGGTGCTTATTGAATCAAAGCAGAGATATCCGCATTGGCAGAAGCTGGTGTATGGGGTGTTTATGGCAAGCCGGAAGCTCAAGCATTATTTTCAGGGTCATCCTATCACAGTGGTGAGTTCAGCCCCTCTGGGAGATATCATTCAAAATAGAGAAGCAACTGGCCGGATTGCCAAGTGGGCTATTGAGCTTGGACCTCACGGGCTCAAGTATACACCTCGTACAGCGATCAAATCTCAAGCACTCGTGGACTTCATCAATGATTGGGCAGAGTTGCAGGCACCAGAGGAAAAGCCAGATAACACTTATTGGACTATTCACTTTGATGGGTCCAGGCAATTGGAGGGCTTGGGGGCTGGAGTCATATTAACTTCCCCACGAGGTGACAAGTTTTGTTATGTTCTTCGCTTAATGTCCCCTTGTACTAACAATGCAGCTGAGTATGGGGCCTTACTCCACGGTCTTCGGATGGCTAAGGAAATGAACTTAAGCCGGGTTAAGTGCTTCGGTGACTTGGACCTAGTGGCTCAATAGGTATCTGGCACTAGGGACTCTAAGGACTCACTCATGGTTGCATATCGACGAGAGGTGGACATAGTGGCTGGTCATTTCAAGGGTTATCAAGTTGACCATATAGAACGGCGAAAGAATGAAGCAGCGGACGCTTTAAGTCTCCTAGGCTCTTAGCATAAACCGGTGCCACATAATGTCTTCCTCGACGTACTGCATAATCCATCGGTCAAGATACCCACAGAGGAGGAGTTGGCTATTCCTGACCCGGAGGCCCAATTGGTGGCAGCTTTGCATGTTATACCGGATTGGGCAGTCCCGTACTTGGCTTACATGAACCGGGGCGAGTTACCGGAGGATGAAACCTTGGCCCGGCAGATAATCCGGCGATCCAAGTCAATGACCATTATCAATGGGGAGTTACATCGTTACAGCGTTACAGGAGCAATTCAGCGTTGTGTGTCTCCTCAAGAGGGTTGTGAGATTTTGCGAGAAATCCACGAAGAAGATTGTGGTCATCACGCCGGTTCAAAATCCTTGGTGGCTAAGGCTTTTCGTCACGGCTTCTATTGATTGACAGCTCATGCTTATGCTGAGGATTTAGTCAAAAGGTGTGACGGTTGTCAAAAATTTGCACGCCGCGCTCATGTTCCGGCTCAGGAGTTGAGAAAGATTCCAATCACTTGGCCGTTTGCAACTTGGGGTCTCAATATGGTTGGACCCTTTTAGAGATCCAAGGACAAAAAGACCCACCTGTTAGTGGCAGTTAACAAGTTTACCAAATGGGTAGAAGCAGAGCCAGCCAGTAAGTGTGACGCAGCCACGACGTTCAATTCATCAAAAAGGTGATATTCCAGTTTGGTTTCCCACACAGTATTATAATTGATAATGGTACTAATCTGTCAAAGGGTGACATGGAGGAATTTTGCCAACGTGAGAACATCCAGCTTGATGTAGCATCAGTGGCTCACCCCCAGTCTAATGGTCAAGCAAAGAGGGCAAATCAAGAAATTTTGAGAGGTATTAAACCCCGGCTTATGGTTCCTTTAAAGCGGACATCGGGTTGTTGGGTGGAGGAGTTACCTTCTGTGTTATGGAGTATCAACACCACACCTAACAGATCTACGGGTTACACGCCTTTCTTCATGGTTTACGGGGCGGAGGCGGTTCTCCCTAGTGACATCCATCCTGACTCACCCCGTGTGACGGCTTATGTTGAAGCTGAGAATGAGAAAGCACGTCAGGACTCACTGCACCTGTTAGATGAGGAGCGTGATTTAGCGACAGCACGTTCGGCGATTTATCAACAAGATCTCTGACGTTATCACAGCCGCCGGGTTAAGACCAGAACTTTTCAAGAAGGCGATCTGGTGCTCCGGCTCATCCAGGATCAGACTGATATCCACAAGTTATCCCCACCTTGGGCACAACGGGTCATACTACCTCATTGATGTTCGAGAGCACAAAGACTCACGTAAATCGGAGGAGGAGACCAAGCGGCCATGGAATATAGCCCTTCTTCAGCCTTACTATACTTGAGCCACAGGCTCTTCTTATGTACATCGTTGTGACAATGTATATATTATATAATAAACTGGAGCCTCGGCTAAAGCAGGGTCTCTATTCTTTTTTACATCATGTGTGGTTTCACAGGAGCTTCTACTGACAAAGCGGAGTTTTATTAACCCGGCCCAAAAGGCCACACAGATATAAAGGAAGTCACTAGGGGGCTTGGTTGTCTTCACACCATAGCTACACCTCTTGATCGGTTTAAAACCAAAAAGGGATATCACTAGGGGGCTTGGTTGTCTTCATACCATAGCTATACCTCTTGATAGGCTTAAAGCCAAAAGGAAATTATGTGGAACCAAAGAGAGTCTGTTGCATCAAGCACAACTCAAACATAGGTAGCCACTGAGCACAACACAAATATTACCTGGGGGCTCCTTGCTTCTCAAAGAACAACGAGCTTGCACCCTTGTAATAGGCTATCAAGCCAGGCTTGGAAGCCAGGTGTATTCACCTAAAACCCCGGGTTATCCTGCCTCTTTAAGTAAGCCACTCCATCCAGGTAAACCTGGTATGACCCATCGAACATTTGACAAGTCAATCCCATGGACCGTGAACTTGTCAAAGTTAAAATGGTGATTGGTTAAAGATTGAGGTCCATCTTAAAAGGCTTTGCAAAATGGTTCCTGGCAGCCCATGAAAAGCCTCGATTTAGGCCCTGGCAGCCCATGGAAAGCCTTGTATATTTCTTTTTGATTTGCTATTTTTTATATCTTTTGATAAGGGATTTATGAATATTTTTTGATAAACCAGTGTTCATTACAACCCGGCGTGACTTTCAACGCTTAGTTGTTAGTACATGATCAGTTTCAAACTGGTAGTATGTTGCTCCGGTCTGGTTTTGACTAGATGTCACCAGCATTATACGAACAACTCAGCAGCTATTATAGCCCGGTATGGTTTTTATATGAACCGGTAAGAGGGCAAGGAGTCATCAACACTCCGGATTGGTGTTTTTCACTCTTACTATACAAGAAGTTGGTCAGCCAACGAGGAACACAAATCATAATGGACTATGCATAAATAGATCCCAAAGGCGGAACAAGTTTTCAGGTATTAAGCAAAACAAACATGCTCGATGGCATGGCAGATAAAGGTGTTCATGCTATCCTATTACATGGCGCTTTAAACAGCCCAAATTGAATAATTGTTTTCAAAGAGTGGAAGACTGCAACTGGTAAAACGACCACCGGTTTAGGATTCTTCATCGGGATGGCTTGATGATTGAGGGTCATCTTGCGTGGTCACATTCTCTTCATCCCTCCCCAGACGCTAGAAATCAACCGTTGACCAATCGATTCCGGTTAAGGCTTGAAAAATGGCCTCTTCATGGATAAGATTGGAGGGGTCAATGTCAGGAGCATAAGTATGCTTACGGATTGGTGGCACAAGATCTTCAACATTATGGGTCAACGCGGGCTGCCTTTTTCCCTCAGCATCATAAACCGGATGGAAATGAGATAAATTTGTGTCCTCCGCCAGTTTGCTTGCTATTGCTCGCATCTCCTTTGTCAGCCTTCGAAGATCGTCATTATTGAAGTCTGAGCCGACTTCTTTCACGCCATGATACCCTTTGATGATATCTGCCGGTTCAAGATCCGGAATCCATGCCTTGGCCCGGATTAGCGCGGTCAGCACTCCTGATCTTGCGGCTGATCTCTCCAGTTCGTTGATCCAAGCAGGTAGCATGGCCAGCTTTTCAATAGTTTCCTTTATCAGCGATGGCGGAGGCTTGTTATAAGCTGCAGTGCAAATGGCTCGTTGGGATCCAGAGAACAGCTGTTCTATCAAGGTGTAGGCCGCTTTAAGTTTCATCCGCATGTCAGAGCCCAGATGAGCAATGCGGGTCCCTGTCATGATTCAGCGTCAGTAAATCGGTCATTGCTAAGATCTTATGAATTAGACAAACTGCACGAGAAGGTACTTACGAAACACAGCGGAAGTCATGGCGTTAATCTGCCGCTTCAACCCGGTCAGTTCGTCAACCACCAGCTTCAGGGCTACCTCTGCGTCCTCGGCCTTCTTGGTTAAAACGGCATTTTTCGTCTCCCAGTCTGCACGCTCTTTGTCAAAGGCTTCTTTCAGCTTCTCCATAGCTGCTAAGGCATTGGTCAGCTCTTCTTTGGCTTTGGAAGCCTCTGCTTGTTGAGATTTAACATTCTCTTGAAGGTCCGCGGTTTGAGCATCCTTCTTATTCGGCTTAGCCTACAAAGGTGAGATATATCATAAAGACAGGCTATGAAGTACCAAGCGTATAACAAGTTATGCACTTTGTACTTGGGGGCTAATGCCTATTTACTCTACCATCCATATATTTTTCACAAGCCTCAAGTTGAAAGCACAAGTGCTCCCTAGGTGGTTTTGGTAATTAATGTCAACATATCTCTTGTTGGACTAACACTTTTACCTAGTATGTTTCATGTAAGTTCAACAAAGAAGTGGCATGGACTAGAGGATGTGGAACCCCTTCAAAGTGCTAAGGACAAAGGATTGGCTCAAGCTCCAAGCTCAAGACTCTACATTTTCTATTTTAGTGATCCAAGATCACATTGAGTCTATAGGAAAAGCCAATACTATTAAGAAGGGATGAGGTGTTGCTTAATGGCCTGCTTGCTCAAAGTTGCTTAGTGATATGCTCCAAAGCCCTCAACCACTTTATCACTTCCAAATATGTCCCACACCAAATATCCAACTCGGCCCCACCGATTCTTTCTATCAGGAGCCACCGAGTTCAGTTGACATAGCCACCACCAGAAACCCTAATCAGTTCGGTCTCACCTAGATGGGCTTGCAAACTCTCTGTTACCCATTGCAATATTTTCGGTCCCACCAAGATATGCAATCGGCCCCATCGAGTTTGCTTGGCCAATTCTCTATTTCGCTTATTACCCAAATCGGTCCCACCGAGTTTGAGTAATCGGTCAAACCGAGTTTTGGATTTACCCTAACCGTAGCACATCGGTCCCACCGAGTTGATCCAGTCGGTCCCACCGAAAACTCTAACGGTCACTAGATTTGTTGAATCGGTCCGACCGAGTTTATCCATTCGGTCCCACCGAGATTGGCGAGTTGTGTGACGGTTAGATTTTGTGTGGAGGCTATATATACCCCTCCACCTCCTGTTCATTCGTAGAGAGAGCCATCAGAACAAACCTACACCTCCAACCTACTTTTTCTAAGAGAGAACTACCTACACTTGTGTTGAGGCCAAGATATTCCATTCTCACCATATGAATCTTGATCTCTAGCCTTCCCCAAGTTGCTTTCCACTCAAATCTTCTTTCCACCAAATCCATATCCTGTGAGAGAGAGTTGAGTGTTGGGGAGACTATCATTTGAAGCACAAGAGCAAGGAGTTCATCATCAACACACCATTTGTTACTTCTTGGATAGTGGTGTCTCCTAGATTGGCTAGGTGTCACTTGGGAGCCTCCGACAAGATTGTGGAGTTGAACCAAGGAGTTTGTAAGGGCAAGGAGATCGCCTACTTCGTGAAGATCTACCGCTAGTGAGGCAAGTCCTTCGTGGGCGACGACCATGGTGGAATAGACAAGGTTGCTTCTTCGTGGACCCTTCGTGGGTGGAGCCCTCCGTGGACTCGCGCAACCGTTACCCTTCGTGGGTTGAAGTCTCCATCAACGTGGATGTACGATAGCACCACCTATCGGAACCACATCTCAAAAATCTCCGTGTCTCCTATTGCGTTTGAATCCTCCAAACCCTTCCCTTTACTCTCTTGCAAGTTGCATGCTTTATTTTCCACTGCTCATATACTCTTTGCATGCTTGCTTGATATGTATTGTGTTTGTTAAACTTGTGCCAAAACTCCACTTCAACCTAAAGAAATTAAAAACTGCAACTTTTAGCACTTAGTGTCTAATCACCCCCCTCTAGACACCTCTTCTCGACCCTTTCACAAGTACAATGTAAGCATTATCCTTAACACTTGGGGGCTAATGTACATCTGTTCAAAGTTGATGAATTGATTCAAGACCCGGTTGACCTTGCAAAGATAAACCGGCCCTTGGGGGCTACACCGATGAAAGCTACAGGAATACAATGATAAAATACCGGTTTATTTCCAAATATCAATTGACATATGGAGGATCAGCATGTAAGGATTAAAATATTACAAAGTCCCGGTTTATGATTGCCGTCATAAACCGGCCCTTGGGGGCTACTTGGGATGATACTTGTACTTTGGATTTAAGAAAGGAAAAGTGACGAAAATACCTCATAGCGTTCCTTCATCAGGTTCACCAAATCGGCTTCATAATCACGGTTTGAGTGTAGTGGTTTAGAAAACCGAAGTGGAGTTCTTGAGCGCTGAGATGGGCGTAGCTTGACAAGTCGGTGCTCCATTTGCCTTTTTCCATGGCAGCACGCTCTTCCTTGGCACTATGTTTCGCCAATATAAAAGGATGGACAGGAGAGCCGTGGATCATACCGGTAATGATAACATCGCCTTCTTTGTCTCCAGTAGTCTTTGCTGGAGTTGATGGAGTGTCAGTAGCTCTCACCGGACTAGAAGACCTGTCATCAGCCCGGATTGGATCTACCGGTTCATCATCAGGCACATCAGTGTCAACTTCTGCTTGGTCATCAATATTGTGATCTTGAGGGGGTGGTTCATCAAAAGTAGCCTCAGGATTTGGACCCTCCGGTTCAACCGTTTGCTCCGGTTCAAGAACCACCTGGTCTTCGGGCGGATTGTTCACCCGAGCCTTTTTTTTGGGTCTGGCTTTGGCTCTAAAATAGGAAAAGATGTGAAAGTTAAGCATGGTATATAAAGTATGAAAACATCGAAAGAAGGGGTTGAAGTACTTACCCAGCTATAGTTTTGAGAGGAGGAAGTTGGGTCGCTGTTGACTCGTCAGAGGATGAGGGAGGTGTCACCTAATAATTTGAATCAGACGGATTAAGAGGTTGTCGGAAATAACCTGTCTTGGGATAAGAATTGTCAGAAGTGGGTGAGACCTCAGATCGGCGCTTTCGAACCGGGGTGTCAGGTAAACCGGCCAAAGTGACCTTTTGGCCGTTGTGCTGAGTTGTGCGGCGAGCCTCGTGCTGCTGCGTCTTCAAAATAAATGTTGGATCCAAGTGAGCAAGAGGATGAGAAAAGCTTACTTTCCGGACCGCTTGACGGATTGTTTGTGTTGGCATATAGTCTGAACCGGAGGAAAGGATAATTACCTCTACATCGTCAGCTTGCTACCCTCCACGTCCTCCTGATAAGTATCATTGTCAATGGGATGCATGAAAAGGGAACCAAGTGAGTCAAGTTCTACCTCAACTTCTAGTTCATCCGGGTCATTGTCCAGTTCCATACTGATGCGTTCAGGTGCTTTCCGCTTTGTGGTTTTCTTGGCGGCTTTTGGTTTTAGGGCGGGCAGTTTTTGCCGCTTTCTCTTGAGGTTTCTTCTTCCAAAACAGATCATCACCCTATTTGAAGGTAAAAAGAAGGGTATTCAAGGATTGTACAGTTTAAGGATATCAAGTGTAAAGCGGAGGAACAATACTTACAGCAGGCGGTTTGTTTTTTTGTGTAAAAAGGGTCTAAACCGGTTTGGCGACAAACAGCTTCTGATTCATTCAATATCTTCTTGACGGGCTCAATGACCTCCTCATCTGTTAGCTAAATATTGATATGACATTGGGGGTCTTCTACTTCACCAGTATACTCGCACATTAAGCCGAAGCGGCGAATTAACGGGAAGATGCTCCACGATATCCAACAACGGACAAAGTCTACACCTGTTAAACCGTTGGCCAAGAAGGCTCTCAAATTGGTGAGTTGAGGTGCATACGGGGCTCGTTCCTGGGCACTTAGGCGTTGTGGAAGCGGATGAGTATTGACAAGCCGGTGGGCACGGTAACCCGGCAGAGGATTCTCGTCTTCAGGGGAGGTGTCCTTACAGTAGAACCAAGTTCGATTCCACTCTTTGGGGTGACTGTGTAGCTTGGTATGAGGAAATTCAACCTCTTTTCTTTTTTGAATGGAGACGCCGCCGAGTTCAGTATTGGGTCTGTCTACAAATTCAGTGCGCCGGTTCAGATGGAAGAAATCCCGGGACAGCTCCACAGTTGGTTCTTCTTGTAGGTACACTTCACAGAACACTTAAAAGTTGCATATATTGGATACTGAGTTGGGTCCAATATCTTGAGGATGGAGTTGGAAGCTCGCAAGCACATCCCGGAAAAGCTTTGACCCGGGCAGTTTGAAGCCACGGCCTATGTGATCAACAAACATCACTACTTCCCCTTGCTTAGGAATGGGAGGATTTTCCGGCCCAGGAACTCGCCAACGGACCTCGTTCTTCTTTGGTAAGGTGCCAATTTTAACCATACCATTCATTTGCTCCTCGGTAACCCGGGAGGAAGCCCAGTTACAAGAATAAAACTGCTTGGCCATTGCAAGTGAGAAGCTGAAAAGAAATACCGGTTTACGGTTCATTCATGGTAGTGTATAAGGTGCAACGGGATAAAGAAATCCAACTATGTAAATTTTGTAAACCGGAGGATGATACAATGATGAATGCCAAAGCGATAAACAGAACAAAGATATATACATACTGCTAAACCAGAGTATGGTAACGGAGATAAAGGGATTGCCGGTTTACAAGGGGACTAATGGTATGTGATAGATTGTTTTCTACAAAGGTAAACCTCCTATGTAATGAAGAGGATATAGATCTAAGGCAAGAACGACTAAGTAAGGTAAAACATGTTTCACAAGATTACATAGAAAATTTGGATCTACTTTAAGACAGGAAAAGCAAAAAGATTTAGACCTAAAAAGGTTGATCCTGAAGCAGTTCACAAAGATCCAGATTAGTTTTTATGCACATAAGGGTTTGTTGTGATAGCAAAGGATAAGGAATACATCAAGCTTGAGGGTTTTTCCATGGACTAAGGAGGAACAGGGAAGAACAGTGCCGGAGCTTTGATGAACTTCGATGAACAACTAAACCCTAGATAGATCTATAGAGGAGGAAAAGGAAAGACTTACAGCAGCTGTGGCAGCAGCGGAGGTACGCCGCGGCTCTCTGGTGCAACCAGGTCGATGCAGCGGCCAACGGAGAGGCGGAAGCGAAGCTCGGTGATGGCGGCGGCACTCGGATGCAGAGGTGTCGCAAGGACAAAGAAGAAGCAAAGAGACAGAGGGTAAAAAAGGAAATGACCCGTGGCCCTATTTATAAGGTAAAGGGGGAGGTAACAGGCGCGAGAATCAAGGGGTCAGAATGGTGGATACCTAACAGGAGCGGTCGCCTTGATTGTCGGAGGTTCATTAATTGAGGGTGAGATGTACCATTTTTTAATAACAAGATGACATCATGGCGATTTGACATGATCCTGGAGTATGACGTCACAGCGGTTTACAAGACCAAGGCGAAGGTGCAAGAGAAGAAATTTTCTAAGTGTTGAAGATTGATATGAACAAGTTCAAATCAATCTGGGCCTAATGTTGGGGATATTACTACTGGACATAAACCGGCTAGGAGTAGCCGGATTAACTCCAAGAAGACCAATAGCCCATAAAGACGTAAGGATGGTGGTGCTTTACGAAGGCCTGAGGCCCAAAGGTGAATTAAGGCCCGTAGATGTAAACCGACTTTCTCATGTAACTTGCATTGTAAGATAGGAAGGATAGAGACCGAGCCGGACACGTTTATGATCTGGCCTCGGGACTCTGTAAACCGGCGGGCGTCAACCTATGTATATAAAGGGACGACCCGGCAGCGGTTCAGAGACAACAAACGACAACTCGAGAACCACGCAAAGCGGATTCGCTCCCTGGTCATCGAAACCCTAGAAATACCAACACAACTAGACGTAGGCTTTACCTTCATCGAAGGGGCCGAACTAGTATAAAAAACCCTCGTGTCCCTTGTCCGGTTTAACCCCTTTAAGCTAGCCCGTAGTGATGGCTCCACGACTAAGTCCTTTCACGAGGGCATCTGCCGTGACAACTCCACGACAGCTTTCCACACAGCATTATAACTGATAATGGTACAAATCTATCCAAGGGCACTATGGTGGAATTTTTTCAATGAGAGCACATCTGGCTTGATGTGTCATCCATGGCTCACCGTCAATCTAATGGTCATGCAGAAAGGGCAAATCAAGAGATCTTGAGAGGAATCAAACCCCGGCTTATGGTTCCTTTAAAGCGGACGCCGGGTTGTTGGGTGGAGTTACCTTCTGTGTTATGGAGTATCAACACCACACCAAACAGATCGACAGGTTACACGCCTTTCTTCATGGTTTATGGAGCAGAGGCGGTTCTTCACAGTGACATCCGTCATAACTCGCCCCGGGTGGCGGCTTACGTTGAAGCTGAGAATGAGAAAGCATGCCATGACTCACTGGACCTGTTAGATGAGGAGCGTGATTTAGCAGCAGCACGTTCGGCGATTTATCAACAAGATCTCCGACGTTATCACAGCCGCTGGGTTAAGACCCAAACTTTTCAAGAGGGCGATCTGGTGCTCCGGCTCATCCAGGATCAGACTGATATGCACAAGTTATCCCCACCTTGGGAAGGACCTTTTGTGGTCAGCAATAATTTGCACAATGGATCATACTACCTTATCGATGTTCGAGAGCACGAAGACTCACGTAACTCGGAGGAGGAGACCAAGCGGCCATGGAATATAGCTCTTCTTCGGCCTTACTATACTTGAGCCACAGGCTCTTCTTATGTACATACTTATGACAATGGATATATGATATAATAAACCGGAGCCTTAGTTAAAGCGGGGTATCTGTTGTTTTTTACATCATGTGTGGTTACAGGGGGCTTCTACTTATAAAATGGAGTTCTATTAACTTGGCGTATAGAGCCACACAGATATAAAGGAAATCACTAGGGGGCTTGGTCGTATTCGAACCATAGCTACACCTCTTGATCGGCTTAAGGCCAAACAGGGAAATCACTAGGGGGCTTGGTTGTATTTACACCATAGCTACACCTCTTGATCGGTTTAAAGCCAAAAAAGGAAATTATGTGGAACTAAAGAGAGTATGTTGCAAAAAGCACAACTCAAACATAGGTACCCACTGAGCACGGCTCAAATATTACTTGGGGGCTCCTTGCTTCTCAAAGAACAACGAGCTTGCACCCTTGTAATAGGCTATCAAGCCAGGCTTGGAAGCCAGGTGTATTCACCTAAAACCCCGGGTTATCCTACCTTTTTAAGTAAGCCACTCTGTCCAGATAAACCTGGTATGACCCATCGAACGTTTGACAAGTCAATCTCATAGACCCTGAACTTGTCAAAGTTAAAACGATGATTGGTTAAAGATTGAGGTCCATCTTAAAAGGCTTTGAAAAATGTTTAACTCAGCGGCCTGACAGCCCATGAAAAGCCTTGATTTAGGGCCTGGCAGCCCATGAAAGGCCTTGCATATTTATTTTGTATTTGCTGTTTTAAAATATTTTGATAAGAGATTTATGAATATTTTCTGATAAACCGGTGTTTATTACAACCTGGCATGGCTTTCAACGCTCAGTTGTCAGTACATGATCAGTTCTAAACTGGCAGTAAGTTGCTTCGGTCTGGTTTTGACTAGAGGTCACCAGTGTTATACGAACAAACCGGTGGTTATCATAACCCGGTATGGTTTTTATATGAAACGGCAAGAGGGAAAGGAGTCATCAATACTCCAGATTGGTGTTTTCACCCTTACTATACCAACAGTTGGTCAGCCAATGAGATATATCACAGGTATCATCTATTTTATATATGGTTATTATAATCTTGGTTATCCATCCAAGTTATGTATATATGTTTTGGGCATCATGACTCGTCCAGTGGTAAGCCACTAGGACACTTTCAAGTCCTTATATGCAGGAACAAGTTAAATAAAAGCCATAATGGACTATGCATATAATAGATCCCAAAGGCATGGCAAGTTCTCAGTATCAAGCGGAACAAACATGCTCGATGGCATGACAGATAAAGTGTTCACGCTATCCTATTACAAGGCGCTTTAAACAGCCCAAATTGAATAATTGTTTTAATAGGAGTGGCAGACTACAACTGGTAAACCGGCCTCCGGTTTATGATTCCTCATCTGGGCGGCTTGACGATTGAGGGTCATCTTGAGAGGTCGCATTCTCCTCATCCCTACCCAGTTGCTGGAAATCAATCGTTGACCAATCGATTCCAGTTAAGGCTTGAAAAATGGCTTCTTCATGAATAAGGTTGGAAGGGTCAATGTCAGGGGCATAAGTATGCTTACGAATCGGCGGAACAAGATCTTCTACATCATGAATCGGCGCAGGCTGTCTTTTCCCCTCAACATCATAAACCGGTTGATAATGAGATAGATCTGTGTCATCCACCAATTTACTCGCTATAGGCCGCATTTCCTTTGTCATCCTTCGGAGATCATCATTGTTGAAATTTGTGCCATCTTCCTTCACACTGGGGTAACCTTGGCCGATATCTGCCGGTTCAAGATCTGGAACCCACGCCTTAGCCCGGATTAGTGCGGTGAGCGCACCTGACCTTGCGGCGGATCTCTTCAGTTCATCCAACCGGGCAGGCAGCATGGCCAGCTTTTCGAAGGTTTCTTTTATCAGCGTTGGAGGAGGCTTGTTATACGCTGCAATGCAAATGGCTCGTTGGGATCCAGAATGCAGCTGTTCTATCAAAGTATAGGCCGCTTTAAGCTTCATCCACATGTCGGAGCCCAGATGAGTAATGCGGGTCCCTGTCACAGTAAGGCATCAGTAAACCGGTCTTTGGTAAGATATTATGGATTGGAAAAGCTTCATATGCAGATACTCACCAAATACAGCAAAGGTCATGGCATTAATCTGCCATTTTAAGCCGGTCAGTTCTTCAACCACCGGCTTCAGGGCTGCTTCTGCGTCTTCGGCCTTCTTTGTTAAACCGGCCTTCTCTGTCTCCTAGTCTGCATGCTCTTTGTTAAAGGTTTCTTTCAGCTTCTCCATGGCTACTAAGGCATTTGTCAATTCTTCCTTGGCCTTGGAAGCCTCCGCTTGCTGAGATTTAATGTTCTCCTGAAGGTCGGCGGTTTGAGCATCCTTCTTACTCAGCTCGGCCTACAAAGGCAAGATATATCATCAATGGGCTATGTATATTTGAAGTACCAAGCGTATAACAAGTTATGCACTTTGTACTTGGGGGCTAATGCCTATTTGCTCTGTCATCAAATTTTTTTGCAAGCCTCAAGTACAATGCAAGCATTATTCTTGACACTTGGGAGCTAATGTACATTTGTTCAAATCAGAGCATTGATTAAAATCTCGGTTCACCTTGGAAAGATAAACCCCTTGGGGACTACAGAGAGGAAAACTACAGGAATACAACGGTAAAGTGTCGGTTTATTTCAAAGGATCACCTAACATATGGAGGATAAGTATGTAAGGGTAGAGATATTACAAAGTCCAGATTTATGATTACCATCATAAACCGGCCCTTGAGGGCTACTTGAGTTGGTACTTACAAATTGGATTTAACAAAGGAAAAAGTGTTGAAAATACCTCATAGCGCTCCTTCATCAGATTCACCAAACCGGCTTCATAGTCACGGTTTGAGTGCAGTCGGTTTAGAAAACTAGAGTGGAGTTCTTGAGCACTAAGATGGGCATAGATGGATAAATCAGTGCTCCATTTGCCTTTCTCCATAGCAGCACGCTCTTCCTTGGTACTATGTTTCGCCAATATAACAGGATGGCCAGGAGAGGTGTGACTAATACCAGTAATGATAACCTCGCCTTCTTTGTCTCCAGCAGCCTTTTCTAGAGTTGATGGAATGTCAGTAGTTCTCACTGGACTAGAAGGTATGTCATCAGTCCGGATTGGATTTGCCGGTTCATCATCTGGCACAACAGTATTAATTTCTGCTTGTTCATCAGCATTATGATCTTGAGGGGGTGATTCATCAAATGTGGCCTCAGTATTTGGACCCTCCAGTTCTGCAGTTTGCTCTGGTTCAATAACCACATGGTCTTCGGGCGGATTATTCACCTGAGCCTTTTTACTGGGTCTGGCTTTGGCGCTAAACAGAACAAGATGCAAAGGTTAGCATAGCATATAAAGTGTGAAACATCAAAAGATTGGGTTGAAATACTTACCCAGCCACGGTTTTGAGAGGAGGGAGTTGTGTCGCTGTTGACTCGCCAGAGGATGAAGGAGGTGTCACCTGATAATTCGAATCAGATGGATTAAGAGGTTGTCGGAAATAGTCTACCTTGGGATAAGAAGTGTCAGAAGTGGGTGAGACCTCAGATCGGCGTTTTCGAATCAGGGTGTCCGGTAAACCGGTTGAAGTGACCTTTTGGCCGCCGTGCTGGGTTGTGCGGCGAGCCTCATGCTGCTGCTTCTTCAAAATAAATGTTGGATCCAAGTGAGCAAGAGGATGAGAAAATCTTACTTTCCGAACTGCTTGACGGATTTTTTGTGTTGGCAGAGAGTCTGAACCGGAGGAAAGGATAATTACCTCTGCATCGTCAGCTTGGCTGCCCTCAACGTCCTCCTGATAAGTATCATTGTCAATGAGCTGCATGAAAAGTGAACCAAGTGAATCGAGTTCTACCTCTGCTTCCGGTTCATCCGGGTCGTCATCAAGCTCGAAACCGATGGGTTCAGGTGCTTTCCTCTTTGTGGTTTTCTTGACGGCTTTCGTCTTAGGACGAGAAGGCTTCACTGCTTTCTCTTGAGGTTTCTTTTTCCAGAACGGATCATCACCTTGTTTAAAAATAAGCATGGGGTATTCAAAGATTGCACAGTCCAAAGATATCAAGTGTAAAGTGGAAGAACAATACTTACAGCAGGCGGTTTGTTTTGCGTGTAAAAGGGGTTTAATCCGGTTTGGCGGTAGACAGCTTCCGATTCATTCAACATTTTCTTGACAGACTCAGTGACTTCTTCATCTGTTAGCTGAATAATGATATGACGTTGGGAGTCTTGTACGTCACTAGTATACTCGCACATTAAGCCGGAGCGGCGACTTAATGACAATATGCTCCAGGATATCCAGCAAAGGACGAAGTCCATGCCTGTTAAACCGTTGGCCAGGAAAGCTCTAAGTTTAGCGAGTTGTGGGGCGTATGAGGCCCGTTCCTTGGCACTTAGTCGTTGTGGAAGTGGATGAGTATTAGCAAGCCGGTGAGCACGGTAACCCGGCAGAGGGTTCTCATCTTCAGGAGAGGTGTCTCTACATGAAAGTGCATTATATCGACTAGAGGGGGGTGAATAGGCGATTTTTATGAAAGTCTTCAAAACGTGGAAGTTATGAAGACAAACGGTAGAAATAAACCTATTACCATGCAGCGGAAGGTAGACTACACTAGGCAAGCCATAGTCAAGTATTCGATAGAGTGAAAGCACAATGACTAATAGCAGCAATGTAGTAAGGATCAGGTAGGAAGATATTATGAAGCCTAACAGAACACGCAATCACTCAGTGAAGACAAAAGATAGTGCAGGCATACAATGACTTCACAAGGAGTAACAGTAAGTAAAGGAAAGGGAAGATGAAACCAGTGACTCGTTGAAGACAATGATTTGTTGGACCAGTTCCAGTTGTTGTGACAACTGTACGTCTGGTTGGGGCGGCTAGGTATTTAAACCTTAGGACACACAGTCCCGGACACCCAGTCCAGAACATGCAGCTCAGGACACCCAGTCCTCACTGTATTCCCCTTGAGCTAAGGTCACACAGACCTCGCCCAATCACTCTGGTAAGTCTTCAAGGTAGACTCCCAAACCTTCATAGACTTCGTTCACCGGCAATCCACAATGTCTCTTGGATGCTCAGAACGCGACGCCTAACCGGCTGGAGGATGCACAGTCCTCAAGTGTAATAAGTCTTCAGATCACACAGACAAGAAGACTTAAGTGATGCCCAATTCTCTCTGGCTCTGGGTGGTTAGGGCTTTATCCTCGCAAGGAATTCTCTCTCAAAGGCTTCGAGGTGGGTTGCTCTCTCACGACAAAAGCCGTTCTCTCAATCTGAGCAGCCAACCATTTATGGTTGTGGGGGGTGGGCTATTTATAGCCACTTGGCAACCCGACCTGATTTGTCCGAAATGACCCTGGGTCACTAAGGAACTGACACGTGTTCCAACGGTCAGATTTCTAACTCACACGGCAACTTTACTTGGGCTACAAGCAAAGCTGACTTGTCTGACTCTGGACAAGATTCGCTCTCATAGTCTTCACTCGAAGACATAGGTTTTGGTTAGGCATCACTTCAGTCATTCTGACTGGTTCTCTTGGACCCCACTTAACAGTACGGTGGTTCCTATGACTCAACACAAAAGAAAAAGAACTACGAAAGATCTAAGTCTTCGAGCTCCATAGGCTTCATGTGGTGTCTTCTCTTGTCATAGTCTTCAACGTGAATATCTTCATATACCACCTTTGGCTTCAATGTCTTCATACATTTTTAGGGGTCATCTCTAGTAGGAAAACCGAATCAATGAGGGACTTCTTCCTGTGTTATCCTGCAATTCTCACAAACACATTAGTCCCTCAACTAGGTTTGTCGTCAATACTCCAAAACCAACTAGGGGTGGCACTAGATGCACTTACAATCCCCCCCTTTTTGGTGATTGATGACAAACTAGTTGAAGTTTTCAACGGGGAATATAATCTGTGAAATTGTAAAGGATAAGGAATTGTCTTCATAAGTTGCAAGGGCTCCCCCTGAAGATGTGCATATAAGTAATTTTCTTTTGGAATGCAAATGCACATGGCAGGTTGTACTTGTGGAGATCCACTTCAACTTATGATGACAATCCACTATGCATGTGAAAGTATATGAAGATAATGACAATGCATAATGGAAAATGGACGTCTGCAGAATGATCTAAGTGTGGAATTTAACGTCGCACATGCGGAATTTATCTTCGCAAAACAAAGTGGCAGAAAAGTAGCAGACGACCATCGAGTTTAAGTGTTACAACTCAAAGAACCAAATGTAGCAAAACGAGAGTTGTAAGCATGAAGCAAAATATAAAGCACCCACCCATATGGACCCGCTTGAAGACTATCAACTTCATATGCTTCTCCCCCTTTTGTCAGCAAGGACCAAAAAGGTTTGAAGACATAGAGCATCTACTCGTTCCCATGCGGGGTAGGTGAAGTAGCAGGGTCGTCGGTAGTGTTTGGCGGTGCTGAAGAGCTTGGAGTAGAGTTGACGCGTGCTGAAGGAGGTGGCGGTGAAGTAGCATCGTCTTCATCTTCAATAACTCTGGCAATCACTGTTGCAGCAGATGAAGAGAACTCAGAGTCTTCAAGGGATGGAGTTCCTAGCAGCACAGCTCTTCGAGGAGGTATGGAGTCAAACTTGAATCGCTCAGTGAAGCCATCCTCTTGAAGATCAGCTTCAGAATACATCATCGTGAGCCATTTCCATGTGCGGCGATAGGTTTCATGGACAACAAAAGTATTCTTGGTGGCAAGATTGCGAATGCGATTAACATCCACCAAGAGGCTTTTCATCTGACGCTTCAGCCAGTCATGATGCCTATCCTGTTTCTGATGAAGAGCCACAAGAAGCTCTCGGTCGGTGAGAACACGAGTGCGCTTCTTGGGTCTTGGAGCAGTTGTGCTATCAGTGGCTTCAGTAGGCGCTGGGTGTGGTGCACGTGCAGTGCCAGCCAAAGGATACACCCGAGTGACTGCTTCAACTCCTTCAATGTTTTGTGAGAAACTCTGATGCTCTGCATTGTGAAGACTTAGAGGTTCCTTTGCAGGCTCAGGATAGATGGCTTCAGTAGAGATATCCACATCAGGCAGAAAAATCCTATGATTGCGAGCAGATGGCTGATATGAGATATCGGAGTGAAGCTTAATTAGCCGCATTACCCATGGGGCATAGAACTTCAAGCCAAACAGATTAGAGCCCGATGCAGCAAGTTGGCGGATGAATAAGTCCTATGCATTGAAGCATTTGCCATGAAGAATATAAACGACCAAAGTCTTCATTGCACCCTCAAGCTTGGCATTTGGAGAGTGCCCTTTGATGGGCCAGAGAGTTCGCCTGATGATGTGATAGATGGTTCTTGGCAGATACTCAAGGTCTTCAACGAAGAACACTGTTGGATATGCAGCATCTTGGGGCAATGGCTTCATCATGCTGAGCATCTGACTCATATCAGGTTCCGGCCTCTTAAAGATGCTCTCAATAGCTTCACTATGCAGCTAACAGCCATGCTCGTAGAGATCGCCAGGAGTGGGCAAGCCAGTGAGCTCAATGATGTCAAATGCATTGGCTTCATGATGAACGTTTCTGGTCATCCACTCCAGGACCCAAGTCTTCGGATCTCTGCTGTACCCACGGATATGAAGTGTGGCATAGAATTGGAGCAGCAGCTCTTCATTCCAATGCTCTTGGTCAGTAACGAAGGGCAGCAGTCCAACTTCCTTGAAGCAATCCAAAGCTTCTTCCAGACAGGGCAGACCAGCGATGGCTTCAATGTCAAGGCGCTTGTGTGGGAAGATGCGACCTTGGTTGTAAAGAATGCATGAGTAATAGCTTCGCTGAGGATAGCTCCAAAACTGATCAGATGATATCCTTTCCCTTGAGTAGGGGTTCCTAGAGCTATCGAAGAATGTGTTGTCTGCCCTGAAGCCATTGATATTGAAGGAGCCAGGTGCTGATGCAGGACCTGGGAACCTTGGCAATCTTGGGATTGGCTTCTGTACCTGAGGCCTATGCTCAACATGATAGTCGAACTGGGGACCGGCAGCAGACTCAGGAACAGAAGTGACGGGATCAGTGGCTTCGCTGTCTTCTTCTTCCATTGGGGAGGGCTCCACATTAGCTTCATTGGTGGTTGTGGCAGCCGCAAGATTTTCAAGCACGTTCTCCTTGAGAACTGCTTCTTGGTGCGACAGTGGAGTGGCAACTTGTGGTACTTCTTCTTCCGCGGCTGATGCAGCCGGAATGTCTTCAGCAGAGACTTGAGGCCTTGGACCTTTGCGAAGCCTGCGCAACGCGGGCGACGCCTGTGGAGTTGGAGTGGGCTAGGCCTCATAGTCTTCTTCCTCTTGTGGGCGATCTGCCCATGAAGCATCCTATGCAATTGGCGTCAGTGGACGACCAATGCTGATGAGTTCGCTGTTCTGAGGAAGGACTGCACCATCTTCTACATTGTCATGCTGACCAATGTCTTCAGCAGCGATGGGATCAGCTGCTGGAAAGTCTTCAGCTTCATGAGCCTCTGTGGAAGCAGGCTCATGAACAGTCAGTTGACGTTCTGCGTCAGGACGAACCATGGAAATAGGTTCAACTATCAAAGGCTCTATGGGAGCAGCCCGATCTTTCTTGGTCTTTCTCTTTTTCTTGGAGGGGGCAGAAGGAGAGGCTTCAGGGTATTTCCTCTTCCTGGCTTCAGCCTCAGCAGTCCTCGTCTTCTTGAGCTCTGAAGCGGTTGACCGACTCTTTGGCTTCGAGCCAGTCATTCTTGTTGGGAAGACAATCGGAACTGCTTCTTGCCTTGGTGCATCAGGTTCAGCCGTAGCAGGCTTCTTCTTCTTTGCGGCCATCCTGGGGTCGATGCCAGGACGCCCAAGGGCCTTGCGCTTCTCAGCCTCATTATAGGCTTGCACACATCTGTCAGCCAGAGTCTTCATGCGCTCACGCGAACCCTGAGCTTCTGCATGTTTCTTCAGAAAGGCTTCCTTGAGCTCGTGCATCATGATCTTGAAGTTCTTCACTTATTGCACACTGAGCTTGGCCATATGCTTCTTGAACTGAGCCTTTTCATAGTCAATCTTTTGCTTCAGTTCAACAATGCGCTGGGCAATAGCTAGCTCTGAAGCAATTGCGCCTTGGAAGGCGACACTGAGGCCAATGGGTAGCTGCAGATCTTCAAAGCTGATGTTTGGCGTGTCGAACCACTCGTCAATGAAGTTGTGTATGATGGTTACATCAAAGAGAGGCAGATCATTGAAGATTTCTGCTTCTTCTTTGCTCTTGATGAGTTGCTCAAGAGCGTCATCTGCAAGATCTTCATCACTTGATAGATCAATGTCGTCATTGCGCAGAATGGCAGCAGCAGTTAGCTCTTGGCCGGTGTGTGGCAGAGTCTTCATGACCTTCTGGGGCTTGGAGATGCGAGATAAGTCTTCGGACTGCACACTGTCTTCAGGAGGTGCAGTTGCCAGTGGCTTCACCCGTGAGATTTTTGGTGAGGGGGCAGGCTTTGAAGCTTTAGGCTTCTTCAGCTTCTTTGTCTTCGGCGCTGCAGGCGCTTCTTCAGATTCAGCGTCAGCTGCAGGCTCATTCACTGCAGTCCCTTGAACTAAGATGCGGGTGATGAGGCCTTCAAGGTTGTCGAAAGGACTGATGACATTGGGTTCTGCATCTCGTGTGCCATCTGCCCTTGGTGCTGAGGGACCAGGGTTGAAGTCTAACCCCAAAGTCTTCTTGTTCTGTTTCGCTGAGTTCTGTGCAAACTGGAAGTTGCGCTTGAACAGATTGTCGTCACGACACCATAGTAGTGACGATGGGTGTGCATCAGCTGGCTGTGGCCCACGGACCATGCAGGGATAGAAGCCTTGAGCAATGGCTTCATCTCTGGACCTGGGTAGAAGATTCTTGTATTGGATGTCTCCCCATGGTCTCTTGATGGCATTTTTCTCAGCATACTCCTGGGTAACAAATCTGTATTTGAACCATTGTTCTGCCCAATATCTTCGAATCCATTGGATTCGGGTCTTGCGCTGATTGTAATCCTCTTCAGGATCTGTCTTGTACATTTCTGAGAGTTCATCTGGCAGATCTCTGGATGTTCCGCCACGACGCTGTCTGCCACCCTTCCTTGCTGCTTTCTCTGAAGCCATAAACTTTAACTTGAAAGGCTTCAACATGTTCAAAGGCTTCAAAGGTTTTCTCTTGCTGGACCAACAGGAACTGGCTTCGGGAGAATTTATGTGATGCTGTAAGAATTCTGCAAATGAATGCAGACTATGAGAACCAAAGGATTCTCCCACGGACATGTACCTGTGACAGCATTAAGGTGCGAGGGAAGGGGAAGAGGTCATATGCATTCTCCGAAGATTTTGAAGATAAATCAGTTTAGAAGACATTGACCTCATCGTGCAAAGACATTCACTCATACATAAGAAGTTGGTTCCAGATTTGTACGAATCCACAGATCAGTACAAGTGAGGAATCTAACTACATTGTGAAGCATAAGTGAATATACTAGGCATGTTATGAGATGCAGTATGAGAGAGATCTAACTTGTGTGAATAGAAACTGCTTGTTGTAGAAAGTGACAAATCCATAGGATCAACGGTGCTGAAAAAAGGAAGTTTTATTTACCACACTAAGAACTGCTAGACGAAGTGGAAGATGAGGCCGAGCAGTTAGATCTTCCGTGCCCTAACTTGGCGACGGAGGACACCTATGGCGACGGTGGAGAGGATGATGTCCGCGGTCGACGTGAAGACGGCGTCGGAGAGGTTGCGGCAGCGAAGCGCTTCGTCGCCGGCGTCGTCGAGGGCTAGCGGTGGTGCTAGGGTTCGTGCAAGGGTGGAAGAAGAGATAATGACCGCTGTGAGTGTGTATTTATAGGTACAGGGGCGGCACTGTGCTATTACACAGGTGCCCCTGGCGATTCGCATCTGAGGAACACGTGGCCATTATGCGGAATTTTGGGGTTTGTTCCACGTCCCACGCATGCCTGGATTGTCGGGTGGTCGTTCCTACTTCTCCGGATTTCATGTGGAGGAATGAGCATTGAAAACGGACTTAATGGTTGTCTCTGTATCTTTTGCTGACAAGGACGCAGAGAAGACATTCGACAGTTTCAATAGAATGCATATGATTTGGAGAGATAGAATTTGAGATAGAAAGCATAGAGAGGTTAGGGTCCGATCACATTCACTTAGTTCAAAAGATTCAACAATGAAGACATAGCTATAAGTGAATGTTGTAGAGGACAGAACACTAATATATATATAATCAACATAGTGAAGATAATCATGAAGATGTGTTGAGATTGAAGCCAAACCAAATTTGAAGACATTGCAAGGTAACGCCATGAGTGAAACACTTCAAAACAGAATGTTTGGTGGTGGCGTTACCCACCGTATAGGAAGTATTAGACCCAGACACGGCGCACAATTATCGTGGCGTTCCGAAGTCAATTCCACATTAATGTATTCACACTTAGAATGTATGTCTTCATTGATCGAAGATATAATTTACTTCGTGTGTTGCACATCTAAGTCATCAATATGCATAAGGGTTAGGATGTGTGCCTGATCACAGGACATTTGAGGATTCCAGGATATTTAGCTCACACCGTAACTTGCAAAATCTCTTCTCATCCAAGGGCTTGGTGAAGATATCTGCCAATTGCTCTTCGGTGTTGATGTGTATGATATCAATATCTTCCTTCACAACATGATCTCTGAGAAAGTGATGACGAATTTCAATGTGCTTTGTCTTTGAGTGCTGAACTGGGTTGTTGGCGATCTTGATGGCGCTTTCATTGTCGCAGTAAAGTGGCACTTGCTTCAGATGAATGCCATAGTCCTTGAGTGTTTGCTTCATCCACAGAAGCTGAGCGCAGCAAGATCCAGCAGCAATGTATTCAGATTCAGCAGTGGAGAGAGATACACAGTTCTGCTTCTTTGAAGACCAACATACAAGTGATCGTCCCAGAAAGTGACATGTGCCTGATGTAGCTTGCGATCAACTTTGTCACCAGCATAATCAGCATCCGAGAATCCAACCAGATCAAACTCTGAGCCCTTTGGATACCATAATCCTAGAGTTGGGGTGTGAGCCAAATATCGAAGAATTCGCTTCACAGCTAAGTGATGCGACTCCTTTGGTGCCGCTTGAAATCGAGCACACATGCAAACACTAAGCATAATATCTGGCCTAGATGCACATAGATAAAGTAAGGAACCAATCATGGAGCGGTATACCTTTTGATCGAACTCTTTACCATTGTCGTCGGGACCTAGATGATGTTTGGCTCGCATTGGTGTTGTGAAGCCTTTGCAGTCTTGCATACCAAACTTCTTCAGGCAATCTTTGAGATACTTCTCTTGAGATATGAAGATGCCGTTGCGTTGTTGTCGAATTTGAAGACTGAGGAAGAACTTCAGCTCTCCCATCATGGACATCTGATATTGCTCTTGCATCATATATCCAAACTCTTCACTGTACTTCTGATTGGTGCAGCCGAAGATAATGTCATCCACATATATTTGGCACACAAAAAGTTCACCATCATATGTCTTCGTGAAGAGAGTGGGGTCTAAGGAACCAGGTATGAAGCCTTTCCTCTTCAGGAAATATTTGAGTGTGTCATACCAGGCCCGAGGGGCTTGTTTGAGGCCATACAGTGCCTTGTTGAGCTTGTGTACCATGTCAGGATGTTTTGGATCTTCAAAGCCAGGCGGTTGTGCAACATACACTTCTTCTTCAATCTTGCCATTGAGAAAAGCACTCTTCACATCCATTTGATATAGAAGTATGTTGTGATGATTTGCATAGGCCAGCAGTATGCGTATGGCTTCAAGTCTAGCCACATGAGCAAATGTTTCATCGAAGTCAATGCCTTCCACTTGAGTATATCCTTGAGCAACGAGACGAGCTTTGTTTCTGACAACTTGACCATGCTCATCTTTGCTTGTTGCTTCCATGGATCAGGACGCTTAACTAGTTCCCATACATTATTCAGCTCAAACTATTGAAGCTCTTCTTGCATAGCTTGAATCCATTCAGGCTCCATGAAGGCTTATTCAACTTTCTTGGGCTCTGTTATTGAGACGAATGCGAAGTGCCCACATAAATTTGCTAGCTGAGGTGCCCTTGAACGAGTGAGTGGACTGGGTGCATTGATGCTATCAATTATTCTTTCAATCTGCACTTCATTGGCAACGCGAGGATGTACTAGGCGAAGACTTTGCTCTTGCTGATCATCATCGTTGTTAGAAGGAATGTCTTCAGGCTGAGCATTGTCTTCATGTTGATCAGGTGCTGAGATGATAAGTTCTTCTTCAGGATGAGCTTCAGAAGGTATAATTTCTCCGGTTCCCATTAGTTTGATTGATTCACTGGATGGAACTTCATCTAGCACATTTGGAAGTTGCTCTCTTTGTGAACCATTGGTCTCATCGAACCGCACATCCACTGTTTCAACCAATTTGTAATGAAAGAGATTGAAGACTCTGTAGGAGTGCGAATCCTTTCCATATCCAAGCATAAACCCTCATGTGCTTTTGGTGCAAACTTTGAGGTGTGATGTGGGTCCTTGATCCAGCACCTTGCGCCAAATACTCTGAAGTAACTGACATTTGGCTTCTTGCCAGTAAGGAGCTCATAGGATGTCTTGTTCAGAAGCCTGTGAAGATAAACACGATTGATTGTATGGCATGCAGTATCAATGGCTTCAGGCTAGAATTTTCTTGGGGTCTTGTATTCATCTAGCATCGTTCTGGCCATCTCAATGAGTGTTCTGTTCTTGCGTTCGACGACGCCATTCTGTTGTGGCGTGTACGGGGCTGAGAATTCATCTGTGATGCCCAAGGTATCAAGATATGTATCAAGGCCAGTGTTCTTGAATTCAGTGCCATTGTCACTTCTGATGTGCTTTATCTTGGCGCCAAAATTGTTCATAGCTCGATTTGCGAAGCGTCTGAAGACATCCTGCACTTCAGTCTTGTAAAGGATTATGTGCACCCAAGTATATCTAGAATAATCATCAACAATAATGAAGCCATAGAGGCAAGCAGTAGTAGTAAGAGTTGAGTAATGAGTGGGACCGAAGAGATCCATGTGAAGCAGTTCGAAGGGTGGAGTAGTGGTCATGATTGTCTTCGAGGGATGTTTGGCCCTCGTCATCTTCCCTGCTTCACAGGCACCGCATAAGTGATCTTTCTTGAACTTGACGCCTTCGATGCCTATGACATGCTTCTTCTTTGCCAGGGTGTGGAGGTTCCTCATGCCAGCATGCCCAAGCCTCCGATGCCAGAGCCAGCATTCTGAAGCTTTTGCTAGAAGACATACGGCAAGCTGTGGTCCTGCTGAGAAATCTACCACGTACAAATCATCTTTTCGATACCCTTCAAATACTAGAGACTTGTCAGATTCCATTAGTACAAGGCAACGATATTTTCCAAATATTACGATCATGTTCAAATCGCAAAGCATTGAGACAGACATTAAGTTGAAGCCAAGGGATTCAACAAGCATGACTTTATCCATGTGTTGATCCCTTGAGATTGCAACTCTACCAGTGTCAGCAAATGTGATGTGGCTCTTGTCGGATGGACGTAAAGTTGAGTCCATAAGAAGACTTCTTTTGCCAGTCATGTGATTTGTACACCCACTATCAATAATCCATTCTGAAGACGCTGGTGTCGTACCCTACAGTGCAGTTAGGGGGATAGGCTTCACCAAGAGCATTGTGAAGCAAAAGCATTTGACGAACCAATGGGTTATGAAAGCTTAAATCCAGATTAGGACTAATAGGGAGAGTAGCAAGCGATTCAGGAACGAAGTACATAGTAAGACCATTCGGGCATTTGATCTTGCGCCCTACAAGATGTTTAAGGTCCCCAGCAATGGCGTCAGACGATTTTGGTTTTCTGCTGGAGACCTTTCCCTGCAAAAGAGAGTTAAGATTTCTTAGCCACCCACATCTTCAAGGGTGGCTGAGAAGCAATAAGTCTAAGTGCAGCATCTGAGAATTTTGGCTTTGGAGCCCTAGCAAACAGTCTTGCAGGTGGACAATAGTACTCATAAGAATAGGCAGAATAGTTCTTGGTCTTATGAACATGACGGTTTGATGAACCGCTCTCATATTCATATGCCTGAGTATGGTTTCCCTGCAAAACATTTGCGTTAGTGTGACTCAGGTGAGTCCTCTGTCTGTATGAAGCCTTTGGACCGTATGAAGCCTTTGGTCTGAGGTTTGTCTTCTTCACGTGAGGTGTCATGATGACATTCACAGGAAGATTCTCCAGACACCTTTTCGGAACCCAGATCTTCTTCATAGGCGGTCCATTCCTGCAGTTAGTACCAATGTACCTGGCAAACACTTCACCATTCTGATTCTTAAACAGTATATAGTTTGCATCAAAGGATTCATCAATGATAATGGGGTTAGCACAAGTGAAGCCAGATAGATTGGATGGGTCTGCTGAAGGTTCCTTTGCAGCAACCCACATGGTTTGGGGTACTGCTCAGGTTTCCAGTAAGAGCCATCAGCATTCATTTTCCTTACGAACTCAACACCCTCTTTCCTCGGGTTTCGGTTCAGAATCTGCTTTTTGAGGACATCACATAGTGTCTGATGCCCTTTAAGACTTTTGTAAATCCCTATTTCAAGCAATGTCTTCAACCTAGCATTCTCATCAGCAATATCAGTGGTATCCTCAGCAGAGGGGTTAGTTACCACATCAACAGTTGAAGATATTGCAACAGTAGTAGCAGTAGAACATTCAGCCACAGAAGTAGCATTATCACGCTCAATGCATTTAAGACATGGTGGTTCAAATCCTTCCTGAGCGGGACTGATCTATTTGGCGCGAAGTGACTCGTTTTCCTTTTGAAGATCTTCATGAACTGCTCTCAATTTCTCAAGATCTTGCTTCCTTTGAAGATAATCATAGGAAAGCTTTTCATGAGTTGTTGAGAGAGTTTCATGACGACTTTCAAGTTCCTGATACTTAACGTGAAGATTTTTTATGTCTTCAATTAAGGATTCAGATCGAGTCATTTCAGCACCTAACAGATCATCGCTTTTGTCTAACAGTTTTTGAATATGTTCGATAGCTTTCTGTTGTTCAGTTGCAATTTTAGCAAGTGTTTTGTAGCTGGGTTTTGAATCACAATCAGAGTCATCGTCACTAGATGTTTGATAGTGAGTAGTGCGTGTGTTTACCTTGGCACCGCGTGCCATGAAGTAGTAGATAGAAGCGGAGTAGTCCTTGTCATTTGCATCGGTGTCAGTGATGAAGTCATTGTCTTCAGTGTTGAAGATGGACTTGGCAACGTATGTTGTAGCCAGACTTGCGACGCCTGAGTCGGACTCCTCCTCAGACTCTACCTCCGCCTCCTCAGAAGCAGACTCCTCCTCTAAATCCATTTCCTTGCCAACAAACGCACGTGCCTTGCCAGATGAGCTCTTCTTGTGTGATGAAGACTTTGAGGAAGACTTGGACGAAGACTTTGAGTATTTCTTCTTCTTCTTGTCGTCAGAGTCATATTCCTTGCTCTTCTTCTTCTTTTTGTTCTCATTGTCCCACTGTGGACACTCAGAGATGAAGTGGCCAAGTTTCTTGCACTTGTGACATGTTTTCTTCTTGTAGTCATGAGCTGAAGCTTCATCATTCCTTGAGCTTGATCGGGAAGACTTTCTGAAGCCTTTCTTCTTGGTGAATTTTTGGAACTTCTTCACAAGCATAGCAAGTTCTCTTCCAATGTCTTCAGGATCATCAGAACTGCTGTCAGATTCTTCTTCAGATGAGGAGACAGCTTTTGCCTTCAAGGCACGAGTTCGCCCATAGTTTGGACCGTAGATATCTCTTTTCTCAGAAAGCTGAAACTCATGTGTGTTGAGCCTCTCAAGTATGTCAGATGGATCGAGTGTCTTGAAATCAGGACGTTCTTGAATCATCAGGGCTAGGATGTTAAACGAACTATCAAGTGATCTCAGTAGTGTCTTGACGACTTCATGTTTGGTGATCTCAGTGGCGCCGAGGGCTTGAAGCTCATTTGTGATGTCAGTGAGTCGGTCAAATGTGTGCTGGACATTCTCATTGTCATTTCGCTTGAAGCGGTTGAAGAGGTTTCGAAGGACACTGATTCTCTGATCTTTCTGGGTTGAGATGCCTTCATTGACCTTGGAGAGCCAGTCCCAGACCAGCTTAGATGTCTTCAAAGCACTCACACGGCCATACTGTCCTTTGGTCAGATGACCACAGATGATATTTTTGGCAGTAGAGTCCAGTTGAACGAATTTCTTGACATCAGCAGCAGTGACACCTTCTCCAGCCTTGGGAACGCCGTTCTCGACGACATACCATAGGTCGACGTCAATGGCTTCAAGATGCATGCGCATATTATTCTTCCAGTAGGGATATTCAGTTCCATCGAAGACGGGGCACGCAGCGGAGACTTTAATTATCCCTGCAGTCGACATAGCTAAAACTCCAGGTGGTTAAACCGAATCACATAGAACAAGGGAGCACCTTGCTCTGATACCAATTGAAAGTGCGTTATATGGACTAGAGGGGGGTGAATAGGCGATTTTTATGGAAGTCTTCAAAACGTGGAAGTTATGAAGACAAGCGGTAGAAATAAACCTATTACCATGCAGCGGAAGGTAGACTACACTAGGCAAGCCATAGTCAAGTATTCAATAGAGTGAAAGCACAATGACTAATAGCGGCAATGTAGTAAGGATCAGGTAGGAAGATATTATGAAGCCTAACAGAACACGCAATCACTCAGTGAAGACAAAAGATAGTGCAGGCATACAATGAGTTCACAAGGAGTAACAGTAAGTAAAGGAAAGGGAAGATGAAACCAGTGACTCATTGAAGACAATGATTTGTTGGACCAGTTCCAGTTGCTGTGACAACTATACATCTGGTTGGGGCGGCTAGGTATTTAAACCTTAGGACACACAGTCCCGGACACCCAGTCCTGAACATGCAGCTCAGGACACCCAGTCCTCACCGTATTCCCCTTGAGCTAAGGTCACACAGACCTCGCCCAATCACTCTGGTAAGTCTTCAAGGTAGACTCCCAAACCTTCACAGACTTCGTTCACCGGCAATCCACAATGTCTCTTGGATGCTCAGAACGCGACGCCTAACCGGCTGGAGGATGCACAGTCCTCAAGTGTAATAAGTCTTCAGATCACACAGACAAGAAGACTTAAGTGATGCCCAATTCTCTCTGGCTCTGGGTGGTTAGGGCTTTATCCTCGCAAGGAATTCTCTCTCAAAGGCTTCGAGGTGGGTTGCTCTCTCACGACAAAAGCCGTTCTCTCAATCTGAGCAGCCAACCGTTTATGGTTGTGGGGGGGTGGGCTATTTATAGCCACTTGGCAACCCGACCTGATTTGTCCGAAATGACCCTGGGTCACTAAGGAACTAACACGTGTTCCAACGGTCAGATTTCAAACTCACACGGCAACTTTACTTGGGCTACAAGCAAAGCTGACTTGTCCGACTCTGGACAAGATTCGCTCTCATAGTCTTCACTCGAAGAAATAGGTTTTGGTTAGGCATCACTTCAGTCATTCTAACTGGTTCTCTTGGACCCCACTTAACAGTACGGTGGTTCCTATGACTCAACACAAAAGAAAAAGAACTACGAAAGATCTAAGTCTTCGAGCTCCATAGGCTTCATGTGGTGTCTTCTCTTGTCATAGTCTTCAACGTGAATATCTTCATATACCACCTTTGGCTTCAATGTCTTCATACATTTTTAGGGGTCATCTCTGGTAGGAAAACCGAATCAATGAGGGACTTCTACCTGGGTTATCCTGCAATTCTCACAAACACATTAGTCCCTCAACTAGGTTTGTCGTCAATACTCCAAAACCAACTAGGGGTGGCACTAGATGCACTTACACTACAATAGAACCAAGTTTGATTCCACTCTTTGGGGTGAATGTGCAGCTTGGCATGAGGAAACTCAACCTCTTTCCTTTTCTGAATAGAGACGCCGCCAAGTTCAGTATTGGGTCCATCTACAAACTCAGTGCGACGTTTTAGATGGAAGAAATCTCGGAACAGCTCAACAGTTGGCTCTTCTTGTAGGTACGCTTCACAGAAAACTTGAAAGTTGCATATATTGGATACCGAGTTGGGTCCAGTATCTTGAGGGTGGAGTTGAAAGCTGGCAAGCACATCCCGGAAAAACTTAGATCTAGGCGGTTTAAAGCCACGGCCTATATGGTCAACAAACACTACTACTTCACCCTGTTTGGGGGTAGGAGGATTTTCTGGCCCAGGAACTCGCCATCGTATCTCATTCTTCTTCGGTAAGGTGCCAATCTTCACCATTCCGTTGATTTTCTCCTTAGTAACCTGGGAGGGGACCCAGTTACAGGCATAGAACTGTTTGGCCATTTCAAGTGAAGAGCTAGGAAGAAAATAATGCCGGATTATGATTCATTTAGGATGATGCATAAGGTACAACAGGTTGAGGGAAAAGGAATCCAAGCATGTGAAATTGGTAAATCGGAAGAAGTTATAAACTACCAATGACAGAGTATTTATGAAAAGTAAAGCAATGAACAAAAGCAGAGGTATATGCATATTGTTAAATCGGAGTTTAGCGATGGAAGAAATGACAGAATAAATGAATTGGCGGTTTAAAAGGGGACTAATGGTACCTGCCGGATTATCATACTTCAAAAAGTTAAACCGCCTATATTGGTGTGAAGGGTACAGATCTGAAAATACCTAAGTGCGGGAAATAGGTTTCACAGATTTATATGGTGATTTCAGATCTAAGGGGTGATAGAAAATGAGAATATATTCAAGAACTAAGTTACAGATATCAGTTCATCAGGTTCAGATGAGTTTTCTTCTATATGAAGGGGATGATCAGGTTCAGATAAGAACTAAGTCGCACGAAGAGCTAGTAGATCTAGCTAGTTTTTGATGCTACTGGGAAGAAAAGAGAAGAACACCACCGGAGCTGCGACGAACTCCGATGAACACGAAAACCCTAAAGTGGATCTATGAAGAAAAGGGGGAAAACTTACTAAAGATGTTAAGGTAGCGGAGGTGTGCCGCGGTTCTCTGGAGCGTTCAGGTCGATGCAACGACCAAGGATGAGGCAGAGACGAAGCTTGACGATGACGGCGGCGTTCGGGTGCAGGGACGTTGTGGGGAGGAAGAAGAGATGAAAAGGTAGCGGAGGAAACAGAAAAGGGGGGGTCTCAGCCCTATTTATAAGGCGAACAGATAAGCGACAGGCGCGAGAATCGAGGAGCTCAAAAATGGATATTTAATAAGGTTGTCGCCTCAATGGTTGGATACTCACTAATGAAGGGCATCTTCGGCTTCAACGAACAGATGACATCACAGTGGTTTACAAGATCCATGCGAAGGTGCCAGGGCAAGAATCTTTCTAAGTGTTGAAGATTGACATGAACAAGTTCAAATCAATCTAGGGCCTAATGTTGGGGATATTACTACTGGATGTAAACCGGCTTGGAGTAGTCGGGTTAACTCTATGAAGATTAGAAGCCCATAAAGACGTAAGGATGGTGGTGCTTTACGAAGGCCTAAGGCCCAAAGGCGGGTTAAGGCTTGTAGATATAAACCGGCATGACTATGTAACTTGTATTGTAAGTTAGGACGAATAGAGACCGAGCCGGACACGTTTATGATCCGGCCTTGGGACTCTGTAAACCAATGGGCGTCGACCTATGTATATAAAGGGACGACCCGACGGCGGTTTAGGGACAACAAACAACAACTCGAGATCCAGGCAAAGCGGATTCGCTCCCTGGTCATCGAAACCCCAACAATTCCATCACAACTAGACATAGTCTTTTACCTTCATCGAAGGGGCCGAACTAGTATGAAACTCTCGTGTCCCTTGTCCGGTTTAACCCCTTTAAGCTAACCTGTAGTGATGGCTCCATGACTAAGTCCTTTCACAAGGACATCTGCCATGACAAAACCACGACACCTATCGTCCCGGTGGTAGACATGTTGCTACCCCGGATCATGCCTTTTATCTCGTCATGTTGGCAACCCTTAATGGTCTTAATCATCAAGAAAAGCCAATGCCAGCAGACTCAGTTTTCCCCACTATCCTATTCCCTGGAAGAGTACAGATCTTTTCTGTCCGCTTCATAATAATGTGGTCGCGACATTCGTGTCCTGCTACATGGTTACCAAGTACGTCCTCGCCTCTGAGCCAGTCAAGGATGCTACCTTGCTGAGCTAGCACTTGGTGTAGCGATGTTTACACCAACTCTTCCACACATTTATTCATCCTCGTGCACACCGTCATAGCATGTTAGATCGTAGTACCGGAGATTCCGCGAGATTTGTGTCCTTAAGTAGGCATGCATATTGTGTGACTAGCAGTAATATGTGACTTGTTTGTGTGTGAATTGGTTGTTGTGTGCTTTTGTTTAGTTGAGTTTCTTTTGCTTCTTTCTTTTGGGCCCTCGGTGTTACCTTATTTTTCCTTATGGAAATTTCTCATCAACCAACACCGGACTTGAAGAAGCAATAAGGATTCCAAATATTTGGAAGAAGCTCTGCTAAACATTATGGTCTTCTCAGTCTACTGTATTATATAATGAATATCTGCTCAGAATACCAATTGTGTCTTGGTTTGATTATCAGCATCGAGTCCACATCAGTACAAAATCCTCACAACAGTTATGATCCAGCCAGTAGAAAGACAAGTCAGGTACAAGATCAATGACATATTTCCAGTCAAAGGTATGAATCATATACAAAGTTTTGGCGCAACAATGAATGATGCTTGAAATATGTTACATTCCTAAAGGAAGCCAGAATGTGTTATGAACAAGGAATACAGTCAAACAAATTTTCTCATGCAAGTAACCAGCCACAAAATATTATGGGTGTGTGTATGGTTTTTAGTCTGCCTATCAAAGTATGAAGTTTTGGATATGAGAAACCCAACCTTCTTCAACACGCTACCGGAAGAAGCGTCTGGTGCAAGGTTCCTCAATTTTCCCAGTACAATATATGAACAAATTCCGGTCCCAAGTACTCAGTCTTCCACAACAAAACATCTCGGACAAAGCTTCTGGCATGAAGAAATGAATCTTTCTCAGTAAGCAATCAGAGGAGAAGCTTTTCAAGTACTGAACCTAGGCTTCTCCAGCACGATACTCAGGTCAAGCTTTGTGTGTAAGCTATCGAGACTGCTTCTGCACGCCACCCAGACAAAAGCTTCGAGCAGAAGCTAACGAGTATTCCTCGGCAAGCTACTCGAATGGCTTCTCACGTAAGCCACTCAGTCTACGTCAGTACAACACTATGCACCATCCTCAGAGAATCAACAGTCTTGACAAGGTCACCAAGACCAATATTCCAGCACCCGACAAGGTGATATCATGAATTCTTGTCACCTTGTTGTGTGATTGGTCTCAACAATGAGCTTTCTACAGCTACAAGCCCCGAGTATATGTCATATACGTGCGGACCCAGGTCAGAAAGCAATCACAAGGAATAATGCCAAAAATATTGCAATAACCGCATCCATGGTCATACGAAGAATCAAGGACATGTGTGGCCGAGTTATTTCAGTAAGTTATCCTGACAAAGAAAATCATGACCGGCAAAGGATGAGACTGACAGCAAAGGTATGATGATTTTTTCCCGACCATCAGGGTTTGGATACCCAAGTCAGTTGAAAGCCATAATGCCATATGGATCCACAAAGACATACTCTCAGTGGCCTACCCTGTTATACAAGGACTTCATATCTTGCTGACCCGCTTAAAATGGTTAGTATGGAATATCCAAGTTTGTTCTGTCAGATCCAAGATTTCCTTCGCAAACTCTGTAGTTTGACTTTAGTGGAAGTATTAAAGCATCTCACAGCCTATTAACATAGATGGGTATACCGACAAAATGGGTAAATCCAAAGCCGAACCATTAGCTCAGACCAGGTATACTCACTAGCGGAACTAAGTACATGGAGAACCTGTCATGAAAAGTATCTTTCCGCCAGCGCTCCTGCCAGGACAGTCTCAAGATGTTCATGTTTGAGGTATGCTACAGCTATAAATCCATACCCCTTTATATTGCTCACGACAAAAGGCAGTCGAATCTTTGGTACATATCTCATGATTGAACCCGAGAAACAAATCAGGATAAATCAGTACCACTTGTGAGCAGTTAGATCCCATCATAAGAATGGCCATAATTCCCAGCATTAATTGAATCCGGAAGACATGCATTTGTTTGAGCAAACCCCATGGCAGAAGTAAAAGGTTTTCATGACCAAAGGAAAATTTATGCTCAGATCCATTGGATATCACCGCAGATATGAGAAAATCAACGCCAGCAAAAGGATTTGGTATGTGAGAAAAACCCGCCAGAATTTGGGGAAGGGTGAAGCAAACCACCCGAGAGCAAGGTAAGCAGATCAAATAAGATTCATGGGGGAACAATAAATAAAGGAAAAGGATACCCGAGTTGGAAACAGTTTCCTTAAGGTAGACTCATACTTGTTCCATGAGCAACCAAATCTCAAGGACGAGATTTCTTTAAGGGGGGAAGGTTTGTAACACCCTCGTTTTTGGCCCTTTTCTTTTTCTTTTTCTTTTTGATTTATTCATTTTGCTCTAATTTTCTTTTTGAAGTGGTTCTGTGGCCTTGCAACCTGGGAGATCATCATCATTTCTTCTCCCAAGTGACTCATTATCCTCAAAACTTTCCCAAGATCATGCCATCTCTCAAGCCCAACCCTAAAATTCTTTTCTAGGGAAATATTCCTTTTTCTATTAAAGGAATAACCCTATTTGCCCTAGGTTGTGAAGCAACCTATATTTCTGTAACTCCCAAAACCCCAAATAATTCGCATAAATTGCTTGGGTCATATCTTCCTCAAATATTTCAAAAACCTTCCTTGCATAGTTCAAAAATAATACATCAATATTCTTTTTCCTATTCTGCCCTGAATGGCACTTTGTGAAGGAAGTGTCATTTATCTTTTCCTAGTTCATCCCAAACGTTTTGTGCATGCTTATACATCCTAATAATTTCTTCATACAAAAATTCAACCTCATTTGCCTAGCCAACTTTCCTCAGTGATTTTTCAAAGTTTCTATCAGACAGAAGGCTTTGTGAAGGAAGTACTAGCTAGGAGTACCAAAATGAGTTGAAATTTTGCATGTCTCTTCATGTGCTCATAGGATCACACTCCTACAATTTTTAGCCATACCCAATCATCTATGTGAGCACAGGATCAAATCTTTGCTTATGTCAATATTTCCAGGTTGTGAAGCAAGTATATTTTATATTGCTTCATTTTGGCTGAAATTTTTCCAAAGCATTCTCATGTCCGTAACACCTCTCTCCACCAAATTTGGGACCATTTCATCAAGCCAATATTTCTCTAGAATTTTCCATGTTTCTGGACAGAGAGAATGTTTGTGAAGCAAGTACCATTTAGCTTGTCCATTTGGTATAAATTTTTTGCAGCATCTTCATATGTCGAAATAACCCTGCCTTGCCATATTTCAGCTCAAATGGCTACTCCATGTGAGTGCTCCTTCTTAATCAAGTTTCTGCGCCTAAATTGCAGTTGCAAAGCAACTATGTTTAATTTTTGTTCATTTCCTTCCAAAACCCCCCAGGATCATAGTCCTTCCTAATCTAAACTCCCTAGACATAAAGTTTGGCCTCTAGCCCTTCTCTGCTGAGCACAGTGACCTGATCAAGTTTGATACAGGAAACTTGCATCGATTCCTCACACCCCACCTTGGTTTCTTTTCATGATCTATCAATTCCCCAGCCTCTCTGACGGAAGGACCACACACTGGACATAAATTGGCAGCCCCTTGCTTCCCTTCCTTGCCATGCCTAGCGGTGATCATGTAGATTTTTGTGTCTGCGCGCTTTGGGTGTAGCAAATGCGCTCTGCGCGACTGGACTCGTCGGGCAGCTCCGCCTCGATGGTTTTCTCGCGACCGAGCATGCCAACCTGACTCCACTACCTCCACCCGTTGCTCTCCATCCTCTGCCCCCTCTCGAAACCTCCTCACCGGAGCTAGACGCCGAGCGCCCACGGGCGTACTGTGTGCCGCTTAGCTCTGTCCTCCTCCCGTCCGCTTCCTCATATTCTCCTTGGCCTCCTCCGCCCTATGAAGATTGCCAGCGCTGCCTCGTCGTTTTCCTCTCTCTCCCCGTGATCGATGAGCTCGCCAGAGCTTTGTCCGAGCTCGAGCGACGACACTTTGCCACGGCCTCCCTCGCCCGCCTATTTAAGCCCCTCCCCGCGGCCTTCTGAGCTCCCCATCAGCCTTCCCTCACCCCTAGACCCCTCCCTGACCTCTTCCCCGAGCTCGAGTGCCCCCTTTCCTCCTCCATGGTGGTCGTGCCCGCCTCGGCCTCGGCCTAAATTCGCTCAACGCCATCCCCCTCCTTGCATTCTTCCACCACCAGACCACTTCTCCATCTCCGTAGGATCACCCCAACACCTCCCCCCTACTACAGCAACTCGTGGCACCGCGCCCAACTCCGCCAAGTTGTTGTCCGCCACCGCGCGAACTCTAGCCAACCCCGTCCTCTCCGGCGTGCGCCATTGGCACAGGTCGACGCGGCTCTCCGCGTTGAGCTCGTCAGTAGGTGGAGCATCGCCGGACACCCTCTGTGGTGTCGGCAAGCATCGCCCGACGCCGGCGGCCTCCCTGCTTCACGAGTGGGCACGAGGAAGACAAAGCCGCGATGCCAATTGGCTAGTGGGCCCGGCGACCCCACTCGTCAGCCACTCCACGCGCTGACCCCAGGTGCACTGACATGGATAAGTGGAGGCGTAATCCTCTGGATTACGTCTTCGGTTCCCGAAAGCGCATTTTCATGTTCCTTTAGATGAAAATGTGTTTTCACTTCTAGAAAACGTCTTCCCTTCTAATGCGCTTTCAGTTTTTCTGTCTAGGCCCTGTTTGGAAATATTTTCATTATAGAAAGGTCCCTTGTAGAAAACACTTCATAACTTCTTGATCCTAACTCCAAATGAGGTGATTCCAAAGCCCACTTCTTCATCTTGTCAAGCCCATTCTATTGGTATCATTTTCACCATGTGTTAACATTCTGAAAATGACCATTATGCCCTTGAACTAATCAGCCCCCTCCGAGAGAGAACTATTTCCGGTGATTCTTTCTGCGAGCTTCTCGCACTTCTTCCCGGTGAATCGATCCCTCCCAGGCAAGCCACACCCTCTGTCGTGGTATTCTCACGGGGGGCTTGCGAGTCGACAGATGCCACAAGGGCTTAGTGTGAGGGTAAGACTGCTGCTGATAGGACCGGGAGTGGGTATGCGAGTAGCACGCGCTAGTTTACCCAGGTTCGGGGCTCTCCGGAGAGATAACACCCCTACTCCTGCATGTCTGAGTATATCTGGTATATCTATCTGGTACAGAGTTGCTCCTGGAGCTGTATCTGAGCTCAGTGCCATAGGCATCTGGCTTTGCATATGTCTTATATAGGTGTATGAGCTAGCTAGCAAGTGGGCATGAGAGTGCTCCACCATGAGTGGCATGTATGCATGCGTGAGGGAATTCATCCTCCCTGGATGGATGGATGTGAGCCCATATATATAGTGTGGAGCTAGCTTGGTATGTAAGCTATGTGGGTAGCTTAGGAAGTAAGCTAGGTAGTGGCATGGGAACAAGGGGGCATGATGGGCTGTCATGCTTGTCCCCTGGGTCACTTCATAAATAGTGCCAGGGGACAAGTGACACTATACATGATGACATGAGGTACAGCCGTCTCGTCCACGGTATGGCCGCCATGTCGGGGTCTTGTCGGTGTCGGGTCGTGCTGCAGTCGGCAGCCGGCTGGTTGACGCAGTCGGCGGCCGGCTGGTTGGCACAGTCGGCAGCCGGCAGTCGGCCGGGCAGAGCAGTCGGACGGGAAGCCGACAGGAGCGGCCGGACAGTCAGACTGAGGGGCTTTGCTAGCCCCGATGTCTTGAAGTATCGTCTTGCCGTCCTCGGGGTACCCGTGGTCGATTACTCCGACAGTAGCCCCCAAGCCTCCGGGCAACTTGGCAAAGTTGGGCGGAGGTTTTTTGACGAGTGTTCATGGAAATGATCATGAAAAAAGACAAAGTTAGTCCATGCGGATATATCAAATGTTTGCTTCTAGCATTGCAAGTTTTATGCGGAGGGTGCCGACTCGGTTTCGTCCGAGCCCCCTTAATCTTTTTCGTGTTCCCTCCGCTTTTTGGCTTGTGCTCTTGCTTGCCGGACAGCCGCTCTGCGGTCTGTGGCTAAGAGTGGGCTGCGAAGTGGAGTGTACAGTACTCAGAGTCTAGGAGCAGATTCAACCGAGTAGATACTTGTAAAGGAAAATGGCCGGGTCGCCCGAACCGTTTTTCTTCCCGGATGTTTTTCGCGTGGGTGGCCTCCAGCGTTCACTCTTGCTAGCCGGACAGCGGCTCTGCGGTCTGTGACTAAGAGTGAGCCTTTCGTAATGCGCATGCTACTAAGCCGTCTGCGGGAACTAACGTCTCAGGCCAAGCGGCCAGCCCCCGGGCCAACCCTGGCTGGCGCCGGGGCGAACAGTGATGCAACTGTAATAAAAAATGCGGAGATAGCACCCGAGCATCGCTCGGGGTTATCCGTGCTTGTGTGATGCAAAAATATGCGGGCGAGGAGCTCAAATTGATTTTTGTGTAGTCGCGGTCGTCGAAAACAGCCGGCGCGACTCGGCGCTCGCGGAGCGCGTCGGCGCACCCGCTGGGTGTAGCCTTCGAGCCCCCGGGTGCTCGGAGGGGGGTTCCGGTCGGTCAGGCTCGACCGGTCAGGCGGCGAGGCGTCTTGCAACGTCCTTTATTATTCTCTTCTGCCGGCTACTGGGAGCCGGACAAAACTCTTCAGAGGAAGAAAAAGATATCGGGATACGCATTCAAATTCAAGTCAAGTTCTCTTGTCTGCAATCTTCCCTGGGGGCGCGCCAGCGCACCCACTGGGTGTAGCCCCCGAGATCCGGGCCGACTGCTGAGCAGTCGGGCCGGATCTTCCGGCAGCTACTTTCTCTTCATCTTCGCGGGGGCGCGTCAGCGCACCCGCTGGGTGTAGCCCCCGAGATTCGGGCCGACTGTTGAGCAGTCGGGCCGGATCTTCCGGCAGCTACTTTCTCTTCATCTTCGCGGGGGCGCGTCAGCGCACCCGCTGGGTGTAGCCCCCGAGATTTGGGCCGACTGCTGAGCAGTCAGGCCGGATCTTCCGGCAGCTACTTTGTCTTCTTCTCTTTTGCTGGCTGTCGATAGCCAGACGCTTCTTGTGCACGAGCAGTCAGGTGGGCACCCGGCCTGACTTTTCTCCACCTGGCAACAATCTTTTTCCTTCTCTTTTCTCTTCGTCCGCCGACTGCTGGTAGTCGGACGGGCACGTTTCTTCTTCCTCAGCACCTAGCCACTTTCTCAGCCGGACATAATGCTCTTTCTCTTTCTTTTTTTTCTTTTTTTTGCCGGCAATAGCTCTTGACTTTTCTTTCCCCCGAGCCGACCTCACGTTTCTATTTTCTCTTGGGCAGCTGGCCCCTTCTAGCACGAGCAGCCGGCCGCAGCTGCTGAGCAGCGGAAGGCAGTGCGGGGGCATGTAGTCGGTAGGTAGCCGGGCTGGCCGGGTGTCCGGGGAGTCGGCCAGCGCGGGAGCCGGCCCATCTGCGCGCGGCATCAGTCGGCTGGGGAAGCCGGCGGGCGGGGCGCGGCCGTAGAGGAGGCGCGCGGGGCAGGCGGCCACGGGTGGACCGGCGCAGGCGCGGGGTCGCGGAGCCGCGGGGCGGCACATGTGGAGGCGGGACGGTGCGGGGCCAGCAGTAGGGACGCGGCCGGGGCGGCAGCCAGCACGGCGTGAGGCGGAGCCGGCGTGGCGTGGGGAAGACGGACTTGGTGGAAGCCGGCCGGGAGGCGCGGTGTGGGGGCGCGTACTTGGTGGAAGCCGGCCGGGAGGCGCGGCGTGGGCGCGCGGACTTGGTGGAAGTCGGCCGGGAGGTGCGACGTGCGGAGCCGTGAAGCGTGGAGAGGCGCCGCGGATGCAGGCGAGCCCGGCGCAGCCGACTGTGGGTGCGTGTGAGGCGGAGCGGGACTCACATGGCCAGACGGCGCGGGGACGTGGCGGACGGCGTGGGCGCTCGGGTAGGGCCGGACGCCGGGTATGGGCACGGAGACGGAGCAGCGCATCCGAGCGCGGAGGAGGAGCGACACGGTCGTCCGAGGACGAGGTCGAGGCCACGTCAGCGAGCGGCCGCGCGGGAGGCGGAGCCGGCTGAGGACGCGCTGGCCAGCGGGCGAGCGGAAGCCGGAGCCGGCCGAAGCAGGGCGACGCGGTCGCGCGGAGCCGGACCCGGCAAATGAGCGGCAACAACGCGGGACAGCACCGGTGAGGCGACGCGCAGGGGTGGGCGAAGACGAGGCCAGGCGCGGGCGAGGCGATGCGCAGGGCGGCCCGAGCTGCAAGCCGGGCGGGGAGGGGCGCCGGAGTGGCTGCTGCGCGAGGCCGGGTCGGCCGGGCATGACGCGGGGGCGCAGCACGGGCGGAGGCGACCGAGCACGATGCCGGATGGGCCGTCGGCAAGCCGGCGTGGGCGGGGGTGCGTCGGGATGAGGCAGGAGCCGGCCTGGGCCAGCGGGAGGCGACCAGACGGCGAGGCGACGAGGCGGGTGAGGAGGCCACGGGAGACGGCGTGGTTGCAGGCCGAAGAGGCCAGGCGCACGGGGTGAGAGCCGACCCGGAGCAGCAGCAGGCTAGAGCGGAGCTGGCGCGCTGGACGCAAGCGGGCGGTGTTGACACGAGGCCGGAGCCGAATCCGGTCGGAGCGAGGCAGGGGTGGCTGGCCGGCGCGCGTGGCTGCAATCGCGCCACCGCCGTCAGTTTGGCTGGCCGCCTGCATGCACCCGGTCCAAGCTGGCTAGCTAAGCCAGCATGCACGCAGCTGACTCTGTTGACTCTAGTAGCTAGCTTGCTAGGCATAAGTTTGCGCACGGGGAATCTCTGGATTGCATCTTGGCTAGTGCGTAACCATGGTGTGGGATTATCTGGGATATGCTTATGACTGTGGCTTGATTTGCATCTAGCTAGCTTGTAGATGGTATGTGGAGGAGACAATGTGTGTTTCAGCCGGAGCAAGGCGCAACACGGAGGGAAGCATACGCGAGCGGCGCGTGGATGGACACGGCCGACCAAAATGAGGCCCTGCGCGCGGCGCACGCGCGGACAAACGGCCGGTGTTGCGGTGGTGATGACGAAGATGGCGAGGCCGACGGCGAAGACGCGCCACCCCTCGAGGCCGCTCTAGGGACGGGTCAACGTCGAGCCCCCGAGCGCTACCGGAGAGAGGGCGCGACGCCGCGGCGGAGGTGATGAAGAAAAAGGGGTCCCGCCCGGACTACGAAACCAGCAGCAGCATGGTAGCATAGCAGTAGTACCGCCCCATGGTGGGCGCCAACTGTCGTGGTATTCTCACGGGGGGCTTGCGAGTCGACGGATGCCACAAGGGCTTAGTGTGAGGGTAAGACTGCTGCTGATAGGACCGGGAGCGGGTATGCGAGTAGCACGCGCTAGTTTACCCAGGTTCGGGGCTCTCCAGAGAGATAACACCCCTACTCCTGCATGTCTGAGTATATATGGTATATCTATCTGGTACAGAGTTGCTCCTGGAGCTGTATCTGAGCTCAGTGCCATAGGCATCTGGCTTTGCATATGTCTTATATAGGTGTATGAGCTAGCTAGCAAGTGGGCATGAGAGTGCTCCAGCGTGAGTGGCATGTATGCATGCGTGAGGGAATTCATCCTCCCTGGATGGATGGATGTGAGCCCATATATATAGTGTGGAGCTAGCTTGCTATGTAAGCTATGTGGGTAGCTTAGGAAGTAAGCTAGGTAGTGGCATGGGAACAAGGGGGCATGATGGGGTGTCATGCTTGTCCCCTGGGTCACTTCATAAATAGTGCTAGGGGACAAGTGACACTATACATGATGACATGAGGTACAGCCGTCTCGTCCGCGGTATGGCCGCCACGTCGGGGTCTTGTCGGTGTCGGGTCATGCTGCAGTCGGCAGCCGGCTGGTTGACGCAGTCGACAGCCGGCTGGTTGGCGCAGTCGGCAGTCGGCAGCCGGTAGTCGGCCGGGCAGAGCAGTCGGACGGGAAGCCGGCAGGAGCGGCCGGACAGTCGGACTGAGGGGCTTTGCTATCCCCGATGTCTTGAAATATCGTCTTGCCGTCCTCGGGGTACCCGTGGTCGATTACTCCGACACCCTCCATTTGCATGATTGCATTGCAATGCCATGGTTTAAATTATTTAAACTTATTTAAAATATTGCTTTAGCTACATGTGATCTTGTTCATGGCATTTCTCGGAATGATATTTTGATCTTGCTATTGCCATGATGCTGTTTGGAGTTCTAGGACTTATACTTTCTAGTTAATGAGGATGATATGTTGCCATTAGATTATTAGTGGCTTTTATTATGATTATTTTCATGTTGGTATCTGGTATTATTTTGGAGTATTACTTTGGATGTCATGTTGCCTATGGATTATTAGTGGCTAGTATTATTTTCATCATGATGATAGTTCATATATTATTTTGGAGTATGATTTCGGAGATGAGGTTTGCATGTGGATCTTAGCTGGATAGCTTGTTCGTGCTATTGGGGTAGTAGTATTATCGTTCTTCCATCCATCATGATAGTAGTGATATGTTGCCCTCATAGTATTTTGATATGACAATAATATGCTTTGGATTAGTTGTTGGATATTGCCATGACTTAGATTACAGGTTGATAGATGACATTGGAGTATCAGTTATCACAACTATACTTTGGGTATAAATTTCATCATTAGGTTGGTCAGGTTCCACCGAATCGGGCTTTTACAGTGCAACCACATTTGCCTCTATGGGAAGGCCCTAATGTGATCTATTTACATGCCTCTCGCCAGTGCCTCCAACGAGGGAAGGTTATGGGCGTGCGGTACCCTGGCCCGGTAAGCAGACATAACTTTGTGTGCCTGTGGTTGGTATTGAGCTCTTATCCCCGTTTGGGACCATTTTTGGTTTTGCCACGACGATGATCATTGGATGTGTTTGGTAGTCATCGGGGCCGCCCATGACTTAGCCCAGAGGGGAGTTGGCCAGAGTGGCCATGAGAGTGTCATGGCAGTAGATCGGTTTTATCGGAACACCGTTGGTCCACCCGAATGGGAGTATGAGGCTGTGGGTTCCGTGGTGTGGGTACAGTGTGCTAACCTCTGCTGAGTGTGTGTGTTTAATCTATCGATAGCCGCGTCCTCGGTTATAGGAATAGTTCGTACTAGGTCACACCGTTCGATCAACACTCACATGATGGAATGACTTATAGATGATGTATATGTTGATATATTGTGAGCCGTAACAGTTTGGCAGGATGTTGATGATGATGTTGGCATGATCTCAAGGATGATCATTCAGTTTGTGATGTGGTCACGAGGTGATCATGTGGATGTTTTGATCATGAGGTGATCATGTGGATGTTTTGATCACAATGTGATCAGGTGGATCACGAGGTGCTCGAGATGGTATATTACTTGGCCGGATAGCCAAGAGTGAGATGGTTATTGAGATCTAAGATGGTGGTTTATCAGTATGGTAGTAGTTTCATATCATGCTTAGTAGTTGCTTTCGTATCATAGTAGTTATTAAATTAATTAATCTGTTTAATGTTATGTTGTTGTCTTGCCTTGATGCTTTTGGTTGATGTGAGCTTGCACGTACATTCAATGTACTGACCGTGCGTGTGAGCTAGATCATGTCCCAGCCAGATATCTGCGGAGTGGAGTTCACCACCTTCGTCGTTGTTCCGCTGCTAGAATTATTCTACTGCTACGAGTTGTTCCGCTGCTAGCATAGAGCAAGTGTAGTTTCTCAGGCGTAGTGTCGTCGTGCTGATGTGATTATTTGTAACATCAGACCCGTGTATTATTATCCTTCGTAATAAGAGCTGATTTGTTCTATGTCAAGCAATGTCGTATTCCAGAGACTTCTCCTTGATCTCTGGGATGGAATACGGGGCGTTCCAATTTCTCTGAGCCGGGGTGCCACAACTCCCTTCTGAGGGAACCCGTCCTTGGCCGGCTTGCACAACAGCGTTGCCATGCCTTGATGGTCTCTATAAATGTACCTTTAAACCATCCTGCCTTCTGGATCTTGCTGATCATCGTGCCCTCGCACCCCGCAAGTTCGGACCTGTTGGATCTCGGCTTGACGTCAAAGATCTTCAGCCACAATCCAAAGTGTGGCTTGATGCATAGGAAGGCCTCACAGACGGTGATGAAGGAGGCGAGGTGAAGAATGGAGTTCGGTGCTAGATGGTGGAAATCTAGCCAGTAAAAGAACATGATCCCGCACATGAAAGGGTGTAGTGGGAATCCCAGGCCTCTGATGAGGTGGGGGACGAAGACAACCCTCTCCTCAGGATTGGAAGCGGGTACTCGCTAGTTCAGGTCCGGCACTCGGGTCCTGACCTCAGTGGAGATATACCCAACACCGTGCAACTCCAAGATGGTGCCCTCTATGGCAGAGTAGCCGCCCTAGTGTCCCTTGATGTTGGCGTCTGCCATTGCCAGGGTGGAGGCGGAGAATCCCCGCGGGGGCAAAGTGAGTTCATGATTGGATCTAAACGCTGGAGCTCGAGAGGCAGTAGGCAGGGAGGAAGGGGAGCGTACTTTTCCCGTAGCTATCCATTTACTCTTATATAGGATGATAAAAGGCCAAGAGTCCCTCCGGTCGCACCGTTGAAATCACCATTAGCCATAAAAAGATGTTGTTATACGTATAGGGAGAAACAAAATCTTAATGACACCCCTCAGGAAATAGGCACGATCTCTGTTTTGATGTGGTGTGCCAATAAGAGGATTGCATCGGGTCGCGATTTGGGTGAACAGTAACTGCCTGCCCAGTCGTGGGTGGTGCTGCTTCGATAAAGTTGTCAGGCTAGGAGTAATATTCATACCAATGCGGCAGGCCTTCAAGGCTCAGTAACCCCAGGTCTTTGGACATGGGGGGGGGGGGGGGGGTTGGTCAGGTCCTATTCAGAGGACACCATTCCTTCGAGATTGGTCCATGGTGGCTTTAAGTAAAGGAACATATCTCGAACTATCAGAAAGGGGGAACCCGTCTGTCGATCCAAGGACTTTAGATCTGAAATTGCTAAAATCAAAGAGGTCATCCCCGGCATAAAAGACGTCGTTGGCTACTGGCGGTGTCCATGACTAGGGCATGCCAATGTAGTCATCCCATAGTCCTTGAGTTGGGCTTGCAGGCCCTCATTCTCATTCAGATGAACTCCAGAAGCTACACGCCTTGGATGTGATCAAGACTGCATCTATCGAAGACTTGGCGTATACTCAAGACATCTCCTATCGCCTCCAAGCGCACCCCTAGATACCGACCATGTAACCCTAGATGCCCTCCCGGCGTGTATATAAGCCAAAGGGTTTAGCTTGTAGATAGGACCTGATCACAATTACATTCACCTAGCCTTAGGGTTAGATCTCTCCTGACGATCTCGAGGTAGATCAAGCTTGTACTCGATACATCCTCATCAATATAATCAAAGCAGGACGTAGGGTATTACCTCTTTGAGAGGGCCTGAACTTGGGTAAACACCTATCTCTTTCGTCCATGTTGCCATTTGAGATCCACAGCTCGGGACCCCCTATCCTGAGGTCTGCCGGTTTTGACATTGACATCACACAAGGGGAACAATAACGGAGTTTCTGGTGGAGTTTTCAGCACTTTGAAGCCACCATGATGACATACAAGGAGATGGACAAAATATACAAGATTCCCTTTCATAAATTTTGTCCATGGTTATTACAGGTGTTGTGCCACCTTATTTTTTGGCTAGGCCCATGTAATTTTGAAATACTATTTCGTATGCTGGTTTTAGAGTCCGTATTGTAGGGGAAACGACCCAGGAGGTGTTTTACTCCCACCTTGCCAAGGGTGGACGAAATCCCCTCCCTTTTCCCCTTATAAATACAACCCTCCCATGGCAGCGGGGTCCATAAGGAAACTAAGGGATATTTAGGCCTCCTTTTAATAGAGAACCGAAACAAAGCGTTAACACATAGTGAATACATGAAGTCCTCAAACTATGGTAATCACCGGAAAGAATCCCAACTATTGTCACCTTGGGGTATGCGGATCATAACATGTAATGGGTGTGTATAGCTTGCAAGATAGGATCAACAAAACAAATATATTCGTGAAAACAACAGTTCAGATCTGAAATCATGGCACTTGGGCCCTACTGACAAGCATTAAGTATAACAAAGTCATAACAATATCAGTCTCAGAACATAGTGGATACTAGGGATCAAACCCTAACAAAACTAACTTAATTACATGACAAACCTCTTGCAACCCATCACCGTCCAGCAAGCCTACGAAGGAATTACTCACTCCCGGCAGTGAACATCATGAAGCTGGTGACACAGGATAGTTGATGATGATGACGATGAAGGATCCCCCTCTCCGAAGCCCCGAACGGACTCTAGATCTGGCCTCCCGATGAAGAACAAGAGGTGATGGCGGCTCCGTATCATAAAACATGATGAAACTTCCTCTCTTGTTTTATTCTTGGGAAATAGGAATTTGTAGGCTTGAAATTAGGGTCAGCGGAGCCTCATGGGCCCCATGATCCACCAGGGCATGCTCAGGGGAGTGGGCGCACCGTAGTGCCTCATGGGCAGCAGGTGGCCCCCCCTCCAGTGGGTCTTTGCTCCAATATTTTTTTACTTATTCCATTAAAATTCTCCAAAATTTTCATCCAATTTCGAGAACTTATATTTCTACACAAAAAACAACACCATGGTAGTTCTACTGAAAATAGCGTCAATCCAGGTTAGTTTCATTCAATCTTGAAAATTAGAGTCCAAAACAAGAGCAAACGTGTTTGGAAAAGTTGATACGATGGAGACGTATCAACTCCCCAAGCTTAACTCATTGCTTGTTCTCAAGCAATTCAGTTGACAAACTTAAAGTGATAAAGAAAAACTTTTACAAACTCTTTTGTTCTTGTATCTATATATATGCTTAAATAATACCTAGGTTTTCAGCAAAGAACATAACTAACCATGCAAATGACAACTCTCAGAAATTATATTCACTCATATCAATGGCATAATCAACTAGCGATCAATAATAAAATATTTCAAATGACAACACTTTGTCAAAACAATCATGATATAATATGACAACATGGTATCTCGCTAGCACTTTCTTAGACCGCAAAACATAAATGCAGAGCACCTCCAAAATTCAAGCAGTGACTAAACATTGTAATTCATGGTAGAAGAGATCTAGTCATGGTGCACACAATATTAACTATACACAATGCATAAGAATGACAATAGTGCTCTCACGACGGTTGCTTGCTTGAGAAGGTGATGACTCAAAAATAAAAGTAAAATAACATAAAAGTAAATAGATAGGCCCTGAGGGAGTCCTGGATTAGGGGGTATTCGGGTAGCCGGACTATACCTTTAGCCGGACTCCTGGACTATGAAGATACAAGATTGAAGACTTCGTCCCGTGTCCGGATGGGACTTTCCTTGGCGTGGAAGGCAAGCTTGGCGATGCGGATATTCAAGATCTCCTACCATTGTAACCGACTCTGTGTAACCCTAACCCTATCCGGTGTCTATATAAACCGGAGGGTTTTAGTCCGTAGGACAACAACATCTTCAATACACAATCATACCATAGGCTAGCTTCTAGGGTTTAGCCTCCTTGATCTCGTGGTAGATCTACTCTTGTACTACCCATATCTTCAATATTAATCAAGCAGGAGTAGGGTTTTAACTCCATTGAGAGGGCCCGAACCTGGGTAAAATAAAGTGTCCCCTGTCTCCTGTTACCATCCGACCTAGACGCACAGTTCGGGACCCCCTACCCGAGATCCGCTGGTTTTGACACCGACATTGGTGCTTTCATTGAGAGTTCCGCTGTGTGATCGACAAAAGGATCGATGGCTCGCTTGCAGATCAAATGCGACTTCGGCATCTTCGTCACCAGCTCGACTGGTCACCTTGGTTCGACCAAGAATTGCGCCCCGTGTTCGGATCACCATCTCCGGACGAGGGCCTTCATCAAACATCAACTCCGATCTCTATCAAGATCACGGAGGAATCATCTATGGAGCTCGGGGGCTCAACGTCAACATTGCCCTCAAGCGACCGTGCTGTTTTTCTGGTCAGCGAACTCGTATCTGCCACCACCACCTCCTCGAGTATCGCTTTCACGATCGCTTTGGTGGAATTGTGCGGAATTGAGTCTACAACAACCCTGGAAAATTTCGTCGAGTTCCGATGGAGGAATCTCTGGCAATCCACGATATACCGGAGCCCTGTCAAATCTGGACGGGAATTTGGATGAGTTTTGGGCGTGGTGTTCAACTTCTAGCTCGGACGTCCTTTGGAAGATCCAACCGTTGATCGGCCGTGGAATTCCTATATCTACCACCTCTCAAATTTTCGGCTCGATCCGACCGTCAAAACTCCGGGAACCTTCCGATTAGTGCATCACTTTTCGGATCTGTTTTCTGCGCGAAAACGAATCCGACCCGAGTTCATCTTTTTTATGAACAGGATTTCAGACATCCCTTTTGAAGGAAGTTTTGTATGGGGTATTGTGTTTTGTTCCCGAACACAACCCACTAACTTTAAGATCTTTTGAACATGATCTTCAACATCATGCTGGTGTCAAACCAGTCCGGCAATATTGCTCCACGGCCGCCGACCTACGCTAGACACGTCGTCACTTTGTTGAGCCGAGCTCAACTTCTTCGGATCATCATCTCGGCAAGCCGAACAAGAGTCCGGCATCGCGAAGGATAAATCATCACCAACATCGCTGCCCCACGGATTACACGGAGCGGGCATACCGACATCACCGCACGATCGCTTCATCAAGCCGGCATCAACCACGTCACGACCTGCATCGGCAGGGCCGCACTATTGCTTCTTCAAGCTAGTGTCCATGACGCCGACCTACTTCGACTCATCGGCTGACATCGAGGCTTCGCCATCTCTTCATCAACCTACTCCGGTAATGGGTGTGCGGATCGAGTCCCAATTTTGGGAATCACCTTCCTTCGGATTGCTACAACGAATAAACCAGGTGCTATTAATCTTAGTATTTTTTGCTTGTTTGGGTTCAATTTTTTCCCAAGGAATTATTACTCTGGTTTGTCCATCATGTGTAGACAGGTCTATCAAATGGTGGCCGCATTAACGATGGTCGCATGGTGGTCCGGTCAGTCTCCGTACATAGTCCGGCGAATGCCGCATCCGGAACTCGGACCGACCTGTGAATTCAGGCTTTGCCACGCCTTTACCGCATCATGCCGACGCCCTGCATCGACATTGACTTCGGCGCCGGGCCATATTTCTTCTATTCCTCACTTTGCATAATTTATTTATTATGCAACACATTTTTTTATCATTATTACTATTATCTCCGGTTTGCACTATTTTTTGTGCACAGGAAAATGATCCGGGGACTTCGGCGTCACTCTGCTGGTCTGCATTGACCGTGCTATGTCACCACTTCGGCGTGTCGAGCTCTCTGCTCCGCCACCTCAGGACCAGCTTGGGGGATGGAACCTTGCCCCGCATCAAGCTCGGACCGCGTCATCAATACCGAACACATTAACCAGCTAAGTCGCTTTCATGCTCAAAGCTTTAATTTCTAACTTGTGTTTGGTTCGACCAAGCATTATACTTTTTTGGAAAAAAATTGCTTATAAATTTTTTTTCCGTTGTCCAAACTTTGTTTGTGACACACAAATTCAAGGACCCAATTCACTTGGGGGCTTCCTTTATGAAGCTTTTCCTCTTGCATGTGATTATACTTGTACGACTTCGTTCCTTGTTCGTGTATTATGCCACAATATGCACCACATTGACTTAAGCGATTTGCAAGCTGGGTTGCCTCGCTCCTGTGTTTACCCCTACGTTCCCGATTGTTCGGCTAGGGAGTAAAGGGAGCACCTCTGCGATTGTCACGATCGGGTCACCCGAGCCGGACCTCAGACTGGGTGAAGCCGAAATCTAGCGCTCTTATAGTTATTCAATGATGGTCGGCACACAACAAAACTCATGAGTACAAAAAATCTATTGCACAAGTCTCATAATAACAATGAGCACCGAAGAAAGGTATCGGTGGGGGTACTATTTTCTTCGAAGATGCTTCTTACACTTCACGGTAATATAGCATAAGTTCCCTGAGCGCGCTTTGTCTGTTACAGCCTTATGGCCTGATTGCCTGGTTATTGGAAACATCGTCGATATTCTTGACCGATGGAGTACATAGCACTTTTTGGTCCTTGACCGAAGAGGGAGAAGCTGACGGTCGGTTAAGACGCGTTTAAAGTTCAGTTGAACATAGATATGATATAAGTACTTCGGTACATGCAATCATTCTTTTACCCAAGTCACTTGGGGCTCTTAAGTTTATTTGAGCCATTTTATAATAAGTGTTCTTCTTCTTAGTCGTTGCAAAGTTTTATTATTATTACTTATCACTCCTTTTTCGACACGAGTGTGCGGTCACTAGCCGGGGAGCCTAATTTCTCTCTCAAAACCGCTAGAGTTTAGTTTGCTAAACTGGCCTGATGAGAAGTACTCTGCCCTCAGGGTAGGAGGTTGAAGCCGTAGGCTGACCCGCTCGAAGTCTTGAGATAGGATGTATCATGTTAAAGCACGACAGAAGCACTTCTTTTTTCTAAGACCAACTTTCGGATTGGCACCGAACACTTGATATTGTTCAGACGTCATGTTTTTACTAACGTTTCTTGGTTTTTCCAAGCTTTTTGGCACTTTTTAACTATTTGTGCTTTTCCAGCATTAGTCTCGCAGTGCAACGCCGGACACCTTTAGGGATTCGGCAAAAACATTCTCAGATATTGCTATATATGCATCGGTTTCGAATTGTGTCTTCGGTCAATAGTTGGGTTGCCTGGCTCCTGCACTTGCTTCCTACGTTCCGTTTTGTTCGGCTAGGCGTGCAAAAGGAGAACCACTGCGATTGTGCTTCCAGCTCACATGGTTAAGCACCTTAGTGGAGAAAAGCCGAAAACTGACTGTCACAATAAGCGTAAACTGGTCAGCGATCCAATGACTATGACGGGCCATTCATAACATTGGCCGAAGTGTTTACGGCTTGACCTCGACTGTCGCCGAACACTACCGGGGGCTATTAACTGGCCTCCCAAACTAAATCCTCGATATTTTGCTCTTACATTAGAGCTGAGGTTTAATGATCATGCTTAGCATGACAACCAAAGAAAGGAACCGATAGCGGGACTATTTTCTTTGGAAGACATTTCTTCTGTTAAATAGTAATATAACTCTCTGCGTACCTTTGTTTATAAAACCGTGTGGCCAGATTGCCTTGTTTGTCGTAAATCTTTGCCCTCATAAAGGCTTTATAAAGTAGGACAAACACTCCTCGGCTACTGGCCAAGGAGGTGGAAGCCGATGGTCGGTCAACAAAGTTTTGTACAATGCGGATCCGAGCATTAATGACGTAAAGTACTTGGATACATAGAGTCATTACACATAATTTGTGATTTTACTATGGATATTGATCCTTAATTCGGACACCCGTGCCCGCATTAAGGCTCGGGGGCTACTGGGCTTTGGGCTTATTATTTACAAATATTAAAGGGGCACATCGATCCCCTGATCTGGTGTTGCCACCCGACCAGTGTCTCGGGGGCTACTGCATTGCTTGTCCAATGCAGAAAATTTTATGTACAATATAGTTTCCGAGGAGATTTTGATCCTCAGGTTGGTCGGCCGCACCCAACCTGAGTCTTGAGGACTGAGCACGCCGCTTTTGTGTCCCGAAGTATTCTGCCGAGCTAGGACTTGATCCTCAGGCCGATTTTGCAAATCAACCTGAGTCTCAGCAGCTACTGGGATCAGCGGTCTTATGTCATCCTTCATGTGCATCTCGGGTTTTAGACCGATACACACCTTGAGGGCTACTGGCTATATATCTCGGCAGAGAATAAATTGCACCAATAAAAAATACTGACAAAAAATCGGCCCAAATTCGGGGTGGTGCACCACCTCGGAAGCAGTCCGGCATAAAGCTCGGGCGCTAGTGGCTGGCTCCATAAAGGGCATTTCCGGCATTAAGCTCGGCTAAACTCCTTCAACTTTTTTGAACCAAGGTGATATGACACCTCGGATATAGTCCGGCGTTGGAGCCTGGATATAGTCCGGCGTTGGAGCCTGGACACATTCCGGCGTTAGAGCTGGGAAGCGGGCTTGGGCGTTGGAGCTCGAGTGCGCAGAAGATGGATAGGCAAAGGAGGAAGAAGGTGTGGGTAAAAAGGTGGATCCTTATCCCCTTATATGGGCGGATGCGACTATGCGCCCCCACCAGCCTGATAAAACTCGCTTGCCTCCCAAGTGCCGTGATAAATGGCGCGGTTGGGTTACCCACGTCCGTATTGATGAGAAACCCGTAAAAAGGGCACACGATCTCTGCTTTGACAAGACGTGCCAAGGAAACCGCCTCGCAAAACATGCTGAGGTGGAAAAGTAAAAACTATTCAAGTAAAGGACTTGGCTGTAGTGTGATGACACACTGCGGAATACGTCAGCAGATTTGATTTGTGTTAATATTATTCTCTCTATGGCAATATGTGGAAGCTTATTTTGCAGAGCCGGACACTACTCTTGGTGTTTACAATCTTCTACGAAGGACTTGGAGGAGGAACCCGCCTTGCAATGCTGAAGACAATTTGCGCGCCGGACTCGTCGTCGTTGAAGCCTGGTTCAGGGGCTACTGAGGGAGTCCTGGATTAGGGGGTGTTCGGGTAGCCGGACTATACCTTCAGCCGGACTCCTGGACTATGAAGATACAAGATTGAAGACTTCGTCCCGTGTCCGGATGGGACTTTCCTTGGCGTGGAAGGCAAGCTTGGCGATGCGGATATTCAAGATCTCCTACCATTGTAACCGACTCTGTGTAACCCTAACCCTATCCGGTGTCTATATAAACTGGAGGGTTTTAGTCCGTAGGACAACAACATCTTCAATACACAATCATACCATAGGCTAGCTTCTAGGGTTTAGCCTCCTTGATCTCGTGGTAGATCTACTCTTGTACTACCCATATCTTCAATATTAATCAAGCAGGAGTAGGGTTTTACCTCCATCGAGAGGGCCCGAACCTGGGTAAAACAAAGTGTCCCCTGTCTCCTGTTACCATCCGACCTAGACGCACAGTTCGGGACCCCCTACACGAGATCCGCCGGTTTTGACACCGACAGGCCCTTGTAGAGGGAAGTAGGGTTTTGCAGAGGTGCCAGAGCTCGAAGCTTAAATTAGAGATAAACATAATTTTGGGAGGTATGCCCTTCATGTCAACGTCACGACCGAGAGTTTTCAATATCTTCCATGCTAAACAAATTAGCGGCGGTTCCCAAGCGCAAATGTAAAGTTTACTCCCCCTCCACCAACAAACACAAGCCATGGCTAGCCGAATCCTCGGGTCCCTGCGTACCAACAAATTTCTGGGGGAGTTTGTTTTATGATTTTGAAATTTTAATCATGGGACTGGGCATCCTGATTACTAGCCCCTCTCGTGCAAGGACAAGTGAATAAATACTCATCATGAGAATAACCCGCTTAGCATGGAAGATATTGACCGCCCCCTGTCACTCCATGAGCGGTACAGGCACACAAAACAGATGATCATTTGAATATTTAGAGGTGGCACATGCAAATTTACTTGGAACGACAGAGTAATACCGCATATAGGTAGATATAGTGGACCCATCTGGAATAACTTTGGTTTAGGGTTTTGGATGCACAAGCAGTATTCCTGCTTAGTATTGGCGAAGGCTAACAAATAGATTGACAAGCGACCAACTAGAGAGCGAAAATGGTCATAATCATGCATTATGAATAATTAACATTGAATACTAGCATGAGTAGTGTCGTGGACTTAACACGGCAGATGCCCTGGCAAAAGGACTTAGGTGTGGAGCCATCGTGACTAGGTTAGCTTGAAGGGGTTAAACGGGACAAAAGACACAGAGAGTTTGCCCAGGTTCGGCCCCTCTCAACGAGGTAAAAGCCTACTCTTGCTTTAGGTTGTATTGCTTGGGTTTCGATTACCAGGGAGCAAATACTCTTGATCTAGTTGTCGATGAGTTGTTTTTTCTGAGTTAACCCGCCGCTGGCTCACCCCTTTATATACAGGTTGATGCCCGGTGGCTTACAGAGTCCCGGCCGGCTCATACAAAACGTGTCCGGCTCGGTAACTAACTAAGCTTGCCTTAGAATACAAGTTAAGCATATGACGGCTCACACTCGTGGGCCTCAAGTCGTCCCCGAGTCTTGGGCCTTCAATAAGCTTGCTCTATGAACCGCCATCTTCATATCTTCTTGGGCCTCTTGATCTTAAGCCGCTAGTGGCATGACCCGGCCCCTCCTGGGTGGGTCATACCCAATAGTTATATCCCCAACAAGTAGGATATAAACACTATGCATGAACATAAATATCGTGAAGGCTATGTTGGTTTTGGATCAACTACATGCGTGAACATGTGCCAAGTCAAGCCACTTGAAACATTCAAAGGAGGATTCCATACTATCATGCTACATCATAACCATTTTAATGCATGTTGACACCCAAGATAAATCATTATCCACTCCTAGCTACTTAAGCATGGCATGAGCAACCATAATCTCTAATTGTCATCATAAACATGTTTAATCATAATATGCTAAATCATGGATACTGAGTTAAAAATATTTACAAAAACAAGTTGAGTTCATACCCACTTTTCCTTGCCACAGTCACTTCATTAAATGTCATCATTATTGCATTTCACTTGCATGACCGAATGATATGAAAATAATAATAGTGCAAGAGTGTAGTGGACTAAGGTGGAATCTGCAAAAAAAATCAAAGGAGAAGATGAGGTAATATGGTCTCTTTGTTAGACCAACGATAACACATATGAGAGCCACCAAAATTTTCATCGTGGTCTTTGTCGGTGTCAAAACCGTCCGATCTCGAGTAGGGGGTCCCGAACTGTGCGTCTGAGGATCGAAGGTAATAGGAGACAAGGGACATGATGTTTACCCAGGTTTGGGCCCTCTTAATGGAGGTAATACCCTACTTCCTGCTTGATTGACTTTGATGAGTATAGGGGTTACAAGAGTTGATCTACCTCGAGATCGTACTGGCTAAACCCTAGATGTCTACCCTATATGATTATGATTGCCTCTACGGACTAAACCCTCTAGTTTATATAGACACTGGAGGGGCCTAGGGTTGTATAGAGTTGGTTTACAGAGAAAGGAATCTTCATATCCGAATGCCAAGCTTTCCATCCACGCAAAGAGAGTCCCATCCGGACACGGGGGAAGGCCTTCTATCTTGTATCTTCATGACCCGTCAATCTGGCCCATGTCACATAGCCCGGACGCCCAGGAACCCCCTAATCCAGGACTCCCTCAGTAGCCCCTGAACCAGGCTTCAATGATGATGTGTCCGGCACGCAGATTGTCTTCGACATTGCAAGGCGGGTTCCTCCTCCGAATACTCCAAAGTAGCTGAACAAAAGATCTATATCCGGCTCTGTATAATCAGTTACAACCCTGAACCACAAGGGTGAAATACCTAAACAAAATAAGTCATGTCTACTGACAGCTTTTTCAGCGAGACATTATGTTTTGGCCTTATTATTATTTCAAACCATTTTTTAGCCTCCCGCTTAGTCTTTCGAGGCGTGGTCTTCATTGACACGTCTTGTTAAAGCAGAGATCGTGTCCCCTTATTGCGGGATTCTCATCAATACGGGCTTGGGTAATCCAACCGTGCTGTTTGCACGACCCCTTGGGATTAGGCAAGTTTTAAGGCCCGTGGGAGCGCACTTGATATTCACTGACTTTATAAGAGGATAAGGATCCATCTTTCTACCCCACGCCTTCTTCTTCCCTAGCCCATCCGCCCTCGAGCTCCAGCGCCCAAGATTCAATATTTTCCGCTCCCACCAAACACTCCAGCGATGTCCGGATTCGGCTCTCAAGGCAAGTGGGTGGCTTCCTTCGTAACGGAGAAGGACATCGAAGAGCTCCGGAGGCGAGGTACTTGACAGCGGAAATCAGATAGATGCTCCTTGCCAAAGAGCAAGTTATCCCCACTCCAGAACCCGGTGAGAGGGTTGTGTTCCTCCCTCATTTTCTCTGCGGACTGGGGTTTCCCCTCCACCCCTTTGTTCGAGGTCTCACGTTAGTCTAGATTTCCATGATCTAGCCCCGAACTCCATCCTCCACATCTCGGCATTCATCGTCGTGTGTGAAGCATTCCTCCGCATCCCCCCACACTTCGGCCTGTGGCTCAAGGCTTTCAACGTGAAGCCAAAGGTGGTCGACGGAGAGCACGCTGATTGCGACAGCGCCATGGTGAGCAAACTCCCCAACATCACCTGGCCCATAGGGGCTTTTGTGGAGACCGTCAGGACATGGCAGCAGGAGTGGTTCTACATCACCGAACCCCGCGGCACCAAGTGGGCAGCCGCTCCTACTTTCAGATCCAGACCCCCATTGTGGCTCGCATCGTGGACCGACAAGGGTCTGGACTAGGGATCATCCGCGAGGTGTTGAGGCTGCAAAAGCGCATCAAAAGAATCATTGAGAAGGGCACCAGCCTCATTGACGTGGTCCAGGTGATACTCATCCGCCGAACCCTTCCCTGCCAACGTCGGTGTCTCCGCATGTGGGAGTTCAATCCGGAAGGGCCGCGGACCCTGCAGTGGTTGTTTGGCACGTCGCACGAGGCAATCTGGAAGCTGCTCTTCAAGACTCAAAAGTCGTGGCCATAGACGTCCAAAGACATCGGCCTTGACTGCAATCATCCGACATCCCCGGTAAGTGCCATATGTCCGAACACAACTCAATTCCTCAATAAAAAAGGGGCATACTGAGACCTTCGTCTTATAACAGGGCTGGACAAAGAAGGTGGAGCGGATCAGGTGTCCGGCTCCACTCCCCGAAAACCCAGCTGATCCTCTATTAATGAAGATGCTGGTTCCGGCGCCCTATCAGGTGCCAGAAAAAAGGCCAAGAAAAAGAGCAAGGAGGCCAAAGGTTGCCTCCGCCAAAAGGGTACTTCGGACGCAGTGTTCGGAGATACCAAAACTCACTCCTTCGATGACGAAGATGAAGAAGAGGAGGAGGAGGCAGGGAACAATTCTCCCCCTAAGGGGATAGGGAAGAGAAGGGCGGCCTCTATAGATCCAGAAGTGGAGGCGCCCAAGAGGGGGAAGATATCCCTCCCGGATGGCTCGGATTCAGATGCTGACGACATCCCTGAGTGGCGCCCCAGGCCGAAGCCCCTTGCTGCATCGTAAGTATACGAGGGTGCCTTTCATATGCCCAATCTTTATGATTGTAATTTAACACGTTATATGGTGTAGTCCGGCCCGCGATCTCCCCCAACAATCATCAGAGGGGAATTCTTTGGACCCGAAGATGATGGAGAGTGAGTTGCCCTTGCAAGACTCCCCGCCTATCGCCACGGACGACACCGAAGTGTTGTCCCGAAGGGCCTCTTCGGGCCACAGGGTGGTATGGGAGTCCGTCGAAGCGGCGCCAGAGGGTAACACCTTGGCCGCCAAAAACACGGGGGGAGCAATCCCCATGGAGACTAATGGCGGGGGTCTTGACCAGTCCGACCCCCAGCCAAACACTATTCCGGAAACCCAAGTGGCTCCGGAATCGAATAGGCGACCCCCTGCAAGGGAGGGGGAGTGCCAACTTTCGCGGCAACCTTCACTTATTTGGAGGAGCTGAACACACTGATGGAGGCACTACAACATGCTTCCATCATGGAGGAGCACCGCACCCTGATGGGTGTGGTGATTGAAAAGGTTCAGTCCGCCAAGAGCGGGCTGAACGAGGCCGTCACTAGCCTGCTAACATGCTTGGAGTTATGCGATGTAATATTCCTGACCGCTTTTCATATGAAAAAGATGCCTGTGTATAGATAGTAGCCCCTGGGACTCTGGTCGTCTTTTGAAAAAAAGGCGAACAGAGGGTCGATAATATTCGCAGGAAATAATGTACTTTTATATGTTGAGAGGCAGGCTTCACTATTAGCGACAACCGCCCAGGCCGCCGAAGTATCTGATCTCAAGCGTAAGCTGGTGCTAGCCGATGAGGATCTCGTCCGTATCAACAAGAAATTTGATGAAGCCCAAGGTATGTTTCCGAATATTCCGTTCATGCGTGTATTAATATGCAGATCTTGAGTCAAAGCTCATGCGCTGCTTATGTGTATGATTGCAGGCAGTGCTACTGCGGTCGAGGCCCTTAGGGGTGAGCTTGCCCAGGCCAAGGAGGAGGCGAGGGTGAACAAAGCGGCCGCTGATAAAGCGGCTGAGGAGCTGAAGTCCGAGCGGGTCGTCCACTGCCAATATGAGGAGCGGGTGACCGAAGTGGAGCAGGCGCTCAAGGATGCCACCAACAAGTGCGAGTCCTTAGAGGAGAAGAATAAGGCCCAGGCGACCAACCTTGCCAAGACCCTTAAAGAGGCCGAGGAAGCACGGCCCGAATCCCAAGTGGCACGCGAGGAGATCAATTAGGCCGGACAAATAGCGGCTGGTAAGCCTTTTCTTTTACAGAGTAAATTTAGCAATCAAAAGTATGTCTTGCTTACTCGACTGTGGAATACTCCAGATGTCTTTGTAGATCTTCCAAAGAGTGCCGCCGACGCTGCGCAGTTCTTCCGGGCCCAAGAGGGGCACACGACGGAGAAGCTATTCTGGTCACAGTTCGCAGCGCAGGAGCGCCTAGCGCTGTTGAATGAGTAGATGGCGCAGTGGTCTGAGCTGCATAGGATGTTTGGATTGGCCATGAGGGACGTCATAGTCCGGCCGTAGCCGGCCGGACCTGTCCCCGGCAACTATTTTGGCCTAGTGCAGCGACTTGTTGATGCGCTGCCCCGTATTTACGCGGTCAAGCGATCGTCATGTATAGAAGGTGCACGGCTGGCCTTTGCCCATGTCAAGATGCACAGGGCAAAAATGAAGGCCGACATCGTGGCAGTTGAGGGCCCGCCCAGAGGCAAGGATCATCGCACGCCGGAGAGCTATTTTGAAGACGTCCTGGAGGGTGCCCGCTTAATCGAGGGCCAATGCTTGAAGGACATCATATTCGACTGAATGTATCTGAACTGCTCATGCATTGTATGGGCCGAAGTTTTGTAATATATTTATGTTGTTTATTTTAAAGCATTTTCCCTCCTGTGTGGCCGTTTTTATCCCTGAGAGTTTGCCAGTCGTCGGCTTCAGCCCCCATGTAGATACTACGGGGGTGTTCGGGCTAGCACATAACCACACTTGACCCAACGTCTTGGTTCGTGAAGGAGGTGTTAGTGCGGTGAACCAGGAAATCAGACTATGCGGCTTTATTACTCTCACTTAGCCATAGGAGTTTGACAATGGGACTGTGACATAGCCCCTAGTGCGTGTGCGGCTATCTGAACTTGGATGCCTTAAGCACGTGACTGGAAAGAGCCAGTCCTTCGTGTAATATGGGAGAAATCACTAGAGATTTAGAAGGTCGCCGAATTGCTGACCAGCTCTCGCCGCATCATGACAGTCAGTTTTCGGCTTTCTCTAATGAGGTATTTGATCGGACGAACCAGAAACACAATCGCAGTAGTTCTCCCTTTACTACCTTAGCCGAACAAGCGGAACATAAGGTGGTAATAACAGGAGCCGGGCAACCCAACTATTGACCAAAGACATGATTCGGAACCGATGTATATAGTGCCATGTTCAGGACGCCGAAGCATACTATAGAAGTGTTTGGACTTATTTTGTTTGAAAAATATACGTGGCCGGATAAAGCCCATGGCGATTTGAACCGTGCTGAGGTATATACAACAATCTGACGTGAAGAGGGAATATGGATTAGGAAATAAGCCAATACTGAACAGGGTTGGGTGAAACTGTTTCCATTATAGTCTGATTGATATGTCAAAACATATTTTTACAGAGGATGCGATAAGCATCTGGGCTATTTTACATGTCGGGCACAAGGGAAAGCAGTCTACAGGTCCTAAAAAGAGGAAGATGATCTTGACGATCCTTTGGATACTCTGCCACACATCTCTGCTGCTTCTCGCCTTGGTGTATGATCCTTTGAGAGGATAAACGATTGAGCATATATAAGAGGCCTGGAAGAAGGGCCCTTGGTGTCGGTGTCAAAACTGGCGGATCTCGGGTAGGGGGTCCTGAACTGTGCGTCTAAGGCTGATGGTAACAGGAGGCGGGGGACACAATGTTTACCCAGGTTCGGGCCCTCTTGATGGAGGTAATACCCTACTTCCTGCTTGATTGATCTTGATGATATGAGTATTACAAGAGTTGATCTACCATGAGATCGTAGAGGCTAAACCCTAGAAGCTAGCCTATGATTATGGTTGTTGTTGTCCTAAGGAATAAACCCTCTGGTTTATATAGACACCGGAGGGGGCTAGGGTTACACAGAGTCGGTTACAGAGAAGGAGATCTACATATCTGAATCACCAAGCTTGCCTTCCACGCAAAGGAGAGTCCCACCCTGACAAGGGACAAAGCCTTCAATCTTGTATCTTCATAGTCCAACAGTCCGGCGAAAGTATATAGTCTGGCTGTCCGAGGACCCCCTAATCCAGGACTCCCTCAGTAGCCCCTGAACCAAGCTTCAATGACGATGAGTCCGGCGCGCAGATTGTCTTCGGCATTGCAAGGCAGGTTCCTTCTCCGAATACTCCATGGAAGATTTTGAACACAAGGATTGTGTCCGGCTTTGTAAAAAAATTCCACATACCACCGTAGAGAGTATAATATTCCACAAATATAATCTGCTGACAACTTTTCATAACGTGACATCTGCCATGGTCTGGTCATTACGAACCGTTTTTCCCAGCCTGCCACGGCACGTGTCGCGAGGCGGTTTTATTGGCACATCTCGTCGAAGTAGAGATCGTGTTCCCCTTATCACGGGATTCTCATCAATATGGGTGTGGGTAACCCAATCATGCTTGTTAGTATAACTCCTCGATTTTAGGCAAGTTCCAAACGGCCACATGGAGGACGCTTGATATTCACCCTCTTTATAAAGGGGCCAAGGCCTATCCTTTTCTTCTCGCGCTCGATCCTTCCCCTCCCCCACCTCGAGTTCCAACACCCAACGCTCAGGCTAAGCGCTTCGGACCTTCAACCATGTCCACATCCAACCTTCAAGGTCGGTGGATGGCCTCCTCTGTCACAGAGGAGGACATCAAGAAGCTAAGGGAGGCCAGGTATCTTACCGCCGAAATCTCGCACAGGCTGCCTGCTCAAAGGCAGGTCATCCCCACTCCCGAACCTAACGAGAGTGTCGTATTTGTTTCCCACTTCCTCTGAGGGCTAGGCTTTACTCTTGATCCCTTTGTAAGAGGGCTTATGTTCTATTACGGGCTCGATTTCCATGATCTAGCTCCAGATTCCATCCTTCACATCTCGTCGTTTAACGTCGTGTGTGAGGCCTTCCTCCGCATCACCCCACTCTTTGGCTTATGGCTCAACACCTTCAATGTGAAACCGAAGACGACCGATGGGCGACACGCAGAATAAGGAGGTGCCATAATAAGCAAAGGCGCCGATGCTCTATGGCCAAAGGGTTTCGTCCCGGAGGTGTCCAACTTATGGCAGCGGGAGTGGTTTTACATCACAGCTCCCTGAAGTACAAAGTGGGCAGCTGCCCCCGCCTTCCGCTCGGGTCCCCCGCCGCAACTGGTGTCATGGGTCAACAAGGGGCTGGACTGGGGGCCAGTTAATGACGTGCTAACATTACAAAGTCGCATCCGAGATCTCCTCAAGAGGGATGTCAGTCTTGTCAAGGTAATGCAAGTTATGCTAGTTCGTCAAGTCCTGCCATGCCAATGTCGATCTCTCCGTATGTGGGAGTTCAACCCGGAAGGACCGCGAACTATTCAGCAATTCTTCGGCGTGACGCTCGAAGAGATGTATGGATTGTTCTTAGGATCACGAATAAAGTGTTCAGACACCACCGAGGATGCGGGTCTCAACTGCAACCGTTTAGATATCCACGTAAGTAATTCTGTGACCGAACATGATGTCCTTTTATTTGTCATGACATCATTCTGAAAAAATCGCTCTCGGCCAGGACTGGATAAGAAAGGCGGAGATGATCAGGTGTTTGGCCCCCCTTCCCGAAGGCTCATCGGATCCTGTACTAGCCAGGATGCTTGAGCACGCACCTTATCAAGTACCATCAGGGGAAGATAAAGGGAGGAATAAAGAAGCCGAAAGCGGGCTTCACACGTTACTCATCCAAACTGGGGGAATTAGTGTTTCTGCAAAGGAGGATAATCAGGGAGAAGAATCTAGAATCCCCTCTCCCCAAGGAAGGAAAAGGACCGCCTCTGAAGACTTGGAAACGAAGGTTTCCAAACTAGGGAAGAAACCTACGCCAGGGGGCCCTGCCCCGGAGGGGGTCCTTACCGCACAGTGCCCGCAAGGGGGCCAGCCCTCCACCGAGCTGTAAGTGAACAAGAGTACTTTGGTAAATATATCCTGCTTTATCTCCAAGGACAATAACCGAGACATATATCTTGCAGTCCGGCTCATAGCCCTTCTCAACAGAGTTCATCTTCGGGGGATCTTCTTCCGGAGATGATGGAGAGAGGAAAGCCTCCCCCTGTCTCCCCGCCTCCTGGGGCGGATGACCCTGAGATGTCATCACAGAGGATTTCTCCTGATCCGCCAAGGCCAGAAGGTAACCCTTCGGCCACCCAAAGTCCGGAGTATTCGGCTCCTAAGGAGAGCAATAGAAAGAGTCTGGGATTGTCCGGTGCACAACCGGACGCACTGATGGGTCTTTTGGAGCAAGCGGCTATCTCATAGGCGCATCGTACTTTAATGGCTACGGTGGTTGAGAGGATTTCATCCGCCAAAAGTGGGTTGCATGAAGCTTTTACGAGCCTGCTAAGAGGCTTTAAGGTACGCAAAGTAATATATAATTTTTTTTATGGTACCGCACACGCTAGGTGTGCTCTATACAGATATTAGCCCCTGAGACTCTGGTTGCTGTCCAGAGGCGGCAAATAGAGTATCATAGTCCCAGGTAATGACCATGCTGCTTTCATGTGCATGCGGCTGAGGGTTCGATGGCTGGCCGAACTGCTGAGTTTGCCGGACTGAGGCGGCAGCTTGACGCGGCAGATGCCGACATTGCGCTTGTGAACAAGCGGCTTGACGAGGCACAGGGTATGTATTTTCGGGTGGTCAACAAATATTAAGAGGAGCATGATGCTAGTATCTATAATATGCTGTGACTGCAGATGGAGATGCCGTCGTGGAGACCCTTCGGGCGGAACTTGCCCGAGCCAAGGAACAAGCCAGGAGAATTGATGTGGCCGCCCTAAAGGCGGCCGAAGATTTAAGAGCCGAACAGGATGCTCATCGCCAGAGCAAAGATAAAATAGCCAAGATGGCTGTTGAGCTGAAAGATGCCGCCGGCCGATATGAGCTTCTTGAAAAAGGAAAGCCAAGCGAAAGCGGCTGACCTGAAGAAAGCCGTGGAAGCAGCCAAGGAAACCCGCTCTAAAATTAGAGTGGCGAAGGAGGAGCTCCGTCAAGCCGGAGATATCACGACTGGGAAGCCCTTTTTGTTGCGGACGAAGTTCGGAGATCCGAGGTATGCCCCTCTGGATCAATTATGGAGTGCTACAGACGCGTACTTGGACTTGGCAATGAGTGCTGCTGATGCGACTGAGTTTTTCAAAGATCAGAAAGATCATAAAGTGGAAAGATTGTTCTAGTCACAGTTCAGTGCTCCAACGCGTCCGCTGCTGTTAAGTGAACAAATGGCCGAGTGGGCCGAGCTCCATAGGTTGTCCGGACTTGCCATGAGGTCTGTCGTGGATCATCTTTGGCCGAAGGGACCAAGGCCGAATAGTTATTTTGGTTTAGTGCAACGATTCCTTGGTGTTGTGCCGCATATCGATGTTGTAAAGAGGTCGGCGTGCATAGAGGGTGCGCGGATGGCTCTTGCCCATGTTAAGACATATTGGGCAGAGATGGAGGCCACCGCTATTGCAACCCGGGATCCGGCCGTAGGCCAGGTCTTGGCTGAGCACTATTTTGAAGAAGTCCTAGAAGGCGCTCGTTTAATAGAGGCTCAGTGCTCGAAGAGTATCATGTTCGAGTGACATGTATCCCAATTGTAAAAACAATGCTATTTGGAATATAAAGGTTGTATTTATACTTTTGCCTGAAAGTATTATGATGCCTCTTGTGCGGCCGTTTATGTATGTATATAACCTAAAAGTTTGTAGTCGTCGGCTTTAGCCCCCACGCACATAATGCGGGGGTGTTCGGAAAAGCGCGTATTCACACTTGACCCAACGTCTTGGTCCATTAAGGAGGTGATAGCGCGGCGAACAAGGCAATCGGACTATATAGCTTTAACACTTTCACTTAGCCATAGGAGTTTGACGGTGGGGCTACTATATAGCCCCTGGTACTTCCGCGCTCATCCGAATACGGTGCGCGTACATACATGACCGGGAAACCGATCCTTCGTTAATGCAGAGGAATCGCTAATATTCCGCTAGGTTGTCGAGTGGTTGACCAGTCTCGCGCTTTATCATGACAGTCAGTTTTCGGCTTTCTCTACTAAGGTGCTCATCCGGATGAACCAGGGCACAATCGCAGTAGTTCTCCCGGTGCCACCTTAGTCGATAGAGTGGAACGTAAGGTAGAAAAACACGGGAGACGGGCAAACCCAACTATTGACCAAAGACATGATTCGGAGCTGATGCATATAAGGCCAAACTCGCGACGCCGAACACTTCCTAAGGTATTCGGACTTTACAACATATACTGGGCTGAGTAACGCCCTCGATAATGAGCCCTAATTTTCCAAGTACTTGCATTAGTCTGACGTGAGGAAATGCCAAATAACGCCAGCATCCCTTTCGGTTGTGTTGAGTATTCAGAGGGAGTGAAGCAACAAGAGACAGTAAAAAAGGTTTACACAGGGTCTTAATCTAATAAGAAGCCTTTGAGCGGGGTCCTGCTGCACGTCTGCGCCTATGTCTCCGTTGTGCCGTATCCTGGAAGGGTGTAGCACGATGATCATCTGTAAAAGAGAAAAACTCAGGTGAAAGTCTTCGTGCGAAAAATTGGTTATTCTTAATGAATCATTAAAATGCAATCTAAATAGCGTCAAGCCGAACTATAGCCCTTTTTACATGCGGGAAGCCCCTAGCACCACCTATGGGGGTATATCCATTGACCCAATCTCAGGTTTATCTGAGTTGTTACAGCTAGTGGTGCGCCGGACTCGTCTAACCATGTCCGCGGTCTTGACGACCGATCATTTCTTCTAGTTGGAGAGGCCGTTCAGTGATTGGCTGCTAGAGCCGCCACATATTCCCCCGTACGTGAGGAACGCTCTGTGTTTCCGCTAACTATGATGATGCCACGTGGACCAGGCATCTTAAGCTTAAGATAAGCGTAATGTGGTACTGCATTAAAACGAGCGAAGGCCGTTCTTCCGAGTAGTGCGTGATGGCCGCTTCAGAATGGAGCGATGTCAAAGGTTAATTCTTCGCTTCAGAAGTTGTCAGGAGAACCGAATACAACCTCTAGTACTAGAGAGCCCGTGCAGTGGGCCTCTGGGCCTGTTATTACTCCTTTAAAGGTAGTATTACTTTGGCTAATTCTTGTCGGGTCTATCCCCATTTTGCGGACGGTGTCTTGATATATCAGATTAAGACTACTGCCACCATCCATAAGGACTCGGGTGAGATGGTATCCGTCAATTATTGGGTCTAGCACCAAGGCAGCCGATCATCCGTGTCGGATACTAGTCGGGTGATCCCTGCGATCAAAAGTGATCGGGCAGGCCGACCAAGGGTTGAACTTCGGGGTGACGGGCTCCATGGCGTATACGTCCCGGGGTGCGCACTGGCGCCTCCTCTTCGGTATGTGAGTTGCGTAAATCATGTTCACTGTTTTGACCTCTGGTGGGAATTTTTTTTGTCCCCCAGTGTTCGGCTGGCGAGGCTCATCCTCGTCTTCGCTTGGTGTCTCCCTCCCCTTGTGCTCGGCGTTTAGCTTGCCGGCTTGCTTGAAGAACCAGCATTCTCTGTTGGTGTTATTTGCAAGTTTATCGGAGGTGCCATGAATCTGACATAATCTGTCTAGAATCTTGTTTAGGCTGGACGGTCCATCCCTGCTACCTTTAAATGGCTTTATCCATTGACCGGGTCGAGAGCCCCTGAATCCGGCGTTTACCGCCGTGTTGTCTGGGCTGTCTTCGTTGTTTCGACGCTTGCTTTTATTGCGTCGTGGTTTCCCGTTGCCATCCCTGACTTCGGATGTGCCTGGGTTGTTGGTGCCGCTACGGGCCAGCCAACAGTCTTCGCCCGTGCAAAAGAGGGTCATAAGGCTTGTTAGGGCTGTCATTGTCCTCGGTTTTTCCTGGCCGAGGTGTCTGGCGAGCCATTCATCCCGGACACTGTGCTTGAAAGCCGCTAAGGCTTCGGCATCCGGGCAGTCGACGATTTGGTTCTTCTTCGTGAGAAATCTGTTCCAAAGCTTTCGGGTTGACTCTCCGGACTGTTGAATTATGTGACTTAAATCGTCTACGTCCGGAGGCAAACATAGGTCCCTTGAAAATGGCCCTAAAAGCATCCTCAAGCTCCTCCCAGCTTCCAGTTGAGATTTCGGGGAGGCTTTTCAGCCAGTGCCGAGCTGGTCCTTTCAACTTGAGGGGCAGGTATTTGATGGCGTGGAGATCCTCTCCGCGAGCCATGTGGATGTGAAGGATAAAGTCCTCAATCCATACCCCAGGGTCTGTCGTTCCGTCGTATGCCTCTATGTTCATGGGTTTGAATCCCTCTGGAAATTCATGATCCAGCACCTCATCGGTGAAGCATAGGGGGTGCATGGCACCCCTATATTTTGATGTATCATGGCATTCTTCGGACGGTTGTAGCGTTTGGTTTTGATTCTGAGCTGTTATTCGGTCAGTATAGTCGTTTGGGCGGCCATGATTCTGTGCCGGAGCGCTCTTCCTAGATCCGTAGATGGACCTAGCCATACCAACTTTTTTGTGCAGGTCTTCATGTAAATCGTGCGCTGACTTGTGTGCGACGTTGTTAGCCGCCCTGTCGCGGCCACTGGGTGGCCGATCCGGCTGATCGGCCGTTTTATTTTTCGGCTGGATGGGCTCTAAAGCCTCGTCGTCGAATTCGGGCAGCAGCTTGCGCTTTGGATAGCTCTTTGTGTGGCGACTGCTGCCGTACTTTTCTTCAATGTCAAGCACTTTGTTCCATCTACTATTGAGCGTATTCTGCGCGGCCTTAAGCCTTTGCTTCTGCTTCTTCAGGCTCCTCGTCGTGGCAATAAGCCTTCTATGGAGGTTCTCTTGTTCCAAGTGCCTTTCCGGGATGATGTGTGCATCATCGTCCGGACTGTTCTCCTCTCCGGAGACAGGTTGATGAGCTTTACCCTCGGCGTCGCCGTGATCGGACAGCGGCTCCATACTATGTTCGCCGTCCGCTGGCTCATCCTGCTCCATCATTGGGTCCATGTGGTCGTCGTTTCCTTTGGAGTCGACCGGGGTATTATTCTTTCTTGCGCCGTTATCGCTGTTTTTGTTGAGGCGGGATTTGGAGCGGCGCCTACGTCGTCGCTTTGGTTGCTTCTCGAGGGGACTATCCTTCGCTGCATCCTTTCGTTCCTCGTTGTTGTTTTCTTTGGGTGTATCCACCATGTAAATATCGTGTGATGAAGTGGTTGTCCAGCGCCCTGTGGGCGGTGGTTTGATACGTCTCCGTCGTATCTACTTTTCCAAACACTTTTGCCCTTGTTTTGGACTCTAACTTGTATGATTTGAATGGAACTAACCCGGACTGACGTTGTTTTCAGCAGAATTGCCATGATGTTGTTTTATGTGCAGAAAACAAAAGTTCTCGGAATGACCTGAAACTCCACGGAATATCTTACAATAAATAATAAAAAATACTCGCCAAAGATGAAGACCAGGGGGCCCACACCCTTGCCACGAGGGTGGGGGGCGCGCGCCCCCTACCTCGTGGGCCCCCTGGAGACCTCCTGACTCCAACTCCAACTCTATATAACTGCTTTCGGGGAGAAAAAAATAGGAGAGAAGAAACCATCGCGTTTTACGATACGGAGCCGCCGCCAAGCCCTAAAACCTCTCGGGAGGGCTGATCTGGAGTCCGTCGGGGCTCCGAAGAGGGGGATTCGTCGCCGTCATCATCATCAACCATCCTCCATCACCAATTTCATGATGCTCACCGCCGTGCGTGAGTAATTCCATCGTAGGCTTGCTGGACGGTGATGGGTTGGATGAGATTTATCATGTAATCGAGTTAGTTTTGTTAGAGTTTGATCCCTAGTATCCACTATGTTTTGAGATTGATGTTGCTATGACTTTGCTATGCTTAATGCTTGTCATTAGGGCCCGAGTGCCATGATTTCAGATCTGAACCTATTATGTTTTCATCAATATATGAGAGTTCTTGATCCTATCTTGCAAGTCTATAGTCACCTATTATGTGTTATGATCCGTTAACCCCGAAGTGACAATAATCGGGATACTTACCGGTGATGACCGTAGTTTGAGGAGTTCATGTATTCACTATGTGCTAATGCTTTGTTCCGGTTCTCTATTAAAAGGAGGCCTTAATATCCCTTAGTTTCCATTAGGACCCCGCTGCCACGGGAGGGTAGGACAAAAGATGTCATGCAAGTTCTTTTCCATAAGCATGTATGACTATATTCGGAATACATGCCTACATTACATTGATGAATTGGACCTAGTTCTGTGTCACCCTATGTTATGACTGTTACATGATGAACCGCATCCGGCATAATTATCCATCATTGATCCGATGCCTACGAGCTTTCCATATACTGGTTTATGCTTATTTACTTTCCGGTTGCTATTGTTACAATCACTACAAAATACTAAAAACATTGCTTTGCTTTCGTTACTCTTTTGTTACCGTTACCATCACTATCATATTACTTTGCTACTAAACACTTTGCTGCAGATACTAAGTTTCCAGGTGTGGTTGAATTGACAACTCAGCTGCTAATACTTGAGAATATTCTTTGGCTCCCCTTGTGTCGAATCAATAAATTTGGGTTGAATACTCTACCCTCAAAAGCTGTTGCGATCCCCTATAGTTGTGGGTTATCAAGACTAATTTGTGGCGCCGTTGCCGGGGAGCATAGCTCTATTCTTTGAGTCACTTGGGATTTATATCTGCTAGACACTATGAAGAATTTGAAAGACGCTAAGACAACAATTTATCCCTCAACTACGAGGGGAGGTAAGGAACTGCCATCTAGCTCTGCACTTGATTCTCCTTCTGTTATGAGTAAGCTTGCGACACCTAAACCTGCTTCTGCTATTCGTTCTGATATGTCGCATGTTATTTATGATGCTACTTCTGCTATACATGATACTTATGATGAAACTACCTCTATGTCTGATACTACTATGCCACTTAGTGATTTTCTCGAGGAACGACTTGCTAGGGCTAGAGAGATTGAAAATATTGAATCTGATTATGAAGATGAAAGTCATGATGAAGAATCACTTGTTGTTCCTGAGGGTTATTTATTTGATCAAGAAGCTTCTTTAGCCATTTTAGCTTGCAAAGATAGATATGAACTCAAAAGGTTATTAGCTAAATGGAATAAGCAATATCTAAATGCTAGGATGAGACCTGGCCCTGCTTTTTCTACTTCACCTATCTGTGTTACTGATAAGGATTATGAATTCTCTGTTGATCCTGATATAATTACTTTGGTTGAATCTGATCCTTTTCATGGCTATGAATCTGAAACTGTTGTGGCACATCTTACTAAATTAAATGATATAGCTACCCTGTTCACTAATGATGAGAGATCTCGCTACTTTTATATCCTTAAAATATTTTCGTTCTCATTAAAGGGTGATGCTAAGATATGGTTTAATTCTCTTGATCCTGGTTGTGTGCGTAGTCCCCAGGATATGATTTACTACTTCTCTGCTAAATATTTGCCTGCTCATAAGAAACAAGCTGCTTTAAAGGAAATGTACAACTTTGTGCAAATTAAAGAAGAAAGTCTCCCACAAGCTTGGGGAGGCTTCTCAAGTTACTTAATGCTTTGCCTGATCATCCTCTTAAGAAAAATGAAATACTTGATATCTTTTACAATGGACTAACCGATGCTTCCAGAGATTACCTAGATAGTTGTGTTGGTTCTCTTTTTAGGGAAACAACACCGGATGAAGCTGAAATCTTATTGAATAATATGTTGACAAATGAAAATAATTGGGCACCTCCTGAGCCAGCTCCTACTCCAATTAATGATCCTATTCCTAAACCAACTCCGAAGAAGAGAGGTGTTCTATTTCTTAGTCCCGAAGATATGCAAGAGGCAAATAAATCTATGAAAGAAAAAGGTATTAAAGCTGAAGATGTTAAGAATTTACCTCCTATTGAAGAAATACATGGTCTTAATTTACCGCCTATTGAATAAACATATGATCTTGATCCTTTACTTATTGAAGAACCTCCAGACCTCGATAACCCGACATAGGTAGTAAAGGTAAATTCTCTCTATAGATATGATAAAGCTGAAATCCCTCCTGCTAAAATTGCTAGTCAATGCTTGGATAAGTTTGATAATTTTATGTTTAAGCAAGAAGACTTCAATGCTTATTTTGGTAGACAATTAAAAGAAGATGCTGATATGATTAAATACTTGGGTGACTATATGGCTAATATTAGAGGTGAACTTAAACTTGTTAGCAAACAGGCTTCTATGGTTACCACTCAAGTAGAACAAGTACTTAAAGCTCAAAAGGAATTGCTCAATGAGATGAATAGTAAGAAAAATAATTATGCTGTTAAAGTGGCTACTAGAACTGGTAGAATGACTCAGGAACCTTTGTATCCTGAAGGCCACCCTAAGAGAATTGAACAAGATTCTCAGAGAAATAATATTAATGCACCTAGTTCTTCTAAAAGGAAGAAAAAGAAAAATGATAGAAGTGTGCAAACTTCTAGTGAACCTATTGCTGAACCACCTGATAATCCAAATGATATCTCTATGTCTGATGCTGAAACACAAGCTGGCAATGAACATGAACCTAATGAAAATGTTAATGATGATGTTCATAATGATGCTCAACCTAGTAATGATAATGATGTAGAAATTGATCCTGCTGTTGATCTTGATAACCCACAATCAAAGAATCAACGTTATGATAAGAAAGACTTTGTTGCTAGGAAACATGGTAAAGAAAGAGAGCCCTGGGTTCAGAAACCCATGCCTTTTCCTCCCAAACCATCCAAGAAAAAGGATGGTGAGGATTTTGAGCGCTTTGCTAAAATGATTAGACCTATATTTTTGCGTATGCGATTGACTGATATGCTCAAAATGAATCCTTATGCTAAGTACATGAAAGATATTGTTACAAATAAAAGAAAGATACCGGTAGCTGAAATTTCCACCATGCTTGCTAATTATACTTCTAATGGTGGAATACCAAAGAAACTTGGGGATCCAGGAGTACCTACTATACCATGCTCCATTAAAAGAAACTATGTTAAAACTGCTTTATATGATCTTGGAGCCGGTGTTAGTGTTATGCCTCTCTCTTTATATCGTAGACTTGACTTGAATAAGTTGACACCTACTGAAATATCTTTGCAAATGGCTGATAAATCAACTGCTATACCTGTCGGTATTTGTGACGACGTGCCTGTTGTGGTTGCAAACGTTACTATTTTAACGGACTTTGTTATTCTTGATATTCCCGAGGACGATAGTATGTCTATTATTCTTGGAAGACCTTTTCTTAATACTGCAGGGGCAGTTATTGATTGCAACAAAGGCAATGTCACTTTTCATGTTAATGCTGATGAGCATACGGTACACTTTCCGAGGAAAGAACCTCAAGTTCATAGTATCAATTCTATCGGAAAAAATCCATCGATTATATTTGGAGGTTTTGAATTTCCTCTTCCTACTGTCAAAAAGAAATATGATATACTTATTTGGGGATGTGCATATCCCCGTTGAGGTAACCTAGTGTTATTCGAAATTTCTCCGGTTTCATGTTAATCGGAATGAGTTTGTTAACAAGACTTGATCAACCTTGTTAGTGGATTCCTTTTGATGAGCATGAGATGGATGAAACTAGAAGCACAACCTTCTGTACCCTCTCTATACTTTCTGTTATTTAGTTGAAATAAAGTGAAAATAAATAATTTTCTGTCTGTTATCTGATTATCCGTGCAATATAAAAATATCTCGAAAATAAAAGTTCTCCAAATGCCCTGAAAATTAAATATGATTTTTATAGAATATTTGAGGATTTATGGAACAAAGAACACACCAGGGGGCCACCACCTTGCCACGAGGGTGGAGGGCGCGCCCACCCCCCTAGCGCACGCCCCCCTGCCTCGTGGGCCCACGGTGGCCCTCCTCCACTTATTCTTTCACCCACACACTCCTTCTTCCTCCCCCAAACACGAAAAACCAGCTCAAACCCGAGTCCAAGCTCATTTTGCTGCCATTTTCGATCTCCTTGCTCAAAGCACCTCTCACAAAACTGCTTGGGGAGATTGTTCCTTGGTATGTGGCTCCTACATTGGTCCAATTAGTTTTTATTCTAGTGCTTTATTCATTGCAATTTTTTGCTGCTTAGGTGACCCTGTTCTTGAGCTTTCATGTCAAATTTATATGGTCAAAAGTAGTTTTGATGCATGATATAGGCCCTAGGCACTTGTAGGAGTAGTTGCTATCAATATTATTGAGTTTGGTTTGCTTTTATTTTGAAGTTACTGAAAATTTCAGAATTTTTTAGAAAATGATGAGGAGATTATTGAGGGGCTCATCGAGCCAAAGCTCGAAGGAAAAGGCACCGAAGCCTGAGTAGAATTTGCCGCGCACCACAGAGGTTCAGGCGTGTGAATGGCCTTCCGAGGATTTCTTAAGAGCAGCCGGGATTTATGAAGATTTTTATGAGTTGGCTCATAATGCAGGCCTCACCGCTTTCCTCCACGACCAATGCGATCAGTATCTCTTACTCACAAATACCTTTGTGCAAAACTTTCATTTTCATTCTAGGAACTCACCACCTACGGTGGAGTTTCATTTATATGATGAGCATAAGGAGATGTCACTTTATGATTTTTGTCGGATTTGTTTAGTCCCTTTTGAGGGCAAGACAGAAGAACCACATCGTGATGATGTGGAGGGATTTATTAATACTATCACTGTAGGGGAAACTAGGAAGGTTTCTGATGCACGAATCACTAGCATACATTTTCCTATCTTACGTTACTTTGCATTATTTGCTAGTCGTTGCTTAATTGGTCGCGGAATCTGTGGAAACCTTAGTATCCCTGATATTATTATTTTGCTCCAAGGTTTATATAGTGATAACACTTTTAGTATGGGCGGCATTATTGCTAGACGGTTAAGTATGAACCGTACTAAGGGTCCCATCTTTGGAGGCATCTATGCTACACACCTAGCTGCACATTTTAACATACCTATTAGGCATGCTGAGAAGGAAGAAAAAGTGTTGCCTCGTGTTTATTTAGATTATAAAAGTATGGTGGCACATGATTTTATTGTTAAGAATAGGACAGGAGAGCTTAAATATCAATTGTTCTTTAATAGACATCATCCTGAGACTATTACCTTGCCTGCTCCTTCTTTGTTTGATTTGACTGTAGGCACGTACCTTGTTCCGTTAACGGCTATCCACGCCTACCAGAACCCTGAACCAGCCGAGGAGCCAGAACCGGAACCACAATTTGATCCTTCACGACAGTCTAACTATCAGTGGGATCTTCAGATGATTGCCAGCCAGTGGCAATCAGAGCCTTCTTCTTCCTCATCGCAGTACGACCCCAACTATTATTATGGATATCAGCCAGGCCAGCCATGGCCATAGAACAACTTAGGCCAAAAGCCTAAGCTTGGGGGAGTACATATTTCTCACCGACATTACATTTATGTTCACACACACTTATTTCTAGATGTCGGTGCTCATACTTTTTCATTGTATCATCCATGCTAGTTTATTTCCTTTTATGCTTCCTTCTTGTGTGTTTAATAAACCTTAAGAAAAAACCAAAAAATTTAGTTGTAGATTTTAATTAATTTACTTTCCATGCTTGTAGTAGTAATTAAAAAGAAAACCCAAAAATATTTCCTGTTCTTCTATTCCCTGTTGGGAGCTTTCCCATGTAAATAGTTTTATTTCTTTCCTTTTCTTTGGGGGACAATAGGAGAAGACCATGATTAAATTGTTGAAGTGGCTCTTATATGCTTTATTGTTGATTTAACCAAGAGCCCATATTGCTTTGTCTTCTCCTGTTTATTGAATGCTCGCAGATTCCAGCTTAGTCCAATGCACGTGCACTCTTATTATTATTCACATCGTTCAGTCGTGCAAGTGAAAGGCAATTATGATGATATATGATGGACTGACTAAGATGAGAAAAGCTGGTACGAACTCGACCTCTTTTGTTTTGTAAATATGATGAGTCCATCGTTCTTGATTCATCTTGTTATGAATAAACATGTTTGCAATGACAATTAGAGATCATAGTTGCTTATGCCATGCTTGATTAGCTATGAGTTATAATGGTTTACCTTGCGTGCCAAGATGCTATTAAAATGGTTATGATGTGGTATGATAGGGTGGTATCCTCCTCTGAATGATTTAAGTGACTCAACTTGGCACATGTTCACACATGTAGTTGAAACAAATCAACATAGCCTTCACAATATTTATGTTCATGGTGGATTATATCCTACTCATGCTTGCATCCAATGTTTATTAATTTTAATGCATGTACATGGCTGTTGTCGCTCTCTAGTTGGTCGCTTCCCAGTCTTTTGCTAGCCTTCACCTATACTAAGTGGGAATACTGCTTGTGCATCCAATCCTTTAAACCCCAAAGTTATTCTAGATGAGTCCACTATACCTTCCTATATGTGGTATCTACCTGCCGTTCCAAGTAAATTTGTATGTGCCAAACTCTAAACCTTCAAATAATCATCCTGTTTTGTATGCTCGAATAGCTCATGTATCAACCAGGGTTGTCTGTATCTTCCATGTTAGGCAGGTTATTCTCAAGAGGAGTGGACTCCGCTCCTCACTCACGAGATAAATGGCTGGTCACCGGGATGCCCAGTCCCATGCTTTATGCAAACTAAATCAAAATAATTGCAAACAAAACTCCCCCTGGGACCTGATGTATGTTGGAGGCACTCGTTGTTTCGAGCAAGCCATGGATTGATGTTTGTTGGTGGAGGGGGAGTATAAACTTTACCATTCTGTTTGGAAACCGCCTATAATGTGTGTAGCATGGAAGATATCGCCATCTCTTGGTTGTTATGTTGACAATGAAAGTATACCGCTCAAAATATTATTCACCTCTATTTCAAAACCGAGCTCTAGCACCTCTACAAATCCCTGCTTCCCTCTACGAAGGGCCTATCTATTTACTTTTATGTTGAGTCATCACCCTCTTATTAAAAAGCACTAGCTGGAGAGCACAGCTGTCATTTGCATTCATTATTGTTAATTTATATTGGGTGTGACTATGATTGGATCTCTTTTACCATGAATTACAATGTCTAGTTAGTCTGTGATCTTTAAAGGTGCTCTGCATTTATGTTTTATGGTCTCAGAAAGGGCTAGCGAGATACCATCTTGTTATATCATATTATGATTGTTTTGAGAAAGTGTTGTCATCCGAGATTTATTATTATGGCTTGCTAGTTGATTATGCTATTGATATGGGTAATCATGAGACCTGAGAATTATTGCAAATATGGTTAGTTATAATCTTTGCTGAAAACTTGAATGCTAGCTTGACATATTTATAACAAAAGAGCAAACAGAGTTTGTAAAAGTTTTTTTTTATTTCTTTCAGTTTGTCAACTGAATTGCTTGAGGACAAGCAAGGGTTTAAGCTTGGGGGAGTTGATACGTCTCCGTCATATCTACTTTTCCAAACACTTTTGCCCTTGTTTTGGACTCTAACTTGTATGATTTGAATGGAACTAACCCGGACCGATGCTGTTTTCAGCAGAATTGCCATCATGTTGTTTTATGTGCAGAAAACAAAAGTTCTCGGAATGACCTGAAACTCCACGGAATATCTTACAATAAATAACAAAAAATCCTCGCTAAAGATGAAGACCAGGGGGGCCACACCTTTGCCACGAGGGTGGGGGGCGCCCCCCTCCTAGGGCGCGCCCCCTACCTCGTGGGCCCCCTGGAGACCTCCTGACTCCAACTCCAACTCTATATAACTGCTTTCGGGGAGAAAAAATTGGAGAGAAGAAATCATCGCGTTTTATGATACGGAGCCGCCGCCAAGCCCTAAAACCTCTCGGGAGGGCTGATCTGGAGTCCATTCAGGGCTCCGGAGAGGGGGATTCGTCGCCATCGTCATCATCAACCATCCTCCATAACCAATTTCATGATGCTCACCGCCATGCGTGAGTAATTCCATCGTAGGCTTGCTGGACGGTGATGGGTTGGATGAGATTTATCATGTAATCGAGTTAGTTTTGTTAGGGTTTGATCCCTAGTATCCACTATGTTCTGAGATTGATGTTGCTATGACTTTGCTATGCTTAATGCTTGTCACTAGGGCCCGAGTGCCATGATTTCAGATCTGAACCTATTATGTTTTCATCAATATATGAGAGTTCTTGATCCTATCTTGCAAGTCTATAGTCACCTATTATGTGTTATGATCTGTTAACCCCGAAGTGACAATAATCGGGATACTTACCGGTGATGACCGTAGTTTGAGGAGTTCATGTATTCACTATGTGCTAATGCTTTGTTCCGGTTCTCTATTAAAAGGAGGCCTTAATATCCCTTAGTTTCCATTAGGACCCCGCTGCCACGGGAGGGTAGGACAAAAGATGCCATGCAAGTTATTTTCCATAAGCACGTATGACTATATTTGGAAAACATGCCTACATTACATTGACGAATTGGAGCTAGTTCTGTGTCACCCTATGTTATGATTGTTACATGATGAACTGCATCCGGCATAATTATCCATCATTGATCCGATGCCTACGAGCTTTCCATATCCTGGTTTACGCTAATTTACTTTCCCGTTGCTATTGTTACAATCACTACAAAATACCAAAAGCATTAATTTGCTTTCGTTACTCTTTTGTTAGTGTTACCATCACTATCATATTACTTTGCTACTAAACACTTTGCTGCAGATACTAAGTTTCCAGGTGTGGTTGAATTGACAACTCAGCTGCTAATACTTGAGAATATTCTTTGGCTCCCCTTGTGTCGAATCAATAAATTTGGGTTGTATACTCTACCCTCAAAAGCTGTTGCGATCCCCTATACTTGTGGGTTATCATGGTTCCTGTTCCTCTCCTGCATCATCGTCCATACCGTCGATGTCTTCGGAGTCGAAATCAATCATGTCGGTGTAACGCCCTGAGACCGATGTGCCAGGTGTCATCCAGTTATTCGCTGTTGTTTCCTTGTCATTGCTTGCGTGTCTTGCATTGCATATCATGTCATCATGCGCATTTCATTTGCATACATGTTTGTCTCATGCATCCGAGCATTTTCCCCGTTGTCCGTTTTGCATTCCGGCGCTCCGTTCTCCTCCGGTGGTCCTTTCTACCTTTCTTTCGTGTGTGGGGGTTAAACATTTCCGGATTTGACCGAGACTTGCCAAGCGGCCTTGGTTTACTGCCGGTAGACCGCCTGTCAAGTTTCGTACCATTTGGACTTCGTTTGATGCTCCAACGGTTAACCGAGGGACCGAAAAGGCCTCGTGTGTGTTGCAGCCCAACACCCCTCCAATTTGGCCCAAAACCCACCAAAACCCTCTCCATCATCTAGAGCGTCTGATCACGATCGCGTGGCCGAAAACCGCACCTCATTTGGACTCTCCTAGCTCCCTCTATCTATAAATATGTGTCTCCCTCCGAAAATCCCGCAGTCCAAACCCTAGATCCAACTCTCGCACGCCGCCGGACATGTCCGTCCCGCCGATGGACGTGTCCGCCACCGCCGCCATGTCGCTCCGGCCAATGCCAGGCCGCCACGTCATCGCCGCCGCCCCCGCGCCCAACCGGAGCCCGCCACCTGTCCAGCGCACCACCTCCCACCGCGCCGGCCCGCGGAGCCCATCCGGGGCCCGCGCGAGCCCATCCGGGGCCCGCGCGAGCCCAGATCTCGCCGCCGCCCGACCCGCTTTGTCTCGCCGTCTCGCCCAACGCCGGCCGGCCGCCGCCGCTCGCCGGTCTCCACCACCTTCGCCGGCGCTGCCCGTCGCCGCTAACCGGCCACTCCCTCGCACCGCCGAAGCCCGCGCCAACCGCCGCAACCCGCGCAGCGCCCCGCCCGCGCCTCGGGCTCCCTGCCTCGCCGGAGCTGCTTCACGCTCGCCGGAGCGCCGTGGCCTGCCCTCGTTGCAGCTCCGCCTCTCGCGGCTGCTCGACCATGGGGCCCGAGCGCCGCCGTCTTGGACAGATCCGGACCCGGGGAGCCAAGCCCCGCCGGACCCGCCGCTCCTTTGCCATTCCGGTGATCATCGGAGTTCAAGCCCGCCTCGCCGGAGTCCGTACCTCGCCGGAGAAGGTGGACCGAATCCACCGGGAGATGAACCAAACGCCGCCCCTCCGTCCTGGATCCGAACCATCCCGCACCGCTCCGTCCCGTTGACTTTCTCGGAGAGGTCCAATTTCTACTAAGTCCTCGAGATTTCCATGTTTCATATGCCCATATTCATCATGTCGTAACTCCTCATCCGTGGCTCCGTTTTGGGCATATAGCATATCAAAATGTTCATCTCAGAGAGCACATAATTTCATTCCATTGCATAATTTTCATTTGAGTTCATCTTGATGCCCTAAATGCTGTTAGAAGAGTGCTACTTGAGATAATTGTCAGATCTGCTGCTCCATTTAGTTATTTGTCATTTTTGTCATGATTATTGTGTGCATGTTATGCCCATGAGCTCTACATGTGTTTTGTTATATGCCATGCCATCTTTCCAGAGGCGCAACCCATGTATTTTTGTGATGTGTGTGGTGACTAGCACAAGCTTGCAAAGTGGAGCATTCGTTAATGCTGATTTCAGGGACTTAGCATTTCCAAGTCCTTGATTTGTGTATCTCATTATGCCATATGTTCATGTTGTTTCCTAGTGATCCGTGCCTCTTTTGAGGATGATCAGTAAGGATGTTTTCTTAATCTTGTAGTGCTCTATCCATCCATGTCTTTGTTTGCAATTATGGAGCAACCTAGCTTGAGTCAATCGAGCTCTACTTTTGCCATTTCGTGAATCTGGGCAGATTGTCTACTTGTTAGCGATTTTGCCGATGATGTTGTAGTTGATTCGTGCATGCTATGTTATTGTTCTTGCCATGTCTAGCTTGTATTATGTGTATTCTTGGTGGGTGTATGCTTAGATTGTCATGCCTTGCTCTGTAGTGAGTGCATCCAGCTCGTAAACATGCCTACTTGATATCTGATTTTGCGTGCTCCAGTTTTGCACTAAGTCTATAATCTGATTATGTTTTTGCCATGTTCACATGCTTGCAAATGTATTTTCCGAGCCCTTTTGGCTCAAGGTCACTAAGGGACTTTTGTTAAGCTCTTTGAGTAGCTCCATGCCATGCTTTACTTTGCCATGTTCAGGCCCTGTAGCATATAGTTTTCATGCTCCAAAGTGTGCTACCTGATCTGAGATTCCAGACAAGTGTTAATTTCACTAAGTCTGAGATCTGTTTACCAAATGCACTTTTGCCATGATTGTTTGAACCTGTTAATGGATGAATTGGCCGTAGCTCAGTGCTAGACTTTTGTTAAGCATCATGAATGGATCCCTGTCATGTAATTTGTTGCCATGTTTGAGTGTCGTAGCATGTTCATCTTGTTGCATTTAGATGGCTACTTGCAGTATATCGCAGACCGGTGCCATATTTGAATTGCTTGCCATTTCCAAACCGTAACTCCGATTCCGGCGATCTTTATATCGTTTTCAAGCGATTTCATCTCACCTTTCTAGTGGCATGCTTGGATTTCCAAATTGAGGCCAGGTTCATTCATTCCCTTGCAAATCATGCATATGCATCGCATACCGCATCCCGCATATCATACCATGTTCATGTGTTGGTTGTTTACTATGTTGTGTGCTTCTTTTCCGGTGTTTGCTTCTTCGGGTTGGTTCCGATAACGTCACGTTTGTGAGGACCCGTTCGTCTACATCCGTTTGTCTTCTTCATGGACTCGTTCGTCTTCCTTGCGGGATTTCAGGGAAGATGACCATACCCTCGAAATCACTTCTATCTTTGCTTGCTTAGTTGCTCACTCTTTTGCTATGCCTATGCTGCGATACCTACCACTTGCTTATCATGCCTCCTATATTGTTGAACCAAGCCTCTAACCCACCTTGTCCTAGCAAACCGTTGTTTGGCTATGTTACCGCTTTGCTCAGCCCCTCTTATAGCGTTGTTAGTTACAGGTGAAGATTGAAGTTTGTTCCTTGTTGGAACATGGAGATGTTGTTCCTTGTTGGAACATGTTTACTTGTTGGGATATCACTATATATCTTATTTAATTAATGCATCTATATACTTGGTAAAGGGTGGAAGGCTCGGCCTTATGCCTGGTGCTTTGTTCCACTCTTGCCGCCCTAGTTTCCGTCATATCGGTGTTATGTTCCCGGATTTTGCATTCCTTACGTGGTTGGGCTATTATGGGAACCCCTTGACAGTTCGCCTTGAGTAAAACTCCTCCAGCAATGCCCAACATTGGTTTTACCATTTGCCACCTAGCCTTTTCTTTCCCTTGGGAGTCGCGCTCCTGAGGGTCATCATTATTTTACCCCCCCCCCCTGGGGCCAGTGCTCCTCTGAGTGTTGGTCCAACTTGTCAGCCGCCGGTGGCCACCAGGGGCAACTCTGGGCTGGCCTACCGGAAGTTTAGACAATCCGGTGTGCCCTGAGAAAGAGATATGTGCAGCTCCTATCGGGATTTGTCGGCACATTCGGGCGGTGTTGCTGGATTTGTTTTAACCTGTCGAAGTGTCTTGAAGAACCGAGATACCGAGTCTGATCGGAACGTCTCGGGAGGAGGTCTATTCCTTCGTTGACCGTGAGAGCTTGTCATGGGCTAAGTTGGGACTCCCCTGCAGGGTTTTGAACTTTCGAAAGCCGTGCCCGCGGTTATGGGCAGATGGGAATTTTTTAATGTCCGGTTGTAGATAACTTGAACCTTAACTTAATTAAAATGCATCAACCGCGTGTGTAACGAAGATGGTCTCTTTCCGGCGGAGTCCGGGAAGTGAACACGGTGTTGGAGTTATGCTTGACGTAGGTTGTTTTAGGATCACCTCTTGATCATGCTTTTATCGACCGTGCTTTGACTTCTCTTCTCGCTCTCATTTGCGTATGTTAGCCACCATATATGCTAGTCGCTTGCTGCAGCTCCACCTCATACCTTTACCTTACCCATAAGCTTAAATAGTCTTGATCGCGAGGGTGCGAGATTGCTGAGTCCCCCGTGACTCATAGATACTTCCAAAACCAGTTTGCAGGTACCGATGTTACCGAGCAGGTGACGCAACCAAGCTCAGGAGGAGCTCGATGAAGATCTTGTCCTTTGTGTTGTTTCGTTCTAGTTGATCAGTAGTGGAGCCCAGTTGGGGTCGATCGGGGACCTTTGTCGCATTTGGGGTTCTTCTTTTATTTTGGTTCCGTAGTCGGGCCTTGATTGTATTTGGATGATGTAATGCTTTATTCTTGTAATTGTGTGAAGTGGCGATTGTAAGCCAACTATGTATCTTTTCCCCCTATTGTATTACTTGGGTTGTGTGAAGATTACCTCACTTGCGACATTGCTTTCAATGCGGTTATGCCTCTAAGTCGTGCTTCGACACGTGGGAGATATAGCCGCATCGAGGGCGTTACAAGTCGGTTAAGTCGTCGAAAGTGGCTATTAAGTGGGTGGTGGGTGGGGAACGAATTCTTTCGTCGTCCGCTTCCCACTCGAGCCAGACATAGTTCAGCCGAGGCTCTCTTGACAAGGAGAGAGACCTCAATGAATCTAGCACATCGCCCAAGGGCGAGTGCTGAAAAATATCCGCGGAGGTAAACTCCATGATCGGTGCCCAATCAGATTGGATAGGCACCGACACAGGCGGTTCGGAGCCTGTGGCCGGGGACGAATCCAAGGGTCCGGTAACACACGTCTCATAGGAGGTGAAGTCAGTATTCGGCTCTATCACCGCTGAGTGTGCGGCCTCCGTGGCGGGGTCCATCCACCAGTCCTCGGATGGCACAATCTGCTCCGGATCGAGGGCCGGAGTGACCGCAGGTGCGATCTCCCGAACACTGTCCGATGGCAGAGCTAATTCATGCTCGTCGTAACTCTGCGGCGTGCCTGACATGAGCTCGAATCTGTCGAAGATCAAGTCTCCGCGGATATCGACATGGTAGTTTAATCTTCCAAATCTGACCTGATGGCCAGGGGTGTAGCTATCGATCTTCTCTGGATGGCCAAGCGAGTTGGCCCGCAGTACGAAGCCGCCGAATACGAAGATCTGTCCGGGGAGAAAAAACTCACCCTGGATCACATCGTTGCCGATGATCGAAGGATCCTTCAAGCCTTTATCGTGACGGCACAGTGGAACTCTCAATGAAAGCACCAATGTCGGTGTCAAAACCGGCGGATCTCGGGTAGGGGGTCCCGAACTGTGCGCCTAAGGCTGATGATAACAGGAGGCGGGGGACACAATGTTTACCCAGGTTCGGGCCCTCTCGATGGAGGTAATACCCTACTTCCCGCTTGATTGATCTTGATGATATGAGTATTACAAGAGTTGATCTACCATGAGATCGTAGAGGCTAAACCCTAGAAGCTAGCCTATGATTATGATTGTTGTTGTCCTACGGAATAAACCCTCTAGTTTATATAGACAATGGAGGGGGCTAGGGTTACACAGAGTCGGTTACAGAGAAGGAGATCTACATATCCGAATCGCCAAGCTTGCCTTCCACGCAAAGGAGAGTCCCACCCGGACACGGGACGAAGCCTTCAATCGTGTATCTTCATAGTCCAATAGTCCGGCCAAAGTATATAGTCCGGCTGTCCGAGGACCCCCTAATCCAGGACTCCCTCACTTGGTACCGTCGAAAAGTGATGTGGGTTGTAAAGAACCTGGAAAAATAAAAATAAGAAGAAGAAAAGGAAGAATATGAGGGTCCGGATAGGGTCGAACCGTATTGTGGACCATATTTTTTGTAGGCCTTCGCCCTAGCCCATGGTATCTTTAGTGTGTAGTTATGTATGCGTGGTACATATGCCGCTACCAGGTTGGGGTTTTGATGGAGGCCGAATTGCTAGTATAGCTCTGGACGAGCCGGGCTTCTATTCTGCAGGGTAGACTGGACTCGTTTAACAGTGTTCGGGGGCTTGACTGCCGATGTAGTATTCGGCTTAATGAGGCCACCCTGTACTTTAGCTGCGAGGGCCGCGGTATGCTCCTCTGTATGAAGGGAGTGTTCCATGTTTCCATTGACTGTTATAACTCCACGTGGTCTAGGCATTTTGAGCTTTAGATAAGCATAGTGCGGGACTGCATTGAAACGGGCAAAAGCGGTTCGTCCGAGCAGTGCATGATAGCCACTGCGGAAAGGGACATGTCGAAGATCAAGTCTTCGCTTCAGAAATTATCCGGTGAGCTGAAGACTACCTCTAGCGTTATGGACCCTATGCAATAGGCCTCTATGCCGAGTATCACTCCTTTGAAGGTGGTTTGGTGGGCTTGATTCTTGAAGGATCAATGCCCATTTTGCACACAGTGTCTTGATAAAGTAGGTTAAGGCAGCTACCGCCATCCATAAGGACTCGGGCGAGGTGGAAACCATCGATAATTGGATCGAGGACCAATGCTGCCAAACCTCCATGACAGATACTGGTCGGATGGTCTCTGCGATCAAAGGTGATCGGATAGGCGGACCAGGGGTTGAATTTTGGGGCGACTAGCTCTATGGCATAGACGTCCCTTAATGCGTGCTTGCACTCCCGCTTAGGGATATGAGTGACATAGATAATATTCACCATTTTGACCTCGGGGGGGAATTTCTTCTGTCCCCATGTGTTCGTCCTTGCTGGGTGGCCCTTTCCCCTTATGTTTGGTGTTTAGCTTACTGACCTGCTTAAAGACCCACAATTTCCGTTGGTATGATTGGCAGGCTTGTCAGGGGTGCCATGAATCTGGCAAGGCCTATCGAGTATTCTGTCCAAACTAGATGGACCATCTTTGTTTCCTTTGAATGGCTTCTTCCGATGACCAGGTTTAGAGCCACTGAATCCGGTGTTGACCTCCGTATCTTCGGTATCTTCGTTGTTGTTTCAACGCTGGTGTTTGTTGCGTCGTGGCTTGCGATCGCCATCTCTCGCTTCAGAGGTGCCAGGGTCACTGGTGTTGTTGCTTCTATGAGCAAGCCAGTTGTCTTCTCCTGTGCAAAAGCGGGTCATGAGTGCGGTAAGGGCTGCCATGGACTTCAGCTTTTCTTGGCCGAGGTGTCAGGCGAGCCACTCGTCCCGGACGCTGTGTTTAAAGGCCGCGAGGGCTTCGGTGTCCGGGCACTCCACAATTTGGTTCTTTTTAATTAAGAACCTGGTCCATAGCTTCCAGGCTGACTCTCTGGGTTGCTGGACTATGTGAATATGGTCATCGGCGTCTGGAGGCCGAACATAAGTACCTTGGAAGCTATCTCTAAAGGCATCTTCCAAGTCTTCACAGCTACCAATAGAGTTTTCTGGGAGGTTGTTTAACCAGTGCCGAGCTGGTCCCTTTAATTTTAGCGGGAGGTACTTGATGGCGTGGAGATCATCACCGCGGGCCATGTGGATATGGAGATGGAAATCTTCAATCCATACTGCGGGATCCGTCGTTCCATCGTATGATTCAATGTTCACGGGTTTAAACCATTCTAGGAACTCGTGCTCCATCACCTCATCGGTGAAGCATAAGGGGTGTGTGGCGCCTCTGTATCAGGCGACGTCACGACGCAATTCGGACAAAGCTTGTATGCGGTTTTCGGGCCTAGTGAGGTTATGCCTGTCAGGCCAAGTTTGATGCTCGTCTTCCCGTGTTGGGGCGTGCCCCTTTGATCCATAGATTGATCTTGTTTGGCCTGCTCTATTATTCAGGTCTTGACGAAGGTCGTAGGTGTGCCCTGGATCCGCTGTCTTTCTGCCTTTACGACGAGGTGGTGCGGGTTGGTGTTCGGCCTAGGTGGCCGCTTTATCTCCCCCGCGTGGTCGCCGGTCTGGTTCAACGGCGCGGTCATGTATTGATGGTATGGGATTGAGGGCTTCATCATCAAATTGTGGTAGTAGCCGACGCTTCGGATAACTCTTAGCTCGGTGTTGAAGGCCATACTCTTCAGCAGCTAGGACTTGGGTCCACCTGTCCTTGAGTGTATCCTGTTCGGCTTGGAGCCGCCGCTGCTACTTTTTTTAGACTTCTAGCAGTGGCGATGAAGTCTTCGTCGCCAAGGCTCACGTCGTCTTCGGAGAGTGGTAGATAATTACTATCTTCCGAGTCCCCATTCCCGACCGGATCGTCGGGCTTAACTTGCCCCTCTCCCACATCGTCTTGTTCGGATGTGGGCTCGACAGGGGCTTCGGGCTCTTCGGCACCCTCCGGAGTGTTATCATCTCCGGTGCCAGTATTACTATCTTTGCCACGACACGATTTTGAGCGGTGTCGCTGGCATCGATGTTTTGGTGGTGCCTCATCAGGTTTGTCCTCCACCGGATCTTTCCTGTTTGCATCGTCATCCTCTTTGGGTGTGTCCACCATGTATACGTCGTATGTGGAGGTGGCCGTCCAACATCTGGTAATCGACGGGTCTTGGCCTTGTTCATCTCCGGCATCGTCGTCAATGTCGTCGATGTCTTCGGTGGCGTAATCCAGCATGTTGGTTAAGTCTTCGACAGTGGCTATGAAGTGGGTGGTGGGTGGGACGCAAAATTCCCCGCTCTCAGCCCCTAGTCCGGGCTGGGCATAGTTCAGAAGTGATTCCTCTGTAATAGCGAGGGGTAGCATTAAGTCCAGGGCCTCGTTTAAGAGCGAGGTTTGGACATAGAAGCGAGAGTTTGCGGGGCTGGCCTGGGTGCAAGCCTCCTGGCCCTGCCTACTTGGCGCGGACTTCGAGAGTTCGGATCTAGAGTCCAGGGGCTAGTCCGGCCTTTCAATTATAGCAGGAACATGGGCTGATTACGAGTTCGTCGTGGACATGATCGCCTCCGGATCCTCGATAATGCGGTTTGCAATGGAGAGTCCAGTGGGCTTCACACTCCCATCTTCGGACCTGATGGTTTGCTCCGGATCTAAGGCCAGAGCGATGGTCGGGGTCGCGAACCCTTCAAAGATCAAGTCTCCTCGGATATCAGCGACATAGTTTAGGTTCCCGAAACTGATCTGATGACCAGGGGCGTAGCTGTCGATCTGTTCGAGGTGGCCATCGAGTTGGCACGCAGTACGAAGCCGTCGAATACAAAAATTTCGCCGGGGAGGAAAGTCTCCCCCAAAAAAGCATCATTGTGGATGATCGATCGAGCCATCGAACCTTCTGTAGATGGCAAAGTGGAACTCTCAGTGAAAGCACCAATGTCGGTGTCAAAACCGGCCGATCTCGAGTTGGGGGTCCCGAACTATGCGTCTGAGGATCGAAGGTAATAGGAGACAAGGGACACGATGTTTACCCAGGTTCGGGCCCTCTTAATGGAGGTAATACCCTACTTCCTGCTTGATTGACTTTGATGAGTATAGGGGTTACAAGAGTTGATCTACCTCGAGATCGTAATGGCTAAACCCTAGATGTCTAGCCTATATGATTATGATTGCCTCTACGGACTAAACCCTCCAGTTTATATAGACGCCGGAGGGGCCTAGAGTTGTACAGAGTCGGTTTACGGAGAAAGGAATCTTCATATCCGAACGCCAAGCTTTCCATCCACGCAAAGGAGAGTCCCATCCGGACACGGGGGAAGGCCTTCTATATTGTACCTTCATGGCACATCAGTCCGGCCCATGTCACATAGCCCGGATGCCCAGGGACCCCCTAATCCAGGATTCCCTCAGTCTTGTCCTTACGATGACTCAACAAAAGAAAAGAATTTCATAGAAACACACTGAAATATTTTTGTAGTTTTTAGTTTTTCTTGAAGAAAGAAAACAAAAAAGAGAAAAACTATTTACACGGAAAAGCTCCCAAGAAGCAAAAAAGAAACAAGAAATCTTTTTGGGTTTTCTTTTAATACTACAACTAATTAAACTAGAAAGAAAAAACAAAAAGACACGAGAAATATTTTTGGTTTTTCTCAAAGTTTTTCAAACACACAAGAAGGCAAGAAAATAAAACTAACATGGATTGTACAATGGAAGAGGATAAACACCGACAACTGGAATGAAATGTGTCACTGGTATAGCGACGTGCTATACAAACGGTTTTTAACTCGTTTCTGCGACGGCATTTGGAACCGTCGCCAAGTGAGTGTGGGCGATAAGGGGGTCCTTCCCACATGACCCAGAAATTGTCAGGGATAGGCCCTCCTGGGACACAGGCTGGTGCCGTGTGCGATCGGGCGAGGAATCGAAACCCAATCATTTTCGTAGGTATGTACATGCCACACGGTAATCTGAGAAAAACATTTCCGTAGGTATGTACATCCCACACGGTGAATCCCAAAAAATCATTTCCGTAGGTATGTACATCCCACACGGTGAATCCCAGAAAATCATTTCCGTAGGTATGTACATTCCACACGGTGAATCCTAGAAAATCATTTCCGTAGGTATGTATATCACACACAATTCTTTGTGTGGAAACGTTTGCGCAAGGTGGCTTAACGCAAACAGTTCGCTGTTGGAAGCCGTGTGCGATTGTTAGTTGATCGAACACGCCTACTTTCTAGAAACCGTGCGGGTTGTTTGAGTTCATCGCCCACGGTGCTGTCTGCATAATCGCCTGCAATAGAAAACCCCAATAAGCAGGGTAATTAGCCTATTATTGATGATCCATGTACTAATCAAACTGATATTTCTTATAAAACACGCCACATATTTCATATCCGTATAAAAGCAACCATGATTTCATAATCGAATTATATCAGATAGCTTCGGCACTTAGTTACGCCATTACACAATAGCACAAAGTTTCACATGCAGCATCAAAAACCTTTGGAAAGTAGCATCATACATGGCAAATAGATAGATGAATCTCATCTGGGAAACTAAAAAAGCGGAAGGCAAATATTGAGCCTTCAGTGATGTTGAATGTCCTTGCAACTTGAGGCCAGTGGCTATGGATAATTGCCCGCCCAACCTTCATCCTCTTCAGCAAGACTTCAATATTGTACCTTGGGTGTTGAATGAATACCTTCCTCGCCTCTTGACCATGCAGGTGGTTTGAGAGGTAATCATCGGTGAACTGCTTTGAAAAGTATTGAAAACAAAACTATGCATAAATCACTATTGTGAATTTTGAAATGGCGCAAGGGGTAAAAACAAGGTAAAAGAGTTGGTACCATCCTATAGTTGACTGATGTCTTCATTGTGCAAAGAAAGATCTTGCTGTTATTCGTCGCAAGTTTCTTCATCCTAACAATCTTTCTGAGTTTCTTGACTTGACTGATATACATGGACATCTCATTTCCCCATATGCAAAATGGGTCGAACGGTGGGTCTAAGCCTCTGATAGCAGGACCTACATGTGCAAGACCAAATTGTAAGAAACCTAAATATTAGAATGATTCCTGCAACTGCACAATAATGTGCTATTAGCCAAAGGACCCTCCTTGCAAACCTCGATGGTTAACCGCAGTGTCTCCCATTGTTTCCCTGCAACAGACATAAGGAAGATCTTAATCAGGTTAACAGAGAGTTGCCATACTATCAGTAGAATATGTATTGAGTACAGCAAAATTCGATTGGTGTCACATGCATAACAATACAAAATTGTACCCGTAGCAAATGAAAATCAAATTGTAGAACTGAACCAAACAGTTAAATGGATATCAGACCAAATGAACCAAAATAGTTAACTGAGCACGACATTGCAGAATAGAAGCATGTACTAGAAGATAAGACAGTTAACAAAACAAAGAAAGCTTGAGAACAGTACTACGAAATGTAGCAATTGTTGGACCAAAGTGTTAACTGAACATTACATTTCAGAGGACCAAACTGTTAAACGAATATCTGATTGCATATTAACATTACAGAGGACAAATCACTAGAAGGCACTAGAGGTGGCCTCGAGAAAACAACACGTACTATATTTTAAAGTAGACAATTTTGTGGCGGTGTCAACGGTAGCCTCGAAGATGAGGTGCTCCTCCAAGATCTGGTGGTCGACACGCATGGCAGCCATAGCGACCTCGTGCGTGCATGCGGCCACATGCTACCGAGCTCCATGTTATACTGTGTGAAAAATGGCTGTGGGCGGCGCTTAATTGGAGGAGGGGGCAGTGATTTCGGTGGAAGGTGTCGCACCGTCGGTCGGGGCATGTGGGACGGGAGAGGAGGAGGATGGTGTGGGTGGGGTGTGGATTACCTGACCATATCGACGAGGCCACGCAGCAAGAAGAAGGGTCGTCGGTGAGGAGGCGGCGCTCCAAGAAGAAGGGTCGCCGACGAGGAGGCGGCGCTGCAAGAAGAAGGGTAGCCGGCGAGGAGGCGGCGCTGCAAGAAGAAGGGTTGCTGGCGAGGAGGCTGAGCTACCAGTAAGCAGCAGTGAAGGTTTGAACTTGGAAAGCAAGGAGGAATAGTGGAAATGTGTATTTTGGTAGGAGGGAGGGGACGGCGAGATAGATATTTCCACGGTGGCAAAAAAATTCCCTCAGTGCCGCGAGAAACTGGCGCGCAAGTGTGGTTCAAGCAGGGGCGGTGGACTGTAGACGACGAAGCTTCCTGCGTAAGCCAGACAAGATGGTGCGCCAAGATATTTTATATCGCATCCCATAAGATTCTTTCTTGTAAACTGTTTGTGGTATACCTGATTTTTTCATTATGTTTTGAAAGACAAAATGGTGTTACGGAGGGAAAGGATGGTGTTTGAATTCCTAGAACATTTACGTACAGTGAACATGCAACTAGTACATGAGTGTCGTGTTTAAATTTGGAATTATTCTGGGTTCGTTTGGCATTTTTATGCATTAATTGAGTTTCTGGGCATTTAATGTGCATAATTCAAATTTGAACTACAAGCACATGATCCAATGCACCAAAGTTTGTTGAAAAATCACATGTGTGTCTTTGGGTGGATTTATAGGTCCCATGCAAGAAATGGGAATGAAATTCAAACATCTAGGCATCGTGGCTCGGCCAAAAAGATTGAGAAACTTGGTTTTTTAATTCCTGTAAATCTAAAACATGCCTGAAAACCATGAAACTTGGCATGGTGTCATGACATGGCACCAACATGCTACAGTACTTTTTTTGGTCGAATTGGGACAAGCTTTGGTGTAAGCTTCTTGCAAACCGAAGCTTCCCTCAAGAAGGCTTGTTGTTCCGAGAGGGAACGTGTCACCTTCGTGTGTGAAACGAGATGCGTACACTACCTTCTCCCGCCTTAATTTTTTTACACAGGCATATTAGTCCAAATAGAAGTATCGTGCTAAATTTTGGAATTATTCCGGGTTCGTTTGTCCTTTTTTATACATTAATTAAGTTTTTGTGCATTTAATGTGCATAATTCAAATTTGAACTACAAGCACATGCTCCAGTGCACCAAAGTTGGTTGCAAAATCACATGTGTGTCCTTCGGTGAATTTCTAGGTCCCATGCAAGAAATGGGAATGAAATTCAAACATCTAGGCGTCGTGGCTCGGCCGGAAAGATTGAGAAACTTGGTTTTTTAATTCCTGTAAATCCAAAACACGCCTGAAAATCATGAAACTTGGCATGGTGTCATGACATGGCACCAACATGCTGCGGTAAATTTTTTGGCCGAATTGGGACAAGCTTTGGTGTAAGCTTCTTGCAAACCGGAGGTTCCCTCAAGAAGGTTCGTGGTTCCGAGAGGGAACGTGCCACCTCCGTGTGTGAAACAAGATACGTACACTGCCTTCTCCCACCTTAATTTTTTACACAAGAAGACTAGACCAAATAGAAGTATCGTGCTAAATTTTGGAATTATTCTGGGTTCGTTTGGCCTTTTTATACATTAATTCAGTTTCTGTGCATTTAATGTGCATAATTCAAATTTGAACTATAAGCACAGGCTCTAGTGCACCAAAGTTGGTTGAAAAATCACATGTGTGTCCTTGGATGAATTTCTAGGTCCCATGCAAGAAATGGGAATGAAATTCAAACATCTAGGCGTCGTGGCTCGGCCGAAAAGATTGAGAAACTTGGTTTTTTAAATCTTGTAAATCCAAAACACGCCTAAAAATCATGAAACTTGGCATGGTGTCATGCAATGGAACCAACATGCTGCGGTAATTTTTTTGGCCGAATTGGGACAAGCTTTGGTGTAAGCTTCTTGCAAACCGGAGCTTCCCTCAACAAGGCTCGTGGTTCCGAGATGGAACGTGTCACCTTCGTGTGCGAAACGACATACGTACGCTGCCTTCTACCGCCTTAATTTTTTTTACACAGGAAGATTAGACCAAATAGAAGTATCGTGCTAAATTTTGGAATTATTACGGGTTCGTTTGGCCTTTTATATACATTAATTGAGTTTCTGCGTACTTAATATACATAATTCAAATTTGAACTACAAGCACAGGCTCTGGTGCACCAAAGTTGTTTGAAAAATCGCATGTGTGTCCTTGGGTGAATTTCTAGGTTCCATGCGAGAAATGGGAATGAAATTCAAACATCTGGGCGTCGTGGCTCGACCGGAAAGATTGTGAAACTTGGTTTTTTTAATTCCTGTAAATCCAAAACATGCCTGAAAATCATGAAACTTGGCATGGTGTCATGACATGGCACCAACATGCTGTGGTAATTTCTCTGTTTGATTTGCAAAGGCGCACACATTAACAATCAACAAAGTCATTTTGGAACAAGTGCTGTCATGTTACAAATCAGAAACACAAGTATTATTGAAACCGTTGGCGTTCTACTTACCAATTATGTGCCGCCATGCTTCCCCTTTTTTATTGGCTAGGAGGTGTCGTGCGGGGTAGCTATTTGAGTACGGGAGGCGTGCAATCAGACCCCTGCACGTGCTCACCGGGAGGAGAGCCCTCTGACCGCTACCCGCCGCGCACCTCCCTCCGAACGTCTCCATTAGTGGCGCCCGAGCCCCTGTTCTACGGCGTGGCTATATGTCTCACTGGACTGAGATTTAAGAGAGAGAAATGAAAATCTGAAAAGAAAGTTTTGCATGGATCTTGATGTAAGATCTGACGAACCTATATAGCATTAACTGTGACTTATAGCAAGCATGATAAATATAAGGACGATGACAGTGGATAATAATTGTCTTACATATTTAGGAACATAATTAAAAAAGCCACATGCGGCAGCGCCTGAAATACACAAGGGCAAAAGAAGAAGGAAGACAACGATCTGGCTCGCTGATCTCTACGTTGCTGTAGGCCGCGAGAACTAGTCTTCGCGGCGAGTGGCGATGAGCTCTTTCTTATCCTCAAGATGCTGCTTGAGAGCATCCATGGATTCCCCCGCCAGCTTTCTGCACTCGATGCATAGCATGGCATTCTCGTCCATAAGTTTCTCGACAATGACGTCGGTCCTCTTCAACAAGGCAGGGGTCTCTTGCTGCTTCTCCGCACTTCCGATGATCTTCGCCCTCAGCAGGTCGCGCTCGGCCCGGAGCCTCACATTGCTCTCATTTAGTTGCCCGATGACACCGGCAAAAGAGGCTTTCATGTCGTCCTGCAACCCCGCCCAGCTGGAGATCTAATCCATCTGGCTATGGACAATCGCATGCATGCACCTGTAAGAGTCCTCGCCTGCCTGCAAGACATTTTCCCAGGCTGTCGGGGCGCGGGAGGACATCTCTGCTGCATTCGCGGCGCGGCGGGACATCTCTTCTGCTTCCGCGGTGTGGCCTGACCAGTCTGCCGCATAGACGGCGCGGCGGGACCTGCGTGCTGCTTCGGCGACGCGGCGGGAGCTCTGTGCTGCTACGGCCGCGCGGCGGGACATGCCGGCTGCGTTCGCAACGAGGTGGGACATCTCTCGTGCTTCCGCTTCCATGCTCGCATCTCCCTGGTGGCAATCTCTCGACCCAGAACTCACACTGGCCATGGAAGACGCAAAGGGAACGATGATGAATGACTTTGTTTTTGGATGAGGAGTTGAGGAGGAATGTACAGTCATCTTCGAGTAGTAGTATTTATAACCGAGTAGTAATACGCTCCTAAGTGGGAAACCATTTAGGTTTTGATCGGTGTGAACAGGTTTGCAATTTGGAATGTGACAGGGCGCATGCTCAAAATTTACGGATGGTTATAAGTGCGGCACTATTCCCGAAAGGCGTAACGTGGGCACGTACGCCTTCTCGGCCGCGTACATGGTGTTTGCACCATAGGGTGCACCACAATAGGCAATGTCAGCACACGTCTTGTTCCAACAACCGTGCGCACTCGTTATTACCATCGCGTGCGCTTCTTTTAATTAGAATGGGTGTGCCCCTCTAGCGCACACACGTTGATCTATCTAACTATTTTAGTTTGTTGTGGCTAATCGCAAACAATTCATCCTTGTGAAGTGTATGCCAACAATCACAGACACTTTGATTTGGCTGACCTGTTTCTGTTATGTCGCCTACTCGCAAATAGTTAATCCTTCTGAAGCGTATGCCCTCAATCACACGCACCTTGTTCTGGCTGACCATTTCTTTTGTGTTGCCTAATCATAAACAGTTCATCTGAGTGAACCGTATGCTGTATATCGCACACGCCTTCATCAGGCTGCCCATTTCTTTTGTTCGGCCTCATCACAAACAGTTCATTGGACTGAACCGTATGCCCTGCATCACACACGCAACTAAAATTTGTACCATGATTGATGGCTCCGCCATAGCAAATGTTTTGCACTTTTTTGACGGTTCTTTTACACCATCATTTGCGATTATTGCATCGCACACAGTTTCGTCAAAGGGTCTCTGATCGTAGTGTCGCGTTAGCAGCATCCTGTAGTAGTGTGTGAACATGAATGTAATGTCGGTGAGAAAACATACTCCCCCAAGCCTAGGCTTTTGCCTAACATGGTAATCACCATCCGTAGTAGCCATTTGGTCCCATGTGGAAGTGATGGGGTGGCGACACCTGAGCGTCCCAATCCTAGGCCTCATCCTCTATTGTTGCCAACGCGTTCCGGTAAGCAATGATGCCCGCTGGTAGGATGGTGTATCTGTTCCTGTCATGAGAGTCAACAAAGCCGGTGCAGGCAACGGAATAATATGACAAGTATCCTCACTAAAAACCAAGTTATAATGAATGTGGTGGGGAGGCTCAGGAACATCAATAAAGTGGTGGTTCTGCATCAAATGGTGATCTAGGTAAAGTCTAGGCAACAAGTAATCATGAGGGTGTATGTTCACATTAAAACATCTCGCTAAGCGAGTGGCATAAATACCACCATGAATTTTACCCTTAGTCCTATTAGTGTGCAAGCGGCGTGCAATGATAGCTCCAAGGTTATAAGTGTTGTCATTATGAAGTGCACGGCGTAAAATGACGAAGTCAAGGGCGCATAGAGCACCTCCTTGCTCTCTAGCAATCAAGAATTTCCCTATGAATAGAGCAAAGTAATGCACAACTAGAAATTGCAAGCTAGTGGCTCGGGCTTTCGACACGCCCCTTTCCTCACCCATAGTTAAAGTGTGGAGGAAACCGTCAAACTCCTGCGGTCGAGGCTCTCTTATTTCCCCATCAAAGGGAGTCAAACATATCTCCCAAAATTCAGTAAGCGGTATTTGATGGTGTTCAACACATAAATCAAAGCATACCATGGGAGGTTCGAGCCTATTTAGGAAATGAAAATTTTGCACAAAGGAATTTGTAAGCATGTGGTGCTTGTCACACTCATCTGTGAGGAAGTCGGTCAATTCGGCATTTGCAACGAATTGTGCGAACTCTTGGTAGAATCCGCCTTCATTCAAGAAGGTATTGTGCGGCCATTTGCATGGCCGGACCTCCGCCCTACGTGGAATGTTGGGGTTCCTGTCCGAGGAGTCCCAAATGACTCCCTTGTTGTTCCGTTTTGAGGAACTCCTTCGGAAGAAATTCATTTTTCCTATGAACAAATTTCTGAAATTTTTGGGCCACAAAATTATTTCAATAAAACTTCACAAGATTGATAGAAACTACTCATATGAATATTTAGAGGCTATATCAAGCATTCAAATTACTCGGAGCTCAAATAATCCAACATGCAAGATCATTTTCAGTAGCACCAAGAGCAGCTAATTACACAAAATATAATCTACTAGAGCAAAAACTAATTGGAGCAATGGAACATACCAAGTAGCAATCCCCCAAAACAGTTTCGGAAACAGAGCTCCGAGCAAAGAGATCGAAAATCTTAGGTTTGGGAGCAAGAACACGAGGGAGAGAGCTACCAGGATTTTTTTCTAGAGGCAAGAGATGAAGTGGGCTGAAGGGATAAGTGAGGAGGTCCTCGTGGGGCCCACAACCCACCAGGGTGTGCCGAGGGGGCACCCTAGTGCCACGAGGGCACCTAGGGCATCCCCCTGGGGTGTTTTCAGTGCGAGAAATTCTTCAATATTCTAGAAAAAATCGTGTTATAATTTCAGATCATTTTGAGCACTTTTTTATTGGACGGATATTTCAGAAAGCGGGATAATCATGGCATTTTATTGCATTCTACTAAAAATAACAGAAAACAAAAAGTGAGTACATAAGGTTGTGCTTACTAAATTCATCGACCACATGCCCAAAAGAATCCATTAATAAAGTTGATCAAGTCTTATTGACAAACTATTTCCGAGTAACATGAAACCGAAGGATCTTCGTATAATACTATGTTACCTCAACGAGGATATGCATCTCCCCAACTATAAGTGTTTCTTATTTCTTTTTGACAGTAGGAAGAGGGAGTTGAAAACTTCCAATAGTAATTGTTGGAGCTTTTTCAATAAAATTAATACCATTCACTTGAAATTGTTTCTTCAGAAAGTGCACCGTATGCTCATTACCATTGATATGAAAAGTGACCATGCTTTAGTTGCAATCAATAACAGCCCCTACAGTGTTTAAAAAGGGTCTACCAAGGATAATCGACATGTTGTCATCCTCGGTCATATCAAGTATAACAAAGTCTGTTAAGATAGTAACATTTGCAACTACAACGGGCACATCCTCACAAATACCGATAGGTATGGCAGTTGATTTGTCAGTCATTTGCAATGATATTTTAGTAGCTGTGAGTTTATTCAAATCAAGTTTTCTATAAAAAGAGAAATTCATAACACTAATACCGGCTCCTAAATCACATAAAGTAGTTTTGACATAATTTCTTTTAATGGAGCATGGTATAGTTGGTATTCCTGGGTCCCCTAGCTAGTTTCTTAGGTACTCCATCCTTAAAAAGAATAGTTTGCAAGCATGGTGGAGATTTCAGCTTCAGGTATTTTTATTTTATTAATGACAACTTTCGTGTATTTAGCATATGGGGTCATCTTCAAAATATCAGTGAAACAAGTACACAAAAAGATTGGCCTACGCATTTTAGCAAAGCGTTCAAATTCTTCCTCATCCTTATTCTTATGTGGATTAGGAGGAAAGGTCATGGGTTTATCAACCCATGGTTCTCTCTCTTTACCATGTTTTCTAGCAACCAAATCTCTTATCATAACGTTTATTTTTAGGAGGTGGGTTATCAAGATCAACAACAGGTTCAATTTCAACATCATTATCAGGTTCTTTATGATTGTTTGGTTGAGCATCTACATTCACATCATCATTTTCATTATCATTATCACTAGGTGGATTTTCATTACCAGATTGTGTCTCAGCTTCAGAAATAGAAACATCATTACTATCCTCAGAAGGTTTTTCTACCTCAGGTTCACTAGAAGTATGCAAAGTTCTATCATTTTTCTTTTTCTTTTTAGATGGACTAGGTGCATCTATATTAATTCTTTGAGAATCTTGTTCAATTCTTTTAGGGTGACCTTTAGGATAAAGTGGCTCCTGAGTCATTCTACACCCTCTAGTCATTACTCTAACAACATGATCATTTATATTATTATTCATGTCATTGAGAAAATAATTTTGAGATTTAGCAACTTGTTCTAACTAGGTTTAGACCATAGAAGCTTGTTTGCCTACACCTTTGACATCATTAGCAATTCTAAACATCAAGTCACTCAAGCGAGTAATCGTGTAGGCATTACGTTTCAATTGTTTCATAACATTCGCAGTTAAATAATCTTCCTTAATAATGTAGTTTTCAAATTCATACAAGCATTGACTAGTAGATTTATTATAAGAAATATCGCCTTCATCAAACCTTATGAGAGAATTTACCTCTACTGCCTGTGTCGGGGTGTCAAGTCCATGTATCTCTTCAATATGTGGTAAATTCTTAACATCTTCAGCTTTATTACATTTTTCTTTCATAGATTTCTTTGCCTCTTGCATATATTCAGGACTGAGGAATAGAATACCCCTCTTCTTTAGAGTGGGTTTAGGAGGTGATTCAGGAAGTGTCCAATCATTATGATTCTTCAATATATTATTCAATAGTCTCCAGCTTCTTCAATAGTTCATTCCCCGAAAGCAGAACCAGCACAACTACCTAGGTAGCACTACAAAAAATAAACTTTCGTGATGATACATGTTTGTCATAGTAGGTCATGTTTTCTGTCATGCATGTACATCCATAACGATTCTATGATAGAATCAAGATAGTCATACATGTGTTGTCATAGAAGTGTTCCATGACAATACCAAAATTATCATCACGAAAGTGTCCACTTCCTTGATGATAAATGGCGCGTCATGGAAGTGTTTTCATCAAGGGTAACTGACATGTGGCATCCACCGTAACACATCGTCGTTAAGCTATTGGGATCCGGTTCGGATCCGATAACCTGTTAACAACCCCGACCAATGGGGATTTTCCATGTGTAAAATTCTCATTCGCTGGAGGATCCACGTGTCGGCTTAGCGTTGGGATAGATGTCTTCCACTCATTGTATGGGAGGCTCCTATGATACGTTGGCACGTGGCAAGGCCCAACAGTGGCCCATTTAGGTGAAAGAGGCCGGCCCAGTCAAAATTAGCAGGCCGACCCATATAGGGCCTACTTGTGTCTGGTCCATTTAAGCCCATGGCCCATATGAGATGTACCAATTTGGCCCGTCAACGACCCGTTAACTATTTGACACCATTGCAGCCCATCGTCAGTTCGAGCCCGTTAACAACCCGCTATATATTTGGGCTCAATATCGGCCCCATGTGGTTTCGGCCTGTTAACAACCCATTCAAGGGATGGGCCAATTTTCAGGATGTACATCTTTCGGCCTTCTAGCGACCCATTTAAATGTTGGGTCAACACTACTGCAGGATGCTGCTAACACGACAATACGATCAGAGACCCTTTGATGAAACTGTGTGCGATGCATTAATCGCAAACGGTGATGTAAAATAACCATCAAAAAAGGTGCAAAATGTTTGTGATGGTGGAGCCATCAAACACGGTTCCGATTTTAGTTGCGTGTGCGATGCGGGGCATACGGTTCAGTTCAATGAACTGTTTGTGATGAGGAAGAAGAACAGAAATGAGTAGCCAGATGAAGGCGTATGTGATATAAGGCATAAAGTTCACTCGGATGAACTGTTTGTGATTAGGCAGAACATCATAAATAGGCAGCTAGATGAAGGTGTGTGTGCTATACGGCATATAGTTCACTCGGATGAACTGTTTGTGATTAGGAAACACAAAAGAAACGGTCAGCCATATCAAGATGTGTGCGATATACGGCATACGGTCCATTGCGATAAACTGTTTGTGTTGATGCAAGAGAACAGAAACGTTTCACATAAACAAGATGTGTGTAATACGCGACAAACATCCAATTACATAGGTGGCTAGTACACACATGACATTTCCACACACCAAAGTAAACTATTACATGCATAATTAACTAGGATAAGCGATCATTTGATCATCATCTACTTCTTGTGTTAGCTCGATGTTCCTTCTATGCTAAGTTTCCATTAATTGATGGTGTTTTATGAACACGCCACTGTTTCCCGCCATTTCCTCACATGTTTCCCGCCACCTAGCGATATTGCGCATAAACCTAGGCGGCACGCGTCGCACGGAGGCAACAAGCGCAGCCTGTAGCACATTCACTGTTTCCAAGCATGCCAACCCACCAAATCGCCGCCTCTGCCATCAACCTCGTTGATGAGGAAAACGAGAAGGCGCCACGACCCGTCGAGGCAGAGGCACTCCCTGGCAATGCAATGGACGACGCCATGATGTGTGTCATTGCCAGGGTTGAGCAGACCCTTAGCGCATGGTGCTTCAGCACCACCGATCAAGATAGGCATGTCAGCGCCGAGAGCCTGTAGCTTGCTGCACAACATGATCGATGGCGCGCCGCAGAGCAAGCTAGGCGTGTCCGCGCCGATAGGCTGCGGCTCGCCACACGGCGAGACCATTGGAGCACCGCAGAGTGAGAGGTGCGCGCGCTGCACAGCAAGAGTGGATCCATCGGTGCTTGCATGCTGTCGCAGGGCGTCGCAGCTAGGTACATGTCCCGTCAGTACCCCCATTCCTCGCCAGGAGTGGGCAGATGCCCTCTGCGCCGTACTTGCACCAGAGGTCAGCCGCACCATACTTGCACCGGACACCCGCCGCGCCGTTCGCATGGGTCGCGCCGTTCGCCTTGTCCACGACCCGCTAGATGCTAACGCGCTGGTCGGTAGGCTCGACCACCTCCCAGGTGTCCATCTAGGCGCAGTAGAGGAACATGGCCGTCGCATCCTCGAGCTGGTGATCTACGATGAAATAGCCAACTTGGAGCTCGAGATCGCGCACCAGATGTACCGTGAGCATGTCGACCGCTTGGACGAACGCCTGCACGAATTCAGCCAGAGCCAGGAGCTACCGTAGGCAAGGGCCGGTCATGGTCTCATGGACGCATTTTATTTTGTTTAGTCATTTCGATGTGGATCGCTATGTATTCAAATCAATCATAATATTGCTCTGTTTATTACTTTGTTTCAATGTGTGTATTCTATTTTCCGTTCTTATATGTTCTGTTTCAATGTGTGTATATACACTTTCCATTCTGTATATGTGAATGATAACAACAAGATACAAATTAGTATACAAGACAGATAGAAAATGGAATTCATAATATATATATTAATTGTTCACTAGTTCAACACAGAATATATATATATATATATAATATCATCACATATACGTGATGATACTTGACTACTAGGTACAATGCATAAAGTTGAAAACGAACAATACTAAAACTAATAAACCCTCCTGGGGGCAGTATTCTGGCAGCCCCTCGCCAGCAGCTCCCTGGTGCGCGGCGTCTTCCCAGCGCGGAGGCAGTACTCCGCCTCCTCCGCCTTGCAGCGCTTGACGATCTTGCCATTTCATTGGGCGCCCACCGAAGATCCTCGTCGGTGGCACGCTGGAGCTTATCGGCCCACGTCCACGCAGCGAGGAGATGCCTAGCGCCTTTGACCTTCCTCATGAAGTACACGTCTTCATACACCTCCTCCACACGACGACGCGCCCGCCCCCAAAGCTCCACCGCCTCCTTTTTCCAGGCGGCATCACGGGCTTCACAGGTCGCCTGGTACCTGGCTTCCTCCTCCGCCATCTCCTTCTTGAACGCCACTTGCCTGGCGTTCTCAGCCCGCGGCAGCGACTTCCACAGACAAGATTGTACCCCAAAACCAATCCAAAGTTGGGGGCTCTGGCACAACCTCGTCCAGCGGCGCGTAGGGGTCCTCCTCATCGCTGCTCTTCGACTGAGCGTCCTCGGGGGGCGGCGACTCCTCGTCAGCGCGTGGGCAAATCAGTGGTGCCATGGCAGATATTTGAGAGAGAGAGGGGGCGAGTGAGGGGAGGATGTAGATGAGAATGCAGGCAGGACGACGTGAGCAAGGAAGTATTTATTGGCGGCCGGAATCTAGATCGACGGGAATAGTACACACGCCGGTCGCCGGAATTTACGAGTACTGTAGTTTGAATTACACATGATTCCTATAGCAAAATCCGTCTGTGAACTTAATAGTTGATGGTTTCCAATACAGAATCGTGTCTGATTAATAACCCTGCCACTCACCTACCAAACCTCGAGGCGCGAAATAAAGTGCCAATCGTGTGGGGCGGTTGTCTTGCTAGATCTTTACATTTTCCTTTTTGAACACCAGATATTCACATCGTCTGATGATTTTTTAACTCACACACAAGTACACAAAAATATGATTTTTCAAACTGTTATGGTTAGCCGTTGCATGTAGATTTAGTTCAAATTTGAATTACGGTCATTAAATGGCTACGAAATCACTTAGATGTCTTTAAAAGGTCAAATGACCCCTGAAATTTTCCAAAATTTCACATGATAGTTGTATTAGTGCACGTTAAACGTAGAAAAAAATTTGAAGGCCGTAAGAGGAAGCTATCTCCCGTTCGTCATCAAACATGCATTGTTCCCTCTCGGAACCACGAGCCTTCTATTAAGTTGCTCCAGTTTGTGAGGGGCGTGTGTCCAAACTTTCGTCAAACATGCCAATTTTTTTACCACATCATCTTGGTGGCATTACATTACATCAAGCAAGGTTTCATATTTTTCTGATCATTTTTTAAAAATTTTGGAATTAAAATGCCATGGCACTCCATGCATGTGTCCAAGCCGTGAGACCAATATGTTCGAAAATTCCTTCTAATTTACCGAACATGGAATTAACTCGCAAACAAGTACACAAATATGATTTTTTTTTCAAACCATTATGGTTAGCTCTTGCATGTAGCTGCAGTTCAAATTTGAAATACAATCATTAAATGGCTAGAAAGTCACTTAAATGTCTTTAAAAGGTCAAATGACCCCTAGAATTTTCCTAATTTTTACGTGACAGTTGTATTAGTGCATGTTAAATGTTGAAAAAAATTGAAGGTCGTAAGAGGAAGCTATCTCCCGTTCATCATCAAACATGCATTATCCCTCTCGGAACCACGAGCCTTCTAGTGAGTTGCTCCTGTTTGTGAGGGGTGTGTGTCCACACTTTCGTCAAACAGGCCAAATGTTTTACCACATTATCTTGGTGGCATGACATTACATCAAGCAAGGTTTCATGTTTTTCTGATCATTTTTTAATTTTTTGGAATTAAAATGTCATGTCACTCCATGCATGTATCCATGGCGTGACACCAATATGTTTGAAAATTCCTTCTAATTTAGTGTACATGGAATTAACTCGCACACAAGTTCACAAATATGATTTTTCAAACTGTTATGGTTAGCCGTTGCATGTAGATGTAGTTCACATTTGAATTACGGTCATTAAATGGCTAGAAAATCACTTGAATGTCTTTAAAAGGTCAAATGGCCCCTAGAATTTTCCAAATTTTCACATGACAGTTGTATTAGTGCACGTTAAACATAGAAAAAAATTGAAGGTCGTAAGAGGAAGCTATTTCCCATTCGTCATCAAACATGCATTGTTCCCTCTCAGAACCACGAGCCTTCAAGTGAGTTGCTCCGGTTTGTGGGGGGTGTTTGTCCAAACTTTCGTCAAACATGCCATTTTTTTTACCACATCATCTTGGTGGCATGACATTACATCAAGCAAGTTTCATGTTTTTCTGATCATTTTTTAATTTTTTTGGAATTAAAATTCCATGGCACTCCATGCATGTGTCCATGCCATGAGACCAATATGTTTGAAAATTCTTTCTAATTTACTAAACATGGAATTAACTCGCACACAAGTACACAAATAGGATTTTTCAAACCGTTATGGTCAGCTGTTGCATGTAGCTGTACTTCAAATTTGAATTATGGTCATTAAATTGCTAGAAAATCACTTAAATGTCTTTAAAAGGTCAAATGACCCCTAGAATTTTCCTAATTTTCACATGATAATTGTATTAGTGCCCATTAAATATAGAAAAAAATTGAAGGCCATAAGAAGAAGCTATCTCCCATTCGTCATTAAACATGCATTGTTCCCTCTCGAAACCACGAGCCTTCTAGTGAGTTGCTCCGGTATGTGAGGGGTGTGTGTCCAAACTTTCGTCAAACAGGCCAATTTTTTTACCACATCATCTTGGTGGCATGTCAGTACATCAAGCAAGGTTTCATGTTTTCTGATCATTTTTAAAAAAATTGGAATTAAAATGCCATGGCACTCCATGCATGTCACTAGTAGGCGTCGGTGCTATACACACGGTTTTTAATCCCTTTCCGCGACGGCATTTGGAACCATCGCCAAGTGAGTGTGGGCGATAGGGGGTCCTTCCCACACGGCCTAGAAACCGTCGGGGATAGGCCCTCCTGGCACACAGGCTGGGGCAAAATGAGCTCGTGTGCGACCGGGTGAGGCATCGAAACCCAATTGTTTCTGTTCATATGTACATCCCATTAGGTGAATCCCAGAAAAACATTTTCGTTCATATGTATATCACACACAGTCAATCCAAGGAATACGTTTCCGTTCTTATGTACATCCCACATAGTCAATCCAGGGAAAACGTTTTCGTTCGTATGTACATCCCACACAGTCAATCCAGGGAAAACGTTCCCGTTCGTATGTACATCCCACACAGTCATTCCAGGGAAAACGTTTCCGTTCGTATGTACATCCCACACATGTTTATGTATAGACTCGTGTGTGATAGGTGTAACTATCACACACGCTCTGCCTTGGTTAACCGTTTGCTTTTATCAACTACATCACACACTATTTGATAAAGAAAACTGTGTGGCATTGGGCTATCCATCACAAGCGCTTTTACTGCTAGAACTGTTTGCAAAGTTCCATGACACATTTAGCTGGTTTATTAGTTTACAATTAATAATTCCAGTATTGCGCAAATTCACCTTTCATAACAAACAACTATTTGCCAATTTCATATGAGGCACATAAATATATTTTAACATCACAGTACGATAGCTACTTGAAAACAACACAGTAAGGCATATAGCTAGTTCAACTTCATAAGAACAATATTAGAACAATGTATTCATTTCCCTCATCGAGATCATGCAGACTCGTCTTATCCACCTCTGCTTTCAGTTCTGTAAGAACCTGTTTTGCACTGGCCAACTGGGAAAGTGCCTCCTCCTTCGCCAACACCATCTTAGCAAAGTCTAATTTAAAAAATATGAGGTCATTCTCCACCTTCCTCTTTTTATCCCGCATCTTCAAATATTCTTCAGCGTTGACAACACTTTCTCTAAGCCTACCTCTGTTCTCTTCCTCATACATGCTCCAGAGCTTTGCTAGGCACATCTTCAAAGACTGTGGCCACTCTTGATCAACCCACTCCAAGTAAGAACACTTTCGTTCATCCTATAATATTTAAAACTAGATCAGTAACAATTGTAGGGGAAACGGGTTTATAACAACATAGAAAATCACCAATACTTATTTTGAAAAACTGAAGAAACAGGTTAATTATGACATATCTTCTCAAAAAGATCAATGTGCAAATAAATTAATTGCTACTGAGACAACAACCAAATTCTGAAACATTAGAAGCTATAATTAACTACAACAACGCTACAAGTTCTTACTCATGTACCATAAATAACAAATTGAACATTTTATGAAGAAGGTAAATATAACTGCAACAGCATAGCGACAGTGTTTGGATGACAGCAAATTGATACTAACAGGTGTGTACATGCACAAATTTTAATAACATAGAACCAATAGCACTAAGGCCGTCCAATATGTATGCCAAAACCGGTGTAAAGACAACTATTGGTACATCTCGCACTGGTGCCCTGCACTGGCGAGCCGACGCAGCGGAAAAAAATCAGGGACCTAGACTCCGGAGCACCTAGTTGCTCTGATGCCTAGTTCCTTCGTGCCATAAAGATTTAGTATTTTACTTCTTGGCTGCTCGGATGTGTGGACCAAAGTTGGCTTCACAAACTACTGAAGCGGTGACAAATAATTGTTTAATGGCACCGCTGATGAGATGGCAACATTTTTAGATACTAGGTACAAACTGTGACACTGTCTTAGGATGTGTTTGGTTGAAGGTGTGGTATGAATGGTTTTGGACAGTGACAGTGTCTGAATTACATCTAGCAACTGATTTGTAACAACGAAATAGGGTCTAACCTTCTCTGCACATGCCAGAAACTTCCTCCCACTGTACATAGATTCAAACGCAACTAGCTTCACGCATGGAGATTGATGGTGACAACGAGCAGACAGATCTTCAGCCACCCCGCTCCATTCGTTGCAACTGATGATCCTAGGGAGCTACAAGAGGAAGAAATGACTGAAATCGACCGCTAGGTTAAAATTCTTCATTCCAAGTCATAGCCCAAGATAGAGAAGAGAGGCATACCCGGGTGGCGAAGGAGTTGTCGGAGGAGGAGGAACCGCTGGAGAGGTCATTGAAGAAGACCATGGCGACCCTGGCGGTAGGATACGAGACGACGAGAGTGAGGAAGCAAGCGTGGAAGCGGCTATAGCTTAGGAAGGAAGGAAGGAGGAAATAGGGGAAATGTGACGTGTGGTCTGGGAGAAAGGGGGTGGGGAAGGGGGCGGGGGTAGATATTTCAGGGGTAGGCCAAAAATTTCAAAATGTGAAGGGAAACATTGCGCGCGGTGCCGCCGGACACCATTCACTTTGAACAATTGTGTGCATCGCAAACGATTCTTCTGCTTTATGTGCATGGGATGAGTTTGATAATTCAAATTTTTGTGGAAATTTACTTGGGTATGTCATTGCATAATTTAACATCGCTAGCTAATTTGGGCACACAAAAGAGCGTACAGCACACAGACCACACTTACTGAATCGAGCAATTTTAGTAATTAGACAGAGCCAGTTGACCTAGAATTGCTCTAACAAAAGACTAGCATTAAAAACAAAGCCTAAGTATGCATAATTTTAACAAATCCGCCGCTGCGTCGGCCTATGCATCGCCGGTGTGAGATGAGACATCGATGACTTGTTCTGGCGAAATGCCACCGTTGGTGGACTCCGCGTCCCCCTGCTGAAGTCGACTGTGTCCTCGTCCTCGTCCTCAGCGCCGTCCTCAAGGCTGTACTACTCGTAGTAGTGGTTGCGCCAGAGCTCATAATGGTACTCCACCGCCGATTCCTCGACGGACAGACTCTTCTCTACCTCGACCTCGGCCACGCGCAACTCCTCCTCCCACTGCTCCTCGATCTGCACTGCCTCCTGCATCTCCAGCTCCCGCTCGGTGATCTCATGAGGAAGCAGGTGCTCCATGGCCACCGCCACCATTTCGCACATGGGTTGCATGCTGGATTCCAAGGTGGCCTAGAATATCTTGGCGTCTGTGTCCTCGATCTTGGCGTGGATGGCCACGACCCGGGCCAGGGCGACATCGGCGGCACGGACGGCAGCTCAAGCGCTCTCGGCGTTTGTAATCATCATCGCAGCAGTAGCTGCAGCCGTCTCGGCCGATGCAGCTGCCCTGTTGGCTGCTGCATACGCCCTCTCGGCGGATGCGGCCGCGCTCAATGTGGATGCGACGGCACTCTCGGCGCAGGCGACGGCACTCGGCGAGGACGCGGCCATCGTACGGGCTTCACGAAGCGTTTCCACGGTGTCATCTTTGCAAGAAGAGGGTGCGGGAATGGGGATCGGGATTCGGGGGTTGCCGGCATTGGAGCAGACGAGCCGGCGAAGCTTAAGGAGGAAGACTTAAATAAACCCAAAAATTTTCATCGCAAACAGTTCCTTCAAAAAAATTATGTGTGATGTTGTGGATATTTTTTATTAGCTATGAAAGATGGATTTGGAGTACAGTGGCGACGGATGGTGTTTTAAATGTACGAGAAAATTTGTAGTACTAATACAACTGTCATGTCAAATTTTGGAAAATTTCAGGGGTCATTTGACCTTTTGAGACATTTAAGTGATTTTCTAGCCATTTAATGACCGTAATTCAAATTTGAACTACATGTACATGCAACAGCTAACCATAAAGGTTTGAAAAGTCATATTTTGTGTACTTGTGTGCGATCTAATTCCATGTGCAATAAATTGGAAGGAATTTTCAGACATATTGGTCTAACGGCTATGACACAATTAAGCATGGAGTGCCATGGCATTCAAATTCCAAAAAAATAAAAAAGATCAGAAACACATGAAACCTTCCTTGATGTAATGTCATGCCACCAAGATGATGTGGTAAAAAATTGGCATGTTTGACAAAAGTTTGGACACACACCCCTCACAAACCAAAGCAACTCACTAGAAGGCTCGTGGTTCCGAGAGGGAGCAATGCATGTTTGATGACGAACGGGAGATAGCTTCCCCTTCGTCCTTCAATTTTTTTACATTTAACATGCACTAATACATCTGTCATGTGAAAATTTGGAAAATTTCAGGGGTCATTGACCTTTTAAAGACATTTAAGTGATTTTCTAGCCACTTAATGACCGTAATTCAAATTTGAACTACATGTACATGCAACAGCTAACCATAACGGTTTGAAAAATCATATTTGTGTACTTGTGTGCGAGTTTATTCCATGTGTAGTAAATTAGAAGGATTTTTCAAACATATTGGTCTCACGGCATGGACACATGAATGGAGTGCCATGGAATTTTAATTCCAAAAAATTAAAAAATGATCAGAAAAACATGAAACTTGCTTGATGTAATGTCATGCCACCAAGATGATGTGGTAAAAAAATGGCATGTTTGACGAAAGTTTGGACAAACACCCCCCACAAACCGGAGCAACTCACTAGAAGGCTCATGGTTCCGAGATAGCTTCCTCTTACGGCCTTCAAATATTTTCTACGTTTAACATGCACTAATACAACTGTCATGTGAAAATTTGGAAAATTTCAGGGGTCATTTGACCTTTTAAAGACATCTAAGTGATTTTATAGCCATTTAATGATCGTAATTCAAATTTGAACTACATGTACATGCAATGGCTAACCATAACGGTTTGAAAAATCATATTTGTGTACTTGTGTGTGAGTTAATTCCATGTGTGCAGTAAATTAGAAGGAATTTTCAAACATATTGGTCTCACGGCATGGACACATACATGGAGTGCCATGGCATTTTAATTCCAAAAAATTAAAAATTGATCAGAAAAATATGAAACCTTGCTTGATGTAATGTCATGCCCGCAAGATGATGTGGTAAAAAAATTGGCATGTTTGACGAAAGCTTGGACACACACCCCTCACAAATCGGAGCAACTCACTAGAAGGCTTATGGTTCCGAGAGGGAACAATGCATGTTTGATGACAAACGGGAGATAGCTTCCTCTTACAGCCTTCAAATTTTTTTCTACGTTTAACATGCACTTATACAACTGTCATGTGAAAATTTGGAAAATTTCAGGGGTCATTTGACCTTTTAAAGACATTTAAGTGATTTCCTGCCATTTAATGACTGTAATTCATATTTGAACTACATGTACATCCAACGGCTAACCATAACGGTTTGAAAAATCATATTTGTGTACTTGTGTGCGAGTTAATTCCATGTGCAGTAACTTAGAAGGAATTTTTAAACATATTGGTCTCACGACATGGACACATGCATAAAGTGACATGGCATTTTAATTCCAAAAAATTAAAAAATGATCAGAAAAGCACGAAACTTTGCTTGATGTAATGTCATGTCACCAAGATGATGTGCTAAAAAATTGGCATGTTTGACGAAAATTTGGACACACACCCCTCATAAACTGGACCAACTCACTAGAAGGCTCGTGGTTCCGAGAGGGAACAGTGCATGTGTGATAACGAAAGGGAGATAGCTTCCTATTATGGCCTTCAATTTTTTTCTACGTTTAACGTGCACTAATCCAACTGTCATGTGAAAAATTAGAAAATTTCAGGGGCCATTTGACCTTTTAAAGACATTTAAGTGATTTTGTAGCCATTTAATGACCGTAATTCAAATTTGAACTACAAGTACATGCAACGACTAACCATAACGGTTTGAAAAATCATATTTGTGTACTTGTGTGTGAGTTAATTCCATGTGCAGTAAATTCGAAGGAATTTTCAAACATATTGGTCTCACAGCATGGACACATGCATGGAGTGCCATGGCATTTTAATTCCAAAAAATTAAAAAATGATCAAAAAAACATGAAACCTTGCTTGATGTAATGTCATGCCACCAAGATGATGTGGTCAAAAATTGGCCTGTTTGACGAAAGTTTGGACACACACCCCTCACAAACCGGAGCAACTCACTAGAAGGCCCGTGGTTCTGAGAGGGAACAATGCATGCACTACAAAACCCGGTATCATCATAGATGTGGTGGGATCCTACTTCTATGACAAAAAACCATGACAGATAATGGGTTTTTCATCCTGGGCGGGCCAGAGACGCAGCTGCATGACATTCTTTGGGTCATCCATGATGGAAAAAACTGTGGTTGAAGCGAGGGCGAGGAAAATATCGGGGAGTTCCCGGTTATGGTGGGTTGTCGGGGCTGAGCGATGCGTGTTTCTCTCATACACGTATGTGCGTGGGTGTGAGGCGTTGGGCTCTAACTGAACCTGAGCGAGGCGTTTTCCTACTGAACCAGAGTGATTGCACTGCAGGCTACGTGTTACTGAACCCGAGCAATCGATTGATCCCTGGCTGTTAACTGAACCCGATCGAGTGATTCCTTCGCTACTGATGCTAACTGAAGCCAATCGAACCTGCTGCCTCTTGATGAACAGTGAGCGTTGATGGGGGGGTTGGATGAACAGTTCTCGGTGGGGGTTGGATGAACAGGACCCTGTGGTTGTAGAGACTGTTGCCACTGGATGAATAGGACCCCGATCGAGCCAGTTGGGGGTGGATGAGCAGGACCCCATGGAAGGATGGATGAACAGCAGCCGACGAGGGCTGGATGAACAGCAGCCGGCGGAGGGCTGGTTGAACAGTAGCCGGTGGACGGCTGGATGAACAGTAGCCCGTGGAGGAGTGGTTGAATAGGACCCCGTTGAGAGGGTTGGTTGAACAGTAGCCGGTGGAGGAGCGGTGGAGGCTGGATGAACAGGAGCTCGTGGATGAATAGTACCTGATGGAGGCAGGAGGGAGACGTCATGGATGAACAGTCGCAGGTGGAGGCTGGAGGAGGTCAACGGTGGATGAACAGTAGCTCGTGGAGGCAGTAGACGATGGATGAACAGTAGCCCATGGAGTCCCGTTTTGCGGTACGCCACACCCCTCCCAATGAACAGGACCCCCGTTTCGACCGTAGGAGGTCGAAGAGAAGTCCGTTTCCTCCGTTTTGCGGTACGCCACACCCCTCCTTATCAATAGGACCCCATTTCGGCTGTAGGACGTCCAAGAGAAGTCCGTTTCCTCCGTTTTGCGGTACGCCACACCCCTCCCGATGAACAGGACCCCGTTTCGACCGTAGGCGGTCGAACACAAGGCTGTTACCTCCGTTCTACTGTACGCCAGGACTCGTTTCGGCTGTTCCGTCCAAGCCGGTTGGCTCCCGATGAACACGACGCATTCTGCTGCCTCCCGATGAACACAAGACGACGCAGTCTCTCCGTTTTGACCCAGCCGGTTGGCTGCCAATGAACAGGACAACGTCGCTGCCTCTCCATGTACATGAGCCCTGGCCGTATGTATGCATGAGTAGGCATTCGAGACCCCGCCCGTATGTACGTACGTGGCCATATTTAATTTCTTGCACCCTAGCTGTACATATTGTACATGCTACATCCGCGTCTCTACTATGACACATGCCCTTCCTTACTCGGCCATGGTTCATCGCTGCAGCCAGCAGATAGACCGATCATATGTACGTACACGTTCGCGAACAGAATGAGAAAGCTACGTACGCTTCGACCAGGTGGGTCCCGACTGTCAGGAAGGATAAGGAGGCACTTCCTTGCGTGCGAAGATGTAGCTGGTGAGTCCCAGCAGTCAGGGGGGAAATGTTTTTTAGCAACATACGGTGGTTGTCCGTTGGGTCCCTGCTGTCAGGTGGAGGAATCATTATTTTGCACGTAATAAGGTTGCACTTCCTTGTTGCAGCCGTGGACCCAGCTATCAGCCTCTTCACATACAGTACTCTTCCGATGGAAGTTGTTCCCTGACCACATTGACCACGCCGCACCGAGAGCACCAAGGTGGTGGACGACGGCGAGGCCTAGGAAGGGGATGACGCGGAGCCGGGAAGACGTGTTAGTGGATGCCCACGCGGAGAGGAGTATGAGGGTTCACTGGTTCGGCTGCGGTGTGAGGCTGCCGTCGCCACAGAATAATAGGGGGTATGGGTGAGTAGAGGGATGACCTGGCCAGCGATGGGAGTAGTAGGGGCGGTGAGGCCTCCGCGGCAGCACAGCCGGCCACGGGAGGCAGGAGCAGGCTGTAACGCCCTCGATGCGGCTATAGCTCCCACGTGTCGAGGCACGACTTAGAGACATAACCGCATTGAAAGCAATGTTGCAAGTTAGGCAATCATCACAACATCCCATGTAAGATAAATAATAAAGGGGAGATACATAGTTGGCTTACACTCGCCACGTCAATCAAGTACATAAATAGCATTACAACATCCAAACACTCATGGCCCGACTACGGCGCCAAAATAAAAGATAACCCAACATGCGACACGGTCCCGATCACCCCCAACTGGGCACCACTACTGATCATCAGGGAAAGACAGGTAGTATCGTTGAGAGTCCTCGTCGAACTCCCACTTGAGCTCGAGCGCGTCACCTGGAGCGGAATCATCAAGCCCTGCATCTGGTTTGGAAGTAATCTGTGAGCCATAGGGACTCAGCAATCTCGCACCCTCGCGATCAAGACTATTTAAGCTTATAGGTAAGGTAAGGAAAGAAATATGTGGAGCTGCAGCAAGCGACTAGCATATATGGTGGCTATCCTGTTCGCAAAAGAGAGCGAGAAGAGGAGGCAAAGAGCGAACGAGTAACTAGAGGACAACATGCGCAAGCATTACTCCAACACCGTGTTCACTTCCCGGACTCCGCCGAGAAGAGACCATCACGGTAACTCACACTGTTGATTCATTTTAATTAAGTTAAGGTTCAAGTTATCTACAATCGGACATTAACAAATTCCCATCTGCCCACAACCGCGGGCACGGCTTTCAAAAGTTCAAATCCCTGCAGGGGAGTCCCAACTTAGCCCATGACAAGCTCTCACGGTCAATGAAGGAATAGACCTCCTCCCGAGACGTTCCGATCAGACTCGGTATCTCGGTTCTACAAGACACTTCGACAGGTTAAAACAAATCCAGCAACACCGCCCGAATGTGCCGACAAATCCCGATAGGAGCTGCACATATCTCGTTCTCAGGGCACACTCAGATAGGTCAAGCTATGAGTAAAACCAACCCTCGAGTTTCCCCAAGGTGGCCTGCAGGCTGCCTAGTTCGGACCAACACTCAGAGGAGCACTGGCCCGGGGGGGTTTAAATAAGATGACCCTCGGGCTCCGGAAACCCAAGGAAAAAGAGGCTAGGTGGCAAATGGTAAAACCAAGGTTGGGCATTGCTGGAAAAGCTTTAATCAAGGCAAACTATCAAGGGGTTCCCATTATCACCCAACCGCGTAAGGAATGCAAAATCCGGGAACATAACACTGATATGACGGAAATTAGGGTGGCAAGAGTGGAACAAAACACTAGGAGAGAGGCCGAGCCTTCCACCCTTTACCAAGTATATAGATGCATCAAGATAACAAGATAATATAATGATATCCCAACAAGTAAAAAATAATGTTCCAACAAGGAACGGCCTCCAAACTTCACCTGCAACTAGCAACGCTATAAGAGGGGCTGAGCAAAGCGGTAACATAGCCAATCAACGATTTGCTAGGACATGGTGGGTTATAGGTTTGACATGGCAATTTGGGAGTCTTGAAAGCAAGTGGTAGGCATCGTAGCATAGGCATAGCAAAAGAGCGAGCATCTAGCAAAGCAAAGATAGTAGTGATTTCGAGGGTATGATCATCTTGCCTGCAAAGTTGTCAGAGTTGACTGGATCCTCGAAAGCAAACTCAACGGGCTCCTCATTAGCAAACTCGTCTCCCGGCTCTACCCAAACAAGACAAACAAGCAAACGGAACACAATCAACCACGTGCAAAGCTCGAACAAAATGATGCAAGGATGATATGCTATGCGGGATGCAATATGTGATGCATATGCAAGATTTGACAAGGGATGCATGAACCTGGCCTCAACTTGGAAATCCAAGTGTGCCACTGGAAATATAAGATGAAATCGCTTGAAAATGATATAAAGAGAGCCAGAATCGGAGTTACGGTTTGGAAATGGCAAGCAATTCAAATATGACCACGTTCTGCGATTTACAGCATGTAGCCATCTAAATGCAACAAGATGAACATGCTACAGCACCCAAACATGGCATCAAAATACATGGCAGGAATCCATTAATGATGCTTAACAAAAGTCTAGCACTGAGCTATGGCCAATTCATCCATTAACAGGTTCAAACAAGCATGGCAAAAATGCATTTGACAAACAGATTTCAGACTTAGTGAAATTAACACTTGTCTGGAATTTCAGATCAGATAGCACTCTTCGAAGCATGAAAACTATATGCTACAGGACCTGAACATGGCAAAGTAAAGCATGGCATGGAGCTACTCAAAGAGCTTAACAAAAGTCCCTTAGTGACCTCGAGCCAAAAGGGATCAGAAAATACATTTGCAAGCATGTGAACATGGCAAAAACATAATCAGTTCTCAGACTTAGTGAAAACTGGAGCATGCTGAAACAGATATCAAGTAGGCATGTTTACGAGCTCGATGCACTCACTACAGAGCATGTCATGACAATCTAAGCATACACCCATCAAGAATACACAAAATGCAAGCTAGACATGGCAAGAACAATACCATAGCATGCACGGATCAACTACAACATCATCGGCAAAATCGCTAACAAGTAGACAATCTGCCCAGATTCACGAAATGACAAAGAGCTCGATTGACTCAAGCTAGGGTGCTTCATAATTACAAACAAAGAGATGGATGGATAGATCACTACAAGATTAACAAAACATCCTTACTGATCATCCTCAAAAGAGGCACGGATCACTAGGAAACAACATGAACATATGGCCATATGAGATAACCAGTCCAAGGACTTAGTGGAAATGCTAAGTCCCTGAAATCAGCATTAACAAATGCCTCACTTTGCAAGCTTGTGCTAGTCACCACACACATCACAAAAATACATGGGTTGCACCTCTGGAAAGATGGCAAAACCCTTAACAAAACATATGTAGAGCTCATGGGCATATCAAGCACACAATAATCATGGCAAAAATGACAATTATCTAATTGGAGCCGCAGATCTGACAAATATCTCAAATAGCACTCTTCCAACAGCATTTCGGGCATCAAGATGAACTCAAATGAAAATGATGCAATGAGATGAAATGATGTACTCTCTGAGGCGAACATTTTTATATGCTATATGCCCAAAACGGATCTACGGATGAGGAGTTACGACACGATGAACAGGAGCAAATGAATTAGGGTTAAGGAGAAAGTCAACAGTCGTTTTGGATCTCAGATCCAGATCCAGACAGCACACGGATCGAGGTTCGCCGGGCTTCGCTCGAGCTCGCCGGAGTTGGCCGGATCCGTCGAGGAACTTGCCGGGCTTGGGGTTCTTCGGGCGAGGAGGTGAGGAGGAGGTCGGGGCGGCGACTTGGCGGCCGCGGGCGGCGCGGGACCGGGGCGGCGTGGCGGAGTGAAGAGGCGGCGGGGCGGCGCCGGGGTTCTCCGGAGACGAACGCTGGGTGGCGAAGCGGTGGCCAGGCGCGGGGAAGAAGCCGGCGGCGGGCGCGGGCGAGAGGCGGCCCTGTTCGGCGCGGGAGAGGGCCCGCCTCGGACCTGGGCGGGCCGGCGGCGCTGGCGGCGAAGAGGTCCCCTCGGGGGACACGTGGCGGCGGCTGATTGGCGGCGGCGGCGGTTTGTCCGGCCGGATTTGGACGTGTCCGGCCGGCGCGATCTGGGATTTTTTTTAGGGTTTAGAGAGAGGGGATCCTAGATTTGGAATGGGGGGTATATATAGGCATAGAGGGAGCTAGGAGGCTCCAAATGAGGTGCGGTTTTCGGCCACGCGATCGTGATCGAATGCTCTAGATGATGGAGAGGGTTTTGGTGGGTTTTGGGAAAAATTGGAGGGGTGTTGGGCTGCAACACACACGAGGCCTTTTCGGTCCCTCGGTTAACCGTTGGAGTATCAAACGAAGTCCAAATGATACGAAACTTGACAGGCGGTCTACCGGTAGTAAACCAAGGCCGCTTGGAAAGTCTCGGCCCAATCCGGAAATGTTTAATCCCCACACACGAAAGAAAGTTAGAAATGACCACCGGAGGAGAACGAAGCGCCGGAATGCAAAACGAACAACGGGGAAAATGCTCGAATGCATGAGACAAACACGTATGCAAATGCAATGCACATGATGACATGATATGAGATGCCTGACAACGATAACCACACACGGAGACAAACACCCGAACCCGAGAAAATAAAATAACTTAAGGCCGGAAACGGCAAGAGTTGGAATACATATTGGGAAAGTCATATCCGGGGTGTTACACAGGCGGCACGACCGGCACTGGTTTGGGAGGATGGAGCAAGAAGACCAGAGGTTGAAGAAGCACTACGGCCGTTGGATGGACATCGTACGGTCACTGGAGCTAGAATCGTTCATATTGACTAAGTTGACAAAGCCCTCCGTCCACGTCAACTTAGTAGGCCCACAAGTCAGCCTCCCACTATGGTGGGTCCCAGCTAGCAGGAGGAGTATTCATCTTTTTGTGCGTAATAAGGAGGCACTTCCTTGCGTGCGAAGATATAGCTGGTGGGTCCGAGTTGTCCGCAGGGGGAATGTTTTTTTGGCGAAATACAGAGGCCCTTCCGGTGGGTCCCAGATGTCAGATGGAGGAATCATTATGCGCGGAATAAGGAAGCATTTCCTTGTGTGCGACCATGGACCCAACTATTAGCCTCTCCACGTACAATCCACTTCCGTTGGATGTCGTCCGCTGACCATGTTGACCATGCCGCGCCGAGGGCACCAGGGCGGTGGACGACGGCGAGGCCTAGGAAGGGAACGGCATGGAGCCAGGGAAGACTCGGCAGTGGTTGCCCACGCGGTGGGGAGTACGAGGGTTTACTGGTCCGGCTGCCATCACCGAAAAATAACAGGAGGTGTGGGTGAGTAGAGGAATGGCCTGGCCAGTGATGGAGTAGATGGGGCGGGGCGGCCTGTGCGGCAGCACAGCCGGCCACGAGAGGCGGGAGCAGGCAGTTCCACAGACGCTGGTTTGGGCGGCTGGAGCAAGAAGATCAGATATTGAAGAAGCAGTACGGTCGTTGGATTAACATCCAACGGTCACTGCTGCTAGAATCGTTTATGGACTAAGTTGACAAAGCCTTTCGTACATGTCAACCTAGTAGACCCAAAAGTCAGCCTCCAAATCTGTCCCAAACAGCATACATCCCAAAATTTCTAGCTATATTCAAATTAATTTAAAAACTAAACATACCTTAATTAAAATCCAATGAAATTTGACCCGCACAAAAACAATGAAATTTAAAATATCAAAATCCGACAGAAAAAGTATTTTGGAACTAATTGCATGTTTGCTATATTTTTTTCATTTTACAGCCCATTCATTATTACTTATAGCCCATTTCTTATTACTTATAGCCCATTTTCTGGGCAAGCCCAAATGCATCCCTCCTCGTCTTGAAGGATTTCCGGTCCAGCAGGGCGTAGAAAATCAAGTAGGCCAACATTGGTTATTCTGCAAATAAACAAAAAAAACTGGGCTAGCCATTTTCAAAAGGAAAAAAACAAACTGGGTTGGTCGTGTGGTAAACATATGAAATAATTGAACCACAAGCACATGCTCCAATGAAGCAAAACGGGTGGGAAATCGTACATGTGTCATTGGGTGCATGTTTAAGTCCAATTTAAGGAATGTGAATGAATTACAAACTTCTTGTCGTCCTGAAACATTGAGAATCTCGGTTTTTAAATCCTAGTAAATCAAAAACTCACCAAAAAACATGAAACTTGGCATGGTTTCATGACATGGCACATATATGTTGTGGTCAAAAATCGTCCAGTTTGAGACAAGGCACACACATTAATAGCCAACGAAGTCCTTTTTGATACAAATAGCTGACACTATAATATCACAAACTGTTGTATTATATGAAGTGTGTCAAAATTTAACCATACTCGGTGGCGTGCGTGCAGCTGTTTGGTTAGACGGGACGAGCACGAGAAGTCCGTCGTGTAGGCTCGACAGGACGCGTGTGAGCAGTCTGCCGCGCAGGCTCGATGGGACGCGTGCATCCTCTCCAACTCGTAGGCTCGACGGGACACGTGCGAGCAGCAAGGCTGCCCATGCTCGCCGGAAAGCGAACTCTTTGACCTCCATGCACCAGCCACCGCCCGCCTCGCTCACAACTTCTCCATTAATGGGTTAATTAAAGCACCTGGATGGAGGGTGTTTGCTTGTGATCCCATGGCAGCATTTGCTTTGTTCGTGTTTTCAACTCGTATTCCGGCCTAATTTAAATTGCCACATAGGGCAATAGATAATACGACGACAAATAAAATGGCAACAGATAATACGACGACTAATTTACAATGGCACAGATAATAATTGTCTTACATATTCTAGATAATTTAAAATGCCACATCCGGCAAAGCTCGGAAGACACGGGGGCAAGAGAAGAAGGAAATCGCAGACAACGATCCGGGTCACTACTGTCTCTACTCGTCGATGGATCGCCGGCGGAGGACATCCTCCAGCTCCTTCTTCAATTCCTCACGACTTTGCTTGAAAGCAGCCATGAATTCCTCCACCTCCTACTCGCGCTCGATCCGGAGCCTCCTCAAGTCACCAACCAGTTCCTCGATGACTGTTGTCAGCGTCATCCCCGAGGCACTGCTCTGCTTAACATGCAGCATCTTCCAGCCGACGGCCTCCTCCTCCTTCTCGGCGAGCGCCTTGAGGAGCTTCGCATTGTCACCCATGAGTTGCTCAACGAGGCCGGTCGCCTTGTCAACCGAGGCATCACTGATCTTGAGCAGCTTCATCAAGCCGTCGACCAGCTCCTGCTGCTTAATGAGGCCAGTGAGAATGCCGTCGTCGCCGGCCAAGGACTTCAGCAACACCAGCTCGTTGCGATCGCCGACGCAGCGCGTGCGTGATACGTCTCCGTCGTATTTATAATTTTTGATTGTTCCATGCCAATATTCTACAACTTTCATATACTTTTGGCAACTTTTTATACTATTTTTGGGACTAACATATTGATCCAGTGCCCAGTGCCCAGTGCCAGTTCCTGTTTGTTGCATGTTTTTTGTTTCACAGAATATCCATATCAAACAGAGTCCAAACGGGATAAAAACTAACGGAGATTTTTTTTGGAATATATATGATTTTTGGGAAGAAAAATCCATGCGAGACGGTGCCCGAGGGGGCAACGAGGCAGGGGGCGCGCCCATGACCCTCGTGGCCACCCTGTAAGGCGGTTGGTGCCCTTCTTTCGCCGCAGGAAAGCTAATATCCGGATAGAGATCGTGTTAAAATTTCAGCCCAATCGGAGTTACGGATCTCCGGGAATATAAGAAACGGTGAAAGGGTAGAATCTGAGAATGCAGAAACAGAGAGAGACAGAGAGACATATCCAATCTCGGAGGGGCTCTTGCCCCTCCCATGCCATGGAGGCCAAGGACCAGAGAGGAAACCCTTCTCCCATCTAGGGAGGAGGTCAAGGAAGAAGAAGGAGGGGGGCTCTCTCCCCCTCGCTTCCGGTGGCACCGGAGTGCCACCAGGGGCCATCATCATCACCGCAATCTTCACCAACAACTTCACCGCCATCATCACCAACTCTTCCCCCCTCTATGCAGCGGTGTAACCCCTCTTTTACCCGATGTAATCTCTACTTAAACATGGTGCTCAACGCTATATATTATTTCCCAATGATGTATGGCTATCCTATGATGTTTGAGTAGATCTGTTTTGTCCTATGGGTTATTTGATGATCGTGATTGGTTTGAGTTGCATGTTTTATTATTGGTGCTGTCCTATGGTGCTCTCCGTGTCACGCAAGCATGAGAGATCCCCGCTGTAGGGTGTTGCAATACGTTCATGATTCGCTTATAGTGTGTTGCGTGAGTGACTGAAACACAAACCCGAGTAAGGGGGTTGTTGCGTATGGGATAAAGAGGACATGATGCTTTAGTGCTATGGTTGGGTTTTACCTTAATGATCTTTAGTAGTTGCGAATGCTTGCTAGAGTTCCAATCATAAGTGCATATAATCCAAGTAGAGAAAGTATGTAGCTTATGCCTCTCCCTCATATAAAATTGCAATAGTGATTACCGGTCTAGTTATCGATTGCCTAGGGACAAATAACTTTCTCGTAACAAAAAGCTCTCTACTAAAACTAACTTAGTTATTTCTTTATCTAAACAGCGCCTACTTTTTATTTACGTAATCTTTATTATCTTGCAAACCTATCCAACAACACCTACAAAGTACTTCTAGTTTCATACTTGTTCTAGGTAAAGCGAACGTCAAGCGTGCGTAGAGTTGTATCGGTGGTCGATAGAACTTGAGGGAATATTTGTTCTACCTTTAGCTCCTCGTTGGGTTCGACACTCTTACTTATCGAAAACTGCTGTGATCCCCTATACTTGTGGGTTATCAGTGCGCTTCTGAAAGCCCTCGCGTGCCCGTGAGAGCTCGTTCGAGGGCTTTGCGGCGCACCGGGACATCTCTGTTGCAGTTGCCGCTTCGCGGCGGGACCTCTCTAGTGCTTCCGCAGCCTTGGTCTTTGCTGCCTGGTTATATGTCCACCCGAAACTCCTCCTACCGGTCATGGCGGAACGACTTGACAGGAAAGACCAGTTTTGTGGGTGATGAGGAGAGGAACGGTGAAGTAATTTTTGAGTGGGTAGTTTTTATAGCCCGGTACTAAGTGTGAACACATATTAGTTTGATAGGTGTGAACAAGTTTGCAATTACTTATTGTGTTGTAATCTGCAATGTGACGAGAAACAAGGTCAAAATTTATTGATGGTTCTGGGCCTACATAGCCCGGTCTGTTGTTCTGGCTCATCGCAAACAATTCTTTTGGATCAACCGTATGCCACACATCGGAAGCCCGAAACATTTGCCCGCATTCTCGGATGTACGTGTACGTGTCTTCCCACTATCACACACGGTCAAGATATCACCATCGTGTCCTATGGATGTGTTGTCACACCTCCCACGGGGTGCCAGAAGGTTGACCATGTGGTTGCTCGCCGTTGAGGCGGCCGTGGCGCGCTCTGCTCACGTCCATCCGCGCGTTTTGCTCGCCATTGAGGCGGCCGCGGCGCGCTCCGCTCTGGCGTCCCTGCGCGCGCTCTGCTCGTCGTTGAGGCAAATTTATAATGGCAACGGTTAATAATTGTCTTCCATATTCAGGATAATTTAAAATGCCACATGTGGCAAGGCCCAGAACACTCACGGCCTACATATGCATACAATTATAATGAAATATAGGCTAAAAGGCTGAGCTGGCGGTCTTCGGACGACGGTCTTCTCGGACTCCATGATCAACATAGCACCCTTGCAGCCGTTCACTCCAAGTGTCTTGACCCACCTCCGCCTACGGAGCTGCCGGTGCTGGGAGGCTCTTGGGGCTATTGGGCCTCTTCCAGAAGAGCTTGACAGCATGCAATCGCACGCATGATATCTCCGCGGAACCGCTCCATTTCCATGTCTCTAGCCTGGTACCAAATTCCGTCCATCACCTACATCCTCCAGATATCAAGTTGACGATGTTCTACTTCGTCGGGAACGTCAACTCCGCCAGGGATGCGCTCGAGCCTGGCCACCACATCATCGGGATCGAGGTTGACACGGCGGCCGTGGGTAATGATGAAGCCGCAGGCTGCCTATGTCTTGACTAAATCGCAGAGGTCCTCTACCCATTCCTTGCGGGGCATCAGGCTCTCGATGAGCACTGGTGACGGTGGCTCTTTAGGTGGGTCGATGATCGTGCCGCTGAGCAGCTCTAGATCTTTTGCACAATGGATGGCAAACTGCTCATCACACCCCCTCTGCAATATGTAGATTGTGTGCCCAAGGGCTGTCACGCCGATATCGCTACCGATGGGCCATGGTGCCTGCACCGGTCGATGAAGCTCTTGCTCCCCGACCTTCTTCGGCTCGTTCTCCTCACCGAAGATGTAACGCGGGTAGGGGTCGACGTCGAAGCTTTGGTCGTTGCCTGGCATGTTTGAAATAACTAATGGTAGATGGGTGAGGACTAGATTTGCGCAGAGTGTCGCGATGGTGCGTTGCCACCTGGGTTAGATGCAACAAGCCATTAGCTGGTGGCGGAAACCGATGAAGGAAGAGGCGTGGATTTTACAATTCACCCATGTGGAGCACGGGAAGACTAAGTGGAGCACACACACAACCCGAATACCATATGCGATGCCACGTGTTATTTATCACACACGTGTTAACATAAGGAAACATATGTGTAACTTACTAATCATCGCACACGAGTACTCAAAGACGCATCATGTGCAATATTCCTAGCCACCGCAAGCAACTAGTTTGCATTTTTCAAAGTTTTTTTACGAACAGAATCGCACACGAACTAACTATAGTAACCGTCTGTGTTGTAATTTCTCATCGCAAACAATTCATCTGAGTGGGTTGTTTGTTGTGTATCACACACATCTTGTTTACACGAACCGTTTGTGTTCTTTTGGCTCATCGCAAACAGTTCTTCTATGTGAACTGTATGCCGCATATCACACATCTTGTTATGCCGAATCGTTTGTGTTCACCTCGATCATCGCAAATGGTTCATCGGAGCAAACTATATGCCGTATATAGCACACACATTGATATGACTGCCCGTTTTTGTTGTTCTGACTCATCGCAAATAGTTCTTCTGGATCAACCATATGGCCCGCATCGCACATGTAACTAAAATCCGAACCATGTTTGATGTCTCCGCCATCGCAAACGTTTTGCATCTTTTTTGACGGTTTTTTACATCCCCGTTTGCGATTAATGCACCGCACACAATTTCGTCAAAGGGTCTTTGATCGTAGTGTCACGTTACTAGCATCCTGCAGTGGTGGTTTTTGCAAAAATAGTTGTGCTTTGTGATGCTCATCACTCTACCTATACCTATCTATTCACAGGGTCATTTTCAGAGATGTCAGAAGGTAGTGACAGTCATAACAGGTCAGAGGAGCAGGTGAATCTTAGTGAGGACACTAGTACCTCCAACAGCAGCTATGAAGATGGAAGCAGAAGCACCCCAAGCAATTTTCCTAAGGATGCAACTAGGACAAGGAAGAAGAGAACCTCAAAATCAGAAGATGAGGACTTTGTTATTGATGAGGAAGTGACCTCAAAGAAGAAGGTGCTCAAGAAGGAGCAAGCTGCTGCTACCATCAAGCCTGGTATGCATAAGAAGGCTCCTGCTAAGAGGAAGCCAATGTCAAAATCCAGAGCCTCCAGTCTAGAAACCATGGAACCAAGAGAGGAAGAGGCTGTTGGAGGAAAGAAAAGGAAGGAAAGAGTCAAGAAGACTATGGCCAAAGTCATTGGCAGATCATCTATGATGAGAGAGTCAGATGAAGAAGAGGAGGAAGAGCCAACTGCACCATCTCCAAAGTCTCAAAAGCTCATGGGGGATGCTATCAAGTCTGGGGCTGCTCCATCAAAGCCCAAGACAGCCCCCAAGCCTCCAACTCAAGCTCAAGCTCCGAAACCTTCTGCACCCAAGAGATCCACTAGGAACATTTCTGCTGCTGAGAAGAACAAGTCCCCAGTGCCTGAAGTTCAAGAGGATGAGGAGCAGCAAGTGCTCAGAAAATTGAAGCCCAAGACTCTGATCATAATGATGATCATCCAGTTGCTGAAAATATGAAGCTGGGAAAGGATGCAGGTCTCAGATTGTGGAAGCAGACTGATCCATATGCTATAAGGAGAAGAACTGTTGTTAATTATCGCTTTCACACCAAGGAACAACAAGATTTCTGTGAGACAGTCTTGTTGGACAAGAAGCCTATTGTCAGTGACATGAGATGGGTTGATTGGGAGTACATTGATGACAATGAGGATTAATTCCCATGGTACATGAAAGTTTCAGAATGAATGGTGTTGACACTTTTGTTGGTCAAAAGTTGACAAAATGGAATGATGAAATGATTATGCAGTTCTATTCAACTGCTCATTTCTATCCAAATGGCAAGATAGTCTGGATGATCGAAGGCACGAGGTATCAATCGTCAATTGCTGAATGGGCCAAGTTGATCAATGCCCCTGAGGAAACTGAAGATGGCACAGATGTATATGCCAAGCCCAGAGAGGATCACAACTCCATGGCTCACATGTATAAGAAAATTCCTGATGCTGCATTGGAAACTCACAAGTTTGGATCCATCTATTATCTGCTGTCAGGTCTAACCACGATGAACACTATATTGAGGAACACTCTGTTGCCCAAGTCAAGAGATCATAGAATGATCCATGGTCACTCAATCAACTTGCTTCATATGTTTTATGTGCCAGAGAAGTTCAAGGTGATGAGTTTGATTGTTGAGACTGTGAAGAGAACAGAAGCTAATTCGAAAAGATCAATTGGATATGCCCCTCACATTCAGATGCTAATCAACTCCAAGATGGGGACAGGGACATATCTTCTTGACAAAGAGCATCTTCCCCTGAGGCCAGAATTTGACAACAACGAGGTTGTCATGGATGCATCACACCCTACTTCAGTAGAAGCCCAGGAGAAGAGAGAGAAAGCAAAGGCAGCAAAGACTTCAACAATACCATATGCTTCAATTGTCAATCTCAAGATTAAGCAAGATCAACTCAGTTATGTGCTTGAGGCAACCATGAGAATTGAGAAAGGACTAGCCACCCTGACTTGAAATCAAGAGAGTCTTGAGAGGATCTTTGAGACTAAACTTCATGATCTAGATGTGAAGGTCACCGAGATTCAGACCACTGTTGAGAAGCTACAGAAATACATTGAAGTTAGGAATGATAGACCTACCACTGATACTTTTCAGCGTGTGCTAAGGGCACCAAGGTCTTTAGTAGCGCCAGTAGTCAGTGACGCAAGGACTACCATTTCAGCACCTGCAGCAACTGCCCCAGTCATTCCTCCAGTTGCAACTCCTCCAGCTCCTCGGACATCTTCAAAAGCATTTGCAGATGATGTCCTCTCCACACCATCTACGCACACCGGAGATGGTGCCTAGAGTGTCGTATAGCACTATGCATTTTTGAGCTTTTTGGTAACTTGTTGCCAAAGGGGGATGAAAGTGTATAGATCATTAAGCTTCGAGAGAGAGACAGAGAGAGAGAGAGAGAGAGAGATCGTTTTGCCTTTTGTTGCTTCTCTTGCTACTTGATCGTTTGCTCGTTTGATTCTTATGCTACTATATTTGTTCTTGTGTGTGAGGTACTCTTGTGATCATGTGTTTGATCATATCATACTTTAATGTGTGCTTGAATGATGATATCTTAATACTTGTGTATGATCAGTCATGTTTCCCTTGGTGATGAGTGCATGTTCTTTATATCTTATCATTTTGAGCGCTCCACCAAGATGTATGTGACATGTAAGAGTAACCGATGATCCTAATTGATTGTGCATTTGTATTCAAATTCTAAATAATGCACAAATTTAGGGGGAGCTCTTGCTTATCACATACTTCTCAAAGCGACGATGTATCTCATTCATATTATCGTTTGTCGAAGCTTTAATCTATAGGTTGTCATCAATTACCAAAAAGGGGGAGACTGAAAGTGAAACTAATCCCCCGGTGGTTTTGGTAATTCATAACACCATATAGCTCATTGAACTAATATCTATTCAAGTTAAATATTTAAAAAAGTTCAATGATTGGAATGGCATGGACTAGAGATGTGGACCCATCAAAATGCTAAGGACAAAGATTGGCTAAAGCTCATGACTCTTCATGATCCAAGATCACATTGAGTCTGTAGGAAAATCCAATACTATTAAAAGGGGATGAGGTGTTGCTTAATGGTCTACTTGCTCAAAGTGCTTAGTGATATGCTCCAAAGCCTTCAACCACTTTCTCATTTCCAAATATGTCCACAACCTAAAGTCAAACTCGGCCCCATCGATCTGATCTATCCTGCGCCACCGAGTTCTTTTGACATAGCCACTGCCAGAAACCCTAATCAATTCAGTCTCACCGATCGGCATCTCGGTCTCACCGAGATGGCAATGCAAACTCTCTGTTTCCCTTTGTAATATTTCGGTCTTACCGAAATGAGCGATCGGTCTCACCGAGTTCGCAATGTAAACTCTCTGTTTCCCTTCGTAACGTTTCGGTCTTACCGAAATGAGCGATCGGTCCCACCGAGTTTGCCGGACCAACTCTCTGTTTGCTCGTTGCTGAAATCGGTCTCATCGAGTTCATGCAATCGGTCACACCGAGATGAGGTTTTGCCCTAACTCTAACACATCGGTCCCACCGAGTTGATCATGTGGGTCCCATCAAGATTCCTAACGTTCACATTTTGAACTGAATCGGTCTCACAGAGTTCTTCTATTCGGTCTGACCGAGTTGGGTCAAACGTGTGTAACGGTTGGATTTTGTGTGGAGGCTCTGTATACCCCTCCACCCCCTTCTCTATTAAAGAGAGAGCCATCAGAATGTGCCTACACTTTCACGACTCATTTTCTGAGAGAGAACCACCTACTCATGTGTTGAGATCAAGACATTCCAATCCAACCACAAGAATCTTGATCTCTAGCCTTCCCCAAGTTGCTTTCCACTCAAATCATCTTTCCACCATAGCCAAACCTATGAGAGAGAGTTGAGTGTTGGGGAGACTATCATTTGAAGTACAAGAGCAAGGAGTTCATCATCATCACACCATCTATTACCTTTTGGAGAGTGGTGTCTCCTAGATTGGTTAGGTGTCACTTGGGAGCCTCCGACAAGATTGTGGAGTTGAACTAGGGAGTTTGTAAGGGCAAGGAGATCGCCTACTTCATGAAGATCTACCCGAGTGAGGCAAGTCCTTCGTGGGCGATGGCCATGGTGGGATAGACAAGGTTGCTTCTTCGTGGACCCTTCGTGGGTTGAGCCCTCCGTGGACTCGCGCAACTGTTACCCTTCGTGGGTTGAAGTCTGCATCAACGTGGACGTACGATAGCATCACCTATCGGAACCATGCAAAAAATCTCCGTGTCTACATTGCGTTTGCCTTCTCCAAACCCTTCCCTTTACCTTCATATGCAATGTTTTACTTTCCGCTACTACACTCTTAGAATTACATGTGTAGGTTGATTGCTTGACTTGTGCTAAGTTGCTAAAATATGTCAAGACTTAAAATTGGGAAAATGCTAGATTTTTATTTGGTCAAGTAGTCTAATCACCCCCCCCCCCCCTAGACCTACTTTCGATCCTACAGGTACCGAGTCAACTCGGTCTCACCGAATCAAATCAACTCAATTGGTCCGAAATGACTCTGTAGTTTCGGTTTTTGATCTTGTTTTGCCTCCACAGGTTTCGTACAACCTCGGATTAGGACGTTTTTTATTGGAATCAACCGTTTCGACGAGATGCACAACTTTCATGTTGAAACCTTCTCCATCAGAGGCCGTATTAATTGAGTTTTTGGCCATTTAATAATTTGGTATGAGCATGAGCATCCCTGAAAATGGTCACAACTTTTGCATCCGAACTCCGTTTTGGCACATCTTCGTATTCATCTTGATCTTCTATAATCGAGCCATCGAATGGTTACTTCCAACCATAAGTCTGAATTAATATTGACATAGCTTTAAGCAACTTTTACGATTATGCCACTTTTGAGCGTCAACAACTCCATCAACAACCTTTTTGTTAACTAACTTTTTCTTCTTCTTTTTTTGTTTCTTTTAGTGAGACTAAATTCTTTTACTAGTATTAAACAACCAATCAAGTGAAACAGGAAAAGAAATAGTGAAGGAGCCGAAACAAACTGCCCACAAAAAAACCCGAGCAGAAACGAACAAACGATCAATCAAAACAATCAGGGGAACAATTAATGAAACCAACCAACTGGAGCTACATTGGCCCTAGACGATTGAGCCCACAAAATCCGTAGTAGGCAACAAAAAGACAAATCCGCGCTCAGGGCGCTAGTTAGAAGCACCTGGCGTCTCAGGTGTTGGACTTGAAGATGTTTGATGTCTTGCTAGTTTGTCTTGCATCCCTGGTTCTAAGCTCAGTGGGTTTAGTTGTGTTTTTCCTGATCGGACTGAGCATCCCTTGTCTCTCTGCTCTGGGTTCTATGCTCATGCCTTCCTGCGTTCATGTCATGTTTTGTAACCCTCCTTTGTACCCAATTCTCTTTCTTCTATCAATGGAATGATACACAAGCTTTGTGTATTCCCGAAAAAAGGTTAGGAGCACCCGTGCGCCCTGAAGAGAGTGCTCTTAACCGACAACTTAAGCACCGATTTGTGTTTTTGGTGCCTACTACAGATTTTACGGGATTCCCAAAGCTTTTTCGTGCCTACGCACAACCCATCTTTCGCTAGTCTAATGGCCGCCAGCCCATTCTTTCCTTGCTAGGTTTGCGCTGATTTTTTCAGATGATAAAGTTGGGCTAAATTCTTTTTCATTTTTCTTTCTATTTTTTGTTTTCTCTATATTTTTCCTTTTCATGTTAATAAAAAAGCACAGTTTTATTGAAATCACGAAAAAATCGAGTTCCTCAAACTTTGTCAAATTCATGAACATAGATTCTAATTTGCATAAGTGTAAAGTATTTGTGAATTTTCTATAGATTTTCTAAACTCTCTTCAAATTTGTGAAATTTTTATTCCCGCGCACATTTCTCAATTTTGAGAACTTTATTAAAATTTGTGAACTTTTTTTAAAATTCATGATTATTCAATATTTTGACTTTTTTTCAAAATCGTGAACTTTTTTCCTTTTAGAATAATTTATTCAAATTTCTGAAATTTTTCAAGTTTACGAGGATTTGTTTTGTTTTGAAATTTTCTGAATTTTTTTCGTTTTTTAATTGCATGAATTTTTCAAACTCGTAATATTGTTTACATTCATGATATTTTTATCCAAGTTCACAAACTTTTCTAAAATTGATGAACTTAATTCACAATTTTTTATCAATAGTGCTATAATAAACTGGTTGTTTTTTCCCTACCAGACCAACAACAGAAAAAAATATAGAGGGCGTAGCGGCAAGCAGATGGCGCGAAGTTGGGCTGCGGCCCGCTTGCATGCAGGTGAGGGTGTAGACAGTTCTTTCTTTTTTCCTTGGCTCTTTTTAAATAAATTATTTTCTTTACTTTTTTGCCTTTTCTGTTAGTTCCTTTTCTATTTTATATTTTTGTAAATTTATGTCCCTTTCGTATTATTTTTTCTATTTTGTTGTGGTTTACTAATTATTTTCTACTTTTGTTTCCTGTTTCTTTATTCTATGAGGTAAAATGTACACATTTTCTTAGCGCCACCTTAGAAAAAATAGATATGTCAATAATTTTATAAAAGTACAAAGGATTCTTTAAAAAGTAAAAAAAATAGCAACTTGAATATTTCCTTTAATGTACTTGAAACATTTTTGTTGAAAGGCATGAACCTGTATGAAAAGTACATCAATAATTTTTTCGAACACCTGTAACATTTATTCAGGGTGTACGCATTTTTTATAGAATAGCTTGGACATTTTATTTAAAGTTCCTGAACATTATTTCAGTAGTGTGGTTTTTGTAGTAAAAGTATATGAACATGTTTTGAATAATGTGAATATTTATTCAAAATATCTAACATTTTTTGTAAGAAATGTGAACTTTTTATTTGAAGTTCAGGATTCTTTTTGAAACGGTGTGAACATTTTTATTTATTGAACCGTGCAAGAGAGTTGCTTGTGAAATACTCCCCCGGCATCGAAATATAAGGCATTTTTTGGCACCATGATAGTGCCAAAAAATGTCTTATATTTGATATATATAGAATATATAGATATATGAGGGAAAAAAAGGCAAACAACCCATACATAATTCGGTGACCAAACAAGGTACAACAACAACATAAGGAATAAGGCAAAACCAAATGTACAGGAGACAAAACCATCAACACTGATAACTACAACACCAACATTGGGATGCAGGAGGAAGACAATGACATTGGTATTGCAACGCTACTGTCACATACAGGGAGCTCACGTGCCCATACATGAGCTTGATCTCATGCATAGCCAGCTTTTAAATTTTTTGAGCGAACAAAGTTGCACTTTATTCAAGAATGATGGTGGGCAGAACTTTTACAATATGATGTGGCTCAATTAGCCAAACATTCATGCCAAAATATAATGAAAGAGAAAATTTGGCTAAACTATCCACTTCTTTGTTTTTTTGCGGGTGAACTATCCGCTTCAATATTCCTTCTTCTAGTTTCATGGATGCAATTACATGCATCAAATTCTCCCTTGTGAGCTTTGATCTCCATGACTATCATAGCATTCCGTCCGCTCGTGTTTCCAGAGATATCCTTGATAGCCGAGGGGTACGTTGTCACAGAAAATGATGATACTTTTGACTGTAAGATCAAGAGCCAAGGTCCGTGCCTCCCTACATGCACAACCAGATGGAGCCTAGGATCCTCCGACCACTATTGTTGCAACCCAAAAGCTTTTAGAAACTTTATTGGCCCTCCCGCAATCAGAAAAACCTTGGCACATGCCCAAGAAAGTCCATTGTCATGCTTCTCAGCAAGTATCAGCGGAGACGCCACTATGCTAAACATAAAAGCAACAAATTAATAGTTGTCGTTGACACGCAGGCTCGACACCCATCTATTCGCGTCCTTGATCAGCTATTCTCCAACATCAGAGACAACCTTCTCGACGCTTGCAAGGCGACCCTGAAGAAATTATTGTTAAAGACACGTAGCTTCACATTTAATTTGTTCGACCATGCGGTCCATCGAAGAGAAAATACCCTCGAAGGACCTCCTATTGCGCTCCTTCCAAATCGACCAAGCGAACCGAGATGACCATGGTGTTGAGTCTGATGGCAAAAAGGTGCATTGTCATAGTGTCAACCCACCAATCAACACAGGGAGCAATCGTCAAAAGCCCAATCCAAGTTAAAATTTGACTACAAGGAATGCATTTTTTTCCAAATACGTGAACATATTTTCAATTTTGTGATTTTTCACAAATTCATGTACTTTTTAAAATTTGCAAAAAGAATTTAAATATGCGAATATATTTTCAAATTCATGAACTGTTTTCATATACATGAACAATCTTAAATTCATGAGGCTTTTCACATACGCAATTTTTTTTCAAATTCATGCTTTTTTTCTATTTTCGTGAACCTTTTCCAAATTTACGACATTTTTAAATTTAATTAAACCTTTTTAAAAAAAATTGGCGATTTATTCAAGTTTCTTGAACTTATTTTGAATTCATGATTTTTTGTTTTGACATTTTTTCGAACTTTTCAGTTCATTGAACCATTTCAATTTGTTTGAACTCTTTCCAAAGTCAATGCTCAATGATAATTGGTCAAAGGTCCCAGCGCAGCAGTCAACCGGTCCATCTGTTAGTGATCAGCAGTCAAAGTCATCTAGTCAAACTGTCTAGCGAGCGATCGAAGAAACAGTGCGACCGATGGAAGAAACAATTTTAGCGAACCTAATGGGCTTAATAGATGCAGCCCAGTCAGTCGGCTAGTGGTGCCAGATTGAGAATTTGACGTTGAAGGTGCCGAATAGGTGCTCTGGTTCTTCAAACTCACAAAAGCGGATGGGTGCTTTGATCCCGTGGCTCCATGATTTTGGAGTAGTTCATACGTGGATGAAGTCGTGCTTTTGAGCATGGTTGTTTTCGTTCAATTTTTTATAATAGCTAAACAATTTTTTTCTTTTTAAGTAATGAATGAGACAAAGCTTTTGCCTTCGTTTCATAAAAAACAAAACTCACAAGAGCAGAAAACGCAACAAGAGCTATGTGGGAGCCCACACTGTCATCCGCCTACCAAATTGCCTGAGCAGAGATGCAGAGAGGAAGCCCATAAAAGCAAAGCAAGCCATGTAAGTCAAACTGGACGAGAGACGACAAGAAGACTCCAAAGACCATCAGCAAATGTCGGCTTGATCTGCATTAAGCTGGGCATTCTACTAGTTGTAGTAGGAGCTCTAAAGTCCTGTAACCAATGCCCTCCCTTATGGGCAGAAGCAAGCAACCAATCAATTATATTTGATACTAGCAGACCCAAGGTGTGGCAGCACGCCGCACTTGAGTATGAGCCCGTTGTTAGCTAAATTGCATATTAATTTGTTGGTTGCTCGTGTTTACATTTTGTTGTTCAATTTACTAAGTAGCTTGAGAAGATTACGAACTATCGAAAAGATTGCAAATTGTTGGGTCAATTATAGAATCTGGTCGCATACATAGAAAGATGAACCAAGGGACACAATGATAAGTTACCGGAGTTGAAGTCGGGGACGCGCCCGTCACGATGTAGTGGAAGCAGTCGGCAAGGTGGAGGTGACCAAGGCAAGGTGCTGGAGCCGAGGAGTTAGGGAGACGACCAAGGTGAGGTTAGCGCAGTAGGCGAGATCAACGAGGATCAACGAAGGAGTGCCTGGTACTGAGGACGGTGAGGCTGCCGTGTTTGTGGAGCTGGCTCCCGCGCCAGCGGTGAGAAGCATTGGCAGAGAGAGTGTGATGGTGAGGTCAAGTGTGAAGGTGTCATGCTGCTGCACATCCCATCCCAATAAATCCATGCCAGCGGCCGCTGGTTCCAAGAGCCAGCCGGGGGAGGTGCGGTGGAGTGGGCGAGGTCGGAGGCATGCAGTGCTCTGCTCCTATAGGGAGAGGCGGGGCCGCGCCCGACAATCGCAGGAGTGTCAACACTTATAATGTGTAGGGAGGGTCGACCTGAACCAGGAGGAGTAAGAAGAGAAAGAGACGCCTACGCCAGATCAAGGCTAGACGATAAAGCGGTAGGATGGGACCCATGCAGTTTTGGAGTCCATGAGAAACATCTAGTCTAATATAAACACACACCATAAAAATGGAAGTGAATTACCGCGAACCAACCAGTGGTTGGATGATTAGGAGGACAGTGGTATCCCCAACTCACCAGAATTCAAGTCCTAAACTTGACACTGGTGCTTGCCTTTTGCTGCAATTATTTTAGGCCTTTCGGGAACCCTCCTCCTCCGCGCCACCCTCGCTAGTGCATTGCACCATGACTATCAGTGAGGCTCGTGCCCATTACATGGATATGATACGGGAGGAGCAGTACCGGAAGGCGCATGCCGACACCGCCTACAACCACGACCTCCTGCACGAGCATGTGCAGGCGGAGGAGCAACACGCCGCCGGCAGGGCTGTCGCACCAGACGCGTACCTGGCGACGCAGGAGGCACTGCTCGAGTCCTACCGCTCCGCCCATGAGATCTGCCTCGCCCGCTGGTGGTACTGCCAGTGCGTGGTGGAGGTGGCGGCTGCCTACAAGGAGAGCGACGACGCGGGCAAGGCAGTGTTAGGCGAGACAAATGACAAGGAGGAGGACATCACCGAGTCCGCATCCCGCCGCAATGACCAGGAAACTGGCACGGCCGCGGGAACCGCCGGCAGCGAGGAATAGTAGTGCGCGATAGGTCGCCGCCGCTCGTGTCCCAAGAAGGCCACCGCCCCTTCACTCCCGTCTACGCCAAGCTTGGTGGGCTCAACATCTTCACCGATTAGTCGCTTGTCAGCGATGTGGCACTATTACAGGATGATGCTAACGCGACACTACGATCAAAGACCCTTTGATGAAACTGTGTGTGACGCAATAATCGCAAATGGTGATGTAAAAACCCCGCCAAAAAAGATGCAAAACGTTTGCGATGACGGATGCATCAAACACGCTTCAGAATTTAGTTACATGTGTGATGAGGAGCATACAGTTCAGTTCACTGAACTATTTGCGATGAGGCAGAAGAACAGAAACGGGCAGCCAGATGAAGGCATATGCGATATACAGCATACAATTCACTTGGATTAACTGTTTGTGATTAGGCGGAACAATATAAATGGGCAGCCAGATGAAGGTGTGTGCGATTGAGGGCATACGATTCAGAAGGATTAACTGTTTGCGATTAGGCAACACAACAAAAACGGTCAGCCAGATCAAAGTGTCTACGATTGACGGCATACACTTCACACGGAAGAACTATTTGCGATTAGCCACAACAAACAGAAACAGTTAGACAGATCAACGTGTGTGCGCTAGACGGGCACACATTCTAATTAAAAGAAGCATGCGCGATGGTAATAACGAGCGCGCATGATTGTTGGAACAAGACGTGTGCTGACATTGCCTATTCTGGTGCACCCTGTGGTGCAAACGCCACGTAAGCGGTCAAGGAAGTGTGCCCACGTTATGCCGTCTGGGAATAGTGTCGCACTTAGAAATTATAGAACCGTCAATAAATTTTGAGCCTGCATCCCGTCACATTCCAAATTACTACCACGCTATATTTAATTGCAAACTTGTTCACAACGATCAAATCCTAAACGGTTTCTCACTTAGGAGTGTATTAGTACTCGGTTATAAATACTACTACTCCAAAATGACTGCACATTCCTTCTCAACTCCTCATCCACAAAAACAAATAAGTCATTCATCATCGTTCCCTTGCGTCTGTCATGGCCAGCGTGAGTTCTGGGTCGAGAGATTACCACTAGGGAGAGGCGGGTAATGACCCACAAGTGTAGGGGATCTATCATAGCCTTTTAGATAAGTAAGAGTGTCGAACCCAACGAGGAGCAGAAGGAAATGATAAGCATTTTTCAGTAAGGTATTCTCTGCAAGCACTGAAATTATCAGTAACAGATAATTTTGTGATAGGGTAATTTGTAACGAGTAGCAAGTAATAAAAGTAAATAAGGTGCAGCAAGATGGCCCAATCCTTTTTGTAGCAAAGGACAAGCCTGGAAAAACTCTTATATGAAGCAAAGCGCTCCCGAGGACACATGGTAATTATCGTCAAGCTAGTTTTCATCACGATCATATGATTCGTGTTCGGTACTTTGATAATTTGATATGTGGGTGAACCGGTGCTTGGGTTCTGTCCTTATTTGGACAATCATCCCACTTATGATTAACCCCATTGCAAGCATCCGCAACTATAACAGAAGTATTAAGGTAAACCTAACCATAGCATGAAACATATGGATCCAAATCAGCCCCTTATGAAGCAACGCATAAACTAGGGTTTAACCTTCTGTCACTCTAGCAACCCATCATCTAATTATTACTTCCCAATGCCTCCCTCTAGACCCAAACAATGGTGAAGTGTCATGTAGTCGACGTTCACATGACACCACTAGAGGGATGACAATATACATCTCATCAAAATATCGAACGAATACCAAATTCACATGACTACTAATAGAAAGACTTCCCCAATGTCCTCAGGAACAAACATAACTACTCACAAAGCATATTCATGTTCATAATCAAAGGGGTATTAATATGCATAATGGATATGAACATATGACCTTCCACCAAGTAAACCAACTAGCATCAACTACAAGGAGTAATCAACACTACTAGCAACCCACAGGTACCAATCTGAGGTTTGGATACAAAGATTGGATACAAGAGATGAACTAGGGTTTGAGATGAGATGGTGCTGGTGAAGATGTTGATGGAGATTGACCCCTCCCGATGAGAGGATCGTTGGTGATGACGATGGTGATGATTTCCCCCTCCCGGAGGGAAGTTTCCCCGGCAGAACAGCTCTGCTGGAGCCCTAAATTGGTTCCGCCAAGGTTCCGCCTCGTGGCGGCGGAGTTTCTTCCCCAAAGCTTGCTTACGATTTTTTCCTCGGCGAAAGACCTCATATAGCAGAAGATGGGCATCGGAGGGCCACTAGGGGGCCCACGAGGCAGGGGGCGCGCCCAGGGGGTAGGGCGCGCCCCCACCCTCATGGCCAGGGTGTGGCCCGCCTCTGGAACTTTCTCCTCTCAGTATTTTTTATTAATTCCAAAAAGGACTTCTGTGAAGTTTCAGGACTTTTGGAGCTGTGCAGAATATGTCTCTAATATTTGCTCATTTTCCAGCCCAGAATTCCAGCTGCCGGCATTCTCCCTCTTCATGTAAACCTTGTAAAATAAGATAGAATGGGCATAAGTACTGTGACATAATGTGTAATAACAGCCCATAATGCAATAAATATCGATATAAAAGCATGATGCAAAATGGACTATCAACTCCCCCAAGCTTAGATCTCGCTTGTCCTCAAGCGAAAGCCGAAATCGAAAAATATGTCCACACGTTTAGAGATAGAGGTGTCGATAAAAATAAAATACGGACATGAGGGCATCATGATCATTCTTAGAATAGCAACATATATATATATATTGTCATATGATCTCTTATGTTAAAGTAACAATTCAATCACAATTTCAAGTATGAATCATAAACTTTATTGAGAACCAACAAACTCTAATCTCAGTCATTGAGGCAATTGCAATTTATCATAACATAGGAAGGAGTCTGTCGGATTTCGGGTTCCGGCAGACCCTTGAGGTTCGAACACTGGGGTGCGCGCGGAGATTTCGCCTCCTACCTACCTGCACCCCTCCGCCATGCTAGGATCTAAACTAAGGAAAGAACAACACAAGAGACACAGGGTTTATACTGGTTCGGGCCACCGTTGTGGTGTAATACCCTACTCCAGTGTGTGGTGTGGTGGATTGCCTCTTGGGCTGATGATGATGAACAAACAAGGAAGAACAGCCTCGCGAGGGTCTGTTCTTGGCTGGGGCGATGAACTGCTCGGAGGAGTTCAGTCACCTTTCTCTCTCTCTCTCTCTCTCTCTCTCTGCTCTCCTCCGACCCACCCCTTGCTGTGTGGGTGGATGGTCCTGTTTATAGAGGCCCTGGTCCTCTCCCCAAATATTGAGCGGGAAGGGGGCCGACAATGGCGGGCTAATTTGAAGGGGGACAGCAAGTATCAGCTATCCTGACAAAAGTAGTCTTCGCCTGCGCAAAGCTCTGGTGATGACGCCGTCTTGGGCTCCACGGTGACCTCCGTCTCATAGTCCTCCTGGTCTTGGTCTCGTTGCACCGAAATGGCAACCTTTGCCTGATGCCTCGGTACTCCGCGACTGCGCTTGCCCCCCTTTGCACCAAAGAGGAAAGGAGGACACTGCGCGGGCTGGCACCCGCCTGGCGCACTGAGTTGTCATGGCTTGCGTCATGGGCACCTCGTGAGGTACCCCACCTTGATCTCTCCGCCTCCTCGTGAGCCAGCCTGACGAGGCCGTGCCTGAGGAAGCTTCGCGTCATCTGCCCCGCGAGGCTTAGCCCCTCGCGAGGGTCTTGGGTTTGTGTTGGTGAAGACGGGCCGTGCTGGGCCCCCCTTTGAGCCACGCCGCAGGCCGCAGGCAGGCAAGTCTGGGGACCCCCGTTCCCAGAACGCCGACAGTAGCCCCCGGGCCCAAGGCGCGCCCGGGCTTGGCCGTGCAGGGAGGCAGAAGGGCAAGAGCGAAGCGCCGCGGGCCCTAACAGCCTGCGGCCTTGGGCACCGCGTGGCGGTTGATTGGACATGGGCGGCACTGTTCCCCCACGCCCTCCTTATCTTGCGTCGTGCTAGGCGGACCCGTAGTCGTACACAACCGTTCCCCTTTTATCGCTCGAGCGCCCTCTGTCCTTCCTCTGCTCGAACTCCGGTTTCTGTTTTCAACTCAATCTCGAGCCTCCACCCCTTCCCATCGCCATGGCTCCGATGAAGAAGGGGAGAGGGAAGAAACCCGTGTCTCCGCCTTGCCCGCCGCCATCGGCGGCCCCCGCTGAGGGCTTGGGCAAGGTCAGCTTGGCTCTGGCCACCATCTTCAATGAATGCGGGAGGACGACGGCCTGGCCCGCGTCCCACTTGTCCATCGACAGGACAACCATCGAGGTCCCGTATCTTGCCGACGCCCTGTGGGCGGGTCTGGTTCCCCCCTTTTCTGATTTCTTCAACGCCGTGCTTTCCCACTATCAGATCCACATGATGCATCTGGGTCCTGAATCCATCACCCTCCTTTCGGTCTTCGCCTTTGTTTGCGAAGCTATGGTGGGCATCCCTCCTTCGGTTGCCCTGCTGCGCCACTTCTTCTCGTTGCATCTTGTCGACCCTACCCAATGCTGGGCTTGTGTGAGCTTCATTGCCGCGCCTGAGACGGCGGCCTCTGGGATTGACTTCAAGCTCCCCCTGCCCGCGGTCGGGTTCCGCGAGCGGTGGCTGTATGTGGACGCAGGGGTGCCCAGCCCCCTGCTATTGGAGCCAACCTCGCCTGCCGTCCCCAATTCGGGTTGGGGCCAGGAGATGCTTGAGAGCCCCCGGCTCATCTTCGTCTGGCGCCGCTTCGCGCTCTTGAGGTCGCTTGGCGTGACAGCGCCCAAGGTGGTGAAGGAGTTCCTACTATGCCGCGTTGCTCCTCTTCAACGCCACTCTCGCCGGATGTGGGCCTTCCGTGGGCACGAGGATCGTATGAGGCTCCAGGAAGAGGACCTGACTCCTGAGGTGCTGAGGACGGCGCTCTTGACCCTGGCTGGGGACCCCAACCCCGGCAGCGTCCGGCAGGGAGGGGCCTTGCTGTACCTCTGCCAGAGTAGGAGCAACTTTGTGAAGCAGATGCCTGTCTTTGATGAGTGGGGGCCGTGCCCTGCCGGCCTTCAGGGGCCTCGCGAGAACCCAGTGGTGGTGACTGCCCTACCAGTCGGCCAAGGCGACTCATCCTCGAGTGGCGGAGCAGGGAGGCACGAGGCGCCAGAGGCCGAGGGGGCTCCCGGCGCGGTGACAGCGCCGGGCGAGGCTCATGAGGAAGCAGCTCTTGGGGCCCGTGCCGCTGAGGCTGAGGGTGGCGAGCAGCTGCCCTCAGTGCCTGTGACTGGGGCCCCTGAGGCTCCAGCTGCGTCTCTTGGGGAGGCGATTGGCAGATCGCCTTGCCGCTCCGTCTTCGTCGAAGGTTGATCCATGCACCCAACTCTTGGGCTGCTTCCACGTGAACTTCGAGGCTCTCCGGAAGAGAAGGGAGGCCCTGGGTGACGATTACCCTTGTCGCCTGCTGAAGCGTAGGAAGTACTTCGCCACTGATGAGTAAGCCTTTTTCTTTCCCGGCTCCCGATCCTTCTGTTACTTGTACTGACCCTTGCTCTGCAGGCCCCTTCCAGCCGAGCTTGCGGAGACGGCTGAGGAGCCGTCCCCCTTGGCTTCGCCCCCTCCATCGTCCTCGAGCGCTCCGAGCAGCGGAGCCCTTGTGGTGAGGGCGATCGAAGAGGCGAACCATCCCGAGGCGCACCGTGGCCCCACCCACCTCACGATCCTCCTTCGCGGGCCTTCTCGTGGCATAGCCAGCCTGCCATGGGCCTCTCGCCTGGTCGTGAACTGCGATTGGTTGAGGCGCTTCCTGCGCTCTTCTCCTGTGGATGGGCTGGCCCCAGGCCGGGCTTTTGACGCGGCGTGCCCGGCCGTCGCGAGGGTGCCAACCCCCAGCCCCCAGCCCGGAGGGGGAGTGCTGACTCGCGGCCCCCGGCACTTGCTTGGGGCGGATGATGGTGTGGAAGACGTGCTCGAGCGCGCTCGGGAGCGTCGCGCTCTCCGCCAAGGATTCCTTCGAAGGGCGACTGACGCAGTGAGCCTGCTTGGTGAGGAGCTTGCTAATGAAGACGCGCGCCTTGAGGCTGAGGGCCTGCGCCTGGCTGCAGAGAGGCGCGAGCTGGAGGGCGCCATCGCCCTTGCGCGCCGTGAGCGTGATCTTGATGAAGTAGAGGCCAAGGCGTCGTTGATGGCCTCTCGGGAGGCCCGGTCTCGGGCCGCTGAGGAGGCTCGGGAAGCTGACCGGCGGCGAACAGCTGCGGAGGAGCGGGCTCGGGAGCTTCTAGCCTGGTGCCACTCGCTGGAGGAGCAGGTGGAGCTACGCGAGGCAGCCCTCGCATCAATGAAGGTGGCCTCTGGCGACTCAGCAGAGCTCCAGAAGCATGAGGAGGCACTGACACTGGAAGCCGCCGAACGTACCCGCGAGTACGAGTGTCTGGAGACGAGGGAGCGCTTGGTGACGCAGGCGGAGGATGATGTTGCTGCACAGGAAGCCCGCGTCCTGGAGGAGGTCGGACGTCGAGTGGCGATGGTGCATTTGAACCTCGAGCACGAGTTCGAAGAGAAGCTGGGGTTTATCCGAGCCGAAGCTGAAGGCAGGACTGCCGCTTTGAGGGCCAAGTTGGAGGAGGCGGTGCGGTGGGCCAATGCTTCCCGGGCCGCCCTTGAGGTGGCGCGAGGTGAGTTAACCACCTCCCAGGCTGAGGTGCTCCTTCTTCGCCAGTGGGTGGAGGAGGCTGAGGCCGTCGCGCGTCAGAATGCGGACGAGATACGTCAGCGGTGGATCTTGGAGCATGAGCACGGCCCCATGCTCACCACTCTTTGGGAGAGAGCCAACGTGGCCTTGGGCAACATCTGCGAGGAGGCCGTCGGTGAGCCGCACACAATCAACTACGCGGGCAATCTCCAGTTCTTCACTGATGTGGTGACGCAGCTGGAGGCGCAGTCGACCAGGGCTGACAGGTTGGTGGAGGAGAGGAGCCGCGCCCTGCTCAGGCGCGCCTTTTCCCGCGTCTTCAGTCACCTCTGGAACATGGATCCCCATTTTGATTTTGATGCCGCCATCGCTCCAGTCCCCCAGGCTGTCCGAGGCGACTTGGCGCACTGGGTGGAGGACAATGTGGACGCTCTTATCAGGGCCTTTGCCTCAGACAACGATGATGCGATCGTGGCGGCCGACGAGGGCGGCGCGATGGGCGGCCCTGACGCCGCTGGCGGCGACGCGGACAGCGATGGCTAGTTCAACGGCGCCAGCAACGGCCCAGGTGGTGCTCCTGAGGACGCATTGGGGGATTCGTCCGACTGACTGTATATCATTCCTGCTTCCTTACCCTGCATGAATAGAACTCAGGTTTTGGCCTGATGACTGTGAGAGCATTTTGGAGGGGGGGCCCTCATGTAAAACTTGTGTTTATCGTATCAGTAGAAGCCACATCGCCCATGCGCCCACGCCAAGTGGCTGGCTTAAGCGACGCGCTGGTCAGCTAGTATACCTTTGTTCCGCGTTGGCCCTGAGGCAGCCCGCGGGGGTTGTGGTGTCCTGAGTGTCCCCTGATTGAATCCGTAGGATCTGCAGTAAAACACCCTCTTGAGAGGACGCGGCGGCGACAGTCTGGGCTGCGCGCAATCTAGGCCTGACCCGGCTCGCGAGGGGCTCGCGAGGGGAGGCGGCTGAGGTGAAGTGGCAACCAAAACGCGAGAAATTGCTCGAACGAGACTAAGCACCCCTCCCCGAACACACGCAAATCTCAAATTCGAATCCAACTTGAATCCAGCGGGGAAAAGCGACAACCAAGGGGAAGAGCAACGAAAGCAAACAAAAGGCCGCGTCCGGCACCTAGTCTAGTCTTGGACGTCTTCTCACCAGCGCGGAGCTAAGTGCTGCCACTGGGCGTGGGAGGGAGCCCCAGGGCCTAAGGCCGGCACCCCTGAGACTCCGGGGCGTGTACAACCCCACTCATTATTACGTGAGAGTGTCACGGGGCGGCGAGCTTCACAGGCACTGGGCCTTCTTCACAGGTACTGGCCTTGCTTCATATCGCCAGATGAGGGCCCCGCCTTGCGCGACACTCTAGTGCCATCAACGACGACCAGAAACCAGGACGCCGCCGACGGGGTAGAGCGGTCGCCAGCGGTTCCCCCGACGACCACGGGTCCTCCGCCGGGGCAGGCCCTGGGGCACCTCCCCAGCGGAGGGCCTACCTCCTGAAAACACCTTGCTCCGAACACCGCGGTAGTGATGTCGAATCCCTGCCCCTCTCCTGCAGCCCCCTGCGTCCTCCTCCCGAGGGGTAGGAGGCTGTGGGAGCGAGGCAGCTGCCCGCTGCGGCAACCTGCACCTCCTGCGATCCATGGTTAGCGTATGCCTGCTGAAGAATTAGCGGTACCCGATAATCGCTGCTTCCAGCGTGCCCAGTGGGACCGTCCCAAGACTCCTGGAAAGGCTCAGCTTCTGGCGCCTCGTCCCCCCGGCTCAGGCTGAGGAGCGAGCCTGGCTCGCCCTCGTGTGAGTGTCCTTGATCCATCATGAGGGGCACGTATTCCTCTGGCGCCACCACCCCGAAGGCCACGCCGTAGTGCTCTGCGCGCCACGCGGTCCTGCCTGACGCGCTTACCGTGGGGTGGCAGCGCGGCTGTCCATTGGGGCCGCGGGTCGCGTCGAGCCCTTCTTCTTCGCGGACCAGGAGCGGGGGCTGCGCCGCCGCCGGTCCGGTGCTGACAGCCTCGCTGGTGTTGGAGTAGCCTTGGAGCCCGTGAGCGCGCGCGGGGCCCCCGCGCGGGCCACCCTGGGTTGGAGATGGGAGCTGGGTGCAGAAGGGGTGAGCCCCCGAGGCGGCGAAGCCCAGGAGCTCTGCCACCCGCTCCAGCAGCACGTCATGGCCGCCCTCCAGCAGTCTGCACTGCAGCTCTCGGGCCACCGTGAGCGCGGCCCTCGAGTTCGCTTGCTCCCGGCGGGTGTACGGTGTCGTGGTCGCGGCGTGATTGGAGGCCCTTGCTGCCGACCGCGCCTGCCGCGGTGTGAGAGCTGTCGAAGCCTGTTCGCGTCGCCCGCGGCCCGCAGCGCCCTGCGGACCGCGAGCTGCCTGGGGCACGGGGTCGCCTGAGGCGAGCGGCTCTGCGTGGGCGGGCCATGCCGCCCATGGGTCTGGGTTGCCCTCCTGGTCGCTGGGCATGGTGATGACGACGCGACGGGGCACGAAGCGGTGGAAGACGAATTCCGGCGCCCCCCTACCTGGCGCGCCAAATGTCGGATTTCGGGTTCCGACAGACCCTTGAGGTTCAAACACTGGGGTGCGCGCGGAGATTTCGCCTCCTACCTACCTGCACCCCTCCGCCATGCTAGGATCTAAACTAAGGAAAGAACAGCACAAGAGACACAGGGTTTATACTGGTTCGGGCCACCGTTGTGGTGTAATACCCTACTCCAGTGTGTGGTGTGGTGGATTGCCTCTTGGGCTGATGATGATGAACAATACAAGGAAGAACAGCCTCGCGAGGGTCTGTTCTTGGCTGGGGCGATGAACTGCTCGGAGGAGTTCAGTCACCTTTCTCTCTCTCTCTCTCTCTGCTCTCCTCCGACCCACCCCTTGCTGTGTGGGTGGCTGGTCCTATTTATAGAGGCCCTGGTCCTCTCCCCAAATATTGAGCGGGAAGGGAGCCAACAATGGCGGGCTAATTTGAAGGGGGACGGCAAGTATCAGCTATCCTGACAAAAGTAGTCTTCGCCTGCGCAAAGCTCTGGTGATGACGCCGTCTTGGGCTCCATGGTGACCTCCGTCTCGTAGTCCTCCTGGTCTTGGTCTCGTTGCACCGAAATGGCAACCTTTGCCTGATGCCTCGGTACTCCGCGGCTGCGCTTGCCCCCCTTTGCACCAAAGAGGAAAGGAGGACGCTGCGCGGGCTGGCACCCGCCTGGCGCCCTGAGTTGTCATGGCTTGCGTCATGGGCACCTCGTGAGGTACCCCGCCTTGATCTCTCCGCCTCCTCGTGAGCCAGCCTAACGAGGCCGTGCCTGAGGAAGCTTCGCGTCGTCCGCCCCGCGAGGCTTAGCCCCTCGCGAGGGTCTTGGGTTTGTGTTGGTGAAGACGGGCCGTGCTGGGCCCCCCTTTGAGCCACGCCGCAGGCCGCAGGCAGGCAAGTCTGGGGACCCCCGTTCCCAAAACGCCGACAGAGTCAATATAAGAGCTTTTCAGCAAGTCCACATACTCAACCATCTTTTAGTCTTTCATAATTGCTAACACTCACGCGATATTTATGGTTATGAAGTTTTAATCGGACACAGAGAAAGATAGGGGCTTATAGTTTTGCCTCCCAACGTTTTACCTCAAGGGTAATGTCAACAATAATAGTTCACGAAAACTCACATCCAATTAGCTATATATATATATATATATCTGGATCTTTCCAACACATTGTGCTTGCCAAAGGATAAAATGTAAAAAGGAAAGGTGAATATCACCATGACTCGTTGCATGAAGTATAAGACAAGAATAAAAGATAGGCCCTTCGCAGAGGGAAGCAGAGGTTGTCATGTGTTTTTATGGTTGGATGCACGAAATCTTAATGCAATAGAACATGACTTTATATTGCCACTTGTGATATGGACCTTTATTATGTAGTCCGTCACTTTTATTTCTTCCACATCACAAGATCGTATAAAGCTTATTTCCTCCACATTAATAAGTCATACATATTTAGAGAGCAATTTTTATTGCTTGCACCGATGACAACTTACTTGAAGGATCTTACTCAATCCATCGGTAGATATGGTGGACTCTCATGGCAAAAACGGGTTTAGGGATATTTGGAAGCACAAGTAGTATCTCTACTTGGTGCAAAGAAATTGGCTAGCATGAGAGGGAAAGGCAAGCTCAACATGTTGGATGATCCATGACAATATAATTTATCTCAGATGTAAGAAAACATAACCCATTACGTTGTCTTCCTTGTCCAACGTCAACTCTTGAGCATGTCATATTTTAATGAGTGCTCACAATCATAAAAGATGTCCAAGATAGTATATTTATATGTGAACCTCTCTTTCTTTATTACTTCCTATTAATTGCAACGATGACCAAAAATATGTCTGTCAACTCTCAACAACTTTTATTCATCATACTCTTTATATGTGAGCTCATTACTCTCCATAAGATCCATATGATCTCTTTATTTCTTTTTACTTCTTCTCTTTTATTTTATTTATTCCCTCAAGATCATAGCAAGATAATAAAGCCCTTGACTCAACACTAATCTTTATTATATATAGCTCACGGACTCGATTACATAGGAAGATCATAAAGCAAAACTCACAACTAGATCATACTAAAACTTTATTCTACTAGATCAAGATATTATCAAAAGGATCGAACTAAGAAAAAACGGTAAAGATAAAAGTTGTGATGGTGATACGATACCGGGGCACTCCCCCAAGCTTGGCAGTTTCCAAGGGGAGTGCCCATACCCATGTGTTTATGTTTCCTTCCTCAAAGGTGGTGATGAAGGAGTTGTTGATGATGTAGGCTTGTCGTCCCTCTTCCAAGGCATAGGCTCACCATCATAGAAGGATGATTGAGTCTCCGGGATCCTTAAATCTGCAGCCAAACTCATCCTCTTGAATCTATATTCATACTCACAGTTTTGATTTTGCAGGCCATAGATCTGGGCTTGGAGGTGCTCGATTTTCTCATGAAGCTTGAAGATGGCCTCCCCGATGTCCTTGGCGTCCAGCTTGTGGTTGTTGGTGAACTTCGTGATCATTATGTGATTGGAGTCGAGTCCACACTCCACCATCTCCTGACACTTGAAAACTTGTTGCTCCATCGCTTGGAGCCTTGTCTCCACGCTTCCGGTCCTCCTTGGTCCCTCCACATCGCGGATGTGCAAAAACCCCTCACGCATCTCAATAGTTTGAGGGTGTTGCAGCACCTCCGCGAGATAGGGGTTGATGACCTTCTCGAAGAACTTGTCCTTGGGAGCACTTGAAGACGCCATGGCGATCTAGATCTGTCAGAAAAACAGCTCGAAACAAGGACGGGAGATATTTGCGTGATACGGTGGTCAAAACCTTCGGGAGATTATATAATGAATTTTTACCGACCAAAAGAAGTATCGTGCAAGAAAACGGAGTCCGTAGAGCACACGAGGTGCCCACGAGGCAGGGGGCGCGCCCAGGGGGGTAGGGTGCGCCCTCCACCCTCGTGGAAGCCCCGTGTCCTTTCCGGTCTGCTTCTTGTTTTCCTATTTTTCTAAATATTCCAAAACGGAGAAAAAAATGCCATTAGAACTGTTTTGGAGTCGGTTTACTTACCGTACCACGTACCTATTCCTTTTCGGAGTCTGAAACATTCCGGAAAGTGTCCCTTTGTAGCGACCCGACCCGAATGGATCAAGCGCTCTGTGCTCAGGTGTCATCCCTGGATCAGTAATGCTGACACCACACAGTACATCGAAGGATTTATAGCAGAGTGGCAATCACACACTTATTACATCGTTGTCTCAAAGAGAACTTATTACAATAGAAATGGCTTAAGGCCACCTAAAACGATAACAGCGGAAGACTCGGAAGATAAATGGGTCCATCAACTCCAACGGCATCACTGAGTATAGAACCACGACCTAAAAGCACCTTACTCGTCGTCTGAAAAGTCTGCAACATGAGAAGTTGCAGCCCGAAAACGGGTCAGCACATGGAATATGCTGGCAAAGTAACACATAGAGAGTAATGGAATGAAACAGCTATACTATATACATATATGGCTGGTGGAAAGCTCTATGGTTACAGTTTTGCGTAAAGCCAGTTTTTCCCTACTGCAAAGGAATAAATTTATTTAACTATCATGGTGGTTGTGAAACATCGAGAATGGTTGACAGCATTCCGATTCCAATTAAGTGAACAATTAAAACCCAACAATATTAATTAGAAGTAACATGTTGAGATTCACATGACATTCAAGTACTAGATACTCAAGTTGTCCATAACCGGGGACACGGCTAATCATGATTAGTTTGTACACTCTACAGAGGTTTGCGCACTTTTCCCCACAAGACTCGACCGCCTCCGTTTGGTTTCTCGCACTACATGGTGTTTGAGAAGACGGATGACCGAGACACAGTCTTTCAGAAGCGCTAGCACCTTACATGTGGGGTAGACCGTACCACCTACAACCCCTACATCTGCTAGTCCACCCCGTAAGAGTTCGCACAACTTAGTCAACTATGCCAGAGCCCATAATGGCATGTGGCTGCACACGGAAGTTACTAGCATGAATGATCTTATGATCCCTTTGAGCCTGGGTGGCGGTCCAAAAGAAAACAGGAAATTCCTGATAGACATCAGGTGCCTCAATCCACCCAGATGTGTGTTAGGTTGCCACCTTAGATAAACCATTAAATTAACAATCTCACATCTGTCATGGATATCACTCACCCAATCCACGTCTACTAGCATAGCATGGCATAATAAGCAAACGTAGAAGTAACTCCCAAAGGTTTCATAATAAACAGGTAATAGGTACTACCTCATCTACTTCCCATCCCACAATTTAATTAGATCCTAATCATGCAATGTGAGAGGATTGATCTAATGCAATAAAACATGGGTTGTAGAAAAGGTATGATCAAAGTGTTACTTGCCTTGCTGATGATCCGCGAGTCCTAGGGTTTCGAAATAACAAGCGGCGCAATCCGGGTGATCTATCACAGACAAACAACAAGCACACAATAAGTACTCATCTAATGCACGGGTAAAACTCGAACAAGAGATCGAACCAGAAAGTTCAACTTAAGAACTCCGGTTGCAAAGAAAGAACGAACCGAACAAAGAAACGGAAAACAAACGGCGGAAGAAAACAACTCGGTTCTAGCAAGTTGAAACTAGGTCAAATTTTACCGGGGCAAAAACTTGTTTAAGTTGATTAGACGGAACGGCGGTTTCGAAACGAAACTCCAGGCGCTTGAATCACCTGATTCCGATAAATGAGCGAGAAGATAAACTAGAACGAAGATCGGATCTGAGATCGCGATCGCGGAATAAATCCGACGAGAAGAAAAAGAAGAACGGTTATACGAACGGACGTTCGTTAACCTAGAAGAATCCGGTGATCACGTTCGTTAGGACGAACGGTCCGGCGAACGGTCCAAAGGCAACTAAATCGGAAAAGAAAACGAATCCGATCTAGGGTTTCGGAGAAGAAAACCGAAACGAAAAACCGATCTAGAAAACGAATCAGAGGAGAAGAAAAGAATCGGAATGATTAGAAGAAAACGATCCGAGGAAAAAGAGACGCGGGCAACCTCCGGCGAGATCTCCGGCGAGAGGCTCCAGTGGCGCGGCGTAGGGCGGCGGCGGCGCGGGCAAGGTGCGGCGGCGGCGTGGGGTGGGGTGCGGCGCGGGTGTGGGGTGGCGCGGTGTAGGGCGCGGGGTGGGGTGCGGTGGAGGGCTTGGGGTTTGGTTTGATGATTTGGAGGGGGGGTGTTGGGGTATTTATATAGGTGAGGGGAGAGGAGACTTGGGGTAGGGGGCAAGAAAAAGAGAAGGAAAAGGAAAATGAAACAAGGAAAGGGGGCTAGCCTAGAGTCCAACCGGACTCGGCTAGGACGAGGCGAGGCGGCGGCCTGCGCCTGGCGCACGCGCGCAGGGAGGCTGGGGCGGTGGCCAGCTGGCTGGGCCTTTGGCCCGGCTGGCCTGGCGGGAGGCCCCTTTTTTTAACTGGTTTTCGTGCGCAGAAAACAAAAGAAAAAGAAACTAAACGAACTCCGAAAAACCTAAAGTAAATTTTCCCCGACTCCTAAAAATGAGCCGAACAGAATGAACTTTTCTACGGACCTAAAATGCAATTTTTAAAACACGCATTTTTCCCTATCCAAATAAAAGCAAACAAACTCCGGCAAACAAAATTGATCTATTTATTAAATCTTCATTTTTCCTAAATTTGGGAAAGTCATATTATTCCCTCTCTCATATTTTGATATTGGAAAAATAATTGAAGATGAAATAAATAAATAAAATGATCCTCTTTTCAAAATTTGAGAAAACTCAAATATGAAAATAACGAAATCTCCAACTCTCTCCGAAGGTCCTTGAGTTGCGCGAAATTTCTAGGATCAACCAAAATGCAAGAAAATATGATATGCATGATGATCTAGTGTATAACATTCCAAATTGCAAATTTGGGATGTTACAAACCTACCCCCCTTAAGATGAATCTCGCCCTCGAGATTCGGGTTGGCTAGAAAATAGGTGAGGGTGGTCCTTGAGAAAATCTTCTTCTCTCTCCCAGGTGGCTTCATCCTCTGAGTGGTGGTTCCACTGAACTTTGCAAAACTTGATAACCTTGCTGCGAGTAACTCTACTGGCATAATCGAGAATCTTGACTGGTTTCTCCTCATATGTTAAGTCGTCCTTCAACTGAATCGCCTCAAGCGGCACGGTATCTCTTGGCGGTACCTCCGCCATTTCGGCATGACATTTCTTCAGCTGAGAAACATGGAATACATCATGAACTCCTGACAGTCCCTCTGGTAATTCCAACTTATAAGCGACTTCTCCCATACGTTGCAAAATCTTGTACGGTCCAACGAAACGCGGTGCTAACTTTCCCTTAACTCCAAAGCGCTTAACTCCTCGAAGTGGGGATACTCGAAGATAAACTCTGTCTCCGAGTTCGTAAACTGTCTCCTTGCGTTTAGAATCTACGTAGCTCTTTTGCCTGGACTGGGCTACCTTGAGCCTATCGCGAATCAACTTAACTTCCCGTTCAGACTCCTTAATCAAATCTGGTCCAAAGAATTGACGGTCTCCAACTTCGTCCCATGAAAACGGTGTTCTGCACCTCCTTCCGTATAAAGCTTCGAAAGGTGCCATCTTCAAACTGGTTTGGTAACTGTTGTTATAAGAAAACTCCGCATACGGCAAGTTATCGTCCCAACTAGATCCATAATCTAGTGCACAAGCTCTCAGCATATCTTCCAAAATCTGATTGACTCTCTCGGTCTGTCCATCTGTCTGCGGATGAAAAGCTGTGCTGAACTCTAGTCTGGTTCCTAAAGTTTCATGCAACTGATTCCAAAACTTTGAGGTAAATTAGGTTCCTCTATCTGATACGATACTCTTCGGAACTCCATGCAAACAAATGATCCTAGTCATGTATATCTTTGCCAACTTAGCACTGGTGTAAGTGGTCTTAACTGGAATAAAATGTGCTACCTTTGTCAAACGATCAACTACTTCCCATATCGAGTCATAGCCTGGTTTTGTCCTGGGTAGTCCTGTGATAAAATCCATGCCTATCTTATCCCACTTCCATTCGGGTATCGGCAATGGTTGTAACAATCCTGCTGGTTTCTGATGCTCCGCCTTTACTCTCTGACAAACGTCACAAACTGCTACATATGCTGCAATATCCTTCTTCATTCCGGTCCACCAAAATGTTTCCTTCAAATCCAAATACATCTTGGTATTCCCTGGGTGAATCGAATACGGTGAATTATGTGCCTCTTGCAAAATCAACTTCTTGATCCCCGGGTCATTGGGTACATAAACACGGTCCTCAAACCATAAGGTATCGTGCTCATCCTCACGAAATCCCTTAGCTTTTCCTTTGCTAAGTTTCTCCTTTATAGCAGCAATCTCTTTGTCAGATTTCTGAGCTTCTCTGATCTTATCCATCAATGTTGACTGAATCTCCAATGCTGCTACATAGCCTCTCGGAACTATTTCCAAACATAGCTCACGAAGGTTTTCTGCTAACTCCTTGGGTATTTTCCCCGTCATTAGGGTATTGACATGGCTCTTACGGCTCAATGCGTCAGCTACTACATTAGCTTTTCCAGGATGGTAATGCAATCTCATGTCATAATCCTTGATGAGCTCCAACCATCTCCTTTGTCTGAGGTTCAACTCCTTCTGCGTGAAAATGTACTTCAAACTCTTGTGATCCGTGTACACCTCACAATGATTTCCAATGAGGAAATGTCTCCACGTTTTCAATGCATGCACTACGGCTGCTAATTCCAAATCATGCGTGGCATAATTCAACTCATGAGGCTTCAGTTGTCGTGAATCATACGAAACAACTCTTCCTTCCTGCATAAGCACTGCTCCAAGTCCTCGACGTGAAGCGTCGCAATACACCTCATAATCCTTGGTCTGATCTGGCAAAATCAATACTGGTGAGGTAACCAAACGTTTCTTCAACTCCTGGAAACTAGCCTCACACTCCTCAGTCCATTTGAACTTAGTATCCTTCTTCAACAACTCCGTCATAGGCTTTGCAATCTTTGAAAAGCTCTCAATGAATCTCCGGTAGTATCCTGCGAGTCCAAGAAAACTCCGGATCTCTCCAACTGTTCTTGGTGCTTCCCATTCGGTTACGGTCTCAACCTTTGTGGGGTTAACTACTATTCCTTCTCCGGATATAACGTGTCCGAGGAATCCAACTTCCTTCAACCAAAACTCACATTTGCTGAATTTGGCGTATAACTGATGTTCCCTTAGCTTCTCCAAAACCAAACGCAAATGTTCCTTATGCTCCTCTTCATTCTTTGAATAAACCAGGATGTCATCAATGAACACTACGACGAACTTATCCAAAAACTCCATAAACACTTTGTTCATCAGGTTCATAAAATAGGCAGGTGCGTTAGTCAATCCAAATGACATAACGGTATACTCATACAGTCCATATCTTGTGGTGAATGCTGTCTTAGGTATGTCCTGCTCCCGAATCTTCAATTGGTGGTACCCTGATCGCAAATCGATCTTGGAAAACACTTTAGCTCCTTGCAACCGATCAAACAGATCATTGATCATTGGTAGTGGTTACTTGTTCTTGATGGTTACTTCATTCAATCCACGGTAATCAACAACCATCCTTAATGATCCATCCTTCTTTTCCACTAGAAGTACGGGTGATCCCCAAGGCGAAGAACTTGGGCGAATGTAACCTTTATCCAATAATTCCTTAATCTGATTCTTAATTTCCACCAAATCCTTTGCTGGCATCCGGTACGGTTGCTTCGATATTGGGCCGGTACCTGGCAAAAGCTCAATTAAGAACTCTATGTCCCTATCCGGTGGCATGCCTGGTAATTCCTCAGGAAATACATCAGGAAAATCCTTTACCAGTGGTACTTCTTCCTGCACAACTCCTGTTAAAGAATTTACTTGTGTCCTGTTTGGCACATGCCGGGATACATACTTGATCCTTCTTCCTTCTGGTGTGGTAAGCAAAATTGACTCACTAGCACACTCAATATTCCCTTCATACTTTGATAACCAATCCATGCCTAATATCACATCCAATCCTTGAGATTCCAATACTATTAGGTCTGAGGGAAACACATAGTTACCAATCCTTAATGGTAACCGATCGCACCATCGTCTAGCCATATACTCCGCTCCTGGTGAGCTTACTAACATGGGTGACCTAAGGGCTTGGGTTGGCAGGTTATACTTATCCACAAATCCCCTTGATATGTATGAATGCGATGCACCAGTATCAAAAAGAACGAGTGCAGTAAATGACTTCACCAAAAACTTACCGATTACTGCATCGGGCTGATCTTCAACCTCCTCCACATTAATGTGGTTCACCTGTCCCCTATTGAAAGGGTTCGGCTTCTTCCCAGAGCTTCCATTGCCATTTCCATTCTGACCTTCGGGACATTCATTGGCATAATGTCCGGTCTTGGAACACTTGAAACAAGTGACTTGACTCAGGTCTCTCTTGGTTGGGGTCGATGAGATGGTACGGTTCTGGCCGTTGCTTCCTCCATTCCCATTACCATTCTTGTGGTCATTATGGTTGTGCGAGCTACCTCCTCCATGGGTGTGCTGAAACTGAAATCCCGGTTTAGGGGTAAAGCGGGGCTTCTGCTGGGCTCCAGAGTTATACTTCCCCTGTCCATACTTCCTCTTGCGGTTCTCAATCTGCTGTTGCTTCCCTTCAATCATGATGGCACGATCTACCAACTCCTGGTAGTTATTGAAACTCGCTACCATCAACTTCATGCTTAGTTCATCATTCAGTCCTTCCAGAAACTTCTCATGCTTAGCTGCATCCGTAGCAACGTCATCTGGGGCATAACGTGCTAATTTGCTGAAATCGTCAACGTACTGGCCAACTGTCCTTCCTCCTTGGCGTAGGTTACGAAACTCACGCTTCTTTATGGCCATAGCTCCTGCTGAAACATGGGCAGTGCGGAAAGCTTGCTGAAACTGATCCCATGTGACAGTGTCAACTGGGTAAGTGGCTGTGAAATTCTCCCACCATGCTGCCGCGGGTCCATCAAGCTGGTGAGCGGCAAACTTCACTTTCTCACCATCCGTGCATCCTGCAGTGGTCAACTCTCTTCCTATCTTGCGGAGCCAATCGTCTGCTACTATCGGCTCGGTGCTACTAGAAAACACCGGCGGATTCAGCCTAAGGAAACGGGCTAAGTGGTCAACAGGTGGTGGTGGTGGTGGGTTGTTGTTTTGCTGGTTCTGGACTAACATCTGCATCAATTGATTCTGTTGCTGGATCAACTGAGTAAGCTCCAGTGGGAATCCATTGTCACATCTCGGAGGCATCTGAGGGTTTAGAAAAGACGAGAATTAAGAATAGAGTGAGGTCTAAAGGAAAACACTACCCATATGCACATGAGCAAATGCACACAAAATCACTTCAATCAATCAAGGGCTTACAATCGGTCTAAACCATCGCAAAAGTGCTCGACTATAATGTTTACATGGGGGAATACTACTACTATCTGGTGGTCATCTAGAAATTTGAACCGGTGGAAGACTCCATGATATCTGCTCCAGCTTCGTCTTCAAAGTCGGGTTCACTTGGATCCGAATCGGTGTCGTCGATGATGATGTAGTTGTCCGGGCATGCGACGTACTCGTCGTCCTCCTTGGATGTTAACTTCCTCTTGAGTTCTTCAATCTCCTTCTTAAGATCGCCATTGTGCCTTGCTAGAGCTACGATCTCGTCCATGTAGTCCTTGCGTGTAGACTTCAGTTCTCCTTCTAGCTCGATGATCCTTGCCTTCTCATTCTTCAGCTCTATCATATCATTGCACATCTGGTTCTCGTGGCGTCGAATGTGCTGGTTTAACTCCTGGATGAATGATGCAATGGATCTATCCTTCTTGGTGCTGACTAACTTCCATTGTTCATCTCGGCGTCCGCAAATCTGGTAGATAGTGTCCTTGAGGTCTTCTTGATAAAATTCTCCAATGCGTCCTATGGTGATATGAGCTGCCATGCTCCTTCCCAGACTCCAGGTTGGTGCATTGAAAACACTATCTATGGGTTTCGTGATTGGTGCGAATGTTCTCCCCGGAACGTGAGCTTGAATCTTCCAGCGCTCCTCTTCAGGCAGAGTGGCGTTGAAGGTTCCCGTGAAGCTTGGTAATCCAATGTTCAGGTACTTGGTGACTTCCTTCAGGTGAAATCCAAAAGGTGTGCCTTCATCCGGTTGGGCGTACTTAATCTTCGCGTTCGTCATCCTAGAAGAGTAGAAAAGATGAGGAGTTAGAAAATGAGAAGAGAATGGTGATCTATGGCTTTAACTTAGTGGTCGTGTCCTACAGTCAGCGTGTGCTCTGATACCATTCTCTGTACCGACCCGACCCGAATGGATCAAGCGCTCTGTGCTCAGGTGTCATCCCTGGATCAGTAATGCTGACACCACACAGTACATCGAAGGATTTATAGCAGAGTGGCAATCACACACTTATTACATCGTTGTCTCAAAGAGAACTTATTACAATAGAAATGGCTTAAGGCCATCTAAAACGATAATAGCGGAAGACTCGAAAGATAAATGGGTCCATCAACTCCAACGGCATCACTGAGTATAGAACCACGACCTAAAAGCACCTTACTCGTCGTCTGAAAAGTCTGCAACATGAGAAGTTGCAGCCCGAAAATGGGTTAGCACATGGAATATGCTGGCAAAGTAACACATAGAGAGTAATGGAATGAAACAGCTATACTATATGCATATATGGCTGGTGGAAAGCTCTATGGTTACAGTTTTGCGTAAAGCCAGTTTTTCCCTACTGCAAAGGAATAAATTTATTTAACTATCATGGTGGTTGTGAAACATCGAGAATGGTTGACAGCATTCCGATCCCAATTAAGTGAACAATTAAAACCCAACAATATTAATTAGAAGTAACATGTTGAGATTCACATGATATTCAAGTACTAGATACTCAAGTTGTCCATAACCGGGGACACGGCTAATCATGATTAGTTTGTACACTCTGCAGAGGTTTGCGCACTTTTCCCCACAAGACTCGATCGCCTCCGTTTGGTTTCTCGCACTACATGGTGTTTGAGAAGACGGATGACCGAGACACAGTCTTTCAGAAGCGCTAGCACCTTACATGTGGGGTAGACCGTACCACCTACAACCCCTACATCTGCTAGTCCACCCCGTAAGAGTTCACACAACTTAGTCAACTATGCCAGAGCCCATAATGGCATGTGGCTGCACATGGAAGTTACTAGCATGAATGATCTTATGATCCCTTTGAGCCTGGGTGGCGGTCCAAAAGAAAACAGGCAAGTCCTGATAGACATCAGGTGCCTCAATCCACCCAGATGTGTGTTAGGTTGCCACCTTAGATAAACCATTAAATTAACAATCTCACATCTGTCATGGATATCACTCACCCAATCCACGTCTACTAGCATAGCATGGCATAATAAGCAAACGTAGAAGTAACTCCCAAAGGTTTCATAATAAACAGGTAATAGGTACTACCTCATCTACTTCCCATCCCACAATTTAATTAGATCCTAATCATGCAATGTGAGAGGATTGATCTAATGCAATAAAACATGGGTTGTAGAAAAGGTATGATCGAAGTGTTACTTGCCTTGCTGATGATCCGCGAGTCCTAGGGTTTCGAAATAACAAGCGGCGCAATCCGGGTGATCTATCGCAGACAAACAACAAGCACACAATAAGTACTCATCTAATGCACGGGTAAAACTCGAACAAGAGATCGAACCAGAAAGTTCAACTTAAGAACTCCGGTTGCAAAGAAAGAACGAACCGAACAAAGAAACGGAAAACAAACGGCGGAAGAAAACAACTCGGTTCTAGCAAGTTGAAACTAGGTCAAATTTTACCGGGGCAAAAACTTGTTTAAGTTGATTAGACGGAACGGCGGTTTCGAAACGAAACTCCAGGCGCTTGAATCACCTGATTCCGATAAATGAGCGAGAAGATAAACTAGAACGAAGATCGGATCTGAGATCGCGATCGCGGAATAAATCCGACGAGAAGAAAAAGAAGAACGGTTATACGAACGGACGTTCGTTAACCTAGAAGAATCCGGTGATCACGTTCGTTAGGACGAACGGTCCGGCGAATGGTCCAAAGGCAACTAAATCGGAAAAGAAAACGAATCCGATCTAGGGTTTCGGAGAAGAAAACCGAAACGAAAAACCGATCTAGAAAACGAATCAGAGGAGAAGAAAAGAATCGGAACGATTAGAAGAAAACGATCCGAGGAAAAAGAGACGCGGGCAACCTCCGGCGAGATCTCCGGCGAGAGGCTCCGGCGGCGTGGCGTAGGGAGGCGGCGGCGCGGGCAAGGTGCGGCGGCGGCGTGGGGTGGGGTGCGGCGTGGGTGTGGGGTGGCGCGGTGTAGGGCGCGGGGTGGGGTGCGGTGGAGGGCTTGGGGTTTGGTTTGATGATTTGGAGGGGGGGTGTTGGGGTATTTATATAGGTGAGGGGAGAGGAGACTTGGGGTAGGGGGCAAGAAAAAGAGAAGGAAAAGGAAAACGAAACAAGGAAAGGGGGCTAGCCTAGAGTCCAACCGGACTCGGCTAGGACGAGGCGAGGCGGCGGCCTGCGCCTGGCGCACGCGCGCAGGGAGGCTGGGGCGGTGGCCGGCTGGCTGGGCCTTTGGCCCGGCTGGCCTGGCGGGAGGCCCCTTTTTTTAACTGGTTTTCGCGCGCAAAAAACAAAATAAAAAGAAACTAAACGAACTCCGAAAAACCTAAAGTAAATTTTCCCCGACTCCTAAAAATGAGCCGAACAAAATGCACTTTTCTACGGACCTAAAATGCAATTTTTAAAACACGCATTTTTCCCTATCCAAATAAAAGCAAACAAACTCCGGCAAACAAAATTGATCTATTTATTAAATCTTCATTTTTCCTAAATTTGGGAAAGTCATATTATTCCCTCTCTCATATTTTGATATTGGAAAAATAATTGAAGATGAAATAAATAAATAAAATGATCCTCTTTTCAAAATTTGAGAAAACTCAAATATGAAAATAACGAAATCTCCAACTCTCTCCGAAGGTCCTTGAGTTGCGCGAAATTTCTAGGATCAACCAAAATGCAAGAAAATATGATATGCATGATGATCTAGTGTATAACATTCCAAATTGCAAATTTGGGATGTTACACCCTTATGTATTCCTCCAGGGTTATGATTTCAATAATATTAGTTTCAACATTTATAGGATTACCTGAGATATAATGTTTGGTTCTTTGGCCGTTCACCACCCTCGGATTCGTACCTTCGAAGTTGTTGATTTTTATGGCACCAGAACGATAGACCTCCTCGATAACGTAAGGACTTTCCCATTTAGAGAGAAGTTTGCCTGCAAAAAATCTTAAACAAGAGTTGTATAACAATACATAATCACCTACATTGAACTCATGCTTTTTGTATCCTTTTGTCATGCCATCTTTTAACCTTTTCTTTAAACAACTTGGCATTTTCATAGGCTTGGGTTCTCCATTCATCAAGTGAGCTAATGTCAAATAACCTCTTCTCACCGGCAAGTTTGAAGTCATAGTTGAGCTCTTTGATAGCCCAATATGCCTTATGTTCTAGTTCGAGAGGTAAGTGACAAGCTTTACCATAAACCATTTTATAAGGAGACATACCCATAGGATTTTTATATGCAGTTCTATAAGCCCATAATGCATCATCAAGTTTCTTGGACCAATTCTTTCTAGATCTATTAACAGTCTTTTGCAAAATTAATTTGAGCTCTCTATTGCTAGGTTCTACTTGGCCAATAGACTGTGGATGATATGGAGATGAAATTCTATGATTAACATCATACTTAGCAAGCATTTTACGAAAGGCACCATGAATAAAATGTGAACCACCATCAGTCATTAAATATCTAGGGACTCCAAACCTCGGAAAAATAACTTCTTTAAGCATCTTAATAGAGGTGTTATGATCAACACTACTAGTTGGAATAGCTTGTACCCACTTAGTAACGTAATCAACAGCAACTAAAATATGTGTATACCCATTAGAGGAAGGAAAAGGTCCCATATAATCAAAGCCCCAAACATCAAATGGTTCAATAACAAGTGAATAATTCATAGGCATTTCTTGAAGTCTACTAATATTACCAATTCTTTGACATTCGTCACAAGACAAGACAAACTTACGGGCATCCTTGAAGAGAGTAGGCCAATAAAAACCGGATTGCAATACCTTGTGTGCAGTTCTATCTCCAGCATGGTGCCCTCCATAGGCTTCGGAGTGACACTTGCGTAGGATCTGTTCCTGTTCATGCTCAGGTACACAACGTCTAATAACACCATCTACTCCTTCTTTATAAAGATGTGGGTCATCCCAAAAGTAATGCCGTAAATCATAGAAGAACTTTTTATTTTGCTGGTATGTGAAACTAGGTGGTATAAATTTAGCAACAATATAATTAGCATAATCAGCATACCATGGAGCGGTACGAGAAGCATTTATGACAACTAATTGTTCATCAGGAAAGCTATCATCAATAAGTAGTGGGTCATCAAGAACATTCTCTAACCTAGACAAGTTGTCTGCAACGGGGTTCTCAGCTCCCTTTCTATCAATGATATGCAAATCAAATTCTTGTAGTAGGAGAACCCATCTAATAAGTCTAGGTTTAGCATCTTTCTTTTCCATAAGATATTTGATAGCAGCATGATCAGTGTGAATAGTTACTTTAGAATCAACAATATAAGGTCTGAACTTATCACATGCAAATACAACTGCTAAAAATTCTTTTTCAGTAGTGGGCATTGTCTAGAGTTTTACTAGCATATTGAATAACATTTAATTTCTTATCAACTCTTTGTCCTAGAACATCCCCTACAGCATAATCACTAGCATCACACATAATTTCAAAGGGTAGATTCCAATCAGGTGGCTGAACAATAGGTGCAGAAAGTAAAGCTTTCTTAAGTATTTTAAATGCTTCTACACAATCATCATCGAAGACAAAAGGAATATCTTTTTGTAATAGGTTAGTCAGAGGCCGAGAAATTTTTGAGAAGTCCTTAATAAACCTCCTATAAAAACCGGCATGACCAAGGAAACTTCTTATACCTTTGATGTCCTTGGGACAGGGCATCTTTTCAATAGCGCCAACCTTACCTTTATCAACTTCAATACCTCTTTCAGAAATTTTATGCCCCAAGACAATACCTTTGTTAACCATAAAGCGGCACTTCTCCCAGTTCAAGACAAGATTAGTTTCTTCACATCTCTGCAAAACTCGATCAAGGTTGCTCAAGCAATCATCAAAAGAGGACCACTAAACGGAGAAATCGTCCATGAAAACCTCATAAATCTTTTCACAAAAGTCAGAGAATATAGCCACCATGCATATTTGAAAGGTAGCAGGTGCATTACATAAACCAAAAGGCATACATCTATAAGCAAAAGTACCGAAAGGGCAAGTAAAAGTGGTCTTTGCTTGATCATCAGCTGACACAGGTATTTGAGAGAAGCCAGAGTAACCATCTAGAAAGCAAAAATGTGTATGTTTGGATAATCTTTCTAGCATTTGGTCAATGAAAGGCAAAGGGTAATGACCTTTTTAGTAGCTTTATTTAATTTGCGAAAATCAATTACCATCCTATAACCTGTAATAATTCTCTATGGAATCAATTCATCTTTATCATTAGGAACGACAGTAATACCTCCCTTCTTAGGGACACAATGGACATGACTTACCCACTGACTATCAGCAATGGGATAAATTATACCTGCCTCAAGGAGCTTTAATATTTCCTTTCTTACCACTTCTTTCATCTTAGGATTTAGCTGTCGTTGGTGATCAGTAACTGGTTTGGCGTCTTTCTCCAAATTTATTTTGTGTTGACATAGAGTGGGACTAATGCCCTTAAGATCATCAAGAGTATATCCAATAGCAGCGCGGTGCTTCTTCAGAGTTTTCAATAATTTCTCTTCCTCCTTCTCTGAAAGGTTAGCACTGATAATAACAGGATATATGTTCTTCTCATCAAGATAAGCATATTTAAGAGTGTCAGGTAAAGGTTTAAGCTCAAACACGGGATCACCCTTGGGTGGAGGAGGATCCCCTAGGATTTCATCAGGCAAGTTGTGTTTCAGAATAGGTCCCTGTTTAAAGAATACTTCATCTATTTCCCTTCTTTCATTCATAAACATATCATTCTCATGGTCTAGCAAATATTGTTCTAAAGGATCAGTAGGAGGCACGGCAATAGAAGCAATACCAATAATTTCATCTTTACTAGGCAATTCCTTATCATGGGGTTGTCTACGAAACTTAGCAAAATTAAACTCATGAGACATATCCCCTAAACCAACAGAAACAATATCCTTATTGCAGTCTATATTAGCATTAACAGTATTCAAGAAGGGTCTACCAAATATAATGGGACAAAAGCTATCTTGTGGGGAACCAAGAACAAGAAAATCAGCAGGATATTTAACTTTCCCACACAAGACTTCAACATCTCTAACAATCCCAATTGGTGAAATAGTATCTCTATTGGCAAGCTTAATGGTAACATCAATATCTTCTATCTCAGCAGGTGCAATATCATGCATAATTTCTTTGTATAAGGAATGAGGTATTGCACTTGCACTAGCACCCATATCACATAAGCCATGATAGCAATGATCTCCTATTTTAACAGAAATAACAGGCATGCCTACAACAGGTTTATGTTTATTTTTAGTATCAGGTCTAGCAATTCTAGTAGTCTCATCACAGAAGTAAATAACATGCCCATCAATATTATCAGCCAAGAGATCTTTAACCATAGCAATCTTAGGTTCAACTTTAATTTTCTCAGGGGGTTTAGGTGTCTTAATATTACTTTTGTTAACCACAGTTGAAACTTTAGCATGATTCTTTATTCTAACAGGAAAAGGTGGTTTCTCAACATAAGCAGTAGGAACAACAGGATCATTATAAGTGATAGTCTTTTCTTCAACTTTAATAGGTGCAACTACTTTTACTTCAATGGGAGGATTATATTTAAACCACTTCTCCTTAGGGAGATCAACATGAGTAGCAAAGGATTCACAAAAGGAAGCTATTATCTCAGAGTCAAGTCCATATTTAGTGCTAAATTCAGGAAAGCATCGGTATCCATAAAAGATTTAACACAATCAAACTTAGATGTTATACCTGACTCCTTAACTTCATCGAGGTCCCAATCATCAGAGTTGCCTTTAATTCTTTCCAATAAATCCCATTTGAATTCGATAGTCTTCATCATAAAAGATCCAATACAAGAAGTATCGAGCATGGAGCGACTACTGAGAGAAAGCCGAGTATGAAATGTTTGAATAATCATTTCTCTTGAGATCTCATGATTGGGGCATGAATATAACATTGACTTAAGCCTCCCCCAAGCTTGAGCGATACTTTCTCCTTCGCGAGGCCAAAAATTATATATATAATTATGATCACGATGAACAAGATGCATAGGATAAAACTTCTGGTGAAATTCCAATTTCAATCGCTTATAGTCCCATGATCCCATATCATCACATAGACTATACCATGTCAATGCATCTCCCTTCAAACATAAAGGGAAGACCTTCTTCTTGATAACATCATCGGGCATACCTGCAAGCTTGAATAATCCACAAACTTCATCCACATGGATTAAGTGTAAATCGGGATGCAATGTTCCATCTCCTGCAAAAGGATTAGCTAGCGGTTTCTCTATCATACCCGAAGGAATTTCAAAGTAAATATTTTCAGTAGGTTCCGTAGGTTGAGGAGCAACTCTTTGCTCTACTGGTCGGGGTGAAGATACCCCGAACAAGCCCCTCAAAGGATTATGTTCCATAGTCACAAGTGACAGTAAATTTCAGCACAGTATATAAATTTTTCCTTACCAAATTCCACCTACCAAAGGCGCTTCACTCCCCGGCAACGGCGCCAGAAAAGAGTCTTGATGACCGACAAGTGTAGGGGATCTATCGTAGCCTTTTCGATAAGTTAGAGTGTCGAACCCAACGAGGAGCAGAAGGAAATGATAAGTAGTTTTCAGTAAGGTATTCTCTGCAAGCACTGAAATTATCGGTAACAGATAGTTTTATGATAGGGTAATTTGAAACGAGTAGCAAGTAATAAAATTAAATAAGGTGCAGCAAGATGGCCCAATCCTTTTTGTAGCAAAGGACAAGCCTGGACAAACTCTTATATGAAGGAAAGCGCTCCCGAGGACACATGGGAATTATCATCAAGCTAGTTTTCGTCACGATCATATGATTCGCATTCGGTACTTTGATAATTTGATATGTGGGTGGACCGGTGCTTGGGTGCTGTCCTTACTTGGATAAGCATCCCACTTATGATTAATCCCCATTGCAAGCATCTGCAACTACAATAGAAGTATTAAGGTAAACCTAACCATAGCATGAAACATATGGATCCAAATCAGCCCCTTACGAAGCAACGCATAAACTAGGGTTTAAGCTTCTGTTACTCTAGCAACCCATCATCTAATTATTACTTCCCAATGCCTCCCTCTAGGCCAAACAATGGTGAAGTGTCATGTAGTCGACGTTCACATGACACCACTAGAGGGATGACAACATACATCTCATCAAAATATTGAACGAATACCAAATTCACATGACAACTAATAGCAAGACTTCTCCCATGTCCTCAGGAACAAACGTAACTGCTCACAAAGCATATTCATGTTCATAATTAGAGGGGTATTAATATGCATAATGGATCTAAACATATGATCTTCCACCAAGTAAACCAACTAGCATTAACTACAAGGAGTAATCAACACTACTAGCAACCCACAGGTACCAATCTGAGGTTTGGATACAAAGATTGGATACAAGAGATGAACTAGGGTTTGAGATGAGATGGTGCTGGTGAAGCTGTTGATGGAGATTGATCCCCTCCTGATGAGAGGATCGTTGGTGATGACGATGGTGATGATTTCCCCCTCCCGGAGGGAAGTTTCCCCCAGCAGAACAGCTCTGCCGGAGCCCTAGATTGGTTCCGCCTCGTGGCTGCGGAGTTTATTCCCCAAAGCTTGCTTATGATTTTTCCTCGACGAAAGACCTCATATAGAAGAAGATGGGCATCGGAAGGCCACCAGGGGCCCACGAGGCAGGGGGCGCGCCCAAGGGGTAGGGCGCGCCCCCACCCTCATGGCCAGGGTGTGGCACCCCTCTGGAACTTTCTCCGCTCAGTATTTTTTATTAATTCCAAAAAGGACTTCCGTGAAGTTTCAAGGCTTTTGGAGCTGTGCAGAATAGGTTTGTAATATTTGCTCCTTTTCCAGCCCAGAATCCCAGCTGCCGGCATTCTCCTCTTCATGTAAACCTTGTAAAATAAGAGAGAGAATAGGCATAAGTACTGTGACATAATGAGTAATAACAGCCCATAATGCAAAAAATATCGATATAAAAGCATGATGCAAAATGGACGTATCAGCGAGCACGGAAGCGGAAGCACAAGAGATGTCCCGCCTTGCCGCAAAAGTAGCCGACCTGTCCCGCCACGCGGTCGTAGCAGCATAGAGGTCCCGCCGCACTGCCAAAGCAGCATAGATGTCACGCCACATCGTCGATGCAGCAGACTGGTCTAGCCACGCCGCGGAAGCAGCAGAGATGTCGCGCCGCGCCGCGAATGCAGTAGTGATGTCCTCCCGCGCCATGGCGGTCTGGGAAAATGTCTTGCGGGCAGGCGAGGACTCTTACTGGCGCATGAATGCCGGATGGATCAGATCTCCGGCTAGGCGAGGTTGCCGGACGACATGATAGCCTTGTTTGAACAGGCTACCACCGTCATTCGACAACTAAGTGAAGGAAATGCGAAGCTCCGGGCCAAGCGTGACCTGCTGAGAGCGAAGATCATCGGAAGTGCGGAGTAGCAGGAGAAGAGCACTGACTTGTTGAAGAGGACCGGCGTCATCATCAAGAAACTTATGGACGAGAATGACATGCTCCACATCGAGCGCCAAAGGCTAGTGGAGGATTCTGTGGATGCTGCCAAGCAGCGTATTAAGGAAACGAAAGAGCTTATCGCCGCTCGCCGCGGAGACTAGTTCCCGCGGCCTACAGCAACGCATCAAGAAAGTAGAGATCAGCGAGCCAGATCGTTGTCTTCCTTCTTCTTTTGCCCTTGTGTATTTTGGGTGTTGCCGCATGTGGCTTTTTTAGTTATCTTCCTAGATATGTAAGACAATTATTATCCACTGTCATCGTCCTTATATTCATCAGTCTTGCTATAAGTCACAGTCGATGCTATATAGGTCCGTCGGATCGTACATCAAGATCCATGCAAAACTTTATTTTCAGATTTTCTTTTTTCTCTCATAAATCTCAGTCGAGCGAGACATAGCCACGCCATGAAACAGGGGCTCGGGCGCCATTAGTGAAGACGTTGGGAGGGAGGTGGGTGGAGGATAGAGATCAAAGGGCTCTCCTCCCAATGAGCATGCGCAGGGGTCTGATCGCACGTCTCCCGTACTCAAATAGCTACCCCACATGGCACCTCGTAGCCAATAAAAAGAGGACGTGTGAAGGCACGTAAATGGTAAGTAGAACGCCCACGGTTTTAATAATACTTGTGTTCCCGATTTGTAACGTGACAACACTTGTTCCAAAATGACTTTGTTGATTGTTAATGTGTGCGCCTTCGCAATCGGACAAAAAAATTACCACAGCATGTTGGTGCCATGTCATGACACCATGCCAAGTTTCATGATTTTCAGGCGATTTTTGGATTTACGGGAATTTTCAAACCAAGTTTCTCGATGTTTCCGGCCGAGCCAAGATGCCCAGATATTTGAATTCCATTCCCACTTCTTTTATGGGACCTAAAAATTCGCCCAAGTACACATAAATGATTTTCCAACTAATTTTTGTGCACTGGAGCATGGGCTTGTACTTCAAATTTGAATTATGTGCATTAAATGCCTAGAAAATCAATTAATGTATAAAAAGGCCAAACGAACTCGGAATAATTCCAAAATTTAGCATGAAACTCCTATTTGGTCTAAGTTGCCTGTGTAAAAAATGAAGGCGGGAGAAGGTAGTGTATGTCATTTCGCATACAGAGCTGACACGTTCCCTCTCAGAACCACGAGCCTTCTTGAGAGAAGCTCCGGTTTGCAAGAAGCTTATACCAAAGTTTGTCCCAATTTGGCCAGAAAAATTACCAGAGCATGTTGGTGCCATGTCATGACATCATGCCAAGTTTCATGATTTTCAGGCGTGTTTTGGATTTACGGAAATTTAAAAACCAAGTTTCTCGATGTTTACTGCCGAGAAAATACGCCCAAATATTTGAATTCATTCCCACTTATTCCATGGGACCTATAAATTCGCCCAAGTACACATAAATGATTTTCCAACTAACTTTTGCGCACTAGAGCATGCACTTGTACTTCAAATTTGAATTATGTGTAGTAAATGCCTGGAAAATCAATTAATGTATAAAAAGGCCAAGCGAATCCGGAATAATTCCAAATTTTAGCACAAAACTCCTATTTGTTATAAGCTGCCTGTGTAAAAAATGAAGGTGGGATAAGGTAGTGTATGTCGTTTCGCACAAGGAGGTGACACATTCCCTTTCAGAACCACGAGCCTTCTTGAGAGAAACTCCGGTTTGCAAGAAGCTTATACCAAAGCTTGTCTCAATTCGGCCAAAAAAATTACCGCAGCATGTTGGTGCCATGTCATGACACCATGCAAAGTTTCATGATTTTCAGGCGTGTTTTGGATTTACAAGAATTAAAAAACTCAAGTTTCTCAATATTTCCGGCGGAGCCATGATGCCGAGATGTTTGAATTCCATTCACATTTCTTGCATGGGACCTACAAATTCACCCAAGGACACACATGTGATTTTTCAACAAACTTTGATGCACTCGAGCATGTTTTTGTAGTTCAAATTTGAATTATGCACATTAAATGCCTAGAAACTTAATTAATGCATAAAAATGGCAAATGAACCCGGAATAATTCCAAATTTAAACACAACACTCATGTACTTGCATGTTCACTGTACATAAATGTTCTAGCAATTCAAACACCATCTTTTCCCTCATTAACATCATTTTGTCTTTCAAAACATAATGAAAAAACCAGGTATACCACAAACAGTTTACTAGCAAGAATCGTGTGAGATGCGATATAAAATATCTTGGCGCACCGTCTTGTATGGCTTACGCAGGAAGCTTCGTCGTCTACAGTCCACCGCCCGTGCTTGAACCACACTTGCGCGCCAGTTTCTTGCGGCACCGAGCGAAATTTTCCTGCCACCGCAGAAATATCTATCTCCTCGCTCCTCCCTCCCACCAAAAGCCACATTTCCACTGTTCCTCCTTGCTTTCCAAGTTCAAACCTTCACCGCTGCTTACTAGCAGCTCAGCCTCCTCGCCGGTGACCCTTCTTCTTGCAGCACCTCCTCCTCGCAAGTGACCCTTCTTCTTGCAGTGCCGCCTCCTCGCCGGCGACCCTTCTTCTTGCTGCGCGGCCTCCTCGCCACCGACCCTTCTTCTTGCTACGCGCCCTCGTCGATATGGTCAGGTAATCCACACCCCACCCACACCATCCTCCTCCTTCCCCGTCCCACATGCCCCGATCGATGGCGCGACACCTTCCGCCAAAATCACTGGCCCCGTCCTCCAATTAAGCGCCGCCCACAACCATTTTGCACCCAGTATAATGTGGGGCTTAGTAGCATCTGGCACCGGAGAAGCAAACTGTGGCCGCACGTGCGCACAAGGTCGCTATGGCTGCCATGCGTACCGACCTCCAGATCTTGGAGGAGCACCTCGTCTTCGAGGCCACCGTCGACACCGCCACGCGGTTGTCTACTTTAAAATACAATTCGTGATGTTTTCTTGAGGCCATCGCTAGTGCCTTCTAGTGATTTGCCCTCTGTAATGTTAATATGCAATCTGATGTTCAGTTAACAGTTTGGTCCTGTGAAATGTAATGTTTAGTTAACAGTTTGGTCCAACAATTGCTACATTTTGTAGTACTGTTCTCAAGCATTCTTTGTTTTGTTAACTGCCTTATCTTCTAATACATGTTTCCATTCTGCAATGCCGTGCTCAATTAACTGTTTTGGTTCATTTGGTCTGCTTTCCATTTAACTGTTTGGTTCAATTCTGCAATTTGATTTTCATTTGTTGTGGGTACAATTTTATATTGTTATGCATGTGAGAAATAAACCGAATTTGGCTGCACTCAACACATATTCTACTTATAGTATGGCAACTCTCAGTTAATCTGATCAAGATCTTCCTTATGTGTGTTGTAGGGAAATAATGGGAGACACTGCGGTTTACCATCGAGGTTTGCTCATGCATGGTCCTTTTGCTAATAGCACATTATTGTGCAGTTGCAGGAATCATCTTAATATTTAGGTTTCTTACAATTTGGTCTTGCACATGTAGGTCCTGCTGTCAGAGGCTTAGACACACTATTCAACCCATTTTGCATATGGGGAAATGAGATGTCCATGACTATCAGTCAAGTCAAGAAACTCAGAAAGATTGTTAGGACGAAGAAACTTGCGACGAATAACAGCAAGATCTTTGTTTGCACAATGAAGAAGACATTAGTCAACTATAGGATGCTACTAACTCTTTTACCTTGTTTTTACCCCTTGCGCCATTTCAAAATTTATAACAGCGATTTATGCATATCTTTGTTTTCAGTACTTTTCAAAGTAGTTCACCGATGATTACCTCTTAAACCACCAGCATGGTCAAGAGGCAAGGAAGGTATTCATTGAACACCCACAGTACAATATTGAAGTCTTACTGAAGAGGACGAAGGTTGGGTGGGCAATTATCCATAGCCACTAGCCCAAAGTTGCAAGGACATTCAACATCACTGAAGGCTCAATATTTGCCTTCCGCTTCTGCAGTTTCCCGGATGAGAATCATCTGTCTATTTACTGTGTATGATGCTACTTTCTAAAGGTTTTCGATGTTGCATGTGAAACTTGGTGTTGTTGTGTAATGGCGTAACTGAGTGCTGAAGCTATCTGATGTAATTCGATTATGAAATCCTGGTTGACGTTATACGGATATGAAATATTTGGTGTGTTTTATAAAAAATGTCAATTTGATTACTACATGGATGATCAATAATAGGCTAATTACCCTGCTTATTGGGGTTTTCTATTGCAGATGGTTACTCAGACAACACCGTGGGCGATGAACTCAAACAACCCACATGGTTTCTAGAAAGTAGGCGTGTTCGATCAAATAACAATCATACACGGCTTCTGGAGGAGAACTGTTTGCGTTAGGCCACCTTGCACAAATGCTTCCACACACAAAAATGTGTGTGATATACATACGGACGGAAATGTTTTTCTAGGATTCACCGTGTGGGATGTACATACGAACGGAAATGATGGGGTTTTCATGCCTCGCCCGATCGCACACGAGCTCACTTTGCCCCAGCCTGTGTGGCCGGAGGGCCTATCCCTGACGGTTTCTGAGTCGTGTGGGAAGGACCCCCTTATCGCACACACTCACTAGGCGACGGTTTAAAACTCCGTCGCGGAAAGGGTGAAAGAACATGCGGTGCCCCCATGTTTGGTTTTGGTAATTGATGACAATCTCTATGGACTAATGGTTTCCTTGAGTTATATTTGAAGGTTTTGTCCATATGCTTTTCTTGGAGTACATGTGTTGGTTTCAAGGAGAGTTGGTGTCGACCAAGGTGCTATTCAAGGAATTATCTAAAGATTGGTCATGTGAGTATTGAGCTTATTGCAAGCATGTCTTGAAGAAGAAGATTGTGTGATCATTCATGTCTACCTTCAAGACATCATCCAAATGAAGAGAATTGGAAATATTCAAGGTTGATCAAGATTAAGTCAAGAATGAATCAAGTTGACCAACACACAAAGCATACAAGATGTACTGAGGGATCAAGTGATCCCATGGAATGGTAAGCATTGTCCATTATGCTTTGTTTGCTAACCCATGGTTTTCGTGAGAGTTCTTTGTGGGGTTAGGTTGCGATGTGCAAGTTCAAGTGGAGCATCACGAAGAGATCAAATGCTTGAAGCTTGCCGCCCATTATGGTAACAATGGATTTATGAAGATGTGCCGAAGAGTGGCTCAACCATAGTGGAGTATGGGGGAGCAATCAACTAGTCTTCATCGAGCCAACACAATCAAGAAAGGTGGTCCAACTTGAGGAAGTCAAGATTGTCATCATCTAGCTCAAGTGGACTATGTGCAAGACAAAGGTTTTCCCTTGATAGGTTTTCTATTTTACCGGTCTCATAGTGGTGGTTGGGAGACCGGGTTATAGAATCGATTGCCGTACTATCAAGGGGGGGCTCTCGATGAGTAGCTTGATTGTATTGTTCGTAGAGAGCTCAAACCATTTCATCCTTGCATCATCTTTGTTGGTTCTTGTTTGGTTCTCTTTGTGAGTCTTAGAGCTTTTGGTCATCTTGATGACAAGCTCGAGTTCATCGAAAACGGAGTTCACATGCATCTTCTATGATGTTTTCGATGTTGGAGGTTTTGTCGGTTCTTCTCGGTTGGAGGTTTCACTCCTCTATTTGTTAGGCATACCCCCCCTGCATCTTCTATGTTGTTTTGATGCTACTTGTCGTCTTGTTTCCAACAAGCTTGAGTTTGCTCAATTCGGAGCTCATATGCAGAAGTTATGGTAGTTCTGGTTTTCTGTGGAGTTTACTTATTTTCGTGGAAGTGGCATTAGGATGGTGCCAGCGGTAGTACCACCGGGCCAGAGCGGCAGTACCGTGTATCGCCACAAGCGGTAGTACCGCTGTCCCACAGCGGTAGTACCGCCCATGGCCATAAGCGGTAGTACGGCTCCGGTTCCGCGCTGGTACCGCCTCGACTCGAGACGTGGTTTTCTCGTGTCGGGTTCAGCGGTAGTACCGCGGCTACCACCGCCCCTAGTGCCGCTCAATGGCCCTCCTCTCTGTTCCTTCTCCCTGTGCTCGTGGTAGGCGTTGTGCGCGGTCCCAGCGGTAGTACCGCTGAGCCAAGCGGCAGTACTGCTGTGGCCAACGGTAGTACCGCTGGCTCCAGCGGTAGTGCCGCTCATACGCCTCTGCCTCGCCCTCTGTTTTGCTCTGCTCTCCGCGTTGTACCGCCCGGGCGGTAGTACCGCTCCCCTGAGCGGTAGTACCGCTCATGTGCGGGCTGAGCACATAACGGTTGGTTTTTCCCCTCCTATAAAAGGGGGTCTTCTTCCCCAATGAACCTTATCCTTAGAGCTTGTGTTCTTCCCCCATTGTTGACCTTCTTCAAGCTTGCTAACTCTCAATCCCTCCATGGCTTCTTGCTAGTTTTTGAGGGAAAAGAGAGAGGAGATCTAGATCCACATTTCCACCAATCACTTTCTCCTCTATATGAGGGATCTTGGAGTTCTTGGTGTTCTCCTTCTTGTTCTTCCTCTCATTTTCCTCCCTAGCATTAGTTGCTTCGGTGGGATTTGAGAGAGAAGGACTTGGGGACTACGTGTGCCCTTGCCATTGCATTTGGTGCATAGGTTTGAGTTCTCCACGGTGATACGTGGAAGTGAAGTTTGAGAAGCTTATTACTCTTGGGTGTTTGGGCACCCTAGAGCTTGTTCCTCTTGGGTGCCTTGGCGCCCTAGACGGTTGGTGGTGTTCCGAGCTCAATCATTGTGGTGTAAAGCTCCGGGCAAGCGTCGGGGTCTCCAATTAGGTTGTGGAGATTGCCCCGAGAAATTTTACGGGTACCGGTGACCTCCCACAAGGGTTGCCAAAGTGTACGGGTTCGGTGACCGCCCCCAAGGGTTGCCATTTGTACAGGTTCGGTGACCACCCTCAAGGGTCCCTTAGTGGAATCTCGGCATCTTGCATTGTGCGAGGGCGTGAGGAGATTATGGTGGCCCTAGTGGCTTCTTGGGGAGCATTATGCCTCCACACCGCTCCAAACGGAGATTAGCATCCGCAAGGGTGTGAACTTCGGGATACATCGTCGTCTCCGCGTGCCTCGATTATCTCTTACCCGAGCCCTTTACTTATGCACTTTACTTTGTGATAGCCATATTGTTTCTTGTCATATATCTTGCTATCACTTAGTTGTTTATCTTGCTTAGCATAAGTTGTTGGTGCACATAGGTGAGCCTAGTTGTTGTAGGTCTTGTGCTTGTCAAATTAACCGCTAGGTTTATTCCGCATTTGTTCAAGCCTAAACCGTAATTATTTTAAAGCGCCTATTCACCCCCCCCTCTAGGCGACATCCACGATCTTTCAAAGGGGGTAAAAACCATTTGTATAGTAGGTCTCTGCACCAGTGTGGAGGCAGACAACTTCACTTCCCGGGCCTCCGGGGGCAGAGGTTACGGAGGCGGAACTGGAGACGGTGAAGCTTCAGTTCTCAGGGCTCATGGCTGGACACAGGGAACGGGCGCCAGCGACCATTTAGACCTAGCCGGACGAGATCCGCTTAGTTGATGTAAACTTAATGAAATCCGTTATGTTTATACGAAATCCGGCTATGTTTATATGAAATCCGTCTGTGTTTGAACAAATTTTGTCCGATTAGTTTGAGTTATTGTCAAAATGTATGTGGCTAGTGTTGGATGACATACTCCCGCATCCGTGTTGGTGGCCTGGTCCCCCGATCTGCGGACTGATGCGAGAAGAATTTTGTGAGTTGTCGTTGAAAATGCCCTTACTAAGTTGAAAAGTATTACCTTGGTCTCAAATTAATTGTCGTAGATTTATCAATATACCTAGACATTTCTCTAGACATGAATATACGTAGACACGAACATGTATCTAAACAAATCTAAGATAACTACTACTCCCTCCACTTCGCCAAGACGCACGCATTCTTTCTTCCACAGAAAGAAAGAGGACCCTTTGTCTAGGGTTTCTCGTGCCTCTCGCCGGTGCCGCCATCGGTCTACCTTGTCTCCTGTGGTCTTAGGGCCATGGAGGCGTGGTGGATCCCGGCCCTTGCCGGCTTCGTTTTCTCATTCTCTTTTGAGTTTTTTTAGGGTTTGTGTCCTGCTCAGAGAGGCAAGACGGCGGTGACTCTCTGAAGATGGAAGAATGTTCTCCCAGCATTGTCCCTGTTCTGGTGGTGTTTCTTTTTTAGAAAAGGAGGAGGACCCCGGCCTCTACATCTGGATGATGCATGCAGCCACTTTATTAATTATTCACACAAGATCTTACAAAGTCATACAGTAGTCAGACTAAAGCCACCGTCTAGGCAACATCTGTCGCTATTCCTATCCAGTTGATGAAGGGATGCTGATAGTCTGGGCCTAATACCAAACAGACCTCACAACCAAACCTAACATCTAAGACATGAGGTCCCAACCAGGACGCCTGTCGGGTATGGGGCACCCACCAGTCCGGCGCACTCCTCAACCAGGACGCCTGCCGGGTATGAGGCCGCTGCAGCCACCTGCCACCAATCCATCTCCAGTGTTGTACTGCTGCATCTACCTTGCCCGGTCTAGCTGTCGTCGACGCCACCATGACGCCAGACAACGCCACCATCATGCGCTCGTCCATCATCACACGCCCACCGGCGAGACCCCACTGCTCCATGCCGCTGAGACCCACCGTTGTCGACGTGCTAGTTGCCATGCCGCTCCTCCGTCGCGAACACCACCTGTTGCCACTGGTCCCACCCCTCTGCCTGCAGTTCCTCTAACTGAGCACCCAAACGACCCAGGCGGCGCCTCCAAGAAGGGTACGACACATACAGTGCCACCGCCGCCCAATCTAAGGAGATTTTGGGTTTTCACCTGGGCATGGGGTCGGGGTGGAGGGCAGGGACCTCGACAACACCTGCAAGGAGGAGAACGGCGACCCTGGTGGTCGCCACCGTCGGGATGAACGAGTCATCCCGAGTTTCCTCTGGTCCGATGTCACCTCTACCAGCCCCCGCGAACGCACCGAGGCCGACGACCGCGATCGTAAGCCACCAAGTGCAGCGGGAGAGAGCCTGCAGCGCGGAGGAGATCCACCGGCAACTCACCGCCCACGCGGTCAAGACGCCATCCATCCCCCCCCCCCCCCCCCCCGTGAACGTCGCCATGCCTAACGGGGCCGCCGCCCTAGGTCCAGGTTCCTCCACGATGGCCGGAGTGGTGAGATCCGCCACGAGCGATGAGATCCGGCACCGCGCGGCTGACGCCATTACCCAAGCCCGCCGTCAACTGACCCGTCGCCGCCGAGAGCCCGCACGCTGCCGGGAAGCCCACACCCATGGATCTGGACGCCCGTGCACCGCCGCGAGCCCGCCGCCTCCGGGATCGCCACACCCTCGAGAGGGCCGCACCCCATGGATCAGGGCGCCCGTGCCACCACAGATCCAGGAGAGGGAGGAGAGCCCCTCCGCCGTCGCCGTCGCGCGCATGGGGTTTGCCCGGCGCCGACCATCGACAACGGCGAAGGGGGATGTAACATCCCAAATTTTCAATTTGGAATGTTATACATTAGACCATCATTGCATATCATAATTTATTTGCTTTTGGTTTTGATCCTAGAAATTCCACGCAACTCAAGGACCCACGGAGAGAGTTCGGGATTTCGTTATTTTCATATTTGAGTTTTCTCGAATTTTGCGAATAGGATCATTTGATTTTAATTATCTTATCATCAATTATTTCTATTACAAAAATATGAGAGAGGGAATAAAATGACTTTCCTAAAATAAAGAAATATTGAGGATTTAATAATAAAATCAAATAAGATTTTATTTCGGAGTTTTTCGGTATTTTATTTGAATTTAGGAAAAATGTGCGTTTTTCAAAATTGCATTTAGGCCCCAAATAAATGTTCACCTTGTGCAGTTTGATTTTAGAAGCACGGGAAAATTTATTTCGGGATTTTTGAAGTCCGTTTAGTATTTCTTTTATTTGTTTTTCTGCGCGGAATAATTAAAAAAACGCGAACCGACTTTGATCCGTACCCGAGCGGGACTCCGCCCGGGGGCAGCCTTTAAATAGCCGCCGCCCGAGCCGCCCCAGCCCACCAGAGCCACCGCCGCCAACCCTAACCCTAGTCGTGCCTCGATCCGCGCGCCCGCCGCCGCCGCCGGAGCCGCCGCCGCCACCGACCCGCCTCCCGAGGTAAAAAAAGGTCGCGGTTTTATTTTGTTTTATTTAGTTTCGGTTTTTTTTAAATAGATCGGTTTTTCCGGTTTATTTATTTAGTGAGCGTTCGTCTGTTCGTTCGTTCTAGCGAATGTTCGTTGCTTTTCTTTTTCTTGGATTAAATCCGTAATTTTTCTGATCGCGATTCCTGATTCGATTTTCGTTTTAGTATAACTTTTCGCACGTTTATCGGAATCAGGCGATTCAAGCGCTTAGAGTTTCGTCTCGAAACCCTCTATCCGTTTAACCAACTTAAACAAGTTTTTGCCACTGTAAAAATTGCCCTAGATCCAGAATAGTAAACGAAGCCTGTTTTCTTTTGCCGTTTGACTTTCGTTGCTTCGTTTGATTTGATTCTTTTTGCAAACCGGAGTTTTAAGTTGAACCTTCTGGTTAGATCTCTTATTTGAGTTTTACTTGTGCATTAGATGAATACTTATTGTATGCTTGTTTGTTTGTCTGTGATAGAATACCCGGAGTGCGCCGCCTGTTACTTCGAATCTCTAGGTTTCGCGGATCATCAGCAAGGCAAGTAACACTTTGATCATACCTCCTACTACCCAGTTTTATTGCATTAGATCAATACTCAAACATTGCATGATTAGGATCTAATTAAATTGTGGGATGGGAAGTAGTTGAGGTAGTACCTATTACCTGTTATATTATCAAACCTTTGGGAGTTACTTCTACTTTGCCTATTATGCCATGCTATGCTAGTAGACGTGGATTGGGTGAGTGATATCCATGACAGATGTGAGTTTGTTAAATTAATGGTTTATCTAAGGTGGCAACTTAAACACACATCTGGGTGGATTGAGGTACCTGGGTATTCCAGGATTGCCTGTTTTTCTTTATGGACCGCCACCCAGGCCCAAAGGGATCATGAGATTTTTCATACTAGAAACTTCCGTGTGCAGCCACAAGCTATTATGGGCACTAGCATAGTTGATTAAGTCATGCGAACTCTTACAGGGTAGACTAGCAGATGTAGGGGAAAGTAGGTGTAACGGTCTATCCATCGTAAGGTGCTAGCGCTTCTGAAAGACTATGTCTCGGTCATCCGTTTCTCAAACACCATGTAGTGCGAGAAACCAAACGGAGGCGATCGAGTCTTGTGGGGAAAAGTGCGCAAACCTCTACAGAGTGTATAAACTAATCATGGTTAGCCGTGTCCCCGGTTATGGACATCTTGAGTATCTACTACTTGGATTATCATGTGAATCTCAACATGTTACTCTAAAAATTAATTTTGTTGGGTTTTGTTTAATGATGATGCTTAATTGGGATTGAGGATGCTGTCAACCATTCTCAATGTTTAACAACCACCATGATAGTTAAATAAATTTATTCCTTTGCAGTAGGGAAAAATTGGCTTTACGCAAAACTGTAACCATAGAGCTTTCCACCAGCCAAATATGCATATAGTATAGCTGTTTCATTCCATTACTCTCTATGTGTTACTTTGCCAGCATATTCCATGTGCTGACCCGTTTTGGGCTGCAACGTTAATGTTGCAGACTTTTCAGAAGACGATTAAGGAGTTTTAGGTCGTGGTTCTATACTCAGTGATGCCGTTGGAGTTGATGGACTCACTTATCTTCCAAGCCTTCCACTGTTATATTTATTAGATGGCCTTAAGCCATATTTATTGTAATAAGTTCTCTATTGAGACACTCGATGTAATAAGTGTGTGATTGCTACTCTGTTATAAATCCTCCGAGTACTGTGTGGTGTCAGCATTACTGATCCAGGGATGACACCTGAGCACAGAGATCAGACTGTTTGAGGTCTGGTCGCTACAGAGATGGTATCAGAGCACACGCTAACTGTAGGACACGACCACTAAGCTAAAGACCTAGATCACTATTCACTCTCTTCTCTTTCTGACTTCTCTTCTTTTCTACTCTTTAGGATGGCGGATGCAAGGAACAAGTTCACGCAACCGGATGACGATACACCCTTTGGACGTCACTTGAAGGAAGTCACTAGATACCTGAACATAGGAGTACCAAGCTTCACCGGAACCTACAACGCCACCTTACCTGAAGAAGAGCGCTGGATGATTCAAGTTCAAGTTCCAGGAAGGACGTTCATGCCAGTCACTGAGCCCATAGAGTTTTCTTTTGATGCACCAACTTGGAGTCTAGGAAAGAGCATGGCAGCTCATATCGCCATGGGACGCATTGGAGAAGTCTACTGCAATGACCTCAAGGATACTATCTACCAGATTTGTGGGCGCCGAGATGAACACTGGGAGATGATCAGCACCAGGAAGGATAGATCAGTTGCAGCTTTTATCCAGGAGTTAAACCAGCACATTCGACGACAGGAGAACCAGATGTGTGCCGACATGATAGACCTGAAGAAGGCAAGGACAAGAATCAAGGAACTGGAGGAAGAACTCAAGGCTACACGTGAAGATTATGAAGAGGAAATTGAAGTATTGGTGAAGAAGAATGACGATCTGATCAAGAAGATTGGGATATTTATGGGAGGCCCTACCCCAGTAGATGAAGACGAAAAACCCAAGGAGATTCGCCCGGAAGACTACATCATCATCGACGACACCGACTCGGACCCAGATGACAGCGATGATGACTATGTTGATGAAGCCGGAGCAGATATCATGGAGTCTGCAACCAAAGAATATTTCTAGTAGACCACCTCATCAGTAGTAGTAGTCCACCATGTAAATATAGTAGTCCGAGCACTTTTGCGATAGTTAGATCGATTGTATGCCCTTGTTTGATTGAATGAAGTGAATTGTTTGTTTTTGCCTCATGTGCATATGGGTAGTGTTTTCTCTTTAGACCCCCTCTATTCTTAAATCTCATATTTTCTAAACCCTCAGATGCCTCTGAGACGTGACCCCGGATTTACCTTTCCACCGGAGCTCACCCAGTTGATCCAGCAGCAGAACACATTGATGCAGTTGCTAGTCCAGAATCAGAATCAGGGGAACAACAACAACAACCCACCACCACCACCACCTGTTGACCACTTAGCCCGTTTTCTTAGACTGAATCCGCCAGTGTTTTCCAGTAGCACCGAGCCGATAGTAGCAGATGATTGGCTCTGCAAGACAGCTAGAGAGTTGACCACAGTAGGATGCACAGATGCGGAGAAGGTGAAGTTTTCCGCACATCAGCTTGAAGGACCCGCAGCATCATGGTGGGAGAATTTCACAGCCACTTTCCCTGTCGACACTGTCACTTGGGACCAGTTTCAGCAGGCTTTTCGTACTGCCCATGTTTCAGCAGGAGCTATGGCCATGAAGAAGCGTGAGTTTCACAACTTGCGCCAAGGAGGACGGGCAGTTGGCCAGTATGTGGAGGACTTTAGTAAATTAGCACGTTATGCCCCAGATGACGTTGCTACGAATGCAGCTAAGCAGGAGAAGTTTCTAGAAGGACTGAATGATGAGTTGAGCATGTAGTTGATGATAGCAACCTTCAACAACTACCAGGAGTTGGTAGACCGTGCTCTTATGATTGAAGGCAAGCAGCAGTAAATTGAGAACCGCAAGAGGAAGTATGGACAAGGGAAGTACAATTCTGGAGCCCAGCAGAAGACGCGTTTTACCCCTAGATCGGGAGGACATTTTTAGCATACCTATGGAGGAGGTAGCTCGCACAATCACAACGGCACCAAGAATGGTAATGGCAATGGAGGAAGCAACGGCCAGAACCGTACCAACCCATCAACCCCAGCCAAGAAGGACCTGAGCCAAGTCACTTGCTTTAAGTGCCATAAGACCGGACATTATGCTAATGAATGTCCTGAAGGCTAGAATGGCAATGGAAGCTCTGGGAAGAAGCCAAACCCTTTTAACAGGGGACAGGTGAACCACGTTAACGTGGAGGAGGTTGAAGAGCAACCGGATGCCGTAATCGGTAAGTTTTTGGTTAAGTCAATTACTGCACTCGTTCTTTTTGATACTGGTGCATTGCATTCATACATATCAAGGGGATTTGTGGATAAGTATAACTTGCCCACTAAGGTTCTTAGAACACCTATGCTAGTAAGCTCACCAGGAGCGGAGTATATGGCCAGTCAAGGATGTTTTCAAGTGCCATTGAGTATAGGTAGGCATGTGTTTCCCTCGGATTTAATCATTTTGGAATCACAAGGATTGGATGTAATTCTGGGTATGGATTGGTTGTCGATGTATGGAGGAAACATCGATTGCGCCAGTAAGACAATTTTGCTTACCACCCCAGAAGGGAGAAGGATCAAGTATGTCTCCCGACATGTGCCAAAAGGGACTCAAGTAAATTGTTTAACAGGAGTTGTGTAGGAGGAGGTACCAGTGGTAAGGGATTTCCCTGAAGTATTTCCAGAGGAGTTGCCAGGCATGCCACCGGATAGAGATATTGAGTTTTTGATTGAGCTATTGCCAGGCACAGGGCCAATATCAAAGAGACCATATAGGATGCCCACAAAAGATTTGGTGGAAATTAAGAAGCAGATTAAGGAGTTACTGGATAAAGGATATATTCGCCCAAGTTCGTCGCCTTGGGGATCGCCAGTACTTCTAGTGGAGAAAAAGGATGGATTGTTAAGGATGGTTGTTGATTATCGAGGATTGAATGTAGTAACCATCAAGAACAAGTACCCACTACCAATGATCAATGATCTATTTGATCGATTGCAAGGAGCTAAGGTATTTTCCAAGATCGATCTGCGATCAGGATACCACCAGTTGAAGATTCGAGAACAGGATATACCTAAGACATCTTTTACCACCAGGTATGGGCTGTATGAGTATACCGTCATGTCATTTGGTCTGACTAACGCACCTACATATTTTATGAACATGATGAACAAAGTGTTTATGGAGTTCTTGGATAAGTTCGTCGTGGTGTTCATTGATGATATTCTGGTTTACTCGAAAAGTGAAGAGGAGCATAAGGAGCATTTGCGGTTGGTACTTGAGAAGCTCAGAAAACATCAGTTGTATGCAAATGTGAGTTTTGGTTGAAGGAAGTAGGATTCCTCGGACACGTTATATCCGGAGAAGGTATATCAGTAGATCCCACTAAAGTTGATACCGTAACCAAGTGGGAGGCACCAACAACAGTTGGAGAGATCCGGAGTTTCCTTGGACTCTCAGGATACTACCGGAGATTTATTGAGAATTTCTCAAAGATTGCGAAGCCTATGACGGAGTTGTTGAAAAAGGATACCAAGTTCATATGGACCGATGAGTGTGAGGCTAGTTTCTAGGAGTTGAAGAAACGCTTGGTTACTTCACCAGTGTTGATTTTGCCAGACCAGACCAAGGATTATGAGGTGTATTGCGACGCTTCACGTCGAGGACTTGGAGCAGTGCTTATGCAGGAAGGGAGAGTTGTTTCATATGCCTCAATACAGCTTAAACCTCACGAGTTGGATTATGCCACGCATGATTTGGAGTTAGCAGCCGTAGTGCATGCACTGAAGACTTAGAGACATTTTCTCATTGGAAATCATTGCGAGGTGTACACGGATCACAAGAGTTTGAAGTACATTTTCACGCAGAAGGAGTTGAACCTCAGACAAAGGAGATGGTTGGAGCTCATCAAGGATTATGATATGAGATTGCATTACCATCCCGGAAAGGCTAATGTAGTAGCTGACGCATTGAGTCGCAAAAGCCACGTCAATACACTAATGACGGGAGAATTACCAAGGGAGTTAGCCGAAAATCTTCGAGAGTTATGTTTGGAAATAGTTCTGAGAGGCTATGTAGCAGCATTGGAGATTCAGTCAACTTTGATGGATAGAATCAGAGAAGCTCAGAAGGCTGACAAGGAGATTGCCTCTATAAAGGAGAAAATGAGCGAAGGAAAGGCTAAAGGATTTCGTGAGGATGAGCACGACACCCTATGGTTTGAAGACCGTGTTTATGTGCCCAATGACCCGGAGATCAGGAAGTTGATTCTGCAAGAGGCACATGATTCACCGTATTCGATTCACCCAGGAAATACCAAGATGTATTTGGATTTGAAGGATATTTTCTGGTGGACCGGAATGAAGAAGGATATTGCGGAGTATGTAGCAGTTTGTGATGTATGTCAGAGAGTAAAGGCAGAGCATCAGAAGCCAGCAGGATTGCTACAGCCATTGCTGATACCCGAATGGAAGTGGGATAAGTTAGGCATGGATTTTATCACGGGATTACCTAGGACTCGTTCAGGCTATGACTCGATTTGGGTTGTAGTTGATCGGTTGACGAAAGTAGCTCATTTCATCCCGGTAAAGACCACTTACACCAGTGCTAAGTTGGCAAAGATATACATGACCAGGATTGTATGCTTACATGGAGTTCCGAGGAGTATAGTATCAGATAGAGGAACCTAATTTACCTCAAAGTTCTGGAATCAGTTGCACGAAACTTTGGGTACCAGGATAGAGTTCAGCACAGCTTTTCATCCACAGACAGATGGACAAACCGAGAGAGTCAATCAGATTTTGGAGGACATGCTGAGAGCTTGTGTGCTAGATTATGGATCTAGTTGGGACGAGAATTTGCCGTATGCAGAGTTCTCTTACAACAACAGTTATCAATCCAGTTTAAAGATGACCCCTTTCGAAGCCTTGTACGGAAGGAGGTGCAGGACACCGTTGACGTGGGATGAAGTTGGAGACCGCCAGTTGTTTGGACCTGACTTGATTAAGGAGTCTGAACAGAAGGTGAAATTGATTCGCGATAGGCTCAAGGTAGCCCAGTCCAGGCAGAAAAGTTATGTAGATTCTAAACGCAAGAAGACAGTTTACGAAGTCGGAGATAGAGCTTATCTTCGAGTATCTCCACTTCGGGGAACAAAGCGCTTTGGTGTTAAAGGAAAGTTAGCGCCACGATTTGTAGGGCCATACCGAGTATTGGAACGTATGGGAGAAGTGGCCTACAAGTTAGAATTGTCTGAAGGATTGTCAGGAGTTCATGATGTGTTCCACATTTCTCAGTTGAAGAAGTGCCACGCGGAGATGGCTGACATACCCTTGAGAGACACCGTGCCATTGGAAGCAATTCAGTTGGATAACGATTTGACCTATGAGGAGAAACCAGTTAAGATTCTAGAGTATGCCAGTCGAGTCACCCGCAGCAAGGTTATCAAGTTTTGCAAGGTTCAATGGAGCCACCACACGGAGGATGAAGCCACCTGGGAGCGAGAGGAAGATTTGCTCAAGGACCACCCTCACCTATTTTTTGTAATATCCCAAATTTTCAATTTGGAATGTTATACATTAGACCATCATTGCATATCATAATTTATTTGCTTTTGGTTTTGATCCTAGAAATTCCACGCAACTCAAGGACCCACGGAGAGAGTTGGGGATTTCGTAATTTTCATATTTGAGTTTTCTCGAATTTTGCGAATAGGATCATTTGATTTTAATTATTTTATCAATTATTCCTATTACAAAAATATGGGAGAGGGAATAAAATGACTTTCCCAAAATAAAGAAATATTGAGGATTTAATAATAAAATCTAATAAGATTTTATTTTGGAGTTTTTCGGTATTTTATTTGAATTTACGAAAAATGTGTGTTTTTCAAAATGGCATTTAGGCCCCAAATAAATGTTCACCTTATGCGGCTTGATTTTAGAAGCGCGGAAAATTTATTTCGGAATTTTTGGAGTCCGTTTAGTATTTCTTTTATTTGTTTTTCTGCGCGGAATTATTAAAAAAAACGCGAACCGACTTTGGGCCGTACTCGAGCGGGACTCCGCCCGGGGGCAGCCTTTAAATAGCCGCCGCCCGAGTCGCCCCAGCCCACCAGAGCTGCCGCCAACCCTAACCCTAGCCGCGCCTCGATCCACATGCCCACCGCCGCCGCCGCCGCCGACCCGCCTCCCGAGGTAAAAAAAGAGAAAAAAAAGGGTCGCGGTTTTATTTTGTTTTATTTAGTTTCGTTTTTTTTAAATAGATCGGTTTTTCCGGTTTATTTATTTAGCGAGCGTTCGTCTGTTCGTTCATTATAGCGAATGTTCGTTGCTTTTCTTTTTCTTGGATTAAATCCGTAATTTTTCTGATCGCGATTCCTGATTCGATTTTCGTTTTAGTATAACTTTTCGCACGTTTATCGGAATCAGGCGATTCAAGCGCTTGGAGTTTCGTCTCGAAACCCTCTATCCGTTTAACCAACTTAAACAAGTTTTTGCCACTGTAAAAATTGCCCTAGATCCAGAATAGTAAACGAAGCATGTTTTCTTTTGTCGTTTGACTTTCGTTGCTTCGTTTGATTTGATTCTTTTTGCAAACCGGAGTTCTTAAGTTGAACCTTCTGGTTAGATCTCTTATTTGAGTTTTACATGTGCATTAGATGAATACTTATTATATGCTTGTTTGTTTGTCTGTGATAGAATACCCGGAGTGTGCCGCCTGTTACTTCGAATCTCTAGGTTTCGCGGATCATCAGCAAGGCAAGTAACACTTTGATCATACCTCCTACTACCCAGTTTTATTGCATTAGATCAATCCTCAAACATTGCATGATTAGGATCTAATTAAATTGTGGGATGGGAAGTAGTTGAGGTAGTACCTATTACCTGTTATATTATCAAACATTTGGGAGTTACTTCTACGTTTGCCTATTATGCCATGCTATGCTAGTAGACGTGGATTGGGTGAGTGATATCCATGACAGATGTGAGTTTGTTAAATTAATGGTTTATCTAAGGTGGCAATTTAAACACACATCTGGGTGGATTGAGGTACATGGTATTCCAGGATTGCCTTTTTTTTATGGACCGCCACCCAGACCCAAAGGGATCATGAGATTTTTCATACTAGAAACTTTCGTGTACAGCCACAAGCTATTATGGGCTCTAGCATAGTTGATTAAGTCAGGGTAGACTAGCAGATGTAGGGGAAAGTAGGTGTAACGGTCTATCCATCGTAAGGTGCTAGCGCTTCTGAAAGACTATGTCTCGGTCATCCGTTTCTCAAACACCATGTAGTGCGAGAAACCAAATGGAGGCGGTCGAGTCTTGTGCGGAAAATGCGCAAACCTCTACAGAGTGTATAAACTAATCATGATTAGCCGTGTCCCCGGTTATGGACATCTTGAGTATCTACTACTTGGATTATCATGTGAATCTCAACATGTTACTCTAAAAATTAATTTTGTTGGGTTTTGTTTAATGATGATGCTTAATTGGGATTGAGGATGCTGTCAACCATTCTCAATGTTTAACAACCACCATGATAGTTAAATAAATTTATTCTTTGCAGTAGGGAAAAATTGGCTTTACGCAAAACTGTAACCATAGAGCTTTCCACCAGCCAAATATGCATACAGTATAGCTGTTTCATTCCATTACTCTCTATGTGTTACTTTGCCAGCATATTCCATGTGCTGTCCCGTTTCAGGCTGCAACGTTAATGTTGCAGACTTTTCAGACGACGATTAAGGAGTTTTAGGTCGTGGTTCTATACTCAGTGATGCCGTTGGAGTTGATGGACTCACTTATCTTCCAAGCCTTCCGTTGTTATAGTTATTAGATGGCCTTAAGCCATATTTATTGTAATAAGTTCTCTATTGAGACACTCGATGTAATAAGTGTGTGATTGCTACTCTGTTATAAATCCTCCGAGTACTGTGTGGTGTCAGCATTACTGATCCAGGGATGACACCTGAGCATAGAGATCAGACTGTTTGAGGTCTGGTCGCTACAGGGGAGAAGGGCGCTGGACGGTTACTAGGCGGCGGCTGAGCCCTCCCGAGCCGCCCGCGGGGGAGGCGACGCGAGAGGAAGCCTATTCTTCGTTGCCATCAAGAGAGATAGAAGCAGGAACCGATATCCAACGCAAACTAGGTAGCTGCTAGATCCACTGGTGGTGTTTCTAGCATCATCGGAGGCCGTGTTGAGGTTTGTCTCCAGCAGATCTTGCTAATTTGGTCCCCGTTTGTCTTCGGTGGATCCACGTGGATCTTGTCTTCCTGTGTTCGTATGTCTACAAGTTGGATCTTTCAATCTACGCTTCTCTTTATAGGCGTCGGTTGTTGTTCTGGCGCGCTTGTCCTATAGGGCCTTAGCACGATGACTTTCCAGTTGTTTATTATAATAAGGTTTGTCTGGATTCGATGAGGGAGGGGTGAAGGCGACGGCGCGCCTTCGACTCGCTTCAGTGCTAGTAGTCGTCGCTAGGTGGTCTACGGATTTAAATGTATTTTTTACTTCTGATGTTCCTTGTACTACCTTGACAGTTGATAAATAGTTTAAAAGTTATTAAAAAAAACTATTAGTCCCTTCATTTCATAATGTAAGAACATTTTTTACATTAAGTGTAATGTAAAAACGCTCTTATAGAACGAAGGGAGTAGAAGTGGAGACATATCTTGTCGTGCTGTATCACACCTCCGGCAGGCATGGGTTGTTGTCTCTCTCGGAATGGGAGCTCGTGACTACTGACGGACTGATCAGTGTCTCCATGTACGTCCCCATCAACTTCGCTAGCACAAATAGTTTGTTTCTTGCATAGCTTCGTGCTGAACTAGCTGCTGCATGGAAAGCTCCAAATCTAATTAACTGGGTCGCTGCCATGCCGTCCGGACTCCAGCGAGCTCCGCACCCGCTCCCATTGACTTGTTCCAGCGCTCTTGTACGCTGCTCTCCGAGCTCCGGCCTCTTCTTGCATAGTTACGTCGTCGGCCTTTGGCTTCTTCTGCTGCCTGTGTCCACTGCTATTCGGCAACAGTTCCCGTTTTCAGACGTTTCATCTAGTATGTTCATCAGTATATTTATAAACATATATGGACGAGTTTATATTTCAAGCTTGACATGAACTGTCGTAATAGATGATAAGTATGTGTGGTGAGAAGCTGAGCTAATAGGCATAATGAACCATAGGAAAAGATCGCCATTACTCTTACTAGTCTATATAATACTTCCTCCGTTTCATAATGTAAAACGTTTTCTGACACTAACTAGTTAGTAAAGTTGTTGGTATTAAATTAGTCATCACTAGAATATCGTCCTTTGTTATTGCAAGCTTTCTAAATCAATGGAGTCAACTCCTTGGAGAAGTCCCTTATCGACCGAAAGTGCGTGTTAAAATATATACACATACTTACATCCTTTTGTTGATTTTTGTATCTCTGGACTAAGCTTAAATCTTTTATCTTTACTACTATTAAATTAGAGTCCGTACATCATTTCCCCCTCACACCTCCTCGTCTCTACCACGAACACACATCCCTCATCGGTTTTACCGACTTTTTTAGGTTGTTCAGTTCTTTCATCACAAATTGTCCAAACCGAAACAAACCGCTTCTCTTATCCCGAGTGCACGAATGGGCTAGGGTTGCCCAGCCACTACGCTCCCCATAGTGGTACCTCCCGTACCGATCTCGCCTGTGTGATCTCCTGTTGTAAATGGTGAACTCGCTTGATTTATGTTTAGTATGTCGACAAGGAAGTGTTGATGACTTGGAAGCTATACATATACATGCTGGAAATTGATGACTACTTGGAGGTAGTTGCTTGTGCATAGAAACATACTCAAACCACTTTTAACATTATATTTTTCACTGGGGCAACCGGAATTGCTTCATTTATTGCTCTGTAGTTCATTAAATCTTTGAATTATTTTTCGAATCTATGGTAATAATCTAACTAAAATTCATATGCGAACATGTCGGTAAATGAGTAGGGAAACAGATTGACGATATGTTTTGCTAAGATGTGATGCTTAAATGGATTTGAAATCATGCACATGACTATACTTAGGTTGGGTATTTTCTAAAATTCTAAAAATATAAGGTCATTGTAAACGGTGTGTTTCGTGCTTTCAAATGTTCGTCGGAGTGTGGGAGAGACCCTCTTCGCGGCGGGTTTCTACTCCGGTAGGTTCTGCTCAAAAGGATGGGGAGAGGGCTCCGGTAATGCCAGCGATCTCTCCCAAGGTGGCGGCGCCGACTGGACGAGGACCTGCTGGGGCGGGGGTTTCAACTAGGGTTCTGGTCAGGCCATGGATCGGACCCATTCCGCCTCCAAGGATTTCTCGCCCCCCCCCATACTTTGGGCGACGCTATCATGCCTGTCAGCCTTGCGACGGCGGCGGTGTCTACACCGGCAAGGTCACCGATCACTCCGTCCGTTGTGCATCCCAGATCGCCTGATCCGGCTCTGTCGATGGGCCCACAAGCAAGCCCAGGTTTGTCTGATCCTAGACGTCCATTACGCATGGTTAATCTCAACCGTTGGTTGTTTCATATGTGGAACAGGTCTTGTCATCGGAGAAACCCTAATCTTCCTCTTTCTTTCGCGGCCGCCGTGCGTTCCTCTGCGATGTCCCGTGAGGCGTCTGCGCTGCCTAGCTCCGGCTCTGTCCGGCCAACCTCCGCCGCTACGCTGCCGGCGGACGGCTCATCTTCGGGCGGCGCGCCAGGATTCGCGCCCGGTGTGTTTGCTCCGGTTATTCCGTCGCAGCACCAAGCTCACAACACCAACATGGCCAATATGGTGCCTCCTCCATCGCAATCTGCTTGTCATGTGCCTCTGCAACCTCAGCAGCAGTCTTATCAGGCTAACCATCTGCAGCAGTACTATCAACAACAGCCGGTATTTCATGCTCCGGTCGGCTACATGCAGAACCAGTCACCAGCGTACATGTATCAGCCGGCTGGTCCTCTTCCGCAGCAGAGCATGGGACCCCCTGTTGGCGTACAGCACATTGCTTTTAACGTAGGTCCGGCGATCTCTGCGGCCGGCGGGTAGGCGGCAAACATGCCCGCGGAAGCCGAAGGGGGGCAAGGGTGGTCGTCCCAAGTACCAACCGGGGGTCGCTCCCACCAACGTCGCCTCAACTGCTACGGCTGCTCATGGTGCGCAGGGAGCGCCACCTCTTGTCCCGGTGGCTGTTGCGACTACAGTTCAATCTCATATGGCACCGGTTCAGCAGCAAGTTCAGATGCAACCCGCTACAGTTTCAGGCGTGGGTACTGCAACCAAAAAGATGTGGTGCACCAAGTGTCAGTCGGCGGGACACCTGGCTGAGGATTGTGAGACCCAGCAATATTGTATCATTTGTAACAAATCGAACCACCCGATGACCCTGCGGCGGTGCCCGGCTCTGAAGTTGCCGAAGCTGGCGGAAATGCTTTGTAGATATGGTACTGAGAATATGGCCTTCTTTCAGATGCCAGATAATGTGTGCAGAGCAGATTTAGCACCACAGAGTTCTACAACAGCTCTTGTCACGATCTCGGAAGGTTCTATCACCTCCAGCATTGTGGAGTCAGAGGTAGCCAAGATTGCGCAATATCAGCAACAGTGGACGTGGGAGGCTATTCCTCACGTCCAGAATGCTTTTCTCATGTCGTTTCCTAGTGAAGAGGTGCTTCTGAGAGTAACCGGGTTTACGGTCTTCATCAAATCACATAACGTAACACTGGAGTTCAAGGCATGGCAGTCCGAGGATATCCCATATCGTTTTGAGTTGATTCCGATTTGGGTGCATGTTCATGGAGTACCTCACGCACTTCGGCATTTCTTAGGACTTTGGGCTATTGGTTCTGTTATTGGCGCCACCTTGGATGTCGATCTCCTTTGTTTGCGCCGCCGGGGAATTGTTCGGATACAGGTGGGCGTGCTTAATCTGGACGCTTTTAAGATGAGTACTCTCAACTCCCTCTCGTCGGACGTGGTTGTTCAGAGAAAGGGATATGAGTTCCGGTATACTTTGGAGGAGGATGACTTCCAAGTGGATGATGATTTTGTGCCACGAGTTTGGGAGCAAGACGACGATTCTGAGGGTGACAAGGGACATGACAGAGAGGATACGTCAAGGCCTAATGACATGAGCAAGAGGCCGAAAGGATCCTCTTCTACCACTCACACGGAGGCCACTACAACCATGGGAGGTGTTGCTCCGATGCAGATAACTTCAGCCATGATCGTTCCTTCTGGTGCACCCTCACGGCCGGTGGCGGTGGGAAAATTAATTGCCGTTACGCCACCAAACCCTCTCCGGAGATCATCATCTAATCTTGTGCTGCAGCCTATGCGGAGTACGACACCGTCAGGTGATCAGTTAGATGTGGACAACTTGGCGCCAGGGTGTGCTTCCTCACCGTCTCGCATACCTACGCTACCTACTCTGTCGGCATCATCACCAGCTGCTTCCGGCGTTCGACCTCGGGGCGACGAGTCGTCGGCGTCTCTAGAGACAGGGACTCCGAGGGTGGATGCTACGGATGAGGTGGTGACTCCGACCTCGGCTTCGTCGCGGCTGTCTAGCCGTCGCGGAGTGATTTTTTCCCCGGCGGTGAGGGCGGATCACGACCTTGCGATGGCAGATCTTCGAGCGCTGTCGTCCGCGCCTCCTTCGCCGGGCGGTGTGGAGGCCTCTTCGGCGACCGAGGAGGAGGAGGGTAGGCTGCCTCCTACTCAGTCTGCTTCGGCTACGCCGGAGCCATCTACACCACCTTGCAGGGCCTCCGAGACGCTAGTTGCCACTGTGTCGACGACTACATCTCTCAGACGCAGTGGCCGCCATTCAGTTAACGCTGACGGGGCTTTAGCTACTGACGAGGACTCCATGCGGAAGGCCATGCGTAGAATGGCATCGCGGAACCTCGACTTTGATGGTACGTCTACTAGTAAATCTTTTCTCTCTTTTGATAATGCCAAAGTTTCTTCAAATATTACTAGTCTTGGTATCTCATTAGGAAGAAAAAAAAACAGCAGTAGACTTTTCCGTTAAGGCTCTTAAGCAAGTGGAGTTCGACTGGCTTACGGTTGCTCCTAAATCGCATATTTTGGATCCCTTAGTATCAGATGGGGACGATGAGGAGTCGGATGCCAATCATGAAGGCAGACTCCTCTCTCATTTGGTCATAGATGCAACTGAGGTAGACTTGGATGACACCACGCGCGACACTATGCTTTGTGAGCTCGTTGCGTCGGTACGCAAGAACAAGTCTAATTCAGGTAGTAAAAAGGGACGGCCAAAAAAGAAGGCAAAATTTTACAAACACAAGAAAGGTTCATCATGAAAGGAATGTTTTGGAATAGCAGAGGTCTTGGTGACTTGGTTAAACATAAACATATTTCCGATTGTGTTAGGGATTATGCTCTCGACTTTGTGGCAATCTCTAAGTGTGGCAAGCGTGACTTTCCAACACGTGATCTCGACCATTTTTCATGTGGTAAAGATTACGAGTGGCATATTTTACCGCCTTCTGGGAGGTCTGGGGGTATTCTGTTAGGCATACACTCCACTTACTTGGAACTTCTTTCGACTTTGAAGGGGGGGTATCATATTAAATTCAACATTCGAAATAAATCTGATAACTTCATTTGGAGTTTGGTTGCTGTTTATGGCGCCGCTCAAGATGAGTTTAAATCGGCCTTCCTCAAGGAAATTGTCAATATCTGCCGAGAAAACCCACACCCAATGATACTATGGGGATTTCAATATTCTCCGATATCAGCAGGAGAAAAACAATGACAGGTTCGACACTAGATGGCCATTCCTTTTCAATGTTGTTATTGATAGTATCGATTTGCGGGAACTTACCTTATCTGGGCACCAATATACCTAGGCCAATAACAGATCTATCCCAACTTTCAAAAAATTAGACCAGCTGCTCGTTACCACCGACTGGGAATTTAAGTACCCCCTAGCTTCGGTGAGAGCACTGGAGAGAATTGAGGCTTTATCTGATCATGCTCCGTTGCTAACTGATTTCGGTCAACCTGCTCCCAGTAATAGCCGCCATCAGTTCAAATTCGAATTGGGATGGCTCACTAGAGAGGGTTTTCATGAGTTGGTAAAAAAAGTGTGGCAACGCCAACCTCGTGGTGACACACCAATTCAACGATGGAACAATCGCATCCGTGCGCTGCACCAATTCCTTCGTGGTTGGGCCAAACACACCGCAGGGATTTATAAGAAGGAGAAGTTGCGACTCTCTACCGTAATTGACTCCTTAGATAAGATCGCGGAGGTGAGGCTCCTTTCTGCCACGGAGATTGAGCAAAAAAAGTCATCTCAATGAGCAGCTAGCCCGCCTTTTACGCGAGGAGGAAATAAAATGGTACCAAAGGTGTAAGACTGACTCACTGGTTCTTCGGGATGATAATACGAAATACTTCCAAATGTTAGCCAATGGCAAACATAGGAAGAAACGAATCTTCGCTCTAGATCAGGGGGAGGGTCGAATTGAGGGGGAGGCCTCACTAAAGAACTTCATTACTAAGTATTATAAATATTTATTCGAGCCGTCTGTGAACACTACTATTGAGATGGATGAGTCCATTTGTCACGACATTCAGCAAGTATCCGCTACGAAAAATGAATTCCTAACCTCTCCATTCTCCAAGGAGGAAATTCGAACGACGGTTTTTCAGATGGAACATAACAAATCTCCGGGTCCGGATGGTCTTCGACGGAGTTCTACCAAAAATTCTGGGACATGTTAAAATCAGACTTGGTTCAGTTGTTCAATGAACTACATGCTCATAAACTTGACATTTCCCGCCTAAATTTTGGGGAAATTATTCTTCTACCCAAGACGAAAGATGCTAGTCGGATTCAACAATATAGACCGATTTGCTTACTCAATGTAAGTTTCAAAATCTTCACCAAGGTGGCGACTAACCATCTGAATGGGGTGGCTGATCATGTAGTCAAACCAACCCAAACAGCATTCATGCAAGGGCGAAACATTTTGGATGGTGTTGCTGTCCTTCATGAAACGGTCCACGAGCTTCATCATAAAAAATTGAATGGAGTCATTTTTAAAATCGACTTCGAGAAAGCTTATGATAAAGTAAAGTGGCCCTTTTTGTTACAAACATTACGTATGAAAGGGTTTTCTGATACTTGGTGTCGATGGGTTGAGAGCTTTGTGTCCGGAGGTAGCGTAGCTATTAAGCTAAACGACGATATAGGCAACTATTTCCAGACAAGGAAGGGGCTCCGTCAAGGGGACCCCGCATCACCCATTCTGTTTAATATTGTGGCTGATATGTTAGCTATTCTTATTGAGAGGGCCAAGTTAGCAGGTCAAGTCACCGGGGTCATTCCTCATTTAGTAGAAGGAGGCCTATCAATTTTACAATATGCGGATGACACCATTTTGTTCCTGGACCATGACTTAGAAAAGGCCAGAAACCTTAAATTGTTGTTATGTGCCTTTGAGGATCTTTCTGGACTAAAGATTAATTTTCATAAGAGTGAACTCTTCTGTTTTGGCGAGGCTGCAGAAGTTTCACAAGATTATGCTGAAATCTTTGGTTGTCAACTCGGACAATTTCCAATTCGCTATCTGGGTATCCCTATTCACTATAGGCGACTGACAATAGCTGAATGGAAGCATGTTGAAGAGAGACTGGAGAAACGTCTGGCCAGTTGGAAGGCCAAACTCTTGTCCTATGGAGGTCAACTAATCTTGATCAATTCGGTCCTTACCAATATGGTTCTTTATATGTTATCTTTTTTTCATCTCCCAAAAGGAGTGCTCCAGCGTCTTGACTATTATAGATCAAGATTTTTTTGGCAGAGCGATAATGAAACCAAGAAGTATCGTTTGGCAAGGTGGAACGTATTATGCCGCCCTAAAAGCCAAGGGGGGCTTGGAATCCAGGATCTTGAGATAAAAAATATAGCACTGCTCAGCAAATGGGTATATAAATTACTCACTGAGAACGGTGTTTGGCAGGAAATCATTCGTAATAAATACGTGGGTTCCAAAGCAATATCCCAAGTCTACTGGAGACCCGGAGATTCACATTTTTGGAGTGGGGTGATGAAAGCTAAAGAATTCTTTTTCCAGTTTGGAATGTTTTCGGTTAGGGACGGCTCCCAGATACGTTTCTGGGAAGACACCTGGTTGGGGAACAACCCCTTAAATGTGCAATACCCAAGTTTATATCGAATAGTTAGACATAAGTTTGTCATGATTAAACAAGTGATGGGACAAGCTAACCCTAGTATTTCTTTTCGTCGAACCCTCATTGGTCCTCGATTGGCAGCATGGGATGATCTGCTAACCCGACTGGGAGGCATCCAACTGTCAGTGGAACCAGATATCTTTAAATGGAAATTGCATCAGAGTGGTAAGTTTTCGGTTAAATCCATGTACGATACACTGGTTCATAACGAGGTACCAATAGATAATAGGAAATTGTGGAAGCTTAAGATTCCCATAAAAGTGAAAATTTTCCTATGGTTTTTCACTAAAGGAGTTATCTTAACTAGGGACAATTTGGCACGACGAAACTGGCTAGGTTGCAAAAAATATGTTTTCTGCCACCATGATGAGTCGATTAAGCACTTATTTTTTGAATGCAAGTTTGCTCGATCGGTATGGGCCATTGTCCAAATAGCTTCGAATCTATACCCTCCACGTAGTGCACGTAATATGTTCGGCAACTGGTTGAGGGGAATAGATAAACAATTTTCTAAACACATTCTTGTGGGGGCGGCTGCCTTATGTTGGGCACTCTGGCTCACTAGGAATGATATTATTTTTAACCATAAATGTGTTTCTTCTCCTATGCAGGTTATTCATATATGCTCGCGATGGCTCCGTATGTGGTCTATCCTGCAGCGGCCGGAGGACAGAGACCTTTTTATGACGGCGTCTACATGGCTGGAGCGTTCGGCCAGGGAGATTTTCTATCCCCATGGATGGCGGTGTGATCTTCGAATTGGATTGGCCCTGCTATAGGCTTGTTTTATTTTTACTTGTGGCTGTTTGGCCATATTTTTTTGATCTAGACTTGTTCAAACTTTTGGCTGTGTGCATCTAGCTATGGAGAGGCCGGGTGATCTTTGATGCGTCTGTATCAACTCGATATTTCAATTCAATGAAAAGACCTTTATCAAAAAAAATGTTCTACCAAGACCAACTATTGGCAGCTATAAGGAATATGTTGTCTTGATACTACAAGCTCTTTCAGTCTCGTGTGAGTTTTTTTGGAGAGCTTTAAACTGAGGCAACGTATGGACCATTACAAAATTGAAGATAAAGTGTGAACCATAGATTTGTCGTCGAATTACATGTGGCTTTAGGATAGTTGAATTCCTTACATGCTCTAAATCTATGTGAAATTTGTAGCCACACAGATGCACTCAGTCGCACCTTCGCTCCAGGTTAATTACAAGATTGAAGATAAAGTGTGAACTATACACCTACTGTCGAATTACACATGGCTTTTATAAAGTTGAATTCCTTACATCTGGCTTTAAGATGATAGAGTATCTTTGTTTCACTCGTGAATATGTTCCTCACTATATGAAGAATGTAGTATTGCTTAGCATGTTTCCTTCAAGTACAAGATTCCACGAAGGTCATGCACTACATAACAACTTTGTCGTGAATTTAGAGTAAGTGCATAACAACTTTGTCGTTAATGTTAATTTAGAGAACTGTTCAAGAATTCACCTGATTAATCAGTTAATGGGCCAGTTAATCGCTACTTATAGCATGGACGAATCGAATAGCACATATTTGTCGCGTTAACTTGTCAGGCCGATTAATTGGCCAGTTAGACTGATTAATCTGTTATCAGGCCAATTAACCCTTGGTGGACCATTAACGGGTCGGCAAACAAAACCCAAAATTTTGGCTCGTAATCCCTTCCAACCCATCCCGCTCCTTAATAGCTAAGAATAATTTTACATCCTCTCTATGCTTTTTATATGTGTACGGCAACACGTTTTGTTATATTATATAGCTGGGAGCATGAGAGTATGGTATAATACATAAAAAAACTAGATATATATTGGCAGGTTCCTATTCAATCTACCGATTAATGGTTGAACGATTAGTCGAGTTAATAGGCCAATTCATCGGTTAATCGCTACTCCTAAACTGACTGAACAACTACCAGTTAACGATTTCTTGAACATTGATTTAGAGTACAAAGTGGACCCTTCTCAATCAACATTGAAGATGCAAATAATGTTAATTATGAGAGCAACATTTCAAGTAGAGGAAGAAGGATGGGGAGGAGGAGAAGAAGAGCACTTATTTAATGGTAAAAGAAAAGACAGGCAATTCAGTGTGGTGGGCATGAGGACTCTAAAGCTATATATTTGGCACGATTATTGTTGGAAGCACTAGAATATCTATGGCCTCGTTGCAACTCATGGGGTGCTTTTAGTAGTATCTAATTATTTCGGGGTTTAAGAAGTCATTATCATCTTTGAGGTTGTTATCTAGATGATGATGCACTCAAGCAAGGCTCCGCGAAGCTTGACCAAATAAATAAACTGGACCTACTACCATTCCACACATCCTAAAGTGGCTATTTGTGTAATGGCTGAAGTATCAAGCAAAGTACATCATAGGCAAAGCCAGTGCCAACACCTACACTACCCTTTGCATTTTGTGTGATTTACGACATGCTTGCCGTTGTGAACGTTGCTTCCTTCGCCTCTTGCTCCGCCAATGCCCCGAGCCTTCTCATGAAACCTAACATCCACCACATACCACTCAGTTGGACAGCCACCTCCCTTAATCATCCATGCCTTGTGTGCATGTCTAAATTTGAAGGAGATGTTTAGAGATAACTAAGAATCAACAAATTACAATTATCTCAGTAATTAGGGGCATTTTAGACCATTCATCAACTCATAACCGCTCCCACAACCATGTTGCCAAACAACTAAGGTCGCGTTTGGATGCAAATTATTTAGCCATCTTAGAAGAACATTGTGGCTTTTAAAAAACCCACAGTTCAAACTATTGTAATATGTTTGGCATCAATATATATTGTCGTTTGACAAACTCTGGTATCTCTAAAATGATGATATTTTTGTAATATCTGAACAAGTAAAAAAAGAGAAATGCAAGATCCTTGGTCTCTCTAAGTCCATATCGCAATAATCACCTCCGACTCCTAGTGATGCAAGCTAGCCGATTGATCTATTTGTCTAAAGGTGCACATACACGCCCAAATGACTTAGTGCTGGTTGGAAACACATGCACGAGAGGTGATTCTGACATGGGTGTGTCGCTCTTGATCACTTCAACATCTTCGTTGGCACAAGCTTATTTATAGGTCGTGCAGTCCCATGAGTGTAGTTGTGTTAGGTTCAACTAGGTATATCCATGATTTTCCACACAATGATGTAACAATCGACCAAAACTAGAAGAAACTGAGAAAATTTGCCACTTGCCCAACTCCTCGACAATTTTTCCAAGAAAAACTATGGTTTTAGTAACTCCTCTACAAGGCTAAAACTATCACAAGCAGATGATACAAAGATGCTAGAACAAGCAAGTGAGTACAATAAATATATTACTCACGAAGATGCATCAAGGTAACTATTAACAAATAATGGTGAGTCCAAACCTAAAGGCTGGTACGAAGTCCCTTCAAAAGCCATCTTTAGTTTCTGAGCAATGTCTTCATAACGGGGATGCACACAAACAAATGTTGTTCGGTCCAACAAACAAATATTGGATCATGGATTTTCAATCTTGAAGGTTGAATTCAACCAAGAAAGTGTAGTTCATCAACCTGATACAACGTCCTTGAAAATGCATGTAGACCCAATGAGGTTTTGGTAATTAATGACAATCCCAGTGGACTAATGTTTCCATTGAGATGTATATGAATGAATTTATAGGTAATGCTTGAAAAATATTGGATGGATTCAAGGATGAAAGCCATGAAGATAAGAAATATGTATTGAGTATTGATTATGGATGGTAATTCTTATGGACCAATGATTTCATGAAATTATATATGAAGAAATATTTCATATATAGTTGATGCAAGATGGAAGATCAGTGAGATCAATGGATGAATATATTATTATCAAGAAAAAGTAAGTGAAGAGAAGTTGAGGCATTAAGGTTTAGTTCAGTGAGTAAACCAAATATGCTGAAGATGATGTTCATGTGAAGAATAAGAAATGACTAAAATGTAGTTCTTTGGTGAAACTCAAAAAAGGTCATGGTTGGGCTTATGATCAAGTCTTTAATCATGTAATTCAATTGAACAATTTATTGTCTCTCTTAAGAGAGTGTTATTCATTCATTGGTGATCAAGTCATGAAGCAATGAAGTGAAATGAAGAGTTCGTTGTGGATTTTCAATAAATCGGTATAGAGCATGAAGTCGATAAATTTAATTTCAGTAAGAGTCGTATTATCCGGGGTGCCAATCCCAGACAATGAGATGTGTACTGATGAGGACAAGGTAGCTCCTAGGGTACGACCATCAGGGAAACCTTTCCTACTGTGATCTGGCTCACCACATTAGTTGTAGTGCATGATCATACCATGTCTAGACAGCTTCTTGCATCCATTGCTGTATCATGTTTCTAGTACATTGGCGGCTGAAGGGGGGCCATTCATATTCTCCCACACTATTTCTTCTTTGCATGGATATATCTAGTAGGGGTCAATCGGGCAAATCCCAAAGCTGACCCCTGAACAGCTGTCAGACTGCTCTGCCCCTTAAATCTCATTTTAATTGCTCTGTTTCGTGTTGTTGTAGGCCTTCTTGAACGTCTCCATAGAGTAGCACTGATGTACCAGCTGTAGAGGATCAACTCTTTCATGTCTTGCACATGCTATAGCTGTTGGGGAACGCAGTAATTTCAAAAAAATTCCTACGCACACGCAAGATCAATCTAGGTGATGCATAGAAACGAGAGGGGAAGAGTGTTGTCCACGTACCCTCGTAGACCGTAAGCGGAAGCGTTATGACAACGCAGTTGATGTAGTCGTACGTCTCCACGATCCGACCGATCCTAGCACCAAAGGTACGGCACCTCCGCGATCTGCACACGTTCAGCTCGGTGATGTCCCGCGAACTCTAGATCCAACTAAGTGTCGAGGGAGAGTTTTGTCAGCACAATGGCGTGATGATGGTGATGATGAAGCTACATGCGCAGGGCTTCGCCTAAGCACTGCAACGATATGACCGAGGTGGATTATGGTGGACGGGGGCACCGCACACGGCTAAACAATGTCAACTTATGTGTTCTAGGGTGCCCCTTGCCCTCGTATATAAAGGAGCAAGGGGGAGGCTGGCCGGCCCTTGGGGCGCCCAAGGAGGGGAGGAATCATCATCCTAGTAGGAGTAGGATTTATTCTTTCCTAGTCCTACTAGGAGGGGAAGGAAGGAGTGGGAGAGGGGAAGGAAAAAGGGGGGCGCTGCCCCCCTCCTAGTCCAATTCGGACTCAAGGGGGAGGGGCGCGTGGCCTGCCATGGCCACCCCTATGTCTCTCCACTAAGGCCCATCTAGGCCCATTAGTTCCCCGAGGGGTTTCGATAACCCTCCGGCACTTCGCTTTTATCCGAAACCACCCGGAACACTTCTGGTGTCCGAATATAGCCGTCCAATATATCATATTTATCTCTCGACCATTTCAAGACTCCTCGTCATGTCCGTGATCACATCCGGGACTCCGAACTACCTTCGGTACATCAAAACACATAAACTCATAATACCGACCGTCATCGAACGTTAAGCGTGCGGACCCTACGGGTTCGACAACTATGTATACATGACCGAGACTCATCTCCGGTCAATAACCAATAGCGAAACCTGGATGCTCATATTGGTTCCTACATATTCTACGAAGATCTTTATCGGTCAAACCGCATAACAACATATGTTGTTCCCTTTGTCATCGGTATGTTACTTGCCCGAGATTCGATTGTCGGTATCTCAATACCTAGTTCAATCTAGTTACCGGCAAGTCTCTTTACTTGTTCTGTAATGCTACATCTCGTAACTAACTCATTAGTTACATTGCTTGCAAGGCTTATAGTGATGTGCATTACCGAGAGGGCCCAGAGATACCTCTCTGATACACGGAGTGACAAATCCTAATCTCGATCTATGCCAACTCAACAAACACCATCGGAGACACCTGTAGAGCATCTTTATAATCACCCAGTTACGTTGTGATGTTTGATAGCACATAAGGTGTTCCTCCGGTATTCGGGAGTTGCATAATCTCATAGTCAGAGGAACATGTATAAGTCATGATGAAAGCAATAGCAATAAAACTAAACAGTCATTTATGCTAAGCTAACGGATGGGTCTTGTCCATCACATCATTCTCTAATGATGTGATCCCGTTCATCAAATGACAACACATGTCTATAGCCAGGAAACTTAACCATCTTTGATTAACGAGCTATTCAAGTAGAGGCATACTAGGGACACTCTGTTTTGTCTATGTATTCACACATGTACTAAGTTTCCGATTAATACAATTCTAGCATGAATAATAAATATTTATCATGAGGAAATATAAATAACAACTTTATTATTGCCTCTAGGGCATATTTCCTTCAATAGCATGCACACATGGGATCTCACTCTTCTCCCATCTCTTGCAACTACAATGTAATCTCTTGCAATGTCTCCATCCCGAGACATATTCCATCTCCTGCCCCATCCACATAGCATGTACTTGCCCATTCAATCATCTTCTCCACCTTTTTCTTGATCTTGGGGCAGACGTGTCCTGTCATTTATTCAACTTCTATTTCTTTGGTGCAGTGCCTTGTCATCCATTGACCTTTGATACTTTTAATCATTGATAGCATAGGAAGCTCTCTTGCCTCTAGAATGTATCCATGGAAACAAATATCATAATACAGTTAGTACATCTAAGTAAGATGTATGTAGGATATCATAGTTAGGGTTTTGCTCTTACTTGTTGAAGACCTCACAGTTGTTGTTTAGTAGTATATCACACTTAGGTAGATCACTTTGAAAATCTCTCACCCATGTATGTGGTTCCAGTTCATGCAACCATTTGTATGCATAAATACCTCGATCCTTCATCTCATTCATGTGTTGCTCATACTTAGTTGATGTGTTGCTTCTTGCAATCTTCCACAACTGATTCTTCAATGCATTACCTTTGTGTAGCTGCTGAAAATTCTATCACATGTATCTCACACAGAACCTATGTTCTGATTCTAGAAAGATCTCGTCCACACATTGATTAGTCCCTGCAAAGGTACAACAATGCAATAATAATCTCATAACCTAACCTATCACAACAGTCCTGAATTGAATTCCACAATTTTTAGTTTATGCCTTTTGTTTGTTAGATATAATTGACCATGGTGCAGTGTTGATAATGCCCAGATAATGTTTTAGTCCCCCAAGGAACCAACACAATTGGGCTTGTCCTCCACTTCAACAACAACTATTGCAATTGGGAAAATACAACCATTTGGATCTATACTCACATCACTCAGCAACTGTCCTCTATACCTTTTATTAATATGACAGCCATCAATAAAGATTACAGGCATGCATCCTGAAGGAACCCTCTTTTGCAGGCGTCTAAGAAGATGTAGGATTTGTTGAACCTTGCTTCTTCATCAAGTGCTACAAAGAAGGAGCAACCTCGGCTACTACTTCTTAGCTCATTGCCATAGTCCCAAATCATTTTGTATTGCCCTTCCTCATCACCATGGATGATCTTCATAGCTAGCCTCCCAGCCCTCTGCAACTTGGTCCTTGTTGCTGTCATATGCCACTCCTTTTGCACAACCCTTGGGAAGTTTCTCAAGTTCATATCCTGAGTAGCTCTAAAGCTCTTCAGGTACTTCTATGCAATGAATGGAGCAGTGAAATCCTTGATCTTTCACTTCTTTGCGCATGTGTGTTCATTGACATGCTCCTTGATCATGGAGCACTTGGTTCTGCAATCATATGAGGCCCGTATGTACCAAGTACAATCATCATCACATTTGGCCTTTAATATTTTCCTATCATTCATAGCAACTTGACATCAACTCTATTCTTGCAATAGTATTCTTTGATGGCTTTCCTCAGCAATTCAACTACTTGGAAAACTTGGCCAACATGGAACTTAGGACAATGTAGGTCCTCTACCCTAAAAGCCTTGAACTTCATGTACACTTCTTCATCATCTGAATTTGCTGGCAACAAATCGTCACCTTCAGACTCATATAGTTCATACTATTGCTCCTATTTTCCTTCATCTCCAGCCTTTTCCCTTTCCTTTGTGTGTACCCTTTCCCTTTTTAGTAGCTTGAACTCCCTGCTTCCCTTTATCCTTTCCGTCCTCATGTTCATCCATATCCACATTGTCTGCACATAGATCATCATCACCATCACCAATGTCATAGTCACTGTCTACCGTGGCACCAGGATCAAAGTCCGAATCATCTGAATCACTGTCAACAGTTGCATCTTCTGCTCCCATTTCATATGAAGAATTGATGTCTTCTTGTTCTGTTGCTCACTGCTTCTTGCTTACTAACATTCTTGTGAATTTCTCTGGTTGTGATGGTTGTATGACAATGGTCTCTGGCTCTACCATATTTGCATCTTCATGATTGCCAATAAAGCAGTTCCTCTTTGCAAGCACATAATTACTAACATCACCCGTTGGAATCTCTAGGTAAATCATCTGTATAGGAATAGGATGATATGCATGCACTGCATCTTCATTTACACGTTCATCTACATGATCTGCATCTTCATTTTCATATCTAGCATTCTCTGGTTGTACATGTGCTGCTTCACTACTTTCTGGCTCATTGTTCCTAGTCTTTGTAGGACTGAACACTGGAGGCAGGTGGGTTATTGGGAAATTCACCACATCATTCTTCATAAGGTTAGCATCCAAGCTATCGTAATGGTCCATATAAAAGACTGAATGAGTTGTGACCAAGAGACAGAAATGTCAGTATCTAATTAGTGTCTCCATCACCTCTGATTTCTCTCAAACCGTTCTGCTTGATTAACAAAATAGGAATCAAATAATATACCTTTAATCCGCCTGCCATCTCCCACCCAATCTCCTCAACTAAGTGTTCAACCATAATTAGAGACAATGTCACATCATTTAGTTCATCATACCACACAACATGAGGATTGACATAACAAACGGTTGCTACCACGTCCAAGGAAATATCCATGATATGTATCCGTCGTATCTATAATTTTTTATTGTTTCATGCCAATATTATACAACTTTTACATATTTTTGGCATCATTTTATATGATTTATTGGACTAATCTATTGATCCAGGGCCCGATGTCAGTTCCTATTTTTTTGCATGTTTTTTGTTTCGCGGAAAATCCATATCAAATGAAGTCCAAACGCGATAAAAATTTCCGGAGAATTATTTTGGAATATATGTGATTTTTGGGGCTTGAAATCAACGCAAACGGAGGCCCACGGTGACCAAGAGACACCAGGGCGCGCCCCAGGGGCCAGGCGCGCGGTGGTGGGTTGTGCTCACCTTGTATATCAGTTGGAGCTCTACTTCGGGCGCAAGGAAGCTTATATCCGGAAAAAATCATGTTAAAATCTCAGCGCAATCGGAGTTACAGATCTCCTGGAATATAAGAAACGATTTTCGGCCAGATCCAGGGAACGCGAAACAGAAGAGAACAGAGAGGGAGATCCAATCTCGGAGGGGCTCCCGCCCCTCCGCCTCCATGGAGGCCATGGACCAGAGGGGGAACTCTCCTCCCATCTAGGGGGGGAGGCCAAGGAAGAAGAAGAAGGAGGGCTCTCTCCCACTCTCTCCCGGTGGCGCTAGAGTGTCGCCGGGGCAAGGATCGTGACGACAATCTACATCAACAATATTGCTACCGTCAACACCAACTTTCTCCCCCTCTATGCAGCGGTGTAACACCCCTTCTCCCCGCTGTAATCTCTACTTAAACATGGTGCTCAACTCCATATATTATTTACCAATGATCTATGGTTATCCTATAATGTTTGAGTAGATCAGTTTTGTCTTGTGGGTTAATCGTGATCTTGGTTGGTATGATTGTATATTTTATTTATGGTGCTGTCCTAAGGTGCCCTTCGTGTCATGCAAACGTGAGGGGTCCCCGCTATAGGGTGTTGCAATATGTTCATGGTTTGCTTATTGTCAGTGTTGCGGAGTGACAACAACCTAGACGTGGATAAGTGGGTTATGGCGTATGGGAGTAAAGGGGACTTGATACTTAATGCTATGGTTGGGTTTCATGACCTTAATGATTTTTAGTAGTTGCGGATGCTTGCTAGGGGTCCAATCATAAGTTCATATGATCCAAGTAGAGAAAGTATGTTAGCTCATGCCTCTCCCTCATGTAAAATTACAAGAATGATTACCGGTACTTGTTATCGATTGCCTAGGGACAAATGACTTTCTTGTTGACAAAAGCTATCTACTTTTATTACCTTGCAATTTATTCATAATTTTATTCTCGCAAGGTACTCGTATTTTTATTCTTGCAAAATAGTTTCATACTTGTTTTAGGTAAAGCAAACGTCAAGTGTGCGTAGAGTTGTATCAGTGGTCGATAGAGATTGAGGGAATATTTGTTCTACCTTTAGCTCCTCGTTAGGTTCGACATTCTTATTTATCGAAAAAGGCTACAAACGATCCCCTATACTTGTGGGTTATCAATCCACCATGGTTGAACTGAATAATTTTTCTCCATGCACCTTCTAAGAATAAAACATGTCCATATGCATTGGAATCAACTAAAATGCACTTCCTTTACAAAGCTAACACCCTACTCCGAAACTCCCAAATCACGTACAAAACCCTAGCGAAATCAACACTCCAATGCGGTCAACCCTATCTAACTACCCCAAAATGGATGACCCCAAACAAAATATTGTCGACTAAAACATGTACAAATGCATCAGAATCAACTACAAGGTACCTCCTTTGTATAGCTAAAAACCTACTCTGAAACCCCCAAATCATGCGGAAAACCCTAGCGAAATCTCTACTCAAATGGGGCAACCCTATCAAACTAACCCAAGATATTCGATGCTGAAGCGAAATATTGCAGATTAACAACCCAAGAATCCAAGGCTTGACGAAAAAGATTGGGGCTTACTGTAGTTTGGGGCGGCGCACTGTCAGGGCGACGAGCAGGGGCCATTGCCTCCACGCCTATGCACCCCCGGACGAACAGGGGTTGACGAACCATGCATCTCGACCCCCTTGACGCCTCTCCCTCGGCAATGAGCCGGTGGCAGCGACGTTCGCCTTCTTCTCCCATGTGCCGCTCCCTGCTTCGGTGTGACCGAAGACGGACATGCAAGGGGATTTGATCCATTTTCAACGACGCCAGGGGGTTTTGCAAAAAACAACACGCAGACGGCGGCTTCTTGCCAGCTGGCGCGGTGACTGGTCAACACGTGGTCAATAATGGCGCGTAGAAGCTCAACACGCTCAACAATGACAGTATAACCACGTCTTGTCGTATTTAGTGGCCGTAATGGATGTATTCTTGGGTGCGTTGACTAAAAGTGGGCACACGACACAAGTTAAAACTGCTCACGGTGGGGAGTAATATAGAGTAGTAACTTGCCGATGTTACTAGTCTGTGTTACTACCTCCATAGTGGATAGTAACATATGAGTGGTATCATGAAAGATTTCATTTATTAGGCTATAGACTCATTATGCCTTGAAATGTGTGATATTACAGTAACTACCTAAGTTACCACGAACCCCTCTCCTTATTAATTAGCTGCCACACAAGCAATCTTGTATTGAAATGTGTGATGTTACTAGTTAAGTTACTCTCATTGTGACTAGTCTAAGTGACTGGGGTTGCATTTTTCTCTTTTAACTACTATGGCACCCACTTAAAAATCGCTAATGCTAATAGCCAGCCAGCCAGTCACCATTGACAATCATCACCAATCAGGGTGGAGGGGAAGGAGGGTTAAAGTGCACTAGTAGCAGAACCTGCCCAGGTGACCCCACCGCCGTCTATCCACCATAAGAACACCCCTCTCAGAACGCACTTGACTGCAGCTCTCCTCTCGTCCACCCCGCCCCAATAATATTCTTCTTCTTCTTCCTCGACCTCCACTCGCCGCCCAACCACTCCAACCAAGGCGCACCGCACCATCACACGCTCGACGGCTTCCGACGACGAGCGACGATCCTCTGCTGGTGCTGGTGCTGCAGGGGGCTCCGCGCCGCGGCGGAGGGGCACGACCAGCAGCAAGAGGGGGGCGACGACGCGGCGGGAGCTGTGACACATGCCTCTGTGGGGGACCGCGTCCGGCCCACCGCCGCCTCTGGCAGAGGGAGGAGGCGCGGAGGGGTCGGGCGGGTCGTCTGGTGCCGCGGCGATACGGTCGCTGCTGCCTACCAGGCGGCGGCTGCGGCTTGACCCGCCATCAAAGCTCTACTTCCCATGTACGTATGCGCCATCAAACCTTCTTACTCTTCTTCTCCCTCCCCTGCTTCTTGACGGCGGCTTCTACTTTCCTGCCGAGCTGTTAGTCCGCCCAAGACTTCTCGCTTTGAACCATCTCTCCTGCTAAGTTTGGATTGGATTGTATTGAATTGGGTTCTTTATTTGATTGTTCTTGGCTCGTAAATCTTTGGAGTTGCCCTGCTTCATGATGTGAAATTTCTGATTTGGCAAAGAAATTTGGCAGCTTAATAATCGATTAATAGATGGCCATGTTTGAAAAATAAAGGCTCAAATTTGCATGAATTAAGTACCTTATACCTTTTAATCGCGCAGATGAGCCTGGCAAGCAAGTCCGGAGCGCGGTGAAGATCAAGAACATCAGCAAGTCCCATGTGGCGTTCAAGGTAACAACACTTCTCTCCCTCCCCTGCTATCTTCATTAAATTAGGGAATAAATTAATTAAGTCCTTCAATGAATTAAATCCCATAACTTGACCTTGAATGCTAGTGGTTTTACAAATTTTCCTTGTTACTAGGTCGGTTTGATGTAACAATAATAAGGTGTGGTACTAATGGAACGCATGTCCTATCTGTTTTTTAGTTCCAAACAACAGCACCAAAGAGCTGCTTCATGAGGCCTCCCGGCGGCATACTTGCTCCAGGAGAAACCATCATAGCTACAGGTAATGCAAAGCAGATTTCAACCTTTGATGTGCATTTCTTTGTTTTTATTCCCCTCTTTTTTCATTGTTCAACCATTCAATTCCAGTGTTCAAGTTTGTGGAGCATCCTGAGAACAACGAGAAGCCTTTAGATCAGAAGTGCAAGGTCAAGTTCAAGATTGTTAGCCTGAAAGTTAAAGGGCCTGTGGAGTATGTTCCAGAATTGGTATGTTCTTTTGCCCCTTGAGACCGTCCAATCGCCTAAAGTCTTATTGTTGTAGTTTCATTTTTTTTCTCTCTCTAAGTTTTACCTATATACTCGTATGTCACAGTTCGATGAGCAGAAAGATCAGGTTGCAGTTGAACAAATTCTGCGGGTTATTTTCTTGGATGCTGAGCGTCCTAGCGCAGTAAGTGACATCAGAGCCCCATCTTTTCTCTTGCTTTCGCTCTGAGTACAACACAATTCTGGGGAGCAGCAAATTCACCTTACACATTTGTGGCAATTTCTTCCTTGAAGCAACTGGACAGACTCAAGCGTCAGCTCGCTGAAGCTGAAGCAGCTCTTGAGGCACGCAAGAAGCCTCCAGAAGACACCAGTCCCCCTATCGTTGGTGAAGGGCTTGTGATCGATGAATGGGTAAGATCAGTGCTCGAGTGTTTTTAATGACAATAGTCCAGTCTTTTACTAATGCCCGAGAGCCGAGATGCGTCTGTGCACCATGTGATCACATTCTCCATTTTTCCTATTTCAGAAGGAACGAAGAGAGAGATATCTTGCTCGTCAGCAGGTTGAAGAGGTTGATTCGGTATAAACACGGTGCCAAAAACTCTGCAAAACACCGGTTCCTGTCCATGGTTTTAGCTCTCGCGAACTAAGATGAGGCTTTGTGTAATTAAGATTTAGCTTCTTCCTCGGCCCTATATGTAGATAGCCAGTCAGTGCTTGATAATAATATCCTCTGGGATAAATCTTGTACGTGGTGTTCTAGATTTAGATGTGTGATTGTGTTACATTTCCCACCGCTGTTTCAGTCAGTGCTGGTTCCAATCAATACCAAATGTAATTTTATCAGAAAAATCACTCTTCAAGGTGTTTAATGGAAGTTCTCTGCTCATGTTACACTATTTCCTGGATCAACATGTTTAGGCAGCTAACATTGTGGCCATACTTTTTGTCAGCTCAGTGCCAATCATCCGGGGAATCTTTCTCTAATAGTATATGTTTTCCCCAACAAAATAGTAGATACAGTGGCCTTGCTAATAATGATATCTTTCATGTCGTACTATTGAGCACTTTCGAGTTGTCTAACTGACAGGTCTTCCAGGACATGAAACGTTGTGGGCTCAGCATCTGGTTCTTCTCTTTTTATTTGTCCACCTGACCTGTACTGATATAATTGTTCTTGTTCCTTTGCTGATATGATCTGTACTACTAATATAACTGTTGAGCTGGAAGAATTAGGTACAAATACACCTATACCTAACCTAACCGGCCAACCAGGGAAGCTGATAATGATGGAGCATTATTCAGCCCTTTGTGGCTCAGAACAACCTGTTGCTTTCTTGGAATTCATGAAGGGCGTTTTTTTTAAGTCTATTTCCACTTCATGGCCAGATAGACCCTTGACTTTTAAAGCTGAATGGGTGCAACTTGTGAGAAGCTTCTGCCACTTGTACTCACATATACATTTCCGGGCGGTGTCATTTTCAGAGAGGCAACGGTGTAATATTCTAGGGAATGTGCGTATTTCCATTTGGCGTGACCTTTATTATATGTGGAGGGTGGTGGTCTTTTGGACTGTCTCAAGATCATACTTTTCTCCCAAGCATGGTTCAATTGGAACGTTCTTTCCTTGAATTCTAGGAATTTTCAGCTAGCAAGTGTTTACCTTTTCCATTCTTTAGTCTTGAGTTGCTGTCAAAATGGATTATTCAATGGAGAAATCAAACAATAAGACAGAGACAACATAGGTGCAAAAGGAGCTTTGACTTTTCATTTGAGGTGTGAAGCTGAAATTCAGCGGTTGTACCTCTCACCTGATCTATTTAGCATGTTAAACTAATATTTACTGTGCCCGAAATTCTGTCAACTATGGACTGCATCAATTCAACATTGCAGCAATTTTTTCCTTCGCTTGAGGTCCTTTGCATCTTCAGCAAAACTGTGAAGCTTGCATTCTGCTTGAGGGAATTGATCGAATTTTGTTATTATTAATTTATGTTAATGATAACTGACAAACGTCAGCTAGGAGGGGGATGACAAGCTACTTTTTTTTTGGCAACTTTACCTGGTATGATACGAGATGGCAAATCCTGCCGTTTTTTGTTGTAAAATTTCTCTTCTCAAAAACTGCAATATGTTTGTGATTGCCAACCCCATACAACTAAACTTATCATCTAAAACGTTTACAAATACTAACCTTTCCGGTGAACATTCCCAAAAATTGCCATACGTTTCTGGCTGCCAACCCAATGTTTCTGACTGCCAACCCCATACAACTAAACTCGTCATCTAAAACGTTTGCAAATACCAACCCTTCCCAGTGAACATTCACCAGATATTGCGGTCCTTAACTTATGGACTGCGTCTATTCAGTTTGCCCTTTATTCGGGGGAATTGTTTATCCACCAACGGTTGGTTGTGTTCCATATACCAACTAAACAGTGAATAAATAATGAGAACCACCCAAACCTCCTTGGCAGATAGCAGGGTTTTCGAAGGGGATATTTGAACTGGAACAACTCAAGAGCGTAAACCTTTATAGACTGGAACACTCCGGATTCGTCAACTGCAAAACAACACTCTTAACTTTTCTACATCTTTCTACTACTCCAGTCAACAAACCACCCACTTAACCAGAACTTGGAAAAGGGCAGGTCGACGCCCGAAACATGCAGAGCCAGTAGAAGTTTTGCTAGCAGCAAACATAATTCACGCAAACAGTGTTTCACAGCACAAAATCTGGTGTCCACATCAACAGCATTTCGCATGACAAAATCAGGCCTCCGCACAAACAGGATTTTTCAGAACAAAAACAGGTCCAAACTGGCCCTTTGCTTATCTTTGTGGTGGAAGGACTACAAAATTAATCTGCGAGTTTGCACGTGCCGCAGAAGTATAACTCGAGAGTAAAAAGGTACAAAGGAATTTTCTCCGTGGAGCACTAGGGAAGTGCAGGGTTACTTTTATTCTTTCCCCGACAAAAAAGATTATATGCATCTGCAAGAACAGACTTGGGTAGAAGGTACCACTACTGGCCTTAGCCTCTGTATATACCGCAAACAAAATCATATCTCCTTTGACTATATGCCGCTCGAGTCTCTACCGAAGATGAAGCGACGGCCCCAGTCAGATATCACCAGTGCCCTCGTGCGCCAGCTTATTTGTTTGCTGAACTCATAGCAAAGAGGAGGGAAAAACCAAGTGTTAGGTTAGATACAAACGTAGGTGATTGCGCAGTCTGACTTTCTCATCATCAAAAAGGAAACAAGCACTTACGTTGCGTAGACGGAATACCAGAGCCACTGTGAGCTGTGACCGATGGAGACCCAGTCACCAGGGAGCTGTGCAGCGGTTTGCTCCCCTCCTAGTGGGGCAAACTGGCCTAAATGCCTGTACCTGGAGGAATCAGCAAAGCAATAGTATCAGCCAATAGACAAGAAAGAAAATAAGGCAATCAGGTATGAGCAGTTGCACATGCATGCAGCCTTAATTATTCTGTTATCGACATATTTCGATCTTCAATTTTCTTTTTAACTGCTTTCCAGATTCAACATAACCATTTCTAGCAGTTACTTCGCATGAATAACTACAGTGCATTCTCGTCAGAATGAAGATACAGAAATGGTTAGGAAAAGAAATGAGTTGACGAATGATGCAAAATAAGCACCTGAAGGGGTTGAAACGATGACGGCCTTCTCCCCTAATGCGGATTGGTCCTTCAGGATTTTCTTCAGCAGCCTGCATCTTGTTAAAGCACGTCGCAAGATACTGTCCTTGCTGTGCAGCAACCTGACAGAACAAAATATTTAGAACTAAAAAAGCGATGAATTTTAACTGAAGTGGTTGCTTTGAAACTTTGTGCATTGTAAAATTCCAATAGAGAAAAAAAGGGAAACCTGAGCTGTTGCAGGTAGATTCTTGACTTGTGAATCCACGAGTGAAAGAGCCTTCTTAAACTCTTCAATGCTCAGCTCTACAGATTCCTTTTCGGTGTCACCTTTGCCAGTTCTTATTAAATCTGCAATTCCGTTCAGTTGCTTGCTCTTCATGTATAGCTTTACTTGCGGATATCTCACGTAGATATCCTCCAGGATGTCTTGGATTTCTTTCACAGTCAAGGTTCCAGATTTATCTTTGTCTGCAACTCTGAATATTTCTGAGATGTCCTCCTGCAAGCATTAGACACCAAGAACATAAATTCCTGAATGGTACCAAATACAATTCGCAAATGATCAACAAAGTCACTATGATGTATTGACATGTAGCTATAATGCACCAAAAAAGGATATGGATACGGTAGTACTGGGTAAGTCTAAACCGCTAATATAGCAGTTCAAGTATCCTAGCGAAAGTATTCAACAATACATATCAAATATGTTTGTAGCATTTATGTGAATCCTCATCTACTACATATACAATGAAGATAATCTCAAGAATTTTACTACTCCCTCCGTAAACTAATATAAGAACATTTAGATTACTAATTTAGCGATCTAAGCGCTCTTATATTAGTTTACAAAGGAAGTACTAGTTAAATGGCACATAGGGGTTTGAGAAGAAAACCCTTTTTCTATCCACATGGAAACTAGGGGAGAATCACTACACCAAAAGGAACACATAACAAATTATATTGCTTACCATTACTCTCCTCTGGTTTATGGTAGCACAGTCACCTACTGCATAAACATCATCACATTCACGCACCCTTAGCCATTCATCAGTAGCGAGGACACGACGATTAGCCTGTATATGTAGAGAAATGATTCATTGGCTAGCTGAACTGACAGAAGGATACATAGCCAACTCCAAAAGAAAAAGGTCTATATACCTGGCCAATTTGTTTCATGAAGTCCACAACGAATGGGCGGGTCCCAATACCAGTGGACCAGACAGCCATTCCGTAAGGAACTGCAATATCGCCAGTAGCTGGATTTTGCATGGTAATTGCATCCTTAGAAACCTTCACAACTTTATATCCAGTTTTTACATCAATGCCATCCCTTCCAAATTTGTCCTCAGCAAAGTTGGTAATTCTTTTGTCGAACCTTTTTCAATGAAGAAACAATTGTTATTTTGTTAGCCTAGGAAGTAATGTTACGTCATAGATGAGGTGATGATGTGTTTCCATACTGTTGGGGAGTAGATTACATGAGCAAAAAGGTGGCAACCTAGTGTAAAGCAGTAGGAACTTTCAGTTCATAAAGCATCAAAAGTAAGAGAGGACCGGTATGGCCTTACATAGTCAGTATGTGATCTGCAGCTTCGATCAGTGATATCTTGACAAGATGCTGAATAGAAGGATAGAGCTTGGATAGATCTTCAGTAACAAAATCATGCAACTCTGCCGCAAATTCAACGCCTGTAGGTCCACCTCCCACAACAACAAAGTGAAGATTCTTCTTCCTCTCTTCTTCATTAAGGTATGGGAGGCTTGCCTTCTCAAAGCAGTCCATCACACTCCTTCGGATCTTTTGGGCATCTTCCACTTCCTGTGAATATAATAGGACCATATGAACGGAGCAATAAGGGCAGAAGCTTAGAAACAACTAAAATGCAGTAAGATCATTTAAAAGACTAACATAACTATTTATCTTGCACAACATAACTGAATGGTTTGAACCAGATTCATTCCTTTGTCAGACGTGTATATAAATAAAGCAGATTAATGTAGTTATGGACCTAAAACTGGAGGCAAATTTATTTCATACAAACCATACGAAAGCTTACCTTCAAAAAGTGGCAATTCTCTGTCACACCGGGAGTATTGAATGTGTTAGACCTAGCTCCAACAGCTACCACCAGATAGTCATAGTCAACTAAGAACTCGCCATTTCCATCAAGATTTGTCCCCATATTTGAGCGGCAATGAATCTTCTTGTTTGCTGGATCAATCTTGAAGCACTCTGCTTCCCAGAATTTGAAGTCTCCACCTTTCTGTCAGTATTAAGAACGAACGTTAATTCATTTGGCACATAATTAATCATCTGACTTAGCTATGAACGAATGTAGTGTTCAAGTATGAAATATGACTATTCACTAGATAACGAACTTCACTATTGGGATTCAAGATAGGTCTTGAGCAAGATGAGCAAGGTCAGGAATTTTGTTGTACCATCGTGAAAACAAGCCATTCCAGTATTTGGAGTACATGGCATTCAGCAGGTTGTGAAAGAATAAAAGTTCTAGAATTGTTCAACAAGTTCACCGAAATTTATGGAAGAAATCATACCTTCTCCAGAATCCTACGGATTGGCTCAACAACGCTCCTTGGTTCAACTGTTCCACAGGTAACACTTGGGAGCAAGGGTGTGAATGCAAAGTAGTTCCGAGGTGAAATGACCTGGACATCGTACAGTTTGCTATCAAGATTCCTCAGGAATGTGGTGCCAGCCCAGCCAGTTCCAAGAACCACTACTTTCTTCTTTTTAAATCCTTGGGGCTGGTCTGGCTGAGAGTCTGCATATGCGACGAGGCCTCCTCCACTACTGCAAATTCGGCAGACCATAAATCAGCAGGTTTGCAAATAGGACAGCTGTTCTAGCAATGCAAAACATTTAGAAGTTCTTGGAATTATTCAGGCATCTTAAATGATCTCATTTGTGTGTTCTACATTGAAGCCACCCTTAATATAAAAAAATAGTAAGATAGCTGTTCTAGTAATACAAATCATTTAGGAACTCATAACACTAACTCTTTAATGAACCTCATTGGTGTGTTTTACATCGAAGCTACCGCTTACTGAAAAATATTCTTTAAGTTGCGACTGAATTACATCACTCCAAATAATGAAAACGTTAAAATAGATCAAGACAAGGACAATATGGTTTCTTCCAGAAAAGAGGGAGTGTGCCTAGTCTCTGCATAGACAAGGACAATTATATATGCTCAGAAAATTAATCCTATAGCCCAATCATCTACCATTGTCGTCTTCTTCTGTGAAGGAACCAATGTCATTTTTAACAGCTACACTTATGTATACCTGGTAGCAGGAGCAGTCCATGTCTTGCAGCTTTGCACAAAAATATTTATTTTGTGATCGCATTGTATCAATCACAGCGCAAGACTACTTAGACAAGGCCTCTCTTTTCATACACGCAAAACAGTCATATGACATACATATAAAATTTATTTAGACATTGCAGAGAAACAAATACAAAGCATGTTGCAGCCGAATCATTAACCAAGAAAATCAAGGAATTGAAGAAATGTATTATTCAGAAGTCCAGCATTTGCCTAGCAGTCCAAAAGCACATATAAAATGGCAATCAGCACATGGCACCAACTCACCAAATTATAATGTATTCACGACCCCGCTCTTAAATATTCCAAGTATTGTTTTATAGAGAAAAGGCACAATTGGTATTAGAAAAATACTGAAACCGGGACGAAGAAATCAAGGGCAATTTTTCTTCTTGTTGGCCACATGGACCATGGCAGAATATACAGCAGGCATACGAGGTCCACAGCGATGTAGGGGACACATCAGATTCGAGAAGTAGCTGGAAAACGAGGGCCCGGTCGAAACAGGTGGAAAGAAGAATTAGTTTAACTAACTATTTTCTTCCCATTTCATCAGTTATATAAAAGAAATGACTCTATCCTTATATTTCCCCCCTCATTTTCTAGCATTCTGAAATCTGGTAAAACAGAGGTACCCTCTGATGGAGAATCGATCTAGGTAGAGCTATTATGTGAGCTCTGAATCCCGTTAATACCCGAGGCGATCTCGAACTGATACAACAGTTTCGGTGGCTCAGAGGATGAGAAACCGCAGCAACCACCGAATATTTCTATCCCGGCCAGGATCCACGAACGAAACGATGAAGGCACCGAATATTATCTTTTTTTTTCTGAACAAAGAAAAGAAAACCCGAGAAAAATGACAGGACGCTCCAAATATTCGTGCCCAACATTTGCGTCGAGCGCGAAAATGCTGCTGCAGTCTAGCGGCCACACGAGGTATGCAGTGGCAGCAGATCCGGTCGAAATCCCCAAGCCCCAGCGCCAAGGGGGAGGGGGGAAATTAGCGGGCGGAGGAAGGGAAAGCAAGCAGGAGGGACCTTGCGGCGAGGACGACGACGAGGCCGGTGAAGGTGGGGCGGTTGTTGAAGGCCCGGGACGCGCTCTCCCACGCGAACGCCGTCCACCTCATCTCTCTCTTCCTCTCCCTCCTCCGCTACGCTTTGCTCTTCTTCCGGGGCTCCGGCGATCCTGGAACGTACTACTAGCAGGAGCTGTAGAAGAAAAGAAATGGCCACCTCGTCCGCCTCGCCCGTGAACTGCTTATATTCTGCTAGTACGCGTCTGCACTTTTTCCTCCCGTGGTTGGCGCCGTGTTGGTGGCGGTGCGGCGGGGGGTTGGTGTGACTGGTGGGTGGGCCCGGGCGGAAGGAACATGGGTCGTCAGTTCCGGACCTGAGCTAGACACACGTGGTTGGCATGCTAAAGCGGCCTCGCCCAACGCCCGTTCTCTCCCTCCTTCCCTCCCTTTCCATCGGACCGACGGCTAGCGCGAGAGGGATCGATCCTGCCTGCCACACTGTCGCGAACCCCGACGGCGACACGCCGGCGCATGGTTCGTCTAGGCCAGGCCGCCACCACCAGTCGGCGCATCCGCGCTGTCGCTGTGGTACAGCCGCCTTCAGAGTCGTCATTTTTTCCAAAGTTTTCTGTTCGGATTTTTCATTTCTCCCCAAGTTTTTAAATTGTGATTCCACTTACGCGAAAGGCAGTCAAAGAAAGGCCGGTCATCAACGGCAGACCAACGCACTGCCGACGTGGTAAGAACAGTACGAGTTGTACTAGCTGATTCCTGACTTGTGTCCCAAGAAGATGGAGGAGTATATTCTGATATTCGTCTGGCTCCTCTCTTTCTAGAACGTGCACAGGCGGGGCGCCCCTCAACCGCTGGTTGGACAAACAGCGAAGCGGAGAGAGAGAGAGAGAGACGCAGGCGGCGAATCCTACAAGGAGCTGGCTGGCTGGATCCATCCCTTACGTCCGGGGCAAGAAAGAAAGATTCCAGAGGAACTCCGCGGGCACCGGCAAAATACCAAGTAGAGTACGTACAACAACGTACGCGATACGCCCGCCCCGTTTGGTGGCCTGGCCACGTTCTCCATATGGACGGACACACGCACGCGGAGAGGGAACGTGAATCGCAGAGGCAGCAACAACGGCTTCCTTCCTCCCCCTTGACCACCGCCGTTCACCAGCCGTGCGTGACGTGCGCCACATGCCGCGCAAAAGAGCTTCCTTCGAGCAGCCGACCCAAACGGACGGCGATTATGTCCTTTTTTATCTGTTTGGATTGGTCAGTCAGATACGGATGTCCGCTTCCGTGTTTGGGTCGGCGCGTGCGCCCCATACTGGTCTGAACCCATTTTGACGGCGCTAGAAAAAAATAAACGCATTCATATTAAAAAAGAGAAACAACATTAATTAAATATTAAAGCCGGTCACGAAGGCCGGCGGGAGTCCACGCGTCCATAATTCCATTTAAAAAATAAAAACAGCCTAAACTACAAGGCGGCGTGCTGCCCTAGGCGGCGGCGGCGGCGTCCTCGGGGTTCGTGAGGTCGATGAGCGTCGGCGTCAGTCCGGCCTAGACGAACGCCGTGTTCCAGAGCGCCATCATGTCAGGCTCCTGCGCTGGCGTCGCTTCCAACCAGACCGGCGGCCCGCGTACCCACTCGCGCACTACTCCCGTCCAGGAGTAGCGGTCGACGGGGGACGGCTCCCGCTCGGGCTCAGGCTTGATAGGGGATGGCGGGGCCACCGGCGGCACCACGCTGTCGCCCCGCCGCGGAGAGGGCAAGTGCCTGCGCCATTGTCGCCTCGTACCGAGCCTCCTCTTCCGCCTCTGCCCTGCGTCGCTCGTCCTCTCGCTCTCGCGGTAGACGGCCGCAAGGGCCGCCTGGTAGGCGTCCTCCGCCGCCTGGTCCTCCTCGCGGACGACGAGCGCCGGCGGCGGTGAGCTCCAGTCGACCTCGCGAACATCCCGTCGCCTCGCTCCTCGTGCTTGAAGGCGAACCACCTCGCCCAGTTGGGCGAGTCAGATGCGTAGGCGGCCTCGCGGCACTGCTCCGGCGTCAGCAGCACCCGCCGGCGCCGCACTTCCTCTGCGTGAGCCCGAGTCGTCCGCGGCACCGCCGGCACTGGGATCCTATCTGGATCCAGATGCCAGTCGTGCGGCAGGGTCACGTCAGGATACGGCAGAGGCTGGCGGTGCTGCCAGTGCTACTCCGCCTGGTGCACTGGCACGTTCACGCGCCGCCTCTGCCGGTGAGGCGCCAGCGCCGGTGGAGGCGGGAAGAACTCTGAGGGAAAAGGGGTGGCGGGGGCCTTGCCCTTGGCCTTGCTGCCGCTGGCGCCGGAGAAGAGGCCCATCTCGCTGTGGTTGTGATGGCTAGGGTTTGCCGGCGACGAGGGAGCAAAACTTGGCAGATGTGGACGGCCCCGCCCCATGGCCGACTTAAAAAAGAATGAGCGCCGTCGCTGACATATGGATCCATGGTCATAAATTAAGCTGACCGCGTGGGCAGCTGGTAGTTGGACGGCCGCCATGTGAGGACGCAACGGACAGCGAGAAGACGCGCGAAGCGTCCGTTCAGCGTCCGCGCCGACGCATTTGGGGCGCAAATTTGAACCGCAAATACGTCGGCGCGGACGCGACACAGACGTGATTTAGGTTTAGATTGGCGCGTTGGACCGTCACTTTTGTACACGCCAATCCGAACGGACGCAGGCGAACGAAATGGATCGGCCTTTTAAAGTTGCTCTTCTTTACTTGGTCGCCGAAACCTCGTTGTCGGCTGCCAGCGATGAGCGAACGGGAAAATATTTGGACACGCAACATGGAGCGTGCTAAAACAATTTTTACAGCATGGAAAGAAAAAAGTTTAAAATAAACCCTGAATTTATAGACAAAAACTAAATCAAATCTTAAATTTCCAATTCCAAAAATTAGCACACCGAACTCTTTAATCCCGGGCTATTTTAAACCTGAAGTGAGTTCCTAAACAGGGATTGTCGATGTGGCTGTTAAATCCTGGGATTATTGGCTGTGGACTCGACTGGGCCGGCCCATCAGGCACGGAGCCAGCTTTTTTTTCTTAACGCGTGACGTAAAAAGTATTTCTTCACTTCCTTAAGGGCGATGTGACAAAAACTACTCGGACAGAGTCGAACTTGGAACCTGGCCGAGTTGACCTCATCCCGCTAGACACTAGTACAGACAACTAGCCAACATTTCCAAATTTATCTGGATGAAACCGGCCTCTCTCTCTATATATAAGCGCATGTGTGGCATGTTCTCCTCATCACCACGTACATTATTGAGCGCAAAGCAAATTAGCCGAGGCGACGATGGCTAAATTACTTGTTCTCGTCGCCGTTGCGTGGGTGCTGCTTTTGGCCGGCCATGGAACCAACGCTGCCCAGGTACGTGCCTAACCAGCGGTCCTAATTAGCTTAACTTTGGGAGCACGCGCTTGCTAATAATCTGCAAGTACGTTGAATTATCACATCAGATGAAAATCCAAAGCTCCAACGTCGGAGCGATCATGCTCTCTTCGAGATTGCACGGTCAAGTTTCACCACTGGATGATGCTTTCACCACTGGATGATGCTGAGCCTGGCTCTGTGACACAATACGTATGTATAATACCCTCTTCGTTTCTAAATATTTGTCTTTTTAGAAATTTCAAATGGATTATCATATACGGATATATATAGACATATTTTAGAGTGTAGATTCACTCATTTTGCTTCGTATGTAGTCACTTATTGAAATCTCTAAAAAGACAAATATTTAGGAACGGAGGAAGTAGCATGTTGATTCGTCGTAGATTGATCGATCGAGATATCACCAATTGACACTGCTAACTATTATGAGTGATATAATAAGAGGAGGCCCCATATATTTAAGCACACACCAAAGCGTTGAACTTTGAAACTATTTTTTAGGGGCAAACAAGCAAATTTGGAAATGTCTGGACATTTTATAAAGTGTGAGCACTTTTTGAAATTTCTGAATACTTTAGCAAAACAACTATTTTGAAAAAGCGAACACATTTTGAAACCTGAAGAATGCGAACACCTTTTGAAAATCGTAAAACTAGGAACAAATTTTGAAACCTGACCAAATGTGTAAAGAATTTTTTTGTGACATCTAAAAAATATCACGAGTTTGGATAAATGTATGTGGCATTTCAAAAACAAACTTTACAATGTAAAAAAATATACATGTGATTCAAAAAGAATAAAAAAATGTGCTTGTGACATTTAAAAAAGTGTATACAATGTAAAAATAAAAGCAAAAAAACTAACAATATGAAGAAAATCAAAAAAGAAAAAAAGCGACAAAATTATAAGAAGAAAGAAAAACCAGAGAAAAAGCAAACTATAATGAAGACAAAAACAGAAGAAAATCAAAGTAAAACCAAAGAAAAATAAATAAATAAATAACAAAGAAAAACAGGAGCAGCGCGAGCAACTACGTTGATGGGCCGGCCCAATTCAGCGAATACCGGTTAAATCCCCTCAAGATTCAAAATAGACCGGGATCAGAGAGTTTGGTGTGCTAATTTTAGGGATTGAGAGTTCAGGGTTTGATTTAGTTTTTGCCTATAAGTTCAAGGTTTATTTTGGACTTTTTCCGCGTGGAAATAACGGTATTTTGCGCGTGGCAGGACGCTGGCTCCAGCGACCACTGTAAAATATTGTGCATGCGAGCCGCTTCAACAGGCGCTGCAAAAGATCAACGCGCGTGAGCAACCAAAATACATACTATAGATATTTGAAACAACATATAGATAAAATTCAATGGTACAAATAGGATAGTTCAACAAAACAGTACAAACTAGTCCTATACAAATAAAATAGATAAAAACTACGGTGCAACTAAACTAGAAACTACTCCGAGTCGTCCTCATCATCCTCGCTGGTGTCGTCCGAGGTATCAAGGAATGCGTCCTCCCACCGAGAATCGTTGTCGTCAAAGAATGACGCCTGTCACAGGTCGCACTGCAATATCGCCAGTGCCTTCTGCCGACGCATGTCCGCCCGTTCTGCGCGCCGCCTTGCCCACCTCTCCGACTAGAAGGCGTTCTCGTCGGCGACGTCCTGCGGGTAGCGCTGGCGTCACTTCGCCATGGCTCGCTTGTCCGCCTCAGCGATGAGGAGGCGGCGCTGCTGCCTACGATGTTCCTGATGGCCGCGGTCGGTTATTAGCCGCGGCGGAGGGGCGACTTCCTGCACCTGCTCGCACATTCACACGTCGTGGAAATTCATCTGCGAGTGTGGCCTCGACAGGCGCCACGCCGGCGCATCGTACGCGTGCGCGGTCTCGAACGTCCCGAGACCGAGACGCGCGGATCTCTGCGTAGAATGTGCCGGAAGGGCGTACGCCGTGGTAGCCGGAGCTACTCCGGCGGCGCAGCGGCATGTCGATGACGGGGGAGAGCGCGTCGGGAGAAGGGCGCGGCGGCGGCAGCGGGGCGCTGGATATGAGGAAAAAGAGGGCGGTGGGGGGAAGAAGGGTGCGGCGGGGCTCGAGTGTGCGGTTGATGGCTCCGGCGCGCACGTTTTATAGTGTGCGTCGGATGCCGCACGCCAAAACTACGGTGCACCGAGTCATTTTTTTCACACGCGCCGTAATTTCCCGTGCCCACTGGAGCGCGTGAAAATGCTCCACGCACGCTAAACCAGTTGTTTCCCACAGGCGTAATATTTAGCGCCGCTGTTGGAGATGCTCTTAGATCATCTACAGCTGGACAATCGTTCGCGGGGTCAAAGAAAGTTGATCTGACCGGACCACTCACTTAGTCCCTATACGTCCGGACTGACCGGCACACCTCAAATCGATACCAAATGTAGGGACGACATGAGGGCGCCGGACGCAACCGAGCGCGACTGTGCACCCCCTGCCAGGTCATAGCTGTCCCACCTGCAGCCACAGTAAGCTCCTTTCTCTCTCATTTGTGCACCCAATTTTTTAGTCCCACATCATCGTGCGAGGCGGACACTGGCCGGCTTAAATAGCCACGCCGGCGGATGACGACAAGTTTCTATGTTGTTGCATAGGTCGACCAATTCTCGCCGTGTGAACGAGATAGCTTGACACTAGATTGCATTTCATCAACTGATGATTGTTCATGAGTGTCAAGTTCATATCGTTCGTATACGTTGATAGACCTACTACAATGACACTAGATTTTTATTTTGTTCATCGAATTTTATCGACACATCAAAAAGCGTCGTGCAAATATCAATGTTTCATTCGTGAAGGAGATAGACCATGACTATATATCTTCTTTGTGATAAGCAGAGAAGGTTCAGAGTGATAGTCTATCTCCTTAACAAAGGATGCAATGATGTCTGAAGATTATTGCTTCTGGAAGACCTGACTATTTAAGTCGTTTGATTAGCACCTCATGTGGTGAGGTGGGACTAAACATCCAAAACCCGACGGCCTAATACGGATGTGAAAAATCTTAAGTATGAGCAATTTTCTGTGTTTTTTGACAGCCCTACCAGCCCAACACGGACGTGATGGTTGACGTGCATGGCCCTGCATGTATTGGGTGTTTTGAAAATAGGGTATGTCGTTGCAAATGGTAAAATTTGAGACCAACCTGGTCACTATCCCAAACCCTGAATGATTTTAAAATTTAACACGACACTCCTATTGCTCTATATTGCCTCTAGAAAAAATTCAAGGTGAGAAGAGGCAAGGAATTTTGTTTGGTCCACAAAGGTGACACGTTCCCTACCGGAACCATGAGGCTTCTTGAGCGAAGCTCTCGTTCGTGTGAAGCTTATACCAAAACCTGCCCCAAATAGGACAAAGATTTTACCATAGCATGTTGGTGCCATTTCATGATACCATACTAAGTTTCATAAATTTCAGACGAGTTTTGGATTTACAGTAATTTAAAAACCAAGTTTCTCAATGTTTGCAGCCGAGCCACGAAGCCGCGGTGTTTGAAATTCATTCTATTACTTGCATGGGACCTAACACATGCACATAAGGACACATATATGATTTTCCAACCCATTTTGATACACTGGAGCATGTGCTTATAGTTTAAATTTGAATTATGCACATAAAATATCTAGAAAACTCGGTTATTGTATAAAAATATTCAAATGAACCCTGAATAAATACAAAATTTAGCACGACACTCCTATTGGTCTATGTTGTCTCTAGAAAATAATTCAAGGCGAGAAGAGGCAACGAATGTAGTTTTGTCAACAAAGTTGACACGTTACCTACTAGAACCACGAGGCTTGTGAGAAGCCCTAGTTTGTGTGAAGTTTATACCCAAAACTGCCTCAAATGAGACGATTTTTTACGACAACATGTTGGTGCCATTTTATGATACCATGCCAAGTTTCATGAATTTTAGTTGCGTTTTGAATTTACAAGAATTTAAAAACAAGTATCTCAATGTTTGCGGCCGAGCCACGAATCCGAGGTGTTTGAAATTCATTCTCATTTCTTGCATAGAACCTAAACATGCACACACGAACACATATATGATTTTTCAACCCATTTTGGTGCACTTGAGCATGTGTCTGTAGTTCAAATTTTAATTATGCAAATAAAATGCCTAGAAAAATCAGTTAACATAAAAAATGTCCAAATAAATCCTGAATAACTCCAAAATTTAACACGACACTCCTATTGGTCTATATTTCCTCTAGAAACAAGGTGAGAAGAGGCAACAAATGTCATTTCGTCCACAAAGGTGACACGTTCCCTATCGGAACCACGAGGCTTCTTGTGAGAAGCTTCGGTTTGTGAGAAGTTTATACCAAAACCTGCCCCAAATTGAACAATTTTTTTACCACAACATCTTGGTGCCATGCTACCTCTTGAGCATGCGTTGGTTTTCCCTTAAAGAGGAAAGGGTGATGTAGCAAAGTATCATAAGTATTTCCCTCATTTTTTGAGAATCAAGGTATCAATCCAGTAGGAGACTACACGCAAGTCACCTAGTATCTGCACAAACAAATAAGAACCTCACAACCAACACGATATAGGGGTTGTCAATCCCTTCACGGTCACTTACAAAAGTGAGATCTGATAGAGATAATAAGATAAATATTTTTGGTATTTTTGTTGCATAGATTGAAAAGTAAAGATTGCAAAATAAATAGTAAACTAGAATTGTAGATTGAAAACTTATATGATATAAAGTAGATCCGGGGGCCATAGGTTTCACTAGTGGATTCTCTCAAGATAGGATATATTACAGTCGGTGAACAAATTACTGCCGAACAATTGATAGAAAAGCGCATAGTTATGATAATATCTAGGCATAATCATGAACATAGGCATCACGTCCGTGTCAAGTAGACCAAAACAATTTTGCGTATACTACTATTACTCCACACATCGACCGCTAGCCAGCATGCATCTAGAGTATTAAGTTCATAAGAACAGAGTAATGCATTAGGCAAGATGACATGATGTAGAGGGATAAACTCAAGCAATATGATATAAACCCCATCTTTTTATCCTCGATGGCAACAATACAATACGTGTCGGTTCCCTTTCTGTCACTGGGATCGAGCACCGCAAGATTGAACCCAAAGCTAAGCCCTTCTTGTTGGGGAACGTAGTAATTTCAAAAAAAATCCTACGCACACGCAGGATCATGGTGATGCATAGCAACGAGAGGGGAGAGTGTTGTCTATGTACCATCGTAGACTGTAAGCAGAAGCGTTTATCAATGCGGTTGATGTAGTCGTACACCTTCACGATCCGTCCCGATCAAGTACCAAATGTACGGCACCTCCGCGTTCAGCACACGTTCAGCTCGATGACGTCCTCGCCTTCTCTATCCATCAAGAGGGGCGAAGTAGTAGATGAGTTCCGGCAGCACGACAACATGGTGACGTGGTTGGTGAAGAACAATCTCCGCAGGGCTTCGCCTAAGCACTAGAAAACTATGACGGGGGATAAACTAGAGGGGACGGGGTAGCCAGCACACGGCTTGGTGTTTCTTGATGTGTCTTGGGTGCTAGCCCTACCCCTCATTACCGGCAAGTCTCTTTACTCGTTCTATAATGCATCATCCCACAACTAGCTCATTAGTTACAATGCTTGCAAGGCTTATAGTGATGTGTATTACCGAGTGGGCCCAGAGATACCTCTCCGACAATCGGAGTGACAAATCCTAATCTTGAAATACGCCAACTCAACAAGTACCTTTGGAGACACCTGTAGAGCACCTTTATAATCACCCAGTTACGTTGTGAGTTTGGTAGCACACAAAGTGTTCCTCTGATAAACGGGAGTTGCATAATCTCATAGTCATAGGAACATGTATAGGTCATGAAGAAAGCAATAGCAACAAACTAAACGATCAAGTGCTAAGCTAACAGAATGAGTCAAGTCAATCACATCATTCTCCTAATGATGTGATCCCATTAATCAAATGACAACTCATGTCTATGGTTAGGAAACATAACCATCTTTGATCAACGAGCTAGTCAAGTAGAGGCATACTAGTGACACTATGTTTGTCTATGTATTCACACATGTATCATGTTTCCGGTTAATACAATTCTAGCATGAATAATAAACATTTATCATGAAATAAGGAAATAAATAATAACTTTATTATTGCCTCTAGGGCATATTTCCTTCAGTCTCCCACTTGCACTAGAGTCAATAATCTAGTTCACATCGCCATGTGATTTAATATCAATAGTTCACATCTTTATGTGGCGAACACCCATAGTTCACATCGACATGTGACCAACACCCAAAGGGTTTACTAGATTCAGCAATCTAGTTCACATCGCTATGTGATTAACACCCAAAGAGTACTAAGGTGTGATCATGTTTTGCTTGTGTGAGAAGTTTAGTCTACGGGTCTGCCACATTCAGTTCCGTATGTATTTTGCAAATTTCTATGTCAACAATGCTCTTCACGGTGCTACTCTAGCTAATTGCTCCCACTTTCAATATGTATCTAGATCGAGACTTAGAGTCATCTAGATCGGTGTAAAAGCTTGCATCGACGTAACTCTTTACGACGAACTCTTTTTATCACCTCCATAACCGAGAAATATTTCCTTAGTCCTCTAAGGATAATTTTGACCGCTGTCCAGTGATCTACTCCTAGATCACTATCGTACTCCTTTGCCAAACTCAGGGCAGGGTATACAATAGGTCTGGTACATAGCATGACATACTTTATAGAACCTATGACTGAGGCATAGGGAATGACTTTTCATTCTCTTTCTATTTTCTGCCGTGGTCGGGTTTTGAGTCTTTACTCAACTTCATACCTTGCAACACAGGCAAGAACTCCTTATTTGACTGTTCCATTTTGAACTACTTCCAAATCCTGTCAAGGTATGTAATCATTGAAAATATATCAAGCGTCTTGATCTATTTCTATAGATCTTGATGCTCAATATGTAAGCAGCTTCATCGAGGTCTTTCTTTAAAAAACTCTTTACAAACACTCCTTTATGCTTTCTAGAAAATTCTACATTATTTTCGATCAACAATATGTCATTCACATATACTTATCAGAAATGTTGTAGTGCTCCCACTCACTTTCTTGTAAATACAAGCTTCACCGTAAGTCTGTATAAAACCATATGCTTTGATCAACTCATCAAAGTGTATATTCCAACTTCCGAGATGCTTGCACCAGTCCATAGATGGATCGCTGGAGCTTTCTCACTTTGTTAGCACCTTTAGGATCGACAAAACCTTCTGGTTGCATCATATACAACTCTTCTTTAAGAAATCCATTAAGAAATACAGTTTTGACATCCATTTGCCAGATTTCATAAAATGCGGCAACTGCTAACATGATTCGGACAGACTTTTAAGCATCGATACGAGTGAGAAAATCTCATCATAGTCAACACCTTGAACTGTCGAAAACATTTTACGACAACTCGAGCTTTGTAGATAGTAACACTACTATCAGCGTCCGTCTTCCTCTTGAAGATCCATTTATTTTCTATGGCTTGCCGATCATCGGGAAAGTCAACCAAAGTCCATACTTTGTTCTCATACATGGATCCTATCTCAGATTTCATGGCCTCAAGCCATTTCGCGGAATCTGGGCTCATCATCGCTTCCTCATAGTTCGTAGGTTCGTCATGGTCAATTAACATGACCTCCAGAACAGGATTACTATACCACTCTGGTGCGGATCTCACTCTGGTTGACCTACGAGGTTCGGTAGTAACTTGATCTCAAGTTACATGATCATCATCATTAGCTTCCTCACTAATTGGTGTAGGAGTCACAGAAATAGATTTCTGTGATAAACTACTTTCCAATAAGGGAGCAGGTATAGTTACCTCATCAAGTTCTACTTTCTTCCCACTCACTTCTTTCGAGAGAAACTCCTTCTCTAGAAAGGATCCATTCTCAGCAACAAATATCTTGCCTTCGGATCTGTGATAGAAGGTGTACCTAATAGTTACTTTTGGGTATCCTATGAAGACACACTTCTCCGACTTGGGTTTGAGCTTATCAAGATGAAACTTTTTCACATAAGCATCGCAACCCCAAACTTTAAGAAACGACAACTTAGGTTTCTTGCTAAACCACAGTTCATATGGTGTCGTCTCAACGGATTTAGATGGTGCCCTTTTTAATGTGAATGCAATTGTCTCTAATGCATAACCCGAAAACGATAGTGGTAAATCGGTAAGAGACATCATAGATTGCACTATATCAAATAAAGTACGGTTATGACGTTCGGACACACCATTACGCTGTGGTGTTCCAGGTGGCATGAGTTTGTGAAACTATTCCATATTGTTTTAATTGAAGACCAAACTCGTAACTCAAATATTTTCCTCTGCGATCAGATCGTAGAAACTTTATTTTCTTGTTACGATCATTTTCCACTTCACTCTGAAATTATTTGAACTTTTCAAATGTTTCAGACTTATGTTTCTTCAAGTAGATATATCCATATCTGCTCAAATCATCTGTGAATGTCAAAAAATAACGATACCCGCCGCGAGCCTCAACACTCATCGGACCTCATACATCGGTATGTATTATATCCAATAAGTCAGTTGCTCGCTCCATTGTTGTGGAGAACGGAGTCTTAGTCATCTTTGCCCATGAGGCATGGTTCGCAAGCATCAACTGATTCATAATCAAGTGATTCAAAAAGCCCATCAACATGGAGTTTCTTCATGCGCTTTACAGCAATATGACCCAAACGGCAGTACCACAAATAAGTTGCACTATCATTATTAACTTTGCTTCTTTTGGCTTCAATATTATGAATATGTGTATCACTACGATCGAGATCCAACAAACTAATTTCATTGGGTGTATAACCATAGAAGGTTTTATTCATGTAAATAGAACAACAATTATTCTCTAACTTAAATGAATAATAGTATTGCAATAAACATGATCAAATCATATTCATGCTCAACGCAAACACCAACTAACATTTATTTAGGTTCAACACTAATCTCGAAAGTATAGGGAGTGATGATGATCATATCATTCTTGGAACCACTTCCAACACACATCGTCACTTCACCCTTAACTAGTCTCTATTTATTCTGCAACTCCCGTTTCAAGTTACTACTCTTAGCAACTGAACTAGTATCAAATACCGAGGGGTTGCTATAAACACTAGTAAAGTACACATCAATAACATGTATATCAAATATACCTTTGTTCATTTTGCCATCCTTCTTATCCGCCAAGTATCTAGGGGCAGTTCTGCTTCCAGTGACCAGTCCCTTTGCAGTAGAAGCACTTAGTCTCAGGCTTAGGTCTAGACTTGGGCTTCTTCACTTGAGCAGCAACTTGCTTGCCGTTTTTCTTGAAGTTCCCCTTTCTTCCCTTTGCCCTTTTCTTGAAACTAGTGGTCTTGTCAACCACCAACACTTGATGTTTTTCTTGATTTTTACCTTCGTCGATTTCAGCATCACGAAGAGCTTGGGAATCGTTTCCGTTATCCCTTGCATATTATAGTTCATCACGAAGTTCTAGTAACTTGGTGATAGTGACTAGAGAACTCTGTCAATCACTATCTTATCTGGAAGATTAACTCCCACTTGATTCAAGTGATTGTAGTACTCAGACATTCTAAGCACATGCTCACTAGCTGAGCTATTCTCCTCCATCTTGTAGGCAAAGTACCGTCAGAGGTCTCATACCTCTTGACACGGGCATGAGTATGAAATACCAATTCAACTCTTAGAACATCTTATATGTTCCGTGGTGTTCAAAACGTTTTTGAAGTCCCGGTTCTAAGCCCTAAAGCATGGTGCACTAAACTATTAAGTAGTCATCATAACGAGCTTTGTCAAACATTCATAACGTGTGCATCTGCTCCTGCAATAGGTCTGTCACCTAGCGGTGCATCAAGGACATAATTCTTCTGTGCAACAATGAGGATAATCCTCAGATCACGGATCCAATCCGCATCATTGCTACTAACATCTTTCAACTTTATATTCTCTAGGAACATATCAAAAATAAATGGGGAGCAACAACGCAAGCTATTGATCTACAACATAGATATGCAAATACTATCATGACTAAGTTCATGATAAATTTAAGTTCAATTAATCATATTACTTAAGAACTCCCACTTAGATAGACATCCCTCTAATCATCTAAGTGATCGCGTGATCCAAATCAACTAAACCATGTCCGATCATCACGTGAGATGGAGTAGTTTTCAATGGTGAACATCACTATGTTGATCATATCTACTATATGATTCACGCAGTCTCAGTGTTCCGAGGCCATATCTGCATATACTAGGCTCGTCAAGTTTAACCTGAGTATTCTGCGTGTGCAACTGTTTTACACCCGTTGTATTTGAACATAGAGCCTATCACACCCGATCATCACGAAGAACTTTCGCAACGGTGCATACTCAGGGAGAACACTTTTATCTTGAAATTTAGTGAGAGATCATCTTATAATGCTACCGTCAAACAAAGCAAGATAAGATGCATAAAAGATAAACATCACATGCAATCAATATAAGTGATATGATATGGCCATCATCATCTTGTGCTTGTGATCTCCATCTCCGAAGCACCGTCATGATCACCATCGTCACCGGCACGACACCTTGATCTCCATCGTAGCATCGTTATCGTCTCGCCAACTTATGCTTCTACGACTATCGCTACCGCTTAGTGATAGAGTAAAGTATTATAGGGCGATTGCATTGCATACAATAAAGCGACAACCATATGGCTCCTGCCAGTTGCCGATAACTCCGTTACAAAACATGATCATCTCATACAAGCATCATGTCTTGACCATATCACATCACAACATGCCCTGCAAAAACAAGTTAGACGTCCTCTACTTTGCTGTTGCAAGTTTTACGTGGCTGCTATGGGCTGAGCAAGAACCGTTCTTACCTACGCATCAAAACCACAACGATAGTTCATCAAGTTAGTGATGTTTTAACCGTCGCAAGGACCGGGCGTAGCCACACTCAGTTCAACTAAAGTTGGAGAAACTGACACCCGCCAGCCACCTATGTGGAATGCACGTCGGTAGAACCAGTCTCACGTAAGAGTACGCGTAATGTCGGTCCGGGCCGCTTCATCCAACAATATCGCCGAACCAAAGTATGACATGCTGGTAAGCAGTATGACTTGTATCACCCACAACTCACTTGTGTTCTACTCGTGCATATAACATCTACGCAATAACCTGGCTCGGATGCCACTGCTGGGGGAACGTAGTAATTTCAAAAAAATTCCTACGCACACACAGGATCATGGTGATGCATAGCAACGAGAGGGGAGAGTGTTTCCTACGTACCCGCGTAGACCGTAAGCGGAAGCGTTTATCAACGCGGTTGATGTAGTCGTACACCTTCACAATCTGTCCCGATCAAGTACCGAACATACGACACCTCCGCGTTCAACACACGTTCAGCTCGATGACGTCCTCGCCTTCTCGATCCAGCAAGAGGGGCGAACTAGTAGATGAGTTCCGGCAGCACGACGGCGTGGTGACGGTGTTGGTGAAGAACAATCTCCGCAGGGCTTCGCCTAAGCACTACGAAAACTATGACGGAGGATAAACTAGAGGGGACGGGGTAGCCGGCACACGGCTTGGTGTTTCTTGATGTGTCTTGGGTGCTAGCCCTACCCCTCTATTTATATGTTGAGCCTTGGGGTCGAAACTTGGAGTAAAAGCCTCCACAAAGTCGGTTTCACCCGAAAGGCAAGAGTCCTTCTCGTAGGGATGGCAATGGGTACCCATTACCCGCGTACCCTGTGGGTAAAAACCCTATTAGGGTAAGGGTATGGGACAAAAAATTACCCATGGGTACTTAAATGGGAAAATATCATACCCATCGGGTAGAGAGGGTACGGGTATGAGATCGTATAACCCATGCCCGCGTACCCATGTACCCATCTAAAACGTTAACAGGTGGGTTTCCGTTAATATCCCAATGTATTGATTTCCCCTCTTAATCACGCTAGGTAAAAACTCTAATGTGTATTCAAATTATCTCTATAATTTATCATGATTTCGTGAACTTAAAGTGTATGCATATGTGTTGTTATTTATGATTATGTGTTCTTATTTATCATTTTTATATGTCACTTTATAGGAAAGTATTGTTGTTTATGAGAATATGTTGTTGTTACAATATGTTGTTGTACTTTGTTGTTTAAAATGTGTTGCTATTAATAATTTATGATTATATGTTACCTTTTACAACTATTTTCTACTCAATTGATGTGCTGTAAACACGGGTATTTTTACCCACGGGTATCCATATACCCTGTCGGGTGACGGGTATGGGAAAAAATTGTACCCTTGACGGATATGGGTATGGGTGATGGGTAAACTCAGGGCGGACGGGTAAGGGTATGGGGTAGCTCCACCCATACCCATACCCTGCGGGTGCCATCCTTACCTTCTCGGACTCCAGGGCCAGACGCCAGGGTTCCCGGCGTCTGGATCCAGACGCCAGGGACCCTGGCGTCTGGATCCTAGACTCCGCAAAACTTCCTTTTGCGCTTTCCAAAAACCTTGTGGGCTTTCCCCTTTGGCCCAAATAAAGTGTTCTCGTACCCAAACATTTCGGGAAACATCTGGAACCACTTCCGGTGAATTCCGAAACCCTTCCGGAGACCAAACACTATTATCCCATATATCAAACTTTATCTCCGGACCATTCCGGAGTTCCTCGTCATGTCCGTGATCTTATCCGGAACTCCGAACAACATTCGGTTACCAACATACATAACTCATAAATACAATATCGTCAACGAACGTTAAGCGTGCGGACCCTACGGGTTCGAGAACTATGTAGACATGACCGAGACACTTCTATGGTCAATAACCAATAGCGGAACCTGGATGCCCATATTGGCTCCTACATATTCTACGAAGATCTTTATCGGTCGAACCGCATAACAACATACGTTGTTCCTTTTGTCATTGGTATGTTACTTGCCCGAGATTCGATCGTCGGTATCTCAATACCTAGTTCAATCTCTTTACCGGCAAGTCTCTTTACTCGTTCCGTAATACATCATCCCGCAAGTAACTCATTAGTTACAATGCTTGCAAGGCTTATAGTGATGTGCATTACCGAGTGGGCCCGGAGATACCTCTCCGACAATCGGAGTGACAAATCCTTATCTCGAAATACGCCAACTCAACAAGTACCTTTGGAGACACCTGTAGAGCACCTTTATAATCACCCAGTTACGTTGTGACGTTTGGTAGCACACAAAGTGTTCCTCCGGTAAACGGGAGTTGCATAATCTCATAGTCATAGGAACATGTATAAGTCATGAAGAAAGCAATACCAACAAACTAAACGATCAAGTGCTAAGCTAACAGTATGGGTCAAGTCAATCACATCATTCTCCTAATGATGTGATCCCGTTAATCAAATGACAACTCATGTCTATGGTTAGGAAACATAACCATCTTTGATCGACGAGCTAGTCAAGTAGAGGCATACTAGTGACACTATGTTTGTCTATGTATTCACACATGTATCATGTTTTCGGTTAATACAATTCTAGCATGAATAATAAACATTTATCATGAAATAAGGAAATAAATAAAAACTTTATTATTGCCTCTAGGGCATATTTCCTTCACTTCTCTCATTGCAAGAAAGATCAATCTAGTAGGCCAAACCAAACTGATAATTCGAAGAGACTTGCAAAGATATCAAATCATGCATATAAGTATTCAGAGAAGAAACAAATATTGTTCATAGATAATCATAATCATAAACCCATAATTCATCGGATCTCGGCAAACACACTGCAAAAAGAATTACATCGAATAGATCTCCAAGAACATCAAGGAGAACTTTGTATTAAGATCCAAAGAGAGAGAAGAAGCCATCTAGCTAATAACTATGGACCCGAAGGTCTGTGGTAAACTACTCACACATCATCGGAGAGGCTATGGTGTTGATGTAGAAGCCCTTCGTGATCGAATCCCCCTCCGGCAGATCGTCGGAAAAGGTCCCCAGATGGGATCTCACGGGTACGGAAGGTTGCGATGGTGGAAAAGTGGTTTTGTGGCTCCCCTGGATGTCTTTAGGGTATAAGAGTATATATAGGCGAAAGAAGTAGGTCGATGGAGCTGCGAGGGGCCCACGAGGGTGGGGGCGCGCCGCCCTACCTCGTGGCCGCCTCGCTGCTTCCTTGACGTCCACTCCAAGTCTCCTGGATTGCGTTTGTTCCAAAAAAGATCCTCGCGAAGGTTTCATTCCATTTGGATTCCTTTTGATATTCCTTTTCTGTGAAACACTAAAATAGGCAAAAAAAACAGCAATTTGCACTGGGCTTTCGGTTAATAGGTTAGTCCCAAAAATAATATAAAAGTGTATAATAAAGCCCATAAACATCCAAAACAGATAATATAATAGCATGGAACAATAAAAAATTATAGATACTTGGAGACGTATCAAGCATCCCCAAGCTTAATTCCTACTCGTCCTCGAGTAGGTAAATGATAAAAACAGAATTTTTGATGTGGAATGCTACCTAACATAATTTTCAATGTATTATTTTTATTGCGGCATGAATGTTTAGATACGAAAGATTCTAGACAGAAGTTTAATATTGACGTAAAAATAATAATACTTCAAGCAATGCTAACCAAGCAATCACGTCTTATCAAAATAACATAGCCAAAGAAAGCTTATCCCTACAAAGTCATATAGTTTGGCCATGCTTCATTTTCGTCACACAAAATGCTCCCATCATGCACAACCCCGATGACAAGCCAAGCAATTGTTTCATACTTTAGTATTTTCAAACTCTTTCAACTTTCATGCAATATATGAGCGCGAGCCATGGATATAGCACTATGGGTGGAATAGAATATGATGATGGAGGTTGTGTGAGAAGACAAAAAGGGAGAAAGTCTCACATTGACACGACTAATCAATGGGCTATGGAGATGCCCATCAATTGATGTCAATGCAAGGAGTAGAGATTGCCATGCAACAGATGCACTAGAGCTATGAATATGTGAAAGCTCAATAAAAGAAACTAAGTGGGTGTGCATCCAACTTCCTTGCTCATGAAGACCTAGGGCATTTGAGGAAGCCCATTGTTGGAATATACAAGCCAAGTTTTATAATGAAAAATTCCCACTAGTATATGAAAATGACAACATAAGAGAATCTCTATCATGAAGATCATGGTGCTACTTTGAAGCACATATGTGGAAAAAGGATAGTAACATTGCCCCTTCTTTCTTTTTCTCTCATTTTTTGGGGCCTCTCTTTTTTATGGCCTTTCTCTTTTTTAGAAGAACTTTCCTCACATGGGACAAAATGCTCTAATAATGAAAATCATCACACTTTTATTTACTTTACAACTCAAGAATTACAACTCGATACTTAGAACAAAATATGACTCTATGTGAATGACTCTGGCGGTGTACCGGGATATGCAATGAATCAAGAGTGACATGTATGCAAGAATTATGAAAGTGGCTTTGCCACAAATACAATGTCAACTGCATGATCATGCAAGGCAATATGACAATGATGGAGCATGTCATAATAAACGGAACAGTGGAAAGTTGCATGGCAATATATCTCGGAATGGCTATGGAAATGCCATAATAGGTAGGTATGGTGGCTGTTTTAAAGAAGATATAAGGAGGCTTATGTGTGATAGAGCGTATCATATCACGGGGTTTGGATGCACCGACGAAGTTTGCACCAACTCTCGAGGTGAGAAAGGGCAATGCACGGTACCGAAGAGGCTAGCAATGATGGAAGGGTGAGAGTGCGTATAATCCATGGACTCAACATTAGTCATAAAGAACTCATATACTTTTTGCAAAAATCTACAAGTCATCAAAACCAAGCACTACGTGCATGCTCCTAGGGGGATAGATTGGTAGGAAAAGACCATTGCTCGTCCCCGACCGCCACTCATAAGGAAAGCAATCAAAGAACACCTCATGCTTCAAATTTGTCACACAACATTTACCATACATGCATGCTACGGGACTTGCCAACTTCAACACAAGTATTTCTCAATTCCATAATTACTCAACTAGCACAACTTTAATATTACCACCTTTATATCTCAAAATAACATCAAGAATCAAACTTCTCATAACATTTAATGCACTTTATATGAAAGTTTTTATTATACCCATCTTGGATGCCTATCATATTTGGACTAATTTCATAACCAAAGAAAATTGCCATGTTGTTCTAAAAGACTCTCAAACTAATATAAGTGAAGCATGAGAGATCAATAATTTCTATAAAATAAAACCACCACCATGCTCCAAAAAGATATAAGCGAAGCATTAGAGCAAAATTATCTAGCTCAAAAGATATAACTGAATCACATAGAGTATTCTAATAAATTCTGATTCATGTGTGTCTCTCCCAAAGGGTGTGTACAGCAAGGATGATTGTGGTAAACTAAAAAGCAAAGACTAAAATCATACAAGACGCTCCAAGCAAAACACATATCATATGTATTTCCCTCAGTTTTTGAGAACCAAGGTATCAATCCAGTAGGAGACTACACGCAAGTCACCTAGTACCTGCGCAAACAAACAAGAACCTCGCAACCAACACGATAAAGGGGTTGTCAATCCCTTCACGTTCACTTACGAAAGTGAGATCTGATAGAGATAATAAGATAAATATTTTTGGTATTTTTGTTGTATAGATTGAAAAGTGAAGATTGCAAAATAAATAGTAAATTAGAATTGTAGATCGAAAACTTATATGATGTAAAGTAGACCCGGGGGCCATAGGTTTCACTAGTGGCTTCTCTCAAGATAACATATATTACCGTGGGTGAACAAATTACTACTGAGCAATTGATAGAAAAGCGCATAGTTATGATGATATCTAGGCATGATCATGAACATAGGCATCACGTCCGTGTCAAGTAGACCGAAATGATTCTGCATCTACTACTATCACTCCACACATCGACCGCTATCCAGCATGCATCTAGAGTATTAAGTTCATAAGAACAGAGTAACGCATTAGGCAAGATGACATGATGTAGAGGGATAAACTCAAGTAATATGATATAAACCCCATCTTTTTATCCTTGATGGCAACAATACAATACGTGTCGATTCCCTTTCTGTCACTGGGATCGAGCACCGCAAGATTGAACCCAAAGCTAAGCACTTCTCCCATTGCAAGAAAGATCAATCTAGTAGGCTAAACCAAACTGATAATTCAAAGAGACTTGTAAAGATATCAAATCATGCATATATGAATTCAGAGAAGAATCAAATATTGTTCATAGATAATCTTAATCATAAACCCACAATTCATCGGATCTCGGCAAACACACCGCAAAAAGAATTACATCGAATAGATCTCCAAGAACATCGAGGAGAACTTTGTATTGAGATCCAAAGAGAGAGAAGAAGCCATCTAGCTAATAACTATGGACCCGAAGGTCTGTGGTAAACTACTCACACATCATCGGAGAGGCTATGGTGTTGATGTAGAAGCCCTCCATGATCTAATCCCCCTCCGGCAGATCACCGGAAAAGGTCCCCAGATGGGATCTCACAGGTACAGAAGGTTGCGACGGTGGAAAAGTGGTTTCGTGGCTCCCCTGGATGTTTTCAGGGTATAAAAGTATATATAGGAGAAAGAAGTAGGTCGATGGAGCTGCGAGGGGCCCACGAGGGTGGGGGGCGCGCCTGGCCCCCCTGGGTGCACTGCCCTACCTCGTGGCCGCCTCGTTTCTTCCTTGACGTCTACTCCAAGTCTCCTGGATTGTGTTTGTTCCAAAAAATATCCTCGCAAAGGTTTCATTCTATTTGGATTCTGTTTGATATTCCTTTTCTACAAAACAATGAAATAGGCAAAAAACAATTTGCACTAGGCTTTCGGTTAATAGGCTACTCCCAAAAATAATATAAAAGTGTATAATAAAGCCCATAAACAACCAAAACAGATAATATAACATGGAACAATCAAAAATTATAGATACATTGGAGACGTATCATGCCATTTCATGATAGCATTCCAAGGTTCATAAATTTTAGACGAGTTTTGGATTTACTAGAATTTCACAACCAAGTATCTCAATGTCGGCCGAGCCATGATGCCGAGGTGTTTGAAATTCATTTCCATTTCTTGCATGAGACCTAACACTGGGGCACTGCTACTTCTTGAGCTTGCGTTGGTGTTTCCCTTGAAGAGGAAAGGGTGATGTAACAAAGTAGAGATAAGTATTTCCCTTAGTTCAGAACCAAGGTATCAATCAAGTAGGAGGAACACACAAGTCTCCAATAATTGCACCTACACAAACAAACAAATACTTGCACCCAGCGCAATAAAGGGGTTGTTAATCCCTTCACGGTTACTTGTAAGGATGAGATTTGATAGAGATCGATATAAAAGATAAGTATAAGTGCGAAATAAAATAAAAGTAAATAAATTGCAGCTAGGTATTTTTGTGTTTTGATTTTATAGATCTGAAAAGAATATGATAAAAGATAGACCATGGGGCCATAGTTTTCACTAGTGGCTTCTCTCTTGAAAGAAAGCATACGGTGGGTAAACAAATTACTGTTGAGCAATTGATAGAAAAGCACATAGTTAAGACAATATCTAAGGGAATGATCATGTATATAGGCATCACATCCGTGACAAGTAGACCGACTCCTACCTGCATATACTACTATTACTCCACACATAGACCACTATCCAGCATGCATCTAGTGTATTAAGTTAACAAGAACGGAGTAACGCCTTAAGCAAGATGACATGATGTAGAGGGATATCCAATCAATATGAACAAATCCCATCTTCTTTGTTGGAGAACGCAGTATTTCAAAAAAATAATCCTATGATCACGCAAGATCTATCTAGGAGATGCATAGCAACGAGAGGGGATAGTGTGTCCACATACCCTCATAGACCGAAAGCGGAAGCGTTTAGTAACACGGTTGATGTAGTCGAACGTCTTCGCGATCCAACCGATCCAAGCACCGAACGTACGGCACCTCCGTGTTCAGCACACGTTCAGCTCGATGACGTCACTTGATCTCTTGATCCGGTTGAGGACGAGGGAGAGTTCCATCAGCACGACAGCGTGGCAACGGTGATGATGAAGTTACCGGCGCATGGCTTCGCCTAAGCACTACGACGATATGACCGAGGTGTGTAACTGTGGAGGGGGGCACCGCACACGGTTAAGAGAGACTTGTGTGTTCTAGGGTGCCCCCTGCCCCCGTATATAAATGAGGGGAGGGGGAGGCCGGCCGGCCCCTGTAGGGCGCACCAGGAGAGGGGAGTCCTACTAGGACTCCAAGTCCTAGTAGGAAGGGGAAAGATGGAAGGGAGAGGGGGAAGGGAAGGAAAGGTGGGCACTGCCCCCTTCCCCTAGTCCAATTCGGACCCAAGGGGGGGGGGGCTAGCCCCTTGTGGCCCTTCTCTCTCCCCACTAAGGCCCATGAAGGCCCATTAGTTCCCCCGGGGGGTTCTGATAACCCTCCGGCACTCCGATAATTATTCGGTACCTCTCAGAACTCATCCGGTGTCCGAATAACATCGTCCAATATATCAATCTTTATGTATCGACCATTTCAAGACTCCTCATCATGTCCGTGATCTCATCCGGGACTCCGAACAAACTTCGGTCATCAAATCACATAACTCATAATACAAATCGTCATCAAATGTTAAGCGTGTGGACCCTACGGGTTCAAGAACTATGTAGACATGACCGAGACACATCTCCGATCAATAACCAATAGCGGAACCTGGATGCTCATATTGGCTCCTACATATTCTATGAAGATCTTTATCGGTCAAACCGTATAACAACATACGTTGTTCCCTTTGTCATCGGTATGTTACTTGCCCGAGATTCGATCGTCGGTATCACCATACCTAGTTCAATCTAGTTACCGGCAAGTCTCTTTACTCGTTCCGTAATGCATCATCCCGTGGCTAACTCGTTAGACACATTGCTTGTAAGGCTCATAGTGATGTGCATTACTGAGAGGGCCCAGAGATACCTCTCCGATACACGGAGTGAAAAATCCTAATCTTGATCTATGCCAACTCAACAAACACCATCGGAGACACGTGGACACTACTACAGGATGCCGCTAACGCGACACTATGATCAGAGACCCTTCGAGAAACTGTGTGCGATGCAATAATCGCAAACGGTGGTGTATGAAAACTGTCAAAAATGTATAAAATGTTTGCGATGATGGATGCATCAAACATGGTTCAGATTTTAGTTGCGTGTGCGATGAAGGGCATACGATTCAGTTCAATTAACTGTTTGCGATAAGGAGGAATGATACGTCTCCAACGTATCTATAATTTTTTATTATTCCATGCTATTATATTATCTGTTTTGGATGTTTAATGGGCTTTATTATACACTTTTATATTATTTTTGGGACTAACCTACTAACCCAAGGCCCAGTGCAAATTGCTGTTTTTTTGCCTATTTCAGCGTTTCGCAGAAAAGGAATATCAAACGGAATCCAAAAGGAATGAAACCTTTGGGAGAGTAATCTTTGGAACAAACGTGATCCAGGGGACTTGGAGTAGACGTCAAGAAAGAACCGAGGAGGCCACGAGGCAAGGAGGCGCCCCCACCATCGTGGGCCCCTGGCAGCTCCACTGACCTACTTCTTCCTCCTATATATATCCATATACCCCCAAAACATCCAGGAGCACCACAAAACCCTATTTCCACCGCCGCAACCTTCTGTACCCAAGAGATCCCATCTTGGGGCCTTTTCTGGAGCTCCGCCGGAGGGGGAATCGATCACGGAGGGCTTCTACATCAACACCATAGCCTCTTCGATGATGTGTGAGTAGTCTATCACAAACCTTCGGGTCCATATTTATTAGCTAGATGGCTTCTTCTCTCTCTTGGGATCTCAATACAGAGTTCTCCTCGATCTTCTTGGAGATCTATTCGATGTAATTCTTTTTGCGATGTGTTTGTCGAGATCCGATGAATTATGGGTTTATGATCAAGATTATCTATGAACAATATTTGATACTTATCTGAAATCTTTTATGCTTGATTTATATATCTTTGCAAGTCTCTTCAAATTATCAGTTTGGTTTGGCCTACTAGATTGATCTTTCTTGCAATGGGAGAAGTGCTTAGCTTTGGGTTCAATCTTGCGGTGTCCTTTCCCAGTGACAACAAGGGCAGCAAGGCACGTATTGTATTGTTGCCATCGAGGATAAAAATATGGGTTTTATATCATATTTCTTGAGTTTATCCCTCTACATCACGTCATCTTGCCTAATGCATTACTCTGTTCTTATGAACTTAATACTCTAGATGCATGCTAGATAGCGGTCGATGTGTGGAGTAATAGTAGTAGATGCATAATTGTTTCGGTCTACTTGTCGCGAACGTGATGCATATATACATGATCATGCCTAGATATTCTCATAATTATACACTTTTCTATCAATTGCTGGATGGTAATGTGTTCACCCACCATAATACTTATGCTATCTTGAGAGAAGCCACTAGTGAAACCTATGGCCCCTGGGTTTATCTTTTATCATATAAGTTTCCAATCTATTTTACTTTCCAATTTTTATTTTCAATCTATATCATAAAAATACCAAAAATATTTATCTTATTATCTCTATCAGATCTCACTCTCGTAAGTGACCGTGAAGGGATTGACAACCCCTTTATCGCGTTGGTTTTGAGGTTCTTATTTGTTTCTGCATGTACGAGGGACTTGCGTGTAGTCTCCTACTGGATTGATACCTTGGTTCATAAAAACCGAGGGAAATACTTATGCTACTTTGCTGCATCACCCTTTCCTCTTCAAGGGAAAACCAACGTAGTGCTCAAGAGGTAGCAAGAAGGATTTATGGCGCCGTTGCCGGGGAGATCTACGCACAAGTCAAGACATACCAAGTACCTATCGTAAACTCTTATCCCTCGCCAATCTATCTTAGAATGATGATTCAATAACTAACATGCTAAGAACGAAATTATTGTCCTTTAACTACCAAGCAACACGGTTGCTAGGAGTATTGAATTCACACATCATAGTTCACTTGTCGGCATTCCGGTTGCAACAACACGGAGACCGAGGAATGAATAATTATCACTGCGTCAAGAATTCATAAGAGGTGGTGCAATCCTCATGACAATCCTGACATAAAGAGGGAAATAATCCAGGGTAGAACAGAACAAGAGCCGGATTGGCATTTTAATCTGCAAAATACAACTAGTTTGACCCAATCCACGGAATGGACAAGGTACTGGAGTTTGTTTCTCCTAGTCATTCCTGCATAGAATGGCTTATCGGATCACAGGCATAATACGCATCGTTAACAAGAATGCACAACTACTCCTGACTATCAACTGATACAAGAGGGTCAGAATACAACTAAAAAGGGACAACTCAAAGGAACATATAATTTCTTTAAGTTGTAGATGCATCAGTTAGCATGTTGAACGAGTTCAACATATTTCTTCTGGATAACCCATGCAGAAAGGTAGAACTGGCAGAGTCATAACATAGAATCGAGAACTCATCAAGAGCACTCTGGTTGTGATCTTTTGGTTCAATAGAACTTCTGTCATAATGGTTCATGTATTGGAAGAACGATATACCATGGAGTGCAAGACTATCACAAAAGGTTACTAATATCCTAAAGGAACTAGCAAACACTATCAACATGAATGAGTAGAGTGAATCTCGGGTTCAAAAACCCAGGAATAGGATGCCTACTAACTAAATGGCATCACGTGATGCTTTGGAGGATAATGGCCAGAATCATCACACTGGGGATACAAAGCATTGCTAGATTACTGCGTGGTTCTCTAAGACTCCTAGGGTCATAATAATGGCTTCAACATATATGCCGAGGCAACGGAGTACCTCAACTCGGCTATTAGTGTGGTTAATCTGGCCCAAAGGAACATCGAGAACGGAAAGAAGGGATTTGCAAATGCATCAGACTATTTAGAAACCTGGGATGACTCGAACAACATAACGGCTGTAAATGCTCAAAAATATTTGAGACATCCTGCAAAATGGTGGCATAACCACTCAACATCACAATATCAAGGTTCCGAGACCAACTGTCAACACATGGAAGTAGTAGGAACTGAACTAAGGCTTGAATACAACATTCCTACAAGTCTATGGATTAGTAACATGTGATCCTGATAGAAAGAAGAAAAGCCTAGTTCCTTAACCCTGTAGGAAAGATAGTATGACTCGGATCAGAAGGGCATAAGGTAAAGGAGTAAAAAGAGTTGTACGTTCCCTTCCACAATCAATTCCCTTATATAACTAATGCATTTCTAGACTCGACTTCGACCAGTTTGGCTTGGTAATCCTATAGGCAGTCAGGCTCTGATACCAAAGCTGTCAGGACCCCGATCCTAAGTCACACCAATCTAGCATGTAACAAAACATATCACTTTGCGACCTCATGCATGGTATTCCCACGGGTGTGCCACCTTACCTGGCCCGGGACCGTTTGCGCCTTTTGGCTCACGTATATGATAGTGTCGCTAGCATCCATATGACAAAGAACCTGGGCTGACATGACTAGTCGTGAATCCAAAGTGGCACTAACTTACAGGGGCAGACATACATGACCCAGCAACGAACGTGTTGGTCATCAACGTATGAACCCAAGTCGTAGCAAGCTACAAGGACTTAAAGGAACAACGCGTGACATTTCCCTGAAGGGACAGACACAGGAATGAAGAAGGACACATGCTGGCCAACCTAAGTGTTTCGGAGCAGTAGCAAGCTACCATGGCTCAGTGGAAGCACTAGGAGACATTTCCCCATAAGAGAGGCTACCAAGAATAAACAACTAGATTGTCGGATCCCACAAATACAAAGCATTTCAAAATCATATACACAATATGCTCGATATGTGCAAATACAACATGGCATCACAACAAAACTCTATGACTTAGAGTATATATTCAAAAGGCTCCGAAAAGTCATACATTGTATGAATTACAATCATGGGTCACATGACCCAACATACAGAGCATACAAGCAACGGAAGCATAACATGTGTGAGTACAGACAACTATAAATGAAGAAGGTTGAGAAGCCTGACTATCTACAAGACCCTCCCAAGGGTACACAATCGTAGCTGAGGTAGCAAGCTAAATGTCGAAGTCCATGCGGAACTACTAGTGAGACTGAAGTCTCTCTGCAAAAACATAAATTAGGCAAACATGAGTACAATTGTACCCAACAAGACTTACATCAGAACTAGCTACAAATGCATCAGTATCAACAAAGGGGTAGTGGAGTTTAACTGGAGCAAGCCAGCTTTGACTCAGTGTCTATCCCAAACTATGATTGCAAGTAACTCTTTTGAGGTGGCGCACACGAGTCCATATTATTCACCATATCAATACACCACCATGGACCCGCTCCCGTCGCCCTACAAGAACGCCATTGCTACCTCTTGAGCACTGTGTTGATTTTCCCCGAAGAGGAAGGGATGATGGAACAAAGTAGCGTAAGTATTTCCCTCAATTTTTGAGAACCAATGTATCAATCCAGTAGGAGGCTACGCGCGAGTCCCTCGTACCTGCACAAAACAAATAAATCCTCGCAACCAACGCAAATAGGGGTTGTCAATCCCTATAAGGCCACTTACGAGAGTGAGATCTGATAGATATGATAAGATAATATTTTTGGTATTTTTGTGATAAAGATGCAAAGTAAAATAAAGGCAAAGTAAATAGCAAAGGAAATAACTAAGTAGTAGGAGATTAATATGATGAAGATAGACCCGGGGGCCATAGGTTTCACTAGTGGCTTCTCTCTAAAGCATAAGTATTCTACGGTGGGTGAACAAATTACTGTTGAGCAATTGACAGAACTGAGCATAGTTATGAGAATATCTAGGTATGATCATGTATATAGGCATCACGTCCGAGACAAGTAGACCGACTCCTGCCTGCATCTACTACTATTACTGCACTCATCGACCGCTATCCAGCATGCATCTAGAGAATTAAGTTAAAAATAGAGTAACGCCTTAAGCAAGATGACATGATGTAGAGGGATAGACTCACGCAATATGAAGAAAACCCCATCTTGTTATCCTCGATGGCAACAATACAATACATGCCTTGCTGCCCCTACTGTCACTGGGAAAGGACACCGCAAGATTGAACCCAAAGCTAAGCACTTCTCCCATTGCAAGAAAGATCAATCTAGTAGGCCAAACCAAACTGATAATTCTAAGAGACTTGCAAAGATAACCAATCATACATAAAAGAATTCAGATAAGATTCAAATATTATTCATAGATAGACTTGATCATAAACCCACAATTCATCGGTCTCAACAAACACACCGCAAAAAGAAGATTACATCGAATAGATCTCCACAAGAGAGGGGGAGAACATTGTATTGAGATCGAAAAAGAGAGAAGAAGCCATCTAGCTACTAAATATGGACCTGTAGGTCTGAGGTAAACTACTCACACTTCAACGGAGGGGCTATGGTGTTGATGTAGAAGCCCTCCGTGATCGATGCCCCTCCGGCGGAGCTCCGGAACAGGCCCCAAGATGGGATCTCGTGGATACAGAAAGTGGCGGTGGTGGAATTAGGTTTTTGGCTCCGTATCTGATCGTTTGGGGGTACGTAGGTATATATAGGAGGAAGGAGTACGTCGGTGGAGCAACAAGGGGACCACAAGGGTGGAGGGCGTGCCTGGGGGGGGGGGGGGTAGGCGCGCGCCCTACCTCATGGCCTCCCCTTTTCTTTCTTGACGTAGGGTCCAAGTCTGTCGGGTCTTGTTCATTGAGAAAATCACGTTCCCGAAGGTTTCATTCCGTTTGGACTCCGTTTGATATTCCTTTTCTTCGAAACCCTAAAACAGGCAAAAAACAACAATTCTGGGCTGGGCCTCCGGTTAATAGGTTAGTCCCAAAAATAATATAAAAGTGGATAATAAAGCCCAATAATGTCCAAAATAGTAGATAATATAGCATGGAGCAATCAAAAATTATAGATACGCTGGAGACGTATCAAGCATCCCCAAGCTTAATTCCTGCTCGTCCTCGAGTAGGTAAATGATAAAAACAGAATTTTTGATGCGGAGTGCTAGTTGGCATAATTTTAATGTAATTCTTCTTAATTGTGGTATGAATATTCAGATCCGAGAGATTCAAGACAAAAGTTCATATTGACATAAAAATAATAATACTTCAAGCATACTAACTAAGCAATTATGTCTTCTCAAAATAACATGGCCAAAGAAAGTTCATCCCTACAAAATCATATGGTTTAGTCATGTTTCATTTTCGTCACACAAGAATTCTCTCATCATGCACAACCCCGATGACAAGCCAAGCAATTGTTTCATACTTTAGTAATCTCAAACCTATAAACTTTCACACAATATATGAGCGCGAGCCATGGACATAGCACTATGTGTGGAATAGAATATAATGAGGGGGGTTATGTGGAGAAGTCAAAAAAGGAGAAAGTCTCACATCAACGAGGCTAATCAATGGGCTATGGAGATGCCCACCGATTGATGTTAATGCAAGGAGTAGGGATTGCCATGAAACAGATGCACTAGAGCTATAAATGTATGAAAGCTCAACAAAAGAAACTAGTGGGTGTGCATCCAACTTGCTTGCTCACGAAGACCTAGGGCACTTGAGGAGGCCCATTGTTGGAATATACAAGCCAAGTTCTATAATGAAAAATTCCCACTAGTATATGAAAGTGACAAAACAAGAGACTCTCTAACATGAAGATTAAGGTGCTACTTTGAAGCACAAGTGTGGCAAAGGATAGTAACATTGTCCCTTCTCTCTTTTTCTCTCATTTTTGGGCCTTCTCCTTTTTTATGGCCTTTCTCTTTCTTTTTTTGGGCCTTCTTTTTTTTATGGCCTTTCTCTTTTTTTATTCCTCACTTGGGACAATGCTCTAGAAAATGATGATCATCACACTTCTATTTATTTACAACTCAATGATTACAAATTGATACTAGAACAAAAGATGACTCTATATGAATGCCTCCGGCGGTGTACCGGGATATGCAATGGACCAAGAGTGACATGTATGAAAGAATTATGAATGGTGGCTTTGCCACAAATACTATGTCAACTACGTGATCATGCTAAGCAATATGACAATAATGAATGTGTCATGATGAACGGAATGATGGAAAGTTGCATGGAAATATATCTCAGAATGGCCATGGAAATGCCATAATAGGTAGGTATGGTGGCTGTTTTGAGGAAGATATAAGGAGGTTTATGTGTGAAAGAGCGTATCATATCACGGGGTTTGGATGCACCGGCGAAGTTTGCGCCAACTCTCAATGTGAGAAAGGCAATGCACGGTACCGAAGAGGCTAGCAAGGATGGAAGGGTGAGAGTGCGTATAATACATGGACTCAACATTAGTCATAAAGAACTCACATACTTATTGCAAAAATCTACAAGTCATCAAAAACCTCGGTACTACGCGCATGCTCCTAGGGGGATAGATTGGTAGGAAAAGACCATCGCTCGTCCCCGACCGCCACTCATAAGGAAGACAATCAAATAACACCTCATGTTTCAAATTTGTTGCATAACGTTTACCATACGTGCATGCTATGGGACTTGCAAACTTTAACACAAGTACTTCTCAATTTCACAACTACTCAACTAGCACGACTTTGATATTATTACCTCCATATCTCAAAACAATCATCAAGCATCAAACTTCTCTTAGTATTCAAAACACTCTTAAGAAAATTTTACTAACTTTGAATACCTAGCATATTAGGATTTTAAGCAAATTACCATGCTATTAAGACTATCAAAATAATCTAAGTGAAACATGAGAGATCAATATTTTCTATAAAACAAATCCACTACCGTGCTCTAAAAGATATAAGTGAAGTGCTAGAGCAAAACTATATAACTCAAAAGATATAAGCGAAGCTCATAGAGTATTCTAACAAATTCCAAATCATGTATGTCTCTCTCAAAAGGTGTGTACAGCAAGGATGATTGTGCTAAACTAACAAGCAAAGACTCAAATCATACAAGACGCTCCAAGTAAAACACATATCATGTGGCGAATAAAAATATAGCTCCAAGTAAAGTTACCGATAGAAGTAGACGAAAGAGGGGATGCCTTCCGGGCCATCCCCAAGCTTTGGCTTTTAGGTGTCCTTAGATTATATTGGGGGTGCCATGGGCATCCCCAAGCTTAGGCTATTGCCACTCCTTGTTCCATAAGCCATCAAATCTTTACCCAAAACTTGAAAACTTCACAACACAAAACTTAAAGTAGAAAATCTCGTGAGCTCCGTTAGCGAAAGAAAAATAGAAGACCACTTCAAGGTACTGTAATTAACTCATTCTTTATTTATATTGGTTTTATGCCTACTGTATTCCAACTTCTCTATGGTTTATAAACTATTTTAGTAGCCATAGATTCATCAAAATAAGCAAACAACACACGAAAAACAGAATCTGTCAAAAACAGAATAGTCTGTAGTAATCTGTAGCTAGCGCAAGATCTTGAACCCAAAAATTCTAACATAAATTTCTGGACGTGAGGATTTTATCTATTAATCATATTCAAAAAGAATTAACTAAATATCACTTTCTAAATAAAAATGACAGCAGTTCTCGTGAGCGCTAAAGTTTCTGTTTTTTACAGCAAGTTCAACAAGACTTTCCCCAAGTCTTCCCAATGGTTCTACTTGACAAAAACACTAATTAAACACAAAAAACACAACCAAAATAGAGGCTAGATAAATTATTTATTACTAAATAGGAGCCAAAAGCAAGGAATAAAAATAAAATTGGGTTGCTTCCCAACAAGCGCTATCGTTTAACGCCCCTAGCTAGGCATAACAAGCAAGAATAGATCTAGGTATTGCCATCTTTAGTAGGCAATCCATAAGTGGCTCTCATAATAGATTCATAAGGTAATTTAATTTTCTTTCTAGGAAAGTGTTCCGTGCCTTTCCTTAATGGAAATTGGAATCTAATATTTCCTTCCTTCATATCAATAATTGCACCAATCGTTCTAAGGAAAGGTCTACCAAGAATAATAGGACATGAAGGATTGCAATCTATGTCAAGAACAATAAAATCTACGGGAACATAATTCCTATTTGCAACAATAAGATCATCATTAATTCTTCCCATAGGTTTCTTAATAGTGGAATCCTCAAGGTGCAAGTTTAGAGAGCAATCATCAAAATCACGAAAACCTAACAAATCACACAAAGTCTTTGGAATCGTGGAAACACTAGCACCCAAATCACATAAAGCATAACATTCATGATCTTTAATTTTAATTTTAATAGTTGGTTCCCACTCGTCATAAAGTTTTCTAGGGATAGAAACTTCCAATTCAAGTTTTTCTTCATAAGATTGCATCAAGGCATCAACGATATGTTTAGTAAACGCTTTATTTTGACTATAAGCGTGAGGAGAATTTAGCACGGATTGCAACAAGGAAATACAATCAATCAAAGAGAAATTTTCATAGATAAATTCCTTGAAATCTATAATAGTGGGTTTAGCAACATCTAGGGTTTTAATTTCTTCAATCCCACTTTTATCAATTTTAGCATCAAGATCAACAAATTCCGAATTCTTGGAACGCCTTCTTGGTAAAGGTGGATCATATTCAGTCCCATCATTATCAAGGTTCATATTGCAAAACAAAGATTTAATAGGGGACACATCAATAACTTTTAGATCTTCATCTTTATTTTCGTAGGAACTAGAAGAACACGCTCTTATAAAGGCATCTTTCTTAGTACGCATCCTAGCGGTTCTTTCTTTGCACTCATCAATGGAAATTCTCATGGCTTTGAGAGACTCATTTATATCATGCTTAGGTGGAATAGATATAAGTTTCAAAGAATCAACATCAAGAGAAATTCTATCAACGTTCCTAGCCAAATCATCAATCTTAAGCAATTTTTCTTCAATCGTAGCATTAAAATTCTTTTTGCGAAGTAATAAATTCTTTAATATTAGATTCAAAATCAGAGGGCATCTTATTATAATTTCCATAATAATTGTTGTAGGAATTACCATAATTATTAGAGGGATTACTAGGATAAGGCCTAGGGTTGAAATTTCCTCTACATGCGTTGTTACCAAAATTGTTCCTACCAACAAAATTCACATCCATAGATTCATTATTATTCTCAATCAAAGTAGACAAGGGCATATCATTAGGATCAGAAGAAACACTCTTATTAGCAAATAATTTCATAAGTTCATCCATCTTTCCACTCAAAACATTAATTTCTTCTATTGCATGCACCTTTTTATTAGTAGATCTTTCAGTATGCCATTGAGAATAATTAACCATGATATTATCTAGGAGTTTAGTAGCTTCTCCTAAAGTGATTTCCATAAAAGTGCCTCCCGCGGCCGAATCTAAAAGATTTCTAGAAGCAAAATTCAATCCGGCATAAAATTTTTGTATAATCATCCACAAATTTAAACCATGAGTAGGGCAATTACGTATCATTAGTTTCATTCTCTCCCAAGCTTGTGCAACATGTTCATGATCAAGTTGATTAAAATTCATAATATCGTTTCTAAGAGAGATGATCTTAGTGGGAGGAAAATACTTAGAGATAAAAGCATCTTTGCACTTGTTCCTTGAATCAATACTATTTTTAGGCAAAGACGAAAACCAAGCTTTAGCACGATCTCTAAGCGAAAAAGGAAATAGCTTCAATTTAACAATATCATTATCCACGTCTTTCTTCTTTTGCATGTCACAAAAATCAACGAAGCTATTTAGATGGGTAGCGGCATCTTCACTAGGAAGGCCGGAAAACGGATCTTTCATGACAAGATTCAAGAAAGCAATATTAATTTCACAAGATTCAGCATTGGTAAGAGGAGCAATCGGAGTGCTAATAAAATCATTGTTGTTGGTATTGGTGAAGTCACACAATTTAGTATTATCTTGAGCCATCGTGACAAGCAAGCAAACTAACACACAAGCAAACAAAAAGCAAGCGGGCAAAAAGAGGCAAATAGAGAAAGAGAGGGAGGATAGAGAGAGAGGGCGAATAAAGCAGCAAAGGTGAAGTGGGGGGAGAGGAAAACGAGAGGCAAATGGCAAATAATGTAATGCGAGAGATAAGGGTATGTGATGGGTACTTGGTATGTTGACTTTTGTGTAGACCTCCCCGGCAACGGCGCCAGAAATCCTTCTTGCTACCTCTTGAGCACTGCGTTGGTTTTCCCTGAAGAGGAAGGGATGATGCAGCAAAGTAGCGTAAGTATTTCCCTCAGTTTTTGAGAACCAAGGTATCAATCCAGTAGGAGGCTACGCGCGAGTCCCTTGTACCTGCACAAAACAAATAAATCCTCGCAACCAACGCAAATAGGGGTTGCCAATCCCTATAAGGCCACTTACGAGAGTGAGATCTGATAGATATGATAATATAATATTTTTGGTATTTTTGTGATAAAGATGCAAAGTAAAATAAAGGCAAAGTAAATAAAAAAGGAAATAACTAAGTAGTAGGAGATTAATATGATGAAGATAGACCCGGGGGCCATAGGTTTCACTAGTGGCTTCTCTCAAAGCATAAGTATTCTACGGTGGGTGAACAAATTACTGTTGAGAAATTGACAGAATTGAGCATAGTTATGAGAATATCTAGGTATGATCATGTATATAGGCATCACGTCCGAGACAAGTAGACCGACTCCTGCTTGCATCTACTACTATTACTCCACTCATCGACCGCTATCCAGCATGCATCTAGAGAATTAAGTTAAAAATAGAGTAACGCCTTAAGCAAGATGACATGATGTAGAGGGATAGACTCACGCAATATGAAGAAAACCCCATCTTGTTATCCTCGATGGCAACAATACAATACGTGCCTTGCTGCCCCTACTGTCACTGGGAAAGGACACCGCAAGATTGAACCCAAAGCTAAGCACTTCTCCCATTGCAAGAAAGATCAATCTAGTAGGCCAAACCAAACTGATAATTCTAAGAGACTTGCAAAGATAACCAATCATACATAAAAGAATTCAGAGAAGATTCAAATATTATTCATAGATAGACTTGATCATAAACCCACAATTCATCGGTCTCAACAAACACACCGCAAAAAGAAGATTACATCGAATAGATCTCCATAAGAGAGGGGGAGAACATTGTATTGAGATCCAAAAAGAGAGAAGAAGCCATCTAGCTACGAACTATGGACCCGTAGGTTTGAGGTAAACTACTCACACTTCATCGGAGGGGCTATGGTGTTGATGCAGAAGCCCTCCGTGATCGATGCCCCCTCTGGCGGAGCTCCGGAACAGGCCCCAAGATGGGATCTCATGGATACAGAAAGTTGCGGCAGTGGAATTAGGTTTTTGGCTCCGTATCTGATCATTTGGGGGTACGTAGGTATATATAGGAGGAAGGAGTACGTCGGTGGAGCAACAGGGGGCCCACGAGGGTGGAGGGCGTGCCTGGGGGGGGGGGGGTAGGCACGCCCCCTACCTTGTGGCCTCCTCTTTTCTTTCTTGACGTAGGGTCCAAGTCTCCCGGGTCTTGTTCGTTGAGAAAATCACGTCCCCGAAGGTTTCATTCTGTTTGGACTCCGTTTGATATTCCTTTTCTTCGAAACCCTAAAACAGGCAAAAAACAGCAATTCTAGGCTGGGCCTCCGGTTAATAGGTTAGTCCCAAAAATAATATAAAAGTGGATAATAAAGCCCAATAATGTCCAAAATAGTAGATAATATAGCATGGAGCAATCAAAAATTATAGATACGTTGGAGACGTATCAGCCATCCATAGCACTCATGCTTATCTTGCGCATTTTAGAGTATCCACTTCAAGTTGTCCATGAACTGTATAGGCAACCCATAAGTCCTTTACCCACGGACGTGGCTATTCGAATAGATCATGTTAACCCTGTAGGGGAGTACTTCTTCACACACGCTCTCACCACTTATCGCCGTTTACACGACATGTACTCGGCAACCTTCAAGCGGAAGCCTACCGAGGGTGTCAGCCACGACTTGACTAACCACACAAGTCTCTAGTCTAGGTTTATTGCCTATTCGGGTTCCATCCGCAAGGAGATCCAGCCGGGGTTTCACCCACGGCCCCAAATGATGAGAGCAGGGTTCCCAAGGCACCAAACGGGCGCCCCGGTACACCATGCCTCGTGTTTCTACCGCATCATAGCCCACCCCTAGGGTCAGCGCTACGCACGGCCCCCAACACATATCCTACAAACACCAGAAACTAGTTGCAACTCCTGGACAGAGATCAAGGCAATTAATAAGTCGAGAGGGGTACTTAAGCATTCCAATGTGTGGTAGTAGCTATTCATGGATCACAAACACAGAACTCAGTTCTTGAGGATGGTTTCAATGAGACAACCCACCATGTACTCCTACATGGCCTCTCACCGCTACCTTTACCAAATTGTGTTCACACACTTAGCTCTCAACATGCATGAAAAAGGTACATGTGGATAGATTGGATTTTTCTGATAATTTTTCATATATAAATTATTTCATTTGGAGTTACATATTATTTTCTATAAATTTTTGAAGTTTAAACATCTTCTGAAATAAATAAATCATTTTTGATTTATTTAAAACTCTAGAAAACATTTAATGTGTCAGCATTACGTCACTGTGATGTCAGCAGGTCAACTAGGCAGTCCAGGTCAAACCTGACGCGCGGGACCCACATGTCATTGAGACAGTGACAAACTCCGGTTTAACCATGCTCTGACTCAGCTTTGACCCATCCTGGGCCCGCTGTCAGCGTCTGTGAGGGGTATTAATTAGTGCTAACGCTGTGGTTAACCAGCGGCGCTAATCCGGCGTAGCGGCGATCGCCGGCCGGCCATTTCTGACCACGGTAGCAGGCGCGGCTAGGCCCTACAGATGCAGCGCAAGGAGGTGCATCGGGTGGCGGCAGCGGGAGGTGCTGAGGTCATCGGAGTTGACGGCAATGAGCTTGGCTGCGGCAGCCGGAGCTCGGCTGTGCGCGGGGATGCGGCTGCAGTGTGCGAAGGAGCGAGGCAAGGCGCTAGCGATGCTCTATGAGTCGCGGAGAGCACAATGGATGCACGCCCGTGACCAAATGGTCACCGGGGCTTCGCGACGACGAGCCCGTGCGGCGGTGGCTGCTGTTAGCAAGGGGGCGGCGGCTACTGCAATCAAACAGAGGCGGGGTTAGGGGAAATGATCGGAGACTCACAGGCATCGATTGAAGTACTCGGCGGGCTCGGGGAAGGCATGCAGACGACGGAGCGATGACGACGATCGCCAGATCCTGGGGAAGAAGATGGCGGCGTTCAGGATGAAGCAGGGCTTCCCGACCCGCGCGGCTCGGCAAGGAGGAATAGGTGATCGAGGCGGAGCTCCTGGGCACTTCGGGTGATTGTGATGAGCACGGTGGGTACGTCGGCAAGGGGCGGTGCGCTGCGAGGCGCTCGGGCACGATGCGGGGAGAGAGCAGAGGAGGGGAAAGTGAGTGTAGAGGGGACGAGGGGGTTCAGGGGGAGAAGCAGGGAAGGTGGAGGTGGCGTTGCGCGTGTCGGTGCGCTTTGGCCACGTGCCCCGTCTGACTGGCGGGAGGAGGGGGATGACTGGAGGATGGGCCAGTGGGCCGGCCAGGTAAGTTGGCCCTGGTACTAATCTCTCTGTGTGGTTTTTCTATTTTGTTTTTTGTTTTCTATTTTTCTGCTGCTGCTTTGGCTTTAGTAAAAATACTAAAGTATTTTGTAAAATGCTGCAATAATTTCTGGACACTCTATGGATTATTCCAGGGGCCCACATTTAATTTCACCATTATTTGAGCGTTTAAATTATTTATAGTGTTTAAGTGCCCAAAGTCAAATACAAAATGATTTAATTCGAAACTCCAGGAATGACCTAGAATTATGTTCATCATTTTTGGCAGAGGTTTTCACCTTTATCAGAAATCATGAACATTTGCAATGGGTATTTTGGGTTCATTGAAAATGATTTTAGTTGAGCCTATTTGAATTCTTTCTGGTGCTAGGGTTTGATCAATCCCCATTTCAACTTTATTTGAATTTAAACATGATGGCATGATTATCAAGCAAAGACAACTGGGGCTGAGCTAGGGCTGTGACACATGACAAGGCGAAGCCTGCCGCTCCTTCTGCGCGCCAGGCCCCCTCGTTTGAGCCGGCCCTTGGTGCGTCCTCCGTCACCAAGGAGAAGCATCTTGCTGCCACACTCCCATTGACGACTGACAATGCCAACAATGGAGGGGGGACGGTGCTCCGGGTCGGCTAGACCGATCTAGGGACCTTGGGGGAGAACTTCTACCCCTTTTTCCTGCACAACGTCTTTGCTGGGCTTGTTCCCCCCTTCTCCAGTTTCTTCTACACCATCCTCAATCATTACGGGCTCCATGCCCTTCATCTTCATCCCAACTCCATCCTCCTCCCGTCGATCTTCGCCTTCTATTGCAAGGCATTTGTGGGGGTGATGCCATCCACCGCGCTCTTCCGCCACTTCTTCTACCTCTGGCTGGGCGGCTCCCAGTGCTCCGGGTGCGCCAGCTTCATCACCGCTAATGGAAGTAATGCGATCTCGAGGGCAGGGAAGAAGGTGGAAGACTTTCGGACTAAGTGGGTCTTCATGGACACCAAGCGCCCCCATGCTCTGCTAGAGCCGCCGCCCGCGATGCCGATGAAGCTGGACCGGTGGGCTCACGAGAAGCTCACCGATCCCCGGGCGGAGCAGCTGCTAGAGAAGATCAAGGCGGACTTGAAGGCAGAGGAGCTGGCAGGGGCCATGATCCTCAAGGAGTTCCTGACCCAGTGCCTGGCCCCGCTCCAGGCGCACCCACACCCCCTGTGGTGCTTCAAGGGCGCGGAGGACGACCTCCGGTTGCGCCCGGTTGAGCTGTCTGGTGAGAAGCTGAGCAAGGCCATGCACACCTTGCTGGAGAAAAAGGACCAGGGTGGACCCCCTGAAGCCCATCTCCCGCTGTATCTCCACGACGACAAGGAGAAGGTGGCTGCCGCTATGCATGTGTCGTTGAAGCCTTCCTAGCCCCAGGGCTCCCCGGTGCCGGTGTCCTCCGGCAAGTCCAAGGGGGAGGAGAAGGCATACTCCGAGGCGACCTTGGAGGAGGTGGGAGAGACCTCTCCCCCGCCGCAGAGCAAGCTCCTCCGGGCCTTCTCTGACAATGACAACGCCGGCAAGCACCCAGTCAGGGAGTCACCGCGCTCCACCGGGATTACCATGAGGTCCGAGGGCACCCCCCAGAAGAGGCCAAGGCAGGGGACCCCGAAGAAGGACAAGTCTGTGTTGCTTCCCTGGGGCGGCGCCTCTACCCCGCCGCCAGCCGCCACACGCTCAACCGCTCATGAGAGCGTGTTGACGCCCGTGCCCAGGAAGCTTGGGGGCATCGCGCTCCTGAGAAGGAAGAGGGACTACGTCGCCGAGGACTAGTAAGTGCATCCTTTTGGCCTTGCTTTTTGATCTTGATGCATTGCTCAATATCTTCACCCTGATGGCCAGGCTGACGTTGGCGGTGAAGAGGAGGAAGGAGGGTGCCGAAGCTACAGAGGCCAAGCGGTCCATCGTGGCTATGGCGACCTCGGCACGGGAAGGAGAGACCACCTCGCGTCCTCCTATGGCAGGGTCGCCCTCCCGAGGCTCGGGAGAAGACTGCCTCTCCGGCCGAGCCGACTCCAGAGGTGCTTGCCTTCAGCGCGCCTGCTGATGACCCAACGGCTCCAAAGCCCTCGACAATCCTTGCTGCTGCTGCTTCGCCAGTCTTGATGCCGGCGCCTCTTCCTCCCCCAGCCGTCATGTTGGTGGGCCGTGGTTCCTCTGCTGCATCCGTGCTCTGGAGGAGGCCCTCTCCGTGCTAGACTGGCTTCGGGACGATCTTCGTGGCCCCGACCGGCGCAGGGCGTCGGGGCTCCTGGAGCTGGTCTCGGGGTGGCTCCAGGCGTACTTGTTCATCAAGGCGGCCTGGGGCCAGGCCAAGGCGGCTGAGGAGGAGAGCCGGAAGGTGGTCGGCGTAGCCGAAGCCACCCGCGACATGGCATTGAAGGACGCAGAGCCCGCGGAGGAGTGCTGTCGCGCGGCGGTGGCTGAGCTGAAAGCCCTTCATGACAAGTAGGCAACCCGCACCCACCAGCTCGAGGAGAAGGAGGAGAAGCTGAAGGACCAGGAGGCTGCGGTTGCCGATTGTGATGCCGAGCTGGAACAGGTGGCCCGGGAACAAGCCACAGAGCGCGGTCGCCTGGATAAGCTGAAGGAGGAGGTGGAAGCAGCCCAAGCGTCCCACGCCAAGCTCGTCTCCGAGGGCAAAGCCTGGTTGAAGGCCAAGGAGAGACTCCTCGCTGCTGCTGAGGAGACGGCCGCCACGGGGCACGCCGCCTTCGACTCCCTCGAGCTAAGGTCCCGCAAGGCATTGCAGGATCTCTACGGGAGCGGGTACGAGAAGCCACTGGTGACTCTGGAGGAGGGCTCTACCGGCTGCTCCTTAAGCTCGTCGCGACGCTTGAGGGCGTCGTCGTTGGAGTGGGCCCCATGGTGGAGGGAGAGGCCCGCGCGCTTTCCTCCTTTGCCGCGACGCACGTCTTAAGCCACCTCTATCTCCGGGACCCAGGCTTCGACCTTGGTGCCTTGCTCGAGCCCGTGGACCCTGAGCTCTACACCGTCATTGCCGAAGTCGTCAAGGATCAGGTGGAGGCCCTGCTGCGGAAGTTCCTCTACGTCGACCGGGTGGCCATGGCTGACAAGAATGGCAGCGACGTCGTCGATGACGAGGGTCCCCAAGTGGGCGATGGTGGCGTCCAAGGTTGAAGAAGAGGCTCGATGGCGGTGCTTCCCCCTATTTAAGTCCTGCAACATGTATCGTGCCTCGTGGAGGCATAAGAACTTATCTTGGGTACCTTTTTAAGAGAAAATATGTTGTGTAATGATTTGCTAGAATTCTGCAATTTCCTTTTCGTTTGCTTTGGTGCTCTGCGTCGGTAGGGCCCGGCCTCGCGCATACCTCAGCTGCCGTTGGGTCATCCGGATCACCAAGACGAGACCAAGGGGTGAGGGACTACGTGACCAGTTAGGCTACTGAGTCGCGATGCTCAGGAGTCCCCCTTGACGTATGAGCGGCTCTCGGGAAGGAGGTGCGCTAGTAGGTCTTAGCATTCTACGTCGGCAGGGCCCGGCCACGCGCATACCTCAGCCGTCATTGGGGCATCCGGATCACCAGGACGAGACCAAGGGGTGAGGGGCTACACGACCAGTTAGGCTCCTGAGTCGCGATGCTCAGGAGTCCCCCTTGACGTAAGAACAAACCTCCATACCTTTCCTCGCTGCGCTCTCGCTTGGGAGGGGCGCATGAAGACCAAGTCCGAGGGACCTGGCGAGGTGGTGTACGCCAGGCATGGCATGAGCGTAGCCCCCATGCCTAGCTCCCTCGCGCGACTCTCCCGAGGGGAAGCGACGCGATGAGGCTAAACACCGAGCCTGGCGGCTCGCCTGAGGTCAGTGCAGCTGTGAGGCTACCCTTAGTTGTTTATCACCAGCGCGGAGCTTGGCGCTTCCGCTCTTGCATGGGCATAGCCGCTCCTCGACCGTGTCGACTGCCAGCATGGAGCACGGTGCTTCCACTGGTACGTGGGTGGGGGCTCCCTCTGAGGGGAGACCCCGAGGTGTGCACAACCCTGCCCTGACACGTGGCTTGCACGACAGGGCTAGAGGAGGTGTGTATGGGCACTCGTGAGCCAGCGCGGGACTCACAAGGCCCTACCTCAAGGCGTGTTGCGCCTGAATTTGATTCGGAACACTTGTGATAGTCTTGCAAGATGGTTAGGCAACCTACGCCGAGTGAATCTCCTGAGGTTATCGCATGAGAAGGCTAGACACCAACAACCCTAGGAGGTGACGTGAACGGGACCGGCCCGCCAGACAGAGCTCAGCCATTGGGTTTGTCGATGCTGCAGGGACGGACCCGAGCACAGACGCCGTGCCTAGCCTTCTTATGCGAAAGTCCTGAAAAAGACAACCGGTGCGCAACACCCGTGGTGACGAGGCACCGGGTCACGCACCCTTACTCATACGCCTACGATTAGCTCATGCGAGAACAAGGCACCAAGGACCATGGGAGGTGACGTGCCCGCGTGCTGGCCCACGAGCCAGAGCTCAGCCACTTGGGTTTAGTGATGCTGCAGGGACGGGCCCGAGCACAGATGTCGTGCCAGTCCTTAATCATGATGCGGTCGTGGGTGGGCTCGCAAGGGCGTATGATGTTCATTGTGACGAAGCACTGGACAGACAGATGATAATCATAAAGCAACTCATCGAATAAGGTAAAGCCAGTTCTGATAGATGCAGGAAGGATACATGCCGCAGGGATGGACCCACACGGCTTGGCGATAATGTAGCCCGAGGGGCGCTCCCAATTGAACAAACCAAAATATGTCACCCAGCACCATTGTTGAAGAGGTGTTGGAGTAGTTGAAGACGCGTGTTGTTGAAGTCGCTCCTCATGAGCCGCCTGGGCCCTGAGCCTCGCCAGGCTCTGGAGGCTCAGGGGGCTCGCGAGGATCCGTCGCCGTCTCCGCCAGGATCGCCTGGTGACTGGCCTCCTGAGCCGCCAGGACGCCCCACATGCGGCGCTGGTGCATGACATCCCTGTTCAGCAGACCATAAGGGGGACCCTCACACTGGCCAACGCAGGATGACCAGAAGAGCCTCTGGGACACGACCCTATTGATCCCAGGGATGTTGACGCAGGCGTGCAACTCACTGTCCTCGTCGGGGCAGGGAGCTACGCCGGGTGGTGGGCGACGGTCACCCCGCATAGCTCTTGCCTCCTGAAGCTCCTCGATCGCCTTGATGATGAACTCCTAAGCGCCTGGCGCCTCGCGCCCTGCACCTTCCTCACGGAAGCGCATGTTGAAGCACGCCTCCAGATGGTGCCCGAGCGCCTCCGTCGTGATGTTGGCCAGGTCTGAGGCACTCCAGAGGAGAACCCCCAAGCCCAGCTTGAGAGGGGCGCCGAGCGCGCCTTCCTATGGGAGAGGGGAGGGCGCCCCATCAGTGGGCGCGGGGCTTGAGGCAATGATTTGACACAAGGGGAGCCAAAGAATATTCTCAAGTATTAGCAGCTGAGTTGTCAATTCAACCACACCTAGAAACTTAATATCTGTAGCAAAGTGTTTAGTAGCAAAGTAATATAATAGTAGTGGTAACGGTAGCAAAAGTAATATTTTTGGGTTTTGTAGTGATTGTAACAATAGCAACGGAAAAGTAAATAAGCAAAGAACAATATATGAAAAGCTCGTAGGCATTGGATCAATGATGGAGAATTATGTCGGATGCGATCGATCATGCAACAGTTATAACATAGGGTGACACAGAACTAGCTCCAGTTCATCAATGTAATGTAGGCATGTATTCCAAATATAGTCATACGTGCTTATGGAAAAGAACTTGCATGACATCTTTTGTCCTACCCTCCCGTGGCAGTGGGGTCCTATTGGAAACTAAGGGATATTAAGGCCTCCTTTTAATAGAGTACCAGACCAAAGCATTAACACATAGTGAATACACGAACTCCTCAAACTAGGGTCATCACCGGTAATGGTCCCGATTATTGTCACTTCGGGGTTAACGGATCATAACACATAATAGGTGACTATAGACTTGCAAGATAGGATCAAGAACTCTCATATATTGATGAAAACATAATAGGTTCAGATCTGAAATCATGGCACTTGGGCCCTAGTGACAAGCATTAAGCATAGCAAAGTCATAGCAACATCAATCTCAGAACATAGTGGATACTAGGGATCAAACCCTAACAAAACTAACTTGATTACATGATAAATCTCATCCAACCCATCATCGTCCAACAAGCCTACGATGGAATTACTCACGCACGGCGGTGAGCATCATGAAATTGGTGATGGAGGAAGGTTGATGATGATGATGGCGATGGATTCCCCTCTCTAGAGCCCCTAACGGACTCCAGACCAGCCCTCTCGAGAGAGTTTAGGGCTTGGCGGCGGCTCCGTATCGTAAAGCGCGATGAATCCTTCTCTCCTATTTTTTCTCCCCAAACGAGAATATATAGAGTTGGAGTTGAGGTCGGTGGAGCACCAGGGTGCCCACGAGGCAGGGGCGTGCCCAGGGGGGTAGGCACGCCCCCACCCTCGTGGAAAAGGTGTGGTCCCCCTGGCCTTGATTCTTTTGCCAGTATTTTTTATTAATTCCAAAAATAATCTCCATTGATTTTCAGGTCATTCTGAGAACTTTTATTTTTGCACAAAAATAACACCATGGCAACTCTGCTGAAAACAGCTTCAGTCCGGGTTAGTTCCATTCAAATCATGCAAGTTAGAGTCCAAAACAAGGGCAAAAGTGTTTGGAAAAGTATATACGACGGAGACGTATCAACTCCCCCAAGCTTAAACCTTTGCTTGTGCTCAAGCAATTCAGTTCATAAACTGAAAGTGATAAAGAAAACCCTTTACAAAATCCGTTTGCTCCTGTTGTTGTAAATATGTAAAGCCAGTATTCAAGTTTTCAGTAAAGATTATGAACTAACCATATTCACAATAACATTTAGGTCTCATCTTTACTCATATCAATGGCATAATCAGCTAGCGAGCAATAATAACAAATCTCGGATGACAACACTTTCTCAAAACAATCATGATATGATATAACAAGATGGTATCTCGCTAGCCCTTTCTGAGACCGCAAAACATAAGTGCAGAGCACCTTTAAAGATTAAGGACTGACTAGACATTTTAATTCATGGTAAAAGAGATCCAGTCACAGTCATACTCAATGTAAACTAATAGTAATGGACGCAAATGACAGCAGTGCTCTCCACTGGTGCTTTTTAATAAGAGGATGATGACTCAACATAAAAGTAAATGGATAGGCCCTTCGCAGAGGGAAGCAGGGATTTGTAGAGGTGCCAGAGCTCGGTTTTGAAATAGATATTAATAATATTTTGAGTGGTATACTTTCATTGTCAACATAACAACCGAGAGATCTCGATACCTTCCATGCTACACACATTATAGGCGGTTCCCAAGCAGAATGGTAAAGTTTATACTCCCCCACCACCAACAAGCATCAATCCATGGCTTGCCCGAAACAACGGGTGACTCCAACTAACAACAATCCTGGGGGAGTTTGGTTTGCAATTATTTTGATTTGATTTGCTTAAAGCATGGGACTGGGCATCCCGGTGACCAGCCATTTTCCCGTGAGTGAGGAGCGGAGTCCACTCCTCTTGAGAATAACCCGCCTAGCATGGAGGATACAGACAACCCTAGTTGATACATGAGCTATTCGAGCATACAAAACATAATGTTTATTTGAAGGTTTGGAGTTTGGCACATACAAATTTACTTGGAACGGCAGGTAGATACCGTATATAGGTAGGTATGGTGGACTCATATGGAACAACTTTGGGGTTTATGGAGTTGGATGCACAAGCAGTATCCCCGCTTAGTACAAGTGAAGGCTAGAAAAAGACTGGGAAGCGACCAGCTAGAGAGCGACAACAGTCATGAACATGCATTAAAATTAATCAACACTGAATGCAAGCATGAGTAGGATATAATGCACCATGAACATAAATATTGTGGAGGCTATGTTGATTTTGTTTCAACTACATGCGTGAACATGTGCCAAGTCAAGCCACTCGAATCGTTCGAAGGAGGATACCGCCCTATCATACCACATCACAACCACTTTAATAGCATGTTGGCACGCAAGGTAAACCATTATAAACTCCTAGCTAATTAAGCATGGCATAAGCAACTACAATCTCTAATTGTTATTGCAAACATGTTTCTTCCATAATAGGCTGAATCAGGAATGATGGACTAATCATATTTACAAAAACAAAAGAGGTCGAGTTCATACCAGCTTTTCTCATCTCAATGAGTTCATCATATATCATCATTATTTCCTTTCACTTGCACGACCGAATAGTGTGGACAATAATAATAGTGCACATGCATTGGACTAAGCTGGAATCTGCAAGCATTTAATTCAAGAGAGAAGACAAGGTAATATGGGCTCTTTGTTAGATCAACAATAATGCATATGAGAGCCACTCAACATTTTCATTATGGTCTTCTCCTCTCGACCCCCAAAGGAAAGAAAAGAAGCAAAACTATTTACATGGGAAAGCTCCCAACAAGCAAAAGAAGAACGAGAAATCTTTTTGGGTTTTCTTTTAATTACTACTACTACTACAGGCATGGTAAGTAAACTAACTAAAAGCTATAACTAATTTTTTCTGGTTTTTCTTAAGGTTTTTCAGACACACAAGAAGAAAGCTTAAAAAGGAAAATAAACTAGCATGGATATTACAATGAAAAAGTACGAGCACCGACAACTAGCATGAGTGTGTGAACATGAATGTAATGTCGGTGAGAAATACGTACTCCCCCAAGCTTAGGCTTTTGGCCTAAGTTGGTCTATGGCCACGGCTGGCCTGGCGGATATCCAAAGTTATAGTTGGGGTCGTACTGAGAAGGATCCTCCTGGTGCCACTGGTTGGCGATCTCTTCCGGATTCCACTGATAAATAGACTGCCGGTGAGGATCAAATTGTGGTTCTGGCTCTGGATCTGTAGCTGGTGTGGGGTTTCGGTAGGCGTGAATGGCCTTCGGCGGAACAAGGTACTTGCCTGCAGATAAGTCAAACAAGGAAGGATCAGGCAACGTAATAGTCTCAGGGTGATTTTTATCAAATATTAGCTTGTACTTAAGCATCTTTTCCTTATTCTTAACGATAAATCATGTGCTACCATACTCTTATAGTCTAGAAAAACAGGAGGCAGCAACTTTTCTTCTTTCTCATAATGCCTAATAGGTATGTTAAAATGTGCAGCGAGGCGCGAGGCGAAGATACCTCCCAAGATGGGGCCCTTCATACGGTTAAGATTTAACCGCTTCGCAACAATAGCGCCCAGACTAAATGTGTCATCACGGAACAAGGCATGGCACAAAATAACAATATCAGGGGCACTAAGGTTGCCATAGTTTCCGCGACCAATTAAGCATCTACTAGCAAATATTGCAAAGTAACGTAGAACAGGAAAATGTATGCTAGTAATTCTTGCATCGGAAACCTTCCTCGTTTCCCCTACAGCAATTGTATCAATAAACCCCTCCACATCATTACGATGTGGTTCCTCTACGCTGCTTGGAAAGGGCAACTTGCATACCTCACAAAATTCATAGAGGGACATCTCCTTATACTCATCATATAAATAGAAATCCACCGAAGGTGGTGATCTCCTAGCATGGAAATGAAAATTTTGCACAAAATTATTAGTGAGTACGAGATACTGTTCGCGTTGGTCACGGAGGAAGTCGGTGAGGCCTGCATTCTCAGCCAACTCATAGAAATCATCATAAATCCCGGCTGCTCTCAAGAAATCATCACAAGGCCAATCACAAGGCCGAACCTCCGCGGTGCGAGGGAGATTATATTTGGGCCTCTCGTATTCTTCACTTTTCTTATCCTTCGAGGTTTGGCTCAAAGAACCCCTCAAAAATATCTTCATCATTTTCTGAAAATTTTAGTAACTCAAAATAAAAGTGAATGGAACTCAACAATATTGATAACAACTACTCCTACAAGTGCCTAGAGGCAATATCATGCATTAAAACTACTTGGGACCATATTATGTTGACATGCAAGCTCAATAACAGGGTCACCTAAGCAGCAAAAATTTGCAATAAATAAAGCACTATAACAAAAAACTAGTTGGACCATTGGAGGAGTCACATACCGAAGAACAATCCTCCAAAGCAGTTTTGTGAGTGGAGCTTTGAGCTAGGAGATCGAAAATCGTAGCAAAATGAGCTAGAACTCGTGCTTGAGCTGGTTGGTGATTTTTTTGGGAGGAAGGAGTGTGTGGTGGCTGGAATAAGTGGAGGGGGGCCACCAGGGGCCCACGAGGCAGGGGCGCACCCTGGACCCTCGTGGCCAGGTGCTAGCTCCCCCTGATGTGTTCTCAGTGCCATATATTCTCAAATATTCTAGAAAAAAATCATATTTAATTTTCAGGGCATTTTGAGAACTTTTATTTTCGGGGTATTTTTTATTGCATGGATAATTCAGAAAACAAACAGAAAATACTAATTTTGCTTTATTTAATATAAATAATAGAAAGTAAAAAGAGGGTACAGAGAGTTGTGCTTTCTAACTTCATCCATCTCATGCTCATCAAAAGGAATCCACTAACAAGGTTGATCAGGTCTTGTTAACAAACTCATTTCGAATAACATGAAACCGGAGAATTTTCGAATAACACTAGGTTACCTCAATGGGGATATGCACATCCCCAACAATAAGAATATCATATTTCTTCTAGACAGTAGGAAGAGGAAATTCAAAATCTCCAATAGTGATTGTTGAAACTTTTCCAATAGAATTGATACTGTGGACTTGAGGTTGTTTCCCCGGAAAGTGTACCGTGTGCTCATTACCATTAACATGAAAAGTGACATTGCCTTTGGTGCAATCAATAATAGCCCTTGCGGTATTCAAAAAGGGTCTTCCAAGAATAATAGACATACTATCGTCCTCGGGAATATGAAGAATAACAAATTCCATTAAAATAGTAACACTTGTAACCACAACAGGCACATCCTCACAAATACCGACAGATATAGCAGTTGATTTGTCAGCCATTTGCAAAGATATTTCAGTAGGTGTCAACTTATTCAAATCAAGTCTACGATATAAAGAGAGAGGCATAACACTAACACTGGCTCCAAGATCACATAAAGCAGTTTTAACATAGTTTCTTTTAATGGAGCATGGTATAGTTGGTACTCCTGGATCTCCAAGTTTCTTTGGTCTTCCACCCTTAAAAGTATAATTAGCAAGCATGGTGGAAATTTTAGCTTCCGATATCTTTATTTTATTAGTAACAATATCTTTCATGTACTTGGCGTAAGGATTCATTTTAAGCATATCAGTCAAACACATACACAAAAAGATAGGTCTAATCATTTCAGCAAAGCGCTCAAAATCCTCATCATCCTTTTTCTTGGATAGTTTAGGAGGAAAAGGCATGGGTTTCTGAACCCAGGGTTCGCTTTCTTTACCGTGCTTCCTAGCAACAAAGTCTTTCTCTTATCATAACGTTGATTCTTTGATTGTGTGTTATCAAGATCAACAACAGGTTCCGTCTCTACATCATTATCATTGCTAGGTTGAGCATCAATATGAACATCATCATTAACATTATCACTAGGTTCATGTTCATTACCAGATTGTGTTTCAGCATCAGAAATAGAAATATCATTGGGATTCTCAGGTGTGTCAATAACAGGTTCACTAGAAGCATGCAAAGTCCTATCATTTTTCTTTTTCTTCCTTTTAGAAGGACTAGGTACATCTACATTAGCTCTCTGAGAATCTTGCTCAATTCTCTTAGGGTGGCCTTCAGGATACAAGGGTTCCTGAGGCATTTTACCACCTCTAGTCATAACTCTAACAGCATTATCATTCCTCTTATTATTTAATTCATTGAGCAAATCATTCTGAGCTTTAAGTACTTGTTCTATTTGAGTGGTAACCATAGAAGCATGTTTACTTATAAGTTTAAGTTCACCTTTAACATTAGCCATATAATCACCCAAGTGTTCAAGCATATCATCATTGTGTTTCAATTGTCTACCAACATAAGCATTGAAGTTTTCTTGTTTAACCATAAAGTCATCAAACTCATCCAAGCATGGGCTAGCAAACTTAGTAAATGGGATTTCACATTTATCGAATCTATAGAGAGAATTTACCTTTATTACCTGTGTTGGGTTATCAAGACCATGTATTTCTTCAACAGGCAACAAATTAAGACCATGTATTTCTTCAATAGGTGGTAAATTCTTAACATCTTCAGCTTTAATACCTTTTTATTTCATAGATTTCTTTGCCTCTTGCATATCTTCAGGACTGAGAAATAGAATACCCCTTTTCTTCGGAGTTGGCTTAGGAGTTGGTTCAGGAAGTGTCCAATTATTTTCATTAGTCAACATATTATTCAATAGCAATTCAGCTTGATCAACAGTTCTTTCCTTGAAAACACAACCAGCACAACTATCCAGGTGGTCTCTGGAAGCATCGGTTAGTCCATTATAAAAGATATCAAATATTTCATTTTTCTTGAGAGGATGATCAGGCAAAGCATTAAGTAATCGGAGAAGCCTCCCCCAAGCTTGTGGGAGACTCTCTTCTTCAATTTGCACAAAATTATATATTTCCCTTAAGGCAGCTTGTTTCTTATGAGCAGGGAAATATTTAGCAGAGATGTAATAAATCATATCATGGGGACTACGCACACAACCAGGATCAAGAGAATTAAACCATGTTTTAGCATCACCCTTTAATGAGAACGGAAACAACTTAAGGACAAAGTAATAGCGAGTTTTCTCATCATGAGTAAAGAGGGTGGCTATATCATTTAATTGAGTAAGATGTGCCACCACAGTTTCAGATTCATAGCCATAAAAAGGATCAGATTCAACCAAAGTAATTAACTCAGGATCTACAGAGAAATCATAATCCTTATCAGTAATAAAGATAGGTGAAGTAGCATAAGCAGGATCATATTTCATTTCTAGCATTCAGAGATTTTTCTTTCAGCTTAGCTAATAATTTATTAAGATCGCTTCTATCATTGCAGGCAAGAAAGTCTCTAGCAGTTTCTTCATCCATAACATAACCCTCAGGTACAACAGGTAATTCGTATCTAGGTGGAGAATCTTCATCATCACTTTCATCAATATTATCAGATTCAATAATTTCATTCTCTCTAGCCCTAGCAAGTTCTTTGTTGTGACCCGACCCGAATGGATCAAGTCTCTGTGCTTAAGTGTCATCCCTGGATCGGTATGCTGACACACATAGTACTCGAGAATTTATAACAGAGGTAAATCACATGTATAAGTAACGTAAATACTATTACCTCAATCCAAATAGCGGAAGTAACAAGGTTGTGGATTCCCATCAACACCAACGGCAAAGTTGAGTGTAGAAATCGTAACCCTAACGTATCACTTACTCGTCGTAAGAAATCCTGCAACATGAGACGTTGCAGCCACAAAGGGTCAGTACATTGAATGTACTGGCAAATTCACACCATAGAGAATGATGAATAAAGGCTATCACTACATGCATATTTGGCTGGTGGAAAAGCTCTATGGTTATAAGGTTTTTGCGAAAAGCCAATTTTTCCCTACTACAAAGGAATAAATTTTATTTAACTATCATGGTGGTTGTTAATCATTGAGAATGGTTGACAGCATTCTCAATCCCAATTAAGTAACATCATTAAACCCAACAAAATTATTTAAAGTCACATGATGAGATTCACATGATAATCCAAGTACTAGATACTCAAAACGTCCATAACCGGGGACACGGCTAATCATGATTAGTTTATACACTCTGCAGAGGTTTGCGCACTTTTCCCCACAAGACTCGATCTCCTCCGTTGGATTTCTCGCACTACATGGTGTTTGAGAAACGGATGACCGAGACATAGTCTTTCAGAAGCGTTTGCACCTTACGATGGGTAGACCGTACCACCTACAACCCCTACATCTGCTAGTCTACCACTGTAAGAGTTCACACGACTTAATCAACTATGCTAGAGCCCATAATAGCTTGTGCATGCACACGGAAGTTTCTAGCATGAATAATCTTATGATCCCTTTGAGCCTGGGTGGCGGACCGTAGGATGATCACACGGTATATCCCCGGGATCTCCTACGGTCCGCCACCCAGGCTCAAAGGGATCATAAGATTATTCATGCTAGAAACTTCCATGTGCAGCCACAAGCTATTATGGGCTCTAGCATAGTTGATTAAGTCGTGTGAACTCTTACAGTGGTAGACTAGCAGATGTAGGGGTTGTAGGTGGTACGGTCTACCCATCATAAGGTGCAAACGCTTCTGAAAGACTATGTCTCGGTCATCCGTTTCTCAAACACCATGTAGTGCGAGAAATCCAACGGAGGAGATCGAGTCTTGTGGGGAAAAGTGCGCAAACCTCTGTAGAGTGTATAAACTAATCATGATTAGCCGTGTCCCCGGTTATGGACGTTTTGAGTATCTAGTACTTGGATTATCATGTGAATCTCATCATGTGACTTTAAATAATTTTGTTGGGTTTAATGATGTTACTTAATTGGGATTGAGAATGCTGTCAACCATTCTCAATGATTAACAACCACCATGATAGTTAAATAAAATTTATTCCTTTGTAGTAGGGAAATATTGGCTTTTCACAAAAACCTTATAACCATAGAGCTTTTCCACCAGCCAAATATGCATGTAATGATAGCCTTTATTCATCATTCTCTATGGTGTGAATTTGCCAGTACATTCAATGTACTGACCCTTTGTGGCTGCAACGTCTCATGTTGCAGGATTTCTTACGACGAGTAAGTGATACGTTAGGGTTATGATTTCTACACTCAACTTTGCCGTTGGTGTTGATGGGAATCCACAACCTTGTTACTTCCGCTATTTGGATTGAGGTAATAGTATTTACGTTACTTATACATGTGATTTAGCTTTGTTATAAATCCTCGAGTACTGTGTGTGTCAGCATACCGATCCAGGGATGACACTTAAGCACGGAGACTTGATCCATTCGGGTCGGGTCGCTACAAGATGGTATCAGAGCACATGTTGACTGTAGGACGTGACCCTAGAAACTGGCAAGCCCATAGCAAAGATTTTTCTCTACAACTTTCCCTTTCAAAAAGATCTTTTACCTCTCTTCTCTTCTGAGCTTATTCAAAAATTCCCTTTAGTGAGACCATACCCCTTTCCCCTTTTAACCACACGAAGATTCGACTGATGAGACCACTCCAAGAAGTACAAGATATCGGACAACTAAGACCACTTCGGAATGAAGAGTATTTTCCGTGCATCTGAATAATGGAAACTACAACGGTTGAAGACCGAAGACTAGTAGAATTTGAAGGCTCTGAAGAATTTCCAGATTAGTAAGACATAGGGAGGCTACCCTTATGGAACTTGGCAGACTATGGAAGTTGTCAAATAACCGAGATCAAGGTGTATCGGAGAAAGACTGAAACAAGGAGCATGAGAACTCGAAGTTTTGTCAAAGAAAACCCTAAGGCAGGAGATATCAACTATGGAATGATAGCTCATGGGAATGACAAGAGCAGAAACATGGTTATCCGTGATGTCATCGCCCGCTTATGCTATTGTCACCATGCTGAGTTAAGGATGCATTTCTTCAGAATGGATTGGATGGTAGAAGGCTGATGGAGCATCTATCAGCAGGAGGTGAAGTTTTAACCTTAGCCGGAGTATCACCAGGATCTGGAGTAGTACATCAAGAAGTTAAGATGGACCTACAAGAAGCCGTATTTGACAAGAAAGCAGTTCGTGAAGAACACGGGACCCATAAGCTGAAAGTAGCCAAGCTGGAGGAGCAAAACCTCGAGAAAACCGGAGATTCGTCAGGAACTAGACCATGGTTCATGTGAAGGATGTCGAAACCAGAAGTTTGGAACGCAACTCCAGAATATTAAAGGACGTCACGAGGGACTTCGCGTCAACAGAGTTGATCTGGCAAAAGAACTTGAGAAAGACAAGCATGATCGGAAGAAGCCATTGGGGGCATGAACAAAACTGGAAGAGTGTGGCGACGTTGAAGATTTATTGACCTTTAGAAGACCAAACCCCTGTTATATACCTATGTTAGATGCGACGTTTGTGAGCTGTCATTTGTTTGATGTTTTTCCTGACGGCCACAAAATAAAATCTGTCTTTTCAAAACTTTGTTTGTATTGTGTGTATCCCTCTCTATCTCTCTTATCGCACCCCAAACCCATGGACCCAATAGAGGATGAATGAAGATGAGCTTGTATTTTCTGGACCGATGAGTCAGTTGGAGACGGACTGATGGATTCAGAACATGGAGGATCACATGGAGAATAACCCTATAGTCGAAAAGGATATGACCCAGCATGCTCTTCAGTGCTTTGAAAGAGGTGCTACTACTTGGTGGAGAATGTACCAAACCATCAATGGGTGGCAAGGAGTAACCACTTGGAAAGAATTTAAGTTGACTCTGCCAAAGTCTCGGCTTGTGTCCCAGAAGTTGAAGCCTTATGGAAAGGATATGAAGAAACCTTGTGCATGCAAGATTTGTGGAGAAATCGGACACACCCATAAAGAACACAAGGATGAATGCCCTAATTGTGAAGGAAGTCACCCGGTTGAAGAATGCCCAACTAGGCAGATTACTTGTTTCTTGTGTGAAGGGACTACCCACTATCCTGCTCAGTGTCACATTTACCCCATGGTACAACGAACCATCCAGCAGAAGAAAGAAGTAATGAAAGGAGCCCTCATGGAAATTTTAGAAGAAACTGTGATGAAGGAAGAGGTGGGGAACACACCCAAAGAAGAACCAATTAAACCCTACACCAAGTCATGCTATTCATGTGGGGAAGAAGGACACATCTCCCAGAATTGCATGAATGGGGATCTAGTAGAATTCCCGACAGAGGAAGTAGAGTATGACCCACAAGAAATAGAAGCCATGATAGGCATGGAAAGGTCCAGGAAGAGAAGCAGATTGGATTCCAGGAAGGATCTGAGTCATATCACCTGTTACAGGTGCAAGGAGTCAGGGCACTACCTCAACAGTTGCCCAAAAAGGAAACCTCGATACTTGCCAGAAGTAATATGTTTTAGTTGTAATGGAGCAGTGCACTTTGCCAAAGAATGCCCCAAGGAGAAGGAAACTTGTGCTAGATAGTTGAGTTTGCAACAAAAGAAATGGAGTAGTAGAAGTGAGAACATTTTCTTTTATATTGAGGTGTTGAGTTGAGACATGTAATGGAAAAGCGAGAGATTGTAATCACTTGAGAATGAATAAAGTTAGCATCGTTGGTACTGATATGGATTTTATGAGTTGTTACTCTATGAAGAAGAATTTTGGCCATTCTGAGGATATGAGAAATATGGTCTATGGAAGATTTGTGCATTTTAAGGGTGGTAGTACCCTGTAAGAACCGTTGGCCCCTGGAAAAGATAAGGATACTCCACTGAGTGGATTTCGGACAAAATGCATACGAGTTTTGTCTCGATATGTGTGATGCCCCAAGAGTATGTGGGATGAAGTTGGAGACTGTCAATTGTTTGGACCAAATGTGATCAAGGAGTCAGAAGAGAATGTTAAGTTGATTCGAGATAGACTGAAGGTAGCTCAGTCCAGGCAGAGGAGATATGCAGACTCAAAAAAAAAACGCAAGGAGGTAGTCTAAGAAATTGGAGACAGAGCATGTCTTCATGTGTCCCCTCTGTGAGGAGTTAAACGAATTGGAGTTAAGGTAAAGTTAGCCCCGAGATTTGTAGGACCATACCGAGTTTTGGAGCATATGGGAGAAGTGGCCAACAAGCTTGGAGTCACCCGAAGGACTTTCAGGAGTTCGTGATGTGTTTCACGTTTCCCAGTTGAAGAAGTGCCATGCAAAGATGGACAATATTTCCCTGTAAGGACGGTTGACCCTAGAAAGGATAATGATGTTCCACGAAGTGGAATATGGACTTCATAAGTATAAGTTTTTATCTCGGTATGAGGGATATCCCACGAGGATGAAGAGATAAATTACTATTGGATATAAAGGAGGTAAGATGTCGGAAATATGGATCAATGGAAACTCCATGATGAGTCTGAGTAAATCATGTCCTAGTTTGGTGCCAATAGAAGGAAGAAAGACAGTACAATTGGATGGATTTAAAGAATACTAGGAAGTTGGAAGTTGGAATAATGATCCGTTGCCCGATGATAAGTTCAAGGACTACAATTGATGAGATGGGCCATAACCCATAGGCCCCAGGACCTGCCAAGAAGCAAGCACACTCTTGCTGAAGGAAAAACCCTGGAAGAGGATATGCCCTTATCGATAGACGATCTTATAGGAGTAACGCAAAACCTGAGAGTTGTGAAGGAACGATAGATGGTTGTTTGGCTTGCAGAATCTATGGATTACTCCGAACTTGGTTCGTCAACAAGAGAAATTCCGCAATGCTTGTGAGGATGACCGAGTGTTAGTATGCGAGATTCGCTAAACTGTATACATGGTAATGATTTGGGTGCGGGATGGATTGATCACCATACCGACTTACTCATATTATTCGCCTTGCTATATGGGATGGTAAATCTAAGTGACTTTACCTATAGTAGAGAGACGGCGATATTAAACCTTGTTTGAACCTTAGAATGGCATAAGTATTTTTTTCCTTGTGCATGGCAGTTGTTGCCAACCATAGGTTATACGGTGAGATTCAACCCAGACCCATTTCCTGCAGGAGAAACCATAAATGGTTGACCACCATGAGATATTGATAGTTTTTTAGTTTTGGCACCAGACCCGTCAACTAAGAAGACCCAGTCTCGGAGTAACCTTACCAATAGGAAGGGACAGAAGAATTGAGGAAAAGGTTATGCCACTACCGAAAGAGCCAGATAAGGAATTATCCTGAAGATCTGAGAAGACCGACACTGATAACAATATGGATGAAGTATATGAGTTTTGATGGAATCGTAACAATGTTTCTAAGGGTGGTGGCACCCGAGACCCCGGAGACGATCAATGGATTTTGAGAAGACCCCGAACCTAACCTATTTCTAGCCTCTCCGAATCTCGAGGACGAGATTCATTTTAAGGGTGGTAGGTTTGTAACATCCCAAAATTCTAAATTCTGGAATGTTATAATAAATAGATACAATTGATTGATTGTGTGAAATTGAGTGAAATTCGAAACTTTTTGAAAGTTAAATGAGAGGGAATAAAAGGACTTCCCCAAACTTTCATATTTGCTTTCTGATCTCCATGAATTCAAATTCTTTTCAAATACAAAACCCTTGAGCGAAGATGATATGACTTCTTCCATTTAAATTAAATGAAAGGGTATTTGAAAATAATTGAATTTCATTTGGAAATATTTCAATTCATAAACTTCATGCAACTCAATGATTTTCATGAGAGAAGATAAAATGACTTCTTCAAATTTTATGAAATATGAGTTGGGAGTTTCAAAGAATTACATTCAAAGTTCTTTTGAATTTATTTTCAATTTAGAGTTATTTGAGTTTTATTCAAATTATTTTTCTCCAAAAACAAAATACATGGAAAATAGGGTAACATGATTCCCTACAATAGAAAATTGGAGAAAAAATAATTTGAAATCATTTTGGTATTTTTTAAATGATTTTTGTTGGGTTTTAATAGACCAGTAGCACTCTTTGATTTATCTGAATTTGTGTGGATTTTATTTGAAGTTATAAAAATGTTCACATCGTAGAAAATCTTTTTCTGAAAATTTTGATATATTATATGCCTATATAATATTTTAGTTATTTTTGTTTTTATTACTTTAGTTCTCTAGAAAAAAATGTTTATTAAAAAAAACCCTCTTCGCCGACTGGGCCGGCCCAGCTCCCAGGCCAGGCCGCGGCCCAGCCCACCTCCTCGTCGTCCCTGAGCTCGGGAGGGACTCCCGCAGCCACACGCCATCGCCGGCGCCGTACGCCGCCAGGACTCCGCCACCGCCCTCCCGCATCTGCCCCGCCGCCCTTAGCCGCACCGCCGCCTGCTCGCCCGATCCGCGCCACCGCGCCCTCCGCCGGAGCTCCGCCTGCACCGCTCGCTTGCCCGCGCGCCGCCGTGGCCGCTCACCGTCGCCTCGCCGGAAACCGCCGCCGTCGCCGTTGCCGTTGACCGGCCGTGGATCGGTAAAAAAAACCGCCCGGTCCGATCCGGTTTATTCTCAGTTTCATTTTTTTCGTTAAACCCGGTTTTGTTTTATTAACCTAGTTATTTAGTGGATGTTCGGTAGATTAGATCAGTTAGTGAACGCTTTCGTTCATTAGGACTCTGTAGCGAGCGTTCGCTCGATAGTTTTTTTTCTTTTTTTTATTTTCTGTCTAGGGACCTATTCGTGAAAACTTTCTTCATAGATCAGTCCCTGTACTTCAAACGATCATTACATTTTACTCGTTAGTCCAAATCCAACGAAACCAATGCCCACGTCTTCGTTAGGATCTCCTCTATCCATTAATCCAACTCAAACATGTTTTCGAAAAGTTTAAAATTTGAATTAGATCAGATTTGAATTCAAACTTCGTTTGATCATAACTTGAGTTTCGTAGCTCCGTTTCAGTTGATTCTTTTTGCAAATCGAAGCTCTTGAGGCCAAATTCACATAATTTTGGTACTGTTAGAAATTGTTTTATGCTGCAAGAGTTATTCGTTTGGTTTTGAAGTTTTCCGAATCGCCCTCTTCGTCCTTTCTGATCTTTTCAGTGATTGCTTATGTGTGGTTACTATTGCTTGCTTACGATCGATTGGCCGGAGTGTGACGAGTAGAACTATCAAGAGTTTTGAGTGTGAATCATCTTCATCAACATTGCAGGCAAGTTCACACTTTGATCATATCCCCTTTCATACCCAGTTTTTATGCATTAGTTTCACCCTCAAACATTGCATGAGTAGGACTGATAACATGTGGGTATTGGGAAGTAGTTGATGAGGTAGGAACCTATTGCCCTGCATTCAAACCTTGGGAGTTACTATTACGTTATGCTTACATTGCCATGCTATGCTCGTAGACGTGGATTGGGTTTGAGAGTATTTCATGACAGATGTGAGATTGTTAATTAATGGTTCAACTTAAGGTGGAAACTTTAATACATATTTGGGTGGATTGCTAGGGGCACCCTGGGGATATACCAGTGGACTTGCCCAGACACCTGGGGAAATACCAGCGTTGTCCTAGGAGATCCCGGGGATATACTGTGTGATCATCCTACGGTCCGCCACCCAGGCTCAAAGGGATCATAAGATTATTCATGCTAGAAACTTTCGTGTGTAGCCACAAGCTATTATGGGCTCTAGCATAGTTGATTAAGTCGTGTGAACTCTTACAGTGGTAGACTAGCAGATGTAGGGGTTGTAGGTGGTACGGTCTACCCATCATAAGGTGCAAACGCTTCTGAAAGACTATGTCTCGGTCATCCGTTTCTCAAACACCATGTAGTGCGAGAAATCCAACAGAGGAGATCGAGTCTTGTGGGGGAAAGTGCGCAAACCTCTGTAGAGTGTATAAACTAATCATGATTAGCCGTGTCCCCGGTTATGGACGTTTTGAGTATCTAGTACTTGGATTATCATGTGAATCTCATCATGTGACTTTAAATAATTTTGTTGGGTTTAATGATGTTACTTAATTGGGAATGAGAATGCTGTCAACCATTCTCAATGATTAACAACCACCATGATAGTTAAATAAAATTTATTCCTTTGTAGTAGGGAAAAATTGGCTTTTCGCAAAAACCTTATAACCATAGAGCTTTTCCACCAGCCAAATATGCATGTAGTGATAGCCTTTATTCATCATTCTCTATGGTGTGAATTTGCCAGTACATTCAATGTACTGACCCTTTGTGGCTGCAACGTCTCATGTTGCAGGATTTCTTACGACGAGTAAGTGATACGTTAGGGTTACGATTTCTACACTCAACTTTGCCGTTGGTGTTGATGGGAATCCACAACCTTGTTACTTCCGCTATTTGGATTGAGGTAATAGTATTTATGTTACTTATACATGTGATTTACCTCTGTTATAAATCCTCGAGTACTGTGTGTGTCAGCATACCGATCCAGGGATGACACTTAAGCACAGAGACTTGATCCATTCGGGTCGGGTCGCTACATTCTTCATCAAGAAATTCACCTAGTGGCACCGTAGTATCAAACATAGAAGTAGTTTCATCATAAACATCACGCATAGCAGAAGTGGCACCATCAATAACATGCGACCTATCGGAATCAATAACAGCAGTAGGTGTCACAAGTTTACTCATAACAGAACGTGAATCAAGTGCAGAGATAGATGGCAGTTCCTTACCTCCCCTCGTAGTTGAGGGAAAAATCTTGGTTCTTTGATCTTTCAAGTTCTTCATAATGATAAGCAGATATAAATCCCAAGCTATGCTCCCCGACAACGGTGCCAGAAAATAGTCTTGATAACCCACAAGTATAGGGGATCACAACAGTTTTCGAGGGTAGAGTATTCAACCCAAATTTATCGATTCGACACAAGGGGAGCCAAAGAATATTATCAAGTATTAGCAACTAAGTTGTCAATTCAACCACACCTGGAAACTTAATATCTACAACAAAGTGTTTAGTAGCAAAGTAATATGATAGTAGTGGTAGCGGTAGCAAAAGTAATCCCCCCCATTCTATGCTGACCCGGGCCGGGGCTCGCTTTTTGGGAAGCCCGTTTTTTGGGTTTTGTAGTGATTGTAACAATAGCAACGGAAAAGTAAATAAGCGAAGACCAATATATGAAAAGCTCGTAGGCATTGGATCGGTGATGGAGAATTATGTCGGATGCGATCGATCATGCAACAGTTATAACATAGGGTGACACAGAAGTAGCTCCACTTCATCAATGTAATGTAGGCATGTATTCCAAATATACTCATACGTGCTTATGGAAAAGAACTTGCATGCCATCTTTTGTCCTACCCTCCCGTGGCACTGGGGTCCTATTGGAAACTAAGGGATATTAAGGCCTCCTTTTAATATAGTACCGGACCAAAGCATTAACACATAGTGAATACATGAACTCCTCAAACTACGGTCATCACCGATAATGGTCCCGATTATTGTTACTTCGGGGTTAACGGATCATAACACATAATGGGTGACTATAGAATTGCAAGATAGGATCAATAACTCTCATATATTGATGAAAACATAATAGGTTCAGATATGAAATCATGGCACTCGGGCCCTAGTGACAAGCATTAAGCATAGCAAAGTCATAGCAACATCAATCTCAGAACATAGTGGATACTAGGGATCAAACCCTAACAAAACTAACTCGATTACATGATAAATCTCGTCCAACCCATCACCGTCTAGCAAGCCTACGATGGAATTACTCACGCACGGCGATGAGCATCATGAAATTGGTGATGGAGGAAGGTTGACGATGACGCTGTCGATGGATTCCCCTCTCTAGAGCCCCTAACGGACTCCAGATCAGCCCTCCCGAGAGAGTTTAGGGCTTGGCGGCGGCTTCGTATAGTAAAGCGCGATGAATCCTTCTCTCCTATTTTTTTATCCCCGAATGTGAATATATAGAGTTGGAGTTGAGGTCGGTGGAGCACCAGGGTGCCCACGAGGCAGGGGCGTGCCCAGGGGGTAGGCACGCCCCCACCCTCGTGGACAAGGTGTGGGCCCCCTGGCCTTGATTTTTCGCCAGTACTTGTTATTAATTCCAAAAATAATCTCTGTTGATTTTCAGGTCATTCTGAGAACTTCTATTTTTGCACAAAAATAACACCATGGCAATTCTGCTGAAAACAGCGTCAGTCCGGGTTAGTTCCATTCAAATCATGCAAGTTAGAGTCCAAAACAAGGGCAAAAGTGTTTGGAAAAGTATACACGACGGAGACGTATCAACTCCCCCAAGCTTAAACCTTTGCTTGTCCTCAAGCAATTCAGTTCATAAACTGAAAGTGATAAAGAAAAACCTTTACAAACTCTGTTTGCTCTTGTTGTTGTAAATATGTAAAGCCAGTATTCAAGTTGTTAGTAAAGATTATGAACTAACCATATTCACAATAACATTTAGGTCTCATGTTTACTCATATCAATGGCATAATCAGCTAGCAAGCAATAATAACAAATCTCGGATGACAACACTTTCTCAAAACAATCATGATATGATATAACAAGATGGTATCTCGCTAGCCCTTTCTGAGACCGCAAAATATAAATGCAGAGCACCTTTAAAGATCAAGGACTGACTAGACATTGTAATTCATTGTAAAAGAGATCCAGTCACAGTCATACTCAATGTAAACTAACAGTAATGGATGCAAATGACAGCGGTGCTCTCCAACTGGTGCTTTTTAATAAGAGGATGATGACTCAACATAAAAGTAAATGGATAGGCCCTTCGCAGAGGGAAGCAGAGATTTGTAGAGGTGCCAGAGCTCGGTTTTGAAATAGATACGAATAATATTTTGAGCGGTATACTTTCATTGTCAACATAACAACCGAGAGATCTCGATACCTTCCATGCTACACACATTATAGGCGGTTCCCAAGCAGAATTGTAAAGTTTATACTCCCCCACCACCAACAAGCATCAATCCATGGCTTGCCCGAAACAACAGGTGCCTCCAACTAACAACAATCCTGGGGGATTTTTGTTTGCAATTATTTTGATTTGATTTGCTTAAAGCATGGGACTGGGCATCCCGATGACCAGCCATTTTCTCGTGAGTGAGGAGCGGAGTCCACTCCTCTTGAGAATAAGCCGCCTAGCATGGAGGATACAGACATCCGTTGTTGATACATGAGCTATTCAAGCAACAAAACATAATGTTTATTTGAAGGTTTGGAGTTTGGCACATACAAATTTACTTGGAACGGCAGGTAGATACCGTATATAGGTAGGTATGGTGGACTCATATGGAACAACTTTGGGGTTTATGGAGTTGGATGCACAAGCAGTATTCCCGCTTAGTACAACTGAAGGCTAGAAAAAGACTGGGAAGCGACCAGCTAGAGAGCGACAACAGTCATGAACATGCATTAAAATTAATCAACACCGAATGCAAGCATGAGTAGGATATAATGCACCATGAACATAAATATCGTGGAGGCTATGTTGATTTTGTTTCAACTACATGCGTGAACATGTGCCAAGTCAAGCCACTCGAATCGTTCGAAGGAGGATACCGCCCTATCATACCACATCACAACCACTTTAATAGCATGTTGGCACGCAAGGTAAACCATTATAAACTCCTAGCTAATTAAGCATGGCATAAGCAACTACAATCTCTAATTGTTATTGCAAACATGTTTCTTCCATAATAGGCTGAATCAGGAATGATGGACTAATCATATCTACAAAAACAAAAGAAGTCAAGTTCATACCAGCTTTTCTCATCTCAATGAGTTCATCACATATCATCATTATTTCCTTTCACTAGCACGACTGAATAGTGTGGATAATAATAATAGTGCATGTGCATTGGACTAAGCTGGAATCTGCAAGCATTTAATTCAAGAGAGAAGACAAGGTAATATGGGCTCTTTGTTAGATCAACAATAATGCATATGAGAGCCACTCAACATTTTCATTATGGTCTTCTCCTCTCGACCTCCAAAGGAAAGAAAAGAAGCAAAACTATTTACACGGGAAAGCTCCCAACAAGCAAAAGAAGAACAAGAAATCTTTTTGGGTTTTCTTAGAATTACTACTACTACAGGCATGGGAAGTAAACTAACTAAAAGCTATAACTAATTTTTTCTGGTTTTTCTTAAGGTTTTTCAGACACACAAGAAGAAAGCTTAAAAAGGGAAATAAACTAGCATGGATATTACAATGAAAAAGTACGAGCACCGACAACTAGCATGAGTGTGTGAACATGAATGTAATGTCGGTGAGAAATACGTACTCCCCCAAGCTTAGGCTTTTGGCCTAAGTTGGTCTATGGCCACGGCTGGCCTGGCGGATATCCAAAGTTATAGTTGGGGTCGTACTGAGAAGGATCCTCCTGGTGCCACTGGTTGGCGATCTCTTCCGGATTCCACTGATAAACAGACTGCCGGTGAGGATCAAATTGTGGTTCCGGCTCTGGCTCTGTAGCTGGTGTGGGGTTTCGGTAGGCGTGAATGGCCTTCGGCGGAACAAGGTACTTGCCTGCAGATAAGTCAAACAAGGAAGGATCAGGCAACGTAATAGTCTCAGGGTGATTTTTATCAAATATTAGCTTGTACTTAAGCATCTTTTCCTTATTCTTAACGATAAATCATGTGCTACCATACTCTTATAGTCTAGAAAAACAGGAGGCAGCAACTTTTCTTCTTTCTCATAATGCCTAATAGGTATGTTAAAATGTGCAGCGAGGCGCGAGGCGAAGATACCTCCCAAGATGGGGCCCTTCATACGGTTAAGATTTAACCGCTTCGCAACAATAGCGCCCAGACTAAATGTGTCATCAGGAACAAGGCATGGCACAAAATAACAATATCAGGGGCACTAAGGTTGCCATAGTTTCCGCGACCAATTAAGCATCTACTAGCAAATATTGCAAAGTAACGTAGAACAGGAAAATGTATGCTAGTAATTCTTGCATCGGAAACCTTCCTCGTTTCCCCTACAGCAATTGTATCAATAAACCCCTCCACATCGTTACGATGTGGTTCCTCTACGCTGCTTGGAAAGGGCTACTTGCATACCTCACAAAATTCATAGAGGGACATCTCCTTATACTCATCATATAAATAGAAATCCACCGAAGGTGGTGATCTCCTAGCATGGAAATGAAAATTTTGCACAAAAGTATTAGTGAGTAGGAGATACTGTTCGCGTTGGTCGCGGAGGAAGTCGGTGAGGCCTGCATTCTCAGCCAACTCATAGAAATCATCATAAATCCCGGCTGCTCTCAAGAAATCATCACAAGGCCATTCACAAGGCTGAACCTCCGCGGTGCGAGGGAGATTATATTTGGGCCTCTCGTCTTCTTCACTTTGCTTATCCTTCGAGGTTCGGCTCAAAGAACCCCTCAAAAATCTCTTCATCATTTTCTGAAATTTTTAGTAACTCAAAATAAAAGTGAACCAAACTCAACAATATTGATAGCAACTACTCCTACAAGTGCCTAGAGGTAGTATCATGCATGAAAACTACTTGGGACCATATCAATTTGACATGCAAGCTCAAGAACAGGGTCACCTAAGCAGCAAAAATTTGCAATAAATAAAGCACTAGAAGAAAAACTAATTGGACCATTGGAGGAGTCACATACCGAAGTACAATCCCCCAAAGCAGTTTTGTGAGTGGAGCTTTGAGCTAGTAGATCGAAAATCGTAGCCGCGCTTCATCTCAGGTTCAGCCGCAAGCACGGCTGGCCCCTTGCGCTTCACATATGTGGCCTTGGTCTTCTTGTCTTATGTATCAGCTTCCGGGAGCTCGAGGAGGGAGAGGCGCCCCTCCTTACTCTCACGCACTTGGTTGCCATGTTGAACATCTCCAGAGCCGTGCACATGTCCTCTTGGATGGCAAGCTCCTCTTCATATTGACGTCGCAGACGCCATCAGTGAACACCGAGATGATGGCTTCATCCGACACCTTGGGGATCTTAAGGCGAACACTGTTGAAGCACTGGATGTACTTCTACAAGGTCTTTCCTTGCTGCTGCTTGATGCGCCCGCCGGTCGCGGGTGCCCTGGAAGTTGGCGACAAAATACTCTCACATCTCATCCCAGGAGGAGATTGATCCCGTGGGGAGGTTGAGAAGCCACAAGCGTGCACCATCTTTGAGGGCCATGGGAAACCAGTTCGCCATAACCTTCTCGTCGCCGTTGGCTACCTTGATGCTTAGCTCATATAGCTGCAGGAACTCAGCAGGGTTGGGGGTGCCGTCATAGCATGGAGGTAGGTCGGGCTTGAACTTCCCTGGTCAGACGACGTTGCACAGTTCTAGAGTGAACGCGCGGCATCCTGCCGTGGTCACGGGAGCCCGCCGTAGAGGTGGAGCCTGGTCTTGGTGCTTGCGCGCCACCACCGCAGGCGGCGCACGGTCTTGATGTGGTGGTGCTGGGAGTGCACGCGCATCTCCTTGCGGTCACGGCACCACCTAGCAGCTTGCTTCGTCGCGAGCGGTTGCCCTGTGCTGCAGATCACGCTAAGGGGCCTCCCGCCTTGGCTCGATGATGATGTCCTGCATGGGAGGTGGTGGAGGTGCTCCGTGAGGTACATCACCCGTGGCAGGCGGCGGGTGAGGCAGCGAGCGAGATGGTGCAGGGGATCCTCCGGCGGCGCTGACGATCTCGGCGATGCGGTCCAGCTAGTCCTTGTAGAGGTCGTTGACCGGGCGGTAGCGCAGAAGCTCACGTGGCATGAGTAGCGCAGCATGCACGTTCACCGGGCCACGACGAGCATCGGAAGACGAGGCGGCCGGAGTCAGGGACGGGGTGGCGGTGCGGCCATCTCGCCGCACAGAAAGATGCAACGATGAAGCCTGCTGCTCGTGGCCCACAAGGCCGGTGGCGGCGTTCGCCACCAGGGACGAGGGACGGCGAGGGCAGCCATTGCCCGCTGGTGCCGTCTGAGCGATGCGGGCAGCGAGGGCGGCCCGACGCTCAGCACGAGCTCGAGGAGTTTCAGCCATGGGAGCGGTTGAGTGGTGGCGAATCGTCCGGTGGAAGAGAGGCTCCGACGCATCCCTACCTGGCGCGCCGAATGTCGGATTTCGGGTTCCGCAGACCCTTGAGAGGTTCGAACTCTAGGGTGTGTGCGAAGAAGTCAACCCCTCGGTCTTCCTACTCGCTAATCTCATGGCCTAGCTCGATGAACTGGAAGGAACGGGACTCAGGAGTTTACCCAGGTTCGGGCCACCTTGCGGTGTAAAACCCTACTCCTGCTTTGTGGTGGATTGGCCTCAAGGGGCTGAGGATGAACTAGTCTAGTGGAACAACTTCAGGAGGAGGCGTGTTCTTGTGCTCGAGTGAGCTGGTGAGCTGGCGAGGATGGAATGGATCCGATCCGGTCTCCCCTCCTCTCTCTATTTCTTCCCCTCGCTCGCCCCCCTTCTATGGTGGTGGCTAAGTCCTATTTATAGTGGCCTCGATCCTCTTCCCAAAATGAAGGCGGGAAGGGTTCTCACAACGGCCAAATTTGAAGGGAGACAACTAGTACATGCTATCCTGACAAAAGTAGTCTTCGCCTGCAAAAGCCTCTGGTCGTCACGCTGTGGTGGGCTCGGCGATGACCTCTGTCCTTCCGTCCTGGTGGTCTTGGTCTTGTTGCACCGGAATGGAAACCTTTGGTTGATTCCTTGGGACTCCGCACCTACGCTTGCCTCCTTAGCACCGAAGAGGGGACTGTTGTCCTGCGCCCGCTGGCGCTCGCCTAGCCTTGGTTGTCATGGCTCACGTCATTCGAGCCTCACGAGGTGAGGCTTGCATAGGAATCTCCGCTCCTCAGGAGCCAGCCTGAGGACGTTGCTCCTTTTGGAGGTCTTGGTGTTGTCTACCTCGCGAGGCTTGGCCCCTCGTGAGGGTCTTGAGTTGTCGATGCTGAAGGTGGGCCGTACCAGGCTGTCGATGAAGCCACGCCATGGGCCGCAGTGATGCGGAGCATCCTATGGACATCACCATGTCAAGAGTCCATTCAGAAAGCGACACGTGCGACATCTACTTCACATACATAAAGGTGAATCATCTCCTTTACGCATGTTCACTTGACCCCTTCGAGGATGGTATACTACTTGACACTCCTCTCGTGTGCTTGCATAGGTATTGTCGAAACACCATGGACGAGGAGGAGGAGTGCAAGCACAAGTGTACAACTACACCATCCGCGAGAGAAGCACGGAAGAGAAGGAAGAAGAGGACCCGCCTAGTCTGGAACGAGTGGTACTACCGCCCACACCAGGCGGTACTACCGCTGAAGGCACACGGGCGGTACAACCGCTCGACTACCGGCCCAGCTTCTATGTTCGAGCGGTGCAAGGCCGGTACAGCCCCGGTTTCCCCCCCCCAGCTGCGACTAGACCGGTACAACCGGTCCTACCACCGATACAACCGCTCCCTACCTTCGCGTACACCCCCAAAAACCGGTACCTGAGCTCCTAGCGGTACAACCGCTCACATATCCGGTACAACCGTCCTGCCTGTGCGCAGTGAGACAGGTTTCACCCCATGTATCCCCCAACTTACCCCTTGGACTATATATACTTGTCTCCTAGATCCGTACTAGGGTTAGCAAAGTAATGGCTCATTTAGAGATAGAGCTTTGCTCATCCATTACGGATCTACTCCACGAGAGAGACCGCGGCCCCTCTTCGGAGAAGATCCACCTTGGATTCAAGACCTCTCACGGGAAGATCCCCTCATGGATTTAAGACCTCCTCATGGAGACGAACCTTACCTTGTATCTTTCCCTTTGTTGTTCATGTACCTTGTGGATCTTGTGTGTTTGATTGTCTAGTGGATGTGCGATTGGACTTGTTCTTGAGTGTTTCCCCTTGTGATTTCTCTTCGTTCTTCCCCATGTTCTTCGTGTTCTTAGTTGGGATCCGCTCCTTTCGTGAAAGATCGGCCATATAGGGTTCCACCCTACATCATCTTGGTATCTAGAGCCACGTTGATCATGATTTCGGAGCCTCCCCGTTGTGTTTTCTAGCTTGATTTTGTTGTGTTCTTCCCCAACTTCAAAAATCCCCACCAAAAATAACCCCATTTTTTGTGATTTGTTGGTATGATGAAGTTTTGTTAGGCTTGATCCATGGATTTGCTTGGTTTCGAGTGGATCTAGTATCTCCCCAAGTTTCTCCACCTTCCATCCACGAAATCTCCGCAATCCCCCCCTGAAATCATCCATTTCCGCCCCAAGTTCATCCCCAATCCAGATCTGAGAAAATTTTCCCGACAACAATGGTACAACCGGCCCCCTAGGCGGTACAACCACTCCCCCATAACCTGATACTTATGCCGGCCAATTCTAGAACTCCAGGACGCTCCAGTAGCGGTACAACCACCCTAGCAAGCGGTACAACCGCCCCTCCCAGTTTCAGCACCAGCTGATTGATAGTTTTGACCATAACTTTCACATCCAGATTCTGATTTTCACGTTCTTTAGCTCGTTGAGTAGCTATTGACATCCTCTTTCCATCTATATAGGTTTCAACACTATTTGACTCCATATTTTTTTGGAACTTTGGCATCTTTGCCTAGGGCTTCCACCATTCCTCTGCAAAACCACCATTAGCCTTCCGCAACCTAACCAATTTGTTCCCCATAGCATTTGTGGTTGCTTGAGTTGTGATTCGAGCCTCCTAAGGTGTTTCGGCTACTTAGGGACAGTTGCTTCTTCATCAACCACCACCACCACCACTTCCGCATAGGCTTGCCCTCCATACACTTACGCCACCCCAACTTAACCCAATTTTGTTTGTGTTGTGAGTTGTGTCTCCTAAGGTGTTTCGGCTACTTAGGGACCGTGCTTTCAACTGCGACACCGTGTATAGCCCATCATACCCTTCTGCCACCTTAACACTTTTTTGACCGGGTTTCCACCATAACTTCCGCAACCACCACCGCATTCCCGCTACCACCATTTTGACATTTGAGATTTTGAGTTCGCGGTTTTTCCGTTTCCTAAGGTGTTTCGGCTACTTAGGGATGAGTCTCCATCATCTTGGTATCTACATCAGGATCACTGCCACTCATCATCACCGCGGATAGTAACCTCCATATCACCTTTGTATCGTGGTACCCCTCCATTGTATATTCCCTTGCCATTGCATTGATAACCCCTAGCCCATTTTGCGTCACTTGCCTATCGAGACTAGCCATTTGAGTATTGCCGGCAACGTTACTTGTGCACATTAGTGATCTACACCATACATTGCATACATACCATATCATATTGGTATCATATCATCCCTTGTGTCACAAGATTGTTCTTGTATATACCCAATTGCTATCTTGGTTTGTTCATTTCGCAAAGTGTCATCCAATAAAAAAAGCTTTTAAGCACAGAAAAAGAGAGAGCAAAGAAGCTTGTAAGAAATAGCCATAGCATCATAACACATTGCATATAAGATTGTCATATCCGATCATCTTGGATCATAGCACCGGAACATCATACATATATAGCATACTTGGGATAGAATTCATTGCATTTTTGTCTCCTATAGGTTGTGCACAAGTGTCATATCCGCCTGTTGAGCAATCGTGCTAGCGTCTCTCTAGAGTTGTGCAACAAGAGCATTTTCCGTGGATTCCACATTTTGAGCTCATTCCTTGGTTGCACGACCCCATTTATCTATGTGTGTGTGTGTGTGTTTCCATGAGCCATATGTTTCTATTGGTCTACTTGTTTCACTTGCGAATTTGTGAATCTCTTTCAACATTATTGACTCTTGCTAACATTTTACATCAAATTTTTTTGTGCCACTATCCTCACCGAGCTACTCCATAAGCTTTACTTGATAGGTGTGAGTGAACAAGTCCAGTACCAATTCCACTATTCTTTCATCTCACATTGAGTGAAACGGGATACATCCTCAACTTTGGGAAAAAGGTAACTTGGTATTGTTTATCTCATTTCCTACTCACCTCTACTCGAGTCTTGTGATGGATAGGCAAGGCATTTCACCTTTGTTCTACAACAACAACAATGAGTGTGATGCCACGAATAACTCTACCGACACCAAGATGCAAGCTCAAATGGAGGAGATCAAAGCCCCCATCAAGTCCTACAAGCGATCTTCCTCATCTTTGAAAAGACGCTCAAGTACACATGCTTCCAAGCTACCATCTCCGGCAAGGTCACATCGGCACCGACACCATCACCACCACGAACGTGAAGGTCAAGAGCTCAACACCAACAACCGCTCAACGACTTCACCATCTCCCTTGGCATCTTCGCCTTCGTATATACCGCATCTTCACCAACAAGCACCTCAAGACTACGCTCAAGAGAAGCTCCCCAAGATCAAGTACGTGACTCCCACGAGCTACTATGACCTCGACACCGACCACAAGATTCCTTTCTATGGGACTCAGGAACCCGATGAGTATCTTGAGTGGGAGCGCCTAATGGACGACTACCTCAAGCTACATCAAGTTCCTCCCAAAGATCAAGTGAAGTGCGCCACAACAAACTTCCACGATTACGCGTCCACATGGTAGCTTCACACACCTTCGAAGAGCTACGACATGAGTTGGCCCAAGACGAAGAGAGCTTTGCGATGAGAGTCCGTGCCTCCAACCTACATGGAACAACTTCAACGCCAATTGGAGAACACCATCCAAGGATCCAAGTCCATCGACGAGTACTTCAAGGAGATGAAGATTGCCTTGCGACGAGCCGGCATGGACGACCCATTTCAATGAAGTTCCACTTCATGATGGGATTGCACAACGACATCTCCAAGACGATCTTCCTTGAGAACTACAAGTCCCTTGACGACAACTACATTGGTGCTCTCAAGGCGGAACAAGAACTCATGAAGGCCAAAGCTTCTCCACCCCAAGCTCACTTCGCGCCGACCAAGCTCCATGAGAACGAGCATGAGGCTAGTACCACCACGATGTCCAAGCCCGACGAGCTCCAAGACGATGCTCCCACGTTCGACTTCACTGCCATCCCTCTTTGTGGCATTGATGGTGCCGAGTCTACTTCGACTCTTTTTTAAGACGGTGTGGCGACGACTACGACTATGGAGCCAATCAAGGAACATGCTTTGGAGGCGAGAAACATGGTGACGAGCAAGGATGATGCTTCCATCTTAGAAGGCGAGAGTGATGATGTGCCATCTTCGGCCTTCACCCACGACAACAACAACAAGATTGTTGAGCATGCGATTTTCCCTTCAACCATGGCGACGTATGATGACTTGAGTGACTTGTGCCACCATATTGAGAGTGAGAGTTACTTCACCACTAGCCCCATATATGATGATTTGCCCCAATTCCCATGTGGGGAGAGCCACAACCCCCACCAATTAAGTGAGATGAGTGACTCCACCATATGTGACATTGAGTGCACCTACCTTGAGGGAGTGAGTGAACCACCACATAGAGAGAGTGAGGTAGTTGATAGGGCATGTGAGGCCACTTGTATTTCTAATGACTTAACCTCTACCTCTTTCGTGTCTTCTCATTTGGTGCTAGGTCCTATATATGATGACACGCCGATTCGCGACGACTTCGTCGTTCCTTTGGACAAGACGATGGCCATTGTGGAATATGATGCACCCCCACATGGTTCCATCAAGTTGATGATGATGATGACCACCATTTGGTCTTTCCCACCTCAGCTACACCACTTGAGTGGAATAACAATGGTAACATAGGTGAAGGTGATGCTCTAGTCCCACTAGTGGACATTCTTGACATTGATTGCTTGCATGATGTTGATCCACCTAGTACCATGCTTCATGCTAGTATGATTTCCCCATGTGATGATTTACCCATTTACGATGAGTATGATGATTCTAATGTGGAGTCTATTAGTTGTGATGCCATGCTACATAGGATTTCTTGTGACAATTCTCTAGGTTACATCATGTTTGACAATCCGCTTGACTTGTCATATGCTATGCATGAGATCAACAATATGTCATATTTGCAATCTCATCGTAGTGACTATGCATATGCCATTCAAATTAACCCAATTTGCACTTGTGGCATAGATGACAAGCCTATGGTTATTGGCATTTGTTTTTCTTGTGATGATATTGATATGCTCCCTTTGCATCATTTATCTCATATGCCATGACCACCTAGCTTCGGATATGCATTGTTTTGGATGTTCTCCATTTCCTCCATATGATGTTTCCAATATTGCTCATTAGGAGACCCCCATAGTTTCCTCATGCATTTTAGGAGATTTTGTTTCATCCTATTCATTGCATGATCCTCATACTTATGTGCATAATATGTTTCCCATGAATAAACATGCTATTGATGTGCCATATACTTGCATTCTTAATTTGTGTCCCCATCGTGTCATACACAATAACTATTCTTTCATGATGGATGACATGTTCTTATACCATGCATCAAATTTCTTTGACCGATGCTTATCTTGTACTAACTCACACATGCACATACACATCACGATGGATGATGTGTACATTTACCACACACACAATTTCTTTGGTTTGTGTCTCTTTTGTGTAGGTACCCACGAATACTTGTCAACCTCACAATCCCATGAGTTGACAAAACGAGCTCTAGAGAGTAATGAATACTTGGGATCCCATGGATTAGCCTTCCCACCGCTCTCTTCGCACAAAGACTTCGCACATTTCTTCTACATGACCCTCACTTGGCTATGGGTTATTGTCCATTATATATTATATGCCCATCTTGCCATGTTCACTTTGCATGATATGCTCATTTCCATTTGGATGACATGCTTTAGTGACCCATGCTTTGCATTACACATGATGATCGATTCTAGTACTTGTATGTGTATTTGCAAGCTTGGTGGAGATATTGCTTGTTATTACCATTATTGCTTTGTGCCCCATGCCTATGATGATAATATGATCTTGCTTTGTGTTCGTGCTTGCGATATGTCATGTGCATTGCCCATGCCTATTATTTGCTCTCATGACATGACTGCCATGATTTCCTCTAGTATGTTGCATCTTCGCACTACTAGCTTAGACGCCTTGATTACTATGCTTGCTTATGTTGCATCACCAATGATTCATACTTGCTCCTTTCATGTGGTTGATGACAACCATCTACATGCCTTGCACATGATTATTATTGCTTCTTCTCATATATCTCCATGTGTTGCCTCTCTCATGTTAGACAATTTGCCATGTATTGAGTGCAACAATGATTCTAATCTTGCTCTTGACATTGCCCCCATAGCATTCTCACATATATTTGGAGATTTTGACATAATTCTTGTGAAGCATGCTTGTCTTACCTCTTTGCACCATATACCTAGTGCCATGAATATTGCCATTATTGCATCATACTATTCATGCACTTCCGCTTCTAGTGGTAATGTGCAAGAGAAGAGAACCATCATGATGGAAGATGTGTTTATCTACCATGCGCATACGTTCTTTGCTTTGTTTTGTGCATGTGTAGGAAACTTGGACTTCGTGTCAACTTCCACGTCATGTGAGTTGACAATCCGAGCTCTTGAGAGGGAACCACCTTCCACCATGACGCTTCTAAATCATACTTGCTTGTGCTTCGGCATTGTGGAGGACGCACAAGGACATGCTTTCAAGGTGATATTTCTCTTTTGAGAACCCCCAAACCATGAGCATGGATACTATGGATCATACTACTTGTCTTGTTTTCCCCATGAGACTTATTGTTCATCTTGGACCATTTGATTGCACACTTGTTAGATATCTTGCATTTGTTTTTGCACTAATGCTAACCACATTTGTTTTTCCAAGTGTTTGTTGTCTTTGCTCCTTTTGAAGGAACCCCAAGATGGTGCGACATTAGAGAGTGCCCATTTCGAGCTTCAAGATGACGAGAACTTGGTGATCAACCACTACTACACGGCGACGCCATCTCTTCCCCATGGTGATTTGGATTTCGATCCGAGGTCGGATCTTTCTCAAGAGGGAGGGGATGATGTGGAGCATCCTATGGACATCACCATGTCAAGAGTCCGTTCGGCAAGCGCCACGTGCGACATCTACTTCACATACATAAAGGTGAATCATCTCCTTTACGCGTGTTCACTTGACCCCTTCGAGGATGGTATACTACTTGACACTCCTCTCGTGTGCTTGCATATGTATTGTCGGAACACCATGGACGAGGAGGAGCAGTGCGAGTGCAAGTGTACAACTACACCATCCGCGAGAGAAGCATGGAAGAGAAGGAAGAAGAGGACCCGCCCAGTCTGGAACGAGTGGTACTACCGCCCACACCAGGCGGTACTACCGCTGAAGGCACACGGGTGGTGCAACCGCTCGACTACCGCCCAACTACTGGCCCAGCTTCTGTGTTCGAGCGGTGGACGGCCAGTACAACCCCGGTTTCCCCCCAGCTGCGACTAGACCGGTACAACTGGTCCTACCACCGGTACAACCGCTCCCTACCTTCGCGTACACCCCCAGAAACCGGTACCTGAGCTCCTAGCGGTACAACTGCTCACATATCTGGTACAACCGTCCTGCCTGTGCGCAGTGAGACTGATTTCACCACATGTATCCCCCAACTTACCCCTTGGACTATATATACTTGTCTCTTAGCTCCGTACTAGGGTTAGCAAAGTAGTAGCTCATTTAGATATAGAGCTTTTCTCATCCATTACGGATCTACTCCATGAGAGAGACCGTGGCCCCTCTTCGGAGAAGATCCACCTTGGATTCAAGACCCCTCACGGGAAGATCCCCTCGTGGATTCAAGACCTCCTCATGGAGATGAACCTTACCTTGTATCTTTCCCTTTGTTGTTCATGTACCTTGTGGATCTTGTGTGTTTGATTGTCTAGTGGATGTGTGATTGGACTTGTTCTTGAGTGTTTCTCCTTGTGATTTCTCACCGTTCTTCCCCGTGTTCTTCGTGTTCTTAGTTGGGATCCGTTCCTTTCATGAAAGATTGGCCGTATAGGGTTCCACCCTACATCACGCAGGCAGGCAAGTCTAGGTACCCCCGTTCCCAGAACGCGGACAACCTTAACCATCTTTTGATCAACGATCTAGCACTGGTACAACGCGGTGCTATACAAATGGTTTTTAACCCCTTTCAGCGATAGTGTTTTGAACCGTCGCCAAGTGAGTGACTGCGATAGGGGGGGTCCTTCCCACACGACCCCGAAACTATCGGGGATAGGCCCTCCGGTCACACACGCTCAGCAAAGTGAGGTTGTGTGCGACAGGCAAGCGATCAAATATGGTTATACGTATAGTTGTGCTAAAAAATACAATTATACAGGTCAAATCGTTTCTGGTCGTAAGTACGTCCCACACAGTCAGTCTCGGCTAAATGTTTCTGTTCGTATGTACATTCCACACAGTCAATCCAAGGAATACGCTTCCGTTAGTATGTACATCCCACACTGTTAATCCAAGAAGTACGTTTCCGTTCGTATATACATCCCACACAGTCACTCCCAAGAAAATGTTTCCATTCGCAGGTGCATCACACACAATTTTCCTCATTAGATCGTTTGTGATAGCGTTGCCATTGTACATGATATTAACAATTATATCGTTTGCGTTATTGAATGCATCTCACACGGTGCGTAGAAGAAACTATGTGGCAAAGGTTGTCCATCACACACACTTATTATGTGGTAAACGTTTGTGTAAGGTGGCCTAACAAAAACAATTTTCAAGAGGATGTCATGTGTGATTGTTCGTTGATCCAACATAGCTTATTCCTAAAAACTGTGTGCGTTGCGTGAAGTCCATGGTGTTTTATCAATAACCGTTTGCAATAGGAAAACCCAATTAGCAAGCTAATTTTCCTATTATTAATAATCCATTTATATTAATCTAACTGACATTTCATATTAAGCACACAATATATTTCATTTTCATATTAAGGACGCACGGTTTCATAATTGAAATACATTAGATTACAACATCATATAGCTTCAGCACTCAGCTACCCCATTACACAACTACACCAACACCAAGTTTCACATGCAACATCTATAACCTTTTGAAATTAGCATCATAGACGATACATAGACAGATGAATCTCATATGGAAAACTGGTGAAGCAGAAGGAGAATATTCAGAATTCATTGATGTTGAATGTCTTTGCAACTTTGGGCCAGTGCCTGTGGATGATTGTCCGTCCATCCTTCGTCCTCTTCAGGAACAATTCAATATTGAACCATGGATGTTGTATGAATACCTTCCTCGCCTCTTGTCCATATAGGTGGTTTGAGAGATAATCATCAGTCAACTGCTTTGGAAAGTCCTGAAAACAAGGATGTGCATAAATATCTTCTCTATATTGAAAATGGGGCAAAGGAATAAAAATGGCAAGGTATAATAGTTATTACCATCCTGTAGTGAACTGATGTCTTCTTCATTGTGCAGACAAAGACCTTGTTATTTTTTGTCGCCAATTTTTTTATCCTAACAATCTTTCTGAGTTTCTTGACTTGACTTATATTCATGGACAGTTCATTTCCCCATATGCAAAAAGGGTCAAACAGTGGGTCAAAACCTCTGACAGCAGAACCTACATGTGCAAGACCAAATTGTTAAAAACCTATTAGAATGGTTCCTGCAATTGCACAATAATGTGCTATTAGACAAAGGACCATGCGTGTGCAAACCTCGATTTTATATCTCAGTGCTTCCCATTGTTTCCCTGCAACACATATAAGGTAGTTAGTGATCAGGTTAAGTGAGGGTTCACATGCTATCAGTAAAATATGTTGATGAAAAATAAGCACATTGCAGATTCATCAGATTAATTCAAGGCACATGGAAAACCCATTTATCCAAACCAAGCATGATTAAGAACGAGTAAATATAACAATTATATATGTTTCTCATGTGTTAAGTGCAGCCAAATTTGATTTATTCCTCATGTGCACAACAATACAAAATTCTACCGACGACAATTGGACATCGCGTTGCGGAATTGAACCAAACAGTTAACTAAACACCACAACAAATGAACAAAACATTAACTGAGCACCACATTGCACAATGTAACATACTCCTAATAGAAGATAAGATAGTTAACCAAACCAAGCATGCTTAAGAACTTGGAAATATAGCAATTGTATTTGTTTCTCATGTATTTAGTAGAGCCAAATTCGATTTATTTCTCACATGGTATACAATAACAGAATGCAGCCACAACAATTGAACATCGCATTGCAGAACCGAACCAAACAATTAACTAAACACCACAATAAATGAACCAAACGTTAACTGAGCACCACATTGCACAATGTATAGCATACTAGAAGATCAAAGAGATAACCAAACCAAGCATGCTTGACAACTTGGAAATATAGCAATTGTATTTTTTTTCTCATGTAATTTGTAAAGATAAATTCGATTTATTTCTCACATGGAAGACAATACAAAATTGCACCCTGAAGAATTGAACATCACATTTGTAGAATTGATCCAAACAACTAATTGAACATGATAACTAATTAACCAAATAGTTAATAAGTGAGTACCACATTGCACGACTAGAACATATACACTAGAGCAACATATTGCATGGTAAAAGTAGATAGGACAATTCACTAGAATTTGTTAAGGAAAGGCAGGAGCAACACATGCAACGGGTAAATCGAGCATGCTTAACCGACATAGCTAGTAAACTGAACATCGGTCCTTATAGTAAGCTAATAAGACAAGCTACTCCTCATCGTCAGAGATATCGATGATGATTGACTCCTTGGACATGGAAGAGGGCGAGGCCTCCACATCGTGGGTGCCCTCGTCGTAGTGGTGAGTTGTTTGAGCTGCTCCGGGCACCAACTTGCTGGCTCTCGAGTTGAGGTAAGCACGGGCATGCTGAGAAAACACCTCATACTTCGTCGAAGGCACCAATGGTGGCCTCAAGAAAACACCATGAATTTTCGTTTAAAGAAGCCAATCGCATTGCGGCATTGGCGCGTGAGGCATCGACGGTGGCCTCGATGGTGAGGTGCTCCTCCAAGATCTGGGGGTCGGCACGAATGGCAGCCATCGCGACCTCATCTGTGTGTGTGGCTGCGATTTTGCTTCTCCGCTGCCAAATGCTCCTTGAGCTCCTGGCTATATTGCGTGCACCATGGCTTAGGGCGACGATTATTTGGGGGAGGGGTCGGTGATTTGGGTAGAAGGTGTTGCGCCGACGGTCGGGGCATGTGGGATGTGGAAGGAGGAGGAGGATGGGGGTTGGGTGTGGATTACCTACCTGGATCGATGATGCTGAGCAGCGTGAAGGAGGGTCGCCGGCGAGTAGGTGGCGCTGCAAGCAAGGAGTGATGGTTTCAACTTCAAAAGGAAGGCATAAACATGGGAAATGTGGCTTTTGGTAGTGGGGGGAGGGGAGGTAGATATTTCCGCGAAAGCCGAAAATTTTGAATCGGTTCAGCGAAAAAACTAGCGCGCAAAATGTCATCAGACACGGTCCCTTATTCGACATTGTGTATGATATGTGAACATCACAAATGATACATATAGCTTAACTCGTGTGTGTGATGAGTTTGAACATGAAAAATTTGGGTTCGAATTTCCCTGGTTACAGTGGTCATCCACGTCATTGCATAATTTGGGTACACAAAGTAGACTACAGGACACCCATACTTCTTAATCGAGCAAGTTCAGCAATTAACCAGAGCTAGCTGACCTAAACTTTAGTCTAATAAATTAAAGACCCATGCTCTTAATTAAACAAAACAAAGAGTACTACTACGACTGGTGCTCGCCGATCTCCGCCGCCTCATCCATATCCAGCTCACGCCCGACGATCTCCTGGAGAAGGGGCTCCATGGCATCCATCACACCATACTCAGCAAGCATCTCGCCATCTGCGTCCGCCATATCTTTGGAAAAGGCCGCCACGAGCTAGGCGTGGGCGGCTGATGTCTGCTAGAACTACATCGGTATTTCCCCAAAGAGGAAGGGATGATGCAGCACAACGACGGTAGGTATTTGCCTCAGTGATGAGATCAAGGTTATTGAACCAGTAGGAGAACCAACAACACTATGTAAACAACACCTACACACAAATAACAAATACTCAAAACCCAACGTATTAAAGGGGTTGTCAATCCCTTTCGGGCAACGGCGCCAGCAATTGTCAAACAAATGTGAGAGAGTTGTAATAATTTGATAGATAGATCACGTGGGAACCCGAGATAAAATAAATTTCAGCAAGGTAGTTTTGTATTTTTGGTTTAATAGATCTGAAAATAAAAGCAAAGGCAAATAGATCGCAAAGGCAAATATAATAAAGAAGAGATCCGAGGGATGTAGTTTTCACTAGTGGCTTCTCTCGAGAAAAATAGTAAACGGTGGGTGAATAAATTACTATTGGGCAATTGATAGAACTTCAAATAATCATGGCGATATCCAGGCAATGATCATTATATAGGCATCACGTCCAAGATTAGTAGACTGACTCCTGCCTGCATCTACTACTATTACTCCACACGTCGACCGCAATCCAGCATGCATCTAGTGTATTAAGTTCATGGAGAAACGGAGTAATGCAATAAGAATGATGACATGATGTAGACAAGATCTATTTATGTAGAAATATACACCATCTTATTATCCTTAATAGAAACGATACATACGTGTCAGTTCCCCTTCTATCGCTGGGATCAAGCACCGTAAGATCGAACCCATCGCAAAGCACCTCTTCCCATTGCAAGATAAATAGATCAAGTTGGCCAAACAAAACCCAAATATCAGAGAAGAAATACAAGGCTATAAGCAATCACGCATATAAGAGATCAAAAAAGACTCAAATAACTTACATGGATAAAAAGATAGATCTGATCATAAACTCAAAGTTCATGGGATCCCAACAAACACACCACAAAAAGAGTTACATCATATGGATCTCCAAGAGACCATTGTATTGAGAATCAAACGAGAGAGACAAAGCCATCTAGCTACTAGCTAGGGACCCATAGGTCTACAAAGAACTACTCACGCATCATCTGAGAGGCACTAATGGACATGATGAACTCCTCTATGATGGTGTCTAGATTGGATCTGGTGGTTTCTGGAATTGCGTTGGTTGGAATTGATTTTCGTTGACTCCCCTAGGGTTTCTAGAATATTGGGGTATTTATAGAGTAAAGAGGCGGTTCAGGAGGCAACCGAGGTGGGCACAACCCACCAGGGCACGCCCTGGTGGGTTGTGCTCCCCTCGGAGCACCCCCTAGGTGCTTCTCCGGCCCATTGGATGTCTTCTGGTCCAAAAAAATCCACAAAAAGTTTCACTGCGTTTGTACTCCGTTTGGCATTGATTTCCTGCGATGTAAAAACATGCAAAAAACAGCAACTGGCACTTGGCACTATGGCAATAGGTTAGTACCAAAAAGTGATATGAATGACTAAAAAATGATTGTAAAACATCCAAGAATGACAATATAACAACATGGAACAATCAAAAATTATAGATACGTTGGAGACGTATCATCACCCCCAAGCTTAATTCCTACTCGTCCTCGAGTAGGTAAATGATAAAAACAGAATTTTTGATGTGGAATGCTGCCTAACATGTCATCTCATATTCTTTTCTTTGTAGCTTGGACATTTGAAATTTTATATGGTTCAAAGCAATAGTCTAGTTTTGACACGAGACTTAAATACTCAAGCATATCAATAAGCAACCATGTCTTTCAAAATATCAACGCTAAAATAAGTTATCCCTAGCCCATCATGCTCAATCATTGATCTATTCATGAAACACACTCGGATATTAGCTACACCCAATGCTCAAGTACGATCATAGTGCCCCCTACACTACAAAAAAATACACTTCCGTGATGATATGTGTTTGTCACAGTAGGTTGCTTTTTTTGTCATGCATGTACATCCATGACAAATTTATGACAGAATCAATATAGTCATACCTGTGCTGTCGTGGAAGTGTTCCATGACATTACCAAAATTATCATCACGGGAGTGTCCACTTCCATGACGATAAATCGCGCGTCACAGAAGTGCTTTCGTCAAGGGTGACCGACACGTGGCATCCACCATAACGGAACGCCGTTAAGCTATTGGGTCGGGTTTTGGATCTGATAACCCGTTAACAGCCCCGACCAATGGGGATTTTCCATGTGTAAAATCATCATTGGCTAGAGGAAACATGTGTCGGCTCATCGTCGGGACAGATGTCATCCACCCACTGGACATAAGGCGCCTATGATACATCGACACGTGGCATGGCCCAACAAGTTTAAATGGGCCTGCCCAACTAAAGGCCCACAAGATTTTGCGGACAATAATGGGCCGACCCAGCTAAAGGCCCACGAGATTTTGCGGACCATAATGGGCTGGCCCAGCTAAAGGCCCACAAGATTTTATGGGCCATAATTGGCCGGACCAGGTAAAGGCCCACAAGATTTTTGTGTGCCATAATGGGCCGGCCCAGGTAAAGGCCCACAAGATTCTTGCGGGTCATAATGGGCCGGCCCAGCCGTAGGCCCACAAGATTTTGAGGACCCTAGTAGGCTGGCCCATTAACTGGCTGCCATGTTTTAGGCCAAATGTCGGCCCATATTTGATCCGGTCCATTAATGGCCTGCCATGCTCCGGGCCTAATAGTGGCCCATATGAGATCCGGCACGTTAAAAGCCTATCATGTTCTGGGCCAAATTACGGCCCAGATCAGGTCCGGCCCTTTAAGAGGCTTTGGGCTCAATTATGGCCCATATCAGATTCGACCCGTCAACTGGACACTATGCTTTTGGGCCCACTTGCTAAAGGCCCACTTAGTAATTCGGCCTGATATTAGTTTTGGCCTGTTAAGGGCCCGTTTAATATTTCGGCCCTATATTAATTTCGGCCTGTTAAAAGCCCATCATATAGTTGGGCCTAACTATGGCCCGGTTTGCATCCGGCCTGCTCGCAGCCGATATCTGATTGGGCCAAACAAGGACCCAGACAATTTTGGCCTGTTAAAAGCCTGTGATTTGATTCACACAATCATGGGCCGGGGTTCATTTCGGGCTGCTGCGTAACTAGTAGGAATTAAGAACAAACCTACTGTCGGTGTCAAAACCGGCGGATCTCGGGTAGGGGGTCCCGAACTGTGCGTCTAGGCCGGATGGTAACAGGAGGCAGGGGACATGATGTTTTACCCAGGTTCTGGCCCTCTTGATGGAGGTAAAACCCTATGTCCTCCTTGATTAATATTGATGATATGGGTAGTACAAGAGTAGATCTACCACGAGATCAAGGAGGCTAAACCCTAGAAGCTAGCCTATGGTATGATTGTTGTTCGTCCTACGGACTAAAACTCTCCGGTTTATATAGACATCGGAGAGGGCTAGGGTTACACAGAGTCGGTTACAATGGTAGGAGATCTACATATCCATATCGCCAAGCTTGCCTTCCACGCCAAGGAAAGTCCCTTCCGGACACGGGACGAAGTCTTCAATCTTGTATCTTCATAGTCCAGGAGTCCGGCCGAAGATATAGTCCGGCTATCCAGACACCCCCTAATCCAGGACTCCCTCAGTAGCCCCTGAACCAGGCTTCAATGACGATGAGTCCGGCGCGCAGATTGTCTTCAGCATTGCAAGGCGGGTTCCTCCTCCAAGTACTTCATAGAAGATTTTGAACACAAAGGTAGTGTCCGGCACTGCAAAAGAAGTTTCCACATATTGCCATAGAGAGAATAATATTTACACAAATCTAATCTGCTGACGTATTCCGTAGCGTGACATCACACCACGGCCAAGTCTTTATTCGAATCGTTTTATTGTCCCACCTCAGCGCGTTTAGCGAGGCGATTTCCTTGGCACATCTTGTTAAAGCAGAGATCGTGTCCCCTTATTCTGGGATTCTCATCAATACGGGTGTGGGTAACCCAACCGCGCCATTGACTACGGCGCTTGGGAGATAAGCGAGTTTTACTAGGCTGGTGGGGGCGCATAGTCGCGTCCGCCCATATAAGGGGATAAGGATCCACCTTTTCATCCACGCCTTCTTCCTCCTTTGCCTATCCATTTCCGCGCACTCGAGCTCCAGCGCCCAAGTCCGCACACCCCACCTCAACCTTCTCCAGCCATGTCCGGAGCGGGAGGCAAGTGGATGGTCTCCTCCATCACGGAGGGACACATCAAAAGACTGAGGAAGGCCGGATACTTGTCTAACGACATTGCGCACCGGCTTCCCGAAGAGGGGCAGCTCATCCCCACCCCTATGCCCCATGAGAGGGTGGTGTTCCTCCCCTGTTTCCTCCGCGGATTGGGCTTCCCTCTCCACCCATTTGTCCGGGGGCTCATGTTCTACTATGGCCTGGATTTCCACGATCTGGCCCCGAACTTTGTCCTCAACATATCGGCGTTTATCGTCGTGTGCGAGGCTTTCTTCCGCATCCGCCCCCATTTCGGCCTATGGCTCAAGACTTTCAATGTCAAGCCGAAGGTGGTGCGCGACACCCAAGCGGAGTGCGGAGGCGCCATGGTGGGCAAGATGCCCAACGTCCTATGGTTCGAGGGCTCCTTCGTGGAATCCCTAAAGGGGTGGCAGTCGGGGTGGTTTTACAACACTGAGCCGCACGACCCTGAATGGGTCGCAGCCCCCGAGTTCCGATCCGGACCCCCTACACGGCTCGCCTCCTGGAAAGAGACGGGCCTGTCGTGGGGTAAAAAAGGAGTGCTGACCGGACTCCAAACATGCGGCCAAACCATGGTGGACAGGAAGCTCAAACTTGTCAACGTAGTCCAGGTTATGCTCATCCGCCGGATCCTCCCGTGTCAACAACGGGCTTTCAACCTGTGGGAGTTCGACCCGGCGCGGCACCGAACTCTAAGCAGGATCTTCGACACGACGTACGAAGATGCCTAGAAGGTTCTTTTCAAGGGCGCCGAGGCCCCCGCATCCGCTACCGAGGATCGCGGATTCAGCATGCAGCGTCACGCTCGTGCGGTAAGCTGTTTTCACCTTTTACAGGGTATTAGTTTTTCATAGTTTGACTCCATGCGGGATCTAAGCTCCCTTACCTTTGACAGGATTGGCAGGAGACGTCCGGACAGATCAACTGTCCAGCTCTTTTGCCCGAATGCCCAGCAGACGCTCGCTTGACGAAGCTGCTGGTTCCGACACCCTATGTGGTGCCGGAGAAGAAGGCCACGGGGACTCGAAAGAGTGCCCGGCGCCAGGAGGTGTCGGATTCATCATCCGACGACTCCAAGGCGCACTCCTCCCATGAAGATGAGGAGGAGGAAGAAGAGACCTCTCCCCCCCAGTGGGCGGAGGGAAGAAAAGGAAGGCCGCCCCAACCGGGGAGGCCGAAGGGTCCAAGAGGGGGAAGACCCCTCCTCCGGACTACTCCACCAACACCGACGACGGCGAAGAGGAGTGGCCGCACAGGGCCAATCCCCTGGTGAAATCGTAAGTATCCGGATACCAGAGTGATCCATAGTATTCCCCCATTGCACAAATTTTCCTTACGTCGAACATGATTGTGCAGTCCGCCCAAGGCCGGGCTCGACGAGTCGTCGAGCGGCTCCCTGGACTCGTCGGATGTGAATTCGCTTCCGATGGCTTCCTCCCCCCACCCTACGGACGGCGCCGAGGTGGCGTCCCAACAGGTTCCAAGCCAGGAGGAGGTGGTCCTGGAGGCGCCGCAAGGCAACCTCCTGGACTCCAGGCGTAAAGGGGATATAACCCCCAAGGGCTCCAAGTCCGGCCTTGAGCCGGACACCACGCCGGAACCTTCAACGGTTCCGGACTCCGGTAGGCAACCTCCTTCCAAGAGGAGCAATCCTACCGAGCCGGTGACCTCTGTCCAACCGGAGGCACCGGACAATTTGCTGGAGACGCTTAACGGCGCCTCCATCGACGAGGAGCACCACACTATTATGAGTGTGGTGATCCAGAAGGTTCAGTCCGCCAAGAGCGGACTGACTGAAGCATGTGCCAGCCTTCTAATAGGCTTTGAGGTAAGTAAAGAATATGTAAAAATATTACCGCATAGACAGTAGCCCCTGATGCTCTGTTCGGCGTTCGGAAAGAAAAGCCGAATAGAGGATCTAATAACATTCGCATGAGTCTAACATAATCAAGTCAATATGCGTATGCAGGCTTCGCTGCTGGCCTCCGCCGCACTGACTGCGGAGGTGGATATGCTGAAGCAGAACCTCAAGTGGTCCGAGCAAGAGCTCGGCCCAGCCAAGCAGCAGCTCGAGGAGAAGGAAGGTAAGAAATACCTTATTGAAATATGTGAAAGGTGCAATTGCAAAAGTGACAGGATTAACGCAGCTATTGTAGGGGCCATAACTGAGGTGGTGACTCTTAAGCAAGCGCTGTCCGAGACCGAAAAGAGGGCGGCCACGGAGCGCACCGAGCGGGAGAAGCATGAGACGCAGGTTGGCAAGGTGCGGCAAGAGCTCCAGGCTCTCATGAAAAAACATGAGAGTTTGGAGCTTGACTCAAAGACGCGAGAGTCTGAGCTTGCGGCGGCCATTGAAGATGCCAAGTCTGCAAAGGCTGAAGCCCAGAAGGCCCTCCAGGAGGTTGAGGCAATAAAAAAGATAGCGGTGGGTAAGGCATTCTTTATGCAAAGCAAGCACGTAAAAGTGAATTACTTGTCACTTACCCGAATCCGGAGCTCTCCAGGAGCATTCGCAGACTTGCCCCGTAGCGTGTCGGATGCCGCCGCCTTCTACCGAGCCGAGGAGGGAAGCTCGATGGAGAAGGTGTTCTGGTCTCAGTATGCTGAGGCCGAACACCCGGTGCCCTTAAGCGACCAGCTGAAACAGCTGGTCGAGCTCCATAAGGTGTCCGAACAGGCCATGAAGGGCCTCATAGTCCGGCTGTGGCCTGGAGAGGCCATGCCTGGGAGCTACTTCAGGCTGGTGAGGTGGCTGGTGGAGGCCTGTCCAAGGCTCGAAGTCATCAAGCGCTCCGTATGCATTGAGGGTGCCCGTAGGGCGCTTGCCCGTGCGAAGGTGCACTGGGGCAAGCTAGATGCTGAGAAGCTTGTGAAGGACGGGCCACCGTCGGGCAAGGAGCATCGCAAGCCCGAGATGTATTATGAGGGCGTTCTGAAGGGTGCCCGCCTTGTGGCGGATGAATGTTCGATGGATGTAATTTTTCTGTAAACTCGCTCGTTTTGTCCTGTGCGCTGAAAACTTGTTCATGTGCGCTAAGCAATGCTTTTTGAATTTAAAATATTACCTTCTGTGCGGCCGTTTATCAAATTTGAGAGATGGCGAGTCGTTGGCTTCTGCCCCCATAGCACGAGTGCTGGGGTGTTCGGGATAAACATGAGCGCTCTTTTCCCATTCTTGGGTCCTTCAACGGAGGCGCTCAACACAATGAACAAGGCAATCGGACTATAATGCTTGAACACTCTCACTTAGCCATAGAATTCTATAATTTTAAATTTCGGCGAAGCCCCTAGTGTTCGGAAGACCGAGTTCGGGGCGCTATCCACGCCTAGGCCGGACAAAGCCGACTCCTCGTTCTAAGCGGCATAAGTCTTTAGGGACTCGAAAACCTCTCGAACAGCGACCAGCTCTCGCCTCATCATGACGGTCAGTTTTAGCTTTCTCTACTGAGGTTCTTAGCCTAGCTCAACTGGGGCACAATCGCAGTAGTTCTCCTAGTGCTACCTTAGCCGATATAACGGAACGTAAGGTACCAAAACATAGGAGCCGGGCAAACCCAACTATTGACCCAAGACATGATTCGGAGCCGATGCATATAATGCTATAAGTTCGGGGTGCCACACTTGTGAAAGTGTTCAGACTTCTCACACCATATTGTGGGGTACTTAAGCCCCTGGCGTATTGGCCGTACCAAAGTGTACGGGTGCAACATGTCATTAATGAACATATATTCGTAAAAAAAGTAATGCAATAGTAGACGGAAGCTATGCATTGTTTATTTAAAAAAGCTGCGATCAAAGCAGAACGATACAAATAGTGCAATAAGCAAAAGATGGGACTATCAAATATGTCCTTTCCAGGGGCGAGCTACGGAATGTTATGCGAAACAGGTATACTACTCGTTATAGAGACCACCTTAGTGTTCCGTAGTGCGGCGTAGCTTTCTGCTTCCCTGGTTGTATCGTTTGTGCAGCAATTGTACTGCCGGACAAGCCTTTCAAAGAATGGAGTCCTGAAAATAAGAGAAAATTAAGAAATCGGCAGCCCCTAGTGCGGTTTAAGACGCGTTTCGGGCGTGCCGTGATGGTGCCCCTCCCCCTATGCCCATGGTATTTCCAGAGCGTAGTTATGTACGCGCATCACTGGTTTCTCAAGTTCGCGAGGGTTGGGGTTGGGGACGCATTGCTACGCTTGCTCTGAATGTGTCGGGCGGTCTTGGTGTAGGTTACTCCGGGCGCGCTTGATGGTGTCCAGACGTTTAATGGCCGGACTAGAGAATTGCCTTGAGAGGCTGCTTTGTACTTTCGCTGTGATAGCCGTCGTATGCTCCTCCGTTCAGAGAGAGCGTTCGGTGTTTCCATTGACCGTGATGACGCCTCGAGGGCCTGGCATCTTGAGCTTGAGGTATGCGTAGTGCGGCACCGCATTGAACTTGGCAAATGTGGTTCGCCCGAGCAGTCCGTGATAGCCACTGCGGAACGGGACTATGTCGAAGATTAACTCCTCGCTTAGGAAATTATCCGGAGATCCGAAGACCACTTCAAGTGTAACTGAGCCTGTACAGTTGGCTTCTACACCTGGTATGACACCTTTAAAGGTCGTTCTGGTGGGTTTAATCCTCGAGGGATCGATGCCCATTTTTTGCACTGTATCCTAATAAAGCAGGTTCAGGCTGCTGCCGCCGTCCATAAGGACTCTAGTGAGGTGAAATCTGTCAATAATTGGGTCTAGAACCAATGCGGCGAATCCGCCATGACGGATGCTAGTGGGGTGGTCCCTTCGATCAAAAGTGATCGGGCAGGAAGACCATGGGTTGAACTTTGGGGCGACTGGCTCCATCGCGTATACGTCCCTTAGCACACGCTTCCGCTCCCTCTTGGGGACATGGGTTGCGTATATCATGTTCACCGTCCGCACTTGTGGGGGAAAACCTTTCTGTCCACTGTTGTTCGGCGGTCGGGGCTCCTCCTCGTCATCGCTATGCAGCCCCTTGTCTCTGCTTTCGGCATTTAACTTGCCTGCCTGCTTGAACTCCCAACAATCCCTGTTGGTGTGATTGGCTGGTTTTTCGGGGGTGCCATGTATCTGGCATGAGCGGTCAAGTATTTGGTCCAAACTGGACAGGCCCGGAGTATTTCTTTTGAATTGCTTTTTCCGCTGACCGGGTTTAGAGCCTCTGAATCCGGCATTAACTGCCGTATCCTTAGCGTTGTCGCCATTAATGCGGCGCTTTTGCTTATTGCGACGCAACCTGCCACTGCTGTCCTTGGTATCTGAATTACCAGGGCTCTTGGTCATGTTATTGCTGCGAGCTAGCCAGCTGTCTTCTCCCGCGCAAAAGCGGGTCATAAGTGTCGTGAGGGCTGCCATAGATTTCGGCTTTTCCTGTCCTAGGTGCCGTGCAAGCCACTCCTTGCGGATGTTATGCTTGAAGGCTGCTAGGGCCTCTGCGTCCGGACAGTCGACAATTTGATTTTTCTTGGTTAGGAACCGTGTCCAGAATTGTCTGGCCGATTCCTCTGGCTGCTGAATTATGTGGCTTAGGTCATCGGCGTCTGGTGGTCGCACATAAGTGCCCTGGAAATTGTCGAGGAATGCGGCTTCCAGGTCCTCCCAACAACCAATTGATTCTACTGGCAAGCTGTTAAGACAATGCCGAGCTGGTCCTTTAAGCTTGAGTGGGAGGTATTTGATGGCGTGTAGGTCATCACCGCATGCCATGTGGATATGAAGGAGATAGTCCTCGATCCATACCGCAGGATCTGTTGTGCCATCGTATGATTCGATGTTCACGGGTTTGAAACCCTCGGGGATTTGATGATCCATTACTTCATCTGTGAAGCATAGTGGGTGTGCGGCGCCTCTGTATTGGGCTACATCATGACGCAGCTCAAACAAGCTTTGTCTACTGTGTTCGGCCTGACAGGATTTACTGTATCCGGCGTGACGAGTACCGTCTCGTGCCGTGGGGCGCCCACGTGATCCGTAGATCGATCTTGTTTGCCTTGCCTTATCCTCCAATATATCTCGCAGGTCTGGCGCATTTTCCCATGCCTTGGTATTTTTTGAGCGGTGCCGGGGTGCGACTTGAGTGGAGGGCCGAGAGGCCTCTCTGTCGCGGCCACGGGGTGGCCGGTCGGCCGCATCATGCGCTGGTGATGTAGGTTTAAGTGCTTCCTCCTCTAATTGGGGTAGCAACCTGCGCTTTGGGTAGCTCTTGGAGGGGCGTTCGAGTTCATACTCTTCGGTCGCAAGGACTTCAGTCCATCTGCCGGCTAGCAAATCTTGATCAGCTCTAAGCTGTTGCTGTTTTTTCTTGAGGTTGCTCGCCGTGGCCATAAGCCTGCGTTTGAAACTCTCTTGCTCGACGGGGTCCTCCGGCACGACAAATTCGTCGTCGTCGAGGCTTGCCTCGTCTTCGGAGGGAGGCATATAATTATCGTCCTCGACCTCTCTGTGTGCCGCTCTCTCTTGAGGGCTGGCTTCTCTATCCTCCTGTGCTGAATCTTGCTGGAGGTGGTTGTCTTTGGCACTGTCCGGGGTGTTATTATCTCCCGTGCCGGAATCACCATTTTTGTTTTTACGGGATTTAGAGCGGTGCCGCTGACGCCGACGCTTAGGCTGCTTCTTGGAGGGGTCATCCTCCGCTGTTCCATCGCCATTGCCTTCTTTTGGGGTGTCCACCATGTATATATCATACGACGAGGTGGCTTTCCAGTGCCCTATAGGCACTGGTTCTTGATCGACTCCTGCATCGGCGTCCATACCATCGATGTCTTCGGAGTCAAAGTCGAGCATGTCGGTTAAATCATCGACAGTGGCTACGAAGTGGGTGGTCGGTGGGCTTTGAATTTCTTCATCATCCGCATCCCAACCTTGCTGACCATAGTATGGCCAGGGCTCTCCTGACAAAGAGAGAGACTTTAGTGAATTCAGAATATCGCCGAAGGGCGAGTGCTGAAAGATGTCCGCGGCGGTGAACTCCATGATCGGCGCCCAATCGGGTTCTATCGGTCGGGGCGCGGAGGGCTCGGAGTCTGGAGAGGAGTCCGGCTCCTTGGAGTCACAGGCTTCGCAGAGAATAGGGCTGGTGTTCGGCTCGATCGCCGTAGAGATTGCAGCCCCCGAGGCGGTGTCTAACCACCCATCCTCGGTTGGTGTGATCGGCTCCGAGCTAGGGGTCGGAGCGGACACAGGTGCAGCCTCCAGGGCACTGTTCGGCGGAAGAGCTAAATCATGCCCATCGTGACAGTGCGGTGCGCTCGGCTGTGGCTCGTATCAGTCGAAGATCAAGTCTCCGCGGATGTCGACCGTGTAGTTCAAACTTCCAAATCTGACCTGATGGCCAGGGGCATAGCTTTTGATCTGCTCCAGATGACCAAGCGAATTGGCCCGCAGTGCAAAGCCGCCGAATACTAAGGTCTGTCCGGGGAGAAAAGTCTCACCCTGGATCGCATCGCTGTTGATGATCGGAGAAGCCATCAGGCCTAAAAGTGATGACACAGAGGAACTCTCAATGAAAGCACCAATGTCGGTATCAAAACCGGCGGATCTCGGGTAGGGGGTCTCGAACTGTGCGTCTAGGCCGGATGGTAATAGGAGGCAGGGGACACAATGTTTTACCCAGGTTTGGGCCCTCTTGATGGAGGTAAAACCCTACGTCCTGCTTGATTAATATTGATGATATGGGTAGTACAAGAGTAGATCTACCACGAGATTAAGGAGGCTAAACCCTAGAAGCTAGCCTATGGTATGATTGTTGTTCGTCCTACGGACTAAAACTCTCCGGTTTATATAGACACCGGAGAGGGCTAGGGTTACACAGAGTCGGTTACAATGGTAGGAGATCTACATATCCGTATCGCCAAGCTTGCCTTCCACGCCAAGGAAAGTCCCTTCCGGACACGGGACGAAGTCTTCAATCTTGTATCTTCATAGTCCAGGAGTCCGGACGAAGATATAGTCCGGCTATCCGGACACCCCCTAATCCAGGACTCCCTCACCTACTCTATACAATAAAGAAATTACAGCATAGTAACTAAGAATAAACCTACACTACGCAATAAAGGATTTAAGGTATATTACATCCACTGGGCATCAAAGTTCACCACCAGTGATCATAAAGCGCAACGAAGAAGCAGATTACAAAAACTGGGCACCATTGCAGCGTAACAAAATAATACTGAACCGAGACCACTTCCAAGACAGTTCAAGAAAGGTTAGCCTTGCGGGGGAACTGCTGCTCAAGCTGCTGAGCAAGGCTGTGAGACCGGCCTAGCATGTCGGTCATAGCTTCTAGGTGTAGCTGTTTAGCGATGAGGTTCTCATTGGTGTTCTCCGTAATCTTTCTTAGAGATAGGACTTCAAGTCGAAGTTGAGTTGCAAAATGCTTTTCTGCTAGAACTTGGGACTGAAGAAGTCGTACTGATTCAGACAACGAATTCTGTGAGATTGTCTGACTGTTAGTCTCAAGTAACTTGAACACTGCATCAAGACAAGACTTTGGGGTTTCTCGCTATCTTCAAGATGTTTTGCCTTCTTTGCTGCAATATATGTTGGGATTGTCTCACAGCCTTCAGCAGGCTTGTGCATGCCATCAGGCATATCACCCTGAAACAAAGCAGAGAGATGACAGGTTTTGCACGTGTATAAACAAAGATGATAACTGTTCTTTCAATTCTATCCAATTTCAAATTAGAAAATAAAGAGTATGTTCAAAATATCAATAGCATAATTTGGCATTGTTCATAATGCGAGGAGCTTCACCACACTACTGGATTACCATGTCAACATAACAAGCATAGATGAAGGGCAAAGAAAATCATTGTATCTATTTTGGATAATGTGCATGGCATGTTGTTCATATCATCAGCCACATCAGTAAGATAAAACAGGAGATGACAAGGTGCAAACATGGGCTGCTTCACCACACACTGGATTATAGATCCACAAAAACAAGCATACATATAGGGAGTATTAAGTAATGTGCATGGTATGAATAAGGAATTTGGTTTTACAAGTAAAACTTAGAACTTACGGTTCTTACGAACATGCATTTTGGTAGAAACAGCAAACTAAACAGCAGTAAACGATAGGGAGTATGAGCAAATTAAACAGCCGTTGAGGATAAAGGCTTTAGAAGGACCGACTTACATTAACAGTTAACACCGGCTTTATAATGCCCTTCTCCATGGCAAGGGAAGGATAACTCAAGAATTTCAGCACATAATCTTCTTCATAAGCATTGCCTCTACTCTACATTTTGTAGAGAGTAATTATAGATATGATAATACTGGAAGGGATAGAGGATAATGAAGATAAGATGCAGATTTATGCTACATAATCAACTACCAATCCCTGGAAGTACAAGTGTTACAGGACAAAATGTACTGACAAGAGCAATGGGCTACACTTCTGCACTGGCATTGTCTGTGTATTCTACTTGTTGGTAAGATTAAATATAGATCTGATCTTTTTTAGTAGATGGTGGGCGAGGGAGATAAGATGCAGAATGCTACAAAATGAACCAATCCCTCTTCCCATAATACAAGAGTGTTTTGAACACTGGTGTACTGTACAAAATGTTCTTATATTATGGGACGGAGGGAGTAGCTGTTAATGTAAGTACAGTGATAGACCACGTTCAGTCCTTACAAGAGGACTGCACAGCTAAACCTCTTCAAAAGCATTGGGTTGATTCTAAATTTATGTAAGAGTCCATACGGATCTTATAATGTCCACCAAATGGACGATTACGAGGCTAACATGTGCTGTGATGCTACATAATCAAACAACTATGAAAGTAAGTATGGTCATACAGGGCAAGAGGTACTCACAAGAGCAATGCAGTGTGCAATATAGTTGCGAGATTCTGTGGTCCCTTGAGAACGAATGTTCTTCTGCTAACAGTTTTCATACAAGTGAGACATTAAGGCAAATGCAGAAATGTAGTTCAACTTGTGATGTGATATCATAGACAGTACCTTACGCTGCAGCCGAGACCAATGTGTAACAAGATTATTCCAGTCACCGTCGGATAAATGTAGGACCAGAGACTTTACAGAAATTTCGTTCAGAGGCTTGCCATCGAAGTGCGCTTGCCTCAGGTAGGAACGATACTTCATCAACGAGTGCTTGAAAAGCACAACCAACCCTTGCTCGTCATCACAATCTAGTTTGCGCCTCGCCTATTTAAAAGAATGAAATCTTGTGTCTTCTGTCAGTAGAAACATATGCAGTAATGACCATGAATAACATTAGTACATTACTTACGCGTAAGTTGCGGAGGAAGACTGGAAATTGTTCTGTGTCTGCGGTATAATCTTTCCATGAAGGAAAGATGCACACAAAGTTCCTAACAACAACATAAGCTTCATCTTATAAACTGGGAAGAAATGGAACAGGGGTCCTATTCGCTGCAATTGGGGCTCTCTCTGGTTCGAAAAGGGATTTGGCAACTGGATTTGGTGTACTCTTTCCTAGAATGGGGGTTTTGCGTCATACAGCTGGTGCTATGTCAACTGGCATAATCATACTATTTGCTGCCGTTGGGGTCTGCTGAGTTGGGGCATCAGAAATGACCAGTGTAGTAGGGCTAGAGTCTGCTAGAGTTGGGGTATTTTGTGGGTCAGGTGATATTGCAACTACACCTAATGGGCTATTTGATTTATCAGCTGCCACTACCTTTTCCAAATGCTTTGCTTGTGCTCCTCCATGATCAGCAATCGCCCTCTTCCTTTTGGACGTCTGATACACAAGAACAACATTTGAATGGATAAATATGGCATGATGAAAGATGGAATATGTACTGAAAATGGATAGGCACGGCGTATTTGTTGGAAATATGCCCTAGAGGCAATAATAAAATGGTTATTATTATATTTCTTTGTTCATGATAATTGTCTATTGTTCATGCTATAATTGTGTTATCCGGAAATCGTAATACATGTGTGAATACATAGAACACAACATGTCCCTAGTGAGCCTCTAGTTGACTAGCTCGTTGATCAAAAGATAGTCATGGTTTCCTGACTATGGACATTGGATGTCATTGATAACGGGATCACATCATTAGGAGAATGATGTGATGGACAAGACCCAATCCTAAGCATAGCTCAAAGATTGTGTAGTTCGTTTGCTATAGCTTTTCCGAATGTCAAGTATCATTTCCTTAGACCATGAGATTGTGCAACTTCTGGATACCGTAGGAGTGCTTTGGGTGTGCCAAACGTCACAACGTAACTGGGTGACTATAAAGGTACACTACAGGTATCTCCAAAAGTGTCTGTTGGGTTGGCACGAACCGAGACTGGGATTTGTCACTCCGTATGACAGAGAGGTATCTCTGGGCCCACTCGGTAATGCATCATCATAATGAGCTCAATGTGACCAAGTGGTTGATCACGGGATCATGCATTATGGTACGAGTAAAGTGACTTTCCGGTAACGAGATTGAACGAGGTATTGGGATACCGATGATCGAGTCTCGGGCAAGTAACGTACCGATTGACAAAGGGAATTGTATACGGGATTGATTGAATCCTCGACATCGTGGTTCATCCGATGAGATCATCGAGGAGCATGTGGGAGCCAACATGGGTATCCAGATCCCGCTGTTGGTTATTGACCGGAGAGTCGTCTCGGTCATGTCTGCGTGTCTCCCGAACCCGTAGGGTCTACACACTTAAGGTTCGGTGACACTAGGGTTGTTGAGATATTAGCATACGGTAACCCGAAAGTTGTTTGGAGTCCCGGATGAGATCCCGGACGTCATGAGGAGTTTCGGAATGGTCCGGAGGTGAATATTTATATATAGGAAGTCAAGTTTCGGCCATCGGGAAGGTTTCGGGGGTGATCGGTATTGTACCGGGACCACCGGAAGGGTCCTGGGGGTCCACCGGGTGGGGCCACCTATCCCGGAGGGCCCCATGGGCTGAAGTGGGAGGGGAACCAGCCCCTAGTGGGCTGGTGCGCCCCCCCATGGGCCTCCCCTGTGCCTAGGGTTGGAAACCCTAGGGGTGGGGGCGCCCCACTTGGCTTGGGGGGCACTCCACCCCCCTTGGCCGCCGCCCCCCTTGGAGATTCAATCTCCTAGGGTCGGCGCCCCCTAGGGGTCCTATATATAGTGGGGGGAGGGAGGGCAGCCGGATCCTAGCCCCTGGCGCCTCCCTGTCCCTCCCGTGACACTCCTCCCTCTCCCTGAGCTTGGCGAAGCCCTGCCGAGATCACTGTTGCTTCCATCACCACGCCGTCGTGCTGCTGGATCTTCATCAACCTCTCCTTTCCCCTTGCTGGATCAAGTTGGAGGAGACGTCTTCCCAACCGTACGTGTGTTGAACGCGGAGGTGCCGTCCGTTCGACGCTAGGTCATCGGTGATTTGGATCACGACGAGTACGACTCCATCAACCCCGTTCTCTTGAACGCTTCCACGCGTGATCTACAAGGGTATGTAGATGCACTCCTCTCTCCCTCGTTGCTAGATGACTCCATAGATTGATCTTGGTGATGCGTAGAAAATTTTAAAATTCTGCTACGTTCCCCAACAGTGGCATCATGAGCTAGGTCTATGCGTAGTTTCTATGCACGAGTAGAACTCAAAGCAGTTGTGGGTGTGGATATTGTCAATTTGCTTGCCGTTACTAGTCTTATCTTGATCCGGCGACATCGTGGGATGAAGCATCCCGGACCGACCTTACACGTACGCTTACGTGAGACTAGTTCCACCGATTGACATGCACTAGTTGCATAAGGTGGCTGGCGGGTGTCTGTCTCTCCCACTTTAGTCGGATCAGATTCGATGAAAAGGGTCCTTATGAAGGGTAAATAGAAATTGGCATATCACGTTGTGGTTTTGGCGTAGGTAAGAAACGTTCTTGCTAGAAACCTATAGCAGCCACGTAAAAACATGCAACAACAATTAGAGGACGTCTAACTTGTTTTTGCAGCATGTGTCGTGTGATGTGATATGGCCAAAAGGATGTGATGAATGATATATGTGATGTATGAGATTGATCATGTTCTTGTAATAGGAATCACGACTTGCATGTCGATGAGTATGACAACCGGCAGGAGCCATAGGAGTTGTCTTTATTTATTTATGACCTGCGTGTCAACATAAACGTCATGTAATTACTTTACTTTATTGCTAAAGCGTTAGCCATAGTAGTAGAAGTAATAGATGACGAGACAACTTCAATAAGAAACGATGACGGGGATCATGATGATGGAGATCATGGTGTCATGCCGGTGACAACGATGATCATGAAGCCCTGAAGATGGAGATCAAAAGGAGCAAATGATATTGGCCATATCATGTCACTATTTGATTGCATGTGATGTTTATCATGTTTTGCATCTTATTTGTTTAGAACGGCGGTAGCTTAAATAAGATTATCCCTCGTAATAATCTCAAGGAAGTGTTCCCCCTAACTGTGCACCATTGCGAAGGTTCGTTGTTTTGAAGCACCACGTGATGATCGGGTGTGATAGATTCTAACGTTCGAATACAACGGGTGTAAGCCAGATTTACACACGCAATACACTTAGGTTGACTTGACGAGCCTAGCATGTATAGACATGGCCTCGGAACACGGAAGACCGAAAGGTCGAGCATGAGTCGTATAGAAGATACGATCAACATGAAGATGTTCACCGATGTTGACTAGTCCGTCTCACGTGATGATCGGACACGGCCTAGTTGACTCGGATCATGTTTCACTTAGATGACTAGAGGGATGTCTATCTGAGTGGGAGTTCATTGAATAATTTGATTAGATGAACTTAATTATCATGAACTTATTCTAAAATCTTTACACTATGTCTTGTAGATCAAATGGCCCACGCTAATGTTGCCCTCAACTTCAACGCGTTCCTAGAGAAAACCAAGCTGAAAGATGATGGCAGCAACTATACGGACTGGGTCCGGAACCTGAGGATCATCCTCATAGCTGCCAAGAAAGATTATGTCCTAGAAGCACCGTTAGGTGACGCACCCATCCCAGAGAACCAAGACGTTATGAACGCTTGGCAGTCACGTGCTGATGATTACTCCCTCGTTCAGTGCGGCATGCTTTACAGCTTAGAATCGGGGCTCCAAAAGCGTTTTGAGCGACACGGAGCATATGAGATGTTCGAAGAGCTGAAAATGTTTTTCCAAGATCATGCCCGGGTCGAGAGATATGAAGTCTCCGACAAGTTCTTCAGTTGTAAGATGGAGGAAAATAGTTCTGTCAGTGAGCACATACTCAAAATGTCTGGGTTGCATAACCGCTTGACTCAGCTGAGAGTTAATCTCCCGGATGACGCGGTCATTGACAGAATCCTTCAGTCGCTTCCACCGAGCTACAAGAGCTTTGTGAGGAACTTCAATATGCAGGGGATGGAAAAGACCATTCCTAAGGTATATTCAATGCTGAAATCAGTGGAGGTGGAAATCAAAAAAGGAACATCAAGTGTTGATGGTGAATAAAACCACTAAGTTCAAGAAACGCAAGGGTAAAAAGAACTTCAAGAAGGACGGCAAGGGAGTTGCCGCGCCCGGTAAGCAAGCTGCCGGGAAGAAGTCAAAGAATGGACCCAAGCCTGAGACTGAGTGTTTTTATTGCAAGGGAAGTGGTCACTGGAAGCGGAACTGCCCCAAATACTTAGCGGACAAGAAGGCCGGCAACACTAAAGGTATATGTGATATACATGTAATTGATGTGTACCTTACCAGTACTCTAGTAGCTCCTGGGTATTTGATACCGGTGCAGTTGCTCACATTTGTAACTCAAAGCAGGAGCTGCGGAATAAGCGGAGACTGGTGAAGGACGAGGTGATGATGCGCGTCGGGAGTGGTTCCAAGGTCGATGTGATCGCCGTTGGCATGCTGCCTCTACATTTACCTATGGGATTAGTTTTAAACCTCAATAATTGTTATTTAGTGCCAGCTTTGAGCATGAACATTGTATCAGGATCTCGTTTAATTCGAGATGGCTACTCATTTAAATCTGAGAATAATGGTTGTTCTATTTATATGAGAGATATATTTTATGGTCATGCTCCGCTGGTGAATGGTTTATTCTTAATGAATCTCGAGCGTAATGTTACACATATTCATAGTGTGAATACCAAAAGATGTAAGGTTGATAATGATAGTCCCACATACTTGTGGCACTGCCGCCTTGGTCACATAGGTGTCAAACGCATGAAGACGCTCCATGCAGATGGGCTTTTGGAGTCTCTTGATTACGAATCATTTGACACGTGCGAACCATGCCTCATGGGTAAAAATGACCAAGACTCCGTTCTCAGGAACAATGGAGCGAGCAACCAACTTCTTGGAAACCATACATACTGATGTGTGCGGTGCAATGAGTGTTGAGGCTCGCGGTGGCTATCGTTATGTTCTCACCCTCACTGATGACTTGAGTAGATATGGGTATGTCTACTTAATGAAACACAAGTCTGAGACCTTTGAAAGGTTCAAGGAATTTCAGAGTGAGGTTGAGAATCAACGTGACAGGAAAATCAAGTTCTTGCGATCAGATCGTGGGGGAGAATACTTGAGTCACAAATTTGGCACACACTTAAGGAAATATGGAATAGTTTCACAACTCACGCTGCCTGGAACACCTCAGTGTAATGGTGTGTCCGAACATCGTAATCACACTCTATTGATATGGTGCGATCTATGATGTCTCTTACTGATTTACTGCTGTCATTTTAGGGCTATGCTTTAGAGACTACCGCATTCACTTTAAATAGGGATCCGTTGAAATCCATTGAGATGACACCGTATGAATTATGGTTTGGGAAGAAACCTAAGCTGTCGTTTCTAAAAGTTTGGGGATGCGATGCTTATGGCAAGAAACTTCAACCTGAAAAGCTCGAACCCAAGTCGGAAAAATGCGTCTTCATAGGATACCCTAAAGAAACTATTGGGTATACCTTCTACCTCAGATCCGAAGGCAAGATCTTTGTTGCCAAGAATGGATCCTTTCCAGAGAAAGAGTTTCTCTCGAAACAAATAAGTGGGAGGAAAGTAGAACTCGATGAAGTATTACCTCTTGAACCGGTAAGTGGCGCAGCTCAAGAAAATGTTCCTGAGGTGCCTGCACCGACTAGAGAGGAAGTTAATGATGATGATCATGAAACTTCAAATCAAGTTGCTACTGAACTTCGTAGGTCCACAAGGACACGTTCCGCACCAGAGTGGTACGGCATCCCTATCATGGAAATCATGTTGTTAGACAACGGTGAACCTTCGAACTATGAAGAAGCGATGGCGGGCCCGGATTCCGACAAATGGCTGGAAGCCATGAAATCCGAGATAGGATCCATGTATGAAAACGAAGTATGGACTTTGGCTGACTTGCCCGATGATCGGCGAGCCATAGAAAATAAATGGATCTTTAAGAAGAAGACATACGCGGATGGTAATGTAACCATCTATAAAGCTCGGCTTGTCGCTAAGGGTTATCGACAAGTTCAAGGGGTTGACTACGATGAGACTTTCTCACCTGTAGCGAAGCTGAAGTCCATCCGAATCATGTTAGCAATTGCCGCATTCTATGATTATGAGATATGGCAAATGGACGTCAAAGCGACATCCTTAAGGAAGAATTGTATATGATGCAGCCGGAAGGTTTTGTCGATCCTAAGAATGCTGACAAGGTGTGCAAGCTCCAACGCTCGATTTATGGGCTGGTGCAAGCATCTCGGAGTTGGAACATTCGCTTTGATGAGATGATCAAAGCGTTTGGGTTTATGCAGACTTATGGAGAAGCCTGTGTTTACAAGAAAGTGAGTGGGAGCTCTGTAGCATTTCTCATATTGTATGTGGATGACATACTGTTGATGTGAAATGATATAGAATTCTTGGAAAGCATAAAGGCCTACTTGAACAAGTGTTTTTCAATGAAGGACCTTGGAGAAGCTGCTTATATATTAGGCATCAAGATCTATAGAGATAGGTCAAGATGCCTCATTGGTCTTTCACAGAGTACGTACCTTGACAAGATATTGAAGAAGTTCAAAATGGATCAGTCAAAGAAGGGGTTCTTGCCTGTATTGCAAGGTACGAGATTGAGCACGGCTCAATGCCCGACCACGGCAGAAGATAGAGAAAAGATGAGTGTCGTCCCCTATGCCTCGGCCATAGGGTCTATCTTGTATGCTATGCTGTGTACCAGACCTGATATAAACCTTGCCGTAAGTTTGGTAGGAAGGTACCAAAGTAATCCCGGCATGGAACACTGGACAGTGGTCAAGAATATCCCGAAGTACCTGAAGAGGACTAAGGATATGTTTCTCGTTTATGGAGGTGACGAAGAGCTCATCGTAAAGGGTTACGTCGATGCTAGCTTCGACACAGATCTGGATGACTCTAAGTCACAAACCGGATACGTGTATATTTTGAATGGTGGGGCAGTAAGCTAGTGCAGTTGCAAGCAAAGCGTTGTGGCGGGATCTACATGTGAAGCAGAGTACATGGCAGCCTCGGAGGCAGCACAAGAGGCAATCTAGGTGAAGAAGTTCATTACCGACCTAGGAGTCATACCCAATGCATCGGGCCCGATGACTCTCTTCTGTGACAACACTGGAGCTATTGCCCTTGCCAAGGAGCCCAGGTTTCACAGGAAGACCAGGCATATCAAGCGTCGCTTCAACTCCATTCGTGAAAGTGTTCAAAATGGAGACATAGATATTTGTAAAGTACATACGGACCTGAATGTGGCAGATCCGTTGACTAAACCTCTCCCTAGAGCAAAACATGATCAACACCAGAACTGCATGGGTGTTCGATTCATCACAATGTAACTAGACTATTGACTCTAGTGCAAGTGGGAGACTGTTGGAAATATGCCCTAGAGGCAATAATGAAATGGTTATTATTATATTTCTTTGTTCATGATAATTGTCTATTGTTCATGCTATAATTGTGTTATCCGGAAATCCTAATACATGTGTGAATACATAGACCACAACACGTCCCTAGTGAGCCTCTAGTTGACTAGCTCGTTGATCAAAAGATAGTCATGGTTTCCTGACTATGGACATTGGATGTCATTGATAACAGGATCACATCATTAGGAGAATGATGTGATGGACAAGACCCAATCCTAAGCATAGCTCAAAGATCGTGTAGTTCGTTTGCTATAGCTTTTCCGAATGTCAAGTATCATTTCCTTAGACCATGAGATTGTGCAACTCCCGGACATCGTAGGAGTGCTTTGGGTGTGCCAAACGTCACAACGTAACTGGATGACTATAAAGGTACACTACAGGTATCTCCAAAAGTGTCTATTGGGTTGGCACAAATCGAGACTGGGATTTGTCACTCCGTATGACGGAGAGGTATCTCTAGGCCCACTCGGTAATGCATCATCATAATGAGCTCAATGTGACCAAGTGGTTGATCATGGGATCATGCATTACGGTACGAGTAAAGTGACTTGCCGGTAACGAGATTGAACGAGGTATTGGGATACCGACGATCGAGTCTCGGGCAAGTAACATACCGATTGACAAAGGGAATTGTATACGGGATTGATTGAATCCTCGACATCGTGGTTCATCCGATGAGATCATCGAGGAGCATGTGGTAGCCAACATGGATATCCAGATCCCGCTGTTGGTTATTGACCGGAGAGTCGTCTCGATCATGTCTGCGTGTCTCCCGAACCCGTAGGGTCTACACACTTAAGGTTCGGTGACGCTAGGATTGTTGAGATATTAGCATACGGTAACCCGAAAGTTGTTCGGCGTCCTGGATGAGATCCCGGATGTCATGAGGAGTTTCGGAATGGTCCGGAGGTGAAGATTTATATATAGGAAGTCAAGTTTCGGCCTACGGGAAGGTTTCGGGGGTGATCGGTATTGTACCGGGACCACCGGAAGGGTCCCGGGGGTCCACCGGGTGGGGCCACCTATCCCGGAGGGCCCCATGGGCTGAAGTGGGAGGGGAACCAGCCCCTAGTGGGCTGGTGCGCCCCCCATGGGCCTCCCCTGCGCCTAGGGTTGGAAACCCTAGGGGTGGGGGCGCCCCACTTGGCTTGGGGGGCACTCCACCCCCCTTGGCCGCCCCCCCTTGGAGATTCAATCTCCTAGGGCCGGCGCCCCCCTAGGGGTCCTATATATAGTGGGGGGAGGGAGGGCAGCCGGACCCTAGCCCCTGGCGCCTCCCTCTCCCTCCCGTGACACTCCTCCCTCTCCCTGAGCTTGGCGAAGCCCTGCCGAGATCACCGTTGCTTCCACCACCACGCCGTCGTGCTGCTGGATCTTCATCAACCTCTCCTTCCCCCTTGATGGATCAAGTTGGAGGAGACGTCTTCCCAACCGTATGTGTGTTGAACGCGGAGGTTCCGTCCGTTCGGCGCTAGGTCATCGGTGATTTGGATCACGACGAGTACGACTCCATCAACCCCGTTCTCTTGAACGCTTCCGCGCGCGATCTACAAGGGTATGTAGATGCACTCCTCTCTCCCTCGTTGCTAGATGACTCCATAGATTGATCTTGGTGATGCGTAGAAAATTTTAAAATTCTGCTACGTTCCCCAACAGTATTCACATACACGATGTGTAAACTAAGCTAATGGCAGTTCAACAAAATAGAAGCAATGCAAAGCATCAGTTGCAAGATATGTGCGAGCAATGTAACCTTGGAAAGTTAGAGCAAGTACCTTGATGGGTGAATAAGATAGGGCATCTTCCTCTGACTCCTCCACTAGGGAGCTACATTTACTTAGGTCTCCCTCTAGCTCAGAATCACTGTTAGGATCATATTCTGAGCATGAATCTGTAGGTGGAGAGTGTTTGCATTGCATTGCATCCAGACTTGATTTCAGTCCCTTAATGCCAAGTTTGACAGCCATGGCATTGTTCTGCTTTATTCTTTTCATGCACGCAAGCTCATAATCATTATGATGTTGTTCAGAATCTGAGTTTCATGAAATCATAAAAAGTAGTCAGATTATCTATGGAATGCATTGCGGTTTCAACTCAGAGAGTGTCTCCCTATAAACCCCCTGCATATGCAAAGTTCACCTCCCCAACCATGCTGACCAGACCACACATAGAGATACACACCCGAGCAGCGAACATGCATTTTCAAAACTAATTTAGGAACATTTAGCTGACCAATTAAACAACTCTGTTTTAATAATATCAGATTCGTATTTGAACAACTAAGCTTGTTTAGCTTGATGGGTGGAGAAGTGTTATTATGACACGAAGCATGTATTCTGATCGTATAGTGATCATAAAAGGGGGAAACTCTAAGCATATATTTTTTTAGCAAAAGAGGGTTTCCCCTATGATTTCTATTAAAGAAACTACCACGGAACCAACATGATCAATTAAACCCTAAGCATGATCAATTAAACCGCATTATGGCTATGCCATGGCAGATTTGAAGCTGCAAACCGGAGAAATGATATTTAGCATCCATTGTTTGCTTCAAACTAAGAACTAAATTCTAAGAGCTAAAAATAAAGTAGAGTAAGCAAGTTAAGATCTATTTTCTGGTTGAGATCAAAAAGTTGTGGAGATATGAAGTACCACCTCTCTTGCAGTGCCGTGTAGGTATCAGGGGTGCGATGGCTGTCGTTGGCGTTGAATCAGATCTGCGACGGTAGATGGGTGCATCGGGGGATAAGTCCCGTTGCGGTGGAAGAGAAGGTCGTGTGAGCGGCCCCGGCAAAGAGGACGACGGCGCCGATGAAGCGAGAGGATGCGATGCAAGGCTATTGGTCCATCGCCGTGGATGAGAAACGTCTATCTCTAGCAGTGAACGATGCGGTCTTGGTAGGCGCTCTGGCATGGTGGAGGACGGTGGCAATGGATGTGGTGGAGGACGGCGGCGACGGATGGGGTGGCGGACGGAGGCTGGTGTGGGAATGGGGTGTTCTAGCGCGGACGGTGTATGAATGGGAAAATGGAGGGAGAGGTACGGGGAACCATGTTTTGGGACGCGCCTGTCTGAAATATAGGAAAGTTATGAACTTATCCCCCATTTTAAATTTGGACGTCTCGTCGGTTGGGGATAGGACGGTAATCTCGCATCTCCCAAATATTTGCCGGTAACTATTTTGGGCAAGGAGAGGGTGTTTTGCCGCCCACGGTTGGCGCCCATGGTGTATGAAAGGGGCTGACAGGTAGGGAGGTTGTGTCACGTCTGATGGAAGTTACACATCTGCCCCTATTTAAAATATTAGCCTACGTCTATTTCGGACGAGGAGAGGGTGTTTTGTCGCCCACCGTGTATGAATGGGGAATGGAGGGACAAACAGAGGTCTTCCGGACAAGCTTGAATCAAATGAGTTTTGCCGCCCATGTTTGCCGCCCACCATGTCGGAATGGGCTCAGAGGCGGTCGTGTCACGTCTAATTGAAGTTACTAACCTACCCCTATTTAGAGCCAGTGGAAATCGGGCTGATGGATTGTCCGTGTAATGGGTAGACAGTAATTTCCATCTCCCAAACACTTGGCTTCAGGCAGCCGATGTGGGAGTGGACATTTTGCTGTTTCTTTCAAATTTTGGGACAATAAGCATCCACGTTTAACCTGGCAACTAAATTCGAATCCATTTTGTATTCCTATATGAATCTTTATAAATCATTCTATGTGTTTTTATATATCTTCAAAAGGACGACAAAGATGTATTTCACTGTCATATATAAATATGGTTTACAAATGCCGATACTCAAATTCAGAAACTAGAATCCAGTTTAAGGTGAATTCGAATATTTGGAACACTTCATGTCCAACTCAAATGTCACACGCAGCATAATGTGTACTCCCATTTAGATATGTACACAAGCGATGTATCAAGATTCAAATACCGAGTCAATCAACCAAGAATGTACGGAACTAACAGACATATAAACACTTATAGAGTATATGGATCAATAATATCAACTAACATACATAAGCCAGGCCGCTGTACTTTTTTTGGCTACAACAGCATCCTTTTTTTAGCCAGCATCTTGGCCCTTTCCGATGCATGCCACTTATGGTCCATCTATACTACTATTGCTGAATGCACATTCAGCCCGATTGGCATATTTGTAGGTCTGGCACAACAATCCAAATGAAATGTCTCCGAGTCTTATCAATTAATACAGACTTGTGCCCAAATAAAATTACAAACAAAAAAACAAGTATTACATGATCTCTAAAACAAATGGTTTGATTGATTACATGAACAGACAACACAAAGGTTATTCAACTATGGAAAGAACATTTCACCTATGATTTACCAAGTAGGAATTTAAGTTCCTTTTTTCCTTCAGGACCTTAACAATCTGGTCAGTCTCAGCTTGCTTCGTTTTGAAATCCACCAAATATTTAATGGTTGTCTTGAGTATTGCTTGTGATTGTGCTGTTTGCTTCCTCAACATGTCAACTTCATCTCTAAGTGCGGAAGCAGAATCTCTTTCTACCACTAGTTTAGCCTCTAGAGCATCAACAGTTGGCAATTCATAATGCACGATTGGGCCGGTGCCACTGCTGTGGGATGATGCAACGTCCATGGGGAGCTCGCTCTTTGATCTTGGGCTAACCTGTTTTGCCATTAATGTTCCGGTTGGATTCAGAAAAGTTGAAGTTAGCAAAACATCTCAATTGGGAGTTATAACAGCAAACCAGTTAAACAAACAAGGAATTAAAGAGTTTCAATTGGATGCTGAAAAGTAGTTATTAACATCATTGTAACCCGCTGTTGTAGCAGCAAAGAAGTTAAACAAACAAGTAGATATTTAAGTTAAGGCAAACAGGTAATTCTTAATAGTAAGTATCAAACACATAGATAGGCGCAGTCTACAATATGATTTACAGGCTGTGCGATTATGTAATCAGTAGCAAACTAAATTAAGCCAAGCAACGTAATTGAACAATTTTGCAATAAGTGGCTAACTAAAATTCCGAGAAGCAGGTAACTGAACTTACGCTAGTTCTTTGTATAGGCACACTGCAACTTCTTTTTCGCTTACAAGCTTGTACGAAGGAGTCCATGGCATCAATTGCTTGGATACGCACTCCCAATACTTCTTTCTTCCCACACTGCATGGGTAAGTCGAATGGTTAATCTGCTAAGATGGTGCATCCTTGATATGTTATATGAGGATGTGTAGTCAGACTAGTTGTAGCCAAACACATCACAATGGCTTTTACTGTATATTTCATGCGATTACTTTTGGCATATCGAGATCTAAGCAATCTACAATAGGATGAAAAACTGGCATCCTTCACATTATTGGCGAACTCAGTTCATAGAAACAAACAATTCAACCATTCTGTGGGTAAATCCAAAGCGCCACTGGAATATTTTTCACTATCCAATCATACACGCAAAAAGGGGCGACGCCACCATAGGGGCTGGTATGGGCAGCCGCCTCAGGTGGCTGGAAAGTGTGCACCTAGTTTGAGTCGTCCAGGTTGGCCCATGCTAGTTTTGTTCATCCCAACGCACAAGAAGGCAATGTAAAAAATGAAGAAAAATGTTTCAATTTGGATGGGCCAATAACATAAGTGCAAGGCAGGCCCTATAGCAGGCTCGCGGCCCAAACTAGCGCCTCCCATATCCATCGACAGCAGGAAAAATCCAAATTCATTCGCTCCAGCATCCAGTCTGGTTCGCTCCTAACCTAGCCGCTGCTGGATAGACCGACACAGCACTTCCTCATGCCCTCGTTGGAGGGCCGTCGCCGGGCTTCAAGCGAACGGAAGGACAAGAAGATGAAGATCCAACCCTGGGTGTAGCCTGCGTGGGAGGCAGCGGCGGCAGCACGGGCATGGCATCGAGCTTGCGCAAACGGACAGTCGCAACTTGCAATAGTAGCATGCGCAACGAGCAGGTACATCACATCCCTGATTATATCTAATTCAACTCTTCAATTTCTGGCCAATAGTTAAACCTGACGGTGTTGTAAAACTGCTTGTATGTAGGGAATCTATGAGAAAATGAAACCAATTTCTACTTATTTTATAACTCCCCCAATCAATACTGAACTGACTGAATCTGATGTATCTAATCAAGTTTCTGGTGCAAACATACAAGCTCATGTTGTTCTTGAGCCCGTAGTGTCTAATGAACATATTGCTAATGAAGGATTTGATGCAAACATTTTACATGCTCCTGGTGATGAACATATAGTGTCTAATGAGGGATCTAATGCAAGCATTTTTCAAGCTCATTGAAGGATTTAGTGTCTAATGATGATCTACTATGTTGAGAGAGACAGAGATTTGCAGGCATTGATGACAAGCAAATTATAGTGCATTTTCATAGCTTGAGGAAACGTCGAGGCCATCTACCAGAAAGTCCTCGTATCATGACAACATAGCATAAATACTTTTCTAATCTGTTGTTTGAAACTATTGGCATACTTGTGCAGGATAGATATATTGATATGTAGTTTGCGCACTAGTTATATGTGCAATTACACTTCGATATTTTCAGCCAGAGAACGAATAATTCAAGCAGGTACAGACCATGTTTGTAGTCCTTGTACACCAGGTTGCATTTTGTGTTTTTGGTGCTTGCATCATTTAGTGTTTATAATCTGAACTACTTTGGATCATTAGCTGGTTTTCAAAGTGCATGTAGCTTCACATTTCTCAAGTTATGTTGATTTCCGGAGTGCAAGTGCCTTCGTATTTTTTAAGTTAAATGTTCGCCCCTGGTAACTTGAATTCGTGGATCAGCCACTGCACACAAATCATACACGAATGCCAATACGAATTAAATGAAATGCAGGGACTTACGCTAGCTCGTTGTACAGGCTCACTCCAGCTCTGCTTGCGCTTGTGTTGTTCCATGTACAAGTCCATGTTACCACTTGCTTAGATGTGCAGGCCTTGTGCTCCTTGCATCGCCCTCTGCATTTTTGACACGGCGAATGGTTGATCAAATAAGAGGAATCGACCTTGATGTTGTACCGGAGGACAGATAGTTACAAGGTTATACGGGTGTGCAGGATGTGTACCAGATCCCGTAGCGCCGCCATGCTTTGCTAAAATATGGATTTGCTTGTTTCAGATGACATCTCCAGAAGAAATAAGAGTTAAGGTCAGAGTTGCATAGGCGTGTAAGCTAAGAGAGCAGTGAAAGCATATCCAAACATCGTCAGAACAGTGCACAAGGGAGTGATGTGTGGATACCTAGTTCGGGCCGGCGTTTGGGCATGCTCGCCTAGCTAGAGTGCGGGTCACTTCAGAGCCGTTGAGGGTGATGCACTGGCGTTGGTTGGCCGCGCACGGATGCAGATCTTGAGTGGCAGCAGAGCGCTACGATGCGGTGGACCAGACCGTTGGTGAAGCCCCAACGGCCTCGGGGGGCGGAGGTGCGACGATGTGCTCGGTGAAGTAGCCCCGGTGAGCTGGGAGACGGTGTCGGTGAAGCGCACCTAATGCGGTGGAACTCGGTGTCTGTGAGGCACGTCGGTTGCGGCGGCTGACGTTGTCGGTGGACCACCCGGTGCGGTGGACGAGGGCGTAGATGAGGTAGCTCCGGTGCGGTGATGAAGCGCGACCGTTGTCTTCGTCGTCGTCGTCCGGCACAGAGGTGGGGAACGGTGGGGAAAGAGACGAGACGAGGGGCGATTCGAGGGTTGGCGGCGAATTAGGGATTTGAGCAATCTGGGCGCGGAAGGGGATGATGGAGAAGAGAGATTTTGCAGGGCTGGAATTGGGGCCGCCAGATATTTCAATCTGAAATGTGGAAGCGCGAACTTATATTCTTGTCGTCCTTTTTTTGGGGGTGGGTGGCTGGGTGCTACGCGTCCGTCTGACACACGCGACCACCCCGACAGGACTATGCTTTGGTGCCTTAAGGCACCTGCCTTTGTGTCCATGACATATGGGTCCAACAGGTGGCTGGCCCACATGTCAGTGACCCAAAGGCAGTTGCCTTTAAGGCGCCGAAGCAGTGTCCACCCCGACACGACTCTGGTTTGCCTGGTGCGCCTACATTTGAGAACGCAAACGAATCTTCTTTCATTTGCAAACGAATCAGTATGTATTACCATGCCCATGTTTTCCTTGCAATAATTAGTCATTAGAAATGAGATACTCCATCCGTTCACTTTTGTAAGTCGTTCCAGACAACATAAAATGAACTGTTTTGCACATTGTCTGAAATATCTTCAAGGTCTTATAAAAGTGAACAGAGGGAGTACTATAAATTAATTAATGAGGAGTTATTTGAAAAAAAATCGAAAAGGTACCCACGCTGACGTGGATTAGAGTGTGTGTCACATAATTAGTTATTTGAATTAGAGTGTGTGTCACGTAGTTAGTTATTTGAATTGGAGTGTGTGTCACGTAGCGATCTCCAATTCTAACGTGGATTTCGCATTTCACTGTATCCACGCTACTTTTTTAATACAAATTCATATGTATATGATGAACACCATGGTAGTGAGAAAACTTTTGGATGGATTCAAACATATGACCTACAAAATAGCACAACAAACTGAGTCAATGTCAACTTTTCGAAACTTAGTATGGCACGAATTCGAAATAATTACCGTATGCCTGGTCCTCGGTTCAAATCTTACAATGTACACCGAATTGAAACATCGATATTAAGTCTCGTACTATGTACATTCAAATGTTGTTTTTAGACCCCCCCTGCACGAACGCTACATACTTCCTGTATCGGTCAAATCTTCCTCTCCTAACCACCTTAGGAAGCTATCGGTTTCCAACACACGTTCATTCTTTCTCTCCATGTTTCGATCTCTAAGTCTCTCAACTACACAACCCCTTTTTCCACTCTGTTACCAAATGTATTTACCTCACACACCCGCCATTGCACCCCATGCCGAGCTCTCTCTCTCTCCCCCTCTCCCTCTCACCCTCTCGCGCTAAATACATGCATTGCCTATCTAGCCCCCCAACCTCTCGTTCATGCGCACGCACGCATGTTGTATATCTAGGTCACTCCCTCGAGACTGTCTCACTCTTTCTTCTGCACGGCGGGCCACACTCGCTCAATCTCGCTCTCTTTATCTGAGTCTCATTTAACCTCGTTTTCTTTCACACACAAATGATATATCTCCCTGTTCGGGCCTCGATCGACACACTCTATACTCTCTCACGCAGATTGTCTATCTAGGTCAGTCCATCCAAGCCGCCACCACTCTTTCGACCTCATGGTGGGCCACACTCACTCAATCTCTCTCTCTCTCTCTATCCGTATGTCTCGATTTACCTTGCTGTTTCTCGGACAAAAATGATATATCACCATGTTTGAGCCCAATTCGACCTATTCACATTGTATACTCTCTCATGCACATCGTCTATCTAGGTCACTCTCTCCAACCCGTCTCACTCTTTCGATCGCACGTCGACCCTATGTGATCGGTTGACCTTGCTTCCTCCCACGCACAAAATATATCTACACGTCTGTGACTGGATCATCTCTCAAGCTCTATCTTACAGCCCTCACCCTTGCCAAAAAGCTCAATCGGATAATATCTCTCCAGAGCATATATATTTGTTCAATGAATGTCGGACCACACTCACTTTGTCTCTCTATCTATATGTCTCTCGATTGACCTCGCTTTCTCACACCATATCTTCCACGTGTTGAAGCTACTACCTCTCCATCCCTCGCAAAGCCGGAGCTATTTACATTGCGAGGGGCACTCCAACCTTAGATTAATTTGTGTAGGCATTTATTCCGGTCGGTTTAGATTATATTTTCGTAGCATTTGGCCCACAACTACTCCAATCACCGTAGCGGGTAATTAAGCTACGGGGAGCACCTAATATGAGCACCGGGGAGCCGTTGGATCGAAGATGCAGTGGCACACACGAGGCCTGAATGTTTTATTTGCAAAAAAACGTTTGGAGAGTTTGGAAATTGCGCATAATTACAAAGACTACTCCCAAGCCATTAGATCTCACTTCCAACGGTGCAAAAACTCGTATCACCATAGTATCTAAGCTGCGGGGTGGATGTGATATTCTATGCCGCTGTCATTTTTGTTCGTAAACTTGCAAAAACGGGTAACTCATGCTGTTACTTGTCTAACCGCGCAAAGTGTTTGTTCAAAAAAACCATCCTACATTGAAATATCGGAACAACACACGGGGGTCCCACTTGTCATTAATCAAATTTGGACCTAAAACTAACAAATCTGAAAGACGAGATTCGAACTGGCAACCTAGACTACAAAGCGTAAGTCGATAGCCTGAAAAAACGAACGGTTGTTGGCTTTGTCCCATAACTTGATTTTATACAGTACTTGCGTTGAGTAGAGGGAGTGCCTCGTCAACACGCGCATGGCCGTTATCTCACTTACTGGTGGGTCCCAGGTCTGCGATCTCAATCTCTCTTCTCTGCGTCGTCTAACCTTTGCACAGGCACACACGAAGAGCGACACTAGCTTGCCATGGTGTTATTACAACTAAAAAAACTTGGAAAATAGAAGAATCGCCTAGAACAAGAGCGTTGTGGCTGGTCGAGACGGAGCTAACCACATCTATCCTCCGTGCCACGTTTGCATGATGAAGCTATGTGGCTAGTGGGGTGTTTTCAACCGACTGGCTGGGTCCCGAGGTCGAACCATAGGTACTACGTCTGATATAGTATATTTTTACATGCACATTTTTCCTCCGTGCCGAGACGTGGCACACCCCACCGCGCGGTTTCGGGGTCTTCCCGGGTGGTGCACGCATATATTCTTCCTGACATGGGACGCCCTACCGTGCGTTTTTTGGGTCCTCCTCGGTCGTAGCGCCGAAGCAAGTAAATGAGTCGTCAAATCACGAAAGACCACATTTGCCGCCGAGTACATCAGTGAAGCACGGTGGCTAGCTAGTTGGGCTAGTTCGACTGATTAGCTAGGCCGCCGCCACATTTGTTTTTTCACCCCTTTTTTTATCTACTTGCCGGCAGGTAAATTTAAATATCCACCGCGGCGTTGCTCTGGTGTTTGGGTGCGGTAGGATTTTTAAATTTTTGATTGACGGGAGCAGGCGCAGCATGATTTTTTAATTTTTTGATTGATGGGAGCAGGCGCGGCAGGATTTTTAATTTTTTGATTGACGGGAGCAGGCGCGACAGCAATTAGTCATAATGACTCCGCCTGTACCCAATGCTCCCTGATGTGAGAAGTCGTTGACTGGTGTTTTACCGTGGTGAAAACCAATAGATTCCCCGCTCCCTCCACCTTCCCGTAGATTGCATTGCCTTTCAGCCGTTTCGCCCCCTTTGCTTCCTCTCCCCATTGCTTCTACCTGGTGCCATGGCGGCGCAGCAGATCATGGAGTCCGAGGTGAGGCTTCTGACACAGGAGCTCCATGCCAAGGATGCGGAGCTCAGGGCCAAGGACGTGGAGCTCCGTGAGCTCAAGGAGGAGAGGAGTGCCATGCTCCTCCGTTATGTGCGGGAGTTCACGGAGCTTCAAAAGCGGCAGGCGTCCTCCACAAAGATGCTCGAGGCGTCGGCGGCATTGCTGTAGAAAGCGGGAGATATGATAGGCCGTCAGGGGAGCCGGCTGGAGCATGAGCGGGCCGATCGTGACGAGGTCCAAGATCGCCTCAGCCACTTGGCGAACCAAGTTTCCACGCACGTGTTGCGGTTGCGCGATGCCTACCGTCGTGCCAGCGCGACGATGCCAGCCGTTGGGCTAAACCCGTTTGACCACCCGGTCGACTTTAATGAGCTGTGGCTTCCTGACCTGGTCTCCTTATTCACCTATATCTCCAAGGAGCTGAGCCGTCTCCGCGCGATGGTGGGGGCTGAGCTGGACAAGGAGGGGTTGCGGGCTGCCGTAGCCGTTGCCGGGCGAATCCTTTTAGGGCTCCGTCACCGGAATCCATTTGTGCCATTGGACACCGTCTTTGACGAGCTGGCTCCCGTCGACCGGGAGCGGGCTCTGCGGGCGGTTGCACCCTGCATCACCAACGTCATGCGCCTCGAGAAGCAGAGGGACTTCGGTGGTGTTTCGGCGCCCTCTGCATGGGCATGTCCATGTCTCGGTGCAACATGACCGTTGGATCAAACTCAGACGGTGCAGATCAGTCACTGTAGCACAAAGTGTGTGGGTGTGTTTGGTTGCATTCTCATCTCATTATTGTTGTTTCCTCTTTCGTGTATTTTTGTCAACCTACTAGTGTGGACTCATGCACCCTTCATGCACTCTGCCAAACACCCAAAAGTGGGTCGAGAAGGGAACTTTTGCTCCCATCCCGTGCACCCTTCATACACCCTTCCTAACACTATTCGTGCTTCATATGGTTCATGTTTCATGGAGTACTGTAGCATCGTACTCTCCGTGCGCTGTGGACCTAGTTCTGTTAACATTGATCTCACCGTCCATTCTCGACCGGACAGTCGAAAAAGCGGTACTATGTTACATATAGGAGTAGTTGACATGCACACAACATCATTTGTTATCGTCATATCTTACTACACTAGCAAATAGATTGTGTAGTACTGACGTATGAACCACTGCACATGCCTAGTAGTAGGAGCACTGTGTATGTTCAAGTGGCTGCCGTGTTTCGCACTCCTCCGTCGTAAGAGTGGAAACGCTTGCTGTAATCATTTTTTTCTTCTGAAAAACAGTGGACACGCTCTACCATGCAGATCCTCCTCCAGCCATGCACTAAATTACTCACTTTTGCCGACGTGTGGGACAGCCAGCATTGGGGTCCACCAGCCATGCGCTAAATTACTCCGTAGTAGAGTGACGGTAGACTACCCCGATCGAAGCGCCGCAGTAATGCCCAATGAGCCGTCAAATCACAAAACCTCCTCCTTTCCACCAGTAAGTTGGACGGACGAAGAAACCATCATTTCACTCTTCTCTTTCAGCTTCCTCTCTACCCAACCCTCGCTTCTGCCTCATCTTGTTCCTCATTTCTTCAAGAAAACCCCGACCTGCTTCTGCCATTGTTCTTCTCTCCCAAAGAAGGAAAGGTGAGCGCACCAATGGTGTTGATTCTGGCCAAGGCCCGGTCTTGCAACCCCGAGACTGATCCTATAACTCCCTCTCTTTTCTTCTTTTAGGTTTGTGATTATGGTTTCTTTTCTTTTATTTCTATTTGACAGTCTCTTGATGGACGCTGGAGCACCGGCCGAAGTGATGTCTATGGCTCCGGCCAAAACCGTCGAGGCTCATGGTACAAAGAAGCGCAAGCACCCCACCGAGACTACCGCAGACAAGCTCAAAGCCATCGCCCTGTCCAAGCCCCCCTCTCCAGGATCCCTCATTAAGCAAGTCCAGGTAATATCTCTTCTTGACGATCTTTTTCTCGATCTTGATCGTGTTTTTTCATCTAACACGCAGTACTAGTACTAGTACTAGTAGTACAACTTTCTGGGTGATCTTGCATGTGATTTTTGTGTGCCAAATGACGGTTCTAAATTCCTCTTTTGACCAAAACATGCGAGAGGTTGACACTGATTTCTTATAGATTACTTTCAACTACTCCCTCTGTCCCAAATTTCTTGTCTTAGATTTTTCTAGTTACGGATGTATCTAATACTAAAATGTGAGTTGATACATCCGTATCTAGACAAATCTAAGACAAGAATTATGGGACAGAGGGAGTACTTTATGAACATCAATGCTACCTTTTAAGAGGGTATATTTTCCTCAGTAACTTGTGTTATGGATATTGCATGTAATCCCTCTGCTCTCATGCCTTTGAAGACATGTTCTAGTGTCTTTGTTCACTCATTTCTGTGCGTATATGTCGTCATATATGGAGTATAATATCGAAAATCATCTTATATTTCTGAACGGAGGTAGTTATAAAATATGGTTTCTGTTTGAATTAGAACCAGGTCCGCGGTGGAGATGAAGTTCTCAAAGTCATGTCGTGTGAACTGGAAGACCTGATGATGAGTTCTACTGCTGAACTATCCAGCTGTTGTGTCCTTGTCGCCATGTGTCCTGAACTAGTGTTTTCCTGTAGCATTGTTGTCAGGCGTGTTCTTGAGGCTGTACTTGACCACAACAATTTCCTGGCTATGCCTTCGATTACGAAGGGTGTGGTTCTTGTAAAGCTTCCCAACAAATCTGATGCGGCATGTCTTCATCATCATGTTTATGAGTGGAAAGACCACTCTGTTAGGTTCTCCAAGGTTGACAAGATGGTGATGGTGCATGTAGACATCTCACACAAAGTCCATGGCCTAGTCAGTTATGCGGGTTCATCCCGCAGGTCGGTGGCAAAAAATAGTCTGGAGAGTTTGTTAGTGCGAATTTGCTTGTCTGTAGTAAGTACTATTCTTCAGTACTTGATTTGTGTTTGTGAACCCTGTATTGTTTATTAGTACTGCCGCTTTTGGTGGGTGGTCAGTCCTGAGAACGGTCTATGTTAATGTCTATCCACTCAATTCAGTCTGTATATTTTGAAGTATCGATATCATATTTTTTGTGAGGACGGTCTATCAATTATGGTTACACTCCAATATCTGTATGCATTGCAGGGTTTATCGCACCCACAGGATTTCCAGCCCCATGGATGTTCGGTCCATACGATTTGTCACGACCTTTGGACTGTCCTCCTTGTGGGAGTAGGCGGGGCCCCTGCATGCCACGCGTAGTTGGATGATCAATCTTCTGTTTAGTACTTCAACATAGTGATTTCCTGGTAAGGATTCACTCGCGTCACATCAAGTAAATCTTATTGATTTACTGTCTAAATCTTATTGATTTAATGTCATGTTTTCTTTCTTTTCCTGCAATTTTACGATGCAGGTTTTGCCATGTGACATTCATCACAGAATAAACGTTTGGTTTGCTCTACGGTGGCTATTTTTGCAGGTTTCACTTCTTATGTCGCGTCAGTAACGAAGGCACTGTCCATCACTTATATTATTGGAAAAAATTGGATTAGTCTGTTGTCTGAGTACAAGCTGAATCCCTATGATGAACTGCAGTTTGGTTTAACAAAAACGCCACAATTAGTCCTTCTCGCGTTTAAAAGAAATGAAGAAAAAAATGGATCACGGTCACGGATCCTAGTCAAGTTAGAAAGCTGATTGTCGGTGTCAAAACCGGTGGACCTCGGGTAGGGGGTCCCGAACTGTGCGTCTAGGCCGGATGGTAACAGGAGGCAGGCGACACGATGTTTTACCCAGGTTCGGGCCCTCTTGATGGAGGTAAAACCCTACATCCTGCTTGATTAATATTGAAGATATGTGTAGTACAAGAGTAGATCTACCACGAGATCAGAGAGGCTAAACCCTAGAAGCTAGCCTATGGTATGATTGTATGTTGTGATTATTGTCCTATGGACTAAAACCCTTCGGTTTATATAGACACTGGAGAGGGTTAGGGTTACACAAGGTCGGTTACAAAAAGAGGAGATATCCATATACGTATTGCCCAGCTTGCCTTCCATGCCAAGTAGAGTCCCATCCGGACACGAGACGAAGTCTTCAATCTTGTATCTTCATAGTCTAACAATCCGGCCAATGGAGATAGTCCGGCTGTCCGGAGACCCCCTAATCCAGGACTCCCACGGTAGCCCCTGAACCAGGTTTCAATGACGACGAGTCCGGCGCGCAGTATTATCTTCGACATTGCAAGGCGGGTTCCTTCTCCGAATACATGACATAAGAAGTTGAATACGAGGATAGTGTCCGACCCTGCAAAATAAATTTCACATTCCACCGCAGAGAGAATAACATTTTTCGCAGATCTAATTTGCTGGCTTGTTTTGGCAGCATGACGTTACGTCACGGCCCGGTGATTATTCGAACCGTTTCTTTTAACCAGCTCCACACATAACGTGAGGCGGTTTCGTGACACGTCTTGCCGAAGCGGAGATCGTGTTCCCTCAATTACGGGATTCTCATTAATGCGGTCATGGGTAACCCAACCGTGTCTAGGACTCCTAGATTATAGGCAAGTCCTAAACGGCTACGGAGAGGATGCTTGATATTCACCCTCTTTATAAAGGGACAAGGTTTTTGCTTTTTCTCTCTTGTGCTCAATCGAACCCTTCCTCTGCCTCGAGTTCTAACACCCAAAGCCCAGGTTAGGTTCTCCGGATCTTCAATCATGTCCGTATCCAGCCTTCAAGGCCGATGGATTCCCTCCTCCGTGATGGAAGAGGACATTAAGAAGTTGAGGGAGGCCAGATACCTGACCGCCGAGGTTTTGCATCGGCTGCCTGCTCGAGGGCAGGTCATCCCTACTCCTGAACCCAACGAGAACGTTGTGTTCGTCTCCCACTTCCTCCAAGGTCTAGGCCTCACTATGGATCCTTTCGTCAGGGGTTTGATGTTCTATTACGAGCTAAATTTTCATGATCTAGCTCCAGACTCCTTTCTCCACATCTCTATGTTTATTGTCGTGTGTGAGGCCTTCCTCCGCGTTACCCCTCACTTCGGCCTGTGGCTCAAGACCTTTGAAGTAAAGCTAAAGATGATCAAGGGGCAACAGGCAGCGTGCGGAGGTGCATCAATAAGCAAGATGGCAGGAGCTCCATGGCCAGAAGGTTCCTTTCCAGAGGTGTCTGAATTATGGCAACGGGAGTGGTTTTACGTCACGGCTCCCCGAAGTGCCAACTGGGCGGCTGCCCCCGGTTTCCGCTCGGGCCCCCCACCACAACTGATGTCATGGGTTAGTAGAGGCCTGAGCTGGGGTCCAGCCAAGGATGTGCCTATACTGCAAAGCCGCATTCGAGATCTCTTCGAGGGAGATTTTAATTTGGCTGTAATAATACAAGTTATGCTGGTTCGTCAAGTCCAGCCTTGCAGACGCTGGCCCCTTCGCTTGTGGGAGTTCAACCCAGAGGGACCGCGTGCCATTCAAAGTTTCCTCGGCCTGACGCACGAGGAGATGTACAAGTCATTCTTCGGATCTCAAGTGGAGTGTCCGGATATTATCGAGGACGTGGGCCTGAGCAGTAACTGCGCCGCCGAACAAGTAAGAAATCCTCTGGCCGAACACACTGTCTTTTATTCGAAGTTGTTTCTGAGAGTTCGCTTTTTGACCAGGACTGGCTAACGAAGGCGAAGATGATTCGGTGTTTGGCCCCCCTCCCTGAGGGTTTGGAAAATCCGGTATTGGAAAAGATGCTCGAGGTCGCACCTTGCCCGGAGCCCTCGAAGGAAGATACCGGGGGGATAATACGAGCGGACGCGGGCCCCCGTCGCTGCTCATTCCAATGGAGCATCTCCATGAAGGAGGACAACCGGGGGAGGAAAAGGACTGCTTCCAAGGATCCGGAAGCCGAAGCCTCCAAACGGGAGAAGAAATCTCCCACAGAGGGTCCCGCCTTGGGGGGTGCTCCTGCCACACACAGTCCGTGGGGGGATCTGCCCTACAACGAGTCGTAAGTGATCCCAAAATACTTTAAGGTATGGTATCTTTCTTCTGAGAAAATATCCACCGCATATATCTTGCAATTCGGGCCTTAGCCCCTCTCAGATGAGCTCGTCTTTGGGGAATCTTCTTCTAGAGATGATGGAGAGCGAAACGCCTCCCCCGGACTCCTCCGCTCCAGAAGCGGGCGACCCCGAAGTGTCGTCATGGAGGGCCTCTCCGAATCCGGTGAGGCCAGAAGATAATCCCATAGACCCCTGAAGTCCCCATCGTCCGGCTCCCGAGGAGAGCAGACAAAAGAGTCCGACACCGTCTGGTGTGCGGTCGGACGTTCTAAGGGAGTTGGTGGGGCGAGCGGCCATCTCAGAAGAACACCGTGTGCTGCTGGGTACGGTGATGGAGAGAATCTCGTCCGCCGAAAGCGGATTACATGAAGCCTTTATGAGTCTACTGACAGGCTTTGTGGTACGTAAGATAATATGTGATAGTACTGCACATGTTAGGTGTGCCCTGTGTAGATAGTAGCCCCTGAGACTCTGGTTGCTGTCGAGAACGGCGGTGAATAGAGGATCATATTCTCAGGCAATAACCAGACTGCCCTTACGTGCAGGTGGTGGAGGCTCCGGTGGCTAGCCGGACTAGTGAGTTTGCCAAATTAAAACGGCAACTGAATGCGGCAGACGCCGACCTCGAGCTTGTTAACAAGAGGCTTGACGAGGCACAGGGTAAGTGTTATTATCTGGTGAACGCCACATAGTAAGAGCAGCATAATGCAAATATCTTTAATATGTTGTGACTGCAGATGGAGCTGCCTCCGTGGAAGCCTTGCGGGCAGAACTTGCCCGAGCCAAGGAACAAGTGAGGATTAGTAATGCCGCTGCTTTGAAGGCGGCCGAAGAGTTGTAGGCCGAGAAGGCCGCACATTGCGAGAGCCAAGAGAAGATGGCCAAGATGGCCGTGGAATTAAAAGACACTGCTGACCGTTGCCGGGTCCTTGAAAAGGAAAACCGAGCAAAGGTAGCGGACCTTGAGAAGGCCACGGCGGCGGAGAAGGACACCCGTTCTGCTATGAGAGCGAAGAAGGAGGAGCTGCGGGAAGCCGGGGATATTGCGGCTAGGAAACCCTTCATGTTACGGAGGAAGTTCGGAGATCCACGGTATGCCCCTCTGGATCAGCTGTGGAGCTGGCCCTTTGAGTTTGAGGGGTAAATACTTAATGGCGTGGAGATCATCTCCCCGAGCCATATGGATATGGAGGATATAGTCCTCAATCGAGACCCCAGGGTCTATTGTTCCGTCGTATGCCTCTATGTTTACAGGTTTGAATCCCTCTGGAAATTCATGATCCAGCACCTCATCGGTGAAACATAGGGGGTGTGCGGCACCCATGTATCTGGGTGTACCGCGTTGTTCGGATGTTTGTTGTGTTATATCATATGCTGGGGCGCGCTTGCGTGGTCCATAGATGGATCCGGTTGCGCTGTCCTTTTGGTGCAAGCCCTCACGTGAATCGCGTATTGTCTTGTGAGTGGCATTGTTTGCCGCTCTATGTTGGCCGTGAGGTCGTCTATCTGGCCAGGTGGCTGTTTTGATTTTTGGTTGTGAGGGGTCTGAGTCCTCCTCATCGAATTCAGGTAGAAACTTCCGCTTTGGGTAGCTCTTGGTGGGGCGATCGTCGCCGTACTTCGCTGCTGTGTTGAGTACTTTACTCCATCTGATTTGGAGTGTGGCCTGCGCAGCCTTGAGCCTTTGCTTCTACTTTTTCAGACTCCTTGCGGTGGCAACAAGCCTTTGACGGGCATTCTACTGCTCCGGGTGCCTGTCCGGCGTTGTGTCATCCGGACTATTATCTTTGACAGAATTGTTTTGTTCGGTTTGATTCTCCGTATTGCCGTGGTCTGGTAGTGGTTCGCCCTGCTCCAACGCTGGGTCTGTGTGATCGTTATTTCTGGCGAGGCGGGATTTGCAGCGGTGCTTGCGCCGCCGCTTTGACTGCTTCTCGAGGGAACAAGCCTTCGGTGCATCCTTCTGTTCCTCGTCGTCATCTTCTTTTGGTGTGTCCACCATGTATACGTCATACAACGAGGTGGCTTTCCAGTGCCCTATAGGTGCTGGTTCATGTTCGTCTCCTACATCGTCATCCATACCGTCGATGTCTTCAGAGTCAAAGTCGAGCATGTCAGTTAAATCATCGACAGTGGCTACAAAGTGGGTGGTGGGTGGGCGTCGAATTTCTTCGTCGTCCGCATCCCAATCATGTTGGCCATAATCCAGCCAGGGCTCTCCTGACAAAGAGAGAGACCTTAGTGAATTCAGAATGTCGCTGAAGGGCGAGTGCTGAAAGATATCCGCGGCGGTGAATTCCATGATCGGCGCCCAATCGGATTCGATTGGCAGGGGCGCGGATGGTTCGGGGTATGGAAGAGAGTCCGGCACCTTGGAGTCACGGGCTGCGCAGAGGATTATGCTGGTGTTTGGCTCGATCGATGCCGAGACTGCAGCCCCTGAGGCGGTGTCTAACCACCCATCCTCGATTGGCGCAGTTGGCTCCGAGCTAAGGGTCAGAGCTGATGCGGGCGCGGCCTCTGGGGTACTGTCCGGTGGCAGAGCTAGGTCATACCCATCGCAACAGCGCGGTGCGCCCGACTGTGGCTCGAATCCGTCGAAGATCAAGTCCCCATGGATGTTGGTCGTGTAATTCAAACTTCCAAATCTGACCTGATGGCCAGGGGTGTAGCTTTCAATCTGCTCCAGATGGCCAAGCGAATTAGCCCACAGTGCAAAGCCGCCGAATACGAAGATCTGTCCGGGGAGAAAAGTCTCACCCTGGACCGCATCGGTATCGATGATAGTAGGAGCCATCAAGCCTAATGGCGACGACACAGAGGAACTCTCAATGAAAGCACCAATGTCGGTGTCAAAACCGGCGGATCTCGGATAGGGGGTCCCGAACTGTGCGTCTAGGCCGGATGGTAACAGGAGGCAGGGGACACGATGTTTTACCCAGGTTTGGGCCCTCTTGATGGAGGTAAAACCCTACGTCCTGCTTGATTAATATTCAAGATATGTGTAGTACAAGAGTAGATCTACCACGAGATCAGAGAGGCTAAACCCTAGAAGCTAGCCTATGGTATGATTGTATGTTGTGATTATTGTCCTACGGACTAAAACCCTTCAGATTATATAGACACCGGAGAGGGTTAGGGTTACACAAGGTCAGTTACAAAAGAGGAGTATCCATATACGTATTGCCCAGCTTGCCTTCCACGCCAAGTAGAGTCCCATCCGGACACGAGACGAAGTCTTCAATCTTGTATCTTCATAGTCTAACAATCCGGCCAATGGAGATAGTCCGGTTGTCCGGAGACCCCCTAATCCAGGACTCCCATAGTAGCCCCTGCCTCCTGTTACCATCCGGCCTAGACGCATAGTTCGGGACCCCCTACCCGAGATCCGCCGGTTTTGACACCGACACTGATCATAGCAGACCAGACACGATCGCCACTGTCTCGCATAGATCGAGCACCGACAGTTGCTATAGCACTGACAGCGGCAACAACTCAGTCTGATCTAGCTAAGGATTGAGCACCGACTGCGTCAGCGGATCAATCTGATCTACTGGAGGATCGGGCATCGACACCGGCACCTGCTCCGACACCGGCACCAGCTCTACAAGGAGCACCATCTCCGGCAGCAGCGGCGGCTTCGGCACCTGCACCAACACTTGCACTTGCATCTGCTCTAGCCCGTGCAGTTGCACCGGCAACAGACTGGGCTGCAGTTCGCACTTCATATACCAAAGTCCTTACGAAAACCGACATGTCCACCTTCTTGGTAAGCATTGGCCGCCCAAGTGCTTCGTTCTTTTTTCTTTCCATGTTGTTTCACATGATTCACTGTGTTGATCTAACTGTTTGGGTATGTCTTCTTGTTTGCAAACAGAGAATTCCTTGAGCAACGAGGGAGTCATTCAACAATCCGGGCGACCGCGGCCAAGTTTCTCTTACCATGCGCAGCCTTGGTGTGAATGAACCTGCTCAATATATCGTAAGTACAAAGGATGGTCGCATGATGATTGATGCTAAAGGATGGTCAAGGTTCAAATCTAAATCATATCTTGCGGTAGGGGATGATGTCAAAATCGAACTTTCTCAGCAAGGAGAGCTGGTCCAAATCAACTTTGAAATTCTTCAGTAGTAGCACGCAACTGCCTAACTGATCTATCCTCCGAGAGATTTTGATGTAATAATCTGGCATGGTGAAACAAGTGTCCTGTGTGTATAAGTAGTACGATAGTATTATTTATCACATGGTATATCGTTGATAGAATTCAACTCTGATTGCTGGTTAGGAACTGTCGTTCGATTTCATTCCAACAGTTGTCGTGCTTTATTGAATTTTGTGTATTCGCCTTGCGACAGCATATAAAACCAGCGCCATACCGATCGCTTGCAATATGAAAAGCGCTGAGGTAGAACACATGGCCCCCAAACATGCAGGGTCGGCCTGTGGCCCAAAGTCCAGAACTTGGTTTCGAGAAGCACTAGCTCAGTGCAGAAGTGGCGTCCTCCTCCTGCTGTGGGTTGGGCGAAGATGAATGTTGATGCTGCGTTATCTCGCAATGGTGAAAGGGGAGCCCTGGCAGTTGTGAGCCGGGATCATATAGGCTTCTTCCTTGGAGCATCGGCACTAGTGTGCGAAAGTGTTACTGATCGAGAGATCCTAGAGGCAATGGCATGTTGCGAGGGGCTATCTCTGGCTCTTGACTTAAACCTGCAACAAGTTCAGATTAGCACCGATTGTTTAGCAACAGTCAAGCATATCGGAGAGGCATACTTGGGGCCCAGCAAAGTTATTATGGACGAGATCAAGATGAAGAAGAATATGTTCCAAACCATGGAGATCATACATGAAAAACGCGAGTGTAATGTTGAAGCACATGTGCTCGCAAAATCTGCTACTTCTTTGCCCTGTGGATGCCATCTTTGGCTCATAGGAACCCCCGAAATTATTTGTATACCTATGACTGTTAATCTTCAATAATGCAACTTTTATCCCTCAAAAAAATCTGAGTATTATATTCTCAGCTGAACCCCCATAATGCCCGTGCGTTGCAGAGGAGTATATTTCTCGGCAAGGTGAGCCTGTGATATAAAAGATTTGTATATTTCTTTACAGAGGGAGTATCTCTCTGTCAAAATATATATTTATGTGTAACTAGTTACTCCTGTCTTTCTACTTCCTTTCGCTGATATGTGGGGCAACCGGCAACGGGGTCCACGTGCCATATGCACAAATTAGAGTGCACAACTTCACGGTAGACACACCCCGGTCGTAGCGCCGCAGTAATGCCCAATGAGCTGTCAAACCACAACCCCCCCTTTCCAGCTTTAGCAGTAAGCTGGACGGACGAAGCGGCAATATTTCACTGGGCCTGAATCCCCTTCTCCATCGTCTGCTTGTTCAGAGAAAACCCCCTCTTGGCGATTGCATAGGGTTTTCTCATGGAGAACCAAGTACGAATTCTTCATCCATCCCCGATAAACCCAAGTCCCTTGGTCGCAGGTAATCCTAGGATGGCAGCCGCCGTCGTTGATGCATTTTTCTTCCTACTGAATCTAGTGTGTTTCATTTGCAGTGCCCAAAGTGCGAGTACCCTACAAGTTTCTGCACCCTCGGCGAGACGCCACACTTGTTCCTTCTCATCCTAACACAATATTTTGAAACGCGCACAGTATGTTCCTAGAATCCTCTTTTCTATCCGGGAGGGTGGGTTTTTTTTGAACATGCTGTGTTCTCATATTATTTTCCCTGCAGTGTATTATTTGCTCTGCCAGAACACATGTACTCAAGATGCTTGGCCTTGCCATAACTGAATACACTAGTTTAATGGTCACAGTGAAGACAAGCCATGGATATAAGTTCCGAGTTGGGTTCATGAACCAAGAAGATCGCTGCTTTTTTATGGCCGAACTTGGATAAACTTTCTCAAGTCTTACGGCTGAAAGTTGGCGCACAAATGTTGATGGAAATAGCCGAACTTGGTCTCATCTTCACCGCGATCTTCCACCTCGACGTCGTTCCAATTGTTCATCCATGTTAGTTTTGTATATGGTTCTTGCTTGTTGCCTCGATTACGTCTTAATCCACCTATTCTGTCTAACTAATCACAATTTAACTTTAGAAGTAGCAACGAATCTCTCACGAATATGCTAGTTCTAACTAATATTTTCTTATAATTGGTGGCACGTGTAGGTTTTTTCAGAGTTAAGCAGCCTGCTCATTTGTTACTCTGTAATAACTCGGCTGTTACTAATGGCACTGAAGTTGACTGGATCGACATCCACAAGTTCCTACACTTTATTGATCGTCTTGAGGTCCTTGTAGGGCGTTTCAATGGTGGAAGGCCACGTGGGATATGTGTGCCACTGCTGCACTCGTTGAACAGGTCCAACTGTGTCAAGAAACTTATGGTACGAGCTGTTTTCTGTTATATATGTTGTTCATAAACTATTGCTTATACACAGTTTTACAGCTGTGATCTTCTTGAAATAGGAACTGCCGAGTTCTATTGTTCCTATACAGATGCCTGACCATGGTCGGGTCAGACTTGCGCTTGGTCACAACATGATGTTTATGTCGACCTACTCATTTCCCCTTGGAGGTGAAAAGATACTTATTCATGGGTGGTCTCAAATAATGAAGGCCCGTCCATCTTGGAGAATAGGACAGAAGATTATGTTCATGCTTTTCCATGGCTCTAAAGCGAATATCCTGTTTATTGACCACGTTGCGAGATGAAGCCGCTTTTAGAAGGTTGTGGATGCGCGGGGTGGCGCCTGGGCCTTGTCCTGGGGCTTGGTGGCCTCACCCTTGGTTAACTGTAGGCAAAGTAGCACTGTTCGAGGCGTGCTCTGTACGGTTGAACCTGTATAAGTACTCATACTGCTTTCAGCTTTGGTTGTTAAGTGCCCCTGCTGGTTTCAGTTAAGGTTGTTAAGTACTCCTGCTGCTTTTACAGTCTGTCGTGTTTCTTCAGTCCTGTCTTCCTCCAGCCGCCAATACCAAACCAGCGCCGGCGGGGCCGCCTGCTTCCGCCTCCCATGGCTGGCTGCGCCTCAGCGCACGCATCGCCGCCCCACCGTCTCCTAAACCGTTAACGCCGACGTCCTCCGCGCACTTTGGTGCGCTCGCTGCGGCGCCGCCCTCTCGCGTTGTCAACATGGTCAACAAACAACGGGAATCGGCAAAAGTACGTGGAGAGGATGACAGTAGGGGCCCACCACGTCAGCGTATGGAAAAATAAAATGCTTCCTCCTAGTGTTTTCCTGACATCTGGGACCCACGACATTGTGAGCGTATATAGTCAATAGACAAGAGAATAGCACAAGATCGGCTGACACCTGGGACGTAGCTACTCGAGCAATATATTTTTGTTTGGTATTGTTGAGACGGAGCAGTGTTTGAACTGGGTTGTGGCCCGTCTAGCCCAGGCTTATATTTTATGTTCAGCATGTGACCAGCCCAGCTATTTTTTCTTTGTGAAAATGAGCCGAGTTTATTTTTTCTGAAGAATACCCAATCCAGGCCTACTTATTTTTCTACGCCCTGATGGGCTGCAACTCTTTCAAGACGCCTGCAAATCTTGAAAGTAATATGAAATGGGTTGTAAATATAAAAACAGATGACAAATTGGCAATTACTTTATAATTTCTGAATTTTATTACATTTTCAGATTCCTATTTCACTGGGCATTAACCTAATTTAAATATATCTTCGAAGTACTTTAAATCTGGCTGGACATTTTAGTATTAAAAATAGTTTGGAACCCACAGAAATATGCGAAATTGGCCCTGGCCAACCAAAAAAAACCGACTGCAATAAATTGCATAAGAAGTTGCCATGAGCTATATATAAATTATTAAAAAAAGAGGGAGTGGTCTGACTTGTGGGCCTGTTTAGTTGACGCGTATGCAAGATTTTTTTAGTTATTATATACGTCAACAAACGATTCTAGCAGACGTAACCGTTGGATGTCAATCCAACGGCCATCGTGTTTCTTCAATCTCTGATCTTCTTGCTCCAGCCGCCAAAGCAGCGCCGGCGGGACCGCCTACTCCCGCCTCCCATGGCCGGCTGTGCTGCCGCATAGGCCTCAGCGCCCCCTACTACTCCCACCGCTGGCCAGGGCATCCCTCTACTCGCCCACACCCCCTGTTATTCTGCGGCGACGGCAGCCTCACACCGCAGCCGAACCGGTGAACGCTCGTACTCCTCTCCGCGTGGGCATCCACTGCCGCGTCTTCCCCGGCTCCGCGTCGTCCCCTTCCTATGCCTCGCCGTCGTCCACCGCCGTGGTGCTCTCGGCGCGGCGTGGCCAATGTGGTCAACGACCGTCTTCCATCGGAAGAGTACTGTACGTGGAGAGGCTGACCGCTGGGTCCACGGCAGCCGCAAGGAAGTGCCTCCTTATTACGCGGAAAATAATTATTCCTCCACCTGACAGCGGGGACCCATCGGACGGGCCACCAGTATTTTGCGAAAAAGATCGTTTCCCCCTGACTGTTGGGACCCACCGGATGGGCCACCGTATTTCGTGAAAAAAAATGTTCCCCCCGCTGTCAGCTCGGACCCACCGGAAGTGCCTCCTTATTACGCACAAAAAAATGAATACTCCCCTGGCTAGCTGGGACCCACCTTGGTGGGAGGCTGACTTGTGGGCCTACTAAGTTGACGGAGACGAAGGGCTTTGTCAACTTAGTCAATATGAACGATTCTAGCTCCAGTGACCGTATGATGTCCATCCAACGGCTGTAGTGCTTCTTCAACCTCTGGTCTTCTTGCTCCAGCCGCCCAAAGCAGCGCCGGTCGTGCCGCATGCTCCTGCCCCCCGTGGCCAGCTGTGCTACCGCGGAGGCCTCACCGCCCCTACTATTCCCACCGCTGGCCAGGCCATGCAGCGACGGCAGCCTCACACCATAGCCGAACCAGTGAACCCTCGTACTCCTCTTCGCGGGGGCTTCCACTGCCGCGTCTTCCCCGGCTCCGCGTCGTCCCCTTCCTAGGCCTCGCCATCGTCCACCGCCGTGGTGCTCTCGGCGCAACATGGTCAATGTGGTCAACGACCGACTTCCATCGGAAGAGTACTGTGCGTGGAGACGCTGACAGCTGGGTCCACGGCCGCAGCAAGGAAGTGCCTCCTTATTACGCGCAAAATAATTATTCCTCCACCTGACAGCGGGGACCCACCGGACTGGTCACCCTATTTCGTGAAAAAATGTTTTCCCCTGACTGCTGGGACCCACCAGCTACATCTTCGCACGCAAGGAAGTGCCTGACAGTCGGCACCCACCTGGTCGAAGCGTACGTAGCGTTGTCATTCTGGTTGCGAACGTGTATGTACATATATACTGGTCGATGTAGAGGCGTGCACGTGTCGTAGTAGAGGCGCGCACGTAGCATGTACACGTATGTACAGCGGCCAGGGTGCAAGAAAGAAAATACGGCCACATATGTGTACATACGGGCGGGGTCTCGAACGCCTACTCGCGCATACGTATGGCCAGGGCTCGTGTACATGGCTGGGTCGGAACGGAGAAACAATGTCGTTGTCGTGTTCATGGGGAGGCAATGGAATGCGTCGTGTTCATGGGGAGGCAATGGAACGCGTGGGAGCCAACCGGCTGGGTCGGAATGGAATGCGTGGTCGTGTTCATCGGGAGGGCTTGGACGGAACAGGCGATGGAAACGAGGCCTGGCATACCGCAGAACGAAGGAAACGACCTTGTGTTCGAACGGCCATGTTCGAAACGGGATCCCGTTGATCGGGAGGGGTCTGGCATACCGTAAAACAGAGGAAACGGACCTCCTACAGTCGAAACGGGGGTCCTGTTGATCGGGAGGGGTGTGGCGTACCGCAAAACGGACGAAACGGACTTGTGTTGGAGTGCTACGGTCGAAACAGGGGTCCTGTTCATCGGGAGGGGTGTGGCATACCGCAAAACGGGACTCCACGGGATACTGTTCATCTCCACCGTCGACCTCCTCCAGCCTCCACGAGCTACTGTTCATCCACCGTCGACCTCCTCCAGCCTCCACCTGCGACTGTTCATCCATGGGCTCCTGTTCATCCAGCCTCCACCGCGCCCTACTCCACCGGCTACTGTTCAACTAGCCCTCTCCACGGGCTCCTGTTCAACCACCCCTCCACAGGCTCCTGTTCAACCACCCCTCCACGGGCTACTGTTCATCCTGCCCTCCACGGGGTGGTCCTGTTCATCCAGCCCTCCACGGGGTCCTTTTCATCTAGCCCCAACCTGCTCGATCGATCGGGGTCCTGTTCATCCAGAGGCAACACCACGGGGTCTTGTTCATCCACCCCCACCGGGAACTGTTCATCCAACCCCCCCGGAACGCTCACTGTTCATCCAGAGGCAGCATCGATCGGCTTCAGTTGGCAGCAGTAGCGAAGGAATCGCTCGATCGGGTTCAGTTAACAGCCATCGATCGATCGCTCGGGTTCAGTAACACGTAGCCTGCAGTGCAATCGCTCGGGTTCAGTTAGAGCCCAATGCCTCGCTCGGGTTCATTTAGAGCCAACGCCTCGCACACACGCGCGTACGTGTACGAGAGAAGCGTGCATCGCTCAGCCCCCGACCTCCCACCGTAACCGGGAACTCCCCGAAATTTTCCTCGCCCTCGCTTCTACCACGGCTTTTCCGTCATGGACGGCCCAAAGAATGTCATGCAGCTGCGTCTCCGGCCTGCCCAGGATGAAAAGCCCATTTTATGTCATGATTTTTTGTCATAGAAGTAGGAGCCCACCACATCTATGATGATACCGGGTTTTGTCACAATTATTGTCATAGAAGTGTCATATGTATGACAGAATTTTTTTTCGTTCGGCCCAAAATGTCACGGATCTGTCTTTTTTTTGTAGTGCTAGTTGGTGCTTTATAAGAGAAGATGGAGACTCAAATTAAAAATAAAAATAGCATAAAGTAAAAGAAAGGCCCTTCGCGGAGGGTAGTAGGGATTTGTATAGGTGCCAGAGCTCAAAGCGAAAAACATAGAGATAAAAACATTTTGGGAGGCATGCTTTTCCTGTCAATGAGAATGATCCAGAAGTTCCCAATACTTTCCATGCTAGATATATCATAGGCGGTTCCCAAACAAAAATTAAAGTTTATTCTTTTCCAACCATACTTTCACTTTCCATGGCTAGCCATATCCACGGGTGCCTTCCATACCAACACTTTCCAAGGAATTTATTATTTGACAACATAAAGTAAATTCAATTTTCATTTCGGGACTGGGCATCCCTAATACCTTTGCCTTACTCTTGTGCAATGACAAGTGAATAAACACTCATCGTGAGAATAACATATCTAGCATGGAAATATATTAGCCACCCCTACCGATTCATGAGCGGTACGGACACACAAAAGAGAAATTTGTTCTAAAAATTAGAGATGGCACATACAAATTTGCTTAGAACGGCAAAATAATACCACATATAGGTAGGTATGGTGGACTCATGTGGCAAAATTGGTTTAAAGGATTTTGGATGCACAAGTAGTGATCAGACTTAGTGCAAAATGAAGGCTAGCAAAAGATTCAGAAGCGACCAACCAAGAAACGAATAATCTCATAAGCGAGCATTGAGCATAATTAACACCCAATAATGCACCACAAGTAGGATGTAATTTCATTCCATAACTATTGACTTTCATGCTTGCATAGGGAATCACAAACCTTAACACCAATATTCTTACTAAAGCATGATTACTCATCAACATGATTCACAGATCACATCATCATATCTCAGAACTATTACAAGGAATCAAGTTTATTTTGTCCAATGATATCCATGGAAGTTTTTATTATATCCTTCTTGGATATCTATCACTTTGGAACTAATTTTCATGTGTTGCTTTTGATAAGCTCAAACAAATATAAGTGAAGATCATGAGCATAATATTTCTTTCTCTCAAATTATTTAAGTGAAGCAAGAGATAATTTCTTAAATAATTATTAACTCTCAAATAAATCTAAGTGACTCAAGAGATCATTTCTTCAAAAATACTAAAGCGCACCGTGCTCAAAAAGATATAAGTGAAGCACTCGAGCAATTCCATAGCTCATAAAGATTTAAGTGAAGAATAGAGAGCAATTCTAACAAGTCATGGCATAATTTTGGATCTATCAAATAGGTGTGTGCAACAAGGATTCAAGACTTAAAACACAAAGCAAAACAAGCAAAGACTCATATCATACAAGACGCTCCAAGCAAAACTCATAGGATGTGACGAATAAAAATATAGTTCCGAGTAAAATACCAATGGTCGTTAGAAAAAAGAGGGGATACCACTCAGGCATCCCCAAGCTTAGTTGCTTGATTCTATTTGGATAATAGCTTGGAATGCCATGGGCATCCCCAAGCTTAGGCTCTTCTTACTCCTTATTCCTTCATCCATCGTAACATCACCCAAAACTTGAAAAGTTCAATCACACAAAACTCAACAAAACCTTCGTGAGACCCGTTAGTATAAGAAAACAAATCACTACTATAAGTACTGTTGTAAACCAATTCAAATTTTATTCTTGCATTATATCTACTTTATTCCAACTTTTCTATGGCGAAAACTCTTCAAAGAAAACCATAGAATCATCAAAACAAGCACACAACACAAATAAAACAGAATCTGTCAAAAACAGAACATTCTGTAGCAATCTGGATATTTCGAATACTTCTCTAACTCCAAAAATTTGGAAAAGTTAGGACCACGTGAGAAATTTGCGTATCAATCTTATGCAAAAATAATTGGTATTTTATCACGCTCCAGTTAGATATGAGAATTATTTTTGTGAGTGCAAAAGTTTCTGTTTTTCAGCAAGATCAAATCAACTATCACCCAAGAAGATTCTAAAGGCTTTACTTGGCACAAACACTAACTAAAACACAAGAAATACAATCATAACAGTAGCATAATTGTTCAAACACTCATGAACAGAAAGCAAAAGACAAAAATAAATTTTACTAATTGGGTTGCCTCCCAACAAGTGCTATTGTGCAGACTAGGGCATAGCCTAGTGGTGGGAAGGGGCTGATGCCTTCCCACCCACCTAGCTTCAAGGCATGGTACTTGCAATTTGGGTTTGTCGCACCAATTATACTGTAGGGTGTTCCCTTACAGTCTTTTTGTTAAAAAAGACAAGTACTATTGTTTTACGCCCCTAGCTAGGCATAATGCAATGATCTAAGTTTTGTCATCTTTGTTTCTAGATCCATAAGACGCCCTCATGATTAATTCATATGGTGGCCTAATTCTTGTTCTAGGGAAGTGTTCCATACCCTTCCTTAGTGGAAATTCAAATTTAATATTGCCTTCTTTCATATCAATCATTACATCGTAGTACGTAAAAACGGTCTACCAAGAATAATTGGACAAGACAGATTGCAATCAATATCAAGAACAATAGAATCTATGGGCACATAATTCCTATTTGCAAGAATAAGAACACCATTAATTCTTCCCATAGGCTTTTTAGTAGTAGAATACGCGAAGTGCAAATTTAACGAACACTCTTCAATATCGGTAAGACCAAGCACATCACATAATGATTTCGGAATTGTAGAAACACTAGCACCCAAGTCACATAAAGCAAAACACTCATAATTTTTAATCTTGACTTTGATAGTAGGTTCCCACTCATCATGCAATTTTCTAGGAATTGAAACTTCTAGTTCCAATTTTTCTTCCAAAGCTTTCATCAAAGCATCAACAATATGTTTAGTAAAAGCTTTATTTTGTTCATAAGCATGGGGTGAATTCGTCATGGATTGCGACAAAGAAATACAATCAATCAAAGAGCAACTATCATAATTAAAGTCTTTGTAATCCAAAAGAGTGGGCACATCACAGTTAAAGTTTTGACCTCTTCAAACCCACTTTATCAATTTTCTCAACAAGATTTCCACCCTCCGAATTATCGGGACGCCTTCTAGCTAAAGTTGACTCTTCTTTAGTCCCTTTTTCATCAATATTAATTTTACTAAACAAGGAATCAATAGAAGAAACCCCAATCATTTTGAGATCTTCATCACTTTTATCTTCTAACGAGATTGGTTTAGCGTCCATTTGATTTACTAGGGTAGCTTGTGCATCGGATATTTTGCCTAGCAAACTTTCAGCAAAAGCATACTTAGATTGGAGATTGCAAACTTCTCTACTAATATCATCAAGTTGTTTCGTTATAACATCTAGCACAACAGAGTGTTCCTTAAGTTCTTCGGTAAAATATTTATTGTGATCAAATTGCATAGTCATATATATATTCCTTAGTACTTCTCTCAATTTCAAGAAAAATATTGGGATAAGGAACATCATAATATTTTCTTTGAGGCATCATGACTACGCAAACAAGAATGCACGCAAAAATAGATCCGGCAAGAAAACGGCGAACGAAAAAGAGGGCTAATAAAACGGCAAATTTTTGTGAAGTGGGGGAGAGGAAAATGAGAGACAAATGGAAAATAGTGTTAATTGAGAGAACATGAGATTTGTTATTAAGAACCTGGTAGATGTTGATGATGTCTCCCCGGCAACAACGCCAAAAATTCCTTTTGATGTCTGCTAGAACTACGTCGGTATTTCCCCAAAGAGGAAGGGATGATGCAGCACATCGACGGTAGGTATTTCCCTCAGTGATGAGATCAAGGTTATCTAACTGGTAGGATAACCAAGCATCACTACGTAAATAGCACCTGCACAAAAATAACAAATACTCGCAACCCGACGTATTAAAGGGGTAGTCAATCCCTTTCGGGTAACGGCGCCAGAAATTGGCAAACGGGCGTGAGAGAGTTGTAATAATTTGATAGATAGATCGCGCCGGAACGCGAGATAAAATAAATTGCACCAAGGTATTTTTGTATTTTTGGTTTAATAGATCTGAAAATAAAAGCAAAGGAAAATAGATCGCAAAGGAAAATATAATAAATAAGAGACCCCGGGGCCATAGTTTTCACTAGTGGCTTCTCTAGAGAAAAATAGCAAACGGTGGGTGAGCAAATTACTATTGGGCAATTGATAGAACTTCAAATAATCATGATGATATCCAGGGAATGATCATTATATAGGCATCAAGTCCAAGATTAGGGGCGTGTTTGGTTGCCGTAGTGAATAGTAGTTGCATTGCATACACATCTCAACCCAGCCTTGCTCTGGAAAAACAACCTGATATGTGACATCTGCGAGTTGTTTGGTTTCCTGCATCTAGGGTCCCTGCATTAGGTAATACGCAAGTGCACTTTGTTTGGTTGTCTGCATTGGCCCAAGCGGCACATGAACTCGGTGTTTGGTTGCATGCATGAGGTATGATTAAGAGATAGCACTTCACTTAGCAGACAGGGTTAAGAGCTAGTAGAGGGAAGGGGAGAAGAAGTGTAGTGTGCGCCGGACAATGGCGACTACGGTGGATAGTGGTCGTGCCGCCGTGTCCCAAATGACAAGCATGGAGTCGTGGACGAGCGACCATGTCGGCGGCACAGTGAGCGACACTGTCGGTGAACTAGTTGTGATGCCCGCGCAAAGACAGTGGACAAAGGAGGAGAATGCAGTGCTCGCGCCATGGTATCGTCAGTGCAGTGGACAAGAGAGGAGGCCGAGATGATCGTGGCCGGAAACTACTCCAGTGTAGTAGGGCGAGAGAGAGGAGGCGAAGATGATTGACCCTATCAGCGGCGCGACGAACTGCAGTGTGCACGGAGGCAGAGGACACAAGAAAGCAGTCTGCGCGCCATTGCAGCGTCAGAGTAGTAGGAGGACGACAACGAGTAGGCCGAGATGAGCGATGCCAGAAACGACTCTAGTGTAGTAGCACGCGGGCAAGAAGATCAAGGGGAAGGTCTTCGGCGTCGAGAGGGACGAATAGGAGGGCTCTGAGCAAAGGATAGAGGAGCACGACATGGCGGCGTCAATGCAGTAGACTGCTGTTCAAAGAGAGATGAAGCTATGATCGTTGAAACCAAAAACTTGCAACATGAATGTTGTGAGGAACTGCAATATTAGGCTGCTGGTCAAAGGAAATTTCAAATGATCGATTGTGCATGATGAATCTGACAAAATTTGTCCAAAATAGCTCCAAATGGGAGCATGATATTAAGAACTTATGGCCGACAAAACTACGAACCGATTGCCTGAATGGAACCGTAGCATCGAGGTGCATCTTTTTCGTGTAGAGCTTATCTCGAACCGAAGCACCGTTGTGTAGATCAGAGGGAGGAGATTAGATAGGAGCTTACTGGAGGTTGAAGACCTCACGTAATCACCACGCACCCCTCCTGTCTCCACTCGTGCAAGGGCCCACTTTCTTGCGCTTGCCTCGGCCTGGCTCGTGAGAAACTACTGATCTGAGCGTTTCTAGTGAGTCAGGCCCAGAGGTGCTTTAAGTTTCGTGCTATGCAGGCCCAACAAGAAAACCAGGCAACCAAACAACCCGTTCCCTTCCCGCGCGGGCCTGGTTGGGCCTTATGCAAGCAACCAAACAAGCCCTAGTAGACCGACTCCTGCCTGCATCTACTACTATTACTCCACACATCGACCGCTATCCATCATGCATCTAGTGTATTAAGTTCAGCGTGAAACGGAGTAATGCAATAAGAACGATGACATGATGTACACAAGATCTATTTATGTAGAAATAGACTAGTGGGGAATGCAGTAATTTCAAAAAATCCCTACGCACACGCAAGATCCATCTAGGTGATGCATAGCAACGAGAGGGGAGAGTGTTGTCTATGTACCCTCGTAGACCGTAAGCAGAAGCGTTATGACAACGCGGTCGATGTAGTCGTACGTCATCACGATCTGACCGATCCTAGCAACGAAGGTATGGCACATCCACGATCTGCACACGTTCAGCTCGGTGATGTCCCACGAACTCTAGATCCAGCTGAGTGTCGGGGGAGAGCTTCGTCAGTACGACGGCGTGATGACGGTGATGATGAGGAGGAAATATGTGGACGGGGGCACCGCACATGGCTAAGAGATCAACTTGTGTGTCTATGGGGTGCCCCTCCCCCGTATATAAAGGAGTGTAGGAGGGGAGGGACGACCCTCTCTATGGCGCGCCCTAGGGGGAGTCCTACTCCCACCGGGAGTAGGATTCCCCCTTTCCCTAGTAGGAGTAGGAGAGAAGGAAGGGGGATAGAGAAGGAAGGAAGGGGGCCCGGCCCCCACCCAATTCGGTTTGGGCTAGGGGGGCACCCTCCTCCTTGGCCTTCCTCTCCTCTATTCCACTAAGGCCCAATAAGGCCCATATACTCCCCCGGGGGTTCCGGTAACCCCCCGGTACTCCGATAAATGCCCGAACTCACCCAGAACCATTCTGATGTCCAAACATATATAGGCTTCCAATATATCAATCTTTATGTCTCGACCATTCCGAGACTCCTCATCATGTCTGTGATCATATCTGGGATTCCGAACTACCTTCGGTACATCAATACACATAAACTAATAATACTGATCGTCACCGAACGTTAAGCGTGCAGACCCTACGGGTTCGAGAACTATGTAGACATGACTGAAACTCATCTCCGGTCAATAACCAATAGCAGAACCTGATGCTCATATTGGTTCCTACATATTCTACGAAGATCTTTATCGATAACCGCATAACAACATACGTTGTTACCTTTGTCATCGTCGGTATCTTAATACCTAGTTCAATCTCGTTACCGGCAAGTCTTTTTACTCGTTCCGTAATGCAACATCACGTAACTAACTCATTAGTCACATTGCTTGCAAGGCTTATAGTGATGTGCATTATCGAGAGGGCCCAAAGATACCTCTCCGATACACGAAGTGACAAATCCTAATCTCGATCTATGCCAACTCAACAAACACAATCAGAGACACATGTAGAGCATCTTTATAGTCACCCAGTTACATTATGATGTTTGATAGCACACTAAGTGTTCCTATGGTATTCGGGAGTTGCATAATTTCATAGTCATAGGAACATGTATGAGTTATGGAGAAAGCAACAGCAGTAAACTAAACGATCAAAGTGCTAAGCTAACGGATGGGTCAAGTCAATCACATCATTCTCTAATGATGTGATCCCCGTTTATCAAATGACAACTATTTGTCCATGGCTAGAAAAATAAACCATCTTTGATCAATGAGCTAGTCAGGTAGAGGCATACTAGTGACACTCTGTTTGTCTATGTATTCACATATGTACTAAGTTTCCAGTTAATACAATTCTAGCAAGAATAATAAACATTTATCATGATATAAGGAAATATAAATAACAACTTTATTATTGCCTCTAGGGCATATTTCCTTCAATCTCCCACTTGCACTAGAGTCAATAATCTAGATTACATTGTAATGATTCTAACACTCATGGAGTCTTGGTGGTAATCTTGTTTTGCTCGTGAGAGAGGCTTAGTCAACGGGTCTGCAACATTCAGATCCATATGTATCTTGCAAATCTCTATGTCTCCCTCCTTGAGTTGATCGCGGATGGAATTGAAGCGTCTCTTGATGTGCTTGGTTCTCTTGTGAAATATGGATTCCTTTGCCAAGGCAATTGCACCAGTATTGTCGCAAAAGATTTTCATTGGACCCGATGCACTAGGTATGACACCTAGACCGGATATGAACTCCTTCATCCAGACTCCTTCATTTGCTGCTTCTGAAGCAGCTATGTACTCCGCTTCACACGTAGATCCCGCCACGACGCTCTGCTTGGAACTGCACCAACTGACAGCTCCACCATTCGATAAAAATACGTATCCGGTTTGTGACTTAGAGTCATCCGGATCAGTGTCAAAGCTAGCATCGACGTAACCGTTTACGACGAGCTCTTCGTCACCTCCATAAACGAGAAACATATCCTTAGTCCTTTTCAGGTATTTCTGGATGTTCTTGACCGATGTCCAGTGATCCACTCCTTGATTACTTTGGTACCTCCCTGCTAAACTGATAGCAAGGCACACATCAGGTCTGGTACACAGCATTGCATACCTGATAGAACCTATGGCTGAAGCATAGGGAATGACTTTCATTTTCTCTCTATCTTCTGCAGTGGTCGGGCATTGAGTCTGACTCAACTTCACACCTTGTAACACAGGCAAGAACCCTTTCTTTGCTTGATCCATTTTGAACTTCTTCAAAACTTTATCAAGGTGTGTGCTTTGTGAAAGTCCAATTAAGCGTCTTAATCTATCTCTATAGATCTTGATGCCCAATATATAAGCAGCTTCACCGAGGTCTTTCATTGAAAAATTCTTATTCAAGTATCCTTTTATGCTATTCAGAAATTCAGTATCATTTCCAATCAACAATATGTCATCTACATATAATATCAGAAATGCTACAGAGCTCCCACTCACTTTCTTGTAAATACAGGCTTCTCCAAAAGTTTGTATAAAACCATATGCTTTGATCACAATATCAAAGCATATATTCCAACTCCAAGAGGCTTTCACCAGTCCATAAATGGATCGCTGGAGCTTGCACACTTTGTTAGCACCTTTTGGATCGACAAAACCTTCTGGTTGCATCATATATAACTCTTCTTTAAGATATCAATGAAGGAATGCAGTTTTGACATCCATTTGCCAAATTTCATAATCATAAAATGCGGCAATTGCAAACATGATTCAGACGGACTTAAGCATCGCTACGGGTGAGAAGGTCTCATCGGAGTCAACTCCTTGAACTTGTCGAAAACCTTTTGTGACAAGTCGAGCTTTGTAGACTGTAACATTACCGTCAGTGTAAGTCTTCTTCTTGAAGATCCATTTATTCTCTATGGCTTACCGATCAACGGGTAACTCAACCAAAGTCCACACTTTGTTCTCATACATGGATCCCATCTCAGATTTCATGGCCTCAAGCCATTTTGCGAAATCTGGGCTCATCAACGCTTCCTCATAGTTCGTAGGTTCGTCATGGTCAAGTAACATGACCTCCATAATAGGATTACCGTACCACTCTGGTGTGGATCTTACTCTGGTTGACCTACGAGGTTCGGTAGTACTTGATCAGAAGTTTCATGATCATCATCCTTAGCTTCCTCACTTACTGGTGTAGGAATCACTGGAACTGATTTCTGTGATGAACTACTTTCCAATAAGGGAGTAGGTACAATTACCTCATGAAGTTCTACTTTCCTCCCACTCACTTCTTTTGGGAGAAACTCCTTCTCTAGAAAGGATCCATTCTTAGCAATGAATATCTTTCCTTTGGATTTGTGATAGAAGGTGTACCCAACAGTCTCTTTTGGGTATCCTATGAAGACACATTTCTCCGATTTGGGTTCGAGCTTATCAGGTTGAAGATTTTTCACATAAGCATCGCAGCCACAAACTTTAAGAAATGACAACTTGTTTTTTTGCCAAACCACAGTTCATAAGTTGTCGTCTCAACGGATTTTGATGGTGCCCTATTTAACGTGAATGCGTCTATCTCTAAAGCATAACCCCAAAACGATAGCGATAAATCAGTAAGAGACATCATTGATCGCACCATATCTAATAAAGTGCGGTTACGACATTCGGACACGCCATTACGTTGTGGTGTTCCAGGTGGCGTGAGTTGCAAATCTATTCCGCATTGTTTCAAATGAAGACCAAACTCATAACTCAAATATTCTCCTCCACGATCAGATCGTAGAAACTTAATTTTCTTGTTACGATGCTTTTCCACTTCACTCTGAAATTCTTTGAACTTTTCAAATGTTTCAGACTTATGTTTCATCAAGTAGATAGGCCCATATCTGCTCAAATCATCTGTGAAGGTAAGAAAATAATGATACCCGCCGCGAGCATCAACACTCATCGGACCGCATACATCAGTATGTATTATTTCCAACAAGTCTATTGCTTGCCCTGTTGTTCCGGAGAACGGAGTCTTAGTCATCTTGCCCATAAGGCATGGTTCGCAAGCATCAAGTGATTCATAATCAAGTGATTCCAAAAGTCCATCAGCACGGAGTTTCTTCATGCGCTTTACACCAATATGACCTAAACGGCAGTGCCACAAATAAGTTGCACTATCATTATTAAACTTATATCTTTTGGATTCAATACTATGAACATGTGTATCACTACTATCAAGATTTAGTAAAAATAGACCACTCATCAAGGGTGCATGACCATAAAAGATATTACTCATATAAATAGAACAACCATTATTCTCTGATTTAAATGAATAACTGTCTCGCATCAAAGAAGATCCAGATATAATGTTGATGCTCAACGCTGGCACCAAATAACAATTATTTAGGTCTAAAACTAATCCCGAAGGTAGATGTAGAGGTAGCGTGCCGACGACGATCACATCCACTTTGGAACCATTTCCCACGCGCATCGTCACCTCATCCTTAGCCAATCTTCGCTTAATCCGTAGCCCCTGTTTCGAGTTGCAAATATTAGCAATAGAACCAGTATCAAATACCCAGGCGCTACTGCGAGCATTAGTAAGGTACAGATCAATAACATGTATATCGAATATACCTTTCACTTTGCCATCCTTCTTCTCTGCCAAATACTTGGGGCAGTTCCGCTTCCAATGACCAGTCCCTTTGTAGTAGAAGCACTCAGTCTCAGGCTTAGGTCCAGACTTGGGCTTCTTCACTAGAGCAGCAACTTACTTTCTGTTCTTCTTGAATTTCCCCTTCTTCCCTTTACCCTTTTTCTTGAAACTGGTGGTCTTGTTGACCATCAACACTTGATCCTCCTTCTTGATTTCTACCTCCACAGCCTTTAGCACTACGAAGAGCTCGGGAATTGTCTTATCCATCCCTTGCATATTATAGTTCATCACGAAGCTCTTGTAGCTTGGTGGCAGTGATTGAAGAACTCTGTCAATGACACTATCATCTAGAAGGTTAACTCCCAGCTGAGTCAAATGGTTGTGGTACCCAGACATTCTGAGTATATGTTCACTGACAGAACTATTCTCCTCCATTTTGCAGTTGTAGAACTTATTGGAGACTTCATATCTCTCAATCAGGGCATTTGCTTGAAATATTAACTTCAACTCCTGGAACATCTCATATGCTCCATGACGATCAAAACATCGTTGAAGTCCCGGTTCTAAGCCATAAATCATGGCACACTGAACTATTGAGTTGTCATCAGGTTTGCTCTGCCAGACGTTCATAACATTTGGTGTTGCTCCTGCAGCAGGTTTGTCACCTAGCAGTGCTTCCAGGACGTAATTCTTCTGTGCAGCAATGAGGATAATCCTCAAGTTACGGACCCAGTCCGTGTAATTGCTACCATCATCTTTCAACCTAGCTTTCTCTAGGAACGCATTAAAATTCAATCGACCAACAACACGGGCCATCTATCTACAATAACATAGACATGCAAAACACTATCAGGTACTAAGTTCATGATAATTTAAAGTTCAATTAATCAAATTACTAAAGAACGCCCACTTAGATAGACATCCCTCTTAATCATCTAAGTGATCACGTGATCCAAATCGACTAACCATGTCCGATCATAACGTGAGATGGAGTAGTTTTCAATTGTGAACATCACTATGTTGATCATATCTACTATATGATTCACGGTCGAACTTTCGGTCTCAGTGTTCCGAGGCCATATCTGCATATGCTAGGTCGTCAAGTTTAATCCGAGTATTCCACATGTGCAAAACTGGCTTGCACCCGTTGTATGTGAACGTAGAGCTTATCACACCCAGTCATCACGTGGTGTCTCGGCACGACGAACTATAGCAACGGTGCATACTCAGGGACAACACTTATACCTTGAAATTTAGTGAGAGATCATCTTATAATGCTACCGCCGAACTAAGCAAAATAAGATGCATAAAGGATAAACATCACATGAAACAATATAAGTGATATGATATGGCCATCATCATATTGTGCCTTTGATCTCCATCTCCAAAGAACTGTCATGATCACCATCATCACCAGCTTGACACCTTGATCTGCATCTGTAACACCCCGTATGTAACTTGCCATATCTGTATTCCAACTCTTGCCATTTTCGGCACTAAGTTATGTTATTTCCTCATTGTCGGGTTTTTGTCTTCGTGTGCTTTTGTCTTTGTCATGTATCTCATATCATGTCATCATGTGCATCACATTTGCATACGTGTTCGTCTCATGCATCCGAGCATTTTCCCCGTTGTCCGTTTTGCATTCCGGCGCTCCTATGTCCTCCGGTGTCCCTTTCTACCTCTTTTTGTGTGTAGGTGTTAAACGTTTTCGGATTGGACCGAGACTTGCCAAGCGGCCTTTGTTTACTACCGGTAGACCGCCTGTCAAGTTTCGTGCCATTTGGACTTTGTTTTATACTCCAACGGTTAAGCGAGGAACCGAGAAGGCCTCGTGTGTGTTGCAGCCCAACACCCCTCCAAAGTGGCCCAAAATACACCTAAACCTCCTCCATCATCTAGATCGTTTGATCACGATCGCGTGGCTCAAAACCATGCTCAATTTGGAGCCTCCTAGCTCCTCCTACCTATAAAAGGCCTCTCCCCCGAAAATTCCGGATCAAATCCACCCCTAACCTAGCACCCCTTCCTCTTCGCGCGCCGGACATGTCCGGTACACGCCGGACATTGCCGCCGCCGCCAATCACTCGCCACCATGTCACCGCCGTTGTCTTCTCTCTCCTACGCCTCCACCGCGGGCCCGCCAGCCCGAGGCCGGCCCTCCCGGCCCACAACCGCACACGAGCGCCCCGCGCCGCCCGTCCTTCCCCGCCGCCGCGCCACCTCGTCTCTCCGGCCAGCGCCGCCCCGCCGCCAAAGCGCTCCAGCGCCGCCACCGACCATCACCACCCGGCCACCACCTCGCCGCCCGGTGCCGGCGACCGCCTCGGGCGAGCTCCTCCGGTTCCCCTCGAAGATCCGGCCGCCATCTGCTCCTTCCCTGTCAAGTCCGACGACGACTCCGGCCATCCTCGATTTCCGTGCACCGGCCGATCCAGATCTAGAAACCCTAGATCAGGTTGACTTTTTGCCCTCATCACAGTAATTTTGTGCATTTTCATCACATCATAAATCTGCATCCGTGGCTCCATTTTGGGCGTGTAGCATATCAAATTGTTCGTCTCGACGAGTACTTCATTTCATCTCATTGCATCATGTTCATTTGAGCTCATCTTGATGCCCTAAATGCTGTTGAAAGAGTGCTAGTTTATGTTAGTTTCAGATTCATATCAGTAATTGGACTTTTGTCATTTTTGCCATGATTAATGTGTGCCTCCTATGATCTTGAGCCCTACATGAGTTTTGAAGTATGCCATGCCATCTTTACAGGGGTGTATGCCATGTATTTTTGTGATCTCTGTGGTGACTAGCACAAGCATGCCAAGTAGCCCTCGTAATGTTGCTGATTTCAGGGACTTAGAAATATTCTAAGTCATTGCCATGTTTATATTTTTATGCCATGTATTCTTGTTGCTACAGAGAGATCCATGCCTCTTTTGAGCATGATCAGTAAGGTTGTTTTGTAGATATTGTGGTGCTCTATCCATCCATGTCTTTGTTTGCAATTATGGAGCACCCTAGATTGAGCCAATCGAGCTCTACTTTTGCTATGAAATGTTCCTGGCAGTATGTTTATGTGTTAAGCATTTTTGCTGAGCTTGTTGTAGTTGATCCATGCATGCTATGAGGTTGTTCTTGCCATGTTTAGCTTCTATGCCATGTATACTTGCTAGGTGTATGCTTAGTTTGTCATGCAATGCCTTGTGGTGAGTGCATCGAGCTCGTAAACTTGCCTACTCAATATCTGTTTTGCCATGTTCCAGTTTTCTACTAAGTCTGAATCTGTTAGCGATAATTGCTATGTTCACAAGGATGCAATTGTATTTTCTGATCCCTTTTGTCTTATGGTCAGTACGGGACTTTTGTTGTATGCTTTGAGTAGCTTCATTCCATGCCTTGATTTGCCATGATATGTTCCTGTAGCATGTTATTATCGTGCTCTAAACATTGCTTCCTGATGTTAAACTCCTAACTTGTTGTTAATTTCACTAAGTCTGTAACCTGTTATCTTTTGCATTGTTGCCATGCTTGTTTGAACCTGATATTGAGTGAATTAGCCGTAGCTCAGTGTTCATATTTTGTCAAGCATCTTGAGTGGATCCCTTCCATGTGTTTTGTTGCTATGTTAGAGTGCTGTAGCATGTTGTTCTTGATGCATTTAGAGGGCCTCGTGTGCTTTAATCACAGATCGGTGCCATATTTGTTTTGCTTGCCATTTGCAAACCGTGCATCCGTTTCCGGTGATCTTTATATCGTTTTTGACTGAAATCAACTCATATTTCTAGTGGCACTCTTGGTTTTACAATTTGAGGCCAGGTTCAATCTTTCCTTTCCGAAACATGCATACGCTTCGCATCCCGCATCCCGCATGTCATGCATTGTTTTGCATCATGTTGTTTGTGTCTTGCACGTGGTTGATTGTGTCTCCTTTTGCTTGTTGTTCTTGCCTTGGGTAGAGCCGGGAGACGAGTACGTGAACGAGGAGCCCGTTGAGTACGCTTAGGAGGATCAAGCTAACGTCAACTCGGAGTACTTTGCAGGAAAGATGACCATACCCTCGAAATCACTTCTATCTTTGCTTGCTAGATGCTCGCTCTTTTTCTATGCCTATGCTACGATACCTACCACTTTCTTATCATGCCTCCCATATTGCCATGCCAAACCTCTAACCCACCTTTTCCTAGCAAACCGTTGTTTGGCTAGGTTACCGCTTTGCTCAACCCCTCTTATAGCGTTGCTAGTTGCAGGTGAAGATTGGAGTTTGTTCCTTGTTGGAACCTATTTATCGTTGGGATATCATTATTATATCTTGATTACCTTAATGCATCTATATACTTGGTAAAGGGTGGAAGGCTCGGCCTTATGCCTGGTGTTTTGTTCCACTCTTGCCGCCCTAGTTTCCGTCATACCGGTGTTATGTTCCTTGATTTTACGTTCCTTACACGGTTGGGTTATAATGGGAACCCCTTGATCGATCGCCTTGAATAAAACTCCTCCAGCATGACCCAGCATTGGTTTTACCATTCACCACCTAGCCTCTTTTTCCCTTGGGTTCCGCGGACTCAAGGGTCATCTTTATTTTTAACCCCCCTGGGCCAGTGCTCCTCTGAGTGTTGGTCCAAACCGAGTAGACCGCGGGGCCACCTCGGGGCAACTTGAGGGTTGGTTTTACTCGTAGGATGTCTCATCTGAGTGTGCCCTGAGAACGAGATATGTGCAGCTCCTATCGGGATTTGTCGGCACATTCGGGCAGCTTTGCTGGTTTAGTTTTACCATTGTCGAGATCTCTTGTAACTGGGATTCCGAGTCTGATCGGATCGTCTTGGGAGAAGGAATATCCTTCATTGACCGTGAGAGCTTGTGATGGGCTAACTTGGGACACCCCTGCAGGGATTTGAACTTTCGAAAGTCGTGCCCGCGGTTATGGGCAGATGGGGATTTGTTAATGTCCGGTTGTAGAAAACCTGAAACTTAACTTAATTAAAATGAATCAACAGAGTGTGTGGCCGTGATGGTATCTTTTCGGCGGAGTCCGGGAAGAGAACACGGTCTCGTGTTATGCTTGAACGTAGGTTTGTTCTTGGATCACTTCTTGATCATATTTTATCGATCGTGCCTTTGCCTTCTCTTCTCGCTCTCATTTGCATATGTTAGCTACCATATATGCTAGTGCTTGCCGCAGCTCCACCTCATACCTTTTTACCCTACCTATAAGCTTAAATAGTCTTGATCGCGAGGGTGTGAGATTGCTGAGTCCCCGTGACTCACAGATTCCTTCCAAAACCAGATGCAGGGACCGATGATACCATTCCAGAAGATGCAACTGAGCTCAAGTGGGAGTTCGATGAGGACTCACGACGTTACTACGTTTCCTTTCCAGACGATCAGTAGTGGTTCCCAGTTGGGGCGATCGGGGACTTTGTTGCATTTGGGGTTGTTCTTTATTTTGGTTCCGTAGTCGGACCTTGATTGTATCTGGATGAATGTAATTATATTAATGCTATTGTGTGACGTGGCGAGTGTAAGCAAACTATGTATCTCTTTCATTTATTCAGTACATGGGTTGTGTGAAGATTACCCCACTTGCGACTTTGCCTTCAATGCGGTTATGCCTCTAAGTCGTGCTCCGACACATGGGAGATATAGCCGCATCGAGGGTGTTACAAGTTGGTATCAGAGCCTTCCCCGACTTAGGAGCCCCCTGCTTGATCGAATCGCTGGCGTTGTTGAGTCTAGAAAAATGTTTTGAGTCATTTAGGATTATATATATCGGAGAGTAGGATTGTTTTTACTCCTCAGTCCCTTCGTCACTCTGGTGAGGCATCCTGACGTAGAGTTTTGACTCTTCTCTTCTCAAATTTCACTTAAAAAATTTTTAGGATCACGCGAGTATCTTGGAAACGTTCCGATGGTTTTGTGACGAGAACATTGTTCTTGGTGCCTCCTGACATTTAGGGGTTGTGGCAGTGTCCCGGGGAGTTGAGCTCCGAGGTGTTGTTGTCACAATTTTATCGTTGCAGTTCTGGAATACCTGAGTTTTGCCGACATCGAAAATCTCTTTTGTGCAGTTGTTGGTGAGATAACCTCGACGCCACCCAGTACTGGGGCGGGATTTCGGGAGTATTGCCATAACTTGTATAACGGATGCTTTTCGAAGGTTGAGGTAAATGATTTCCGAAGGTTTCTTGGTTATGTGTTGAAGGATGGATACAGCTGGATGTAGGATTTGCTAGCTTTGGGTGAGATATTATGCTTCCCCTGTATCCCCAACACCTGATTGCATAACCGGGAAAGGTTCGGGAGTTTCATAGGTGGGAATTCTTGTAGCTCTAGTATTTCTTCCGCAAATATTTGGTTTGGGATTGGGTAATCCTTACCAAGTATTTGTTCTTGTCCGTACCTTGTTGTTTTATTCTTCTACCCCTATCTAAGTGGCTTCTCAATTTATGGAAGTGTGACCATTTCAATTGGAATGCATTCGTTCATTTTGTTCGGATGTTAAGACTATATATTGCAATTTTGATCCATTTGATTCAGCTTGAATATATGTCTGTCAAGATGCTAACGGATGTCACCCTCTTCAGGATGGCTCCTGCTAAGGGTCAGAATCAGGATCCGCCACTGCCACCACCTCCACCTCCGGAGGCATGGCAAGCTGTGATGGCCACTACCAATGCCAGCACGCAGATGCTTATGCAAATCTTGCAAGAGCGTACCCAAGCAAATAAAGGCCATGGCAACAATCAGAATCAGTTTGCTACACTCAACCAGTTCCTCGCAAACCAGCCAAAGAACTTCAGTAACTGTGTCGAGGCAACAGACGCTGATGATTGGCTTGTGGATATCTGCAAGCATTTCGAGTGCAATAACGTCAAGCCTGAAGACTTTGTCAAGTTTGCCTCGTTCCAACTCAAAGACCAAGCTGCAGAGTGGTATCAGCAATACAAAGATTCCAGAGGAGGTCGTGTGATTACCTGGGATGAATTCCGTCAATACTTCAAAGCTCATCACATTCCTCAGAGTGTTGTCGAGAGCAAGCGTGAGGAATTCCGCAACCTGAAGCAAGTCAGCTTGTCGGTTTATCAGTATAACATCCTGTTCCAGAGTCTCACTTGTTTCGCCAAGCAAGATGTCCCTGACGAGAAGAGCATGAATTATCAGTTCATAGGTGGCCTCAGAGAAGATCTCCAACTTGCCCTTGTGCTTTTTGAGCTGAAGAAGTACGATGAGTTCTACAATATGGCATTGAAACAAGAGACTGCTCAACTCAAGTGCGATGCTTCCAAGAAGCGAGTCGGAGATGCAACTCCTTCTTCCTCAACTCAAGTGGTGACTAAGCAGCAAAAGTATTGGTTGCCTCCTCCTCCTCCGTTCCGTCAGCCTTATTAGCAGAAGAGCAAAGGTGGCAATGGATCTTCCCACCCACCCAACCCAGGCTTTCAGAACAAGACTTCGTCTCAAGCTCCAAGATCAAGTGCTCCGTATCATTGTATGCTTTCTGAGGTCACGTGCAACAAGTGTCAGCAGAAGGGTCACTATGCCAACAAATGCTTCAATCAGAGGCGTCTTCCTCCTCCTCCTATGAGGTCCGCCAGCACCGCAGTGGTCAAGCATAATCCCAAGCATGCCAAGGTCAACTTGATGAACGCAGCTCAGGCAGAGGACTCGTCAGATGTGATTATGGGTAACCTTCCTGTTAACTATGTTCCTGCAAAAGTACTTTTTGATACTGGTGCATCGCATTCTTTCTTGTCATTCCCATTTGCATTGAAGCACAATGTTGACATAGAGGTTTTGCCCAAAGTCATGCAAGTTGTTTCTCCCAGAAAGCTTATGACTTCTAGTTTGGTTGCTCCAGATGTTTCTATCACGTTGGGCGACTATAAGTTTCTGTCCTCTCTAGTGGTCCTTGGTAATTCGGATATTGATCTTATTCTCGGAATGGATTGGCTTTCTAAGCACAAGGCTCACCTTGATTGTGCTGCTAGGCAGATTCAATTGACACATTCATCTGAGGATGTAATCGTCTTTGCCGCTTGTGATGATACCATTCAACTGTTTTCACTCAATGAGAAGGGCGAGCTGGATGCCATCTCTCAGATTCCAGTCATTTGTGAATATCAAGACGTCTTTCCAGAAGAGCTTCCAGGAATGCCTCCGCATCGGCCAGTTGAATTCGTCATCGATCTTGAGCCTGGCACGGAACCTATTTGCAAACGTCCTTACAAGCTTGGACCTGAAGAGTTGAAGGAGCTGAAGAAGCAACTCAATATTCAAGAGCGTATGGGTCTCATCCAACCAAGTTCTTCTCCATGGGGTTGTGGTGTTCTTTTTGTCAAGAAGAAGGATGGAACGGACCGACTTTGTGTCGACTACCGTCCATTGAACAAGAAGACCATAAAGAACAAGTACCCACTTCCCAACATCAACGAGCTTTTCAAACAACTCAAAGGTGCTCAAGTATTCTCCAAGCTTGATCTCCATATGGGCTATCTTCATATTCGCATTCGTGAAGAAGATATACCCAAGACAGCATTCAGAACAAGCTATGGTTCATATGAATACACTGTCATGTCTTTCGGCCTCGTCAATGCTCCTCCAACATTCTCTCGCATGATGAACTTCATCTTCAACGCCTACACAAATGACTTCGTCTTGGTCTACCTCAATGAAATTTTGGTCTTTTCCAAGAACAAGGAGGGTCATGCCAAGCATTTGAGATTGGTGCTAGATAAACTCAGAGAACATCAGTTCTACGTGAAGTTTTCAAAGTGAGAGTTTTGGCTCGATGAGGTTCTCTACCTTGGGCATATCATCTCCGCCAAGGGCATAGTTGTTAATCCTGAGAAGGTGTCTGCAATTGTGAATTGGGAACCACCTTAGAATGTGAAGCAACTCCGCAGCTTCCTTGGTCTCACAAGCTATTGTCGAAGGTTCGTTGAGAACTTCTCTAAGATCGCGAAGCCTCTTTCCAACCTTCTCCAGAAGCATGTGAAGTATGTCTGGTCGCCTGAATGTGACATCGCTTTCAACACCCTGAAAGAGAAGTTAGTCACTGCTCTAGTTCTCACTCCTCCTGATGAATCCAAACCGTTCGAGGTCTTTTGTGATGCTTCCCTTCAAGGTCCCGGTGCAGTGTTGATGCAAGAGAAGAAAGTTGTGGCCTATGCCTCTCACCAGTTGAAGCCCAACGAAAAGAAGTACCCCACTCACGACCTCGAGTTGGCGGCAGTTGTTCATGCTCTCTTAACTTGGAGATATCTCTTATTGGGAAGAAAAGTGGACATCTTCACTGATCATAAGAGTCTCAAGTACATCTTCATTCAGCCAAACCTCAACCTCAGGCAGACTCGTTGGGTCGAAATGATTCAAGAGTATAATCTGAGTATCGAATATACTCCAGGCAAGGCCAATGTAATTGCTGACGCATTGAGCAGGAAGGCTTACTACAACAGTTTGATTCTCAAGCCTTACCAACCATAGCTTTGTGAAGCTTTCCGCAAACTCAATCTCCAAGTTGTTCCTCAAGGATTCCTTGCCAACCTCCAAGTCTCTCCTACTTTGGAAGATCAGATTCGCGAGGCTCAACTTCTTGATGCTATGGTGAAGAAGGTGAAGATTGGGATTTCCAAGAGCCAACCTAAGTACAAGTGTTATCGTCTTGATGACAAGGATACTCTATTGTTCGAGGATCGCATTGTTGTGCCTAAAGGTGACCTTCGTAAAGTCATTATGAACGAGGCTCACAATTCACTCCTCTCTATTCACCCTGGAAGTACAAAGATGTACCATGACCTCAAGAAGTCGTATTGGTGGACTCAAATGAAGTGCGAGATAGCTCAGTTCGTGAATGAATGTGATGTCTGCAGAAGAGTAAAAGCAGAACACCAACGACCAGCTGGTCTCCTCCAACCTCTTGCCATTCCAGAATGGAAGTTTGACCATATTGAGATGGACTTCGTGACTGGATTCCCCAAGTCCAAGCGTGGCAATGATGCTATCTTCGTTGTCATCGACAAGCTCACTAAAGTGGCTCATTTCCTTCCTATCAAAGAGTCTATCACAGCAGCTCAGTTAGCAGAGCTACATACCTCCAGGATTGTCTCTCTGCACGGCATTCCGCAGTTGATATCTTTAGATCGTGGTAGCATCTTTACCTCCAAGTTCTGGGATTCTTTTCAGAAGGCCATGGGCACCAACATTCGTTTCAGCACAACCTTTCATCCTCAAACCAGTGGCCAAGTCGAGCGAGTCAATCAGATTCTTGAAGATATGCTCAGGGCATGTGTCATTTCTTTCGGTATGAAGTGGGAAGATTGTCTTCCATATGCCGAGTTCTCCTACAACAACAGCTTCCAAGCGAGGCCCCATTCGAGATTGTCTATGGTAGGAAGTGTCGTACTCCTCTTAACTGGTCAGAGACTGGTGAACGCCAACTTCTTGGCAATGACTTGATCACAGAGGCTGAAGAAATGTGCAAAATCATTCGTGAAAATCTCAAAGCCGCGCAATCGCGCCAAAAGAGTTACTATGATAGCAAGCATCGTGACTTGGCATTCGAGATTGGAGACCATGTCTACCTCCGCGTCTCTCCAATGAAAGGCACTCGTTGCTTCGGTATCAAAGGGAAGCTTGCCTCGAGATACGTGGGTCCTTTCAAGATCATTGGCAAAAGAGGCGATCTTTCCTATCAACTTGAGCTTCCATCCAACTTTGCAAATGTGCACGACGTGTTTCACGTGTCTCAACTCCGCAAGTGTTTCAAGACTCCTGACCGCACCATCAACTTTGAAGAGATTGATCTCTAGGAAGACCTGTCTTATCGTGAGCACCCAGTTGCTATTATTGATGAAACTGAGCGCAAGACTCGCAACTAGTCTATCAAATTCATGAAAGTCAAGTGGTCACATCATTCCAACCATGAAGCCACCTGGGAACGCGAGGACCACCTCCGTTCCGAATATCCGGAGTTTTTCCAGTCCTAGAACTCAGGACGAGATCCTTTCGTAGTGGTGGAGTGTTGTAACACCCCGTATGCAACTTGCCATATCTGTATTCCAACACTTGCCATTTTCTGCACTAAGTTATGTTATTTCCTCGTTGTCAGGTTTTTGTCTTCGTGTGATTTTCTCTTTGTCACGCATCTCATATCATGTCATCATGTGCATCGCATTTGCATACGTGTTCGTCTCATGCATCCGAGCATTTTCCCTGTTGTCCGTTTTGCATTCCGGCGCTCCTATGTCCTCCGGTGTCCCTTTCTACCTCTTTTCGTGTGCGGGTGTTAAATGTTTTCGGATTGGACCGAGACTTGCCAAGCGGCCTTGGTTTACTACCGGTAGACCGCATGTCAAGTTTCGTGCCATTTGGACTTCGTTTGATACTCCAACGGTTAAGCGAGGAACCGAGAAGGCCTCGTGTGTGTTATGGCCCAACACCCCTCCAAAGTGGCCCAAAACCCACCTAAACCTCCTCCATTATCTAGATTGTTCGATCACAATCACATGGCCGAAAACCATGCTCAATTTGGAGCCTCCTAGCTCCTTCTACCTATAAAAGGCCCCTCCCCGAAAATTCCGGATCAAATCCACCCCTAACCTAGCCCCCCTTCCTCTCCGCGTGCCGGACATGTCCGGTCCGCGCCGGACATCGCCGCCGCCGCCAATCACCCACTGCCACGTCACCGTCGCCGTCTTCTCTCTCCTCCGCCTCCACCGTGGGCCCGCCAGCCCGAGGCCGGCCCTCCCGGCCCGCGACCGCGCCCGAGCGCCCGCGCCGCCCGTCCTTCCCGGCCGCCGCGCCACCTCGTCTCTCCGGCCAGCACCGCCCTGCTGCCGAAGCGCTCCGGCGCCGCTACCGACCATCGCCGCCCAGCCACCACCTCGCCGCCCGGCGCCAGCGACCGCCTCGGGCGAGCTCCTCCGGTTCCCCTCAAAGATCCGGCCACCGTCTGCTCCTTCCCCGTCAAGTCCGGCGACGACTCCGGCCATCCTCGATTTCCGTGCACCGGCCGATCTAGATCTGGAAACCCTAGATCGGGTTGACTTTTTGCCCTCATCACAGTAATTTTGTGCATTTTTCATCGCATCATAAATCTGCATCCGTGGCTCCGTTTTGGGCGTGTAGCATATCAAATTGTTCGTCTCGATGAGTACTTCATTTCATCTCATTGCATCATGTTCATTTGAGCTCATCTTGATGCCCTAAATGCTGTTGAAAGAGTGCTAGTTTATGTTAGTTTCAGATTCATATCAGTAATTGGACTTTTGTCATTTTTGCCATGATTAATGTGTGCCTCCTATGATCTTGAGCCCTACATGAGTTTTGAAGTATGCCATGCCATCTTTACAGGGGTGTATGCCATGTATTTTTGTGATCTCTGTGGTGACTAGCACAAGCATGCCAAGTAGCCCTCGTAATGTTGCTGATTTCAGGGACTTAGAAATATTCTAAGTCATTGCCATGTTTATATTTTTATGCCATGTATTCTTGTTGCTACAGAGAGATCCATGCCTCTTTTGAGCATGATCAGTAAGGTTGTTTTGTAGATATTGTGGTGCTCTATCCATCCATGTCTTTGTTTGCAATTATGGAGCACCCTAGCTTGAGCCAATCGAGCTCTACTTTTGCTATGAAATGTTCCTGGCAGTATGTTTATGTGTTAAGCATTTTTGCTGAGCTTGTTGTAGTTGATCCATGCATGCTATGAGGTTGTTCTTGCCATCTTTAGCTTCTATGCCATGTATACTTGCTAGGTGTATGCTTAGTTTGTCATGCAATGCCTTGTGGTGAGTGCATCGAGCTCGTAAACTTGCCTACTCAATATCTGTTTTGCCATGTTCTAGTTTTCTACTAAGTCTGAATCTGTTAACGATAATTGCTATGTTCACATGGATGCCATTGTAATTTCTGATCCCTTTTGGCTTACGGTCAGTAAGGGACTTTTGTTGCATGATTTGAGTAGCTTCATGCCATGCCTTGCTTTGCCATGATATGTTCCTGTAGCATGTTATTATCGTGCTCTAAACATTGCTTCCTCATGTTAAATTCCTGACTTGTTAATTTCACTAAGTCTGTAACCTGTTATCTTTTGCACTTTTGCCATGATTGCTTGAACCTGCTATTGAGTGAATTAGCCGTAGCTTAGTGTTCATCTTTTGTCAAGCAACTTGAGTGGATCCCTGCCATGTATTTTGCTGCTATGTTAGAGTGCTGTAGCATGTTGTTCTTGATGCATTTAGAGGGCCTCGTGTTGTTAATCACAGATCGGTGCCATATTTGTTTTGCTTGCCATTTGCAAACCGTGCATCCGTTTCCGGTGATCTTTATCGTTTTCGACCGAAATCAACTCATCTTTCCAGTGGCACTCTTGGTTTTCTAAGTTGAGGCCAGGTTCAATATTTCCTTTCCGAAACATGCATACGCATCGCATATCGCATCCCGCATGTCATGCATTGTTTTGCATCATGTTGTTTGTGCCTTGCACGTGATTGATTGTGTATCCCCTTGCTTGTTGTTCTTGCCTTGGGTAGAGCTAAGAGACGAGTACGTGAACGAGGAGCCCGTTGAGTATGCTTACGAGGATCAAGCTAACGGTAACTCGGAGTACTTTGCAGGCAAGATGACCATACCCTCGAAATCACTTCTATCTTTGCTTGCTAGATGCTCGCTCTTTTGCTATGCCTATGCTACGATACCTACCACTTGCTTATCATGCCTCCCATATTGCCATGCCAAACGTCTAACCCACCTTGTCCTAGCAAACCGTTGTTTGGCTAGGTTACCGCTTTTCTCAACCCCTCTTATAGCGTTGCTAGTTACAGGTGAAGATTGGAGTTTGTTCCTTGTTGGAACCTGTTTATCGTTGGGACGTCATTATTATATCTTGATTACCTTAATGCATCTATATACTTGGTAAAGGGTGGAAGTCTCGGCCTTATGCCTGGTGTTTTGTTCCACTCTTGCCGCCCTAGTTTCCGTCATACCGGTGTTATGTTCCTTGATTTTGCGTTCCTTAGACAGTTGGATTATAATGGGAACCCCTTGATAGCCCGCTTTGAATAAAACTCCTCCAGCATGGCCCAACATTGGTTTTACCATTCTTCACCTAGCCTCTTTTTCCCTTGGGTTCCGTGGACTCAAGGGTCATCTTTATTTTAAACCCCCCTGGGCCAGTGCTCCTCTGAGTGTCAGTCCGAACCGAGTAGACTGCGGGGCCACCTCAGGGCAACTTGAGGGTTGGTTTTACTCGTAGGATGTCTCATCTAAGTGTGCCCTGAGAACGAGATATGTGCAGCTCCTATCGGGATTTGTCGGCACATTTGGGCGGCTTTGCTGGTTTAGTTTTACCATTGTCGAGATGTCTTGTAACCAGGATTCCGAGTCTGATCGGATCGTCTTGGGAGAAGGAATATCCTTCATCGACCGTGAGAGCTTGTGATGGGCTAAGTTGGGACACCCCTGCAGGGATTTGAACTTTCGAAAGTCGTGCCCGCGGTTATGGGCAGATGGGAATTTGTTAATGTCCGGTTGTAGAAAACCTGAAACTTAACTTGATTAAAATGAATCAACAGAGTGTGTGGCCGTGATGGTATCTTTTCGACGGAGTCCGGGAAGAGAACACGGTCTCATATTATGCTTGAACGTAGGTTGTTCTAGGATCACTTCTTGATCATAGTTTATCGATCGTGCCTTTGCCTTCTCTTCTCGCTCTAATTTGCGTATGTTAGCCACCATATATGCTAGTGCTTGCCGCAGGTCCACCTCATACCTTTTTACCCTACCTATAAGCTTAAATAGTCTTGATCGCAAGGGTGTGAGATTGTTGAGTCCCCGTGACTCACAGATTCCTTCCAAAACCAGATGCAAGGACCGATGATACCATTCCAGAAGATGCGACTGAGCTCAAGTGGGAGTTCGATGAGGACTCACGACGGTACTACGTTTCCTTTCTAGACGATCAGTAGTGGTGCCCAGTTGGGGCGATCGGGGACTTTGTTGCATTTTGGGTTGTTCTTTATTTTGGTTCCGTAGTCGGACCTTGATTGTATCTGGATGAATGTAATGATATTTATGCTATTGTGTGACGTGGCGAGTGTAAGCCAACTATGTATCTCTTTCCTTTATTCAGTACATGGGTTGTGTGAAGATTACCCCACTTGCGACTTTGCTTTCAATGCGGTTATGCCTCTAAGTCGTGCTCCGACACGTGGGAGATATAGCCACATCGAGGGTGTTACAGCATCGAAGCATCGTTGTCATCTCGCCAACTATTGCTTCTATGACTATCGCTACCGCTTAGTGATAAAGTAAAGCAATTACATGGCGATTGCATTTCATACAATAAAGCGACAACCATATGGCTCGTGCCAGTTGCCGATAACTCTGTTACAAAACATGATCATCTCATACAACAAAATTTAGCATCATGTCCTGACCATATCACATCACAACATGCCCTGCAAAAACAAGTTAGACGTCCTCAACTTTGTTGTTGCAAGTTTTACGTGGCTGCTATAGGCTGAACAAGAACTATTCTTACCTACGCATCAAAAACCACAACGCGGTATAGTGATTGCTTTTTGATCTTTAGAAAGAACCATGTTCATTGAATCCGATTCAACTAAAGTTGGAGAAACAGACACCCACTAGCCACCTGTGTGCGAAGCACGTCGGTAGAACCAGTCTTGCGTAACCATACGCGTAATGTCGGTCTGAGCCGCTTCATCCAACAATACTGCTGAATCAAGAATCAACTAGTGACGGCAAGCAATATGTATATACCCACGCCCACAACTCCTTTGTGTTCTACTCGTGCATATAACATCTACGCATAGACCTGGCTCGGATGCCACTGTTGGGGAACACAGTAATTTCAAAAAAAATCCGACGCACACGCAAGATCCATCTAGGAGATGCATAGCAACAAGAGGGGAGAATGTTGTCTACTGATAACCCACAAGTATAGGGGATCAATTGTAGCCTCTTTTGATAAGTAAGAGTGTCGAACCCAACGAGGAGCTAAAGGTAGAACAAATATTCCCTCAAGTTCTATCGACCACCGATACAACTCTACGCACACTTGACGTTCGCTTTACCGGAAACAAGTATGAAACTAGAAGTACTTTGTAGGTGTTGTTGGATAGGTATGCAATATAATAAAGAGCAAGTAAATATAAAGTAGGGGCTGTTTAGATGAAGACACAACTAAATTAGTTTTAGTAAAGAGCTTTTGTTAACAAGAAGGTTGTTTGTCCCTAGGCAATCGATAACTAGACCGGTAATCATTATTGCAATTTTATTTGAGGGAGAGGCATAAGCTAACATAGTTTCTCTACTTGGATCATATGCACTTATTATTGGAACTCTAGCAAGCATCCACAACTACTAAAGATTCATTAAGGTAAAACCCAGCCATAGCATTAAAGCATCAAGTCCCCTTTATCCCATACGCAAACAACCTACTTACTCGGGTCTGTGCTTCTGTCGCTCACGCCACCCACCATAAGCAAATCATAAACATATTGCAAACCCTACAGCGGGAATCCCTCACGCTTGCACGACACGGAGAGCACCATAGGACAACACCAATAATAAAACATACAACTCAAACCAATCACGATCATCAAATAGCCATTAGGACAAAACAGATCTACTCAAACATCATAGGATAGCCATACAACATTGGGAAATAATATATAGCATTGAGCACCATGTTTAAGTTGAGATTACAGTGGGTAAGAGAGAGGTTACACCGCTGCATAGAGGCGGGAAGAGTAGGTGATGATGGTGGTGAAGTTGTTGGTGAAGATCGCGGTGATGATGATGGCCCCCGGTGGCACTCCGGTGCCACCGGAAGCGAGGGGGAGAGAGCCCCCCTCCTTCTTCTTCTTCCTTGACCTCCTCCCTAGATGGGAGAAGGGTTTCCCCTCTGGTCCATGGCCTCCATGGCGTGGTAGGGGCGAGAGCCCCTCCGAGATTGGATCTATCTCTCCGTATCTCTCTGGTTCTGCGTTCCCGTATTCTACCCTTTCACCGTTTCTTATATTCCCAGAGATCCGTAACTCCGATTGGGCTGAAATTTGAACACGATCCCTATCCGAATATTAGCTTTCTTGCAGCGAAAGAAGGGCATCAACCGCCTTACGGGGTGGCCAAGAGGGTCAGGGGCACGCCTGCCCCCCTGGGGCGCGCCCCCCTACCTCGTGGGCCCCTCGAGCATCGTCTCGCGTTGATTTCACTTCCCAAAAATCAGATATATTCCAAAAAAACTCCATCCATTTTTATTCCGTTTGGACTCCGTTTGGTATGGATATTCTGCGAAACAAAAAACATGCAACAAACAGGAACTGGCACTGGGCACTGGATCAATATGTTAGTCCCAAAAATCGTATAAAAAGTTGCCAAAAGTATATGAAAGTTGAATAATATTGGCATGGAACAATAAAAAATTATAGATACGACGGAGACGTCTCAGCATCCCCAAGCATAATTCCTGCTCATCCTCGAGTAGGTAAATGATAAAAAAGATAATTTTTGATGTGGAATGCTACCTAGCATAATCTTGATCACATATCTAATCATGGCATGAATATTAAGATACGAGTGATTCAAAGCAATAGTCTATCATTTGACATAAAAACAATAATACGTCAAGCCTACGAATAAAGCAATCATGTCTTTTCAAAATAACAAGGCCAAATAAAGTTATCCCTACAAAATCATATAGTCTGGCTAGGCTCCATCTTCTTTACACAAAATATTCACATCATGCACAACCCCGATGACAAGCCGAGCAATTGGTTCTTACTTTTTAACGCGCTTCAGCTTTTTCAACCCTCACGCAATACATGAGCGTGAGCCATGGACATAGCACTATAGGTGGAATAGAATATGATGGTGGAGGTTGTGTGGAGAAGACAAAAGGGGAGAAAGTCTCACATCGACGCGGCTAATCAACAGGCTATGGAGATGCCCATCAATTGATGTCAATGTGAGGAGTAGGGATTCCGATGCAACGGATGCACTAGAGCTATAGGTATATGAAAGCTCAAACTGAAACTAAGTGGGTGTGCATCCAACTTGCTTGCTCATGAAGACCTAGGGCATTTGAGGAAGCCCATCATTGGAATATACAAGCCAAGTTCTATAATGAAAATTCCCACTAGTATATGAAAAAGATAACTCAAGAGACTCTCTATATGAAGAACATGGTGCTACTCTGAAGCACAAGTGTGGTAAAAGGATAGTAACATTGCCCCTTCTCCCTTTTTCTCTTTTTTTTTCTTTTTTTGGGCCTTCTCTTTTTTTGGCCTTTCTCTTTTTTTCCGTCCGGAGTCTCATCCCGACTTGTGGGGGAATCATAGTCTCCATCATCCTTTCCTCACTTGGGCGATGCTCTAATAATGATGATCATCACACTTTTATTTACTTACAACTCAATATTACAACTCGATATCTAGAACAAAGATATGACTCTATATGAATGCCTCCGACGGTGTACCGGGATGTGCAATGATCTAGCGTAGCAATGACATAAAAAACGGGCAAGCCATGAAAACATCATGCTAGCTATCTTACGATCATGCAAAGCAATATGACAGTGAATGCTCAAGTCATGTATATGATGATGATGGAAGTTGCATGGCAATATATCTCAGAATGGCTATGGAAATGCCATGATAGGTAGGTATGGTGGCTGTTTTGAGGAAGATATAATGAGGTTTATGTGTGACAGAGTGTATCATATCACGGGGTTTGGATGCACCAGCGAAGTTTGCACCAACTCTCGAGGTGAGAAAGGGCAATGCACGGTACCGAAGAGGCTAGCAATGATGGAAGGGTGAGAGTGCGTATAATCCATGGACTCAACATTAGTTATAAAGAACTCACATACTTATTGCAAAAGTTTATTAGCCCTCGAAGAAAAGTACTACTACGCATGCCCCTAGGGGGATAGATTGGTAGGAAAAGACCATCGCTCGTCCCCGACCGCCTCTCATAAGGAAGACAATCAATAAATACCTCATGCTCCAACTTCGTTACATAACAGTTCACCATACGTGCATGCTATGAGAATCACAAACCTCAACACAAGTATTTCTACAATTCACAACCACCCACTAGCATGACTCTAATATCACCATCTTTATATCGCAAAACTACTGCAACGAATCAAACATATCATATTCAGTGATCTACAAGTTTTATGTAGGATTTTATGACTAACCATGTGAATGACCAGTTTCTGTCATCTCTCTAAATAGATATAAGTGAAGCAAGAGAGTTTAATTCTTTCTCAAAAAGATATGACCACTCTCTAACAAATATTAGTGAAGCAAAAGAGCATTCTACAAATGGCGGTTGTCTATGTAAAGAGAAACAGGCAATCCAAACTTCAAATGATATAAGCGAAGCACATGAAGCATTCTATAAAGCCATACTCAAAGAATATAAGTGAAGTGCAAAGAGCATTCTATAAATCAACCAAGGACTATCTCATACCAGCATGGTGTATAAAATAAAAATGAAAACTAAAGGCAAAAGGCGCTCCAAGATTGCACATATCGCATGAACGAAACGAATCTGAAAACATACCAATACTTGTTGAAGAAAGAGGGGATGCCTTCCCAGCATCCCCAAGCTTAGACGCTTGAGTTTCCTTGAATATTTACTTGGGGTGCCTCGGGCATCCCCAAGCTTGAGCTCTTGCCTCTCTTCCTTCTTCTCACATCGAAACCTTCTTAATCATCGAACACTTCATCCACACAAAACTTCAACAGAAAACTCGGTAAGATCTGTTAGTATAATAAAGAAAATCACTACTCTAAGTACTGTTGCAAACCAATTCATAATTTTTTTGCATTGTGTCTACTGTAGTATAACTTTTTCGTGGCTTAATCCACTAATATAAATTGATAGTTTCATCAAAACAAGCAAACTACGCATCAAAAACAGAATCTGTCTAAAACAGAACAGTCTGTAAAAATCTGAACATTCACCATACTTATGATACTTGAAAAATTCTTCCAAAATTAGGAAAAATAAAAAAATTTATAGGAAGACAGTTCAAAAAGAATCAGAACAATTTCACGTTCCAGCAAAAAATGTAAAATCGCGCACTACATCCAAAGTTTCTGTCCTGCACCATACAAACCATCAAGCAAATGTAAACATCGTAAAGGAAAACCATGGCACATTATTTTTATTTCTAAACTTTATAAAAGCACAAAACAGAAATAAATGACTCTCTAAAACTTCCGGGTTGTCTCCCTGGCAGCGCTTTCTTTAAAGCCATTAAACTAGGCATATAGTGCTCAAGTAATGAATCCACCCGGATCCCAAGGTATATCAAAGCCAATTTTAATTAACAATGATTTAGCATTCAGTGGTGAGCACAAAGTAAAATATATCATGTAACAACGAAGTCTAACTCTCTTCCTATGCATCGGCATGTCATAAAAGAACAATTCATGCACACATAGTAAAGGCCAATGCATAGTATAAATAGTTTCTTGCAATTTTATCATATTGGAAACATAGAGAGGTGGAGATATAGTTCCTCTCTCATAATAATTGCAAGTAGGAGCAGCAAGCACATGCATATTATATTCATCAAAATCATCATGTGCAACGGTAAAAGGCAACCCATCAATATAATCCTTAATAAGTGCAAACTTCTCCGATATAGTGTAGTCGGGAGAATTCAAAAGGATAATAGGACTATCATGCGTGGGTGCAATAGCAACAATTTTATGTTTAACATAAGGAACTATAGCAAGTTCATCTTCATAAGCGTAATTCATATTGGCATCTTGGCCATAAGCATAGCAAGCATCATCAAAAAGGGATATTTCAAAAGAATCATAGGGATCATAACAGTCATCATAGCAATCATCCTTCGGTAAGCACGAAGGGGAATTAAACAATGTATGAGTTGAAGAGTTACTCTCATTAGAAGGTGGGCACGGGTGATCAATCCGCTCTTCCTCCTTTTGTTCTTCGCTCTCTTCCTCATATTTTTCATCCAATGAACTCACAGTGTCATCAACTTCTTCTTCCATAGATTCCTGCAAAATATTAGTCTCTTCTTGGACAGCGGAGACTTTCTTAATAAGTGCATTAATTTCATAATTGTATTCATAATTCTCATAGCAATATTTGAGGATAGCTAAATTTTCAAATCTATAACAAGCATCATCAATATCATCAAACTCTTTAAACATAGATTCAATTTCATAAGCACCCATAAAAGCAACAAATTCTTATATTTGTTCCACATCATAGTAATCATATATACCTCTAGCATAAGAAGCCAAGGTTTCATTATCATTAAATTTGCATGAAAAGGGGAGGTGTGGAGAATTCATTCTAGAGCAACAGGTATAATCACTCCGAGCATAGTTGTCTAGCATACCACTTCAATATATAAATTTGATCCCATAATAGCTTCCCTTTTGTGTCAAGCGATAACCCCTAAAGTATTCATGTTGATCCAACGTTACTCCCATTACATAATTGAATGGGGTTTTCCCAGGATTATTAAAGTAGTACATAATATCTTTCACATAACCAGCATCGAGGGTTTTAGGAGGTTCCCCATCTCCATGAGCAGAAAGTACACCTAATTTATTTGGTATTTCGTGTTCCATATCCATAACTAAAGATAGAGAACAACTAAGAACAACAAATAAAAATTACTTAGTGATAAAGCAAACAAGCACACACGAGAATATTCACCCCACGCTATTGCTCCCTGGCAACGGTGCCAGAAAAAGGTCTTGATAACCCACAAGTATAGGGGATCAATTGTAGCCTCTTTCGATAAGTAAGAGTGTCGAACCCAACGAGGAGCTAAAAGTAGAACAAATATTCCCTCAAGTTCTATCGACCACCGATACAACCCTACACACACTTGACGTTCGCTTTACCGGAAATAAGTATGAAACTAGAAGTACTTTGTAGGTGTTGTTGGATAGGTATGCAAGATAATAAAGAGCAAGTAAATATAAAGTAGGGCCTGTTTAGATGAAGACACAACTAAATTAGTTTTAGTAAAGAGCTTTTATCAACAAGAAGGTTATTTGTCCCTAGGCAATCGATAACTAGACCGGTAATCATTATTGCAATTTTATTTGAGGGAGAGGCATAAGCTAACATAGTTTCTCTACTTGGATCATATGCACTTATGATTGGAACTCTAGCAAGCATCCGCTACTACTAAAGATTCATTAAGGTAAAACCCAACCATAGCATTAAAGCATCAAGTCCCCTTTATCCCATACGCAAACAACCTACTTACTCGGGTCTATGCTTCTGTCACTCACGCCACCCACCATAAGCAAATCATAAACATATTGCAAACCCTACAGCGGGAATCCCTCACGCTTGCGCGACACGGAGAGCACCATAGGACAGCAACAATAATAAAACATACAACTCAAACCAATCACGATCATCAAATAGCCATTAGGACAAAAGAGATCTACCCAAACATCATAGGATAGCCATACATCATTGGGAAATAATATATAGCGTTGAGCACCATGTTTAAGTAGAGATTACAGCGGGTAAGAGAGAGGTTACACCGCTACATAGAGGGGAAGAGTTGGTGATGATGGCGGTGAAGTTGTTGGTGAAGATCGCGGTGATGATGATGGCCCCCGGTGGCACTCCGGTGCCACCGGAAGCGAGGGGGAGAGAGCCCCCTCCTTCTCCTTCCTTGACCTCCTCCCTAGATGGGAGAAGGGTTTCCCCTCTGGTCCATGGCCTCCATGGCGTGGGAGGGGCGAGAGCCCCACCGAGATTGGATCTATCTCTCTGTCTCTCTCTGGTTCTGCGTTCCCATATTCTACCCTTTCACCGTTTCTTATATTCCCGGAGATTCGTAACTCCGATTGGGATGAAATTTGAACACAATCTCTATCCGGATATTAGCTTTCTTGCGGCGAAAGAAGGGCATCAACCGCCTTACGGGGTGGCCACGAGGGTCAGGGGCGCGCCTGCCCCCCTGGGGCGCGCCCCCTACCTCATGGGCCCCTCGAGCATTGTCTCGCGTTGATTTCACTTCCCAAAAATCACATATATTCCAAAAAAACTCCGTCCGTTTTTATTCCGTTTGGACTCCGTTTGGTATGGATATTTTGCGAAACAAAAAACATGCAACAAACAGGAACTAGCACTGGGCACTGGATCAATATGTTAGTCCCAAAAATAGTATACAAAGTTGCCAAAACTATATGAAAGTTGAATAATATTGGCATGGAACAATCAAAAATTATAGATACGATGGAGATGTATCATCTACGTACCCTCATAGATCGTAAGCGGAAGCTTATGACAACGCGGTTGATGTTGTTGTACGCCTTCACGATCCGACCGATCCTAGCACCGAAGGTACGGCACCTCCGCGATCTACACACGTTCAGCTCGGTGACGTCCCATGAACTCTAGAATCAGCTGAGTGTCGGGGGAGAGCTTCATCAACACGACGACGTGATGACGGTGATGATGAAGTTACCGACGCAGGGCTTCGCCTAAGCACTACAACGATATGACCGAGGTGGAAATCTATGGAGGGGGCACCGCACACGGCTAAGAGATAAACTTGTGTGTCTATGGGGTGCCCCCCTCCCCCGTATATAAAGGAGTGGAGGAGGGGAGGGCCGGCCCTCTCTGTGGCGCTCCCTAGGGGGAGTCCTACTCCCACCGGGAGTAGGATTCCCCCCCTTTCCCTAGTAGGAGTAGGTGAGAAGGAAGGGGGAGAGAGAAGGAAGGAAGGGGGGCCGACCCCCACCCAATTCCGATTGGGCTGGGGGGGGCCCTCCTCCTTGGCCTTCCTCTCCTCTATTCCACTAAGGCTCAATAAGGCCCATATACTCCCCGGGGGGTTTCGGTAACCCCCCAGTACTCCGGTAAATGTCCGAACTCAACCGAAACTATTCTGATATCCAAACATAGGCTTCGAATATATCAATCTTTATGTCTCAACCATTCCAAGACTCCTCGTCATGTCCGTAATCATATCCGGGATTCCGAACTACCTTCGGTACATCAAAACACTTAAACTCATAATACCGATCGTCACCGAAAGTTAAGCATGCGGACCCTACGGGTTCGAGAACTATGTTTACATGAACGAAACTCATCTCCGGTCAATAACCAATAGCGGAACCTGGATGCTCATATTGGTTCCTACATATTCTACGAAGATCTTTATCGGTCAAACCGCATAACAACATACGTTGTTCCCTTTGTCATCGGTATGTTACTTGCCCGAGATTCGTTCGTCGGTATCTCAATACCTAGTTCAATATCGTTACCGGCAAGTATCTTTATTTGTTCCGTAATGCAACATCCCGTAACTAAATCATTAGTCACATTTCTTGCAAGGCTTATAGTGATGTGCATTACCGAGAGGGCCCGGAGATACCTCTCCGATAGACGGAGTGACAAATCCTAATCTCGATCTATGCCAACTCAACAAACACCATCTGAGACACCTATAGAGCATCTTTATAGTCACCCAGTTACATTGTGATGTTTGATAGCACACTAAGTGTTCCTCCGGTATTCGGGAGTTGCATAATCTCATAGTCATAGGAACATGTATAAGTTATGGAGAAAGCAATAGTAGTAAACTAAATGATCAAAGTGCTAAGCTAACAGATGGGTCAAGTCAATCGCATCATTCTCTAATGATGTGATCCCGTTTATCAAATGACAACTCTTTGTCCATGGCTAGGAAACTTAACCATCTTTGATCAACGAGCTAGTCAGGTAGAGGCATACTAGTGACACTCTGTTTGTCTATGTATTCACATATGTACTAAGTTTCCGGTTAATACAATTCTAGCATGAATAATAAACATTTATCATGATATAAGGAAATATAAATAACAACTTTATTATTGCCTCTAGGGCATATTTCCTTCATAGACCCCATCTTGTTATCCTTAATAGCAATGATACATACGTGTCGGTTCCCCTTCTGTCACTGGGATCAAGCACCGTAAGATCGAACCCATCACAAAGCACCTCTTCCCATTGCAAGATAAATAGACCAAGTTGGCCAAACAAAACCCAAATATCAGAGAATTAATACGAGGCTATAAGCAATCATGCATATAAGAGATCAAATAAGACTCAAATACCTTTCATTGATAAAAAATAGATGTGATCATAAACTCAAAGTTCATCGGATCCCAACAAACACACCGCAAAAAGAGTTACATCGTATGGATCTCCAAGAGACCATTGTATTGAGAATCAAACGAGAGAGAGGAAGCCATCTAGCTACTAACTACGGCCCCGTAGGTCTACAAAGAAATACTCACGCATCATCGGAGATGCACCAATGGACATGATGAACCCCTCTATGATGGTGTCTAGATTGGATCTGGTGGTTTCTAGAACTTGCGGCAGCTGGAATTGCTTTTCGTCAACTCCCTAGGGTTTGTGGAATATTGGGGTATTTATAGAGTAAAGATGCGGTTCGAGAGGCAACTGAGGTGGGCACAACCCACCAGGGCGCGCCTGGGCCTCCAGGCGCGCCCTGGTGGGTTGTGCTCTCCTTGGAGCACACTCTAGGTGCTTCTCCGGCCATTGGATGTCTTCTGGTCCAAAAAAATCCACAAAAAGTTTCGCTATGTTTGGACTCTGTTTGGTATTGATTCCATGCAATGTAAAAAACATGCAAAAACAACCACTGGCGCTTGGCACAATGTCAATAGGTTAGTACCAAAAAATGATACAAAATGACTATAAAATGAATGTAAAACATCCAAGAATGATTATATAATAGCATGGAACAGTAAAAAATTATAGATACGTTGGAGACGTATCAGCGGCCACGATCGGCGCTTGGATGGGCTCCATTGTCGCAAGGTATGCTGCGAAGGAATGAATGACTTCTCGAATGCTCTCGGCGATTGCCAACTCTTCGGCCATGGGTTGCTGGCTCTTGCCAGAGAAGCTTCGTTCGTTTTGTGCGGTGACCGCCACGAGCTGGGCATGGACAGCCTCGACATGGTCGTGGGCGGCCTCCTTCACGGCTAAGGCCGCTGCTGTGGAACAGACAGTTGGTGTGCCGCTCTCGCTAGTTGCTATCCCCGAGGCAGATGTTGCTTCTGCCACCTGAGAAGCAACAACGGCCATTTGGGCTGCCTTGGCCGCCCGGTCGCAGATTGCGGCCGCACTCATGTAGCTTGTTAGCACGCACATGGAGGCTGCAGCCGCGCTCTCGCCGGAGTGGACTACAAAAAAAAGACACATCCGTGACATTTTGGGCCGAACGAATTTTTTTTGTCATACATATGCCACTTCTATGATGATAATTGTGACAAAACCCTGTATCATCATAGATGTGGTGGGCTCCTACTTCTATGACAAAAAAATCATGACAGAAAATGGGCTTTTCGTCCTGGGCGGGCCGGAGACGCAGCTGCATGACATTCTTTGGGCCATCCATGACGGAAAAAACCATGGTAGAAGCAAGGGGGAGGAAAATTTCGGGGAGTTCCGGGTTATGGTGGGAGGTCGGGGGCCGAGCGATGCGCGTTTCTCTCATACACGTACGCGCGTGTGTGCAAGGTGTGGGCTCTAACTGAACACGAGAGAGGCGCTGGGCTCTAAGTGAACCCGAGTGATTGCACTGTAGGCTACGTGTTACTGAACCCGAGCGATCGATCGATGGCTGTTAACTGAACCCGATCGAGCGATTCCTTCGCTACTACTGCTAACTGAAGCCGATCGATGCTGCCTCTGGGATGAACAGTGAGCGTTGGGGGGGGGGGGGGTTGGATGAACAGTGAGCGGTGGCGTTGCCTCTGGATGAACAGGACCCCGTGGTGTGGTGGAGGGCTGGATGAACAGTAGATGGTGGAGGGGTGGTTGAACAGGACCCCGTGGTGAGGAGGGCTGGATGAAAAGTAGACGGTGGAGGGGTGGTTGAACAGTAGCCGGTGGAGTAGCGCACGGTGGAGGCTGGATGAATAGGAGCCCGTGGAGGCTGGAGGAGGTCGACGGTGGAGATGAACAGTATCCCGTGGAGTCCCGTTTTGCGGTACGCCACACACCTCCCGATGAACATGACCCCCGTTTCGACCGTAGTGCTCCAACACAAGTCCGTTTGGTTCGTTTTGCGGTACGCCACACCCCTCCCGATCAACAGGACCCCCATTTCGACCGTAGGAGGTCCGTTTCATCCGTTTTGCGGTACGCCACACCCCTCCCAATCAATAGGACCCCCGTTTCGACCGTAGGAGGTCCGTTTCCTCCGTTTTGCGGTACGCCAGACCCCTCCCGATCAACAGGACCCTGTTTTGAATGTAGGAGGTCCGTTTCCTCCGTTGTGCGGTATGCCGGGCGTCGTTTCCATCGCTTGTTCCGTCCAAGCCCTCCCGATGAACACGACCACGCATTCCGTTCCGACCCAGCTGGTTGGCTCCCATGCATTCCGTTGCCTCCCAATGAACACGACGCATTTCGTTGCCTCCCCATGAACACGACGCCTTCCGTTGCCTCCCCATGAACACGACGACGATGATGTTTCTCCGTTCCGACCCAGCCATGCACACGAGCCCTGGCCGTACGTATGCGCGAGTAGGCGTTCGAGACCCTTCCCGTGTGTACGCATACATGGCCGTATTTTCTTTCTTGCACCCTGACCACTGTACGTACGTGTACATGCTACGTGCGCGCCTCTATTACGACACGTACGCGCCTCTACTGTGGCACGTGCGCGCCTCTACATCCACCAGTATATATGTACGTACACGTTCGCAACCAGAATGACAATGCTACGTACGCTTCGACCAAGTGGCTCCCGACTGTCAGGCACTTCCTTGCCTGCGAAGATGTAGCTGGTGGGTCCCAGCAGTCAGGGGGGATGAATCATTTTTTTATGCTCGAACGCACTTCCTTGCGTGCGAAGATGTAGCTGGTGGGTCCCAGCAGTCAGGGGCAAACGTTTTTTCCGTGAAATACGGTGGCCCATCTGGTGGGTCCCCGCTGTCAGGTGGAGGAATAATTATTTTGCACGTAATAAGGAGGCACTTCCTTGCTGCGGCCGTGGACCCAGCTGTCAGCCTCTCCACGTACAGTCCACGTCCGATGGAAGCCGTTCCTTGACCACGTTGACCACGCCGCGTCGAGAGCACCAGGGCGGTGGACGATGGCGAGGCCTAGGAAGGGGAAAACGCGGAGGCTTGGAAGACGCGGCAGTGGATGCCCACGCGTAGAGGAGTACGAGGGTTCACTGGTTCGCTGCGGTGTGAGGCTGCCGTCGCCACAGAATAACAGGGGGTGTGGGTGAGTAGAGGGATGGCCTGGCCAGTGGTGGGATTAGTAGGGGGCGGTGAGGCCTCTGCCGCATCGCAGTCGGCCACGGGAGGCAGGAGCACGAGGCACAACCGGCGCTGGTTTGGGCGGCTGGAGCAAGAAGACCAGAGGTTGAAGAAGCACTACAACCGTTGGATGGACATCGTACGGTCACTGGAGCTAGAATCATGCATATTGACTAAGTTGACAAAGCCCTGCGTCCCCGTCAACTTAGTAGGCCCACAAGTCAGCCTGCCACTATACTGGGTCCCAGCTAACAGGGGGAGTATTCATTTTTTTGTGCGTAATAAGGACGCACTTCCTTGCGTGCGAAGATATAGCTGGTGGGTCCGAGCTGTCAGCGGCGGTAACGTTTTTTTCGCGAAATACAGAGGCCCTTTCGGTGGGTCCCTGATGTCAGGTGGAGGAATCATTATTTTGCGCGTAATAAGGAGGCATTTCCTTGCGTGCGGCCGTGGACCCAGCTGTCGGCCTCTCCACGTACAGTCCACTTCAGATGCATGTCGGTCGTTGACCATGTTGACCAGGCCGCGCCGAGAGCACCAGGGCGGTGGAAGACTGCGAGGCCTAGGAAGGGAACGACACGGAGGCAGGGAAGACTCGACAGTTGTTTCCCACATGGAGGGGAGTACGACTGTATGAGGGTTTACTGGTTCGTCTGCCATCGCCAGAGAATAACAGCAGGTGTGGGTGAGTAGAGGGATGGCTAGGCCAGTGATGCGAGTACGGTGGGGCGGTGAGGCCTGCACGGTAGCACAGCCGGCCGTGGGGAGGAGGGAGCAAGCAGTCCCGCCGGCACTTGTTTGAGCGGCTGGAGCAGGAAGAGTAGAGATTGAAGAAGCACGACGGCCGTTCGATGGACATCCAATAGTCACTGCTTGTGTGTCAACCTTTTTTTAGGAAAGCCTCAAATCTGTGGAAAACAACATACAACCCATCTGCCATTATTTCTAATAATTTATAGCCCATTTGCTAATTCTTAAGGTTTTTTTGGAGCCCATATTCTTTTTGTTAGCATTACAACCCATATTGTGGCCACGGTTATAAAATTATACGAAATTTTGCATATTTTGGTGCGGTCCGAACTGTTTTTAATCCCGAAATTTCGACTCACATTCAAACTGATTTTAAAAATAAATATATATCAATATAAAATCCAACAAATTCTCCACGCATATAAATTAATGTAATTTAAAATCTCGAAATGGAAAAAAAGATATTTGAAACTAATTGCCGGTTTGATGTGTTTTAAAAATGTACAGCCAATTTCTCATTACTGATAGGCCATTTTCTCGACCAGCCGAATGAAGCTCTCCTCGTTAAAGATTTGTAGCCCAACAAGCCTGACAAAGCGACTTACTTGGCAAATCACAAAAAAACTGGGTTGTGGCCTTGGACCTAGCTGTCAGCCTCTCCACGTACAGTACTCTTCCGATGGAAGTCGGCCGTTAACCACATTGACCATGCCGCGCTGAGAGCACCAAGGCGGTGGACGACAGCGAGGCCTAGGAAGGGGACGACACGGAGCCGGGGAAGACGCGGCAGTGGATGCCCACGCGGAGAGGAGTACGAGGGTTCACTGGTTCGGCTGCGGCGTGAGGCTGTCGTCACCGCAGAATAATAGGGGTGTGGGTGAGTAGAGGGATGCCCTGGCCAGCGGTGGGAGTAGTAGGGCGGCTAGAGCAAGAAGACGAGAGATTGAAGAAGAATGTCAACCGTTGGATGTAAATCCAACGCCTTCTTAGGCTTCGACCTACTGGCCCACATGTCAGCCAGTCCATTTGGTGGACTGGGTGAAACAATGATGTAGCATCTATGCAGCCCGTTTAAATCCCATTTGCATTTTTCTCGAAATCCGTGGACTTGCTGGGCTTGGTGAAAATATCAAGTTGGGCTAGATGGAGAAATATTATAAAAACATAAACACATGATTGCACGTCAGTAAAATCTTTGCAAGCTTATGTATGCAATCACTAGGAGATAACTTGCCAAGTTATATATAAACAATTATTATTATTATTTTGTAAGAACTTTCAACTTACGAAATAAAATATCATTTTAATTTGATGAGTTAATAGTACGTGGGGTATTATTATTTTTTAGGCTAAACGTGGGACAGTTGAGTTGGTTCTAGGGGAAAGTACTGGGAGAAAACTCAGTTTACATCGAAAAAGAAAGTGGGAGAAAATGCAGAGACCTGCTGGGTCCACCTGAGGAGGGGAATATGTTGGGAGGAAGGAGATTCAAAGCACGACAGCCGAGTGAACTAGTTTTTTTACGGACAAGTGAACTAGTTTACATACATAAGCAAATAGCCACTAAAAAAGCAATCAGGTTAATGGGTTCTTAAAAGAAATATTTCGGACAAAATAGATAATTATGATACATAGGCTAATGCATGAAACACTCAGATGATAAAGGTGCTTATAAACAGATAAAGTACAACATCTAGACCTTCCTGGCACGCTTGATCATGACACTGCGTCTGTCCGTGTACTCGTCGGTTACGGGAAGCAGACACGCGGTCATGTCCAAGATTTGCCTGTACATGTCGTAGCATGCGTATGCGTCCTTGGCCGCGTAGGTTATGTAGGCTAGATTCAGAGGTACCTCCCACGTGTTCAGGTTGTCTTCTTTCATGTTGGCGTATCAGGGGTCGATGATGGTCTCAGCGAGGTCAACCACGGAGTCCTTCTCCTTCCCGTTGATGATGATCTTGTATTGCTTCTGGATGTCGACAAGCTTGTTGCACCAGATGGCCGAATCGTCACGTTCTTCTTTCTCTCCACTGTAGCGAAGGTGCAGTCGGCGCTGCCGATGAAACGGTTGAATGCTCCAGAACCTGGTGCAGCCATAGGACTAAGGCGAGGCAGAGCTTCACCGAGTATGTATCGTTGGTGTACATCACATTCAACTTGGTGCAGCCATAGGACTGAACGGCGAACTCAAAGGGGAACTCCTTGCTGAAGTCCATATCTAGCAGGCTCACCCCTTGGATCGCCATTGGTGTCTCTTCGAGTGAACGAGTGTGTAGGCAGCGGCAACAGTTCGTTTTTCAGCTCTCGAGGAACTAGATTGAACAGTAAGTTGAGTGTGTACAGGCAACAACAGTTACTACCCCTCCCTCGTCCGCTGCACGCCCGGCAGAAGATGCACCCTCGGCCACACGTCGGTTCACGAGCGGGTCTGTATTGGTACTGTAGTAACAGGAGTTAGTGGTCACTTTACTTAAATTTAATTAGCTTTAATAGAAATTTATACTTAAAACAAGCAATGCATTCGCCCGTTCTATCAGTGCCACAGGATCAACATGCACAACAATTAGAATTATTATTCTCAGGACGCACACGATCAACACATTTGTCGCACTTTCACAAAGATAATACTACCAAGTTTGAATTGTTTGTTATGGTTGTTGTCCTCTGCATCATCATGTCGTGTTTCCCAGCTTGCAAGATTCAGAACCAACAAATAAGATCCAAATAATAAGTACAACAAAGATGCCTACACATCTCATTAATTCCCAGCTTGCAAGATTCAGAACCAACAAATAAGATCCAAATAATAAGTACAACAAAGATGCCTACACATCTCATTAATTCCCAGCTTGCAAGATTCAGAACCAACAAATAAGATCCAAATAATAAGTACAACAAAGATGCCTACACATCTCACTGATTCCCAGCTTGCAAGATTCAGAACCAACCCATTAGAGCCTTTTGATAAAGTGAATATCGGGATTAAATCCATCTTGGCTAGCCATGTCATACTATCGAAGAACTTGGCGAATGCTCTTGACCGTCACAACATCTGTAGTTGAGTATTCATGTTTGCACAGCATGTTTGCACAGCACAAACAAGGAGACATGAGAGCATGATTTCGCTTTAATAGCGGCCTCCTTGAACTCAACCTCCATATCTACTTGGATGAGGTCTGCCTGGAGTTCCATGATTCAATTCATGTGCCTTTTTTTGCAGTTCACCTGAAATGAAGCAAAGATTGCATCATTCAGCTAGCAAGAAGTACTTGCTCTTGTGAGCTGGCAGGTTCTTCTTTAGTAGTTGCACTAAAATTGAGGAACACTAATGTTGGCTGTCCGTCTCATGTAAGGTGCAACTATAATTTTCTTATCCTTTTGTGCAGTTCCACTAAAATAAAGTGCCATTGTGGTGACAGTGACGGCTCCATCTTGCAAAGGCTAATAAAATGTTGCACGAGATTACCAGCAGAACTTGACGGAGATTTTGGAAACTCCAATCCCCATTTTGTGTAGTTCCACCAAAATTGAGAGATGTTGCCCACGTGACATTTTAGTTGAACTGCACAAGACACTCATTCCAAAAAAAGTGTTTTGTGCAGTTCACCAAAAGGTCACAATAGCAACAAGGTGAAATGGATATCCCTATCTGCACAAAAATATAGAAAGTAAACAGTTGTTGGTCAATAAGAATATACGAAACATATACAAAATGAAAAGAAGCATCTTAATTATGTTCATGGCAATCACGCAAGGACATCAGAAATTTTAAAACGTTAGCAATGCTTCATGTTACCAGAAGCATTACGATCAACAATGAGATTCCTCAAATATGGGATTACTTTAATGGTGGCATTGCTTGTTTACCAGACACAGTAAATCAACAGTAGCTAAAGAGTTGGTTTAAGGGCATGGGACCGTGGGGACACCAGGACACTCAGCAGCGTAAAGGAGCAACTTACTTATCATACTGGGGAAAATAGCAGGAGTGCCATTTGTAACACAGTTTAATTGCATCTTATCACTGGAGGCATTAGATTAACAATAACACTGGTTAGACATGTCCCTAAGGTAACAGTGTGATTGCTTCATTTTACATGCGCCCTTACATTAACAACAGCAAAAGGTTGGTATAAGGACATGGGATAGTGGACGCATCAGCACAATGTACCTACAAGGAGGCATAAAGTGGTGATGCCGAGTTTGTTCATGCTATGTGAGGGCAGCAAACCTAATCCTGGAGACCTCGTACTATGTGAGGGCAGCAAATCTAATCCTGGAGACCTTTTACTATGTGAGGGCAACAAATCTAATCCTGGAGACCTTTTACTATGTGAGGGCAACAAATCTAATCCTGGAGACCTTTTACTATGTAAGGGCAGCAAATCTAATCCTGAGACCTTTTACTATGTGAGGGCAGCAAATCTAATCCTGAGACCTTTTACTATGTGAGGGCAGCAAATCTAATCCTGGAGACCATTTACTATGTGATGGCAGCAAATCTAATCCTGGACATACTCTGTTGACTTGTCCACCAGCCGCCACTTTCTATCCTTTTTTCAACCAATAATAGATATGTTCCTTATCCAGTTTGTACCGCGTTTTCCCACTATTTCCCTTTTCAACCAAGAGACCGTTTGGGTATCGGTCTCTACTACTTTCACCATATTATTTCCTCTTTGAATCAAGTCCTAGATTCATGCTACAACTTTCCCCCCTTTCTTCATTGTTTGAACAAAGCCCTAGATTCGAATGCATGAAGTAGCTTTACCTCTAATAATACTAAAAATTTAGGTGGCTTTGGAAGAGCTGATGGGAGTAGAAAAAGATGCACATGCAGACACGTGGGGAGCTGGGGCAGTAGAGCAAGGCCGCTTTCGAAGAACTTATACCTGAGGGTCGCCGGGATGTCGGCGGCGGTAGGTCGGATCTGCGGATAATATGGTAGGGAGTAAGAAGGGTCGGAGGACCTCCGAGCCGGTGTTGTGTCGGAGAGAACGGCACGGGCAGAGGATCGGGCCCCTCCGGTAGCTGTGGGTTTCCTCCCTCGGCGGCGATGACCGTGTGAACGATGCCTGCGGTTGCCAGCACCGTCTAGAAACGCTGCGCGGTGCAGGGCTGCAGGCCGGCGCCTTGGATGATTTGGCACAGCCGACTGCTGCTCGCGTCCATCGCCTCCATAGGTGCTTGTGGCTTCTGGTCACTTGGTCTTGGATTGGAGTGAGCAGTGTTGCGCAGAGACTTGGGAGTAGATGGATTGGAGTGGTGGGGCTATACTAGCAAGTAGTTGTACGTACTAGTACAATAGTGGGCTCACATAGCAATTTTGTCTCATGCAAGAGTCTGGCTATATGCGTGCTCCAATGTTCGCAACTGCAACATTCGGTTTGCGCTTGGCTCTTTGCCTCTTCAAGAAGACGAACAATGATGTTACTACTACTACTTCTACAGTGTCGAATCCACTGATGCATGTCCTTCCACCGCGAGCGGGACGGATAGCTTGTTGTAGAAGTAATACCAAGCAAAAGCATGTCCTCGTTTGCAGGCAACCACGTGCATGGGTGAGGGAGAAGGCGTGTAGTAAAATCAAGCTTCTCCTCGTTGTACAAGTTGACGCGACACATCATAGCACTGGCCCCACATGCTTGCCTCTAAACTTGGCTGAAAGACCCACAGTGTACAATATATTTGCTGCAACCTCTAACATTTACCCACCACAAATTAAAATATATGTGGCCGTATGCATCGTTCTGATGCAAAGGCCGAGGAGTCCCCCTTTTCGAAAAAAACAAATTAAAATATATATTCCTGTCTTGACCAGATGAGCGTGCAAACTACAATCACCAGGGTGTCAGGTAGGGCCAGAAGACTATTTTAATTTTTTTTAAAACTTCAAGACGGCCACATAGCATGGAGCCGACCCCAATGATTTTAAGCTTACATGCACGGTACACGCTATCCTAGACTACTCTACACATGAAACTGCCATACGAGCGTCCGGGTTGCACTTGGCTCTTCACCTCTTCGGGAAGTCGAACAATAATGGAGTACTACTGCACTGGAGGAGTACTACAGTACACTTCTGGCCATCTGACACCGATTGAACTGTTGCATGTCCACCGCGTGCGGGAGGGAGAGCGTGTAGCGAAAGCTTCTCCTAGTCTTGCCAGCCACCACGCTCATGGGCGAGGGAGGGACGCTCCTGCCTTTGCGTGTATGATAGGTGGGCCCAACAGGTGTGTGGCCAACCTGTCATACAGCCAAAGGCAGGTGCAGTTAAGTCCGCGAGGGAGAGGATAATCAAACTTCTCGTTGATGTACGAGTTGACGTGACACATCAAAGCACTACACTCGATATATTTCAATAATTTGCGTTTACCGATGCATTAATTACAACGCATGCATGCCATGACTCTCCTTTTGATACTCCCTCCAGTCCTTTTTACTCTGCATATTAGGTTTTTCTGAAGTCAATCTCATCCAACTTTGACCAAATTTATACAAAAAATTATTAACATTCACATAACAACATATTTATTATTAGATCCATCTCGAAATATATTTTCATATTATATTTATTAGATGTTATAGATGTTAATATTTTTTAATATAAATTTGGTCAAACTTAGCAAACTTTGATTTCAGATAAAGCTAATGTGCGAAGTAAAAAGGACCGGAGGGAGTACTTGCATGTGTTGATTTAATGCACCTTGAAGTAGTATAAAATATGTGACGGTAAAGCTTTGTAATACCCCGGCCCAAGTCGAGAGATGGTTGTGCACGAGGAGGGCGAGATCATGCAGACTGAACAGGACACGACGATGGAGCTCTCTAAGGTCTCGATGGACCTCACTGTGCTCCACTGCCCCTTGTGCCTCCGCCCCTTGATGCCTCTAGTGTATGAGGTTCGAATACAGCTTGTCCGCTCGGCTGATTGCGCAAGGTGCAGGTTTCTTGATTGATGTGATGTTTGATTGATTTTTGCAGTGCAAGGGAGGGCACCTGGCCTGCATGGACTGCCCTGTCGAGCGCCCCGGGAACTAGCGGCAGTGCCAGAAGTGCGAGCGCGGCGGTGGCTTCGACGTGCGGAACACGACGGTGGACTCCGTCCTTTTGTCGGTGAGGGTGGAGTGCCCGCATGATGGTTATGGGCTCTACGTCACTTACCACAAGCTCGCCGATCACCAGAGCGTGTGTCCTCTCACGCCCTGCAAATGCCCCGTGCCCATCTGCATCTACGAAGGCCCACCGCCGGTGCTCTACCACCACATCAGCACCGCGCATCCCATGCCCGTGCACAGGATCCAGTATGACAAGGTGCTCCAGCTGCAAGTGCCACTGTCGGAGCCACGGCTCTTGTTGTTCGCTGAGGAGGACCGCCGTGCGTTTTTCTTGGTCGGCGGCATGCTCGACATCGGCGTGCGTATCACCATGTCTGTCGTCTGCATCAGAGAGGGGGCGTCCCAACTGCCGCACTACGTGGCCAAGCTGTGGGCGAACGGCCCGTCGGGGGAGCCCAAAGGCACAACCGATGCCGTCAAGGTGGAAATGGAGGTGACAAGCAGCAAGGATCCCGGCGATGTCGACATGCAGGAGCTGACCTTCTTGACAGTTCCGCCCAAGCTGCTGGCCGGGGCTAAGCTTGTGTCCCTCCACATTCAGATTGACAAGCTCACGTCCTAAATGTTTCTACAGTGCCTTCTGTTTATCTTAGTAATATGCTAATATAGGTATTACCTTGGTCTACTTTAGCTTAAGAAATGGTGGGTTTTGGTGGCGATGCAGCAATTACTTCAACATCAGATCAGTAATTTCCAACAGTCGAACGGATATTTTGGGGCTGTTTGGTTTTAGGACTAGCATTGCCATAGTTTGCCACACATTTTTGCCAAACTTGACTAAGGTTAGTTCATCAAAATAAGATCCACAAGTTGGCAAGCCTAAGGGAATCTTGCCACACTTTTTGTGTGTATGACATGTGGGGTCCAAGTGTGGCTTGCTTAAGGTGTGGCTTGAACCAAACACTCACCTAAGTTGGTCAAACTTGCCTAACCTTAGGTGTGGCAATCTTTGGCAAAGTTAGTCACAAACCAAACAGCCCCTTTGTGTCTGTTGGATATAAAGTTCCTTTGGGTAAGAAGTACTACTTGTCATCAAAATGGATAAAAGGAGATGTATGTAGACGTATTTTAGTTCTAGATACGTCCCTCTTTATCCATTTTGATGACAAGCACTCCCTCCGTTCCACAATACATGCCTTCCATTTGTCAAAATATAGATGTATCTAGACATGTTTTAGTATATAGGTACATCCATGATAGAGCCAATTGGATGGTTGAGAACACTACAATTCGTAGCTACAGATGCGTGTGTGACTCCCAGATGCAGAGGCCAGGGGTCATCATCCTCCTTTTCGAGAAAAAACAGACGCGTGTGTGAGAGGGCGAGTGCGTGCGTGCACCTCTTCCTTTCGTGTATAACGTACTACTAAACTCAGAGTACAAGTTTTTGTGGGTGGCATGATGGTGCATGCGAGAAGTCCCGAGAGATAGGTTTAATGCGTCTGAAAAAAAGACTAGCCTAGAGCTCGCCACGCGGCTATTCCTGTCGAACGCCCCATTAACCGTAAGATATGTATACGACGGTGCCAGTTATTGCACGTACACAGCAGTACTCCCTCCTTTCCGGTTTATAGTGCTTAATTCAAAAATCTCGCCAACCAAGTTGGTGAGTGGTGGAATATTTTTTGTAGTTTGCAAAAGCACCTAATTAATGCTCTTGTTTTTCTCAAAAAGTTATGTTTATCAATGCATTAATTGCAATGCATGCATGCATAAAGTACATGCATTGGTCAATTTTCTCTTAATACTTGCATGCAATGATTTAATGCACCTTGGAATATGAACATGTGTTGGGGAACAACCAAATTGAGCCTTATAAAATGGAAAAACTAAAATTGGAATTGCAAATTACTCCACGCTATATTGAATTGCAAACCTGTTCACACCAATCACAACCTAAACGGTTTCCCACTTAGGAGCGTATTAGTACCATGTTGTATTGAATTGCAAACCTGTTCACATCGATCACAACCTAAACGGTTTCCCACTTAGGAGCGTATTAGTACCACGCTACTCCCTCCGTCTGGGTTTATTAGGCCTAAAGACAATTTCTCTTAGACCAAGACACATAGTAATTTTCTCACATTAATTCTTTCATTTCACTCCCAATGCACTCTCTCACATGCATGCAGCCAATGAAAAACCACGCATGAAGTATATTAATTTTTCAGCCATGGCACCAACAACAACGGCTTTCAATGCAACCAATGAAATGGTTGCATGCATGCACCTTTCCAAAGCGGGGCCTTACAAAAGGGGACTATATTGAATTGCAAACCTGTTCACACCGATCACAACCTAAACGATTTCCCACTTAGGAGCGTATTAGTACTCGGTTATAAATACTAGTATGCCAAGATGACTGCACATTCCTCCTCAACTCCTCATCCACAGAAACAAACAAGTCATTCAGCATCCTTCCCTTGCGTCTGCCATGGCCAGCGTGAGTTCTGGGTTGAGAGATTGCCACCAGGGAGAGGCGAGCATGGAAGCGGAAGCACGAGAGATGTCCCGCCTCGCTGCGAGAGCAGCCGACATCTCCCGCCGTGCGGAAGTAGCAGCACAGAGGTCCCGCCACGCCGCTAAAGCAGCACAGAGGTCCCGCTGCGCCATTGATGCAGCAGACTGGTCCAGCCGCGCCGCGGAAGCAGCAGAGATGTCCCGCAGCGCCACGAATGCAGCAGAGATGTCCCGCCGCGCCGCGGCGGCTTGGGAAAATTTCTCGCGGGCAGGCGACGACTGTTACAGGAGCATGCATGCGATCATCCATAGCCAGATGGATCAGATCTCCGGCTGGGCGAGGTTGCAGGACGACATGAAAGCCTCGTTTGAACAGGCTACCGGCGTCATCCGGCAACTAAGGGAGGGCAATGAGAGGCTCCGAGCCGAGCGCGACCTGCTGAGGGCGAAGATCGTCTGAAGTGCAGACCAGCAGGAGGAGGCCAGTGCCTTGTTGAAGAGGACCGGCGTCATCGTCAAGAAACTTGTGGACGAGAATGACATGCTCCGCAAAGAACGCCAAAGGCTGGTGGAGGAATCCGTGGATGTTCTCAAGCGGCGTCTTGAGGACACGAAAGAGCTCACCGCCACTTGCCGCGGAGACTAGTTTCCTGGTTTCTTTTGATGTAATAATTGGTTTAGGATGTGGATTGTGTCGTCTGTTGTGAAATGTTGGGTTCTAGCACAGATGTTTGGCCTTTGTTGGCCTCTTGGGATGTTGCGATTTCAATCTGGTAGCTTTTAGTCCTTCGTGTTAGGCTAGAGTTGTGCTGAACTTCTTGTGAATTGTTGTGGTTTTCAGTAATGAAAATCGGAAGGGGCAAGCCCTTCTTTGATAAAAAAAATAATCGTCCTTATATATTCATCAGTCTTGCTATAAGTCGCAGTAGATGCTATATAGGTCCGTCGGATCTTACATCAAGATCCGTGCTTTCAGATTTTCTTTTTTCTCTCTTAAATCTCAGTCGAGTGAGACATAGCCACGCCATTAAACAGAGGCTCGGGCGCCATTAATGGAGACCCTGGGAGAGAGATGGACGGCAGATGGAGGTCAAAGGGCTCTCCTCCCTATAAGCACGCGCAGGGGTCTGATCGCACGCCTCTCGTACTCAAACAGCTACCCTGCACGGCGCCTCCTAGCTAATAAAAAATGGGGACGCGTGGCGGCACGTAAATGGTACTAGTAAGTAGAATGCCCACCGTTTCAATAATACTTGTGTTTCCGATTGTAACGTGACAGCACTTGTTCCAAAATGACTTTGTTGACTGTTAATGTGTGCGCCTTCGCAAATCGGGCTGCAAATTTACCACAGCATGTTAGTGCCATGTCATGGCACCAAGCCAAGTTTCATTATTTTCATGCGTGTTTTGGATTTACAGGAATTAAAAAACTAAGTTTCTCAATGTTTCCAACCCAGCCACGACGCCCAGAATTTTGAATTTCATTCCCATTTCTTGCATGGAACCTAGAAATTTACCCGAGGACACACATTTCATTTTTCAACCAACTTTGGTGCACTGGAACATGTGCTTGTATTTCAAATTTGAATTATGCACACAAAGGTGACACGTTCCCTCCTAGAACCACGAGCCTTCTTGAGAGAAGCTCCGATTTGCAAGAAGCTTATACCAAAATTTGTTCCTATTCGGCCAATTTTTTTACCATGGCATGGTACTACCATGACATGACACCATGCCAAGTTTCATGATTTTAAAACCAAGTTTCTCAATGTTCTCGACCGAGCCACGGTGCCCAGATGTTTGAATTATATTCTCATTTTTTGCATGGGACCTGCTCCCTCCTTCCATCTATATAGGGCCTAATGTGTTTTTCAAGACAACTTTTGACTATTGACAAGATTAATAGCACATGATATGTATACTATGAAAATTATATTATTGGAAGCTCCTTTGACATACAAATTTGAAGGTATGCTTTGTGTAAGTTGCATGTCATATATTATTGCTCTAAAGTTTGGTCAAAGTTAGCCTCGAAAAATGCATTAGGACCTATATAGATGGAAGCAGGGAGTAGAAACTCACCCGAGGACACAAATGTGATTTTTCAACCAACTTTGGTGCACGGGAGCATGTGCTTGTAGTTCAAATTTGAATTAGGCACATGAAATGACCAAAAACTCAATTAATGTGTAAATAAGGCCAAACGAAGCTGGAATAATTACAAAATTTAACAGGGCACTCATGTAGTTCTATGTTGCCTTTGTAAATAAACTCAAGGGGGACAACGTATATCGTTTCGCACTCAAAGGTGACACGTTTCCTCTCAGAACCACGAGCCTTCTTGAGAGAAGCTTCGGTTTGCAAGAAGCTTATACCAAAATCTGTTCCTATTCGGCCAATTTTTTTACCCCAACATGGTAGTACCATGACATGGCATCCATGCCAAGTTTCATGATTTTCAGACGTGTTTTGGATTTACAAGAATTTTAAAACCAAGTTTCTCAATGTTCTCGACCAAGGCATGATGCCCAGATGTTTTAATTTTATTCTCATTTCTTGCATGGGACCTAGAAATTCACCCGAGGACACAAATGTGATTTTTCAACCAACTTTGGTGCACGAGAGCATGTGCTTGTAGTTAAAATTTGACTTATGCACATTAAATGACCAGAAACTCAATTAATGTATAAAAAACGACAAACGAACCCGGAATAATTCCAAAATTTAACAGGGCACTAACGTAGTTCTATGTTGCCTTTGTTAAGAAACTCAAGGGGGAGCAGCGTATATCGTTTCACACTCAAAGGTGGCACGTTCCCTCTTAGAACCACGAGCTTCCAAATCGGCCCAATTTTTTACCACAACATGTTAGTGCCATGACATGACACCATGCCAAGTTTCGTGATTTCCAGGCGAGTTTTGGATTTACATGAATTTAAAATCAAAGTTTCTCGATGTTCTCGGCCGAGTCATGACGCCCAGATGTTTGAATTTCATTCTCATTTCTTCCATGGGACCTAGGAATTCAACCAAGGACACACATGTGATTTTTCAACCCACTTTGGTGCACCGGAGCATGTGCATGCAATTCATATTTAGATTATGCACATTAAAAGTCCAGAAACTCAATTAAAGTATACAAAGGCCAAATGAACCCTAAATAATTCCAAAATTTAACAGGGCACTAATATAGTTCTATGTTGCCTCTGTAAATAAAATTAGGGGGAGGCAGCGTATATCGTTTCGCACACAAAGGTGACACGTTCCCTCTCGGAACCACGAGGCTTGTTGTGAGAATCTCCGGTTTTGCAAGAGGCTTATACCAAAACTTGTCCCAATTCAGCCAAAAATTATACGTATGAAAATAGGGTTTAGATTATCCCAAACATCTCACTACCTAGACCAATAATGTACTATGATTTGAATTCAACATAAAATGGATACAAATATTAAAATTTGAGAGCGTATGGTACATGTAGTTCATAGTGAAATATGATTACTGCTATATGTATGTTTTTTGTTATCAAGATAATATTTAAATTATTGTATAACTTGACAACGATCGTATTCAAATAAGGAAAATTGATTCAAATTTAGTCCATATGGTAGATGACAATATATATGTTCACATGGTGGAGTAAAATGTTCATATATGATGGAAGATCAAAATGTACGACTGCATCAATTATAAACCGCGAGGTCACCTAATGATATATTCGAATTCAACATAACGTGGATTCAAAAATTGAAATTCGATATCATGGCATCTATAATCATATAAAAAAGGGACATTACTCTTTCTTTGGTGGGAATTTATTTGTTTTTTGTTGTTGTTGAGGGAAGTGCAAATCAATTTGGTACTGTGCAGGGTAATCTTGTTCTCCCGATTTTTTTACATTTTTCTTGTAGTTTTTTCAATGGCATCTATAGCAATATAGTAAAAGGGGACATGACTCTCTTGTGTCTTGTATGAATTGTTTTTTTACACGTTAAGTTTGTTCTGTCGAACAAGGAATCTGCACCTTGTTATCCCGAAATTTTCAAGCTCGAATATCTTTTGTCTCACCCGCTTTGAAACTCCCGCTTCTTCAACCCGCGCCGCGCCTTGTTATCCCGAAATTTGGATGCGCGTGAGAACTCCCTCCTCATCCGAAATCGCTCCCACGGCCCATACACGCGAAATCCCACTTCTACCCCTCAGCTGGAAATGAAGCTCCACGTCGCGGGTGTCAAAACCGGTGGGGGTACGCTGGCAACTTACCCTACATTTCGGACAAGCACGTCCCTAAGCTTGGCTCCCCCCTCCCCCATCACCCCCCAATTCGTACACCGAGGCCGCCAAAACCCGCGAAACCCCACGCTCCTCCGTCGGCCTCCCGACCGCCGCCCAGTCGGAGACTCTTCCCCGACTACGTCATCCAAAGCAACAGCTCGCCGTCCCTCATCCACCGCACCGGATGAGGATCCGTTGTCAATCTCGTCGTCCCGCCGGATCAGCCGCCCCGTCCTCCACCTCCAAGGAGCTGCCCCGACGTTCGCCTCGTCTATCGCGCCACCTCAATCCCCACAGTGCCGTCTTGACCTACCCCATCGGAACCGCAGCACCCTCACCAATTCCACTGATGAAGCCGAGGCCAACTCGGCGCCACCAAGGAGGTTCTGCACTCACCGCTACATTTTATCTTTTATTCGATCTCATGGGGCTGCCGGTGCTCGATACCGAGCAGACATGGCGTGTCTCCATCGACGGCGTCATCGCCGGCCACATCATCCACGGCGTCTCTCCCCCATGTCGTTGCTTCCTCGGCGGCGACTTCCACAACAGCACTAGCTGCAGCTGCTCCGGCTCTCGCTCGCGTTGCGTCTCTGTTCTTGCTGTCGGCCGCGCTGCTGCACTGCTCCTGCTTTCGTTTGTGCTTCTGCTCTGCTCTTGCTCTCGCTTGCGCTACTGCTGCACGACCTCTAGCAGCTACAGGAGTTGCTTCTTTAGCACTCGCTCGCGGTGCTACTGCACGACTTGCTCTCTGCTAGTGCGTTCCCTGCTCGAGCATGTGCTGATTTAGATCACTGCTTCTCTGCTACTAGTGCTCGAATGCCCTAAACATCTATTGCAATGCTCTGATACTAGTTCAATCAGTTTCGACAGTAAAATTCAGTTTCGACTGTGAAGTTCATTTTCTTCAGTTAAGTTCAGAGTGAACAGTACTTACATCATCTGTCGGAGCGGCCGTGGCGCGGCTGATGTGTTTTACATCTAGCACTTTTTGGTGATGTATTTTACATCATCTATTGTAGATGATATTAGGGTCCCACTTCAGATTAACGTTGTCTGTCTTGTCATGCTTCAGCCTCGTCGCCGTACACCTTAGCGGAGCTGCTCCAACGACGGAACCGTCCATCACAGTGGAGCAGTACCCTCGGCGCCGTCTCTAGAGGCCTCGGATCTTCTTCCCTGCCTCCGACAGTCACACCAGCATCATCACCATCCTCCACGTCCAACCCAATGATGCTGAGGTCCACAAGGCTATGCCAAAGAGGTTGTACACTCGTCGCATCACTTTGTTTCTCCATTCCTCTGTTCTTCCAATTCATGTGAGCCAAACACCCAGGTTGACTGAAATCCTATGTTTCCAAATGCTTTGTTTTGCACGTGCATTCCTATCCTATTACTATGTTTTTCCTATCCCTGCGTTTATAGAATCCTCCAATTCTAAGGAGCCCTTACAGATTTACTTCATTTTCAGATAGGCGTCAAAGAAAACTCTGTGTGTTATGTCCTGCTCCTGCCGTGCCGTCATCCACCCCACCTGAGGTGCACCACCGACAGAAGCGTTCACTGCAGTAGAGATCCCCCCTGCAGACTTCCTTTCGCCGCCTCAGATCATCTTCCCCGTTCCCGGCAGCCACGCCAACTGCATTACCATCATCGACTGAGCAGATGAACCTGAGGACTACACAGTTCCGGAAGAGAGATCACAGTCTTTCGTGTTTGCTTACGTTATACATCGGTTATTATTACCTGCTACTTTATCGTTCAATCTTGAGTTTTGAATTTCCCATGGGTCTCATATCGAGCCAGCAACGAATAGTATCTGTCTACTATCTGGTTCATCTCGGGTCTTCTATGTGGTTCATGTTGGGTGGGCAACAAACAATAGATGATCCATTGTCTATCTTTTTAAACTAAAGCTATAATCTACCTGCTATCATTAGTTTTGGATCCATCCACTCATTTGCTACCATCAGTCTTGATTTTTGCATGCACCCCTTAGGCCTTACAAAATCTAACTATTTTTTTATTATGCATGTCAGATATTGTACACAATCGTACTGAACATGTAGAGAAAAAGAGAAGACCGTTGTGTGCGAATATAATGTCATGCAGATGCCTCTCCATGGTGGGCGAAGTCCCCCCCCCCCTCCTGCATTTCCAGATTGTATTCCAAAGGAAGATAAATGTTCAGATGGAGATTCAGAAGGAGCCGACCACGCCTGTTTACCACCTGAGGTGTTTGCTCTAACCTGGCATGCTGATGTTGGTCATATCATGCATATGGCGCCTTGCATTGCTTACATTATACATCTTATATGTCATCAGCTTAGTTTAGATTTGCTTTGTGTGAATGCCACCTGTTTGGTTTCTATATCATACTCCCACCATTCCTAAACATTTGTCTTTTCAGAGATTTCAACAAGTGACTACATACGGAACAAAATGAGTGAATCTACACTCTAAAATATGTCCATATACATCCGTATGTGGTAGTCCATTTGAAATCTCTAAAAAGACAAATATTTTAGGAATGGAGGGAGTATGTGGGAATTATGCAATGCCATCTTCTTTAGCCAGGCATCATATATGTGAATCATGCAATGCCATCCTGTTTAGCCAGTCATCGTATATGTGAATTGTATCGTGCCATATTTTTTCCATAATGTATTCCATTTGTCAACAATGTTTATACATTCATCTACTCTTCCTATGCATCAGCCATTTGAGTCGGTCATGGGAAAATCTGGAGTGAAACCAAGGTCTTCGGAGCGGTCAGTTCTACCTGTCGATGCAGATTTCTTGTTGGTTACAGATAGCTCCTCGGAGGAGGATTCAGAGAGAGATGACCAGTCGTATCCCCCCCCCCCCCGAGGTGCATGCTCTAACTTGGCTGGGTTATATTTCTCATATCATGCATATGGTGTCTTGCATTGCCATGCCATCTACTTAGATTAGACATGCTTTGTGTGAATGCCTCCTGTTTGCTTTCTATATCAGATATGTGAATTATGCAATGCCATGTTTTTCAGCCAGTTATCATATATGTGAATTATGCACCGCCATGGAGCCAGGCATCATATATGTGAATTATCTCATGCCATCTTTTTTTTCATTACGTATTCCATTTGTTGACAATCTGTGTATATTGAACTACTCTTCGTGTGTATCAGCCATTTGAGCCGGTTATGGAAAAATCTGGAGTGAAAAAAAGGTCTTCAGAGCAAGCAATGGTACCTGTTGAAGCATATATCTCGATGGTTACAGGGAGCTCCTCAGAGGAGGATTCAGAGACAGATGACCAGTCCTATATCCCACCTGAGGTGTATGCTCTAAGTTGCAATGTTTATATTTCTCATATGATGCATATGGTGTCTTGCATTGCTTAGTTTAGACATCATATGCACAATATTGAATTCTATCTGCTTAGTTTAGAGATCATACATGCGAGTGCCAGCTGCTTAGTATATGAATCAATTATGTCAATTATATCATGTCATCCTATATACTTAGACAACATGTATGTGAATTATTTCATCCCAACCTATTTTAGAAAGACATCATATAGTTTTGTCATGTCATCCTGTTTAGGTACTCATCATATGTTGAATTATGCCATTATATCCTGTTAAGTTATCCATCATATATCTGAAACTGTGTCATGCTATCCTGTTTAGTTAGGCATCATATATGTGAAATTGTGTCATGCTGTCATGTTTGGTTAGACAACATATATGTGAATTACCACATCTGTCTATCATACAATGTCTGTATGTTCAATTTCTTTTCTTGTTTATCAGCCATTTGAATTTGGAGGGGGTGATGGCAGTATCCAAGGGAGCAAAAACTCTTTCTTCACAAAAGACAGTGCTACCCGTCGATGCAGATAGAACCATGGTTGTACTGGCCCACAAACTAGCCCCACCACACATAATCAAAACTCTTCTAGATTGCACACTTACACCATTGGGCAGAGAACCAGCTACAACCCATCTAACCGCAACCCCAACGGATAGTAACCCACTTATAGTTGACGAAGCACCATGTCCACCATAGAGTACCCCCACACGAGCAGTTTGTAAAGCTACTGCAGTGGCCAAAGCACGAAGACCACCACAGCTAACCCAAACTCCACGTTTAAAGCAGAAGAGCAACTGTTCTGAGGTCAGATTCCGTAGCTATGGTCCATACTCCTTTGCTATTGCATCACTGTATTTACTCATACCAACTACTTTTGAATTTGAAGGATCTAATTGAAACTCCAATGGCGCAACATGTATGTTTTAAACCTATTTATTTAACTGGATTACTGTTCTAACTTCTTGCTCTATGTTGATTTCAGTTTAAGTTGTATAAACAGTTATGTTCTCATGTGATGCACATTACAAGTGTTGCCAATGCTGTGTAGTTTCTCACACTTATATTCTATCTATGCTGCTGTGTCTTAAAAATATATGAGTTGAACTGTGTCTCTATCTTGATTAGGGAACATAAACTAGAATGATATGGACAATACAGTGACCATAGTACATAGATATATGTTTGTTTCATCCTGTTATCCTGTCCACCTTACTACTAAGCCGATTTACCAAAATGAGTTTGAAACCACAAGTGCTCCCTAGGTGGTTTTGTTAATTGATGACAACATATCTCTTGTTGGACTAACATTTCGATCTAGCATGTTTCAGATAAGTTCAACAATGGAGTGGTATGGACTAAAGGTTGTGGGAACTCCTTCAAGATGCTAAGGACAAAGGATTGGCTAAAGCTTCAAGCTCAAGACTCTTCATTTTATATCTTAGTGATCCAAGATCACATTGAGTTTTTAGGAAAAGCCAATACTATCAAGGAGGGATGAGGTGTTGCTTAATGAGCCTCTTGCTTCATGTGCTTAATGATATGCTCCAAAATCCTCAGCTACTTTCCCACTTCCACATATGACCTAAACCCTAAGCCAAACTCGGTCCTACCGATTCTTCCTATCCGACGCCACCGAGTTTCACTTGTCATAAGCCACTGCCAAACCCTAATCAGTTTGATCTCACCGATGGGATCTCGGTCTCACCGAGATGGGCTTGCAAACTCTCTGTTACCCATTGCAATATTCTCAGTCCCACCAAGATATGCAATCGGTCCCACCGAGTTTGCTTGGCCAAATCTCAGTTTCACTTATTACCCAAATCGGTCCCACCGAGTTTGAGTAATCGGTCAAACCGAGTTTTGGATTTACCCTAACCCTAGCACATCGGTCCCACCGAGTTGATCCAGTCGGTCCCACCGAAAATCTCTAACGGTCACTAGGTTTACATTTTCGGTCCGACTGAGTTTGTTGATTCGGTCCCACCAAGATTTGAAAACTGTGTGTAACGGTTGGATTTTGTGTGGAGGCTATATATGCCCCTCCACCTCCTCTTCATTCGAAGAGAGAGCCATCAGAACGCATACACCATTCCAACTCATATGTTCTGAGAGAGAACCACCTACTCATGTGTTGAGACCAAGACATTCCATTCCTACCATATGAATCTTGATCTCTAGCCTTCCCAAGTTGCTTTCCACTCAAATCTTCTTTCCACCAAATCCAAATCCTATGGGAGAGAGTTGAGTGTTGGGGAGACTATCATTTGAAGCACAAGAGCAAGGAGTTCATTACCTACACACCATTTGTTACTTCTTGGAGAGTGGTGTCTCCTAGATTGGCTAGGTGTCACTTGGGAGCCTCCGACAAGATTATGGAGTTGAACCAAGAAGTTTGTAAGGTCAAGGAGATCGCCTACTTCGTGAAGATCTACCGCTAGTGAGGCAAGTCCTGTGTGGGCGATGGCCATGGTGGGATAGACAAGGTTGCTTCTTCGTGGACCCTTTGTAGGTGGTTGCTTCTTCATGGACCCTTCGTGGGTGGAGCCCTGTGTGGACTCGCGCAACCGTTACCCTTCGTGGGTTGAAGTCTCCATCAACATGGATGTAGGATAGCACCACCTATCCGAACCACGGGAAAAACATCCGTGTCTCAAATTGCGTTTGATCTCTCCAAACCCTTCCCTTTACATTCTTGCAAGTTGCATGCTTTACATTCCGCTGCTCATATACTCTTTGCATGCTTGCTTGATATGTATTGTGTGTGTTGAAATTGTGCCTAAACTCCACTTAAACCGAAAAAGCTTAAAAATTGCAACTTTAGCATTAAGTGTCTAATCACCCCCCTCTAGACACATCTACTTCTAGATCCTACAATTGGTATCAGAGCATTGGTCTCCATTGCCTTGGTTTAATCACCATTGGAGGAAGATGGATGTGTCTACTCTAGGGAGTCTTAGACATAGAGTGCCTATTCTTGATGAAAAATATTTTCATGAGTGAAAAAATGAGATGCTTGTAATCTTCAATCAATATCATTTGAACAAGTATATTGCTAGCCCTTGTGCACCTCATATTGATCCTTTGCATCCTACCCTAGATGAAGATATTGACATGATTCGCAATCTTAGAACGATTGAGCTCATCATTAGAGGATTGCCCAAAAATTTGATTGCTAGTTTGCCTACTCACAATTGTGCCTATACCATATGGAAATTTCTTGAGGAATGATTTCCCGATTATTCCTTGAAAACTTTGGATGAAATTCTCCATAAATCTATTGCCTTGAGTAAGATGAACTCTAGTGATCCTAGTTTTGGTAAATCTCTTTTTGAACTTGCCAATCTTAAGCATGCTAAAGGAGATGTTGGAATCATTAACGATATCATATTCAAAGCTATAAGAATTCATAAAAGTGACCACTTTGATGATCATTTATCTAATGAATTACCCTCTCTAGGAAATGATGAGTCACAAGATCATGATGAACATGAATATTATGATGATGATGATGATAGTGACTTCGATCTTGATGATGCAATGAGACATTTTGGTCTTATGGCAAATCTTCGGGGATATGAATCAGGAGGAAAGGAATGGGTTCTTGATAGTGGATGTACTGATCATATGACCGGAGATGAAGAGATGTTTCGTGAGCTTGCTGAAAATGATGGCCCTCGAAAATATGTCACCTTTGGTGATAATTCAAAGGGTAAAGTGGTTGGCCTTGGTAAGGTGGCCATCTCACATGATAGTTCCATTCAAAATGTCATGCTCGTTGAATCTCTTGGCTACAACTTACTTTCAGTATCTAGACTTGCTGATTTCGGTTTGAATGTCCTATTTACTGAGGTAGATTGCCAAGTATTTCGTCGAGACAATCATAAAATGGTCTTTACGGGTATGCGTAGAGGTGATCTTTACATTGTCGATTTCTCTAAAAAGGCACAACCTAAAACTTGCTTTGTTTCTAAATCCTCAAAAGGTTGGTTGTGGCATAGACGACTAGGTCACATTGGCATGAGAAACCTTGACAAGCTTATTAAAGGAAATCATATCCTTGAAGTTAACGATGTCATATTTGATAAGGATAGACTTTGCAGTGCTTGTCAAGCAGGTAAACACGTTGGAGGGAGACATCCCGTGAAGAACATCATGACCACAAGGAGGCCACTTGAGCTACTTCACATGGATCTTTTTGGTCCCAACGCCTACAAGAGTCTCGGTGGAAATTCCTTTGGTCTAGTTATAGTTGATGATTTTTCAAGATTTACGTGGGTCTTCTTTCTTAATGACAAGTCGCAGGTCCAGAAGATCTTCAGAAACTTCGCTAGGAAGGCCCAAAATCAGTTTGATGTGAAGATCAAGAAGGTTCGGAGTGACAACGGAACGGAGTTCAAGAACGCAAATGTGAACACCTTTCCTGATGAAGAAGGGATTTCACACGAGTTCTCGGCTACGTACACACCTCAACAAAATGGAGTTGTTGAGAGGAAGAACCAGACGCTCATCGAAATGGCAAGAACGATGCTTGATGAATACAAGACGCCAAAGCACTTTTGGGAAGAAGCGGTTGAGACAGCTTGTCATGCAACAAATCGCTTATATCTTCACAAGCTACTCGGCAAGACGGCATACGATCTTCTCACCGGTAACAAACCCCAAGTTGGATACTTTCGAGTATTCGGCTCAAAGTGCTACATTCTTGATAAGCATCGTCGTTCAAAGTTTGCTCCTAAATCTCATGAAGGTTTTCTACTTGGTTATGGCTCAAACTCTCACACTTACCGTGTCTACAACAATTTCACCCGAAAGGTTGAAGAGACGGTAGATGTGAAGTTTGATGAATCTAATGGCTCGCAAGTAGAGCAATTGCCAATTGATGTAGGAGACAAAGACCCTTCAGAAGCAATTCAAGACTTATCCATTGGCAAAATTCGTCCAACGGAGGTGAAGGAGAGTACTTCATCCGTCCAAGTGGAAGCTTCTACTTCACGACAAGGTGAACCAAGAATCGACACGGAAGCATCCACAAGTGGGACACACCAAGATGAAGAAAATGAGGAAGTACGTCAAGATGAACATCAACAACCTCCTTCTCCACCACGACAAGAGAACGACGACGTCAACAATGAAGAAGGCCAAGAAGAAGAACAAGATGAAGAAGATGTTCAACGAAGACCCAAGCAAAAGCTCTCACGAGTTCGAGCAAGAATTGCCAAAGATCATCCCATCGAGCAAATCATCAATGATATACAAACCGGGAGAATCACTCGCTCAAAAACTCGTTTAGCTAACTTTTGTGAAAACTATTCATTTATCTCTAGCATTGAACCTATGAAGGTTGAAGAAGCATTGGAAGATCCGGATTGGATAAACGCTATGCATGAAGAGCTACATAATTTTGAAAGAAACCAAGTTTGGACATTGGTCGAGAAGCCCGACAACAACCACAACATCATTGGTACCAAATGGGTGTTCCGCAACAAGCAAGATGAAGATGGACAAGTGGTTCGCAACAAAGCACGTCTCATCGCCCAAGGGTACACACAAGTCGAAGGTATGGACTATGGTGAGACGTATGCTCCCGTTGCTAGACTTGAGTCCATTCGCATCTTACTTGCCTATGCTAATCACCATAATATCACCTTGTACCAAATGGACATTAAAAGTGCTTTTCTAAATGGTGAAATAGAGGAGGAAGTTTATGTCAAACAACCTCCCGGCTTTATCAATCCTAAGAAACCAAATCATGTTTACAAACTTCACAAAGCTCTTTATGGTCTTAAACAAGCTCCTAGAGCATGGTATAAATGCTTGACCAAGTTCCTTACTACAAGTGGTTTTGAAATTGGTAAAATTGATTCTACTCTTTTTACTAAAAGGGTTAATGGAGAACTATTTGTATGCCAAATTTATGTTGATGATATCATATTTGGTTCAACTAACCCTCTCTTTAGTGAAATTTTTTGAAAACTAATGTCAGAGAAGTTTGAGATGTCTATGATGAGTGAACTCAAATTCTTTCTCGGGTTGCAAATCAAGCAAACTAAGGAAGGTACATTTGTCTCTCAAACAAAGTACACCAAGGACTTATTCAAGAAGTTCAATATGCAAGAATGCAAAGGTATGTCTACACCCATGCCTACTAGTGGACATAATGATTTAACCAAAGATGGTGAACCGGTTGATCAAAAGGTTTATCGCTCTATGATTGGTTCATTGTTATACCTATGTGCTTCACGTCCCGATATTATGCTAAGTGTATGCATGTGTGCACGATATCAAGATGCTCCTAAAGATTGTCATCTTAAGGCTGTAAAAAGGATAGTGAGATATTTAATCCATACACCAAATTTTGGCATTTGGTATCCTAAGAGGTCTTCTTTTGATCTTGTTGGCTATTCTGACTCGGATTATGCCGGAGACAAGGTTGATAGAAAGTCCACTTCGGGTACTTGTCAATTTCTTGGTAGATCTCTTGTGTCTTGGTCTTCCAAGAAACAAAACTCGGTATCCTTATCCACCACCGAAGCGGAATACATTGCCGCTGGTTCATGTTGTGCTCAGTTACTTTGGATGACCCAAACTCTTAAAGATTATGGGATTTATGTGAAACATGTTCCACTGCTTTGTGACAATGAAAGTGCTATCAAAATTGGTCATAATCCTGTACAACATTCTCGAACTAAGCATATTGAAGTTCGTCATCATTTCATTCGAGATCATGTTGCTAAGGGTGACATCAATCTTAAGCATGTTCGCACCGACAAGCAATTAGCGGATATATTCACTAAACCACTTGATGAGAAAGTGTTTTGCAGGTTGAGAGGAGAATTGAACATCATTGATGCTTCGAACTTGGAGTAGAAACTCCATTGGATACATGCAAGCCATGAGCTTATGACTAATCCATGATATATCTCTTATGATAACTATCTTATGTCTTGGATATATTTGCACCTTGCATGTTGCCTAACCCATGTAGGTGCTTGGTTGAATCTAATTCCATGAGATTGCGACTCACTCACATCTTGAGCAATCTCTACAAGACCAAGATTCTACACAATAGTGGTTGAAGACAAGGAAGCACAAAACCATTCAAACATATCCTTTGACAAATTCTATGTTAAGCTTCATGATTGTCATTTTTGGATACACAAGTGCTCTTCCTCGCAAGAACTAACCCATGTAGGTAGATGAACTCAAACTCCAAGTGGTGCTCTCAACTCTTGATGAGCTACATCAACCTTGAGCACCCACACAAGTCCAACTACATGAGCAAGAACCACACCACCACCCAAGGTATGTTATTCCATCTTAGAGAAGCTTTACTCCAAGACATGAGTCAAAGCAACTTAACAAGGTGAGAATACATCAAGATGCTTAAACGAAAAATGGTAACCCCATTTTGAGCTTAAAACGATGAGTATGACCTACGATCAAGTATCCTCACTTGACTCCTAAGTCAATATACTCTAACATAGGTGACTATGTCACCGCCCAATTCTAGATGAAGTTCTCTTGTGTTCTTTTCTGAGTTATTCCATTTGTTCCTTGCATATTTGTTTCCTTCTTTTTCAAACAAAAAAAAACTTCATCTAGAAACTTTCACTCTTTTCTTTTTGATTTTTGTTCTGCATATTTCTGCATCAAATTACTTGCAAATCTTTCAGCTAATTCATTGCAAATCTTTGTGAGATCTTACTTGACTAGTGAGCTGAGGTGACAAGTGTTTTTCTCTATGATGAACTCGGTTTCACCGAATTGCCATTTTCGGTCCAACTGAATCCCTTCGGTACTACCGAAACATGCCACTCGGTGACACCGATTTCACAACAGGAAAAACAGTTTGCCACATATTCTATATTTATTCTGATCCAGCTCCACTCAATAAATCTTGTCCTCTACAAGCATCACAGTTTTATTCCCTGCTTTGTAAATCTCAAGGACCAAACCTATTCGACGGATTCCAGGAAAGACCTTCTTGGAAATTGATGTCAAAGGGGGAGAGAGAGATCACATCAAAGCTTATCATCAGGGAGAGAGAGATCACATCAAAAGCTTATCACCTAAAAAGGAAAGAAAGTACTAAGGGGGAGAGAATACTCAAGGATCCCACATATTAAGGGGGAGAAAAGAAAACTCAAAGGGGGAGAGAATACTCAAGGATCCCAGATGCTTGATGTCCAAGAGGAGAGATGCCACATGTCTTTTTGAGGGAAAGACATGTTCATATGAACTCATTTGAATTAAGTTCTATTCATATCTTTCAACTCTGATTTTCTCCTATCTTCTCCTAATATCCCATGTAAGATTCAGGGGGAGCAAGACACCTAAGGGAAAGAAATCAGTGAAATTCATTGCACATCTTTATTCATGGGGACATGTTGAATTCAATGTGGTACCTTGTACTCACTCTCTACATGTCATCCCAGTCCTGGTATTCTTGTGGTTTCTTTTGTTTGCTCTGGCTAGTGGACGTACCTGTGTTATCTAACCTTGTTTGTGCAGGTTCATTCCATCCTAAGCCAACTCAAAACCACAAGGTAAGTATATGCATCAAAATCATGAGTATGAGGAGTTCTTGCTTATGTACATACTGTTTGCAAGAAGGACTCATGAGCATGAAGGTATTTTCCTTGATAATCTTTTGCTCTGATGCATATGGCCAAGATGCATGTAACACATTGCCTACTCTGTCATGGTTATGCTCTCACATGTCTCTATATTTCATATTTACATGAGTGCATACATGTAGGGGGAGCCTATGCTTGTTACATGTCCTTCCAAAGCTTTACTTGCTGTTCTTTATATCTTCATCTAAAGCTTTGATGTATGTTGCCATCAATTACCAAAAAAGGGGAGATTGAAAGCACAAGTGCTCCCTAGGTGGTTTTGATAATTGATGACAACATATCTCTTGTTGGACTAACATTTCGATCTAGCATGTTTCAGATAAGTTCAACAATGGAGTGGTATGGACTAAAGGTTGTGGGAACTCCTTCAAGATGCTAAGGACAAAGGATTGGCTAAAGCTTCAAGCTCAAGACTCTTCATTTTATATCTTAGTGATCCAAGATCACATTGAGTTTTTAGGAAAAGCCAATACTATCAAGGAGGGATGAGGTGTTGCTTAATGAGCCTCTTGCTTCATGTGCTTAATGATATGCTCCAAAATCCTCAGCTACTTTCCCACTTCCACATATGACCTAAACCCTAAGCCAAACTCGGTCCTGCCGATTCTTCCTATCCGGCGCCACCGAATTTCACTTGTCATAAGCCACTGCCAAACCCTAATCAGTTCGGTCTCACCGATGGGATCTCGGTCTCACCGAGATGGGCTTGCAAACTCTCTGTTACCCATTGCAATATTATCGGTCCCACCGAGATATGCAATCGGTCCCACCGAGTTTGCTTGGCCAAATCTCAGTTTCACTTATTACCCAAATCGGTCCCACCGAGTTTGAGTAATAGGTCAAACCGAGTTTTGGATTTACCCTAACCCTAGCACATCGGTCCCACCGAGTTGATCCAGTCGGTGCCACCGAAAATCTCTAACGGTCACTAGGTTTACATTTTCGGTCCGACCGAGTTTGTTGATTCGGTCCCACCGAGATCGGAAAACTGTGTGTAACGGTTGGATTTTGTGTGGAGGCTATATATACCCCTCCACCTCCTCTTCATTTGAAGAGAGAGCCATCAGAACGCATACACCATTCCAACTCATATGTTCTGAGAGAGAACCACCTACTCATGTGTTGAGACCAAGACATTCCATTCCTACCATATGAATCTTGATCTCTAGCCTTCCCAAGTTGCTTTCCACTCAAATCTTCTTTCCACCAAATCCAAATCCTATGAGAGAGAGTTGAGTGTTGGGGAGACTATCATTTGAAGCACAAGAGCAAGGAGTTCATTACCTACACACCATTTGTTACTTCTTGGAGAGTGGTGTCTCCTAGATTGGCTAGGTGTCACTTGGGAGCCTCCGACAAGATTGTGGAGTTGAACCAAGAAGTTTGTAAGGGCAAGGAGATCGCCTACTTCGTGAAGATCTACCGCTAGTGAGGCAAGTCCTGTGTGGGCGATGGCCATGGTGGGATAGACAAGGTTGCTTCTTCGTGGACCCTTCGTGGGTGGAGCCCTGTGTGGACTCGCGCAACCGTTACCCTTCGTGGGTTGAAGTCTCCATCAACATGGATGTAGGATAGCACCACCTATCCGAACCACGGGAAAAACATCCGTGTCTCAAATTGCGTTTGATCTCTCCAAACCCTTCCCTTTACATTCTTGCAAGTTGCATGCTTTACATTCCGCTGCTCATATACTCTTTGCATGCTTGCTTGATATGTATTGTGTGTGTTGAAATTGTGCCTAAACTCCACTTGAACCGAAAAAGCTTAAAAATTGCAACTTTAGCATTAAGTGTCTAATCACCCCCCTCTAGACACATCTACTTCTAGATCCTACAGAGTTTCGTATACTACAAGCTAAACCTGTGATGTGTCTGCTTGTTTCTCTTGTAGTATGCAAACAGAATATTGGAGAAGAGCACCCCACTATGCAATGGTAGAGAAAGTAATGTAGATAAGGTTCAAGATAGTGACACAACCCTGTTAGTCTCCAAGAAAGGTGATAAAAACGATCTTGTAGACAGTGAGAAAACCCCACAGTCATGCGTTGATGTAGTGTTCGAGTTACTGGCCAGTACCGCTGGCACAAGCTCTTTGAACTCGCTGCCTGAATCACTCCGGCTTCTTCAGTCTCAGCTACAAGCTGAAAGGCATCAGTCAGCTGTGCTGCAGCAAGAAGCCGAAGGACTCAGGAAGTCCCTGCAGAATTCAGATGTGTACTTTCTTGTGCAACAGCAAGCGCTGGAGGATTTAAGCGCCAAACAAGAAAAAGTTAATAAGCTTGCTAAGCATCTTGCCAGCATTATGGGTACCTAGGATATTGTTTCTTGAACTCTTCTAAAGTGGTTTCAGTTCTGGACTTGTTTTGCTGTGGCGTTTATATGCTGCTTTGTTCCCTATATTTGCACTGGTGGCGAACTTTGATGCCCAGTGGATGTAATATGTGTAATAGCCGTGATAGCCTAGCATAAGTTGCTTGCTTATTTATTTCCTTGTTGTATTGTTTATTTGTTTGCTTGTAGTCAGTGCAGTTCTTTTTCCGGGGTTTGCTAGTGGCTGCAATAACCTATTTTTTAAAACTAGGCCATAATAACCATGGGCTAATATTTACTGTAGTGACACTGGGCCTCCTACGAGCCGTAGAAGTAGTGGGCCTTCTACGGGCCGTAGAAACTGTAGGCCTTCTACGGGCCGTAGAAACAATGGGCCTTCTACGGGCTGTAGAAACAATGGGCCTTCTACAGGCCATATCATCAATGAGCCTTATACGGGCCATATGATCGATTGGCCAAACATGGCCAATAACAGGCCGCATTATGGCCGTAAACAGGCTAGATTTGGAATCGTCCGTTCATGGGCCGACCATAACGGGCCATCGTTAATAGGTCATATTTGATGACACTATGAAAATGGCCCAACGTATTAACGGACCACTGAAAGTGCAACTATCCCTAGGTGGTTTTGGTAATTCATAACAACATATAGCTCATTGAGCTAATGCTATTCCAAGATGATTATTTCAGGAAAGCTCAATGATTGGCATGGCATGGATGTGAAAGTGGAACCCTCAAAATGCTAAGGACAAAGGATTGGCTCAAGCTCAAAAGCTCAAGACTCTTCATTTTATATTTTAGTGATCCAACATCACATTGAGTCTTTAGGAAAAGCCAATACTATCAAGGAGGGATGAGGTGTTGCTTAATGAGCCTCTTGCTTCATGTGCTTAGTGATATGCTCCAAAACCCTCAACTACTTTCCCATATCCACATATGACCTAAACCCTAAGCCAAACTTGGTCCTACCGATTCTTTCTATCCGACGCCATCGATTTTCACTTGTCATAAGCCACTGCCAAAACCTAGCAATTCGGTTCTACCGATAGGGATCTCGGTCTCACCGAGATGGGATTGCAAACTCTCTGTTTCCCTTTCGTAACTTTTCGGTCTCACCGAAAGAGCGAATCGGTCCCACCGAGATTGCAATGTAAATTCAGTGTTTCCTTTTTGTAACTTTTCGGTCTCACCGAAAGAGCAAATCGGTCCCACCGAGTTTGCCTGACCAACTCTCTGGTTAGCTAATTACCAAATTCGGTCTCACCGAGTTTGTGTAATCGGTCTCACCGAGATTACGTTATGCCCAAACCCTAACCATATCGGTCCTACCGAGTTGCATGTCAGTCCCACCGAAAATCTCTAACGGTCACTAGGTTTACCTTTTCGGTCCGACCGAGTTTGTTGATTCGGTCCCACCGAGATTGGAAAACTGTGTGTAACGGTTGGATTTTGTGTGGAGGCTATATATACCCCTCCACCTCCTCTTCATTCGTGGGGAGAGCCATCAGAACACATACACAATTCCAACTCATATGTTCTGAGAGAGAACCACCTACTCATGTGTTGAGACCAAGATATTCCATTCCTACCATATGAATCTTGATCTCTAGCCTTCCCCAAGTTGCCTTCCACTCAAATCTTCTTTCCACAAAATCCAAATCCTATGAGAGAGAGTTGAGTGTTGGGGAGACTATCATTTGAAGCACAAGAGCAAGGAGTTCATTACCTACACACCATTTGTTACTTCTTGGAGAGCGGTGTCTCCTAGATTGGCTAGGTGTCACTTGGGAGCCTCCGACAAGATTGTGGAGTTGAACCAAGGAGTTTGTAAGGGCAAGGAGATCGCCTACTTCGTGAAGATCTACCGCTAGTGAGGCAAGTCCTTCGTGGGTGATGGCCATGGTGGGATAGACAAGGTTGCTACTTCGTGGACCCTTTGTGGGTGGTTGCTTCTTCGTGGACCCTTCGTGGGTGGAGCCCTCCGTGGACTCGTGCAACTGTTACCCTTTATGGGTGGAGCCCTCCGTGGACTCGCGCAACCGTTACCCTTCGTGGGTTGAAGTCTCCATCAACGTGGATGTAGGATAGCACCACCTATCCGAACCACGGGAAAAACATCCGTGTCTCCAATTGCGTTTGAATTCTCCAAACCCTTCCCTTTACATTCTTGCAAGTTGCATGCTTTACTTTCCGCTGCCAATATACTCTTTGCATGCTTGCTTGAATTGTGTGATGATTGCTTGACTTGTCCTACAATAGCTAAAATCTGCCAAGAACTAAAATTGGGAAAAGGTTAAGTTTTTATTTGGTCAAGTAGTCTAATCACCCCCCCCCCCTCTAGACATACTTTCGATCCTACAAGTGGTATCAGAGCTTTGGTCTCCATTTGCCTTGATTTTCATAGCTTTTGGAAGTCATAGCCTTGGTTTCACAACCTAGGAGAGTATGGCGTCTAGCAAGGGAAATTACCACCGTAGAGGTCCTTACTTTGATGGTACTAATTTTGCTAGTTGGAAGCATAAGATGAAAATGCATATTCTTGGACATAACCCCGCCGTTTGGGCTATTGTGTGTGTTGGCTTGCAAGGTGAATTCTTTGATGCGAGAGAACCGAATCGTGAAGCTACCGCGGAAGAGTTGAAGATACTATAATACAATGCTCAAGCTTGTGATATCCTCTTCAACAGATTGTGCCCCGAAGAATTCAAAAAAATCAGCCGTCTTGAGAATGCAAAGGAAATTTGGGATACTTTGATTGATATGCACGAAGGTACCGACTCCGTCAAGGAATCCAAGTTGGATGTGCTTCAAAGTCAACTTGACAAGTTCAAAATGAAGGATGGTGAAGGTGTCGCTGAAATGTACTCTAGGCTTGCTCTTATCACAAACGAGATTGCCGGCTTAGGAAGTGAAGAGATGACCGACAAATTCATCATCAAGAAGATACTAAGAGCCTTGGATGGAAAATACGATACCGTATGCACATTGATCCAAATGATGCCCAATTACAAAGATCTCAAGCCAACGGAGGTGATTGGAAGAATTGTTGCTCATGAGATGTCACTTAAGGATAAAGAGGAACTTCACAACAAATCAAGTGGTGCCTACAAAGCCTCATGTGAAGCCCCTACATCATCAAGTGAGAAACAAAACTTCAATGAAGAATTGAGCTTAATGGTGAAGAACTTCAACAAGTTCTACAAGAGTAGAAGCAAAGATAGAAGCTTCAAGTCAAGGTCCTACAATGACAAAAGATCTTCTAGTCGAGAGCGAAACTGCTACAGTTGTGGAAGACCCGGAAACTATTCCAATGAGTGTACGGCTCCCTACAAGAGAAGAGAAGATTCTCCAAAAAGAAGAAGCAAAGAATCACCACCAAGATAGAGAAGGAGTAGAGATGATCGTTATGAATGAAGATACTCACGGAGAAGCAAGGATTCGGAAAGGAAGGAAAAATCATCAAGGAGCTACACAAAACGAAGACATCAAGCTCATGTTGGTGAATGGGTATCCGGCTCCGACTCCGACAGCCACTCCAAGAGAAGTTATCACTCCGACTCCGAAGATACTCAAGATGAAGGTGTTGCCGGTCTAGCACTTGTGTCAACCAACTCCTACGACATATTTGACTCACCAAATGAAGGAATTGGAAGATGCTTCATGACCAAAGGTCCTAAGGTAACACACCCTGTGTATGTTGATTTCAATAGTGATGAAGATGACTTGTTAGGTGATGATTTGCTTGTTGACAACTCTAGTGATGAATACTATGATGAAACGTCAATTAATCATGCTAATCAAGATAAAACGAATGACAATGATAAGGAGAAGATTGAGGCTCTAACTAAAGAACTAAACACTCTTAAGTTAGCTCATGAAACTATCTTCGAAGATCATCGAGAACTTTTAAGAGCTCATGAGAAATTATGCTTTGAAAAGCTCAATCTTGAGCAAGAGCATGAGTTCTTAAAAGCAATCAATGATGATCTCCGCAAGAAAAGTTCTTCTTACATTGCCAAGCGTTTACTCTTATCCACTTACATGCCTCAAGTCAAGTCTAGTAACCAGAACAAGAAAGATTCTTCCTCTAGCAGTAACAATGATCATGCTAAATCCAATATTGTTGCTTCTAGTAGTTCTCTTGATTCCACTAATGATTCTCTTAGCCAAGTTACACTTGAGCAAGAAAATAGCTTATTGAAGGGAATTATAGAGAAAGGAGTGTACAAAAGCCTTGCCGGGAGTAAGCAATTCGAGGAAATTGTGCGCAAGCAAGGAATGCACCGGAAGAATCAAGGTGTTGGTTTTGAACGAAAGTTCAATGCCAATGGAGTTGAGTGGGAAGAAGATCAATACCCCAAGACAAAGTTTGTTCCTCAACAAGAGAAGTATGATACTTCTTTCAAGGGGACACAAGCTCAAGATGATCTTCCACCACAAGACTACGAGCAAAAAGGCAAGGACAAGCTTCAAGAGGAAATTGATGCATTTGAAGAAGCTCCTAAGACCTTAGTCAAGTGGATTCCCAAGACTACTTCAAGTTCCACTTCATCAAGTACGACTACAACTCCAAGGATTCCCATCAAGATGGTGTGGATCCAAAAGAAGAAGAACTAGAGAGTTCTTGAGGGTGACTCCGCCAACATACTTCACTCTTATCATTTTGGCAAGAACAAGTGCAATCAACTTCCACATCTTGCACTAGTTCAAGGAGTCACAAACCCTCTTGTTGGTAAGACAAGGGACAAGGTAACCTAAAAGTTTTCATGGACATCATCTTGTGTGTGCATCACTCTATGTCTATGGATATCCTTGTTTGTTCCTTGTGGGACTAACCCATGTAGGTATTGAAAGTGCAATTCACTCAAATGGATAGCTCCAAGTGATCTACATCAACATTGAGCATCCACATCTTCAACATCTACATGAAGTCATCATCGACAAAACCCGAGGTTAGTTCATCCCTCTAAGGGGGGATATCACATCTAGGGGGAGCTTTAGTCTAAGACTTGAGCTAAAGCAACTCTAAGGATGTGAACACAACAATGCTTTATGTAAAAGTGGTAACCCCACTTGAGCTTAAACGATGAGTATGACCTATGATCAAGTGTTCTCACTTGACTCCTAAGTCAATATACTCATATATAGATGACCTTGTCATCGCAAATTGCTTGATAGATGCTAGAATTGGTTGTGCATGCCTTGTCACATATTTCATTTGCCATCTTATTGTGTGAGCATGCTGGTTGCATATTTTACTCATTCGAGGACATCCACTTGTTGTTTTGATTGTTTGGTTTTATTTCCTTTTGCCAAGTGGATGGACAAGAATGCCTAAGAACCTCCTCTAGCTATCTATGCTTTTCTCGTCTCAAACTCTATTCATGCTGCATCACAAAAATTGATCAAGTCAGATTCGAACCACTCTGTGTGAGGAGCGCTCGGAGTCCCCGATTCGTCATAGACTTAAACTTCCAAAACCTCTTTATGATTCTCGGTCTGACCGATACCCCACTTTTGGTCCTACCGAGATCATTAAGTTGATCTAGGTTTTCGATCTCGGTGCAACCGATTTGAACCTTTCGGTCACACCGAGTTGCAACAACTGTATACAGTTTTGCATCTCGGTGCCACCGAGTCGTTCCACTCGGTCACACCGACAGGGTCGGGCTATATACAGTCACGGGCAAAAATTTGGAAATTTCTCCGAACCCCTTCGCCCGCGCGATAGCCTGCTCTGCCAACGTGGTCTTCGGATCGTCTCCTCGCCGCCAGCCACCTCCAGTCGCTGGTCTCCATCGCCGTCAACAGAATTCTACCCCACCGTTGCCACCGTAGTGAGTCTCCGCCGAACTAGGGTATGGACTCGATCACAGTGCTATTCCCCGTCCGATTCCTAGCACATTGTGTTCTTAATGACTCTTGCCACGATTGAAACACTCCTATCCAGTCAATGCGCTCGTAGATTAGGTTTGATTCGAAAATTTTAGGGTTAGGTTTCCGCCGAAACCATCTCGGACCCACCGAGTTGAAAAACTCGGTCCCACCGATTTGGCTTATGCCATTGCACAAGTGAGACTCGGTCTGACCGAGAATTACTTATCAGTGTGACCGATTTTTGAACCTTGTGAAACCCTAGCAGTCTCGGTGCCACCGAACTGTGACTCGGTCTGACCGAGTTCACTAGTTTAGGTTCCAAAACTGCTTCGGTATCACCGAGTTTAAAAATTGGTAGATCCGAGATGATTTCAGTGGGAAACTAAAACTAAGTTTTTAGATCATTCTTTTGCAAAAATCTCTGCATTTTGTGATGCTCATCTATTCTACCTCATCTATAAACTATTCACAGGGTCAGCAGTCAGCTTGTTCATCATGTCAGACCAGAGTGACCGCCAGAATGTGTCAGAACAGCAAGTGCACATGAGTGAGGGCACTAGTCCCTCCAGTTCTTCTGATGAAGGCAGCAGGAGCACCCCTAGCAATTTGCCAAAAGCTGCCACCAGACAGAGGAAGAAGAGAACTTCAGATTCTGAGGATGAAGATTATGTGGCAGAGGAAGAGGAAGCCACATCAAAGAGAGTTGAGCCAGCACAGGGCACAAAGCCAGGGTTAAAGATCAAAAGGCCAGCAGGTAGGCAGCCTATGCCAAAGGCCAGAGCCTCAACTCAGATTCCTGAGCCAGTTGCTGCTGAAGGAAAGAAAAGGAAGGAAAGGGTCAAGAAGACCGTAGCCAGAGTGCTTGGAAAGGCCTCCATCATGGAAGAAGTTGAAGAAGAAGAGGTTGCTGCACCAGCACCTAAGGCACCTAAGCTTATGGGTGATGCTATCAGGACAGGGGCTGCCACATCTAAGCCCAAAGAAGCACCCAAAGCTGCCTCCAAGCCCAAGTCTGCACCAAAGAGGAATACGAGGAGCATACCTGCAACTGAAAAGAACAAGGCCCCAGTGCCTGAAGCTGCAGAAGAAGATGATGAAGAGCAAGTTCTCAGAAAACTCAAGCCCAAGATCCCAGACCACAACGATGCTCATCCTGTGGCTGAGGATATGAAGCTCAGGAGAGACTCAGGGCTGAGGAAGTGGAGAGAAGCAGATCCATATGCTTCAAGGAGGAGGACTGCTGTTGACTACAGATTTCACACCAAGGAACAACAGGACTTCTATGAGACAGTGCTGCTTGATAAGAAGCCAATAGTCTGTGATATGAGATGGGTCGATTGGCAATACATCAAGGACAACGAAGAGTACTACCCTGGAGTGCAGGACAGCTTCAAGGCATGTGGAGTAGAGGACTTTTTTGGGCAGAAGCTCACAAAGTGGAACGAGGAACTCATCATGCAGTTCTACTCCACAGCCCACTTTTATCCAGATGGTAGGACAATTTGGATGTCAGAGGGTACGAGGTACCAGTCCACAGTTGCTGAATGGGCTCAGCTGATTAATGCCCCAGAGGAGAAAGCAGATGATTTGGACATTTATGCCAAGAAGAAGATGGACCACAACTCAATGTCAAACATGTACAAGGAGATTCCAAATGAAGTACTTGACACTTTCAAGTTTGGCTCAGTACACTATCTTCTGTCAGGGCTGCCAACTATTAATTGGATTTTGAGGCACACTCTCTTGCCCAAGTCTGGAGATCACAAGATGATCAGAGGCCATGCAATCAATTTGCTTCATGTATTTGATGTACCTCAGAAATTCAAGGTGATGAGCCTCATGGTAGAGACCATTAAGAGGACAGCAGCTGATCAGAAGAGGAGCTGTGGATATGCCCCACAGATTCAGGAGCTCATCAACTCCAAGATGGGCACAGCCATATACTTACTGGACAAGGAACACCTTCCCATCCGTCCAGATTTTGAAGATAATCAAGTTGTTATGACTGAGAATGAGCCATCATCTGCCCAAGCACAAGCAAAGAAGGAGAAGGCAAGGAAGGAGAAAGCTGCCAAGATGCCAACTCAAGAGGAGGCATCTGAGTATTTCTTGAAAACCAAACAAGAGCAGCTTGGTTACCTGATTGCATCCACCCTGCGGATTGAGAAAGGACTAGCCACCCTAACTCAGAACCAGGCAAGCCTAGAGAGAATCATGGAACAAAAGTTCTATGACTTGGATGTCAAGGTGACAGAGATTCATACTGTAGTGGAGCAGCTCCAGGATGACATGCAGGAGAGGAGAGGCAGGACTACAACTGATGCCTTTGCCAGAGTGCCACGAGGTCCGAGGTCGTCTGCAGTGCCAGTTGCTGACACCAGAGCCACCACTTCTGCACCAGCTACAGCCTCAGTTCCACCAGCTCCAGCATCTACTTCAGCCTCAACTCCAACCAAGTCTACAGAAGGCTTCGTCCTTGGAGTGCTCCGGACTCCACCACCACCTGAAGATCAAGCCTGAGTGTCGATCTAGCACTATGCATTTTCTAGGAACTTTTTGGTAACTTGTTGCCAAAGGGGGAGAAAGATGTATAGATCATAGGCTTCGAGAGAGAGTGTTGCTTTTATTCTCTCTTGCTTTATTTGGTGGTTTTTCGAACTTTGTTTGCTTTTGAGTGCTTGAGATACTATGTCATTGCTCGTGAGACATTGATGATCATGTGTTTGATCATAAGCTACACTTAATGTTTGCTTAATGCTATTATCTTATCTATCTTATGTGATCATTCACTATTCTTGGTGATGAGTGCATGTATTTCATTCTTATCATTTTAAGCGCTCCACCAAGATGTATGTGACATGGAAGAGTAACCCATGACTCTAACTCTTTGTGCATTTGCAGTCCAAAGCAAATCTTAAATATGCACAAATTTAGGGGGAGCTCTTACTTGTCACATACTTCTCAAAGCGACGATATATTTCATGCTTATTATCATTTGTCGAAGCTTTGATCTATATGTTGTCATCAATTACCAAAAAGGGGGAGATTGAAAGTGCAACTATCCCTAGGTGGTTTTGGTAATTCATAACAACATATAGCTCATTGAGCTAATGCTATTCCAAGATGATTATTTCAGGAAAGCTCAATGATTGGCATGGCATGGATGTGAAAGTGGAACCCTCAAAATGCTAAGGACAAAGGATTGGCTCAAGCTCAAAAGCTCAAGACTCTTCATTTTATATTTTAGTGATCCAAGATCACATTGAGTCTTTAGGAAAAGCCAATACTATCAAGGAGGGATGAGGTGTTGCTTAATGAGCCTCTTGCTTCATGTGCTTAGTGATATGCTCCAAAACCCTCAACTACTTTCCCATATCCACATATGACCTAAACCCTAAGCCAAACTCGGTCCTACCGATTCTTTCTATCTGGCGCCACCGAGTTTCACTTGTCATAAGCCACTGCCAAACCCTAGCAATTCGGTTCTACCGATAGGGATCTCGGTCTCATCGAGATGGGATTGCAAACTCTCTGTTTCCCTTTCGTAACTTTTCGGTCTCACCGAAAGAGCGAATCGGTCCCACCGAGATTGCAATGTAAATTCAGTGTTTCCTTTTTGTAACTTTTCGGTCTCACCGAAAGAGCAAATCGGTCCCACCGAGTTTGCCTGACCAACTCTCTGGTTAGCTAATTACCAAATTCGGTCTCACTGAGTTTGTGTAATCGGTCTCACCGAGATTACGTTATGCCCAAACCCTAACCATATCGGTCCTATCGAGTTGCATGTCAGTCCCACCAAAAATCTCTAACGGTCACTAGGTTTACCTTTTCGGTCCGACCGAGTTTGTTGATTCGGTCCCACCGAGATTGGAAAACTATGTGTAACGGTTGGATTTTGTGTGGAGGCTATATATACCCCTCCACCTCCTCTTCATTCATGGGGAGAGCCATCAGAACACATACACAATTCTAACTCATATGTTCTGAGAGAGAACCACCTACTCATGTGTTGAGACCAAGATATTCCATTCCTACCATATGAATCTTGATCTCTAGCCTTCCCCAAGTTGCCTTCCACTCAAATCTTCTTTCCACAAAATCCAAATCCTATGAGAGAGAGTTGAGTGTTGGGGAGACTATCATTTGAAGCACAAGAGCAAGGAGTTCATTACCTACACAACATTTGTTACTTCTTGGAGAGTGGTGTCTCCTAGATTGGCTAGGTGTCACTTGGGAGCCTCCGACAAGATTGTGGAGTTGAACCAAGGAGTTTGTAAGGGCAAGGAGATCGCCTACTTCGTGAAGATCTACCGCTAGTGAGGCAAGTCCTTCGTGGGCGATGGCCATGGTGGGATAGACAAGGTTTCTACTTCGTGGACCCTTTGTGGGTGGTTGCTTCTTCGTGGACCCTTCGTGGGTGGAGCCCTCCGTGGACTCGCGCAACCGTTACCCTTTGTGGGTGGAGCCCTCCGTGGACTCGCGCAACCTTACCCTTCGTGGGTTGAAGTCTCCATCAACGTGGATGTAGGATAGCACCACCTATCCGAACCACGGGAAAAACATCCGTGTCTCCAATTGCGTTTGAATTCTCCAAACCCTTCCCTTTACATTCTTGCAAGTTGCATGCTTTACTTTCCGCTGCCAATATACTCTTTGCATGCTTGCTTGAATTGTGTGATGATTGCTTGACTTGTCCTACAATAGCTAAAATCTGCCAAGAACTAAAATTGGGAAAAGGTTAAGTTTTTATTTGGTCAAGTAGTCTAATCACCCCCCTCTAGACATACTTTCGATCCTACAACCACAAATGGGCCGACTGTAACCACGGGCTGAATTTGGCCCACAAGCAGAAAATGACAGTAACGGGCCGTAAGTAAACAAATGCTGGAAATGAGCCCAAGAATAAATGGGCTCTAAGAAGGCCGAAAGATAACATGGGCTAGAAATGGCCCAACGGAATAACGGGCCGTTAATGGGTATAAAGTGATACACTGTTCATTACGGGCCAGTTTCACCATGGGCCTTTAATGGGTGTAAAGTGATACACTATTCATTACGGGCCAGTTTCACCACGGGCTGTTAATAGGCCAAGAGTTACATAGGGCCTCATATGGGCCGAAAGACGTCATGGGCCATACATGCGCCAGAAGTGAAAACAGGCTGGAATCATATTGGATGGCCCAGATGACGCTACTGGGCCTAATTCGGATAGGGCGTAACGGGCCTTGGGTTAGCGGGTTGTAAATGGGCTATATGCGAACAGGCCATTAACAGGCTTTCCATGGGCCGGCCCGCCACCTTTTGACCAAGTCAAACGGGCCAGCCTTTTCACAGGAATGGGCCTCTGTTGGGCCGTGACACGTGTCGAGGTATCATAGGCGCCTTCTGTCTAATGAGTGGATGACATCTGTCCCAACGATGAGCCGACACGTGTTTCCTCCAGCCAATGATGATTTTACATGTAGAAAATCCCCATTGGTCAGGGCTGTTAACGAGTTATCGGATCCAAAACCCGACCCGATAGCTTAACGGTGTTCCGTTACGGTGGATGCCACGTGTCGGTCACCCTTGATGAAAGCACTTCTGTGACGCGCGATTTGTCGTCATGGAAGTGCACACTTCCGTGATGATAATTTTGGTAATGTCATGGAACACTTCTACGACAGCACAGGTATGACTATCTTGATTCTGTCATAAAATCATCATGGATGTACATGCATGACAAAAAACGCGACCTACTGTGACAAACACGTATCATCACGGAAGTGTATTTTTTTGTAGTGGTGGGCCGCCGAAGTTGCCCTCACGACGCGGGTCCAAGCGCCCATCTTTCACCGGCGATGATTGAACAGTGAAATAATATTTGGGGAGCGAGCTAGTGTGCTTGACACGCCGGCTGTGCACTATAGCCGACACACCTTCTCGCGTAAGGCATAGGCCTACTATACTCCGACGGTGCTCCAAGATATTTTGTACTGCATCTCACATGGTTGGTGATAATAAACTGTGTGCGATCTACTTGATTTTTCTTCTTGATTTGAATTACATAATGGGGTCACAGCAACAAAGGAGGGTGTTTGAATTGCTAGAACTTTTATCTACAGTGAACATGCAACTATAGGTGTGTCATAAAAAATCGGAATTATTCAGGGTTCGTTTGGACACTTTTATACATTAACTTGGTTTTCTAGCCATTTCAGGTGCACAATTCAAAATTAAACTACATGCACATGCTCTAGTGCACCGAAATGGGTTGTAAAATCATATATGTGTGCATGGGTTTATGCTTATGTCCCATGCAAGAAATGGGGATGAATTTCGAACTCCACGGCAGTGTGGCTCTACGGCAAACATTGAGGTACTTGCTTTTGTAATTCTAGTAAATCCAAAACCTGTCTGAAATTCATGAACCTTGGCATGCTATCATGGAATGGCATCAACATGTTGGGGTAAAAAATATTGTCCCATTTGGGGCAGGTTATGGTATAAGATTCTCACAAACTAGAGCTTCTCACAAGAAGCCTCATGGTTCCGTTAGGGAAACGTGTCACCTTTGTGGATAAAACAATATTCGTTACCTCTTCTTGCTTTCAACTGTTTTTCTGGTGTCAACATAGAACAACAGGAGTGTCGTGTTAAATTTTGGAAATTTTTGGGGATCGTTTGGACATTTTTATACGTTAACTGAGTTTTCGAGGCATTTATGTGCATAATTAAAAATTGAACTATATACACATGCTCCAGTGCATAAAAATGGGTTGAAAAATCAAATGTGTGTCCTTGATTGCAAGCTTAGGTCACATGCAAGAAATGAGAATGAATGTCAAACACATTGACACTGTCGCTCGGTCGCTAACATTGAGTTACATGGTTTTAAAATTCTAGTAAATCGAAAACTCATATGAAATTCATGAAACTTGACATGATAACATGGAACGGCATCGACATGCCGTGGTAAAAATATTTTCCCATTTGGGGCAGGTTTGGGTATAAGCTTCTCGCAAACCAGAGCTTCTCACAACAAGCATGATGGTTTCAGTAGGGAACGTGCCACCTTGGGGGACAAAACGGTATCCGTTGCCTCTTCTTACTTTCAATTTTTTTTCTCGTGTCAACGTAGAACAACAGGACTATTGTGTCAATTTTTGAGATTTTTCAGGGCTCGCTTGGACATTTTTATAAATTAACTGAGCTTTCTATGCATTTATGTGCATAATTCAAATTTGAACTACATGCACATGCTGCAGTGCATATAAATGGGTTCAAAATTGAAATGTGTGTCCTAGGTTGCATGCTTAAGTCTCATGCAAGAAATGAGAATGAATGTCAAACACCTTGACATCGTCGCTCAGCCGCTAACATTTAGATACATGGTTTTAAATTCTAGTAAATCGAAAACGCGTCTGAAATTTATGAAACTTGACATGCTAGCATGGAATGAAGTCAACATTGAAAGATCGTGGATGTCGCCTAGAGGGGGTGAATAGGCGCTTTAAAATAATTACGGTTTAGGCTTGAACAGATGCGGAATAAACCTAGCAATTAATTTGACAAGCACAAAACCTACAAAAACTAGGCTCACCCATGTGCACCAACAACTTATGCTAAGCAAGATAAACAACTAAGTGATAGCAAGATATATGACAAAGAACAATATGGCTATCACAAAGTAAAGTGCATAAGTAAAGGGCTCGGGTAAGAGATAACCGAGGCACACGGAGACGATGATGTATCCCGAAGTTCACACCCTTGCGGATGCTAATCTCCGTTTGGAGTGGTGTGGAGGCATAATGCTCCCCAAGAAGCCACTAGGGCCACCGTAATCTCCTCACGCCCTCGCACAATGCAAGATGCCGTGATTCCACTAAGGGACCCTTGAGGGCGGTCACTGAACCCGTACAAATGGCAACACTTGGGGGCGGTCACCGAACCCGTACACTTTGGCAACCCTTGGGGGCGGTCACCGGTACCCGTCAAATTGCTCGGGCGATCTCCACAACCTAATTGGAGACCCCGACGCTTGCCCGGAGCTTTACACCACAATGATTGAGCTCCGAACACCACGAAGGTTGGGGTTAACTCCCCAACGACACCACGAAGCTTCACCACAATGGAATATGGCTCCGAAGTGACCTCAACCGTCTAGGGCGCCCAAGCACCCAAGAGGAACAAGCTCAAGGGTACCAAGCACCCAAGAGTAATAAGCTTCTCAACTTAAAACTTCCACGTATCACCGTGGAGAACTCAAACCAATGCACCAAATGCAATGGCAAGGGCACACGGAGTGCCCAAGTCCTTCTCTCTAAAATCCCACCGAAGCAACTAATGCTAGGGAGGAGAATGAGAGGAAGAACAAGAAGGAGAACACCAAGAACTCCAAGATCTAGATCCAAGGGGTTCCCCTCACACAGAGGAGAAAGTGATTGGTGGAAATGTGGATCTAGATCTCCTCTCTCTTTTCCCTCAAAAACTATCAAGAAACCATGGAGGGATTGAGAGTTAGCAAGCTCGAAGAAGGTCAACAATGGGGGAAGAACACGAGCTCAAAGGATAAGGTTCATTGGGGAAGAAGACCCCCTTTTATATGAGGGGAAAAATCCAATCGTTATGTGCTCAGCCAGCACACGAGCGGTACTACCGCTCGGGCGGAAGAAGCAGGGAAAAAGGAGCAACACAACATGAACCTTGGGGAGGTAGTACTGCATATGAGAGGTACTACCGCTCACCCCAGCGGTACTACCGCTGGAGGAGCAGAACACGGGACCAAAAGAGGCAGGGCAGAGCAGAGTACGACGGCAGAAATGCAGAAGCAGTACTACCGCCCGACCAGAGCGGTACTACCGCTTAGGCGGTACTACCGTGCCTTACTGCCGTGCAACTACTGCTAAACTCGACATGAAAAGAGCAGGACCAAAAATCGAGGCGGAAGAAGAGTGGCACGGCAGCGGTACTACGGCTGAGAGCTCCAAGCGGTACTACCGCTTGGGCTCGCGGTACTACCACTGGGACCAGACGAAAGCCACTTCCAAGAACTGCCAGAACTGCCATAACTTTTGCATATGAGCTCCGAATTGAGCAAACTCAATCTTTTAAGAAGACGCAGGGGAGGTATGCCAACAAATAGAGGAGTGAAACCTCCAACCGAGAAGAACCAGCATAACCTCCAACATCAAAAACATCATAGAAGATGTGAGTGAACTCCGCTTTCGATGAACTCGAGCTTGTCAGCAAGATGACCATAAGCTCTAAGACCCACAAATAGAACGAAACAAGAACCAAGAAAGATGATGCAAGGATGCAATGGTTTGAGCTCTCTACGAACGATACGATCAAGCTACTCATCGAGAGCCCCCCTTGATAGTACGGCAATCGATCCTATAACCCTGGTCTCCCAACCACCACTATGAGACCGATAAAATAGAAAACCTATCAAGGGCAAACCTTTGTCTTGCACATAGTCCACTTGAGCTAGATGATGACGATCTTGACTTCCTCAAGTTGGACCACCTTTCTTGATTGTGTTGGCTCGATGAAGACTAGTTGATTTCTCCCCCATACTCCACTATGGGTGAGCCCCTCTTCCGCACATCTTCACAGGTCCATTGTCACCACAATGGATGGCAAGCTTCAAGCATTTGATCTCTTCATGATGCTCCACTTGAACTTGCACACCGCAACCTAACCCCACAAAGAACTCCCACGAAGACCATGGGTTAGTACACAAAGCATAATTGACAATGCTTACCATACCATGGGATCACTTGATCCCTCTCGGTACATCTTCTACGCTTTGTTGGTTGATCAACTTGATTCACTCTTTGACTTAGTCTTGATCAACCTCTCACAAGACCAATCTTTAGGTAATTCCTTGAATAGCACCTTGGTCGATACAAACTCTCCTTGAAACCAACACATGTACTCCAAGAAAAGCCTATGGAAAAAACCTTCAAATATAACTCAAGGCAACCATTAGTCCATAGAGATTGTCATCAATTACCAAAACCAAACATGGGGGCACCGCATGTTCTTTCAAACATGCCGTGGTAAAAATATTGTCCCATTTGGGGCAGGTTAGGGTATAAGCTTCTCACAAACCCGAGCTTCTCATAACAAGCCTCATGGTTACGGTAGGGAACGTTTCACCTTTCTGGACGAAACGATATCCGTTGTCTCTTCTTGATTTAATTTTTTTTCTAGTATCAACATAGAAAAACATGAGTGTTTTGTTAAATTTAGGAATTTTTGGGCTTCGTTTGGACATTTTTATACATTAACTGAGTTTTGTATGCATTTATGTGCATAGTTCAAATTTGAACTATAGGCACATGCTCCAGTGCATGTAAATTGAGTGAAAAATGAAATTTGTGTCCTTGGTTGCATGCTTAGGTCCCATGCAAGAAATGGCAATGAACGTGAAACACCTTGCCACCGTCGCTCGGTCGCAAACATTCAGATACATGGTTTTTAAATTTTAGTAAATCCAAAACTCATTTGAAGTTCATAAAACTTGACATGCTATCATGGAGCGGCATCAACATGCTATGGTAAATTTTTGTCCCATTTGGGGCAGGTTTGGGTATAAGCTTCTCACAAATCAGAGCTCCTCACGACAAGCCTGGTGGTTTCGGTAGGGAACGTGCCACCATTGGGGACGAAACGATATTTGTTGCCTCTTCTTGCTTTCAAATTTTTTCTAGTGTCAACAGAGAACAACAGGAGTGTTGTGTCAATTTTTGGGATTTTTTGGGGCTCGCTTGGACATTTTTATACATTAACTGGGTTTTCTAGGCATTTTATGTGCATAATTCAAATTTGAACTACATGCACATGCTCCATTGCAGAAAAATGGGTTGACATATCAAATGTGTGTCCTTGGGTACATGCTTAGGTCCCATGCAAGAAATGGGAATGAATTTCTAACACCAGGGCATTGTTGATTACCGACAAAACATTGAGATACTTCGTTTTTAAATTCTAGTAAATCCAAAACTCGTCTGAAATTCATGAAACTTGGCATGCTATCATGAAATGGCACCTGACATGCTGTAGTATTTTTTCCATTTTGAGAGAATACACACTCGAATAACAGCCAACAAAGGCATTTGAAATAAATAGCTGCCATTTTAACATCTCAAACGTTTGTATAATTTAAATCGTGTGCATTTTGTTAACCATTCACGTGAAGCCATGTGTCTCTCTTTTAATGGCTATAGGAGGTGTCGTGCGGACAGCTTCTTGACTGAGCGGGAGGCGTGCGAGCACAGTCCGGTGCGCAGGCTAACCGAGAGGCGTGCAAGTTGTCCTCCAATGCGCATGCTCACCGGGAAGCATGCGAGTTGTATGCTGTGCAGGCTCACTGGGAAGTGACCCCTTTGACTTCCATGGCCGCCCACCTTGTTTGCATCCTCTCCATTAATGGCGCCCGATCAGCTGTTTAATACGGACAACCTTACTGTTCGCCTCCCACTCCCATCCCTCCTGCAGACCTCCACCAACGCTGTGGCGCAGAAGGATCATCTGCCACTAGTCTTCCAGTTTGGTGAAGTCGACTCTGAGCCAGAGGAGATAGAAAATAAGGAGGAATGGGGCCTCATGGACATGGCCCTGAACGAGTTGGCCGCGACGGTTGCTGGCCCCGCACCAGCGACCTGTTGGGAATCGTTGCATGGAAAACAAAAACAATTCTACACACACGTAATGATCTATCCATGGAGATGCATAGAAACAAGGGGAGAGTGTGTCTATGTACCATTGTAGACCATAAGCGGAAGTTTTTCTCTACGCGGTTGATGTAGTCGAGCTTCTTCGCGCTTCAACCGATCAAGTACCAAACGCACGGCACCTCCACGTTCTGCTCGGTGACGTCACTCGACTTCTAGATCCAGCAAGACATCGAGGTAGTAGATGAGTTCCATCAGCATGACGACGTGGTGACGGTGATGGTGAAGTGATCCTCGCAGGGCTTTGCCTAAGCACTATGAAAATATGACCGGCGGCGTAAACGGTGGATGGGGGCGCCACACACGGCTAAACAATTATCTGGTGTGTGCTAGGCGCCCCCACATATATATAGGTGGGAGGGGGAGAGGAGAGTCCAAGAGGCACCCCAAGTAGGACCGAATCCTACTTGGGCACCTCCATAACCGCGCGCCCCTGCCATATATGTCGGAGGGGGAGGAAAGAGAGGGGGAGAGGGAAGGAAGTGGGAATCCTAATCCACACTAACCTTTCCCTTCTCCCCTTTCCTTCTCCTCCTTAGGCCGGCCCATATGGGGGGCGCACCAGCCCCTTGTGGCTGGTGCGTTTCCCCTCTTGGCCCATAAGGCCCATATCTTTTGCCGGGGGTGCCCAGAACCCCTTCCGGTGACCCGATAAGTGCCCGGTACCCACCGAAACACTTGCAGTGTCCGAATACTATAGTCCTATATATCAATCTTTACCTCTCGACCATTTCGAGACTCCTCATCATGTCTGGGATGTCATCCGGGACTCCGAACAACATTCAGCCACCAAATCACATAACTCATATAATACTATATCGTCATCAAACGTTAAGCGTGCGGACCCTACGGGTTCGAGAACTATGTAGACAAGACCGAGACACCTCTCCGGTCAATAACCAATAGCGGAACCTGGATGACCATATTGGCTCCTACATATGCTAAGAAGATCTTTATCGGTCGAACCGTTATGACAACATACGTAATTCCCTTTGTCTATCGGTATGTTACTTGCCCAAGATATGATCATCGGTATCTTCATACCTATTTCAATCTCGTTGCCGGAAAGTCTCTTTACTCGTTCCGTAATACATCACCTCATGATTAACTCCTTAGTCGTTTGCTTGCAAGCTTATGATGTGTATTACCGAGAGGGCCCAAAGATACCTCTTTGATACTCGGAGTGACAAATACTAATCTCGATCCATGCCAACTTAACAAACACCTTCAGAGATACCTGTAGAGCATCTTTATAATCACCAAGTTATGTTGTGACGTTTGATAGCACACAAGGCATTCGTCCAGTATCTGGGAGTTGCATAATCTCATAGTCGAAGGAATATGTATTTGACATGAAGAAAGCAATAGCAATAAAACTGAACGGTCATTATGCTAAGCTAACAGATATGTCTTGTCCATCACACCATTCTCCTAATGATGTAATCCCGTTATCAAATGCCAACTCATGTCCATGGTTAGGAAACCTTAACCATCTTTGATCAACGAGCTAGTCTAGTAGAGGCTCACTAAGGACACGGTGTTTGTTTATGTATTCACACATGTATTAAGGTTTCCGATCAATACAATTCTAGCATGAATAATAAACCTTTATCATGAATAAGGAAATATAAAATAAAAACTTTATTATTGCCTCTAAGGCATATTTCCTTCAGTCTCCAACTTGCAGTAGAGCCAATAATCTAGACTACATTGTAATGAATCTAACACCCATGGAGTCTTGGTGTTGATCATGTTTTGCTCATGGAAGAGGCTTAGTCAATGGATCTGCGGCATTCAGATCCATATGTATCTTGCATATTTCTATCTCTCCCTCCTTGACTTGCTCATGAATGGAGTTGAAGCATCTCTTGATGTGTTTGGTTATTTTGTGAAATCTGGATTCCTTCGCCAAGGCAATTGCTCTAGTATTGTCACAAAAGATTTTCATTGGACCCGATGCACTAGGTATTACACATAGATCGGATATGAACTCCTTCATCCAGACTCCTTCATTTGCTGCTCCCGAAGCAGCTATATATTCCGCTTCACACGTAGATCCCTCCATGATGCTCTGCTTGGAACTGCACCAACTGACAGCTCCACCATTCAATATAAATACGTATCCACTTAGAGTCATCCGGACCAGTGTCAAAGCTAGCATCGATGTAACCATTTACGACAAGCTCTTTGTCACCTCCATAAACGAGAAACATATCCTTGGTCCTTTTCAGGTACTTCAGGATGTTCTTGACCGCTGTCCATTGATCCACTCCTAGATTACTTTGGTACCTCCCTGCTAGACTTATGGCAAGGCACACATCAGGTCTGGTACACAGCACAACATACATGATAGAGCCTATGGCTGAGCCATAGGGAATGACTTTTGTCGGTGTCAAAACCGGTGGATCTTGGGTAGGGGGTCCCGAACTGTGCGTCTCGGCCGGATGGTAACAGGAGGCAAGGGACACGAAGTTTTACCCAGGTTCGGGCCCTCTTGATGGAGGTAAAACCCTACGTCCTGCTTGATTAATATTGATGATATGGGTAGTACAAGAGTAGATCTACCACGAGATCAGAGAGGCTAAACCCTAGAAGCTAGCCTATGGTATGATTGTTGTGTATGAATGTGTTGTCCTACGGACTAAAACCCTCCAGTTTATCTAGACACCGGATAGGGTTAGGGTTACATAGAGTCGGTTACAATGGTAGGAGATCTACATATACGTATCGCCAAGCTTGCCTTCCACGCCAAGGAAAGTCCCTCCCGGACACGGGACGAAGTCTTCAATCTTGTATCTTCATAGTCCAGGAGTCCGGCTGAAGGTATAGTCCGGCCATCTGGACACCCCCTAATCCAGGACTTCCTTAGTAGCCCCTGAACCAGGCTTCAATGACGACGAGTCCGGCGCGCAGATTGTCTTCGGCATTGCAAGGCGGGTTCCTCCTCCAAGTACTTCATAGAAGATTTTGAACACAAAGATAGTGTCCGGCTCTGCAAAATAAGTTTCCACATATTGCCATAGAGAGAATAATATGTACACAAATCTAATCTACTGACGTATTCCATAGTGTGACATCACACCACGGCCAAGCCTTTATTCGAATCGTTTTACTGTCCCATCTTAGCGTGTTATGCGAGGCGGTTTCCTTGGCACGTCTTGTTAAAGCAGAGATCGTGTCCCCTTATTCCGGGATTCCTATCAATACGGGCGTGGGTAACCCAACCGCGCCATTGATTACGGCGCTTGGGAGATAAGCGAGTTTTACCAGGCTGGTGGGGACGCATAGTCGCGTCCACCCATATAAGGGGATAAGGATCCACCTTTTCACCTACGCCTTCTTCCTCCTTTGCCTATCCATTTTCGCGCACTCGAGCTCCAGCGCCCAAGTCCGCACTCCCCACCTCAACCTTCTCCAGCCATGCCCGGAGCGGGAGGCAAGTGGATGGTCTCCTCCGTTACGGAGGGACACATCAAAAGACTAAGGAAGGCCGGATACTTGTCCAACGACATTGGCACCGGCTTCCCGAAGAGGGGCAGCTCATCCCTACCCCTAGGCCCCATGAGAGGGTGGTGTTCCTCCCCCATTTCCTCCGTGGACTGGGTTTCCCTCTCCACCCATTTGTCCGGGGGCTCATGTTCTACTATGGCCTGGATTTCCACGATCTAGCCCCGAACTTTGTCCTCAACATCTCGGCGTTTATCGTCGTGTGCGAGGCCTTCCTCCGCATCCGCCCCCATTTCGGCCTATGGCTCAAGACTTTTAATGTCAAGCCGAAGGTGGTGCGCGGCAACCAGGTGGAGTGCAGAGGCGCCATGGTGGGCAAGATGCCCAACATCTTATGGCTCGAGGGCTCCTTTGTGGAGACCCTGAAGGGGTGGCAATCAGGGTGGTTTTACATCACCGAGCCACGCGACCCTAAGTGGGTTGCAGCCCCCGAGTTCCGATCCGGACCCCCAACGCGGCTCACGTCCTGGAAAGAGACGCGCCTGTCATGGGGTAAAAAAGGAGAGCTGTCCGGACTCCAAACATGCGTCCAAACCCTGGTGGACAAGCAACTCAAGCTTGTCAACGTAGTCCAGGTTATGCTCATCCGCCGGATCCTCCCGTGTCAACAACGGGCTTTCAACCTGTGGGAGTTCGACCCGGCGCGGCACCGAACTCTGAGCAAGCTCTTCGACACGATGTACGAAGATGCCTGGAAGGTGCTTTTCAAAGGCGCCGAGGCCCCCGCATCCGCTACTGAGGATCGCGGATTCAGCACGCAGCGTCACGCTCGTGCGGTAAGCTATTTTTACCTTCTACAGGGTATCAGTTTTTCATAGTTTGACTCCATGCGGGATCTAAGCTCCCTTACCTTTGACAGGATTGGCAAGAGACGTCCGTACGAATCAACTGTCCGGCTCCTTTGCCCGAAGGGCCAGCGGATGCTCGTTTAGCGAAGCTGCTGGTTCCGGCACCCTATGTGGTGCCGGAGAAGAAGGCCAAGAAGAAGGCCGCGGGGACTCGAAAGAGTGCCCGGCGCCAGGAGGTGTCGGATCCATCATCCGACGGCTCCAAGACGCACTCCTCCCACGAAGACGAGGAGGAGGAAGAAGAGACCTCTCCCCCCCAGCGGGGGAAGGGAAGAAAAGGAAGGTCGCCCCAACTGGGGAGGCCGATGGGTCCAAGAAGGGGAAAACCCTTCCTCCGGACTACTCCACCGATGCCGACAACGGCGAAGAGGAGTGGCCGCACAGGGCCAAGCCCTTGGCGAAATCGTAAGTATCCGGATACTAGAGTAATTCATAGTATTCCTTTATTGCACAACTTTCCCTTATGTCGAATACGAATATGCAGCCCACCAAAAGACCGGTTCGACGCGTCGTCGAGCGGTTCACTGGACTCGTTGGACGTGAATTCGCTTCCGACGGCTTCCTCCCCCCGCCCTACGGATGACGCCGAAGTGTTGTCCCAACAGGTTCCAAGCCAGGAGGAGGTGGTCCTGGAGGCGCCGCAAGGCGACCTCCCGGACTCCAAGGGTGAAGGGGATAAAATCTCCCAGGGCTCCAAGTCCGGCTCCAGGCCGGACACCGCTCCGGAACCTTCAAAGGTTCCAGAGTCCGGCGGGGGACCTTCTTCCAAGAGGAGCAAGCCCACCATGCCGGTGACCCCCGTCCAACCGGAGGCGCCGGACAATCTGTTGGAGGCGCTCCAAGGCGCCTCCATCGACGAGGAGCACCGCACCATTATGAGTGCGGTGGTCCAGAAGGTTCAGTCCGCCAAGAGCGGACTGACTGAAGCTTGTACTAGCCTTTTAACAGGCTTTGAGGTAAGTAAAGAATGTGTAAATAATATTACCGCATAGACAGTAGCCCCTGATGCTCTGTTTGGCATTCGGGAAGAAAAGCCGAATAGAGGATCAAATAGAATTCGCATGAGTCTAACAAAAAGGAGTCAATATGCGTATGCAGGCTTCTCTGCTTACGTCTGCCGCACTGACTGCGGAAGTGGACATGCTAAAGCAGAACCTTGAGCAGTCCGAGCAAGAGCTCGGGCATGCCAAGAAGCAGCTCGAGGATAATGAAGGTAAGAAATACCTTGTTTAAATATATATAAAAAGGTGCAATTGCAAAAAATGACAGGATTATCGTGGCTATTGTAGGGGCCACATCTGAGGTGGCGACCCTTAAGCAAGCGCTGCTCGAGGCCGAGAAGAGGGCGGCCGCGGAGCGCACCGAGCGGGAGAAGTATGAGGCCCAGGTTGGCAAGGTGCGGCAAGAGCTCTAGGTTCTCATGAAAAAACATGAGAGTTTGGAGCTTGACTCAAAGACGCGAGTGTCCAAGCTCGCGGCGGCTATTGAAAATGCCAAGTCTGCCAATGCCGAATCCCAGAAGACCCTCCAGGAGTTGGATGAGGTGAAGAAGATAGTGGCGAGTAAGGCATTCTTTATGCAAAGAAAACACATAAACGTGAGTTACTTGTTACTTACCCGAATCCGGAGCTCTCCAGGAGCGTTTGCAAATCTTCCCTGGAGCGTGTCCGATGCCGCCGCATTCTATCGAGCAGAGGAAGGCAGCTCGACAGAGAAGGTGTTCTGGTCTCAGTATGCTGAGGCCGGACACCCCGTGCCCCTGAGCGACCAGATGAAGCAACTGGTCGAGCTCCACAAGGCGGCCAAACAGGCCATGAAGAGCCTCATAGTTCGGCTGTGGCCTGGAGAGGCTCTGCCTGGGAGCTATTTCGGGCTGGTGCGGCGGCTGGTGGAGGCCTGTCCAAGGCTTGAAGTCATCAAGCGCTCCATCTGCATTGAAGGTGCCCGTAGGGCCCTTGCCCATGCTAAGGTGCACTGGGGCAAGCTGGATGCTGAGAAGCTTGTTAAGGACGGGCCACCGCCGGGGAAAGAGCATCGCAAGCCCGAGAATTATTATAAGGATGTTCTGAAGGGTGCCTGCCTTGTGGCGGATGAATGTTCCAGGGATGTAATTTTTGAGTAAAACTCGCTCGTTTTGTCCTGTGCGCTGAAAACTTGTTCATATGCACTAAGCAATGCTGTTGGAATTTAAAATATTACCTTCTGTGCGGCTGTTTATCAATTCTGAGAGATGGCGAGTCGTCGGCTTCTGCCCCCATGCCGCTAGTGCTGGGGTGTTCGGGGATAGACCTGAGCGCTCTTTTTCCCATGTTTGGGTCCTTCGAGGGAGGCGCTCAGCCCAACGAACAAGGCAATTGGACTATAATGCGTGAACACTCTCACTTAGCCATAGAATTCTATAATTTTAAATTTCGGCGAAGCCCCTGGTATTCGGAAGACCGAGTTCGGGGCGCTATCCATGCCTTGGCCGGACAGAGCCGACTCCTCGCTCTAAGCGGCATAAGTCTTTAAGGACTCGAAAAAATCTCTCGAACAGCGACCAGCTCTCGCTTCATCATGACAGTCAGTTTTAGCTTTCTCCACTGAGGTGCTCGACCCAGCTCAACTGGGGCACAATCGCAGTGGTTCTCCTAGTGCTACCTTAACGTAAGGCACCAAAACATAGGAGCCGGGCAAACCCAACTATTGACCCAAGACATGGTTCGGAGCCGATGCATATAATGCTATAATTCAGGGTGCCGCACTTGTTAAAGTGTTCGGACTTCTCACACCATATTGAGGGGTACTAAAGCCCCTGGCGTATTTTGGCCGTACCAAAGTGTACGGGTGCAACATGTCGTTAAGGAACATATATTTACAGAAAAAGAGTAATGCAAAAATAGACAAAAGCTATGCATTGTTTATTAAAAAGGGCTGTGATCAAAGCAGAACGATGCAAATAATGCGATAAGCAAAAGGTTGGACTATTTAACATGTCCGTTCCAGGGGCAGGCTGCGGAATGGTATGCCAAACAGGTATACTGCTTGTGATAGAGACCACCTGGGAGTTCTGTAATGCGGTGTGGCTTGTCTGCTTCCCTGGTTCTTGCATCGTTTGTGCGGCAATTGAACTGCCGAACAGGCCTTCCGAAGAATGGAGTCCTGAAAGTAAGAGAAAATTAAAAAATCGGCAGCCCCTGGTGCTGTTTAAGCCGTGTTTCAGGCGTGCCGTGATGGTGCCCCTTCCCTTGTACCCATGGTATTTCTAGAGCGTAGTTATGTACGCGAAGCACTGGTGTCGCCTTTTTGCGAGGGCTGGGGTTGGGGCCGCATTGCTACGCCTACTCGGATCGTGCCAGGCGGTCTTGTTGTAGGTTACTCCGGGCGCGCTTGACGGTGTCCGGTCGTTTAGTGGCCGGACTGGAGAACTGCCTGCAGAGGCTGCTTTGTACTTCCGATGCAAGGGCCGCCGTGTGCTCCTCCGTTTGGAGGGAGCGTTCGGTGTTTCCATTGACCGTAATTACGCCTCGAGGGCCTGGCATTTTGAGCTTAAGGTATGCGTAGTGCGGTACCGCATTGAACTTGGTGAATGCGGTTCGCCCGAGCAGTGCGTGATTGCCACTACGGAATGGGACTATGTCGAAGATTAACTCCTCGCTTCGGAAATTATCCGGAGATCCGAAGACCACTTCAAGTGTGACTGAGCCTGTACAGTTGGCCTCTACACCTGGTATTACACCTTTAAAGGTCGTTTTGGTGGGCTTAATCCTCGAGGGGTCTATGCCCATTTTCCGCACTGTATCCTGGTAAAGCAGGTTCAGGCTGCTGCCGCCGTCCATAAGGACTCTAGTTAATAATTGGTGTAATAATTAGATGAAATCCGTCAATAATTGGGTCTAGAACTAATGCGGCGAATCCGCCATGACGGATGCTAGTGGGATGGTCCCTTCGATCAAAGGTGATCGGGCAGGAGGACCATGGGTTGAACTTTGGGGCGACTGGCTCTACCGTGTATACGTCCCTTAACGCGCGCTTCCGCTCCCTTTTGGGGACGTGGGTTGCGTATATCATGTTCACCGTCCGCACTTGTGGGGGAAAACCCTTCTATCCACTGTTGTTCGGCGGCCAGGGCTCTTTCGTCATCGCTATGCAGCCCCTTGTCTGTATTTTCGGCATTTAACTTGTGTGCCTGCTTGAACACCCAACAATCCCTGTTGGGGTGATTGGCCGGCTTTTCGGGGGTGCCATGTATCTGGCACAAGTGGTCGAGTATTCGGTCCAAACTGGACGGGCCCCTAGGATTCCTTTTGAATGGCTTTTTCCGCTGACCGGATTTAGAGCCTCTGAATCTGGCATTAACTGACGTATCCTCATCATTGTCGCCGTTAATGCGGCGCTTCTGCTTGTTGCGACGCGACCTGCCACTGTTGTCCCTGGTATCTGAATTACCAGGGTTCTTGGTCATATTGTTGCTACGAGCAAGCTAGCTGTCTTCTCCCGTGCAAAAGCGGGTCATAAGTGTCATGAGGGCTGCCATAGACTTCGGCTTTTCCTATCCTAGGTGCCGGGCAAGCCACTCGTCGCGGATATTGTGCTTGAAGGCTGCTAGGGCCTCTGCGTCTGGACAGTCGACTATTTGATTTTTCTTTGTTAGGAACCGTGTCCAAAATTGCCTGGCCGATTCCTCTGGCTGCTGGATTACGTGGCTTAGGTCATCAGCGTCTGGTGGTCGCACATAAGTGCCTTGGAAATTGTTGAGGAATGCGGCTTCTAGGTCCTCCCAACAACTGATTGATCCTGCTGGCAAGCTGTTAAGCCAATGCCAAGCTGGTCCTTTAAGCTTGAGTGCGAGGTATTTGATGGCATGGAGATCATCACCGCGGGCCATGTGGATATGAAGGAGATAATCCTCGATCCATACTGCAGGATCTGTTGTGCCATCATATGATTCGATGTTTACGGGTTTGAAACCCTCAGGGATTTGATGATCCATTACTTCGTCTGTGAAGCATAGTGGGTGTGCGGCGCCTCTGTACTGGGCTATATCACGACATAGCTCCAATGAGCTTTGTCTACTGTGTTCGGCCCTACCAGATTTATGTCCAGCGTGACGGTTATTGTCTCGAGTCGTGGGGCGCCCACGTGATCCGTAGATCGATCTTGTTTGCCTTGCCTTGTCCTCCAACATATCTCGCAGGTCTGGCGCATTTTCCCGTGCCTTGGTATGGGGTGCGGCTTGAGTGGAGGGCCAAGAGGCCTCTCTGTCGCGGCCACGAGGTGGCTGGTCGGCCGTATCAAGTGCTTCCTCCTCTAATCGGGGTAGCAACCTGCGCTTTGGGTAGCTCTTGGAGGGGCGTTCGAGTTTATGCTCTTCGGCCGCAAGGACTTCGGTCCATCTGTCGACTAGCAAATCTTGATCAGCTCTAAGTTGTTGCTGTTTTTTCTTGAGGCTTCTTGCCATGGCCATAAGCCTACGTTGAAAACGCTCTTGCTCGACGGGATCCTCTGGCACAACGAATTCGTCGTCGTCGAGGCTTGCCTCGTCTTCGGAGGGAGGCATATGATTATCGTCCTCGACCTCTCTGTCTGCCGCTTTGTCATGAGGGCTGGTTTCTCCATCCTCCTGTGCTGAATCTTGCTAGAGGGGGTTTTCTTCGGCACTCTCCGGAGTATTATTATCTCCCGTGCTAGAATCACCGTATTTGTTTTGGCGGGATTTTGAGCGGTGCCGCTAACGCCGGCACTTAGGCTGTTTCTTGGAGGGGTCATCCTCCGCTGTTCCATCGCCATCTCCTTCTTTTGGGGTGTCCACCATGTATATGTCATATGACGAGGTGGCTTTCCAGGGCCCGATAGGCGCTGGTTCTTCATCGTCTCCTGCATCGGCGTCCATACCGTCGATGTCTTCGGAGTCGAAGTCGAGCATGTCGGTTAAATCATCGACAGTGGCTACAAAGTGGGTGGTGGGTGGGCTTTGAATTTCTTCATCGTCTGTATCCCAACCTTGCTGACCATAGTCCGGCCAGGGCTCTCCTGATAAAGAGAGAGACTTTAGTGTCTTCAGAATATCGCTGAAAGGTGAGTGCTGAAAGATGTCTGCGGCAGTAAACTCCATGATCGGCGCCCGATCGGATTCGATCGGTAGGGGCGCGAGGGAGTCGAAGTTCTGAGAGGAGTCCGGCTCCTTGGAGTCATGGTTTTCGCGGAGTGCGGGGCTGGTGTTTGGCTCGATCGCCGTTGGGATCGCAGCCCTCGAGGCGGTGTCCAACCACCCGTCCTCGATCGGCGCAGTTGGCTCTGAATTAAGGGTCAAAGACGATGCGGGTGTGGCCTCCAGGGCACTGTTCGGCGGCAGAGCTAGATCATGCTCGTCGTGACAGTGCGGGGCGCTCGGCAGTGGCTCGAATCCGTCGAAGATCAAGTCCCCGCGGATGTCAGCCGTGTAGTTTAAACTTCCAAATCTGACCTAACGGCCATGGGCGTAGCTTTCGATCTGCTCCAGATGGCCAAGTGAATTGGCCCGCAGTGCGAAGCCACCGAAGATGAAGATCTATCCGGGGAGGAAGGTCTCACCCTGGACTGCATCGCTATTGATGATCGTAGGAGCCATCGAGCCTGACGGCAACGACACAGAGGAACTCTCAATGAAAGCACCAATGTCGGTGTCAAAACCGGTGGATCTCGGGTAGGGGGTCCCGAACTGTGCGTCTAGGCCGGATGGTAATAGGAGGCAAGGGACACGAAGTTTTACCCAGGTTTGGGCCCTCTTGATGGAGGTAAAACCCTACGTCCTGCTTGATTAATATTGATGATATGGGTAGTACAAGAGTAGATCTACCACGAGATCAGAGAGGCTAAACCCTAGAAGCTAGCCTATGGTATGATTGTTGTGTATGAATGTGTTGTCCTACGGACTAAAACCCTCCGGTTTATATAGACACCGGATAGGGTTAGGGTTACATAGAGTCGGTTACAATGGTAGGAGATCTACATATCCGTATCGCCAAGCTTGCCTTCCACGCCAAGGAAAGTTCCTCCCGGACACGGGACGAAGTCTTCAATCTTGTATCTTCATAGTCCAGGAGTCCGGCTGAAGGTATAGTCCGGCCATCCGGACACCCCCTAATCCAGGACTCCCTCAACTTTCATTTTCTCTCTATCTTCTACAGTGGTCGGGCTTTGAGTCTGACTCAACTTCACACCTTGTAACAAAGGCAAGAACCCTTTATTTGACTAATCCATTTTGAAATTCTTCAAAACTTTATCAAGGTATGTGCTTTGTGAAAGTCCTATTAAGCGTCCTAATCTATCTCTATAGATCTTGATGCCCAATATATAAGTAGCTTCACCGAGGTCTTTCATTGAAAAACTTTTATGCAAGTATCCTTTTATGCTATCCAAAAATTATATATCATTTCCAATCAACAATATGCCATCTACATATAATATCAGAAATGCTACAGAGCTCCCACTCACTTTCTTGTAAATACAGGCTTCACCGAAAGTCTGTATAAAACCATATGCTTTGATCACCACATCAAACTGTATATTCCAACTCTGAAATGCTTGGACTAGTCCATAGATGGATCGCTGGAGTTCGCACACTTTGTTAGCACCTTTAGGATCGACAAAACCTTATGGTTGCATCATATAAAACTCTTCTTTAAGAAATCCATTAAGGAATGCAGTTTTGACATCCATTTGCCAAATTTCATAATCATAAAATGTGGCAATTGCTAACATGATTCGGACTGACTTAAGCATCGCTACGGGTGAGAAGGTCTCATCGTAGTCAACCCCTTGAACTTGTCGAAAACCTTTCGCGACAAGTCGAGCTTTGTAGACGGCGACATTACCATCAGTGTCAGTCTTCTTCTTGAAGATCCATTTATTCTCAATGGCTTGCCGATCATCGGGCAAGTCCACCAAAGTCCATACTTTGTTCTCATACATGGATCCTATCTCAAATTTCATGGCCTCAAGCCATTTATCAAAATATGGGTTGATCATAGCTTCTTCATACTTTGTAGGTTCGCCATGGTCTAGTAACATGACTTCCAGAACAGGATTACCGTACCACTCTCATGCGGAACATGCTTTGTTCGACCTACGAGGTCCAGTAGTAACTTGATATGAAGTTCCATGATCATCATCATTAGCTTCATGTCTAGTTGGTGCAGACATCACGGGAACGGATTTCTATGATGTGCTACTTTCCAATTCGAGAGAAGGTATAATTACCTCATCAAGTTCTACTTTCCTCCCACTCACTTCTTTCGAGAGAAACTACTTCTCTAGAAATGTTCCATTCTTGGCAACAAATATCTTGCCTTCAGATCTATGGTAGAAGGTGTACCCAATTGTTTCCTTAGGGTATCTTATGAAGACGCACTTCTCCGATTTGGGTTCGAGCTTATCAGACTGAAGCCTTTTGACATAAGTTTCGCAACCCCAAACTTTAAGAAACGACAGCTTAGGTTTCTTGCCAAACCACAGTTCATATGGTGTCATCTCAACGGATTTAGACGGTGCCCTATTTAACGTGAATGCAACTGTCTCTAATGCATAACCCCAAAACGATAGTGGTAAATCGGTAAGAGGCATCATATATCGCACCATATCTAATAAAGTACGGTTACGACATTCGGACACATCATTATGCTATGGTGTTCCAGGTGGTGTGAGTTGTGAAACTATTCCGCATTGTTTTCAATGAAGGCCAAACTCGTAACTCATATATTTAGCTTCGTGATCAGATCGTAGAAATGTTATTTTCTTGTTACGATGATTCTCCACTTCACTCTGAAATTCTTTGAACTTTTCAAATGTTTCAGACTTGTGTTTCATTAAGTTGATATACCCATGCACTACAAAAAATACACTTCTGTGATGATACGTGTTTGTCACAGTAGGTCACATTTTCTGTCATGCATGTACATCCATGACAAATTTATGACAGAATCAAGATAGTCATACCTGTGTTGTCGTAGAAGTGTTCCATGACATTACCAAAATTATCATCACGGAAGTGTCCACTTCCATGACGATAAATCACGCGTCACAGAAGTGATTTCATCAAGGGTGACCGACACGTGGCATCCACCATAACGGAACGTCGTTAAGCTATCGGGTCCGGTTTTGGATCCGATAACCCGTTAACAGCCCCGACCAATGGGGATTTTCCATGTGTAAAATCATCATTGGCTGGAGGAAACACGTGTCAGCTCCGTGTTGGCACAGGTGTCACTCATCCAATGGGCGAGATGCGCCTATGATATGTTAACACGTGGACCGGCCCAAAAGTGGCCCATAAAGTTTAAATGGGCCGGCCCAACTAAAGGCCCACAAGATTTTGCGGACCATAATGGGACGGCCCAGCTAAAGGCCCACAAGATTTTGCGGACCATAATGGGCCAGCCCAGGTAAAGGCCCCCAAGATTTTTGCGGGCCATAATGGGCCGACCCAGGTGAAGGCCCACAAGATTTTTGTGGACCACAATGGGCCGGCCCAGCTAAAGGGCCTATGAGATTTTGCCAACATTAATGGGTCGGCCCAGCTATAGGCCCACAACATTTTGAGGACCCTAGTAGGCCGGCCCATTAACTGGCTGCCATGTTTTGGGCCAAATGCCGGCCCATATTTGATCCGGTCCATTAATGGCCTGCCACATTCCGGGCCTAATAATGGCCCATATGAGATCCGGCCCATTAAAAGCCTACCACATTCTGGGCTAAATTACGGCCCAGATCAGGTCTGGCCCTTTAAGAGGCTTTGGGCTAAATTATGGCCCATATCAGATTCGGCCCGTCAACTGGACGCTACGCTTTTGGGCCCATTTGCTAAAGGCCCATTTAGTAATTCGGCCTGATATTAAGGGTCCGTTTAACATTTTAGCCCTATATTAATTTTGGCATGTTAAAAGCCCGTCATATAGTTGGGCCTAACTACGGCCCGGTTTGCATCCGGCCTGCTCGCAGCCGATAATCTGATTGGGCCAAACAAGGACCGAGACAATTTTGGCCTGTTATAAGCCCATGATTTGATTGGAACATTCATGGGCCGGGGTCTATTTCGGCCTGCTGCCGGCCCGTGAGCTGTTCGGCACATTTCAGGCCCAACCTACATTTCAGCCTCCTAAAGGCCCATTGAGTTTTCTTGGGAAAATAGGGCCGGCGGTTTACTCGGCCTATTAAGGGCCCGAATCTACTAGTGGGCCATTTTACATTTAGGCCTGTTAACGAACCAAGATGACGGGGCCCATGATGCGGATCATACATGGTGATTTGCATGACGGCCCGATTATGTACCGTAATTTTACGGTTTGGCAGGTTTACTGCGAAGACAGGATATATATACAGTAAAATTACTGCAGCATCATGAATATGAAAAAAAAACCTAGACTATACAATAAAGAAATTACGGCTTATTACATCCACTAGGCATCAAAGTTCGCCACTATGATAATAAAGCACAAGCAGACAGCAGATTACATACACTGGGCATCAAAGATCACCACCAATGCAACTAAACACACCGACAAAATAATATACAAAACCGACAACACTTCAATAGAGTTCAAGAAAGGTTAGCCCTGGTCGGGAGCTGCAGCGCAAGCATCTGAGCAAGCTGGTGAGACTGCACTTGTTTGACACTCATATCCTCCTCACTCTGAAAGATAAACAAGCAGATAGATGACAGGTTTTGCACATATAAGTATCAGTGCTGACAATTCATCACATTTCTTACTAACAAATAAAGTGACACAATTTAAAATAGAATTAACACAATATGGTATTGTTCAGGTCAAGACATGGCAGGAAATGACATTGTGAAGGAGTTGGCAGCTTCACGACACCACTGGATTACAGATCAAGAACTCATAAGTATCAATGTTTAGTGTGCTGTCAATTTATCCCAATTCAGATTGGCAAAATAAGATCACTTGCTCTGTATAGTTTAATTTACATGGTATGAAGAAGGAACTTGGTTGTACAACTAAAAACTTAAATTGAGAAGGACAAACTTTTGTTTATGAACTGGAGTACATAATGAACTTTAAACATGCAATTTGATGCAAACACCAAAAATAAACAGCTGTTGCAAAATAAGTACCCGGTACCCCCCCCCCCCCCCGAAACACTTCCGGTGTCCGAATACTATCGTCCTAGATATCAATCTTTACCTCTCGACCGTTTAGAGACTCCTCATCATGTCTGGGATCACTACAAGAAATATGTCAACTTATGACCTTCTGTCAGTGACCCTCGAAGAATTGGTCATAAATTTATGACCATTTTAGACCAATTGGTCAAAAGCTGTCTGGGGGGCTCTAAACCCTAAACCATAACGACCATTTTGGTCAAAAAGGTCATAATTTCATTAGAGGAAATGGTCATAAAGCAAACAGCGCTAGTCCGCTGCCTTATTTCTAGTTGTTAACGACCAATATAGATGGTCATAGCCTTGTAAATTGTGGTGGGTTGTTATGACTAGGCGCCATCTCATCAGTTTTGCCTATGTGTCATGTCCATGTGGCAGTTTTTGCCCTAGGTTGTGAAGCAACCTATATTTCTGTCATTCCCAAAATTCCCAAAAAAAATTCATAAATTCTTTGGGCCATATCTTCGTCAAATATGTAAAAACCTTCCTTGCCTAGTTCAAAAATAATTCAAAAATATTCATTTTTCTATTCTGTTCAGAACAACAGTTTGTGAAGGAAGTACCACTTTGGCATGTCCAAATAGTATCCATTTTCTACAGTGCTTTCCTATGCCCAATAACCATCCTCCACCAAATGCCAGCTCAATCCATTTATTATTTTGAGCCGAGCTTCAACATTCGTAGTCATGTCTAGTGTGGTAGTTTGCAAAGCAAGTACCACCTAGGCTCCTCCTTTTGAGCTGAAAAATTTGTGAAGACGGTCTTCTTAGTAACTGATCATCCTCAGCCAAAACTCACGCCCATTAGCCATGTACATTTCCCGTACCGCTAATCAAACACTTGGCTGGTAATTCATGTTTGAGCATCGATCGGTCTCCTCGTGAAATCTTATGTTGTAATTTTCTTCCTAGAACCTACCTGGGGAGTGCCCAACCCACTAGACATGCCTAGGCCGCCCAGAACACATGGCAACACCACGGTCACGCGGTGACCACGCGGCGGGCATGCGAGTTTACGCGCTCTAGAGTTGGGGCCCTCGGCCACCACCCAAACCTCGTCGTATCGCCACCGAACCATGTATTTATGATTAAATAGGTACTTATGTAACTAGAAATGATTTTTGGAAAAAATAAATAGCAAACTATGAGGCAGCTGCAGTTCAAATTTGACCCGCTTCCAACTGAATCAGTGGAAATTTGTCTTTTTCATGAGAGGTGGATAAAAACATTTTACACCCAATCATCTTGTAAATTGTACATTAAATATGTCCTAATATTTTAGAAAATTTATTTGGTCAAATTTTGCAACAATTATTTGATAGGTCCTTCACAAAAAAACCTCCTTTTGGGCACTCAAAAATGGAAAATGGTTTTTTCAACCAAAGAAAATGAAAACTTCCTTAGTCAACATTGTTTGCCATTCCAATATGCACCCTTGTGCACAATATGAGATCATTTGAACAAACTATGCCATGGATGTGGCCATAAGTTTGATCATTTGGCTTTAAAGCCATTGATCTCCACATGTGATAGCTCGTTTCTGAGAACACTTTTTTAAAATAATTGCCGTATTACAAGTTTGTTATTTTTCCTAGGAACTTGGCCACATATAATGACACAATGCGAAAGTTTCCCAATTTTTTGATTTTCTTTGAATTTTTTATGCCCGTTTCAAAATGCGGTCAAAATGGCGGGAATGACCGTTCCTAGCTAGTGGTTGAATCTTGGAACTTTTTTGGTGTTTCTATGATTAAATAGATACTTATGTACCTAGAAATGATTTTTGAAAAAAATAAAGAGCAAACTACAAGGTAGCTACAGTTCAAATTTGACCCGCTTCCAACTGAATCGGTGGAAATTTGTCTTTTTCATGAGAGGTGGATCAAAACTTTTTACACCCAACCATTTGGTCAATTGTGCATTAAATATGGCCTAGTATTTTAGAAAATTGATTTGGTCCAATTTTGCAACAATTATTTGGGACGTCCTTCACAAAAAAACCTCCTTTCAAGCACTCGAAAAATGGAAAATGGTTTTTTCGTCCAAAGAAAATGAAAACTTCCTTAGGCAACATTGTTTGCCATTCCAATATGCACGCTTGTGCACAATATGAGATGATTTGAACAAACTATGCCATGAATGTGGCCATAAGATTGATCATTTGGCTTGAAATCCATGAATCTTCACCCATGATAGCTCATTTCTGAGAACACTTTTTTTAAATAATTGTCGTATTACAAGTTTGTTATTTTTCCTGAAAGCTTGGTCACATATGATGACACAATGCGAAGGTTTCCCAATTTTTTGATTTTTTTGAATTTTTTATGCCCGTTTCAAAATGCGGTTAAAACGGCGGGAATGACCGTTCCTAGCTAGTGGTTGAATATTGGAATTTTTTGGTGTTTCTCTGATTAAATAGGTACTTATGTACCTAGAAATGATTTTTTAAAAAATAAATAGCAAACTATGAGGCAGCTGCAGTTCAAATTTGACCCGCTTCCAGCTGAATCGGCGGGAATTTGCCTTTTTCATGAGAGGTGGAACAAACCTTTTTACAACCAACAATTTTGTGAATTGTGCATTAAATATGTCCTAGTATTTTATAAAATTGAGTTGGTCCAATTTTGCAACAATTATTTGGAAGGTCCTTCACAAAAAAACCTCCTTTCAGGCACTCGAAAAATGGAAAATGGTTTTTTCGTCCAAAGAAAATGAAAACTTCCTTAGGCAACATTGTTTGCCATTCCAATATGCACCCTTGTGCACAATATGAGATCATTTGAACAAACTATGCCATGAATGTGGCCATAAGATTGATCATTTGGCTTGAAATCCATGAATCTTCACCCATGATAGCTTTTTTCTGAGAACACTTTTTTTAAATAATTACCGTATTACAAGTTTGTTATTTTTCCTGAAAACTTGGTCACATATGATGACACAATGTGAATGTTTCCCAATTTTTTGATTTTTTTTTGAATTTTTTATGCCCGTTTCAAAATGCGGTCAAAACGGCGGGAATGACCGTTCCTAGCTAGTGGTTGAATATTGGAATTTTTTTGGTGTTTCTCTGATTAAATAGGTACTTATGTACCTAGAAATGATTTTTGGAAAAAATAAAGAGCAAACTACAAGGCAGCTACAGTTCAAATTTGACCCGCTTCCAGCTGAATCGGCAGGAATTTGTCTTTTTCACGAGAGGTGGATCAAACCTTTTTACACCCAACCATTTTGTCAATTGTGCATTAAATATGTCCTAGTATTTTAGAAAATTTATTTGGTCCAATTTTGCAACAATTATTTGGTAGGTTCTTCACAAAAAACTCATTTTGGGCACTTGAAAAATGAAAAATGATTTTTTTCATGCAAAGAAAATGAAAACTTTCTGAGGCAACATTGTTTGCCATTCCATGTTTGTTATTTTCCTGAAAGGTAGTTCACAATTGGTGACACAATGAGAAGGTCTTTTATTTTTTTTAGTTTCTGTGATCATAAAATAGCTTACATGATTTTAACATCTTATTTTTAAATCTATCACGACCAATATAATTGGTCATAATGTTGTATTGCGTTCTGATTGGTCCGTGGACTAGACACGCGGATCATGCACGAAACACCATTGGATCCTCCCGGATCCAACGGCAGCCCTCACCCCTCGCCTCCCTCACCAACCCCACATGAGGCGAAACCCTAGCTCTGTTCTCCCCCGTTTTCCATCCACCCCCCCCCCCCCCCCGCCTCCTTTCTTTCTTTCTCTCCCTCCCCCCTCTTCCCCGATGCAGATCCCCCTCATCGGCGCCACCCACCCCTCAGAACCTCCCCGCCACCCACCTCTACCGCTGCCCTCACTCTCCCCTTGTCTCCCTCGTCCTCGACCAACCTCACGGCCCGCGGGGCTCTCACATCGCCGCCACTCCACGCTCGCGCACGACAGAAGAGAAGCTCGAGGTCCTCCTCCGATGCTCCTCTGCCTCCCTCGCCCGCCGGGCTCTCTGCTCCACCGCCGCCGCCACATCAGAGCACGTGCGCGCGCGACGCCGTCCCCGCCTCGCTCGGTCCATCGCGCCGTTCGCCTCGCCCCCCATTCGCCGTGTTGATCTGATTTTAATTTTGCCGCAGTTTTTTTGACAGGCCCAGGAATTAGGGTGCGATGGCGGCGCCGCCGGCCAGGGCTCGGCCCGACTACGACTACCTCATGAAGCTCCTCCTCATCGGTGACAGCGGTGAGCCCCCTTGTTCCCTTCCCCTCCTTCGTCTCTCGATCCGCACGGGATCTGGTGGCCTATTCGTTAGGCCTTTGATTTCCATGCGCCAGTTGAGATCTGGCGCCCTAGATCATTTTTTGCGGAGGCTGCTGTGTGCCCGCGTGAAATCTGGAAGGGCGATAGAATCTAGCCTCTTGAGTTAATTGGATGGATGGTGCGTGCTCTGCGAGAGGAGTACCTTTTTCCTGCATGCAGATTATACAAGCAATGGTAGCTGTGTAGTCATAGAACTGATGCAAGTGAGGATGTAGTTAGTTAGATTGATCGTCACATGCAGTCAGGAGCAAGCTCTTGTTCCTATAACTGTCTGTCCTGGTGTTAAGGAAATCGCATGGTTGGTATGAATTGTACAAGTAGGATAACGAATTTCATTTTCTCTTTCCCCTTAACTGTGTAAGTAACTGAACCAAGATTAAGCAAACCACTAGCTTTGCCCCTGTTTCTGTGACCTTACCATACCTGTATGTCTATTGCGTTAATTCTTGTCTTGGATTATTGATTAGCAGGAGGCGTTTCAGATGTAGTGGGGTTGTGTCGTGGGTACCTGGGTAACTAAAATTTCTTCTGTTCTATAACTGTATGCTTCTAGGAATGTCACATTGCAACATGCAGACTATGGGTCTAGATCTGGCAGTTGAAAGTGCTTAATCTTTTTATAAGTTTCAACTGAAGCTATTTGTATACAATAATTTACCGAATAAGCAAACTTATGTGAATATACTACGCTTGATGTTGATCATCTAGTGCATTAGTATGCAGTTCTCATTGTCAGTTCTTGTTTTCTTGATTCATTTATACTATATAGGTTTTATACTTTGCCAGTAGGTAGCTCATACTGCCCGCTTGCTTCTGCTTTGAATATTGTGGTCTGCATGCTTTAGTCACTTTGCCCTTAGTTCTTTTTTTGTAGGGAGCTATGCTTATCATCAGAAACTCTTGGTGATGATGTTATTCCTCTTTTGGTTCATGTGTTGCAATTATATACCACATAATTCTACACCATGTGGTGCACTTAAGTATCTTAGTGACTTCATTTGATGTGTGTATTTCTGTTAATTTTAAGCTTCTGTTGCTGTGAAAATGTACCTCACTGACCGTCTGTCTATTTATTGTGTACTTCTTGCATGAGGAGGTGACTAGTGATGCGGCGCGCCAAGCAGCAGTAGGGGAAGGGGGTCTCCTAATCAAGGAGGTGGAGGAGTAGGGGCGTGCCCAGTCGACAGCCCTGTCCTGCTCATGGGGGAGGGGCAGGAGGGGTCTGCTCCTCTGCTTCCATTGCGATCGTGGCAGGTATCTCCTCCATCTCCCTCCCCCTCTTCCCTGATAGCGTACATCACAATCTTGTTAATTGTTATTGTTATTGCGATCACAATCTTGTTAAGATGCATCTGTGGTGGTGGTCTTCTGGCCACCACAATCTTGTTAATTGTTATTGCAATCATCTTTCTTTTCGATGAACTATGCCACAATATGTGTTTTGCAAGGTTCAGTGGCTACAAAGTTTTGATTATTTGCAACTTGTAAGTCCTTGTTGGTTTATTATACGTTCTAAAAAGCCGTGAATAGTCTTCATTTATATAGCCAACACCTTTATTTTGTTTTATTTTGTTCTACGCTCACTAGTGATACCTGACTAAGGTTCCCTGAATATAGGAGTAGACTGTAGGTGAAGAAAAATTATAACCTGAAAGTAATCATATGTACTACTCCCTCCATCCCATAATATAATTTTTGGTACATAATTTTCTTTACTTATACACACAGAATAGATAGAGGTGATGTGTGGTTATATTCTGTTGTAAGATTATTCTATTTTGCTCTTAACTAGCTATTCGTTGTGGTTGTTACATGTACATATACTTCAGGATTTAGTCCCTATCTGCTTTGTATATTTGTTTTTATTTTTTTCTAACTCTTTTGGTTTATTGTTAGATGCCTTGGTTCAGCCTCTACAAACATACCCGAAAATGGTATTTCCTCTCATTTACAAGAGCTCCAGCAAAGTGAACTAGGAAGTATATTTGAAGTTCTAAGCCGTGTAGCAAAGAGTTATATGTTCTATCTTATGTGTAATAGACTGGAAAGATTTGAATAATATTGTAATAGACTATGTACAGATTGTAGTTGACTTATTTATCCTTCTTTGACGAACTACATTTGTTATGTTCTGTTTGAAATATTCATTATGTGGTTTCAAAGCGTGTGAAATGGAACTTGATTCATGGAGCCCACTTATGAAATCACTTTTGAATTTTCTGTCACGTGGGTCTAATGTGTGAGATTATGACAAGTGGTATCCATCTGATTGGTGGGACCAGCAACAAAATATAATGGCCTAGGCCCAAACAAATGTTAAAAGGCCACGACCAAGAAATAAATAAAAGATTGAATTGTTGGGCTTGGCCCATGAAGTCTGACCAAAAATTGACAGGAAAAAAATATATAGAAAGGCTGAATTAATGGGCTAGGCCCATGTAGAAAACCGAATTGGACCGGGCTGAATCTTGTGCCACATCAGCTTGCCACGCTGGATGCCTACATGGCCTGGGGAGGTTGCTAGTGACCAAAACAGAACAATAGGCTTATTTTGGTCGTAAACGTCTTCGACCATTCCAGAAGAAAGGTCGCTATAGTCAGTTTATGACCGCCAGCTTTTGACCTTCTGTTTTTGGTCACAAAAAGGTCGCAAATGAAAAACCATGACCTTTCAGTGACCAATAGTGGTGGTCACAAGTTGACATATTTCTTGTAGTGGATCTCATCCGGGACTCCGAACGACATTCGGTCACCAAATCACATAACTCATATAATACTATATCGTCATCACACGTTAAGCGTGCGGACCCTATGGGTTCGAGAACTATGTAGACATGACCGAGACACCTCTTCGGTCAATAACCAATAGCAGAACCTGTATGCCCATATTGGCTCCTACATATGCTACAAAGATCTTTAACGGTCAAACCGTTATGACAACATACGTAATTCCCTTTGTCTATCGGTATGTTACTTGCCCGAGATCCGATCGTTGGTATCTTCATACCTAGTTCAATCTCGTTGCCGGCAAGTCTCTTTACTCGTTCCGTAATACATCACCTCGTGACTGATAACCCACAAGTATAGGGGATCGCAACAGTTTTCGAGGGTAGAGTATTCAACCCACATTTATTGATTCGACACAAGGGGAGCCAAATAATATTCTCAAGTATTAGCAGCTGAGTTGTCAATTCAACCACACCTGGAAACTTAATATCTGCAGCAAAGTGTTTAGTATCGAAGTAATATGATAGTAGTGGTAACGGTAGCAAAAGGTAACAGTAGTAAAAGTAATGTTTTTGGTATTTTGTACTGATGATAGCAATACCAACGGATAAAGTAAATAAGCGGAGAACAATATATGGAAAGCTTGTAGGCAATGGATCGGTGATGGAGAATTATGCCAGATGCGGTTCATCATGTAACAGTCATAACCTAGAGTGACACAGAACTAGCTCCAGTTCATCAATGTAATGTAGGCATGTATTCCGAATATAGCCATACGTGCTTATGGAAAAGAACTTGCATGACATCTTTTGTCCTACCCTCCCGTGGCAGCGGGGTCCTTACGGAAACTAAGGGATATTAAGGCCTCCTTTTAATAGAGAACCGGAACAAAGCAATAACACATAGTGAATACATGAACTCCTCAAACTACGGTCATCACCGGTAAGTATCCCGATTATTGTCACTTCAGGGTTAACGGATCATAACACATAATAGGTGACTATAGACATGCAAGATAGGATCAAGAACTCTCATATATTGATGAAAACATAATAGGTTCATATCTGAAATCATGGCACTCGGTCCCTAGTGACAAGCATTAAGCATAGCAAAGTCATAGCAACATCAATCTTAGAACATCGGGACACGAGGGATCAAACCCTAACAAAACTAACTCGATTACATGATAGATCCCATCCAACCCATCACCGTCCAGCAAGCCTATGATGGAATTACTCACGCACGGCGGTGAGCATCATGAAATTGGTGATGGAGGATGGTTGATGATGACGATGGCGACGAATTCCCCTCTCCGGAGCCCAGAACGGACTCCAGATCAGCCCTCCCGGGAGGTTTTAGGGCTTGGCGGCGGCTCCGTATCGTAAAATGCGATGATTTCTTCTCTCTGATTTTTGTTCTCCCCGAAACACAATATATGGAGTTGGAGTTGGAGTCAGAGAGGCAACAGGGGGCCCACGAGGTAGAGGGTGCGCCCCCACCCTCGTGGAGAGGTGGTGGGCCCCCTGGCCTTCATCTTTTGCAGGTATTTTTCTTATTTTCTGAAAAGTGGCTCCGTGAAGTTTCAGGTCATTCCGAGAACGTTTGTTTCTGCACATAAATAACACCATGGTAATTTTGCTGAAAATAGCGTCAGTCTGGGTTAGTTCCATTCAAATCATGCAAGTTAGAGTCCAAAACAAGGGCAAAAGTGTTTGGAAAAGTAGATACGACGGAGACGTATCAACTCCCCCAAGTTTAAACCTTTGCTTGTCCTCAAGCAATTCAGTTGATAAACCGAAAGTGATAAAGAAAAACTTTTACAAACTCTGTTTGCTCTTGTTGTTGTAAATATGTAAAGCCAGCATTCAAGTTTTCAGCAAAGATTATAACTAACCACATTCACAATAACGCATAGGTTTCAAGTTTACTCATATCAATGGCATAATCAACTGGCGAGCCATAATAATAAATCTCGGATGACAACACTTTCTCAAAACCATCATAATATGATATAACAAGATGGTATCTCGCTAGCCCTTTCTAAGACCGCAAAACATAAATGCAGAGCACCTTTAAAGACCAAGAACTGACTAGACATTGTAATTCATGGTAAAAGAGATCCAGTCAAGTCATACTCAATGTAAACTAACAGTAATGAATGCAAATGACAGCGGTGCTCTCCAACTGGTGCTTTTTAATAAGAGGATGATGACTCAACATAAAAGTAAATAGATAGGCCCTTCGCAGAGGGAAGCAGGGATTTGTAGGGGTGGCAGAGTTCGGTTTTGAAACAGAGGTGAATGATATTTTGAGCGGTATACTTTCATTGTCAACATAACAACCAAGAGATGGCGATATCTTCCATGCTACACACATTATAGGCGGTTCCCAAACAGAATGGTGAAGTTTATACTCCCCCTTCCACCAACAAGCATCAATCCATGGCTTGCTCGAAACAACGAGTGCCTCCAACTAACAGGAGTCCCAGGGGGAGTTTTGTTTGCAATTATTTTGATTTAGTTTGCATAAAGCATGGGACTGGGCATCCCGGTGACCAGCCATTTATCTCATGAGTGAGGAGCGGAGTCCACTCCTCTTGATAATAACCCGCCTAACATGGAAGATACAGACAGCCCTAGTTGACATATGAGCTATTCGAGCATACAAAACAGGATATTTATTTGAAGGTTTAGAGTTTGGCACATACAAATTTACTTGGAACGGCAGGTAGATACCGTATATAGGTAGGTATAGTGGACTCATGTGGAATAACTTTGGGGTTTAAGGAGTTGGATGCACAAGCAATATTCCCGCTTACTACAAGTGAAGGCTATCAAAAGACTGGGAAGCGACCAGCTAGAGAGCGACAACAGTCATGAACATGCATTAAAATTAATCAACATCGAATGCAAGCATGAGTAGGATATAATCCACCATGAACATAAATATCGTGAAGGCTATGTTGATTTTGTTTCAACTACATGCGTGAACATGTGCCAAGTCAAGTCACTTAAATCATTTAGAGGAGGATACCACCCTATCATACCACATCATAACTATCTCAATAGCATGTTGGCACGCAAGGTAAACCATTATAACTCATAGCTAATCAAGCATGGCACAAGAAACTATGATCTCTAATTGTCATTGCAAACATGTTTATTCATAATAGGCTGAATCAGGAACGATGAACTAATCATATTTACAAAAACAAAAGAGGTCAAGTTCATACCATCTTTTCTCATCTCAGCCAGTCCATCATATATCATCATAATTGCCTTTCACTTGCACGATCGAATGATGTGAATAATAATAGTGCACGTGCATTGGACTAAGCCAGAATCTGCAGGCATTCAATAAACAGGAGAAGACAAGGCAATATGGGCTCTTTTGTCAGATCAACAATAATGCATATAAGAGCCACTTCAACAATTTAATTATGGTCTTCTCCTATCGACCCCCAAAGAAAAGAAATAAAACTATTTACACGGGAGAGCTCCCAACAAGCAAAAGAAGAACATGAAATCTTTTTGGGTTTTCTTTTTAATTACTACTACAAGCATGGAAATTAAACTGATTAAAAGCTACAACTATTTTTTTTGGTTTTTCTTAAGGTTTATTAAACACACAAGAAGAAAGCATAAAAAGGAAAATAAACTAGCATGGATGATACAATGAAAAAGTATGAGCATCGACATCTAGCAATGAGTGTGTGAACATAAATGTAATGTCGGTGGGAAATACGTACTCCCCCAAGCTTAGGCTTTTGGCCTAAGTTGGTCTATGGACACGGCTGGCCTGGTGGATATCCATAATAGTAGCTGGGGTCGTACTGCGATGCAGCGGCTATCGCCTGCTGAGCTGCAGCGTGGCGACGAGCGACCTCCTCTCTCCTCTCGTACTCATCTGCCTCCTCTCTGGAAATAGTATATATTCCTCTTGCCTAATAATCAAAGAAGGCAGCAGCAGGGATAGTAATACGGACAGCACAACGTCTGTCAAAGATTAGTCGATACTGGAGAGGTGATTCGTTCCTCTCGACAAACTGGTGGTGAACCATAGCATTAAAATCTAGATAAGCAGGAGGTAGTTCAATATCATCTTCGCGTATGGCTACACCAAGAAAATTAGCTATGCGGGTTGCATAAATTCCACCAAAGAAATCTCCATTAAATCTATTAAGATGCAACCTACGTGCAACAATGGCTCCCAAATTATAAGATTTGTCTCCTAACACGGCACTCCTAAGAATACTGAGGTCGGGGACACACATGTGACATGCTTCATCTTTACCATTAATGCATCTACCTATGAAGAGAGCAAAGTAATATATAGCAGGAAAGTGAATTCTCCCTATGGTAGCTTGTGTAATATCTCTAGATTCTCCCACAGTTATGCTAGCAAGAAAATCTCTAAATTTAGATTTGCGAGGATCCCTTATACTACCCCATTGTGGAAGTTTGCAATCAGTGGTAAAATCCTCTAAGTCCATAGTGTAAGATTTATCATAAAGATCAAACAGGACAGTTGGAGAATTACGTGAAGTTGAAAATTCAAACCTCCTTACAAAGGTACTGGTGAGGTTGTGATACTGGTTGCACTTCTCTTCCTCGAAGCTCACGAGATCAGCGTTACGCAAATATGCGTTGAATTCTTCCTTAATTCCCACTCGATCCATAAAGTTCTCAGAAGGCCATTCACAAGGACGCACTGGAGCGTCTCTTGGTGGCTCGTCATCAGCATCACGCATTGCAAGCCTGGGTCCTTGCTTCCTTGAAGAACCACCTTGGAAAATTTTCCTAAGCATATTTCTTCCTCTGAAAAATTCTAAAAAATTTTAGTAACTTCAAAATAAAAGTAAACCAAACTCAATAGTACTTGTAGCAACTACTCCTACAAGTGCCTAGAGCCTATGTCATGCATCAAAACTACTTTTGACCATATCAATTTGACATGCAAGCTCAATAACAGGGTAACCTAAGCAGCAAAAATTTGCAATGAATAAAGCACTAGAACAAAAACTAATTGGACCAATGGAGGAGTCACATACCAAGGAACAATCTTCCCAAGCAGTTTTGTGAGAGGTGCTTTGAGCAAGGAGATCGAAAATGGCAGAAAAGTGAGCTAGAACTCGTGCTTGAGCTGGATATTCGTGTTTGGGGGAAGAAGATGAAGTGTGTGGGTGCAGGAATAAGTGGAGGAGGGCCACCATGGGCCCACGAGGCAGGGGGCGCGCCCAGGGGGTAGGGCGCGCCCTCCACCCTCGTGGGCAGGTGGTTGACCCCCCTACTGTGTTCTTAGTGCCAAATATTCTCAAATATTCTAGAAAAAATCATATTTAAATTTCAGGGCATTTGGAGAACTTTTATTTTCGAGGTATTTTTATATTGCACGGATAATCAGATAGCAGACAGAAAAAGATTTGTTTTTATTTTATTTAATATAAATAACAGAAAGTAAAAGTGGGGTACAGAAGGTTGTGCCTTCTAGTTTCATCCATCTCATGATCATCAAAAGGAATCCACTAACAAGGTTGATCAAGTCTTGTTAACGAACTCATTCCGAATAACATGGAACCGGAGAAATTTCGAATAACACTATGTTACCTCAACGGGGATATGCACATCCCCAATAATAAGAATATCATATTTCTTCTTGACAGTAGGAACAGGAAGTTCAAAACCTCCAAATATAATCGATGGCATTTTCCCAATAGAGTTGATACTATGAACTTGAGGTTGTTTCCTCGGAAAGTGCACCGTATGCTCATTACCATTAACATGAAAAGTGGCATTACCTTTAGTGCAATCAATAACAGCCCCTGCAGTATTCAAAAAGGGTCTTCCAAGAATAATAGACATACTATCGTCCTCGGGAATATCAAGAATAACAAAGTCCGTTAAAATAGTAATGTTTGCAACTACAACAGGCACATCCTCACAAATACCGACAGGTATAGCAGTTGATTTATCAGCCATTTGCAAAGATATTTCAGTAGGTGTCAACTTATTCAAATCAAGTCTACGATATAAAGAGAGAGGCATAACACTAACACCGGCTCCAAGATCACATAAAGTAGTTTTAACATAATTTCTTTTAATGGAGCATGGTATAGTTGGTACTCATGGATCTCCAAGTTTCTTTGGTATTCCACCCTTCAAAGTATAATTAGCAAGCATGGTGGAAATTTCAGCTTCCGGTATCTTTCTTTTATTTGTAATTATATCTTTCATGTACTTAGCATAAGGATTGGTTTTGAGCATATCAGTTAATCGCATACGCAAAAAGATAGGTCTAATCATTTCAGCACAGCGCTCAAAATCCTCATCATCCTTTTTCTTGGATGGTTTGGGAGGAAAAGGCATGGGTTTCTGAACCCATGGTTCTCTTTCTTTACCATGTTTCCTAGCAACAAAGTCTTTCTTATCATAACGTTGATTCTTTGATTGTGGGTTATCAAGATCAACAGCAGGTTCAATTTCTATATCATTATCATTACTAGGTTGAGCATTATCATGAACATTATTATTAGCATTATTATTAGTTCCAGGTTCATTACCAGATTGAGTTTCAGCATCAGAAATAGAAATATCATTTGGATTCTCAAGTGTTTCAGCAATAGGATCACTAGAAGCATGCAAAGTCCTATCATTTTTCTTTTTCTTCCTTTTAGAAGAACTAGGTGCATCTATATTATTTCTCTGAGAATCTTGCTCAATTCTCTTAGGGTGGCCTTCGGGATACAAAGGTTCCCGAGTCATTTTACCACCTCTAGTCATAACTCTAACATCATTATCATTATTCTTGCTATTTAATTCATTGAGCAAATCATTTTGAGCTTTAAGTACTTGTTCTACTTGAGTAGTAACCATAGAAGCATGTTTACTAATAAGTTTAAGTTCACCTTTGCCATTAGCCATATAATCACCCAAGTGTTCAAGCATATTTGAATTGTATTTCAATTGTCTACCAAAATAAGCATTAAAATCTTCTTGCTTAGCCATAAATTTATCAAACTCATCTAAGCATGGGCTAGCAAACTTAGTAAATGGGATTACAGCTTTATCATATCTATAGAGAGAATTTACCTTTACTACCTGTGTCGGGTTATCAAGACCATGAGTTTATTCAATAGGTAATGGATTAAGATTATATGTTTCTTCAATAGGCGGTAAAATTAAGACCATGTATTTCTTCAATAGGAGGTAAATTCTTAACATCTTCAGCTTTAATACCTTATTCTTTCATAGATTTCTTTGCCTCTTGCATATCTTCAGCACTGAGAAATAGAATACCCCTCTTCTTCGGAGTTGGTTTAGGAATAGGCTCAGGAATTGGCTCCGGAGGTGTCCAATTATTTTCATTTGTCAACATATTATTCAATAGAATTTCAGATTCATCCGGTGTTCTTTCCCTGAAAACAGAACCAACACAACTATCCAGGTAATCTCTGGAGGCATCGGTTAGTCCACTATAAAAGATATCAAGTATTTCATTTTTCTTAAGAGGATGATCAGGCAAAGCATTAAGTAATTGGAGAAGCCTCCCCCAAGCTTGTGGGAGACTCTCTTCTTCAATTTGCACAATATTATATATATATCCCTTAAAGTAGATTGTTTCATATGAGCAAGGGAAATATTTAGCAGAGAAGTAATAAATCATATCCTGGGGACTACGCACACAACCAGGATCAAGAGAATTAAACCATATCTTAGCATCACCTTTTAATGAGAACATAAATATTTTAAGGATATAAAAGTAACGAGTTCTCTCATCTTTAGTGAACAGGGTGGCTATATCATTCAATTTAGTAAGATGTGCCACAACAGTTTCAGATTCATAACCATGAAAAGGATCAGATTCAACCAAAGTAATTATATCAGGATCAACAGAGAATTCATAATCCTTATCAGTAACAAAGATAGGTGAAGTAGCAAAAGCAGTGTCAGGTTTCAATCTAGCATTTAGAGATTGCTTACTCCATTTAGCTAATAACCTTTTGTGTTCATTTCTATTTTTGCAAGATAAAATAGCTAAAGAAGCTTCTTGATCAAAAACATAACCCTTAGGAATAACAAGTGATTCTTCATCATCATTTTCATCAATATCATCAGATTCAATATTTTCAATCTCTCTAGCCTTAGCAAGTTGTTCATCAAGAAAATCACTAAGTGGCATAGTAGTATCAGGCATAGAGGTAGTTTCATCATAAGTATCATGCATAGAAGAAGTGGCATCATCAATAACATGCGACATATCAGCACGAATAGCAGAAGCAGGTGTAGGTGTCGCAAGCTTACTCAAAACAGAAGGTGAATCAAGTGCAGAGCTAGATGGCAGTTCCTTACCTCCCCTCGTAGTTGAGGGATAAATCTTGGTTTTTGGATCCCTCAAGTTCTTCATAATGATAAGAAGATATATATCCCAAGTGACTCAAAGAATAGAGCTATGCTCCCCGGCAACGGCGCCAGAAAATAGTCTTGATAACCCACAAGTATAGGGGATCACAACAGTTTTTGAGGGTAGAGTATTCAACCCAAATTTATTGATTCGACACAAGGGGAGCCAAATAATATTCTCAAGTATTAGCAGCTGAGTTGTCAATTCAACCACACCTGGAAACTTAATATCTGCAGCAAAGTGTTTAGTAGCAAAGTAATATGATAGTAGTGGTAACGGTATCAAAAGGTAACAGTAGTAAAAGTAATGTTTTTGGTATTTTGTAGTGATGATAGCAATAGCAACGGAAAAGTAAATAAGCGGAGAACAATATATGGAAAGCTCGTAGGCAATGGATCGGTGATGGAGAATTATGCCGGATGCGGTTCATCATGTAACAGTCATAACCTAGGGTGACACAGAACTAGCTCCAGTTCGTCAATGTAATGTAGGCATATATTCTGAATATAGTCATACGTGCTTATGGAAAAGAACTTGCATGACATCTTTTGTCCTACCCTCCCGTGGCAGCGGGGTCCTTACGGAAACTAAGGGATATTAAGGCCTCCTTTTAATAGAGAACCGGAACAAAGCATTAACACATAGTGAATACATGAACTCCTCAAACTACGGTCATCACCGGTAAGTATCTCGATTATTGTCACTTCGGGGTTAACGGATCATAACACATAATAGGTGACTATAGACTTGCAAGATAGGATCAAGAACTCTCATATATTGATGAAAACATAATAGGTTCAGATCTAAAATCATGGCACTCAGGCCCTAGTGACAAGCATTAAGCATAGCAAAGTCATAGCAACATCAATCTCAGAACATAGTGGACACTAGGGATCAAACCCTAACAAAACTAACTCGATTACATGATAGATCCCATCCAACCCATCACCATCCAGCAAACCTACGATGGAATTACTCATGCACGGCAGTGAGCATCATGAAATTGGTGATGGAGGATGGTTGATGATGACGGTGGCAATGGATTCCCCTCTCCGGAGCCCCGAACAGACTCCAGATCAGCCCTCCTGAGAGGTTTTAGGGCTTGGTGGCGGCTGCGTATCGTAAAATGCGATAATTTTCTCTCCCTGATTTTTTCTCCCCGAAACACAATATATGGAGTTGGAGTTGGAGTCGGAGAGGCAACATGGGGCCCACGAGGTAGGGGGCGCGCCCCCCACCCTCGTGGAGAGGTGGTGGGCCCCCTAGCCTTCAACTTTTGCAGGTATTTTTCTTATTTTTTGAAAAGTGGCTCTGTGAAGTTTTAGGTCATTCCAAGAACGTTTGTTTCTGCACATAAATAACACCATGGTAATTCTGCTGAAAACAGCGTCAGTCTGGGTTAGTTCCATTCAAATCATGCAAGTTAGAGTCCAAAATAAGGGCAAAAGTGTTTGGAAAAGTAGATACGACGGAGACGTATCAGTGACTAACTCCTTAGTCGTTTGCTTGCAAGCTTATGATGTGTATTACCGAGAGGGCCCAGAGATACCTCTCCGATACTCAAAGTGACAAATCCTAATCTCAATCTATGCCAGCTCAACAAACACCTTCGGAGATACCTGTAGAGCATCTTTATAATCACCCAGTTATGTTGTGACATTTGATAGCACATAAGGCATTCCTCCGGTATCCGGGAGTTGCATAATCTCATAGTCGAAGGAATGTGTATTTGACATGAAGAAAGCAATAGCAATAAAACTGAACGATCGTTATGCTAAGCTAACGGATGCGTCTTGTCCATCACATCGTTCTCCTAATGATTTGATCCCGTTATCAAATGAGAACTCATGTCCATGGTTAGGAAACCTTAACCATATTTGATCAACGAGCTAGTCTAGTACAGGCTCACTAGGGACATAGTGATTGTTTATGTATTCACACATGTATTAAGGTTTCCGATCAATACAATTCTAGCATGAATAATAAACCTTTATCATGAATAAGGAAATATAAAATAACAACTTTATTATTGCCTCTAGGGAATATTTCCTTCACGACCATCCCCATAGCATTGACGGGCTGATCGTCGAGCACTATCGCAGAGCTGGAAGCCACGAGCGTCAGCGGGGTCTCCGCGGACCCGCGCAAGCTCGTGTACATACCAGTGCATGTGCCCGTGCCCGTGTGCGCCCCTGCACCCACTGTAGTGTTGGTCCCCGTGCGTTTGCCTGCACTCGCCATGCCCGTGCCCGTGCGCGCGCCCCCCTCAGCAGCATCGGACGCCTCCGTCGACCGCTACCTCGCAGCGCCGCAAGTTGCCGTCCTCCCACGCCCTGCCCGTCGATCGTGTGACGACATGATATTTGATTTCCAAGTGAAGAACATTCTGTGCTGCCTTGAAGACTTCAACAATGGCATCCCGGAGGACGACAACGACAACGCCGGCGCGCCACGCCACCTCCGCAGCCACTAGAATTACTTTTTGGGGTTTAATATTGTATCTAGATCATATGAATATAAATTTGCAGTGTGACTGAATGAAAGATATGGTTTGAACAAAGTTGCGTTTATCTTTCTGAATGTACACACTTATCAAACGATTTTGTATAAAAAACGTCAAAGGTTTTTAAATATAAAACACTCATCGCAAAACGTTTTAGTTAGAGAACCCCTATGCAAACCAACAACTTCCCCAGGAAGCCAAGGGAAAATGTGCCTTGCAGGATTTGTGCAGCTCTTCATTGCAAACGTTTTAGATAGAACACCCGTATGCCAAGTGAGAGCCTGGTCTTCCCGAGTAAGCCAAGGGAAAATTCATAGCACACGATTTGTGCATATTTTCAACGCAAACGGTTCAGATTAACTATGGTATGCAAAGCCAGACTTCAGCGCTAAGCCAAGAGAAAATGTGCCGAGCAGGATTTGTAAATCCCTTCAACGCAAACTGAAAGTGCAACTATCCCTAGGTGGTTTTGGTAATTCCTAACAACATATAGCTCATTGAGCTAATGCTATTCCAAGATTAATATTTCAGGAAAAGCTCAATGAATGGCATGGCATGGATGAGGAAAGTGGACCCCTCAAAATACTAAGGACAAAAAGATTGGCTCAAGTTCAAAGCTCAAGACTCTACATTTTATATTTTAGTGATCCAAGATCACATTGAGTCTATAGGAAAAGCCAATACTATCAAGGAGGGATGAGGTGTTGCTTAATGAGGTTCTTGCTTCATAGTGCTTAGTGATATGCTCCAAAACCCTCAACTACCTTCCCACATCCTCATATGACCTAAACCAAAAGTCAAACTCGGCCCCACCGATTCTTTCTATCCGGCGCCACCGAGTTCAGATGTCATAGCCACTGCCACAAACCCTAGGCAAATCGGTCTCACCGATAGGGATCTCGGTCACACCGAGATGGGGTTGTAATCTCTCTGTTTCCCTTCGTAACGTTTCGGTCCTACCGAGAGGAGCGATCGGTCCCATCGAGATTGCAATGTAAACTCTCTGTTTCCCTTTTGTAACATTTCGGTCCCACCGAAATGAGCAAATCGGTCCGATCGAGTTTACCTGACCAACTCTCTGGTTAGCTTATTACCAAAATCGGTCCCACCGAGTTTGTGTAATCGGTCACACCGAGATTACGTTATGCCCTAACCCTAACCATATCGGTCCCACCGAGTTGCATCTCAGTCCCATCGAAAATCCTAACGGTCACTAGGTTTGCTAAATCGGTCCGACCGAGTTTCTCAATTCAGTCTCACCGATATTGGTAAATTGTGTGTAATGGTTAGTCTTTGTGTGGAGGCTATATATACCCCTCCACCCACTCTTCATTCATTGAGAGAGCCATCAGAACATACCTACACTTCCAATACACTTTTTCTGAGAGAGAACCACCTACTCATGTGTTCAGGCCAAGATATTCCATTCTCACCATATGAATCTTGATCTCTAGCCTTCCCCAAGTTGCTTTCCACTCAAATCTTCTTTCCACCAAATCCATATCCTGTGAGAGAGAGTTGAGTGTTGGGAGACTATCATTTGAAGCACAAGAGCAAGGAGTTCATCATCAACACACCATTTGTTACTTCTTGGAGAGTGGTGTCTCCTAGATTGGCTAGGTGTCACTTGGGAGCCTCCGACAAGATTGTGGAGTTGAACTAAGGAGTTTGTAAGGGCAAGGAGATCGCCTACTTCATGAAGATCTACCGCTAGTGAGGCAAGTCCTTCGTGGGCGATGGCCATGGTGGGATAGACAAGGTTGCTTCTTCGTGGACCCTTCGTGGGTGGAGCCCTCCATGGACTCGCGCAACAGTTACCCTTCGTGGGTTGAAGTCTCCATCAACGTGGATGTAGGATAGCACCACCTATCCGAACCACGGGAAAAACATCCGTGTCTCCAATTGCGTTTGAATTCTCCAAACCCTTCCCTTTACATTCTTGCAAGTTGCATGCTTTACTTTCCGCTGCCAATATACTCTTTGCATGCTTGCTTGAATTGTGTGATGATTGCTTGACTTGTCCTACAATAGCTAAAATCTGCCAAGAACTAAAATTGGGAAAAGGTTAAGTTTTTATTTGGTCAAGTAGTCTAATCACCCCCCCCCCTCTAGACATACTTTCGATCCTACAAGTGGTATCAGAGCTTTGGTCTCCATTTGCCTTGATTTTCATAGCTTTTGGAAGTCATAGCCTTGGTTTCACAACCTAGGAGAGTATGGCTTCTAGCAAGGGAAATTACCACCGTAGAGGTCCTTACTTTGATGGTACTAATTTTGCTAGTTGGAAGCATAAGATGAAAATGCATATTCTTGGACATAACCCCGCCGTTTGGGCTATTGTGTGTGTTGGCTTGCAAGGTGCATTCTTTGATGCGAGAGAACCGAATCGTGAAGCTACCGCGGAAGAGTTGAAGATACTATAATACAATGCTCAAGCTTGTGACATCCTCTTCAACAGATTGTGCCCCGAAGAATTCAACAAAATCAGCCGTCTTGAGAATGCAAAGGAAATTTGGGATACTTTGATTGATATGCACGAAGGTACCGACTCCGTCAAGGAATCCAAGTTGGATGTGCTTCAAAGTCAACTTGACAAGTTCAAAATGAAGGATGGTGAAGGTGTCGCTGAAATGTACTCTAGGCTTGCTCTTATCACAAACGAGATTGCCGGCTTAGGAAGTGAAGAGATGACCGACAAATTCATCATCAAGAAGATACTAAGAGCCTTGGATGGAAAATACGATACCGTATGCACATTGATCCAAATGATGCCAAATTACAAAGATCTCAAGCCAACGGAAGTCATTGGAAGAGTTGTTGCTCATGAGATGTCACTCAAGGATAAGGAGGAGCTCCATAACAAGTCAAGTGGTGCTTACAAAGCCTCATGTGAAGCTCCCACATCATCAAGTGAGAAACAAACCTTCAATGAATAATTGAGCCTAATGGTGAAGAACTTCAACAAGTTCTACAAGAATAGAAGCAAAGAGAGAAGTTCCCAAGTCAAGGTCCTACAATGACAAAAGATCTTCTAGTCGAGAGCGAAACTACTACAATTGTGGAAGACCCGGACACTACTCCAATGAGTGTACGGCTCCCCACAAGAGAAGAGAAGATTCTCCCAAAAGAAGAAGTAGAAAAGAAGAATCACCATCAAGGGAGAGAAGGAGTAGGGATGATCAATATGAACGAAGACCCTCTCAGAGAAGCAAGGATTTGGAAAGGAAGGACAAGTCATCAAGGAGCTACACAAAACGAAGACATCAAGCTCATTTTGGTGAATGGGTATCTGGCTCCGACTCCGACAATGACTCCGAGAGAAGCTATCACTCTGACTCCGAATATACTCAAGATGAAGGTGTTGCCGGTCTAGCACTTGTGTCAACCAACTCCTACGACATATTTGATTCACCAAATGAAGGAATTGGAAGATGCTTCATGGCCAAAGGTCCAAAGGTATCACACCCCGAGTATGTTGATTTCAATAGTGATGAAGATGACTTGGTAGGTGATGATGATTTACTTGTTGACAACTATAGTGATGAATACTATGATGAAACGTCAATTAATCATGCTAATCAAGATGAAACGAATGAAAATGATAAGGAGAAGATTGAGTCTCTAACTAAAGAACTAAACACTCTTAAGTTAGCTCATGAAGCTATCTTAGGAGATCATCAAGAACTTTTAAGGACTCATGAGAAATTACGTTTTGAGAAGCTCAATCTTGAGAAAGAGCATGAGTTCTTAAAGGCAATCAATGATGATCTTCGCAAGAAAAGTTCTTACATTTCCAAGTGTTTACTCTTATCCACTTACATGCCTCAAGTCAAGTCTAGTAACAAGAACAAGAATGATTCTTCTTCTAGTAGTAACAATAATCATGCTAAATCCAATATTGTTGCTTCTAGTAGTTCTCTTGATTCCACTAATGATTCTCTTAGCCAAGTTACACTTGAGCAAGAAAATAGCTTATTGAAGGGAATCATAGAGAAAGGTGTTTACAAGAGCCTTGCCGGGAGTAAGCAATTCGAGGAAATTGTACGCAAGCAAGGAAGGCACTGGAAGAATCAAGGTATTGGTTTTGAACGAAAGTTCAATGCCAATGGAGTTGAGTGGGAAGAAGATCAATACCCCAAGACAAAGTTTGTTCCTCAACAAGAGAAGTATGATCCTACTTCTTTCCAAGGGACACAAGTTCAAGATGATCTTCCACCACAAGACCACAAGCAAAAAGGCAAGGACAAGCTTCAAGAGGAAATTGATGCATTTGAAGAAGCTCCTAAGGCCTTGGTCAAGTGGGTTCCCAAGACTACATCAAGTTCCACTTCATCAAGTACAACTACAACTCCGAGGATTCCCATCAAGATGGTGTGGATCCCGAAGAAGAAGAACTAGAGAGTTATTGAGGGTGACTCCGCCAACATACTTCACTCTTATAATTTTGGCAAGAACAAGTGCAATCAACTTCCACATCTTGCACTAGTTCAAGGAGTCACAAACCCTCTTGTTGGTAAGACAAGGGACAAGGAAACCTAATGCTCTCATAGACATCATCTTGTGTGTGCATCACTCTATGTCTATGGATATCCTTGTTTGTTCCTTGTGGGACTAACCCGTGTAGGTATTGAAAGTGCAACTCACTCCAAAGGATAGCCCCGAATGATCTACATCAACTTAGAGCATCCACATCTTCAACACCTACATGAAGTCATCATCGACAAAACCCAAGGTTAGTTCATCCCTCTTAGGGGGATCTCACATCTAGGGGTAGCTTTACTCTAACAATTGAGTTAAAGCAACTCTAATGGTGTGAACACAACAACGCTTTTATGTAAAAGTGGTAACCCCACCTGTGCTTAAACGATGAGTATGACCTATGATCAAATGTTCTCATTTGACTCCTAAGTCAATATACTCATATATAGATGACCTAGTCATCGCCAATTGCTTGATAGATGCTAGAATTGTTTGTGCATGCTTTGCCACATATTTCATTTGTCATTTTATTGTGTGAGCATGTTGGTTGCATAATTTACTCATTCGAGGACATCCACTTGTTGTTTTGATTGATTGGTTTCCTTTTCTTTTGGCCAAGTGGATGGACAAGAATGCCTAAGAACCTTCTCTAGCTATCTATGCTTTTCTCGTCTCAAACTCTATTCATGCTGCATCACAAAGTTTGATCAATTCAGATTCGAACCACTCTGTGTGAGGAGCACTTGGAGTCCCCGATTCGTCATAGACTTAAGCCTCCAAAACTTCTTTGTGTGTTCCAGTCTGACCGATTCATCCATTTCGGTCATACCGAGATCACTAAGTCAATCTAGGTTTTCAATCTCGGTGCAACCGATTCGAACTTCTCGGTCACACTGAGTTTCAGTAACTGCTTGTAGTTAGGAATCTCGGTGCCACCGAGTTGTTCCACTCGGTCACACCGACAGGGTCAGGCTATGTATATCCACGGGTCAAATTTTGGAAAACTTTCCGAACCTCCTCGCCCGCGCTTAGCCTGCTCTGCCTCCCTGGGTCTCCGGATCATCCTCCTCGTCGCCAGCCGCCTCCTGTCGCTGGTCTCCGCCGCCGTCAACAGGATCATCTCCGCCGTTGCCGCCGTAGCAAGTTCATCGCCGAACTAGGGTATGGACTTGAACTTTGTACTGTTCTAACTCCGATTCCCCAGCACATTGCTTTGACATGTATCTTGCCACGATTGACATGTATCTTGCCACGATTCGAAAACACTCCGTAGTTTAGTCGTGAATTGAAAATTTAGGGTTAGGTTTCCGCCGAAACCATCTTGGACCGACCGAGTTGATGAAATCGGTTCCACCGATTTGGCTCAGGCCATTGCACATGTGATTCTTGGTCTGACCGAGAATTGCAAATTGGTGTGACCGAGTTCAGCACTTTGTGAAACCCTAGCAGTCTCGGTCCCACCGAACTGTGACTCGGTCTGACCGAGTTCACTAGTTTAGGTTCCAAAAGCTGCTTCGGTATCACCGAGTTTGCAAATCGGTAGATCTGAAATGCTTTCTATGGAAAACTAAAACTAAGTTTTTAATTCATTCTTTTGCAAAAACCTCTGTACTTTGTGATGCTCATCCACTCTACCTCATCTATAATATATTCACAAGGTCTACTGTCAGTGTTTGCATCATGTCAGATCAGAGTGACAGTCAGAACAAGTCAGATGAGCAGGTTCACTTGAGTGAGGGCACTAGTCCCTCTAGCAGCTCAGATGATGGCAGCAGGAGCACACCAAGCAATCTGCCAAAGGCTGCCACCAGGGCCAGCAAGAAATAAACCTCAGAGTCAGAGGATGAGGACTATGTGGTTGAGGAAGAAGAAACCACCTCAAAGAGGAAAGTCCTGAAGAAGGAATATGGCACAGCTACTGCCACCAAGCCAGGAATGAAGCAAAAGGTTCCTGCCAAGAGAGCTCCAATGTCTAAAGCCAGAGCATCCACTCAAGAGACTTTGGGATCTGCACCCAAAGAGCAGGTTGTGGCAGAAAAGAAAAGGAAGGAAATGGTCAAAAAGACCACTACCAGAGTGCTTGGGAGATCTTCAATCATGAAAGACTCTGAAGAAGAGGAAGAGGAAGAAGATGTTGCACCAGCACCTAAGGCACAAAATCTTATGGGAGATGCCATAAGATCAGGGGCTGCTTCATCTAAGCCCAAAGGAACTTCTAAGCCAACTGCTCCAAAACCCAAAACTGCACCAAAAAGGAGTACCAGGAACATTCCAGCTGCTGAGAAAAACAAGGCCCCAGTGCCTGAAACTGTTGCTGAAGAAGAAGATGATGAGACACATGTTTTGAGGAAGTTAAAGCCAAAAATTCCAGATCATAATGATGCTCATCCTGTAGCGGAAAACATGAAGATCAGGAAGGACTCAGGATTGAGGCTATGGAGAGAGTCAGATCCATATGCCACCAGAAGGAGAACTGTTGTGGACTACAGGTTCCATACCAAAGAACAGTAGGATTTTTATGAGACAGTGTCGCTTGACAAGAAACCAATAGTATGTGACATGAGATGGGTCAACTAGGAGTACATCAAGGAGAATGAAGAACCCTATCCAGGAGTATATGACAGTTTCAAGGCTTGTGGAGTTGATGAGTTTGTGGCTTAGAAGCTCACAAAGTGGAATGATGAGCTTATCATGCAGTTCTACTCCACAGCTCACTTCTACCCAGATGGCAAGATAGTATGGATGTCTGAAGGCACTAGATACCAGTCAACAGTAGCAGAATGGGCTCAATTGATCAATGCTCCTGAGAAGAATGAAGATGACTTGGATGTCTATGCCAAGAAGAAGAAGGATCACAACTCCATGGCTAGCATGTACAAGGAGATTCCTGATGCAGATCTTGAGACTCACCAATTTGGATCAGTGAAACACCTGCTGTCAGGACTGCCTACTATCAATTGGATCCTCAGGAACACTCTTCTGCCCAAGTCTGGTGATCACAGAATGATCAGAGGCCACTCCATCAATCTGCTACATATATTTGATGTGCCACAAAAGTTCAAGGTCATGAGTCTTATAGTTGAAACTATCAAGAGGACAGCTGCTGACCAAAAGAGAAGCGGTGGGTATGCACCACAGATCCAGGAGTTGATTAACTCCAAGATGGGCACTGGCATATACTTGTTGGATAAGGAGCACATGCCTATCTATCCCGGCTTTGAGGACAACCAAGTGGTTATGAATGAGGATGAACCATCTTCTGTGCACGTTCAAGCAAAGAGGGAGAAGGCAAAGGCTGAGAAAGCTGAAAAGATGCCAACCATGGAAGAGGCATCTCAGTATCTTCTGAAGAGAAAGCAAGATCAGCTCAGCTACTTGATTGCATCCACTCTAAGAATTGAGAAAGGGCTGGTGATAACCCACAAGTATAGGGGATCGCAACAGCTTTCGAGGGTAGAGTATTCAACCCAAATTTATTGATTCGACACAAGGGGAGCCAAAGAATATTCTCAAGTATTCGCAGCTGAGTTGTCAATTCAACCACACCTGGAAACTTAGTATCTGCAGCAAAGTGTTTAGTAGCAAAGTAATATGATAGTGGTGGTAGCGGCAACAAAAGTAAAGACAGCAAAAGTAATGTTTTTGGTATTTTGTAGTGATTGTAACAGTAGCAGCGGAAAAGTAAATAAGCGAAAACCAGTATATGGAAAACTCGTAGGCACCGGATCAGTGATGGATAATTATGCCGGATGTGGTTCATCATGTAACAGTCATAACATAGGGTGACACAGAACTAGCTCCAATTCATCAATGTATTCCGTATTTAGTCATACGTTCTTATGGAAAAGAACTTGCATGACATCTTTTGTCCTACCCTCCCGTGGCAGCGGGGTCCTATTGGAAACTAAGGGATATTAAGGCCTCCTTTTAATAGAGAACCGGAACAAAGCATTAGCACATAGTGAATACATGAACTCCTCAAACTATGGTCATCACCGGGAATGGTCCCGATTATTGTCACTTTGGGGTTGCCGGATCATAACGCATAGTAGGTGACTATAGACTTGCAAGATAGGATCAAGAACTCACATATATTCATGAAAACATAATAGGTTCAGATCTGAAATCATGGCACTCGGGCCCTAGTGACAAGCATTAAGCATAGAAAAGTCATAGCAACATCAATCTCAGAACATAATGGATACTAGGGATCAACCCTAACAAAACTAACTCGATTACATGATAAATCTCATCCAACCCATCACCGTCCAGCAAGCCTACGATGCAATTACTCACGCACGGCGGTGAGCATCATGAAATTGGTGATGGAGGATGGTTGATGATGATGATGGCGACGAATCCCCCTCTCCGAAGCCCCGAACGGACTCCACATCAGCCCTCCCGAGAGGTTTTAGGGCTTGGCGGCGGCTCCGTATCGTAAAACGCGATGATTTCTTCTCCCTGATTTTTTTTCTCATCGAAACTCAATATATGAAGGTGGAGTTGGAGTCGGAGACGCAATAGGGGGCCCATGAGGTAGGGGGCGCGCCCTAGGGGGGCGCCCCCCACCCTCCTGAGAAGGGTGTGGGCCCCCTGGTCTTCATCTTTGGTGAGGATTTTTTATTATTTTTTTCTAAGATGTTCCATGGAGTTTCAGGTCATTCCGAGAATATTTGTTTTCTGCACATAAAACAACACCATGGCAATTCTGCTGAAAACAGCGTCAGTCCGGGTTAGTTCCATTCAAATCATACAATTTAGAGTCCAAAACAAGGGCAAAAGTGTTTGGAAAAGTAGATACGACGGAGACGTATCAACTCCCCCAAGCTTAAACCCTTGCTTGTCCTCAACCAATTCAGTTGACAAACTGAAAGAAAGAAAGAAAAACTTATACAAACTCGGTTTGCTCTCGTTGTTGTAACTATGTCAAGCCAGCATTCAAGTTTTCAGCATAGATCATAACTAACCACATTTGCAATAATTCTCAAGTCTCACAATTACTCATATCAATATCATAATCAACTAGCAAGCCATAATAATAAATCTCGGATGACAAAACTTTCTCAAAACAATCATAATATGATATAACAAGATGGTATCTCGCTAGCCCTTTCTGAGACCGCAAAACATAAATGCAGAGCACCTTTAAAGATCAAGGACTGACTAGACATTGTAATTCATGGTAAAAGAGATCCAATCATAGTCATACCCAATATAAATTAACAGTGATGAATGCAAATGACGGCTGTGCTCTCCAGCTAGTGCTTTTTAATAAGAGGGTGATGACTCAACATAAAAGTAAATGGATAGGCCCTTCGCAAAGGGAAGCATGGATTTGTAGAGGTGCCAAAGCTCGGTTTTGAAATGGAGATAAATTTTATTTTGAGCGGTATACTTTCATTGTCAACGTAACAACTAAGAGATGGTGATATCTTCCATGCTAAACACATTATAGGCGGTTCCCAAACAGAATGGTAAAGTTTATACTCCCCCTCCACCAACAAGCATCAATCCATGGCTTGCTCGAAACAACGAGTGCCTCCAACACACATCAGGTCCCAGGGGGAGTTTTGTTTGCAATTAATTTTGATTTAGTTCGCATAAAGCATGGGACTGGGCATCCCGGTGACCAGCCATTTTCTCATGAGTGAGGGGTGGAGTCCACTCCTCTTGAAAATAACCCGCCTAACACGGAAGATAAGGACAGCCTTTGTTGATACATGAGCTATTCGAGCATACAAAACAGAATGTTTATTTGAAGGTTTAGAGTTTGGCACATACAAATTTACTTGGAACGGCAGGTAGATACTGCATATAGGAAGGTATGGTGGACTCATCTGGAATAACTTTGGGGTTTAAGGGATTGGATGCACAAGCAGTATTCTCGCTTAGTACAAGTGAAGGCTAGCAAAAGACTGGGAAGCGACCAACTAGAGAGCGACAACAGCCATGTACATGCATTAAAATTAATAAACATCGGATGCAAGCATGAGTAGGATATAATCCACCATGAACATAAATATCGTGAAGGCTATGTTGATTTTGTTTCAACTACATGCGTGAACATGTGCCAAGTCAAGTCACTTAAATCATTCAAAGGAGGATACCACCCCATCATACCACATCATAATCATCTCAATAGCATGTTGGCATACAAGGTAAATCATTATAACTCATAGCTAATCAAGCATGGCACAAGCAACTCTGATCTCTAATTGTTATTGCAGACATGTTCATTCATAATAGGCTGAATCAAGAACGAGGGACTCATCATATTTACAAAAACAAAAGAGGTCGAGTTCATACCAGCTTTTCTCATCTCGGTCAGCCCATCATATATCATCATAATTGCCTTTCACTTGCATGACCGAACGGTGTGAATAATAATAAGAGTGCATGTGCATTGGACTAAGATGGAATCTGCGAGCGTTCAATAAACAGGAGAAGACAAGGCAATATGGGCTCTGGGTTAAATCAATAATAATGCATAAAAGAGCCACTTCAACAATTTAATTATGGTCTTCTCCTACTGACCCCCAAATAAAAGAAAAGAAATAAAACTATTTACACGGGAAAGCTCCCAACAAGCAAAAGAAGAACGGGAAATATTTTTGGGTTTTCTTTTTAATTATTTCTACTACAGCAGAAAAATAAACTACTACTAATTTTTTTTGTTTTTCTTAAGGTTTAACAAACACACAAGAAGAAAGCAGGAAAAGGAAAATAAACTAGCATGGATATTACAGTGAAAAAGTATGAGCACCGACATCTAGCAATGAGTGTGTGTGAACATACCCCCAAGCTTAGAATTTTGGCCTAAGTTGGTCTATGGCCACGGCTGGCCTAGCGGATATCCATAATAATAGTTGTTGGGGTCGTACTGTGATGAGGAGGAATAGTTGGGATCATATTGTGATGAAGAAGAAGACTCTGACTGCCACTGGCTGACAGTCATCTCTGGATCCCAAGAATAAACAGATTGTCGTGGAGGCTCATCTTGTGGTTCCTGTTCTGGCTCCTCGACTGGTGCAGGGTTCCGGTAGGCGTGAATAGCCGTCAACGGAACAAGGTACATGCCTGCAGTCAAATCAAACAAATAAGGAGCAGGCAAGGTAATAGTCTCACGATGATGTTTATTAAAGAACAATTGATATTTAAGCTCCCCTGCCCTATTTTTAATAATAAAATCATGTGCCACCATACTTTTATGATCTAGATAAACACGGGGCAACACCTTTTCTTCCTTCTCAGCATGTCTAATAGGTATGTTAAAATGTGCGGCTAGGCGTGTGGCATAGATGCCTCCAAAGATGGGGCCCTTAGTACGGTTCATATTTAACCATCTAGCAATAATACCGCCCAAACTAAAAGTGTTATCACTGTATAAACCTTGGAGCAGAATAATTAAATCAGGAATACTAAGGTTTCCAAAATTTCCGCATCCAATTAAACAACGACTAGCAAATAATGCAAAGTAACGCAAAACAAGAAAATGTATGCTAGTGATTCGTGCGTCGAAAACCTTCCTGGTTTCTCCTACAGTGATATTATCAATAAACCCAGCCACATCATCATGATGTGGTTCTTCTGTCTTGCCCTCAAAAGGGACTAAACAAATCCGACAGAAATCATAAAGTGACATCTCCTTATGCTCATCATATAAATAAAACTCCACCATAGGTGGTGAGTTCCTAGAATGAAAATGAAAGTTTTGCACAAAGGTATTTGTGAGTAAGAGATACTGATCGCATTGGTCGTGGAGGAAAGCGGTGAGGCCTGCATTGTGAGCCAATTCATGAAAATCTTCATAGATACCGGCTGCTCTCAAGAAATCATCAAAAGGCCATTCACACGCCTGAATCTCCGCGGAGCGCGGCAAATTATATTTAGCCTTTGGTGCCTTTTCCTTCGAGCTTTGGCTCGATGAGCCCCTCAATAATCTCCTCATCATTTTCTGAAAAAATCTGAAATTTTTAGTAACTTCAAAATAAAAGTGAACCAACTTCAACAATATTGATAGCAACTACTCCTACAAGTGCCTAGAGCCTATATCAAGCATTAGAACTACTTAGAACCATATAAATTTGACATGCAAGCTCAAGAACATGGTCACCTATGCAGCACAAATTTTCAAAGAATAAAGCACTAGAACAAAAACTAATTGGACCAATGAAGGAGTCACATACCAAGGAACAATCTCCCCAAGCAGTTTTGCGAGAGGTGCTTTGAGCAAGGAGATCGAAGATCGCAGCAAAAGTGGCTGGAACTCATGCTTGAGTTGGTTTTTCGGGTTTGTGTGAGATAGAGGAAGAAGATGGGTGCTGGGATAAGTGGAGGAGGGCCACCGTGGGCCCACGAGGCAGGGGCGCGCCCTAGGGGGCGCCCACCACCCTCGTGACCAGGTGGCAGCTCCTCCCGCGGTAATTTTTGCACAGTAAATCCTCAAATATCCTCGAAAAAATCATATTAAATTGGCATGGCATTCTGAGGACTTTTATTTTCGGGATATTTTTATATTGCACGGATAAGTCAGGAAACAGATAGAAAATACTATTTTTACTTTATTTAATATAAATAACAGAAAGTATAAATTGGGTATAGAAGTTTGTGCTTCTAGTTTCATCCATCTCATGCTCATCAAAAAGAATCCACTAACAAGGTTGATCAAGTCTTGTGAACAAACTCATTCCGATAATCATGAAACCGGAGAAATTTCGAATAACACTAAGTTACCTCAACGGGGATATGCACATCCCCAATAATAAGAATATCATATTTCTTCTTGACAGTAGGGAGAGGAAATTCAAAACCTCCAAATATAATCGATGGAATTTTCCCAATAGAATTGATACTATGAACTTGAGGTTGTTTCCTCGGAAAGTGTACCGTATGCTCATTACCATTAACATGAAAAGTGACATTGCCTTTGTTGCAATCAATAACAGCCCCTACAGTATTAAGAAAAGGTCTTCCAAGAATAATGGACATACTATCATCCTCGGGAATATCAAGTATAACAAAGTCCGTTAAAATAGTAACGTTCGCAACCACAACAGGCACATCCTCACAAATACCGACAGATATAGCAGTTGATTTATCAGCCATTTGCAAAGATATTTCAGTAGGTGTCAGCTTATTCAAGTCAAGTCTTCGATATAAAGAGAGAGGCATAACACTAACACCGGCTCCAAGATCACATAAAGCAGTTTTAATATAATTTCTTTTAATGGAGCAAGGTATAGTAGGTACTCCGGGGTCTCCAAGTTTCTTTGGTATTCCACCCTTAAAAGTGTAATTAGCAAGCATGGTGGAAATTTCAGCTTCCGGTATCTTTCTTTTATTAGTAATGATATCCTTCATATATTTAGCATAAGCGTTTGTTTTGAGCACCTCAGTTAATCTCATACGCAAAAAGATAGGCCTAATCATTTCAGCAAAGCGCTCAAAATCCTCATCATCCTTTTTCTTGGATGGTTTCGGAGGGAAAGTCATGGGTTTCTAAACCCAAGGTTCCCTTTTTTTACCATGTTTCCTAGCAACAAAGTCTCTTTTATCATAACGTTGATTCTTTGATTGTGGGTTATCAAGATCAACAGCAGGTTCAATTTCTACATCATTATCATTACTAGGTTGAGCATCATCATGAACATTATCACTAATATTTTTAGTAGGTTCATGTTCATTACCAGATTGTGTTTCAGCATCAGACATAGAAATATCATTTGGATTATCAGGTGGTTCAGCAATAGGTTCACTAGAAGTTTGCACCATTCTATCATTTTTCTTCTTCTTTTTTTTAGAAGAACTAGGAACATCAATATTATTTCTTTGAGAATCTTGCTCAATTCTCTTAGGGTGGCCTTCAGGATACAAAGGTTCCTGAGTCATTCTACCAGTTCCAGTAGCCACTTTAACAGCATAATCATTTTTCTTACTATTCATTTCATTAAGCACTTCTTTTTGAGCCTTAAGTACTTGTTCTACTTGAGTGGTAACCATAGAAGCATGTTTGCTAACAAGTTTAAGTTCACCTTTAATATCAGCCATATAATCACCCAAGCGTCTAATCATATAAGCATTTTCTTTTAATTGTCGACCAAAATAAGCATTGAAGTCATCTTGCTTATACATAAAGTTATCAAACTCATCCAAGCATTAACTAGCAATTTTAGTAGGAGGGACTTCAGCTTTATCATATCTACAGAGAGAAATTACGTTTACTACCTGTGTCGGGATATCGGGATCAGGAGGTTCTTCAGTAAATAAATAATTAAGATCATATGTTTCTTCAACAGGCGGTATATTAAGACCATGTATTTCTTCAATAGGAGGTAAATTCTTAACATCTTCAGCTTTAATACCTTTTTCTTTCATAGATTTCTTTGCCTCTTGCATATCTTCGGGATTGAGAAATAAAACACCTCTCTTCTTCGGAGTTGGTTTAGGAATAGACTCAGTAATTGGAGCAGGAGCTGGCTCAGGAGGTGGCTCAGGAGGTGCCCAATTATTTTCATTTGTCAACATATTATTCAATAGAATTTCAGCTTCATCCGGTGTTCTTTCCCTAAAAAGAGAACCAGCACAACTATCCAGGTAATCTCTGGAAGCATCGGTTAGTCCATTATAAAAGATATCAAGTATTTCAGGTTTCTTAAGAGGATGATCAGGCAAAGCATTAAGTAACTTGAGAAGCCTCCCCCAAGCTTGTGGGAGACTCTCTTCTTTAATTTGCACGAAGTTGTATATTTCCCTCAAGGCAGCTTGTTTCTTATGAGCAGGGGAATATTTAGCAAAGAAGTAATAAATCATATCCTGGGGACTACGCACACAACCAGGATCAAGAGAATTAAACCATATCTTAGCATCACCCTTTAATGAGAACGGAAATATTTTGAGTATATAAAGGTAACGCGATCTCTCATCATTAGTGAACAAGGCAGCTATATCATTTAACTTAGTAAGATGTGCCACAACAGTTTCAGATTCATAGCCATAAAACGGATCAGGTTCAACCAAAGTAATTATATTAGGATCAACAGAGAATTCATAATCCTTATCAGGAACACATATAGGTGAAGTAGCAAAAGCAGGGTCGGGTCTCATTTTATCTCTAAGTGATTCTTTGTTCCATTTAATTAATAACCTCTTAAGCTCATATCTATCTTTGCAAGCAAAAATAGCGGCAGAAGATTCCATATCAAAAAGATAACCCTCAGGATTAACAGGCATATTTTCATCATCACTATCATCATCGTATTCAGATTCAATAATTTCTTTTTCTCTAGCCCTAGCAATTTGTTCATCAAGAAATTCACTAAGGGGCACAGTAGTATCAGGCATAGAAGCAGTTTCATCATAAGTATCATGCATAGTAGAAGTGGCATCATCAATAACATGCGACATATCAGAACGAATAGCAGAAGCAGGTGTAGGTGTCGCTAGCCTACTCATAACAGAAGGTGAATCAAGTGCAGAGCTAGATGGCAGTTCCTTACCTCCCCTCGTAGTTGAGGGATAGATCTTGGTTTTTGGATCTCTCAAGTTCTTCATAGTGTCCAGCAGATATAAATCCCAAGTGACTCAAAGAATAGAGCTATGCTCCCCGGCAACGGCGCCATAAATTAGTCTTGATAACCCACAAGTATAGGGGATCGCAACAGCTTTCGAGGGTAGAGTATTCAACCCAAATTTATTGATTCGACACAAGGGGAGCCAAAGAATATTCTCAAGTATTAGCAGTTGAGTTATCAATTCAACCACACCTGGAAACTTACTATCTGCAGCAAAGTGTTTAGTAGCAAAGTAATATGATAGTGGTGGTAGCGGCAACAAAAGTAAAGACAGCAAAAGTAATGTTTTTGGTATTTTGTAGTGATTGTAACACTAGCAGCAGAAAAGTAAATAAGCGAAAACCAGTATATGGAAAACTCGTAGGCACCGGATCAGTGATGGATAATTATGCCGGATGCGGTTCATCATGTAACAGTCATAACATAGGGTGACACAGAACTAGCTCCAATTCATCAATGTAATGTAAGCATATATTCCGTATATAGTCATACGTGCTTATGGGAAAGAACTTGCATGACATCTTTTGTCCTAGCCTCCCGTGGCAGCGGGGTCCTATTGCAAACTAAGGGATATTAAGGCCTCCTTCTAATAGAGAATCGGAACAAAGCATTAGCACATAGTGAATACATGAACTCCTCAAACTATGGTCATCATCGGGAGTGGTCCCGATTATTGTCACTTTGGGGTTGCCGGATCATAACACATAGTAGGTGACTATAGACTTGCAAGATAGGATCAAGAACTCACATCTATTCATGAAAACATAATAGGTTCAGATCTGAAATCATGGCACTCGGGCCCTAGTGACAAGCATTAAGCATAGCAAAGTCATAGCAACATCAATCTCAGAACATAATGGATACTAGGGATCAAACCCTAACAAAACTAACTTGATTACATGATAAATCTCATCCAACCCATCACCGTCCAGCAATCCTACAATGCAATTACTCACGCACGGCGGTGAGCATCATGAAATTGGTGATGGAGGATGGTTGATGATGACGATGGCGATGAATCCCCCTCTCTGAAGCCCCGAACGGATACCAGATCAGCCCTCCCGAGAGGTTTTAGGGCTTGGCGGCGGCTCCGTGTCGTAAAACGCGATGATTTCTTCTCCCTAATTTTTTTTCATCGAAACTCAATATATGGAGGTGGAGTTGGTGTCGGAGACGCAACAGGGGGCCGACGAGGTTGGGGGGCGCGCCCCCCACCCTCGTGAGAAGGGTGGGCCCCTGGTCTTCATCTTTGGCGAGGATTTTTTATTATTTTTTCTAAGATGTTCCGTGGAGTTTTAGGTCATTCCGAGAATATTTGTTTTCTGCACATAAAACAACACCATGGCAATTCTGCTGAAAACAGCGTCAGTCCGTGTTAGTTCCATTCAAATCATACAAGTTAGAGTCCAAAACAAGGGCAAAAGTGTTTGGAAAAGTAGATACGATGGAGACGTATCAGCTGGCCACCCTAACTCAAAACCAGGAGAGCTTGGAAAGGATCATGGAGCAGAAGTTCTATGACATGGATGTGAAGGTAACTGAGATCCAGTCTATTGTGGAGCAACTTTAGGATGATATGCAGGAGAGGAAGGGCAAGACAACCACTGATGCATTTGCCAGAGTGCCTAGAGCTCAGAGATCTGCTGCAGCGCCTGTTCCAGACACCAGAGCAACTTCATCTGCACCAGCTACAGCTTCAGTGCCACCAGCTCCAGCACCTACTCCGTCAGCTCCATCTACATCGACTGAAGCCTTCGTTCTTGGAGTTATCCGGACACCACCACCTCAAGACCAAGCCTGAGAGACGATTTAGTGCTATGCATTTTCTAGGAACTTTTTGGTAACTTGTTGCCAAATGGGGAGAAAAATGTATAGACCATAGGCTTCAAGATAGAGTGTTGCTTTTTATTCTCTCTTGCTTTGGTGTTGAACTTTATTTGCTTGATTGAGATACTTTCTGTCTGTGTGATACTTGGATGATCATGTGTGTTTGATCATATGCTACCTTAATGCTTGTTGGATGACATTATCATTTTATCCCTATATGATCATTCACTTTGCTTGGTGATGAGTGCATGTATTTAATTATTATCATTTTGAGCGCTCCACCAAGATGTATGTGACATGGAAGAGTAACCCATGAGCCTAACTCTCTGTGCATTTGCAGTCCAAAGCAAATCATAAACTATGCAAAAATTTAGGGGGGAGCTCTTGCTTTTCACATACTTCTCAAAGCAACAATGTTTTCACTCTTATTATCATTCGTCGAAGCTTTGATCTATATGTTGTCATCAATTACCAAAAAGGGGGAGATTGAAAGTGCAACTATCCCTAGGTGGTTTTGGTAATTCCTAACAACATATAGCTCATTGAGCTAATGCTATTCCAAGATTAATATTTCAGGAAAATCTCAATGAATGGCATGGCATGGATGAGGAAAGTGGACCCCTCAAAATACTAAGGACAAAAAGATTGGCTCAAGTTCAAAGCTCAAGACTCTACATTTTATATTTTAGTGATCCAAGATCACATTGAGTCTATAAGAAAAGCCAATACTATCAAGGAGGGATGAGGTGTTGCTTAATGAGGTTCTTGCTTCATAGTGCTTAGTGATATGCTCCAAAACCCTCAACTACCTTCCCACATCCTCATATGACCTAAACCAAAAGTCAAACTCGGCCCCACCGATTCTTTCTATCCGGCGCCACCGAGTTCAGATGTCATAGACACTGCCACAAACCCTAGGCAAATCGGTCTCACTGATAGGGATCTCGGTCACACCAAGATGGGGTTGTAATCTCTCTATTTCCCTTCGTAAAGTTTCGGTCCTACCAAGATGAGCGATTGGTCCCACCGAGATTGCAATGTAAACTCTCTGTTTCCCTTTTGTAACATTTCGATCCCACCGAAATGAGCAAATCGGTCCGACCGATTTTACCTGACCAACTCTCTGGTTAGCTTATTACCAAAATCGGTCCCACCGAGTTTGTGTAATCGGTCACACCGAGATTACATTATGCCCTAACCCTAACCATATCGGTCCCACCGAGTTGCATCTCAGTCCCACCAAAAATCCTAACAGTCACTAGGTTTGCTAAATCGGTCCGACCGAGTTTCTCAATTCGGTCTCACCAAGATTGGTAAATTGTGTGTGACGGTTATTCTTTGTGTGGAGGCTATATATACCCCTCCACCCACTCTTTATTTGTTGAGAGAGCCATCAGAACATACCTACACTTCCAATACACATTTTCTGAGAGAGAACCACCTACTCATGTGTTGAGGCCAAGATATTCCATTCTCACCATATGAATCTTGATCTCTAGCCTTCCCCAAGTTTCTTTCCACTCAAATCTTCTTTCCACCAAATCCATATCCTGTGAGAGAGAGTTGAGTGTTGGGGAGACTATCATTTGAAGCACAAGAGCAAGGAGTTCATCATCAACACACCATTTGTTACTTCTCGGAGAGTGGTGTCTCCTAGATTGGCTAGGTGTCACTTGGGAGCCTCCGACAAGATTGTGGAGTTGAACCAACGAGTTTTTAAGGGCAAGGAGATCGCCTACTTCATGAAGATCTACCGCTAGTGAGGCAAGTCCTTCGTGGGCGATGGCCATGGTGGGATAGACAAGGTTGCTTCTTCGTGGACCCTTCGTGGGTGGAGCCCTCCATGGACTCGTGCAACCGTTACCCTTCGTGGGTTGAAGTCTCCATCAACGTGGATGTACGATAGCACCACCTATCGGTACCACGACAAAAACATCCGTGTCTCCAATTGCGTTTGAATTCTCCAAACCCTTCCCTTTACATTCTTGCAAGTTGCATGCTTTACTTTCCGCTGCTCATAGACTCTTTGCATGCTTGCTTGAATTGTGTTAAGATTGCTTGACTTGTGCTAAGATAGCTAAAATATGCCAAAGACTAAAATTGGGAAAAGGATAGATTTTTAATTGGTCAAGTAGTCTAATAACCCCCCTCTAGACATACTTTCGATCCTACACAAACAGTTGTTTTGGATGACCCGTTTGCAAACATGTACATATAATTTGGTAAGATTTGCATTTGTCATATTGGATACATTGCCATTTGTCAAATTGGAAAGATTGACATTTGTGATCTAGTAAAGTTGCCATTTGTCAACCTTGTAACACTGTCATTTGTCAAAATATGCAGCTAAAAATCACTAGCACTATCTAATTTTTGCAACTAAAATTCAGTAATTAAGCATATATTTCATTCATATATTAAGCAGTCGTTTTTTATACAAACAGTTCAACTCGACAGCTGAACCGACCAAATTTTTCCCCAATTGTTGCCAACCACGTACTGAAATAGGTAGTTCAACTATATATAATAGCTAATTTTAAGTACGTTGTATAGTTCCACCACATATATAGTCAGATGAACTGAACAAAATAGCCCTAAATACTACAACTACGGAGGGACTTTGTACTACTTCCAGTAGCCTCTCCTCTACCGAGCGCACTCAGTAAAAGCCAGAGGAGGAGGAGCCTACCGATGAGCTGGAAAACTACAATACGGTGCCTGCCGCTGCTCCACCTTCAGCGATGCTCACCTCGAACGGCCTCTGCCACTCCAGACGACCCTTCTCAAAGTGGTGGTTCTCCTCGTAGATCTCCTGATTCCTCGCCTCTGCGGCGGCGTGTGTTCCGGCCACGGCGGTGGTAAGGCTCTTTGCATGCTCGACGAGGCGCTCCTCCTCCTCCCGCAAGAACTCAATGTAGCGTGCAAGGTCGCTGACGCACGTGCGGGCCTCCACCTCCGCCTCCCGCCTTCGGGCGGCGGTGGCGGAGTGGGTGGTGACCTCGATGGTCGAAGGTGGGCTGGCAGGCCACGGCGGCCAACGATGGGGTGGCGGCCACGACCACCACCTCCCGCCTTCGGGTCATGGTGGCGGAGCAGGTGATGGCCACAGTGGCCGGCAGTAGGGTAGCGGCCACGACGGCCACCTCCCGCCTTCATGCCGCGGCAGCGGACTGGTTGATGGCCCTGGCTTTCGACGGTGGTGTGGCAGCCACAGCGACAAATGGTCGGGTGACGACAACGGCAGCCAGCAATAGCTGCCGATGGGGAGCGGCGGCGGAGCATGTGGTGGGTGTTCCGTGCACACCCAACACGGACGACACGCGCACACTACGCCGGGGACTACATCGCCGCCACGGTGTAGCCTCCCAGCTGGAGCTGTCCTCTGATGACGGCGGAGTGGCTGAGCGACAACGATGGACCGGTGCCATTGGCGATTGTGGGAGAAGCAGACGAGATAAGCTACAGGGAGGGAGGGGAAAATGCCACGCAGGATTCGCCGCGTAAGAGGGTTTATATAGCAGGCCGATAAGCATTGGGATTTTGGGGGATTTCACCGAGTCAGGTGGGAAGCTTGCGCAGGAACCTGCGCGGTTGCGCAAGAACGGGCTCACCACCATTTGGCCAAAAGAATGCCCCTGTGAGCTGCCCAAGCTTACACTCTAAGTCGTCCGCGACAGCGGAGTGATAAGACGTGCGAGAGGAGGACGAAAGGACACGTACAGATACGATTAATAAAAAAACATTTGCAATGAAATTACCTACTACACCCATACTGGTTTATAAGTCGTCTATGTATTTTTGTGCCAAATTTTGACTAGAGATTTAACTAATAAAATATGAATGCATGTCGCTAGAGATTATATTGTTGGATTCGTATTTGAACATAGTTTCCAATTATATAATTTTTATAACATGCATTAATATTTTGTTGGTTAAATTTAAGGTCAAAATATGGCACAGAATATAAAGGGGACTAATAGACCAAGAGGGAGGTAGTAGCACACGACCGCTCTTTATGCAGCGACGCAACTGCCGGCCGGCTTGTAGACGACCATTCCCAGCGTGTTTAACTAATCTATGTGTGTGGTTGCTCGTAGTTGAGGCGGTCGTGGCGCGATCTGCTCGCGTCCCGCCGCGCGCGCTCTGCTCTCGCGTCCCTCCAGGTGCTCTGCCCTCGTCCCTCCATGCACGCGGCCAGTGTTTGGGCCCGGCGCATGATCATGTACGTTCTTGTGCATGCGGCTGCGCCGGGCGCGGTGCCACGATGTTGTTACCCGCTGCAAAAACAGCCATGTGGATGCACCGAGAATCCAGGCCGCCCGGCCCCCATTTATTCCTGCGGCCATTTACCTTCATCTCTCGCGCCACACGACATAATAAGCACACCCAAGACGACACATACAGAGAGGACATCCAGCGGTTCCAATGGCGCTCCCCATGGCTCCAAATGGCGCTCCCACTGGCCGATGACGACAACGGCGGGCAATTCACCACGCATCACGTAGTGGATACCCACGTGAGCGGGAAGGCCCTCTCGGTGGTGTACACGAATGATCCGGTCTCGGTGGAGAGCTCCATCCAAACTATGGAGCAGTTGCTTGCTGAGGACAAGTACCAAGTGGTCGGCTTTGACCTCGAGTACACCATCGTTCGTGCCGGGCACGATTAGAGGTTGCCGTTGCCCAGTTGTGCATGCGACATGGCGTCCTCGTCTACCACTACCACCTGGCCACAAGGCCTTGTGAGAGTTTCTCTAGGTTTATCAATAGCTCCGACTACAGTTTCGCGACGATGGACAACACCAATGATCTGAAATCACTCTAGGTTTCAGGCCCGAAATGCCAGAATCTTGTCAACATCCAGGACCACTACAAGGTCTAGGGCAGCGACAACAACAAACAGAACTCCCTGGTTGACCTCACCTCCGCCATCATCAACCCCTACTACATGAAGATGAAGGATGAGGACAAGAAGGACAAGAACGCCTGGCACAGTGTCTGGCATGAGAGACTGGATGAACAACACGTCAAGTGCACGACCAAGGATGCGTACACAAGCTATGAGATGTTCATGCGGATTGTTGACATGAGGGAGTGTCTTCTTCCTGCCTCAGATGAGGGATCGAGCCACAGAGCAGTGGCGCGAGCGTCACAAGAAGTAGATGACTAGACGATCGTTTCTCCTAGTTTAGAATGCATGCAATTGTTTATTGAGGTGTGTGCGAATGATCTGTATAGTCACTTATGTAATTGGTTGTTTATTTCAGTTATATATATAGGACAAATTTTATCTACCACCGTGGTAGTTACCACAACTTCAGTTTTGTATGTTGTATGTAGTATATATCAAATCGGATAGTATGTACACGTCATATGTAGTATATAAGAATGTTTAAGTAGTATATATACTACTTTTTAGGTAGTATACATCGTATTTTGAGTATGCTCTTTTTTACGTACAAATATATATGTATTTCACAAATATAATTAAAAGCATGAACCAACTTGCAATTTTTTCATGTAACTCACTTTGGAATATGTTATATATAATATATGAAAATACTTATAATGATAAAGTACTATATAGTACCATATGGTAGTACATGAGACATGTGAGGTAACTACCACTGGGTGGTACGATGGATTTTTCCTATGTCTCTCTCTCTCTATATATATATACACATACATATATACACATATGTTATTCTTCTGTAGATAGAGCAAATCACACGGCTTATTAGCAGCAATCATATGTGTTATTATTGGTTCTCGCACACATTTCTGATTACCGACATGTTTGTCGTGTATCACACACATCTTGTTCAGTTGAACTATTTCTATTGTGTTGGCTAATCGCAAATAGTTCATCCGAGTGAACTGTATGCTCTCCATCGCAGACACCTTGATCTGGCTGACCGTTTCTATTGTGTTGCCTAATCACACACAGTTAATTCTAGTGAACTGTATGCCGTATATCGCACACACCCTCATTTGGCTGCCCCTTTCTGTTGTTCTACCTTATCACAAACAGTTCTTCTGGATTAACTGTTTGTCACGCATCGCACACAAAACTCTAATATGAATCGTGTTTGATGTCACCGCCATCACAAATGTTTTGCATCTTTTTTGACGGTTTTATTACAGCACCGTTTGTGATTAATGCATCGCAGACAGTTTCGTTGAAGGGTCTTTAATTGGACTGTTGCCTTTGGACCAACCTACAGTAGTGTAGTCTAGTAGAGCCTTACTAGGGACTTGGTATTTGTTTATGTATTCAGACGTGTATTTAAGTTTTTGATCAATACAATTATAGCATGAATAATGAACCTTTATCATGATTAAGGAAATATAATAATAACCACTTTATTATTGCCTCTAGGGCATATTTCCAACAGGTTGTTGGTGCAATATTTGCTCTCTTGTGTTTTGAAGATTGTTGACAGAAACATGAATGTACTGATTTATTTGCTAGTGCACACAGAAGAGAAATAGTCCATGTAGAACCGAAGAGAATGCTGTCTCCGGTGTCAAGTTCGAGAAACTTCACCGAAGAATATCTGTGTTGCAGAGAAGAATGAGCTACATCTGTTGAAAACATGTAGGCGAGAAGATTGATGTGAAGGAGTTAACCCCTTGAAAATTTATTGCTGATGTGAAGCAATTGGTTCGGAGATTCTGTCTGAAGAAAATTGACTACAGCAAATGGAAGTCGAACACAAAGTGAAGACGTAGTATTCATTTCGTTCTTCTTCTTTCATTTATTTGAGTCATAGGACCTCCCTACTATTAAGAGGGGTATAGGTTCTCGAAGCTTAGATCCGATGTGATGCTTAGCCCAAAAGATATGCAAGACTGAGAGAAATCTCTTTATGTTTCGAATGATTACCTACTAGCAGTAGACGTTGTTCTTCGTGCTGCAGGAGATATCTTTCGAACTGAGGAGTTAGCATTATTTGCTACGCAAGGAATGTTATCGTTTTGCTAAATTTCTGACCGTTGGACTCGTGTCATAAGGCCATTGGCTGCTCCACATGTCCAAATTGGTCTTTTCCCTTCAGGGAAGGTTGCAGCTATAAATAGCCACCCCGCTACAACGTTGCCCATTGGCTGCTCCGCTTAAGATTTCTCAGAAGATTGGTTGAGCATCCCCTTTCCGAGTGATTTGTGTTTAAGATCCACGAAGAGAGAAATCAAGAGCCGAAACTTAGACAGTGGTTGAGCATCCCAGTAGTTCTGAGTTAAGAGTTCTTGTACCTATTACTCTTGAGAGCTGCACACTCTCTAGACGAATAGGTGTCGGCTCGAGTGTTGAAGTGTTATTGTCTTCACCGAGCTAGATCTTCAGCAAACAAGAGTCATTGTGGTTCGCGAAGAGGTCTGTCGAAGGTTTGGAGATCACCGACAAGTATCTACCATGAGTGAAATCAACTGGAGTCTGATTAGCTCCGAGTTGAAGGAGAATAGGGTGAAGAGAGTTAATCTTCTTTGTTAAATCGCAACCCCTCCAACCAGACGTAGTCCTTTGGCAAAAGGGCGAACCGGTCTACCAAATCCATCTATCGCCATCGAGCACCACTGGTTCATTTTACTTTACTACATTACCTTAAACAGTTTACTTTCGTGCTCTGTGACGATGGTTTATCTGATAAATCAATTGACTGTTGCATATCATTCGTTTCTATCATCTTTATCGTTCCCATCTGCTAAAGCTTGTTGCTCACCAATTTGTATTCTCATCATTCAGTTTAGTCATCCCAGTTGTATTAATTTCACTTCGCACTTATCTTATTAAGACTGGTGTGATTTCCCTGTGTCGCTTTCATTCACCTCGTCATTGTTCTTCCTCGTGCTTTTGCTTCATAATTCATACCTTGTTTTCTCTCATGCTACTGCATTTGTTCACATGTTGCATTACCATTATTATTGTCAAACCTGTGATATCCTATGCTCGAACCATTATTGCTTCCTAATTCGATAGATATGTTTCTCAATAACGTGCTTGGTTAAGTTCATTTCTACCGAACCTTATTTCCGCTGCTGTGTTTGGGATCAGTTCATAACATTCGCAAGAATTTTTGAATCTCCCATTCACCCCCAGCCCCTCTGGTCGATATACTCTCGGTCCTAACATGTAGAATACATAAAATGAAGATATATGTTGGCAAGTTCCTATTCAATCTACTGATTAATGTTCGACCGATTAATCTAGTTAATAGACCGATTCTCTGATTAACTGTTACCCCTAAACTAACCGAACAACTACCAGTTAACAATTTCTTGAACATTGCTATGATGAGACAATCTCGTTATAGTCAACTTCTTGATCCTATCATAAACTATTTGCAACAAGTAAAACATTTTTGTATTCATCGGTTCATAGATCCATCACTGTATGTTAGACTCTAAGTCTTTCGGAGGGTACATCAAGTTCTAAATTTGAATTATGTATATGGATACTATCTCAGATTACTTTGGCATATAGCTAATTCCGGAGTCATGGCCCATCAATGCTTCTTTGTGTATTATAGGTTCATTGTTTGTTCATCAATATCTCGTCTGCATACCATGAAGGTTTGCATGAGATTTCCCATCCTATATAGTTCAGCTACAAGTTCAACCGAAATCTCTATATCTCATGTAGAGGCGTCCGTATCAGTCTCTGTAGGAAATTCTAGAAGTACTTCGAGTGTTTCTTCCCTTTGAACTTGTTACGAGGATTCTGTAATCTCCTCGAGTTGCATTGTCCTCCCACTTACACTTTTGCAGAAAACATTTTCTTCAAAGTTTACCTTATTTTGTAGCAAAACATTTGCCTCATCATAGTGAAAGAGGAATACCCAACTATTTGTGATAACCTACATAGTACTCCCTCCTCCCAAAATAAGTGATACAAAGTTAGTACAAAGTTGAGTCACTTATTTTGGGATGGAGCGAGTACTACTTATCTGACTTGGGATATCAATTCCTAAACATTTCACTTATCTCTCATATTCCCAAATGTCAAGAAAAGACCAAATTGTTTGGCACACCATACGATATCTTATATGGTGTCACTTCAATAGAATCAATGACGCTCTTTTTAGTGTTAAAAGCCACAGCCTTTAAAACATCACATTAAAAAGTATATTGGCAAATTGATTAATGTCATCTTTGATCTAACCATGTCATACATAGATCGATTACATCTACTCAAAACACTAAACTCTTAGAAGTGTTCTCGGAGGTCCAAGCTATAAAATACTTTTCATAGCTCATCAAACATACGCTAAACTTGTAACTAAAATATTTCTTTCTACAATCTAATTGCAGAAACATAATTTTCTTGTTACAATAATTTCTAATTCATTCTAAAAACCTTTTGAAACATTTTCAAAGGATCCAAATTTATGTCTCATTATGTAATATGAATATTTACTCGAGTCATCCTTGAAGATAAATCAATTGCTTACAACAACACTTATTGGACTACAGACATCAATATGTTTGTTTTCAATTATTTTGTTCCTCTTCCTCATGGCCTGTGATATTTTATTTTACCTCACTATTTGGACGAAAGTTGCAAGTATAAGTTGATTCACAATTAGATGACTTAAAAATCCACTGCCATGGAATTTCTCTATGTGGGTTTCTCCAATGTGACTAAATGCACTGCCACACATATGTGATATTATTTTAGTGTTGTGACATTTAGCGTGAGTGTTATATATGGTTAATTTTATTATTAATATTCGTAACACACATCCTATTCACAATAGGAGTATGGCCTTTTAGTCATTCATAATAAAGAACAAATGATTATTCTTTTATAATCAACCCCTTTTGCAATAATCATTATGCAATAGGTTCGAGTATACAAACCTCTAAAATTAATTATGAAAATGAACATATAGATAATACACTGATGGGGAGTATTGTAACTTTTAGGAAGTTTCCATCACATATTTTAACATCATTATTTATTGGTCATTTAGGCCGTAGTAGTTCTTACATCGATTCACAATAACATGCAATCGAGTTGGTATCCCTAGTGATCAACCGAAAAATTAATGATTAACAAATTTAATCATAGTTCCCTAGAATTACTTTTCTCGACCAACATTCTCTCATCAATAACTTGTATGGCATTCATACCTGAGTTGGACATTTGAGTCTTCTCTCTTTCTGCCTTTTTACCTTTTATAGTTCTACTTCCAATATTTCTCCTACTCATAGAAGAAGCATCCAACTTTTAAGAGTGGTGTGAGCCCCGAACTTTCCTAGGCATGTAAGTCTCACTACATCCTTCAAAATTGTTCTTTCTCTTTAAGTTATCACCATCAACACATGTCTGGTGTTCTTGCGGATCCTACACATTTCAGTACTACACATAGTTGAACGCTTCACTAGAACTTGCAAACAAACACTTCTTTACATATCACATGCCTTTTAGGCTTTGTTTGTTCCTGAAAACAATTTTCAGTTCCAAGAATATCACAAGACTATCCCAAACGTTTTGAAGTTCTGGTTTCTTGGAATACCGCAATAGGATTCTAGCCTTTTGGATCAAAGGACGCGAGTCTCATCATCCATGACATCTTGATAAGTGATATGTTTACACTCCTCTACCCTCAGTTTAAATAGATATATTTCATTAAAACCAAGATACTTGCTTCGATATTGCCACTAATGACTCATGAATGCATAGATTTCAAAATCCTCTCTTTATTTGTGTCTCCACATGAAATGGGCTATATATGGACGAAGTCAAGTGAGAACATGAAAATGAGTAAAGGAGAAGATAGAAGAAACAACTAGAAGTGCGCCAGTAATTCTAGAGAAAATAGAATATAAACTCTTAATTATAAACATGAAAATATATAGTACCATATTATTACCTCTAGGGCATATTTTCAACAAACTCTTCTCCCCCACAGCCAATGTCGCATGGTTGGTCTATTGAGATAGACAGATAGATGAAGATCTATCACTTCAATGCATATGGGACATTGCCTATCATTGTCTATAAGGTAATTCACGAGTATATTGTCAGAGAAAGAATATCGTGCAAATATATCCAAATAATATTGTATTTTTGGCGGGCAAGTTCAAATTCCAAAATTATTTTCCATACAGGGTTTTGCTGCAAAGGGCTTTGAATCGTCGACTGGGAAGCATTATGTCTGTATTGATGTCGCCATTCACAATGATAAGGCGATGGGACTGTGAAAGTCCCCACTTGAATTCATGCCATGCCACAAAATCATTAAAGAGTTATAGTGCAAGGGGAGTTGAAGTATTCTATTTGTATCCACATGAGAGCGAACTAACGAATAAGTCCTTCATCCCAAGTTTTACTAGATTAGTGACCCTAGTAAGTAAGACTTCTTTTCTTAGATGTGAAGATGGACAAAACTGCTCTTTTGGTTGAGGAGGTACCGTGCTGGTTTATTAGCCCCGCACACTATTTTGGGTCATATTTTGGCCATGATTTTAATTAATAAAATATAAGTTACATGTAGAAAAAAATGATATCATTAAAAAATACATTTAAATGTGAATCCAACAATATAAGTTTTGTGACATGTATTAATATTTTGCTAGTAAAATATGTGGTTAAAGTTTGACCAAAATTATGATTGTGACTACGTAATTTACATCAAAAGTTGTAAACTTTTAAAGCAGAGCACTGATGCAAATGCGAGGTCAGGAAGTAGAAGAAAAAAAGGAGATCGCCCTAGGATCGATGCGAGCGACCGTGACGCCCCCATGTCAGATTCATTGGGGCGAGGCTACGTCTTGCTTCTAGCGAGATAGACAGTCGCCACGTCTGAAGCGACGTGGTACTCCCTCCGTACCGTTGTATTCAGTATTTTAGATTGTGCACCGCGATCAAGGCGAAGGAAAAAAAATGAGAGAACTTAATGTTTATTTGCTAATCAATATTATTGCATGCAATGAACTGACTACTACATGTTGTGTTAGGTTGTCTCAAGTCATTAAAAGTATACACGTCACACATCTCTTATTGGTTGATTATTTCGTTTGTGATAGGAAATAAGGAACGAGGTTGAAGTTAGTGCAGGGCCCCTATGTGTTTTGGGATCATTTGGTTTTCGTAATGTGCCTGCCCAATAGCGTCATTCATTTGTTTCATTTTCTGTTCGTTCATTGTTATCGTTCGGTCACTCTATTTCGTTTTTTTCCTTTTACTTTCTTTATATTTTCAAAAATTTCTAAATACATATATTTCGAAAAAAATACTTAAATTTTGAAAACAAATACATTTGCATTGGTAGAAATGTTGATGCAAGTTAAAAAAATGTTCATATCATTTGAAAGAATGTTTCAACGCATATTTGAAAAATGTTTAACATGTATTCAAAAACAAGTCAAAACATGTGTTTGAAGAAATGTTAATCATATACTCCCTGTGTAACTTAATGTAAGCTGTTTTTGTAGTTTAATTTAAACTACAGAAATGTTTTACATTAAGTTGTCGAGGTTGTATTTGCAAAATCTCAAACATATTGAAAATAAATGTTCTAGATATATAAAATTTTACAACGTGTATGAAAAAAGTGCACACCAAAACATGTGTTTGATAAAATTGTTAATCATTGTATTTGAAACAATGATAATCATATATTAAAAAACTTTCTGATGTCTACGGAAAATATACACGTTTATGAAAAAGTAGGCACCAAAATCTTATGTTTGAAAAATAATCATGTATTAAAAGATGTCAATGCAGCGTAAAAAATTTTAGTGTAGTGTGACGCCCCCGATTCAATCGGTACACTAATCATACACACAAACGTGTACGATCAAGATCAGGGACTCACGGAAAGATATCACAACACAACTCTACAAATAAAATAAGTCATACAAGCATCATATTACAAGCCAGGGGCCTCGAGGGCTCGAATACAAGAGCTCGATCATAGACGAGTCAGCGGAAGCAACAAGATCTGAGTACAGACATAAGTTAAACAAGTTTGCCTTAATAAGGCTAGCACAAACTGGGATACAGATCGAAAGAGGCGCAGGCCTCCTGCCTAGGATCCTCCTAAACTACTCCTGGTCGTCGTCAGTGGGCTGCACGTAGTAGTAGGCACCTCCCGAGTAGTAGTAGTCATCGTCGACGGTGGCGTCTGGCTCCTGGGCTCCAACGTCTGGTCGCAGCAATCAAGTGTAGAAAGGGGGAAAAGAGGGACCAAAGCAACCGTGAGTACTCATCCAAAGTACTCGCAAGCAAGGAGCTACACTACATATGTATGCATTGGTATCAAATGGAATAAGGGTATCATATGTGGACTAAACTGCAGAATGCCAGAATAAGAGGGGGATAGCTAGTCCTATCGAAGACTACGCTTCTGGTAACCTCCATCTTGCGGCAGGAGAAGAGAGTAGATGGTAAGTTCACCAAGTAACATCGCATAGCATAATCCTAACCGATGATCCTCTCCTCATCGCCCCGTGAGAGAGCGACCACCGGTTGTATCTGGCACTTGGAAGGGTGTGTTTTATTAAGTATCCGGTTCTAGTTGTCATAAGGTCAAGGTACAACTCCGGGTCGTCCTTTTACCGAGGGACACGGCTATTCAAATAGATCAACTTCCCTGCAGGGGTGCACCACATAACCCAACACGCTCGATCCCATTTGGCCGGACACACTTTCCTGGGTCATGCCCGGTCTCGGAAGGTCAACATGTCGCAGCCCTACCTAGGCACAACAGAGAGGTCAGCACGCCGGTCTAAATCCTATGGCGCAGGGGTCTAGGCCCATCGCCCTTTGCACACCTGCATGTTGCGAACGCGGCCGGAGAGCAGACCTAGCAACCTCCATTACAAAGGAAGTTGCATTATGCGGTCCAACCCAGTGCATGTCGCTGAGTCGCTGACGTCACGAAGGCTTCGGCTGATACCACAACGTCGAGTGCCCATAACTGTCCCCGCGTAGATGGTTAGTGTGTATAGGCCAGTGGCTAGACTCAGATCAAATACCAAGATCTCGTTAAACGTGTTATCTTGAAATAACCGCGAACGCCGACCAGGAATGTATTCCCGGTGTTTTGCGTTTTCGGACAGATGAATCGTAGGGGGGAAGTTGCATGTTTACTATGCTAGGGATGCGTGGCGGACGAACGGGCTGCGTATCCGGATTCGTCTCATTGTTCTGAGCAACTTTCATGTACAAGGTTTTTTCACCTGAGCTACGATTTATTTTATATTGATTTTAAAAGATTTAAATCATTTTTAGAATTTATTTAATTTATTTAATTCAACATTATCCAGAATAGTGTTTGCTGACATCATCATGACATCAGCATGACGTCAGCAGTCAACAGAGGTGTTGACTGGTCAACCTGGCGTGTGGGTCCCACCTGTCAGTGACACATTTAATTATCCAGTTTTAATTAACCTAAACATGATTAATTAGGGGTGGGCCCCACTGTCATTGACTACTTAATTAACTAACAGTAGTTAGTTTAATTAGTTATTTGGTTAATCTAATTATGATTAATTACTTTAATTAATTGTTTAGTTTAATTAATCAAGATTAATTAAGTTAATCAATTCTTTAATTAATTAATTATTAGTTTTGTTTATTATTATTTTTATTTACTATTATTTTATTATTACTACTACTACTTTTTTTCTTTTTTTAGAAACGTTCTGGGGGCGAGGCCCCTTTGTCATAGGCTGGGGGGGAGCCTAGCGGGCGCATGGGCATGCGGGCACGCGGGCGCGGCCACGAGCGCCCGCCGGGACGAGCCCGGGTGCTGGCCTCGGTGCGGCCAGCGGCCGCCGCCGACGGAGATGGACGCAGCCCGGCACGACCAGCTAGAGGAGACGACGCAGGGCCCACAGCGGCAGGGGAGCAGCAAGTAGGGGAGAAGGGCGCGGCGCTCGGCGGCAGGGGAGCAGCAGGGTCGAGCCGGAGCTCGGGCGGAGGCGGGCGGCATGGTCGGGCGTCGGCGACGCGACGCGGTAGGGCGACGGCGGCGCGAGGCTGCAGCAGCAGCAGGAGGAGGAGGCGAGGGACGGAGCGCGGCGCGCGGCAGGTAGCACGGTCGCTGGGCGCTGGGCACCGCCCAAAGAGCGTAGCGGGAGAGTGGTCGAGGCCCGAACGGGGAGTGGCCGTGGCTGAGCCAGACGGCCAGGGCACGGCCCCGACGCGCTGGTCACGGCGGTGGCTGGGACCAGCAGGGGCGAGCGGGGCATGTGCGGGAGGGGGGACAGAGTGGCGCGGTGCGCGCGCGCGCCCGCGAGCGATGTGCAGCGAGGGAGCGAGAGGAGGCCGGGGTCCTCACCACGGTCCTGTAGGGAAAATGGCAGCGAGGCGTGGAGAGATTGACGGATACGACATGGCGTTGAGGACGCAGGTCGGCGGGGAGGCGGCACGGCGTCGGTGTGGTCTTCGGGCGGCGCCGGCGAAGGGCACGGCATCGGGAGGGCTCGTTCCCTCGATCCAAATCTGGATCGGGGGAGGGAAGATATTTTGTGAGAGGGGGGAAGTGTGGGGGGTGTCGGTGGGGGGTCCGGTGGAGTGAGGGGATAAGGGAGTGGGGGCGCGGGGTGGGTCGGCATTCGGGCGGCTGGGGGTCCGCGTGGATGGCCAGCTGGGCCAAAAGGCCCAGCGGGGGGGGGGGGGCTTTTTCCTCTTTCTTTTTTTGTTAGTTTGTTTTCTCTTTTGTATTTCCTTTCTTCTATTTATTTTCTTTTCTGCTTTATTTCATTTTAAATCATTTAGGCATTTTATAAAAATGTGTTTGCTTTATTATCATTACCCTTGTAATATTCGGCACCCACCGAACATTTTTGTTTCAACTTTTGAAACTTTTCTTGTTGACATTAATTTGAGTTTGAATTTGACTCGGTTTTGACTCGGTTTCGAACTAACGGTAGATTAGCAACAGTAACCATGGTGACGTGGCACCATTAGCGTGGAATTACTGTAGCTTGATTACCCGGGCGTTACAAAACTCCTCCACTACAAGAAATCTCGTCCCGAGATTTAGGAGGTAGAAGGAAACAGTGTGGGGTATTCATCACGCAGGCGGTCCTCGCGTTCCCAAGTGGCTTCATCTTCAGAGTGATTCGACCACTGGACTTTGAGGAACTTGGTCGCCTTCTGACGTGTGCGGCGTTCAGCTTGGTCAAGAATGCGGACCGGATGCTCTTTATAGGAGAGGTCATGTTGCAATTCGAGCACTTCATGATCCACTGCTCGGATTGGATCCTTGAAGCAACGGCGGAGTTGTGACACATGGAACACATCGTGAACCTGGGAAAGGTTCGGCGGAAGCTCCAGTTGATATGCCACTTTTCCACGCCTTTCGAGAATAGTGAATGGGCCAATATAGCGAGGAGCTAGCTTGCCCTTGATCCCGAAGCGGTGAGCACCCTTCATTGGTGTAACTCGAAGATAAGCCTTTTCGCCAGGTTAGTTTTAAAAAAGTGGATGTCATTAAAAAAATGTTTTAGCTTTTATTAGGACAATGTTTAACACGTATTCAAAAAATAGAAAAAATGTGTTTGAAAAAAATCATGTATTTGAAATTTTAATTTTGGCGAGCAGTTCAAATTCCGAAGAATTTTCCATATAGGCTCTTCTGCGAAGTGCTTTGAACCATCGACACAGGAACATTCCAGCCGTTGCATTCACAATGATAAGTCGATTGGACTGTGAAAAGTCACAACTTGAAGTGATGCCATGCCACAAAATCATCGAACAGGTTAGAGTGCAAGGGGAGTTGGAGTACTAGGGCATCTCTAATGGTAATCCGTAAATTTTCTCCCGCAACCATCCACAAATAAGGGGGACCAGTTCGCGGACACAGATGCGGGAAGCCACCATCCAATGCTAGCCGCATACAATTCAAACTATTTTTCAAAAAATCAGATGAAATTCATGCAAATTCGGCCGATTTTCATACAAACATGATGGATTTCATACCAACCAGACAAAAATAGTTATATTTTGGACATATTTTAACTAAAAATGTAAAACTATGTGCAGGTAAAGTCGCGTGGAGCTCCACTCCCACGACACAGATACATTACGCTAGTCTACGGCCGGCCGCGGATGATCCCTTTGCCTTCCCCATGTCTGGCAACCCGCTAACTGAACTGTCGGGAGTTCCAGAGGCATATTATTCACATGTATCTTCTATATGTCTGGCTACATAGCTCATCAGAGTGGCAAAAGAGGGTGCTTCGGCCGAAGGGGAAGGTGCTTCTGTGGAGTCCACGCGGTTGTGCCCAGGATGGCGTGAGATAAAGACCGGACAGGTCACCAGCTGTACAAGCCGGCGACGCGCCGACGGTGGCCTCCATGGGATACAAGCGGTGGCGGCCTCTTATGTTCTACTTTTCCTCGATGATGGCGGCGGGCGCGGATGTGCTCGTCGCCACCACATCGATATCTGTGCAGTCAGCTTCTTTCTCCGCGTGCATGGTGCGGCTATGCGCACGTCGACGGCGGATGGCGTGGTCGCAGGCACTGGAGGCGGCGATGCCCATGCCTCTGTGCTCCCCGACATGCCGGGATGGAGCAACTCGCCACTCCTCCGTGAGCTGGCTTCAAGCGGCGAGTTACTAAACCACGCACCGGCTTGGGGCGGCAATTGGTTCCGTCGGGCTAGGTGATGGAGGTGGAGCAGTGAGCTGCCTCGCTCGTATCCGGCGGGCTTGGCAGGCCACCTAACTAGCTTTTATGCTGGAGAACTGCTCTTCCGGCTCATCGGATGCCATCAAAAGATTGGAGAAAATGGTGGAAGGAGGAGATGGAAAGTGGCAGAGTGGTGCGATTCTTGCCTGGTGTCTGGCCTCGTTTAAATAGAGGGTGGACGGGAGAAGTTTGCCCGGCGTTGCGTTTAATGCCGACCCGCTCGTGAACGGACATGTGGCCGGAGTAGGTTTCTCAGCTTCCACACGGGTTTAAAGGAGACGTTTGAATGCGGCGATGAGGGGTGTTCAGCCGGGTGTGCAACAGGCGGCGCCCTCGGCCGGCATGCCGCTTCACTGGCGGAGGCAGTGAGAGTCGCGTCCGCCCTAAGCTGCCTTCAATGTGGAGTGGCACACTCTACAGCGGCATGAATGCGGGTAGCTAGACGACGTGCGGGAAGCGCGCGCGAGCGGGGAAGGGGTTTTTGGTGGGCCAGGGCGATCAGAAGCAGGCGTGACAACGGTCCGGATTCCTGCAAACCTCACCCACGTTTGTGTTTGATTTGCGGGAGAAAACACATCTGAATTACGTCGCAGATCGATACGGGACCGAGTTGGATGGTTTTGTGATGCCGACAGCGCGATCCGGACACATGCGTGAGTTTAAAGGGTCGCCCCTTATGTTTGCATTCAATTACTAGATCAGTGGGGTCACTGCCCTTAGTAATTAATACTGTTTCTTACTACTACCTCCACCTCAAATATAAGAGGTGTTTTTAGTTTTTTATTTTAGGACAAAGGTAGTAGATTTGAAGATAGACAAAACTGCTCTTTTGGTTGAGAAGGTAGATTGTAATCTCCATCGTGATTTGCATAAAAAAAATAACAGTTTGTTTAATTCGCATTTAGATGTTTTTAGGGATGTCACATCTAAGAGTAACTTCAATGGGGTGACCCATTTCGTCCATCGTCATCCGTTTGAGTCGGCGCGGACACAAAAGTTGGCCCAACATGCCGAACTAAATGGAGATGCGTCCGCTTTTCGTCCGCGGGTGACCCATTCCCGGCTCATTTTTGAACCGGATTTGCGTCGGTGCGGACACGCGACGAACGCGCGCACGCTCGCCTTCTTCTTTCCCCGGGCTCGCTGAAAGGATCGATATGGTTGACTAGAGGGGGGTGAATAGGCAACTAACAATTTTTAACTTTTCTTTACCAAATTAAACTTTGCATCAAAGAAGGTTGTATAGATGTGCAACTAGGTGAGCAACCTATATGATGCAATAACAACAAACAAACAAGCAAGCAAGAGAAGTAACACTAAAGAGCTTGCACAAGTAAAGGTAAGAAATAACCAAGAGTGGATCCGGTGAAGACGAGGATGTGTTACCGAAGTTCCTTCCTTTTGAGGGGAAGTACGTCTCCGTTAGAGCGGTGTGGAGGCACAATGTTCCCCAAGAAGCCACTAGGGCCACCGTATTCTCCTCACGCCCTCACACAATGCGAGATGCCGTGATTCCACTATTGGTGCCCTTGAAGACGGCGTCCGGACCTTTACAAACAAGGTTGGGGCAATCTCCACAACTTAATCGGAGGCTCCCAACAATACCATGAAGCTTCACCACAATGGACTATGGCTCCGTGGTGACCTCAACCGTCTAGGGTGCTGAAACACCCAAGAGTAACAAGATCCGCTAGGGATAGGTGGGGGAATCGAAAATCTCTTGGTGGAAGTGTAGATCGGGGCCTTCTCAACCACTCCAGAGCAAATAAACAAGTTTGATTAGCTAGAGAGATAGATCGGGCGAAAATGGAGCTTGGAGCATTAATGGAGCTTGAGAGGGAAGAGGTAAGTCAACGGGGAAGAAGGGGACCCCCTTTTATAGTGGGGGCAACAATCCAACCGTTGCCCCACTAAACAGCCCCGCAGAGGGCGGTAGTACCGCTTGGGGGGGCGGTACTACTGTTGAGCCAGCGGTACTACCGCTCCAACTAGCGGTACTGCCGCGTAGAGGAGAGAAGTAGGGACCTGGACCCAGAGCGGTACTACCACTGAGAAGCGGTACTACCGCCTCTACTGCCGCAACTAGTGCCGCAAAACCCGACACGAGAAAAAGAGCCCTCGAGTCGAGGCGGTAGGAGCCAGACAGGCCAGCGGTAGTACAACTGTGGAGTCACTGGCGGTACTACCGCTGCGGAGCGGTACTGTCGCTTGTGACCCCTCAGCGGTACTACCACTGAGTAGCACGGTACTACCGCTGGGACCCAGACAAGACACACAAGAGAGAAAAGATCTCTCCATCGAAGCGGAAGAGCTCTGAGGGTGAGAAGTGGAAGTGTACGTGTTGATTCTACCCAAGCAATACCACAACGGACCCCCTCTTGATAGTACGGTGCCATCTACGCAACTAGACCACCGAAGGAGAAACGAAAAAGCTACACCGTCTTGAATGACACTCCGAGGGGAGGAAATCGTCTCCTGCCAAGGATGAATCTTTGAAACGCTCAAAGCACATGATTGGTCCGCAAACACGTTGTCATCAATCACCAAAACCACATCGAGAGAGATATGCCTCAACAATCTCCCCCTTTTTGGTGGATTGATGACAAGTAGGGATTTGCACAAGAAAAAAAATATAAAAGTAAGAATACTTAGAACTACAAAATATAGACGGGCTCCCCTTGAATGTGTGCACCTAGTTAGTGGAGCCTTTGGAATGCGAGACACACACATCCGGATCAACACTCCCCTATATTTTATAGTCCAACAATTCTAAGCACATGATATAAGAGAGAAGGGTAAAATATAGGATAAGCATGCAACTCATAAGATACTACAGTACTGAATAGACATAAGTAATAAGGTAGCGATAGGGAGCATATGTCTCACACCATATGACTAGAACTTAGGACTCACTGGCACCAAACCAAACCAAGCAAAGACAAACACACGAGAAAACACAAGACATAAAGACACACTCGCAACACAGCAACAACCCAAATCCCTAAACTCTCTCCCCTTTGGCATCGAGACACCAAAAGGGCAAAGAGCGATGCTACGGCTCCAGGTGATGGCAAGCTGAGGATCTCGAACATCACATCTCAGCGTGATCATCTGCATCACCGTCGTTGGTCGGAAACTGCCCGCGTCTGAATCAGTCCAAGGGCAATGCTAGTGAATCCATTCTTCCTCTTCAGTGATCTGTCCCTCAGAACCACTAACAATGGTTGCACCCAGGTGACGCATGAGCTCCTTGTGGCGCACCCTAGCCTACTTCTCAGCCACATGAGTCATGTACTGACCATGAGACTCCATGCAGAAAAGCTTCTTCATCTTGCGTTTGAGCATCTTTGCCCAAGAAGGTTCTGCACTAGCGGGTCCAAAGCCCTCCTTGTGATCATTAGTTGCAGCCTCACCCTCAGCCTCCATGGCAGCAGCAGCAGTAGATGGACCCCCGGGTTTAGGCGCTGGAGTGCCCCAATTGTCCTTCTTCCTCAGACGCTTGATCTCATGAGAAACCAAGTCTCCAGTTTCCAGCAACACTCTGGGATAGACACGAGCCCAGGCCTTCTCAATGAGCCTCATGATGAATGGACCATATATCGGGCACTTGCGCTCAGAAACGGCAGAGAGAAGTTCAGACCACATAACATGAGAAATGTCCAGGCTCTCTCTAGTGTTTGCTTCCTTCTCATGCTGGTAGAAAAGAAGCATGTCCACGAGATAGGAGTGGACCTGATCCAGATTCCTGATGCGAGGGAAGAGAGTCTCACGGAAGATACGATGAAGAACGTCCAGATACGTAGACAGCTCATAGGTTTCCTTCTTGGTCACTGGGTGAACCTTCACAGTGCAGTAGGGCCAAAGGGCTTGCTTGTGAGTGGATGTAGCATTGCGGTGAGGGCGGAAGCCTACTAGAGTCTCAAGCCCGTTATCTTCCACATCAAGTAACTCCATTAAGTCCTTCCACTTGACGGAAAGCAACTTGCCATTGGTCATCCAAGTCAGAGTCCTGTCGGCATCAGTTCCAAGACGAACGGTAGCAAAGAATTGGGCCACCAAGTCTGCATCGAAATCCTTGTTGAACTGCATGATCCTGAGAATGTTCAGCTGATTACACATTCGGAGGGCTTCGCCAAAGTACTCAGAGTCCTTCTCCATGGCATCAGTGTCGATGGAGCGAACATCAACATAGAGATTCTTATTGGCCTTGATCACATCAAAATAGATGGCAAACTGAAAGCGGTTCCATAACGGGTGGTTGACCAAAGTGGGATCTTGGTCCGCCTCATAGGGGTTGCGGCGACGCTTTTCTCAAAACTCCTTGGCAGTCATCTCAGTCACAGTCTTTCCCTTTGGCTTGTTGGTGGATCTCTTCGACTGTTGAGGTGGTGGAAGAGCACTTGCGGATGTGCCTGCTGGTGGCGGTTGAGTGCTAGAGGAACCACTGCTGGCTCAGAGCTGCGGTAGCGCTTTGACATTGCACGCCCGGGGTTGACACGGCGAGCTTGATGCTCAGGATGTTCATCACCTGGAAGCAAACACAAGAACACGCAAAACAACTAGAAAGAACGAGCATAAGCCAACAAACTCAACAAAAGGATCAAGGTATGGCAGGAACATGATGGAACTTGGCAGGCAGCGGTAGTACCGCGACATGCATGCGGTAGTACCGCCCAAGCGGTAGTACCGCTCCAAAGAGAGCGGTAGTACCGCTCGAGGCGGGGAAACAGCAGTTCCCTACTACCGTGGTCAGATCCGGCACTACTGGCCTGCCAAATTCAAAAATATTCCTACCAAACTCTAATCTAGATAGTCTAGTTGCCTTCTCCAACCTACTCAAGCCTAGATTTAGCCAAAAATCTAGAGATGCAACCACCATTGCCCCTAAGACGCAAGATCTGAAAACGAGACAAAAGGAGAGAAGGAACGAGGGCAATACCGGCATCTGGCAAGAGAACAAGGTGGGGAACGACTCCACCGAAGGAAATGGAGAGGGACGCCCCGGAGACGAAGATCCGCCGGAGCCCTCCCGCGGCGAGGCGAGGCTGGATAGAGGAAGAGGAATGAGGGGGTGAAGCGAATGGGTATGGGGGAGAAGAAACCTCCCCCTGCCCCGATATAACCCCCTGGTCCCGTCCCTCAGCGGTAGTACCGCGCTGGGGGGCGATAGTACCGCTTATAAGCGGTAGTACCGCGCACCACCAGCGGTAGTACCGCCCAGCACGCCACGGCAACTAAACAACACGGCTAAGCTTGAAAGAAAAACAAAAAGGCAAGAAGAAGAGAGAGCACACCAGCAAAAGGCCAAGACACACCTCTTCAAGAGAGGGCGGTGGCCGAGGCCACCTATGTTTGAGTCAAGAGATATGGCGCCGCGAAGATTTTAACCTTGGGCCCATGACCAAAACTCGTCTTTGAAACACAAGTACCATCGACAATGGCTAATGTGAAAGACTTGATCAATTTATGCATAATGGGGGGAGGGAGGGTTCATTGAGAGAACAACACTCCCCCTATGTCCATGCCTACATCTAAACTAGACAACAAATTGAGCATGGTGGGGTGTGCAAGGGTTCAAGTCACATTGCTCGAATCAATGATATTTAGCTCATGCCTTAACTCGCGAAATCTTGCTTCATCCAAGGGATTCGTGAAAATATCTGCAAGGTTATCATGAGTGTTGACATAGTTGATCTCGATCTCTCCTCGCCTAATGTGATCCCGGATGAAGTGATACCGAATCTCAATATGCTTCGTCTTGAACTGTTGCACCGGGTTGAGAGAGATCTTGATGGCACTTTCATTGTCACACCAAAGAGGCACTTTGTCACAAGTGACACCGTAATCCTTTAAAGTTTGCCTCATCCATAGAAGTTGTGCACAACAACTACCGGTCGCTACATACTCCGCTTCGGTGGACGAGAGAGACACACAACTTTGCTTTTTGGAAGACCAACTTACCAAAGAGCAACCAAGGAATTGGCACCCTCCAGAAGTGGACTTCCTATCCACTTTTTCTCCCGCCCAATCGGAATCCGAATACCCTACAAGCTTGAAGTTTGATCCTCTTGGGTACCATAAGCCAAAGTTTGGGGTATGAGCCAAATATCGAAAGATTCGTTTAACCGCCACATAGTGACTTTCCTTAGGTGCGCTTGAAACCGTGCACAAATTCCCACACTCAACATGATATCCAGTCTAGATGCACAAAGGTAAAGCATGGATCCAATCATAGAGCGATATACCTTTTGATCCACCACTTTACCATTGGGATCTATGTCAAGTTGGCACTTGCTGGGCATTGGAGTGGAAGCCGGCTTGACGTCACTTAGCTTGAATCTCTTGAGCATGTCTTGAGTGTATTTGGCTTGGTTGATGAAGGTTCCTTCTCTTCTTTGCTTCACTTCAAACCCTAGAAAAAACTTCAACTCTCCCATGGAAGACATCTCAAACTTTGAGGTCATGAGAGCGGCAAATTCCTCATTGAAAGCTTTGTTAGGGGAACCAAAGATAATATCATCAACATATAATTGGCACACAAACAACTCCCCTTTGACCTTCTTAGTAAAAAGAGTGGGGTCGATTAGCCCAACTTCAAAACCACGGTCTTGTAACAACTCGGTAAGGTGGTCATACCACGCATGTGGGGCTTGTTTAAGGCCATAGAGTGCCTTATCGAGTTGATACACATGATCGGGAAAGTAGGGATCCTCGAACCCAGGGGTTGCTTGACATAAACCAATTCATTAATAGGACCATTAAGAAAAGCACTCTTCACATCCATTTGTTGTAACTTAAAGTTATGATGAGAAGCATATGCAATCAACATGCGAATGGATTCAAGACGAGCAACGGGAGCAAAGGTTTCACCGTAGTCGATACCCTCGACTTGGGAGTAGCCTTGTGCTACCAAACGAGCCTTGTTGCGAATGATAATCCCATGGGCATCTTGCTTGTTCTTAAATATCCACTTGGTTCCAATGACATTGTGGTTCCCCGTCGGTCTTGGCACCAATCTCCATACTTAGTTGCGCTCGAAGTTGTTGAGTTCTTCATGCATGGCATTGAGCCAATCCGGATCTTCGAGCGCCTCATAGACCTTGTGGGGTTCGACACAAGAGACAAACGTGTGATGCTCACAATAGTTTGCTAATTGTCTACGAGTGCTTACCCCCTTTCTTAAGCTTTCAAGCACATTCGTCATGAGATGATCCTTGGTGGAGAGCTTGGAAGCAACCTTGGCGGCACGACGCTCCAATTCCTCCTCGGGGGTGAGACGAGAAGTGGTCACTTGATCATCTTAAGCGTCGTCTTGAGCTTGTTCTTGTTCTTGAACTTGATCGGAGGAGAAAACTTGACCTTGGGCATCACTTGGTGTGTCAACACCGTCTTGAGCATGATCTTGCCCTTGGTCTTGTTCTTGAGGATGAGGGCCTTCATGTTGTTCTTCGGAAGCGTGTGGGCCTTGGGTTGGTGATGGCTCCACTTGAGTGGAGCATTGTCCTTCTCCTTCGGCCACAAGGGGTTTCTCAATGGGTAGGATAAAGCCAACACCCATTCTTCTTGTGGCTTGAGGAGGAATTTCATCACCTACATCACAATTGCCACTTTGCTCAACTTGGGAGCCGTTATTTTCATCAAACTCCATGTTACATGTCTCCTCAATAAGTCCCGTAGATTTATTGAGGACACGGTAAGCATGAGAGTTTGTAGCATAACCAACAAATATGCCCTCATAAGCTCTAGCTTCAAATTTAGACAATTGAACACCTTTCTTGAGAATGAAACACTTACACCCGAACACCCAAAAGTACTTGAGGTTGGGCTTGTTACTGGTGAGTATCTCATATGGAGTCTTGTTCAAGCCCTTGAGGAGGTAGAGCCGATTGGATGCATGACACACGGTGTTGATGGCTTTGGCCCAAAAGTTGTATGGAGACTTGAACTTCGCCATCATGGTCCTTGCCGCATCCATCAACGTCCGGTTCTTCCTCTCCACAACACCGTTTTGTTGAGGGGTGTAAGGTGCGGAATATTAATTCTTGATCCCCTCATCACTAAGAAACTCATCCAAGGTGTAGTTCTTGAACTCGGTGCCGTTGTCACTTCTTATTGTCAAGATCTTTGCATTGTGTTGACGTTGTGCTTCATTTGCAAAGTCAATGACAGTTTGTTGGGTCTCGCTCTTCCTCTTGAAGAAATACACCCAGGTGTATCTTGAGTAGTCATCCACAATCACCAAGCAATACTTCCTACCCCCAAGACTATCGAAGGATGGAGGCCCAAAGAGATCCAAGTGAAGGAGCTCCAAAGGCCTCTTTGAGTAAATGATAGTCGTGGGAGGGTGAGCCTTCTCATGTAGCTTTCCTTCGATACAAGCACTGCAAGCACGATCTTTAGCAAAACTAACATTCGTTAGTCCACGGACATGGTCCCCCTTGAGAAGACTTTGCAAAGATCTCATATTGACATGGGCTAAACGGCGATGCCAAAGCCATCCCACATCAACTTTAGCCATTAGGCATGTCGCGGTCTTAGTGGGTCGCTTAGAAAAGTTAATCACATATAGACCGTTCTCGACATGCCCAACAAAGGCTACTTTAAGAGTCTTGCTCCACAAGAGGGCCACAGTATCAATATCAAAGAAAGTGGCAAAGCCCATTATTGCAAGTTGACAAACGGAAAGTAAATTGTATGCAAGGGACTCAACAAGCATGACCTTCTCGATCGTGAGATCATGAGAAATGACTACCTTGCCAAGTCCCAATACCTTAGAAGATGAGGCATCACCCCACTCGACATTGGTGGGCATAGATGGAATCTTGTGCACGTCCACCACCAAGTCCTTGCTTCCGGTCATATGATTCGTGGCTCCGCTATCGAGCAACCATGATCCCCCACCGGAAGCAAACACCTACAAGAGATCAATGCTTGGTTTTAGGTACCCATTTTGTAATGGGTCCTTTGATGTTAGTAACAAGGGTCTTTGGAACCCAAATAGACCATTCAATGTACTCATGAGGGGAACCAACAAATTTGGCATAGACATGCCCATCACTAGCCCGACATAACACATAAGAAGGATTAAAGTCGCCGGCTTTGATGGGAGGAGTGGCATTGGCCTTTTTGACACAGCCACCCTTCGCATTGTTCTTATTCTCCTTGGAAGCACTCTCTCCCTCCTTCACAAAGGTTTGCATGAGAGGAGGAGGTCGTTTCGTCTTGTCATTCTTCTTCTTGTTCTTGGACTCGGGCACGTACCCAATCCCTTCCTTGGCCACAACTCCCTTTTGGTTGGTCAAGAGGTTGTTGAGGCTCTTCTTGCCTTGTATGCAAGACGCAAGACCTTTCTCAAGTTGCACCTTTAGCTTAGCGTTCTCCTCAACAAGATGCACATGCTCACAACACGGGTTAGTAGCATTTGCATTATCAATTAACATCATACGAGGAAAAGTGGCTTTTTCCTTGGTTAGCTTTACTTGAAGTTGATCATGAGACTCTTTGAGGCTAGCATGAGCACCCTTCAAGACCTTGTGAGCCTTGTCAAGTAGATCAAGCTCTCTTTGAGTCTAGCAAGATCAACCTCAAGTTCGGCCTTCTCGGATTTTATCACACGAGACACAATGAGAGCATGATCAAAATCTTTCTTTAACTTAGCATGATCAACGTTGTGTGACTCCTCAAGAGCCAAACGAAGACCATGCTCTTCCTCAAGAGCATTGGAAAGATCCGATATCTCATCGGCATAGTCACGACTATGCCCTTCCATCTTAGAGATGGTATCTTCGTGAGCATCGATCATGTCATTGGCTTCACCAAGTTGTTCCAAGAGAGCGACAAAGTGCTTCTTGGATTTACCCTTAAGTTTGCCCATAAAGGCATCAAACTCATTCACCTCCACATTAGCTCCCTCATGTTCATCAATGCTATCCGTCGAAGAAGGATGATTAATGATGCTAGTTTTGATGTTGGAGGTTACCTGGTTGGTGGCTTTAGCCATGAGGCACTTGGCGGTGATGCTCTCATTGGGTGAGTCGAAGAGAGACACCCGTGGAGTCGTCGCAATGGCAACAGAGGCCATGGCAACCGACTCACCATCTTCATCATCATCATCATCCTCATTGTACTCTTCTTGTACCACCAATGCCTTGGGGGGAGTCTTCTTGATGAAGTTGTTCTTGTTGGGGAACGACTTGGCCTTGTCCTTTCGGATGAGCTTGCCACCATTGTCTTCCCTCTTCTCATACGGGCACTCCGCACCAAAATGACTCACATTGCCACAATTGTAGCAAGTCCTTACACGTTGCTTGCTCTTCGTGCCACTTGAGTTGTTTTTGTTAAAGTTTGGCCTTGAGTTTTTCTTGCTCCAAAATTGCCTTGAAGCAAGTGCCATGTGTTCATGATATGCATACTTTGTATCTTCGGGGTTGCTCTCCTCTTCTTCTTCCTCTTCTTCTTCTTCAACGCAGAGCTTGGCCTTCAATGCAAGGTTGGGCTTCTTTGCCCTTTGAGAATGAAGCACCGCATTGTCGGCGGTCTTGTCCAAAATGTTCATGGCCACAAACTCATCCAACACTTCGCTTGAGGTCAAAGTGTGGAAGTCCGGCCTTTGACGAATGATGGAGTACATGGCCTTGTGGTAGGGCATCATTGCCTTGAGGAATTTGCGCTTGATCCAATTGTCATCTGTTTCCTTGCTCCCGTGATCTCGGAGTGAGACCGCGAGTTTGGTTACTCTCCGATAAAGCTCACGAGGTTCTTCATCTTCTTTCATTGCAAACTCATCGGCCTCATCTTGCACCACTTCATAGTTGGAGCGTTGAATGCTTGCGCTTCCCCGGTAGAGTGAGACAACACAAAGCCATGCGTCTTTGGCCAAGGCGAAGGGCCGAAGATGAGGTAGATCTTCGGGTGGAATTGCATCTTGAATGATGAAGAGGGCATTCTCATTGAATTGATTATCCGCGGCTTCTCGAGGAGTGAAGTTGCTTGGATCATGCGGATAGAAACCTTCTTCAATGATTCTCCAAAGATTAGTGTTCACATGATTTAAATGACGTTTAAAGTGGTAAACTCAAGAATCAAAGTCCTCATTTTTCACAATCTTAGGGGGAGGACCGGCATGATTCAAATGAGTGGAAGGAACCGGTCCACCATAAACAAGTGGTGGTTCCACATGAGCAAAGATGTCGGTGCCATTCTTACTGCTAGAAGAAGGAGCCTTTTCGCTACTAGCTTCCCCCTTATCGGAGGTAGCATCCGTCACCTTGTCGGTGGGATTACCCACTTTCAACGGTGCAGTGGATAGTTTAAGCCCTTCAAGGAATTTAGTAAACATGCTTTCAACCTCGGTCGTCATGGAGGTTTTCAATGTCTCCAAGGACACATTGAACTCCTCACGAGAGACCGAGGTTCCCCCATCGCCCATAGATGAGATCGAATTCACACCGGAGTGTTCCTCCACACCGTCTACAGTATCAACCATACTCTTCGGACGGTAAAGTTCTTAATAAAGAGACGAGGCTCTGACACCAATTGAAAGGATCGATATGGTTGACTAGAGGGGGGTGAATAGGAAACTAAAAATTTTTAACTTTTCTTTACCAAATTAAACTTTGCATCAAAGAAGGTTGTATAGATGTGCAACTAGGTGAGAAACCTATATGATGCAATAACAACAAAAAAACAAGCAAGCAAGAGAAGTAACACTAAAGAGCTTGCACAAGTAAAGGTAAGAAATAACCAAGAGTGGATCCGGCGAAGACGATGATGTGTTAACGAAGTTCCTTCCTTTTGAGGGGAAATATGTCTCCGTTAGAGCGGTGTGGAGGCACAATGCTCCCCAAGAAGCCACTAGGGCCACCGTATTCTCCTCACGCCCTCACACAATGCGAGATGTCGTGATTCCACTATTGGTGCCCTTGAAGGCGGCGACCGGACCTTTACAAACAAGGTTGGGGCAATCTCCACAACTTAATCAGAGGCTCCCAACAATACCACGAAGTTTCACCGCAATGGATTATGGCTCCGTGGTGACCTCAACCGTCTAGGGTGCTCAAACACCCAAGAGTAACAAGATCCGCTAGGGATAGGTGGGGGAATCGAAAATCTCTTGGTGGAAGTGTAGATCGGGGCCTTCTCAACCACTCCCGAGCAAATCAACAAGTTTGATTGGCTAGAGAGATAGATCAGGCGAAAATGGAGCTTGGAGCATTAATGGAGCTTGAGAGGGAAGAGGTAAGTCAACGGGGAAGAAGGGGACCCCCTTTTATAGTGGGGGCAACAATCCAACCATTGCCCCACTAAACAGCCCCGCAGAGGGTGCTAGTACCGCTTAGGGGGGGTACTACCGCTGAGCCAGCGGTACTGCCGCTCCAACTAGCGGTACTGCCGCGCAGAGGAGAGAAGCAGGGACCTGGACCCAGAGCGGTACTACCGCTGAGAAGCGGTACTACCGCCTCTACTACCGCAACTAGTGCCGCAAAACCCGACAAGAGAAAAAGAGCCCTTGAGTCAAGGCGGTAGGAGCCAGACAAGCCAGCGGTAGTACAGCTGCGGAGTCACTGGCGGTACTACCGCTTGTGACCCCTCAGCGGTACTACCGCTGAGTAGCACGGTACTACCACTGGGACCCAGACAAGACACACAAGAGAGAAAAGATCTCTCCATCGAAGCGGAAGAGCTCTAAGGGTGAGAAGCGGAAGTGTACGTGTTGATTCCACCCAAGCAATACCACAGCGGACCCCCTCTTAATAGTACGGTGCCATCTACGCAACTAGACCACCGGAGGAGAAACGAAAGAGCTACACCGTCTTGAATGACACTCCGACAGGAGGAAATCATCTCGTGCCAAGGATGAATCTCTGAAACGCTCAAAGCACACGATTAGTCCGCAAACACGTTGTCATCAATCACCAAAACCACATCGAGAGAGATATGCCTCAACACTCGCTGGTCGGTGGTTCATTGGCCTCCTCTCTCACCCTCCAGCCAACAGCAACCCTTGCCCACCTCCTTTGTCACCGACGCCGCCGCCCTTTTTTGCCGACGACTCTGCCAGCTGTCGCCGCCTCCACATCCACCCAGCAACGCCGCTCAGTCCCCTCGTCGCCCGCCACCGTCGTCTTGCCGCCAGGGAGCAAACTGCCTCCCACCGCCGCTCCCCCACAGCACAGCCGCCCGCGACCAATAGGCTTCTTCGCCGCCCCGGCCAAATCCTCACCGGCATGCTCGTCGGACGTCGGCCCACTCGTCGGACACCGGCAAGGCAGCTAGCTGGTCCGTGCGCACCACGACTCCCCTCGCCGGCTGTCTACTTTTTCGACGCCCGCAAGCTGTTCGACAGTTTGCCAAGGTACGGAAATGGACTCCGCCGATGAGTTCTTTTTCCACAATTTCCTTTGCGACTCCGATGATTCGTCGTCCGACGACGAGGAGGATATATTAGCTGCCGTGTTGGTCCATCACCACCTCAACAACCAGCGGCCGTTGTTCAGTGGCTCCATTCCGGGCCACCTTCTGGGGTTGAATCGCAACCGAGAGAGCGGTCATTTCCTTCTTTGGAAGGACTACTTTGATACAACAAACCCGTTGTTCAAACATCAAAAATTCCACCGCCGTTTCCGTATGAGTAGGCCTTTTCAACTGTATTAGTGAGGGGGTGGTCAGCTATGATGACTATTTCGAGTACAAAGAGGATGCCATCGGCAAGATCGGTTTCTCCTCTTCTCAGAAATGCACTGCCGCCATCCGAATGCTTGCATACGGAGTGCCCGGTGATCTCATTGACGAGTACGTCCGTGTGAGTGAGTCTACATGCCTAGAGTCCCTGTATAAGTTCTACAAGGCTGTTATTGTTGTGTTTGACCCTGAGTACTTGAGAGAGCCGACAGCTGAAGATACAACCCGTTTGTTGGTGATGAATGCTAGAAGGGGCTTCCCAGGGATGCTTGGCAGCATAGACTGCATGCACTGGGAGTGGAAGAACTGTCCTTCTGCTTGGCAAGGGCAGTATAAGGGACATGTCAGGGCTTGCACTGTCATATTAGAGGCTGTGGCGTCTCAAGATCTCTGGATCTAGCACTTTTTCTTTGGCATGGCTGGATCACACAATGATATCAACGTGCTTCATGATAACCCACAAGTATAGGGGATCGCAACAGCTTTCGAGGGTAGAGTATTCAACCCAAATATATTGATTCGACACAAGGGGGGCCAAAGAATATTCTCAAGTATTAGTAGCTGAGTTGTCAATTCAACCACACCTGGAAACTTAGTATCTGCAGCAAAGTGTTTAGTAGCACAGTAATATGATAGTGGTGGTAGCAGCAACAAAAGTAAAGATAGCAAAAGTAATGTTTTTGGTATTTTGTAGTGATTGTAACAATAGCAGCGGGAAAGTAAATAAGCGTAAACCAGTATATGGAAAACTCGTAGGCACCGGATCAGTGGTGGATAATTATGCCGGATGCGGTTCATCATGTAACAGTCATAACATAGGGTGACACAGAACTTGCTCCAATTCATCAATGTAATGTAGGCATGTATTCCGTATATAGTCATACGTGCTTATGGAAAAGAACTTGCATGACATCTTTTGTCCTACCCTCCCGTGGCAGCGGGGTCCTATTGGAAGCTAAGGGATATTAAGGTCTCCCTTTAATAGAGAACCGGAACAAAGCATTAGCACATAGTGAATACATGAACTCCTCAAACTATGGTCATCACCGGGAGTGGTCCCGATTATTGTCACTTCGGGGTTGCCGGATCATAACACATAGTAGGTGACTATAGACTTGCAAGATAGGATCAAGAACTCACATATATTCATGAAAACATAATAGGTTCAGATCTAAAATCATGGCACTCGGGCCCTAGTGACAAGCATTAAGCATAGCAAAGTCATAGCAACATCAATCTCAGAGCATAATGGATACTAGGGATCAAACCCTAACAAAACTAACTTGATTACATGATAAATCTCATCCAACCCATCACCGTCCAGCAAGCCTACGATGCAATTACTCACGCACGACGGTGCGAATCATGAAATTGGTGATGGAGGATGGTTGATGATGACGACGGCGATGAATCCCCCTCTCTGGAGCCCCGAACGGACTCTAGATCAGCCCTCCCGAGAGGTTTTAGGGCTTGGCGGCGGCTCCGTATCGTAAAACGCGATGATTTCTTCTTCCCGATTTTTTTCTCATCGAAACTCAATATATGGAGGTGGAGTTGGAGTCGGAGACACAACAGGGGGCCCACGAGGTAGGGGGCGCGTCCCCCACCCTCCTGAGAAGGGTGTGGGCCCCCTGGTCTTCATCTTTGGCGAGGTTTTTTTATTTTTTCTAAGATGTTCCGTGGAGTTTCAGGTCATTCTGAGAATATTTGTTTTCTGCACATAAAACAACACCATGGTAATTCTGCTGAAAACAGCGTCAGTCCGGGTTAGTTCCATTCAAATCATACAAGTTAGAGTCCAAAACAAGGGCAAAAGTGTTTGGGAAAGTAGATACAACGGAGATGTATCAACTCCCCCAAGCTTAAACCCTTGCTTGTCCTCAAGCAATTCAGTTGACAAACTGAAAGAAAGAAAGAAAAACTTTTACAAACTCCGTTTGCTCTTGTTGCTGTAACTATGTCAAGCCAGCATTCAAGTTTTCAGCATAGATCATAACTAACCACACTTGCAATAATTCTCAGGTCTCATCATTACTCATATCAATAGCATAATCAACTAGCAAGTCATAATAATAAATCTCGGATGACAACACTTTCTCAAAACAATCATAATATGATATAACAAGATGGTATCTCGCTAGCCCTTTCTGAGACCGCAAAACATAAATGCAGAGCACCTTTAAAGATCAAGGACCGACTTGACATTGTAATTCATGGTAAAAGAGATTCAATCATAGTCATACCCAATATAAATTAACAGTAATGAATGCAAATAACGGATGTGCTCTCCAGCTAGTGCTTTTTAATAAGAGGGTGATGACTCAACATAAAAGTAAATGGATAGGCCCTTCGTAGAGGGAAGCAGGGATTTGTAGAGGTGCCAGAGCTCGGTTTTGAAATAGAGATAAATTGTATTTTGAGCGGTATACTTTCATTGTCAACGTAACAACTAAGAGATGGCGATATCTTCCATGCTAAACACATTATAGGTGGTTCCCAAACAGAATGGTAAAGTTTATACTCCCCCTCCACCAACAAGCATCAATCCATGGCTTGCTTGAAACAACGAGTGCCTCCAACATACATCAGGTCCCAGGGGGAGTTTTGTTTGCAATTAATTTTGATTTAGTTTGCATAAAGCATGGGACTGGGCATCCCGGTGCCCAGCCATTTTCTCGTGAGTGAGGAGCGGAGTCCACTCCTCTTGAGAATAACCCACCTAACACGGAAGATAAGGACAACCTTTGTTGATACATGAGCTATTCGAGCATACAAAACAGAATGTTTATTTGAAGGTTTAGAGTTTGGCACATACAAATTTACTTGGAACGGCAGGTAGATACCGCATATAGGAAGGTATGGTGGACTCATCTGGAATAACTTTGGGGTTTAAGGGATTGGATGCACAAGTAGTATTCCCGCTTAGTACAAGTGAAGGCTAGCAAAAGACTGGGAAGCGACCAACTAGAGAGCGACAACGGCCATGTACATGCATTAAAATTAATAAACATTGGATGCAAGCATGAGTAGGATATAATCCACCATGAACATAAATATTGTGAAGGCTATGTTGATTTGTTTCAACTACATGCGTGAACATGTGCCAAGTCAAGTCACTTAAATCATTCAAAGGAGGATACCACCCCATCATACCACATCATAACCATCTTAATAGCATGTTGGCACACAAGGTAAATCATTATAACTCATAGCTAATCAAGCATGGCATAAGCAACTCTGATCTCTAATTGTCATTGCAAACATGTTTATTCATAATAAGCTGAATCAAGAACGCGGGACTCATCATATTTACAAAAACAAAAGAGGTCGAGTTCATACCAGCTTTTCTCATCTCATTCAGTCCATCATATATCATCATTATTGCCTTTCACTTGCACGACCGAACGGTGTGAATAATAATAAGAGTGCACGTGCATTGGACTAAGCTGGAATCTGCGAGCATTCAATAAACAGGAGAAGACAAGGCAATATGGACTCTTGGTTAAATCAACAATAATGCATATAAGAGCCACTTCAACAATTTAATTATGGTCTTCTCCTACTGACCCCTAAATAGAAGAAAAGAAATAAAACTATTTACACGGGAAAGCTCCCAACAAGCAAAAGAAGAACGGGAAATATTTTTGGGTTTTCTTTTTAATTATTACTACTACAGCAGAAAAAAAAACTACTCCTAATTTTTTGGTTTTTCTTAAGGTCTAACAAACACACAAGAAGAAAGCAGCAAAAGGAAAATGAACTAGCATGGATATTACAGTGAAAAAGTATGAGCACCGACATCTAGCAATGAGTGTGTGTGAACATAAATGCAATGTCGGTGAGAAATACGTACTCCCCCAAGCTTAGGCTTTTGGCCTAAGTTGGTATATGGCCACGGCTGGCCTGGCGGATATCCATAATAATAGTTGTTGGGGTCGTACTGCGATGAGGAATGATAGTTGGGATCATACTGATGTGCTGCAGCGTGGAGTCGGGCTGCCTCCGCTCTCCTCTCGTACTCTTCTGCCTCCTCTCTGGTAATAACATATCTTCTTTTTGTCTGTGAATCAAAGAAGGCAGGAGTAGGGAGAGTAATACAGAAAACACGTCGTTTATCAAAAATTAAGCGATATAGGAGAGGTGATTCAGGCCTCTCGACAAACTGGTGTGAAGCCATAGAGTTATAATCTAAATATGCAGGAGGCAACTCCATATTACCCTCACGAATGTCTATTTCAAGAAAATGAGCTAAGCGGGTTGCATAAATTCCTCCAAAGAAATCTCCATTATGTCTATTATGATGCAACCTACGAGCTACAATGGCTCCCATATGATAAGATTGGTCTCCTAACACAGCACTCCTAAGAATGCTGAGATCAGGGACACACATGTGACATGCTTCATCCTTAGCATTTATGCATCTACTCATGAAAAGAGCAAAATAATGTATAGCGGGAAAGTGAATGCTCCCTATGGTAGCTTGCGTTATATCTATGGATTCCCCCACAGTTATACTAGCAAGAAAGTTTCTAAATTCAGATTTAGGGGGATCCCTAATACTGCCCCATGATGGAAGTTCGCAAGCAGAAGTGAAATCCTCTAGGTCCATGGTATAAGATTTGTCATAAAGATCAAACATGACTGAAGGAGAATTACGCGAAGATGAATACTCAAACCTCCCCACAAATGAACTTGTGAGATCATGATACTAGGGGCATTTGTTAGCCTCAAAATCCTCAAGACCGGCATTGCGCAAATATGATTTGAATTCTTCTTTAATTCCTGCACGGTCCATAAAATTTTCCGACGGCCATTCGCAAGGCCGTACTGGAGTGTCTCTTGGTGGATCCTTGTCAGCATCGCGCATAGCAATTCTGGGTCCTTGCTTCTTAGAGGAACCACCTTGGAACATCTTTCTAAACATATTGTTTTTCTTTGAAAAATTCTAAAATTTTTAGTAACTTAAAAATAAAAGTAAACCAAATTCAATAAAACTGATAGCAACTACTCCTACAAGTGCCTAGAGCCTATATCAAGCATTAGAACTACTTGGAACCATATAAATTTGACATGCAAGCTCAAGAACATGATCACCTATGCAGCACAAATTTGCAAAGAATAAAGCACTAGAACAAAAACTAATTGGACCAATGGAGGAGTCACATACCAAGGAACAATCTCCCCAAGCAGTTTTGAGAGAGGTGCTTTGAGCAAGGAGATCGAAAATCGCAGCAAAAGTGGCTGGAACTCGTTCTTGAGTTGGTTTTTCGGGTTTGTGTGAGATAGTGGAAGAAGATGGGTGTTGGGATAAGTGGAGGAGGGCCACCGTGGGCCCACGAGGCAGGGGGCGCGCTCTATAGGGGGGGCGCGCCCACCACCCTCGTGGCCAGGTGACAGCTCCTCCCGCGGTAATTTTTGCACAGTAAATTCTCAAATATTCCCGAAAAAATCATATTAAATTGGCATGGCATTCTGAGGACTTTTATTTTCGGGATATTTTTATATTGCACAGATAAGTCAGGAAACAGACAGAAAATACTATTTTTACTTTATTTAATATAAATAACAGAAAATATAGAGAGGGTACAGAAGTTTGTGCTTCTAGTTTCATCCATCTCATGCTCATCAAAAAGAATCCACTAACAAGGTTGATCAAGTCTTGTTAACAAACTCATTCCGATAATCATGAAACCAAAGAAATTTCGAATAACATTAAGTTACCTCAACGGGGATATGCACATCCCCAATAATAAGAATATCATATTTCTTCTTGACAGTAGGAAGAGGAAATTCAAAACCTCCAAATATAATCGATGGAATTTTTCCAATAGAGTTGATACTATGAAGTTGAGGTTGTTTCCTCGGAAAGTGTACCGTATGCTCATTACCATTAACATGAAAAGTGACATTGCCTTTGTTGCAATCAATAACAGCCCCTGCAGTATTAAGAAAAGGTCTTCCAAGAATAATAGACATACTATCATCCTCGGGAATATCAAGTATAACAAAATCCGTTAAAATAGTAACGTTTGCAACCACAACAGGCACATCCTCACAGATGCCGACAGGTATAGCAGTTGATTTATCAGCCATTTGCAAAGATATTTCAATAGATGTCAGCTTATTCAAGTCAAGTCTACGATATAAAGAGAGAGGCATGACACTAACACCAGCTCCAAGATCACATAAAGCAGTTTTAATATAATTTCTTTTAATGGAGCAAGGTATAATAGGTACTCCGGGGTCTCCAAGTTTCTTTGGTATTCCACCCTTAAAAGTATAATTAGCAAGCATGGTGGAAACTTCAGCTTCTGGTATCTTTCTTTTATTAGTAATGATATCCTTCATATATTTAGCATAAGGATTCGTTTTGAGCACATCAGTTAATCTCATACGCAAAAAGATAGGCCTAATCATTTCAGCAAAGCGCTCAAAATTCTCGTCATCCTTTTTCTTGGATGGTTTCGGAGGAAAAGGCATGGGTTTCTGGACCCAAGGTTCCCTTTCTTTACCATGTTTCCTAGCAACAAAGTCTCTTTTATCATAATGTTGATTCTTTGATTGTGGGTTATCAAGATCAACAGCAGGTTCAATTTCTACATCATTATCATTACTAGGTTGAGCATCATCATGAACATCATCATTAATATTTTTACTAAGTTCATATTCATTACCAGATTGTGTTTCAGCATCAGACATAGAAATATCATTTGGATTATCAGGTGGTTCAGCAATAGGTTCACTAGAAGTTTCCACAGTTTTATCATTTTTCTTCTTCTTCTTTTTAGAAGAACTAGGAACATCAATATTTTTTCTTTGAGAATCTTGCTTGATTCTCTTAGGATGGCCTTCAGGATACAAAGGTTCCTGAGTCATTCTACCAATTCTAGTAGCCACTCTAACAGCATAATCATTTTTCTTTCTATTCATTTCATCAAGCACTTCTTTTTGAGTTTTAAGTACTTGTTCTACTTGAGTGGTAACCATAGAAGCATGTTTGCTAACAAGTTTAAGTTCACCTTTAATATTAGCCATATAATCACCCAAGCGTCTAATCATATAAGCATTTTCTTTTAATTGTCTACCAAAATAAGCATTGAAGTCATCTTGCTTATACATAAAGTTATCAAACTCATCCAAGCATTGACTAGCAATTTTAGTAGGAGGGACTTCAGCTTTATCATATCTATAGAGAGAATTTATCTTTACTACCTGTGTTGGGATATCGGGATCAGGAGGTTCTTCAACAAATAAATAATTGGGATCATAAGTTTCTTCAACACGCGATGAATTAAGACCATATATTTCTTCAGTAGGAGGTAAATTCTTAACGTCTTCAGCTTTAATACCTTTTTCTTTCATAGATTTCTTTGCCTCTTGCATATCTTCGGGACTGATAAATAAAACACCTCTCTTCTTCGGAGTTGGTTTAGGAATAGGCTCAGGAGGTGCCCAATTATTTTCATTTGTCAACATATTATTCAATAGAATTTCAGCTTCATCCGGTGTTCTTTCCCTGAAAAGAGAACCACCACAACTATCCAGGTAATCTCTGAAAGCATCGATTAGTCCATTATAAAAGATATCAAGTATTTCAGGTTTCTTAAGAGGATGATCAGGCAGAGCATTAAGTAACTTGAGAAGCCTCCCCCAAGCTTGTGGGAGACTCTCTTCTTTAATTTGCACAAAGTTGTATATTTCCCTCAAAGCAGCTTGTTTCTTATGAGCAGGGAAATATTTAGCAGAGAAGTAATAAATCATATCCTGGGGACTACGCACACAACCAGGGTCAAGAGAATTAAACCATATCTTAGCATCACCCCTTAATGAGAACGGAAATATTTTGAGTATATAGAGGTAACGCGATCTCTCATCATTAGTGAACAGGGCAGCTATATCATTTAACTTAGTAAGATGTGCCACAACAGTTTCAGATTCATAGCCATAAAACGGATCAGATTCAACCAAAGTAATTATATCAGGATCAACAGAGAATTCATAATCTTTATCAGGAACACATATAGGTGAAGTAGCAAAAGCAGGGTCAGGTCTCATTTTATCTCTAAGTGATTCTTTGTTCCATTTAATTAATAACCTAAGCTCATATCTATCTTTGCAAGCAAAAATAGCGGCAGAAGATTCCATATCAAAAAGATAACCTTCAGAAATAACAGGCATATTTTCATCATCACTATCATCATCGTATTCAGATTCAATAATTTCTTTTTCTCTAGCCCTAGCAATTTGTTCATCAAGAAATTCACTAAGGGGCATAGTAGTATCTGGCATAGAAGCAGTTTCATCAGAAGTATCATGCATATCAGAAGTGGCATCATCAATAACATGCGACATATCAGAACGAATAGCAGAAGTAGATGTAGGTGTCGCAAACTTACTCATAACATAAGGTGAATCAAGTGCAGAGCTAGATGGCAGTTCCTTACCTCCCCTCGTAGTTGAGGGATAGATCTTGGTTTTTGGATCTCTCAAGTTCTTCATAGTGTCCAGCAGATATAAATCCCAAGTGACTCAAAGAATAGAGCTATGCTCCCCAGCAACGGCGCCAGAAAAAGGTCTTGATAACCCACAAGTATAGGGGATCGCAACAGCTTTCGAGGGTAGAGTATTCAACCCAAATTTATTGATTCGACACAAGGGGAGCCAAAGAATATTCTCAAGTATTTGCAGTTGAGTTGTCAATTCAACCACACCTGGAAACTTAGTATCTGCAGCAAAGTGTTTAGTAGCACAGTAATATGATAGTGGTGGTAGCAGCAACAAAAGTAAAGACAGCAAAAGTAATGTTTTTGGTATTTTGTAGTGATTGTAACAGTAGCAGCGGGAAAGTAAATAAGCGTAAACCAGTATATGGAAAACTCATAGGCATCGGATCAATGGTGGATAATTATGCCGGATGCGGTTCATCATGTAACAGTCATAACATAGGGTGACACAGAACTTGCTCCAATTCATCAATGTAATGTAGGCACGTATTCCGTATATAGTCATATGTGCTTATGGAAAAGAACTTGCATGACATCTTTTGTCCTACCCTCCCGTGGCAGCGGGGTCTTATTGGAAACTAAGGGATATTAATGCCTCCTTTTAATAGAGAACCGGAACAAAGCATTAGCACATAGTGAATACATGAACTCCTCAAACTATGGTCATCACCGGGAGTGGTCCCGATTATTGTCACTTCGGGGTTGCTGGATCATAACACATAGTAGGTGACTATAGACTTGCAAGATAGGATCAAGAACTCACATATATTCATGAAAACTTAATAGGTTCAGATCTGAAATCATGGCACTCGGGGCCTAGTGACAAGCATTAAGCATAGCAAAGTCATAGCAACATCAATCTCAGAACATAATGGATACTAGGGATCAAACCCTAATAAAACTAACTCGATTATATGATAAATCTCATCCAACCCATCACCGTCCAGCAAGCCTACGATGCAATTACTCACGCACGGCGGTGAGCATCATGAAATTGGTGATGGAGGATGGTTGATGATGACGACGGCAACGAATCCCCCTCTCCGGAGCCCCGAACGGACTCTAGATCAGCCCTCCCAAGAGGTTTTAGGGCTTGGTGGCGGCTCCGTATTAAAACGCGATGATTTCTTCTTCCCGGTTTTTTTCTCATCGAAACTCAATATATGGAGGTGAAGTTAGAGTCAGAGACGCAACAGGGGGCCCATGAGGTAGGGGGGCGCGCCCTAGGGGGGCGCACCCCCCACCCTCGTGAGAAGGGTGTGGGCCCCCTGGTCTTCATCTTTGGCGAGGATTTTTTATTATTTTTTCTAAGATGTTCCGTGGAGTTTCAGGTCATTCCGAGAATATTTGTTTTCTGCACATAAAACAACACCATGGTAATTCTGCTGAAAATAGCATCATTCCAGGTTAGTTCCATTCAAATCATACAAGTTAGAGTCCAAAACAAGGGCAAAAGTGTTTGGAAAAGTAGATGCGACGGAGACGTATCACTTCAACGCTCGCCGGTGTTTGCTAGGCTTGCCGAAGGCAACAACCCACCGGTGAACTTTACTATCAACGGACACAACTACGACAAAGGATACTATCTGGGTGACGGTATCTATCCTCAGTGGACTACTATTGTCAAGAAAATACCCAACCATGTCGGAGAGAAGAGGAAAAGATTTGCCCAAGAGCAAGAGAGTGCTAGGAATTATGTCGAGCGTGCCTTTGATGTTTTGCAATCTCGATGGGTCATCGTTCGGTATCCTGCTAATACCTGGAGCACACAGAAATTATGGGAGGTGATGACTACTTGTGTGATCATGCACAATATAATCATAGAAGACGAGCGCCCGGAACGTCTGTACGATCAAGGGTTTCAGTTTTCGGGTGAGAATGTTGTGCCTGAGCATGGAGTAGCGGCAACATTTGAACAGTTCACCTAATTTCATGAAGACATGCGTGATTGGGATACTCATGTGCAGCTGCAAAATGATTTGGTTGAGTATATATGGGCCCATGTTGGCAACCAATAGATGTATCTTCTTTTATTCGTTTGTAAAACTATGTGAAACATTTTTATTTGTATCCGTCTTGTAAAACTATAATATTTTATTCGGTAAACTATGTTATTTAACAATATGTTTGAATGCAAATTAATGTAATATTGAGCGGCCAGCCGGCCAAGCCGGCACATATGGGTCGGCGTGTTGGGCACATTGCAACCCAAATCTAAAAGAAGACGGACGCCGAGCGGACGGCCGACCCAAACGGACAAAAAACAGACGGAATCACCGTTCGTTTGGGTCAGCCCGTTGGAGTTGCTCTAAGCTCCCATAAATATATAATGCAGCAACCAGAAACAAGAAAAACTAGGATAAAAAAATAAACTACAAACAAAGTAAAAATCTGCTTAGATGTGACATAAAACAGATCTAGAATTTAAAGTAGTGTACTGAAGCAATCGAAAAAAGGAGATGCCGCATGGATCGATGCGAGCCGCCGAGACGGCCTCCTGCCAGAGATGGAAACCCACGATGATTCATCCAGCTTCGGTGGAAGAAGATTTGCGTGAACTTTTTTGTCTGAACCAAGATTTGCGTGAACTTTGTGATTGGCAGGCCGGTTTTTTCTGGCTGGCGGCACGGCCTGACCAAAAATGTTACGCAAAGGGCATTTCCTAAACGGCGCCCGTAGCGTCCGTTATAGGCTTAACCATACAGGGCGCACACCCCACGCATCGCCCTGGGCTGGCCCACGTTACTCCTTTTCTGTCTTAGAGGCGCAAAAAGAGAGTGTGTGCAACGTGACTCGAACTCCCAATCTTCTGGCATAGTGTTCGTTGTCACAACCAACAAGCCACCCTCATTGACTTGTTTACTCAAAGCTTTTTCCTTTTTATACTCTTCGTTATTTTTCTTTTTTTCCTGGAATGCTTTCGTTTGGGTATTTTTATTTTTCTATTTTATTTCCTTTTTCGTTTTTTTTTGCTAAACTTTTTTAAAATACATTTTTTAACATTCGTGAACTTTTTTCGAATCTGATGAACTTTTTCAAATTCAATGAATGTTTTTTGAATTTGATGAACTTTTTCAAATTCAATGTCTTTTTTTCAAATTATATGAATTTTCCAAATTCGATGCAATTTTTTCGAATTCAGACATTTTTCAAATTTGGTGAACATTTCTCAAAATTAGTGAACTTTTTTTCAAACTTGATGAACTTTTTAAAAAACTTCGATGAACTGTTTTTTAAGTTACAAAAAGATATTCGTGAACTTTTTTCCAAAATCGATGAACCTTTTTCCATTTTTTGATGAACTTTTTTCATGATTGGTAAACTTTTTTCGAATTCGTGAACCCTTTTTGAAAATCCGTGAACTCTTTTTCAAATCGATGACCTTTTTTTCAAAATCAATGAACCTTTTCCAACTTTATGAACTTTTTTTCAAAAAATTGAACTTTTTTTGAATTCATGAACCCTTTTTTGAAAACCCGTTAACTCTTTTTCAAATCGATGAACTTTTTTTCAATCTTGATGAACTTTTTTCACAATTGGTGAACTTTTCTTTCAAAAAAATTGAACTTCTTTCGATTTTATGAACCCTTTTTGAAAATCTGTGAACTCTTTTTCTAATTGAATGATTTTTTTCAAAATCTGTGATTTTTCTTTTCAAATCCGATGAACTTTTTTACAAATCGATGAACCTTTTCTAGATTTGTGAACTTTTCTTCAAAAATGTTTACTTTTTCTAAAGTGATGAACTTATTCAAGTTCACGGTTATTTTAAATAATTCAAAAAACTAAGTGCATTAAATAGCATGGCCGCATGTCCTTATATTATTGATACTTTCCTCATCAACTAGAGTCAAGTAGGTCTACTGGTTATGTGCGCTAGTACGTGAAGTTAACGTCTCGAGCTCGAATCCTGGACAGGGTGACTTTTTTTGCGCTTTTTCGCTCGTTCAGATTATGGCAACCGGGCGCATCGACTTTGTTAGGTCAGGCCCAGGTGGGCAGCGCGCGGGCGCCAGTACCTGTTAGCAGCGCCAAAAGCGCTGCTTAGGAGCTCCCTACGCAAAGCCGTGTGATTCGCGTAGCAGCTTCAGGGCCCGTTTCCTACTCAGGCCCGGTCGGTCTCCCTCTAATCTATTACCACTGTAAAAGGAGGAAGAGAAGAGCAGATCCAAACAATCTAACCCATTCATCAGCAAAATTCAATGATCCTTAATTCTTCAGTGTTTAACACTGCAAACTACGCATTAAGCCACTAACAAGCCATCGATCGATAACCCAGCACCGCCGTAAAAAAAAGACAAAACCGGTCGCACGACTCTCGCCCCTGCGCGCACGACCTCCCCCTCCTCCTCCTCCCGCGTCGTTCGCCACCCCGCAAACTCCGTTAGCCGCCCTTCGCCGCTGGAGCCGTCGCCCGCGGAAGCCTCCGCGGGAGCAGCTGCGGGAGCCGCTCGCCGCTGCAGCCGCCACGGGAGAAGCAGCGGGAGCCGCCGCGTGTCGCCCTTCGCCGCGGGTCGCCGCCGGAGCCGCCCCTCCCCTGGATCCGCTCGCCGTTGGTCGCCGCCGGAGCCGCCCCGCCCCTGGATTCGCTCGCCGCTGGTCGCCGCCGGAGCCGCCCGTCGCGCCCCCACTCAGCTTGGCCTCCGCCCCGCCGTCCCCGGTCCTCAAGCAAGTAAGTTTGCCTTGCGCTCTGAAGCTCAACCATTCCTAATCTGCAAACTAACCGACCTTAGAGTCTGATGAACCGTCAATTGGATGGACCGATGAAGCACGAGGGAGAAAGATGTGGTTGTGTCCAGACTCCACTCCAAAGAGGGCAAAATAGTTCAATAATTTTCGAAATTGATGCTATTGCCTGAGATATGATGCTTGCACACAAGAGAAGTTCATGCTTGTGATTGCAAAATCGGTGTATATGTAAAGATCTTCTCCTGGTTTCATGAATTGGTTGGGATTTTTGGAAAGTCTCACTTGGGCAGGACAACTATGGTCTTGATTATATGTATGTTGACTTTCCAACTTTTCTTTTGAGCAGGCTACTTCAATTTTAGGTGAGCTGGCAGGGATCACAAGCATCGGTGTTGCATTCTTGAATCTCACATACACAGTTAAGTAATGTTCTCCCTCACATAAAGTCCTTTTAGTGCATGTAGAGTTTTGCTCACTTTCTTTCTAGCTAGCTGCTGCATTCATTTCTTTCCGTGGCACCGTATAGTTTATACCTCAGAGAGGTCATTTTAGTGCATGATGTTCTGGTGTAGCTACCATTAGCTTTACTGGAGCAGAGCAACATTTAATAGGAATTCCACCATAAATATTTACCCAGATACAACATTCTTCTCTGGAATTTGAGTTTTTTTCGAGAAGGTTTTGGATCTAAGGATGAGCTATCAGTGGTACTGATTATACAACGAGTTTGTACAAAATGTTCGCTGGTGTTGGGTGTTTACCTTTTATCACTTCTATATCCCCTTATTGTGTTTCTCTGTTTCTAGAAAGTAGGCCATTTGTTCCAGGCTTTAAAGTTTGTGCTATAACCTGAAGGAGAAAGAGTTCATTATTGACCAGCAGTTAAAAGAAGGTTCAGTTTTTTACCTCATTTTCCATCCCCACAGTAGCACTTTCTGTTAGTTCGAACAATATCTCAATGCATTATTTACACACCTAGCTTGTGCTCTGTGCCCAGAATTGGTAAACTGTAGCCGTGATAATACTACACTGTATTCAGAAATAGCAGGAGATAAAGCTAGGTGTTGCATATAGGCCGGTGGTGAACCCTTTTAGAGCCGACCTTCCTTCAGAGTTGGATATCATCTACAGTAACCTCGCTGCATCCATAGATCAACTGAATAAACAAAAGGCACTTAAGATCTTTATTGGTATCCAGGATGTGTTGTCTGACCATCTAAGCAAACTGGCCCATTATGCTAAGGAATTAGGACAATTCAGTTACTTGACCGGACTGTTTAGCATGCAGAAATTGGAAGCAGGCTTAGAAAAACACCACCAAGCTTGAAAGCAGAAAAAGATGCACACACTCACCATTATTATCTTCCTGTGATAATTTTAGGCTTGTAACAGGAAACTTGAAGAGGCAATTTTAGTTGGTGGTGTGCTTTACAATTTCATATTGTTGTTCGGTGTTTCTCCATAATCATGTCTTCTATTTTTTAGAATTTTCTAGCATATGAACTATCACATGAATTTTCCTAGATCCAATGGTCGCGCCGCCCAGGACGTCGGCGGCGGAGACGAAGGCAATTTGTACTGGGACGTCGTGGCCGAGCAGCAGGACCTCCGCCTTGACGAGCTGCTGGACCTAGGCCTCGACGAGACGCCGGACCTCGGCCTCCCTCTGGTTTTCATGGTACGGTCCCTTCCCCTCTCCACCAAATCTTGACTTGTGTGTTGTTCTGCTCTGCACTGATTGTATTGCCATTGTTATAACTCTTCTAAATCCATTTTTGATATGGTGGCCCGCTCCAGCTGGAACAGTTTTGTAGAGACAAATTGGAAGAGTGCAGCTGCCCTGGCTCATGGAATTGGAAGAATTTATGCTTTTTTTCTACTAAAAAAGGAAGCTATTTTTTCTGAATCATAGAAAGGATGCAACTTTGTCAGGGGTAGTAGATACAAAGTTCAGTGTCTACAGCATATAAACCGGAAGCCGTGCTTCCGGTTTCGGCATATAAACTTTTTTGGTCATACAATCTGAATTTTTACCATTTCACATAGACAACCTATCATTTGTGGTTCACCACATTTACATGCTCTGATTCCCACGCTCATGCGAACAAGTATATGCTAGAAATTTCAAAGTATCGTGTCAGTTAGAATTATCACATGGGTACCCATTTTCTCCATGAAAATACCTCATGTAATGCTATGTTCCATATTTTCTACATTATGATAAGTTCATAGTTTATATATTGTTTCAACATTATATTTTGTACTGAGACATGCAGCCATATATTCTATTTCTACCTCAATATATTCTCCCATGTGCATTCTAATAGACAATTGGCCCTCTTCTTTTTTTGTGATAATGATAGTCCTTGATGAAATGCCACCAAGTTAGTCTACTATCTCAAGTCAGATTCGATAATAATTTATTTTACATTGCCATCTTTCTTGATTACGTACCGTGTCGTTGCAGATGATCTCAGGTAATCAGATCCAACACCCAAATTCAATTTGAGTTGCTTTTAAATGCTTCTGGGAGGCATATGATGTTGATATGCTACATTGTAGTTTATGTTTGGTAGGCTATGATATTTTTGCCCTAAACTGTCACATTTCTTAATTCCAAAATTTAATTGTTGTAGGCTGAACATGAGCATGTCTGTTTGTGGTGTTGAGGTAAAGCTCAGTTTGTTACGCAGCAGAGCCAAGGGCATGTCATGGACCAAGTATATCAAGTTGGGCAGCGTGTGCAGGTCGACATGCTATAGTAATATGCTTTTTAAACTGCTACAACGCATGGCCATTCGGCTATTATCTAAATTAATGCTTATATTGTTAGCATAGACCTTTCAGCTAAATTTGCAGCCATGATGTTACATTGCCAATATTTTAGAAAACTGTAATTTGCTGCCATGATGTTACACACGTGCAGGTCTATGGTGGTGTCATGAATTTAGGGGTACATCTCCTTGCACTCAGGTGGAAGAAATTCCTCGCCCTCAAGTCCAACTAATTCAGGACCTGCATCTCTGATATACCGTGGTGATTCAAGCTTACTCTTGATCTGCCCACTACTTACCATTCCATTTCTTGGATGAAAGGAATGTTGGTTTAATTTAACATGCTGTTCAATCTCAGAAGCACTTGATGTGCTCAACTGCTGATATATACAAGAAATACCGGATCTTGATGAAGATGGTAGTACACTTCATTCACAATTTAAATTCTTAGTGTATCTATCATCATGTCCAGGTTGGTTCCTTTGTAAACACATTTTAGTATCATTATCCATTCAGTGTTCTGTTTACAGTGTACTATTAAATGCCATTTTCCATGTGTATTTTTGTTGATTGTTGTTGGATTTGGAGGCAAACTAATTTCCTCCTTAAGTATGAATTATCTGCCATCTATATGACTTCGAAATCTTCATTTTGAAATTATGGAAGTTTATTCCGCTCTTACATTAAGCAAGTGTTTAGAGGAAGTTTTGCTTTTGTTTAGGCTCGAGAAACAAACTATCATGCAGTATTGTGAATTTGAAATGGTCCTCTTCTCTTCCAAAAATGCATAGCAAAATTTCAGGGACCTGCAGATAGTTTCTTGAGTAACAAATTTTAGGAGGTATGACTAATTTTCTTATGATAGTTCAGACATGCTGCCAATGAAATTCATCCTTTACAGAAAACAGCAAGTTGTTTATTCATGTGTTGTTTTGTTATTAGACTGTAAGGATAAGTTACCTTTTTGTTTTTACTGCATCAAGGTTAAAAGCTTTGTTTTCTTTTGATAGCTGCGCCTTTTTCTTCTACAATTTAGTTTCTCGAGAGTATGCCAGAGGCGTATCATACTTTTATAGAAGAGAGCAAAGACAATGTACAAGAAGCCTCGAAATGGATGCGAACATCCACTCTCGGCCACACCCCATTACAACCAAAGCCGGTGTACTCTAAACACCCCAGATTACGGATAATTGTTTACAGATATTCTCACAGATTTGGGATGTAACAATGGTTAATCTGCTCTTCATGTTTTTGATAATTGCTTTGACCATGTGTTAATTAGGCATTACTATGTATCCGGCTTTTTCTAAGATATCTTTTATGCCATCATTGCATTGAACCATGAGTGAAGCAATGATGTAAACAACTCTGGGGTATAATCATTTGGCTGCTGGACTAAACATATATCTTTAGGACATATTTCAAAACACAAAATTTCATGATGAAAATCAGCTTGTCCATTTTCTTATATGGCTTGACTCTGTTCAATCTTACAGAGAAAGGGATTGTTTTCTTCTTTTGTGACATGACAGGAAACAAGGTCATGTGTGAGACAGAAGAGGCAACTGATTTGGCTCTTCATCATGTTGAGACTGTTGCAGCCATGTGTTATGTGTCAATTTCTTTCATGGGACAGAGGAGGGTAGAATGGGGATGATATGGCTAAGAAGTACTCCCTCATTTAGTGACTACTAGGGTGTCTGTACTAGCAACATAAGTTACATAAATTGATTGATCTTGAACTAATTTGCACATTCTTTATTTGTCCGTCATTTAGTTTTGCTTCCATCCGAAAAACATTATAAATCAGTAATAAAGACATGTGCGGATGAAAAATTATGTAAACATTGGACAACTATTTATTGATAATTATTTGATGACAATTGAAACGTGTAAATATTGGACAACTATTTATTGATAATTATTTGATGACAATTGAAACGTGTGTTGCATGTGTATGTTTACTAGTAAATATAATAAGGAATAAGGGTATCTCTGCTGATTTGGCCTGGTATACGAACTGCTCGTCACGAAAGAAACCGCGGAATCCTTGCCGAGGAGAAAAGATCCCGCGCCCCTCGATCCTCGATGGTCGACCTCGAGAACCCGGACCTGGAGGAAAACCTCGTCGCGGCGGAGCCCTCTCGGCATAGATTTGAGGCCTGGGTAGACAGGCTAAGACTATACTTTGACAATGACGACCTATACCCCGACGGCGGCGGCGGCGGCGTTGCCACTGATCTCGAAGCCTTGGAGGCCGAGCCCCAACAGCACAGCAGGTGTATCTTCATGTGCCTTCTGGCGTGTGCCAGTGTGATGTTTATGGGTTTCTTCATGGCCCTGATCCAGGTCTATGAATCCCACTCAACGACGGGATGGATAACAATCGCCGTGCTCGTCGGGGCAGCTATATGCGAAGTTGTTGTACTCTGTCTTCTCTTAATTACAATTCTTGTCTTTGCCGAGTTCTTCGTTGGGAATCCAGAGGGACGTAGGCTGGTAGATCGGTTGATCTAATCTGATGTGCCACAATGATGATACATACCTAGGAGCTAGGAGGTGTATTTTTCCTGTTAATCTATAAATTTGTTCCCGCATCCATCTGCGGACAAGGGCACTAGTCCGCGGACATAGATACGAGAGCCGGCCATCTAAAGTTATCCGCATATGACCAGTTACATTTCAAATGAAATTCAGTAAAAATGAACAAATTTGATTCAAACCTAAACATTTCAAATGAAATTCAATAAAAATGAACAAATTTGATTCAAACCTAAACAAGCCTGGCATTTTTAACATAAAAAGTATGCTTTTCATCAAAATGGAGCAAATTCTTTACATCTAGACATTTTTCTACTAGACCGGACTCTAAACCTAGACTAAAATGACCGCCAGCGCCCGTTTCCCATCTCCGGCCGGCCATGAGCCCCGAAAAATGAAGCCTCGTCCCCTTCACAACCTACCGCAGCCCCTCCGCTGACATGTCTTCCCCATGTCCGACAGCCCACTCGTCGGACTGCCGGATGCCCTCGAGGGATTCAGCTAGAGGGAAAGAATGCCCCCGCTTCTCCCGTACCTTCCCTATGTCTTGCAACCACTCATCGGAGTGGCCTCCACTTTCGTGAAGCATGGATCAGGGTGGTTTTTGGGGTGGGTGAGGACAGTGACCTGCGAAGAGGGCAAGACACGCCGACAGGCCCTTCGTGGGACCCAAGCGGCGGCAGCCTCCCATGATCTACTTTTCCTTGATGTCGGCGGCGGCCGCGGACATGCTGGCCACCTCGTTGATCTCCACGATGCCAACTAATTTCTCCGCCAGCAGGGCGCAACGGCGGATGGCGCAGGAGGAGCGGTATGACACTGCCTCGTCCACGACAGCATCTTTGCCCGTGCCACCGTGATCCTCCGCGAGCTGGCTTGGAGCGGTGACTTGCTAAACCACTCGCCGACTTGGAGCGGCCACATGCTCCTCCGCGCGCAAGCCTGCAGCCTCACTCGTGGTACTGATGGCCTCGAGCGGCGAGGGAGGTCGAGCGGTGATTTGCCTAGCTCGTATCCGGTGGGCTAGGCGGGCCACCCAGCCGGCTTGTATGCCGGAGAACCTCTCTTCCTGCTCGTCGGATACCATGGTAATGAAGGAAATATGCCCTAGAGGCAATAATAAAGTTATTATTTATTTCCTTATTTCATGATAAATGTTTATTATTCATGCTAGAATTGTATTAACCGGAACCATAATACATGTGTGAATACATAGACAAACAGAGTGTCACTAGTATGCCTCTACTTGACTAGCTCGTTAATCAAAGATGGTTATGTTTCCTAACCATGGACAAAGAGTTGTTATTTGATTAACGGGATCACATCATTAGGTGAATGATCTGATTGACATGACACATTCCATTAGCTTAGCACCCGATCGTTTAGTATGTTGCTATTGCTTTCTTCATGACTTATACATATTCCTATGACTATGAGATTATGCAACTCCCGTTTGCCGGAGGAACACTTTGTGTGCTACCAAACGTCACAACGTAACTGGGTGATTATAAAGGTGCTCTACAGGTGTCTCCAAAGGTACATGTTGGGTTGGCATATTTCGCGATTAGGATTTGTCACTCCGATTGTCGGAGAGGTATCTCTGGGCCCTCTCGGTAATGCACATCACATAAGCCTTGCAAGTATTACAACTAATGAGTTAGTTGTGAGATGATGTATTACGGAACGAGTAAAGAGACTTGCCGGTAACGAGATTGAACTAGGTATTGGATACCGACGATCGAATCTCGGGCAAGTAACATACCGATGACAAAGGGAACAACGTATGTTGTTATGCGGTCTGATCAATAAAGATCTTCGTAGAATATGTAGGAGCCAATATGAGCACCCAGGTTCCGCTATTGGTTATTGACCGGAGACGTGTCTCGGTCATGTCTACATTGTTCTCGAACCGTAGGGTCCGCACGCTTAAGGTTTCGATGACAGTTATATTATGAGTTTATGAGTTTTGATGTACCGAAGGAGTTCGGAGTCCCGGATGAGATCGGGGACATGACGAGGAGTCTCGAAATGGTCGAGACGTAAAGATCGATATATTGGACGACTATATTCGGACTTCGGAAAGGTTCCGAGTGATTCGGGTATTTTTCGGAGTACCGGAGAGTTACGGGAATTCGTCGGGAGAAGTATTGGGCCTTATTGGGCCATACGGGAAAGAGAGAGGGGCTGCCTAGGGCAAGCCGCGCCCCCCCAAGGCCTAGTCCGAATTGGACTAGGGAGAGGGGCTGCGCCCCTTCCTTGTTTCCTACTCCTACTACATGGAAGGACTCCTAGTTGAACTGGGAAAGGGGGAATCCTACTCCTGGTGGGAGTAGGACTCCCCTAGGGCGCGCCATAGAGAGGGCCGGCCCTCCCCTCCTCCACTCCTTTATATACGGGGGCAGGGGGCACCCCATAGACACACAAGTTGATCTTCGTGGTCGTTCCTTAGCCGTGTGCGGTGCCCCCCTCCACCATATTTCACCTCGGTCATATTGTAGCGGTGCTTAGGCGAAGCCCTGCGATGGTAGAACATCAAGATCGTCACCACGCCGTCGTGCTGACGGAACTCCTCCCCGACGCTTTGCTGGATCGGAGCCCGGGGATCATCATCGAGCTGAACGTGTGCCAAGAACTCGGAGGTGCCGGAGTAACGGTGCTTGGATCGGTCGGACCGTGAAGACGTACGACTACATCAACCTAACGCTTCCGTTGTCGATCTACAAGGGTACGTAGATCACACTCTCCCCTCTCGTTGCTATGCATCACCATGATCTTGCGTGTGCGTAGGAATTTTTTTGAAATTACTACGAAACCCAACAGTGGCATCCGAGCCTAGGTTTTATGTGTTGATGTTATATGCACGAGTAGAACACAAGTGAGTTGTGGTCGATATAAGTCATACTGCTTACCAGCATGTCATACTTTGGTTCGGCGGTATTGTTGGACGAAGCGGCCCGGACCGACATTACGCGTACGCTTACGCGAGACCGGTTCTCCCGACGTGCTTTGCACAAAGGTGGCTAGCGGGTGACATTTTCTCCAACTTTAGTTGAACCGAGTGTGGCTATGCCCGGTCCTTGTGAAGTTTAAAACAACACCAACTTGACAAACTATCGTTGTGGTTTTGATGCGTAGGTAAGATTGGTTCTTGCTTAAGCCCGTAGCAGCCACGTAAAACTTGCAACAACAAAGTAGAGGACGTCTAATTTGTTTTTGCAGGGCATGTTGTGATGTGATATGGTCAAGACATGATGCTAAATTTTATGAGATGATCATGTTTTGTAACCGAGTTATCGGCAACTGGCAGGAGCCATATGGTTGTCGCTTTATTGTATGCAATGCAATCGCGCTGTAATGCTTTACTTTATCACTAAGCGGTAGCAATAGTCGTGGAAGCATAAGATTGGCGAGACGACAATGATGCTACGATGGAGATCAAGGTGTCGCGCCGGTGACGATGGTGATCATGACGGTGCTTCGAAGATGGAGATCACAAGCACAAGATGATGGTGGCCATATCATATCACTTATATTGATTGCATGTGATGTTTATCTTTTATGCATCTTATCTTGCTTTGATTGACGGTAGCATTATAAGATGATCTCTCACTAATTATTAAGAAGTGTTCTCCCTGAGTATGCACCGTTGCGAAAGTTCTTCGTGCTGAGACACCACGTGATGATCGGGTGTGATAGGCTCTACGTTCAAATACAACGGGTGCAAAACAGTTGCACACGTAGAATACTCAGGTTATACTTGACGAGCCAAGCATATACAGATATGGCCTCGGAACACGGAGACCGAAAGGTCGAGCGTGAATCATATAGCAGATATGATCAACATAGCGATGTTCACCAATGAAACTACTCCATCTCACGTGATGATCGGACATGGTTTAGTTGATTTGGATCACGTAATCACTTAGAGGATTAGAGGGATGTCTATCTAAGTGGGAGTTCTTAAGTAATATGATTAATTGAACTTAAATTTATTATGAACTTAGTCCTGGTAGTATTTTGCAAATTATGTTGTAGATCAATAGCTCGCATTGTTGCTTCCCTGTGTTTATTTTGATATGTTCCTAGAGAAAATTGTGTTGAAAGATGTTAGTAGCAATGATGCGGATTGGATCCGTGATCTGAGGTTTTTCCTCATTGCTGCACAGAAGAATTATGTCCTTGATGCACCGCTAGGTGATGCACCTATTGCAGGAGCAGATGCAGACGTTATGAACGTTTGGCTAGCTCAATATGATGACTACTTGATAGTTTAGTGCACTATGATTAATGGCTTAGAATCGGGACTTCAAAGACATTTTGAACGTCATGGACCATATGAGATGTTCCAGGAGTTGAAGTTAATATTTCAAGCAAATACCCGAGTTGAGAGATATGAAGTCTCCAACAAGTTCTATAGCCAAAAGATGGAGGAGAATCGCTCAACTAGTGAGCATGTGCTCAGATTGTCTGAGTACTACAATCGCTTGAATCAAGTGGGAGTTAATCTTCCAGATAAGATAGTGATTGACAGAATTCTCTAGTCACCATCACCAAGTTAGTAGAACTTCGTGATGAACTATAGTATGCAAGGGATGACGAAAACGACACCCGAGCTTTTCATGATGATGAAATCGATGAAGGTAGAAATCAAGAAAGAGCATCAAGTGTTGATGGTAGACAAGACCACTAGTTTCAATAAAAGGGCAAAGGGAAGAAGGGGAACTTCAAGAAGAATGGCAAGCAAGTTGCTGCTCAAGCGAAGAAGCCCAAGTCTGGTCCTAAGCCTGAGACTAAGTGTTTCTACTGCAAAGGGACTGGTCACTGGAAGCGGAACTACCCCAAGTGATTGGCAGATAAGAAGGATGGCAAAGTGAACATAAGTATATTTAATATACATGTTATTGATGTGTACTTTACTAGTGTTTATAGAAACCCCTCAGTATTTGATACTAGTTCAGTTGCTAAGATTAGTAACTCGAAACGGGAGTTGCAGAATAAACAGAGACTAGTTAAGGGTGAAGTAATGATGTGTGTTGGAAGTGGTTCCAAGATTGATATGATCATCACCGCAGACTCCCTATACTTTCGAGATTAGTGTTGAACCTAAATAAGTGTTATTTGGTGTTTGCGTTGAGCATGAATATGATTTGATCATGTTTATTGCAATACAGTTATTCATTTAAGTTAGAGAACAATTGTTGTTCTGTTTACATGAATAAAACCTTCTATGGTCATACACACCAATGAAAATGGTTTGTTGGATCTCGATTGTTGTGATACACATATTCATAATATTGAAGCCAAAAGATGCAAAGTTAATAATGATAGTGCAACTTATTTGTAGCACCGCCGTTTAGGTCATATTGGTGTAAAGCACATGAAGAAACTCCATGCTGATGGGATTTTGGAATCACTTGATTATGAATCACTTGATGCTTGCGAACCATGCCTCATGGGCAAGATGACTAAGACTCCGTTCTCCGGAGTGAGCAACTGACTTATTGGAAATAATACATACTGATGTATGTGGTCCAATGAGTGTTAAGGCTCACGGCAAGTATCATTATTTTCTGAACTTCACAGATGATTTGAGCAGATATGGGTATATCTACTTGATTAGACATAAGTCTGAAACATTTGAAAAGTTCAAAGAATTTCAGAGTAAAGTGGAAAATCATCGTGACAAGAAAATAAAGTTTCTACGATCTGATCGCGGAGACAAATATGTGAGTTACGAGTTTGGTCTTCAATTAAAACAATGTGGAATAGTTTCACAAACTCATGCCACATGGAACACCTCAGCATAATGGTGTGTCCGAACGTCATAACCGTATTTTATTGGATATAGTGCAACCTATGATGTTTCTTACCGATTTACCACTATCGTTTTGGGGTTATGCATTAAAGACAGCTGCATTCACGGTAAAAAGGGCACCATCTAAGTCCGTTGAGACGACACAATCTGAACTGTGGTTTGGCAAGAAACCAAAGTTGTCGTTTCTTAAAGTTTGGGGCAACGATGCTTATGTGAAAAAGTTTCATCCTGATAAGCTCAAACCCAAATCGGAGAAATGTGTCTTCATAGGATACCCAAAGGAGACTGTTGGGTACACCTTCTATCACAGATCCGAAGGCAAGACTTTTGTGGCTAAATTCGGAATCTTTCTAGAGAAGGAGATTCTCTCGAAAGAAGTGAGTGGGAGGAAAGTAGAAAACTTGATAAGGTAATTGTACCTTCTCCCTTATTGGAAAGTAGTTCATCACAGAAATCTGTTCCTGTGACTACTACACCAATTAGTGAGGAAGCTAATGATGATGATCATGTAACTTCAGATCAAGTTACTACCGAATCTCGTAGGTAAACCAGAGTGAGATCCGCACCAGAGTGGTACGGTAATCCTGTCCTGGAGGTCATGTTACTTGAACATGACGAACTTGCGAACTATGAGGAAGCGATGATGAGCCCAGATTTCGCGAAATGGTTTGAGGCCATAAAATCTGAGATATGATCCATGTATGAGAATAAAGTATGGACTTTGATGGATTTGCCCGATGATCGGCAAGCCATAGAAAATAAATGGATCTTCAAGAGGAAGATGGACGCTGATAGTAGTGTTACTATCTACAAAGCTAGAATTATCGCAAAAAGTTTTCGACAAGTTCAAGGTGTTGACTACGATGAGATTTTCTCACTCGTATCTATGCTTAAGTCTGTCCGAATCATGTTAGCAATTGCCGCATTTTATGAAATCTGGCAAATGGATAAACAAAACTGCATTCCTTAATGGATTTATTAAAGAAGAGTTGTATGTGATGCAACAAGAAGGTTTTGTCAATCCTAAAGGTGCTGACAAAATATACAAGCTCCAGCGATCTATTTATGGACTGGTGCAAGCATCTCGGAGTTGGAATATACGCTTTGATAAGTTGATCAAAGCATATAGTTTTATACAGACTTGCGGTGAAGCCTGTATTTACTAGAAAGTGAGTGGGAGCACTACAACATTTCTGATAAGTATATGTGAATGACATATTGTTGATCAGAGACAATGTAGAATTATTCTGCAAAGCATAAAGGAGTGTTTGAAAGGAGTTTTTCAAAGAAAGACTTCGATGAAGCTGCTTACATATTGAACATCAAGATCTATAGAGATAGATCAAGACGCTTGATAAGTTTTTCAATGAGTACATACCTTGACAAGATTTTGAAGTAGTTCAAAATAGAACAGTCAAAGAAAGAGTTCTTGCCTGTGTTACAAGGTGTGAAATTGAGTAAGACTCAAAACCCTACCACGGCACAAGATAGAAAGAGAATGGAAGTCATTCCCTATGCCTCAGCCATAGGTCCTATAAAGTATGCCATGCTGTGTACCAGATCTATTGTATACCCTACACTGATTTTGGCAGGGAGTATAATAGTGATCTAGGAGTAGATCACTGGACAGCGGTCAAAATTATCCTTAGTGGAATAAGGATATGTTTCTCGATTACGGAGGTGACAAAAGGTTCGTCGTAAAGGGTTACGTCGATGCAAGTTTTGACACTGATCCAGATGACTCTAAGTCTCAATCTGGATACATATTGAAAGTGGGAGCAATTAACTAGAGTATCTCCATGCAGAGCATTGTTGACATAGAAATTTGCAAAATACATGCGGATCTGAATGTGGCAGACCCGTTGACTAAACTTCTCTCACAAGCAAAACATGATCACTTTTTGGGTGTTAATCACATAGCGATGTGAACTAGATTACTGAATCTAGTAAACCCTTTGGGTGTTGGTCACATGGCGATGTGAACTATAGGTGTTAATCACATAATGATGAAAACTATCAATGTTAATCACATGGTCATGTGATCTAGATTATTGACTCTAGTGCAAGTGGGAGACTGAAGGAAATATGCCCTAGAGGCAATAATAAAGTTATTATTTATTTCCTTATTTCATGATAAATGTTTATTATTCATGCTAGAATTGTATTAACCGGAACCATAATACATGTGTGAATACATAGACAAACAGAGTGTCACTAGTATGCCTCTACTTGACTAGCTCGTTAATCAAAGATGGTTATGTTTCCTAACCATGGACAAAGAGTTGTTATTTGATTAACGGGATCACATCATTAGGTGAATGATCTGATTGACATGACCCATTCCATTAGCTTAGCACCCGATCGTTTAGTATGTTGCTATTGCTTTCTTCATGACTTATACATGTTCCTATGACTATGAGATTATGCAACTCCCGTTTGCCGGAGGAACACTTTGTGTGCTACCAAACGTCACAACATAACTGGGTGATTATAAAGGTGCTCTACAGGTGTCTCCAAAGGTACATGTTGGGTTGGCATATTTCGCGATTAGGATTTGTCACTCCGATTGTCGGAGAGGTATCTCTGGGCCCTCTCGGTAATGCACATCACATAAGCCTTGCAAGTATTACAACTAATGAGTTAGTTGTGAGATGATGTATTACGGAACGAGTAAAGAGACTTGCCGGTAACGAGATTGAACTAGGTATTGGATACCGACGATCGAATCTCGGGCAAGTAACATACCGATGACAAAGGGAACAACGTATGTTGTTATGCGGTCTGACCGATAAAGATCTTCGTAGAATATGTAGGAGCCAATATGAGCATCCAGGTTCCGCTATTGGTTATTGACCGGAGACGTGTCTCGGTCATGTCTACATTGTTCTCGAACCGTAGGGTCCGCACGCTTAAGGTTTCGATGACAGTTATATTATGAGTTTATGAGTTTTGATGTACCGAAGGAGTTCGGAGTCCCGGATGAGATCGGGGACATGACGAGGAGTCTCGAAATGGTCGAGACGTAAAGATCGATATATTGGACGACTATATTCGGACTTCGGAAAGGTTCCGAGTGATTCGGGTATTTTTCGGAGTACCGGAGAGTTACGGGAATTCGCCGGGAGAAGTATTGGGCCTTATTGGGCCATACGGGAAAGAGAGAGGGGCTGCCTAGGGCAGCCCCCCCCCCCCCAAGGCCTAGTCCGAATTGGACTAGGGAGAGGGGCTGCGCCCCTTCCTTGTTTCCCACTCCTACTACATGGAAGGACTCCTAGTTGAACTAGGAAAGGGGGAATCCTACTCCTGGTGGGAGTAGGACTCCCCTAGGGCACGCCATAGAGAGGGCCGGCCCTCCCCTCCTCCACTCCTTTATATACGGGGGCAGGGGCACCCCATAGACACACAAGTTGATCTTCGTAATCGTTCCTTAGCCGTGTGTGGTGCCCCCCTCCACCATATTCCACCTCGGTCATATTGTAGCGGTGCTTAGGCGAAGCCCTGCGACGGTAGAACATCAAGATCGTCACCACGCCGTCGTGCTGACGGAACTCCTCCCCGACGCTTTGCTGGATCGGAGCCCGGGGATCGTCATCGAGCTGAACGTGTGCCAAGAACTCGGAGGTGCCGGAGTAACGGTGCTTGGATCGGTCGGACCGTGAAGACGTACGACTACATCAACCTAACGCTTCCGTTGTCGATCTACAAGGGTACGTAGATCACACTCTCCCCTCTCGTTGCTATGCATCACCATGATCTTGCGTGTGCGTAGGAATTTTTTTGAAATTACTACGAAACCCAACAGGTAAGTGTTAAGAATATGGTGCAAGGAGGAGGTGTGGTGTGGTTCTTGCCTGGCGTCTGGCCTCGTTTGAATAACCGGTGGATGCGAGGAGCCAACTGACATTATGTTTACTGTCGGTCGGCTCGTGAACGGATGTGCGGTTGGAGTAGGTTCCTCACACGTGTGGCTTTAATGAATTCAGGCGAGCAGGCATGTTCAGCTTAGCGTGTAGCGGGCGACGCTCTCTCGACCGACGCACCGCTTCAGTGTCGGTGCTAGTGACAGGTCGGATCCGCTCTCGGCCGGCGTTAATGTGGAACAGCCGCTCACTGCGGCATGAATGCAGGCAGCTGACATCGGGCAAAAAAACATGTAGGCATGGCAGGAGGGGGTTTGGGTGGGCCAGTCAGTCAGAAATGCACATGGCAATGGTCCAGATGCCCTCAACCCCTCCCCTCACTTTGTCTCCGGCTTGCGGAAAAACATGCGTCCGGGCCATCGAGCAGATCGATACAGGCTCGCCCCCTCCCCCTCATGTTTTGGGTGTGTGATCCGGGCGTATGCAGGTTGTAATAGGGTCTGCATTATGCACGCCGGTACGTATCTCTAACACCCTCAAGCAATCTACCAACAAAATAGGTGAGGACGACCTTGTTCTATTGATGACACTCATGTCGTGCATCGGCGATGAGATTAGCTTCAGGTCTTCACAACCCCTCTATTTGGCTCTCCAGCTGCGCGATCTTGTCCTTGTATCGCCGGCCAAGGCCCTCGAACTTGCAACCGATCAGCAGGTCGGCAATGCCCCCGCATCGTGCCGCTGTCCTGTCACGAGGCACACGAGCAGTCAAGGTTGTCAGAATCGCGATTTTGAATCGGATCGGAGCTTCGATGGTAGGATCGCAAATCGTAGAATCTTCACTATCAGGATCGTAGAAACGTATATTCTATGCCTAAAATCGTAGAATCATAGGGGTTTGTTTGGATCATAAAGTCATAGAATCGTATAACAGGATCGCGATTCTGACAACCTTGCAAGCAGTGCACTCGCTCAATGGTGGCATGTTCGCCTAGAGACGCCGAGTCCCCTGAGTAGCGCTTGGATGCTGACTGGCCCGATGATTATGCCACGACGCGATATGAGACGGGGTTGTGCCATGGCACAATAATGGCAGTGCCGCAGCGGGAGATGCTGGGGTGAGGGTGGACTCGACCAAATAACGATGATCATTGTCGGCAAAAAAGGTCGAGAGTATCTCCGTTGGGCGAGCCTCGATTAATTTCGTTTATTGTGTAAGCCTAATATAAAATGACTAAAATGTCCTCACGCCTTGGGTTAACATCATCTGAGAAATTTACTACCATAACACCTTACCAGGAATGGTGCAGCCTTTTGGTGGAAGTCAATGCTTAAGCTCCTATTTACAAGGAGTTTGCTATTTGCAAAGCTAACTCGGGAAATGCAACTCTTTTTTGGTCTGACTGCTGGTGGGGCCAACCACTTATGATAAAAATTCCTGAGCTAATTTCTTACTCCATCAATAACACTGTGGCTTTTCAACAGATTCTTAGTGCACAGAACTTGGCAAAGCATTTTCACACACCTATATCTTAGCAAGCATTTCGAGAATATAATATCCTTCAAGAGCACATTCTAAAGAGACATGTTTCAAATGCCACAGATTATTGGGCGGTGAAAGGAACAACCAGAGGATACACTTCCATCAAAATGTACAAACATATGATGGGGCCTCGTACAGTCCACTCCTTGTTCGTTCGCATTTGGAAAACTTCTTGTAGATTGAGACATAAGATTTTCCTCTGGATCCTACTCCATGATAGGGTCAACACAAGGAATCTACTTAACAAAAAGGCAATGCACCCGGATAATTATAACTACTAGATCACTGATGGCGCGCGTTGCTGCGCCCGTCTATTTTGGTAATAAAATTATTATTATAGTAACAACATCTAGTTAAGAAAGCTCATGTAGCTGTGGAATTCATTTGTCCACATTTACTGACAGAATTCATTTGTATGCCTTACCGATATATAAATCATAATCTGATGAAGCTATGTACCTGGGGTAGGAGCACGCACCCGTCCCAAAGAGTCCTACCCAAGGACATCCCTAGAAGAAATCACCCATCAATCGACTTGAAGGTACTCCACTCGACGGGTTCAAGACACTCGACCAAGAAGCTACCACTCGACCATGAAGCTACTCACTCGACTGCCAGGAGACCTACAGTCACTCCGTAGGCAAACGGTCAGCTGTTAAGTAGTCTTCATGGTCATTACAGCACTTTATTAGAGGCGTTACCAGTAACGCCCCATCTTAAATGTACTTTAAACCCTGCATTACTGAGGGCAGGAGGGGGCCGGCGAACTCTATATAAGCCACCCCCTCCTCAGTAGGAAGGGTTCGCACCCCTGTAATCTATACACGCATAATCCAGTCGACCGCCTCCGGGCTCCGAGACGTAGGGCTATTACTTCCTCCGAGAAGGGCCTGAACTCGTAAACCTCGCGTGTAACAACTTCCCAATAGCTAAGATCTAGCCTCTCTATACTCACCCCCCTACATCACTGTCAGAGTTAGAACCACGACAGTTGGCGCCCACCGTGGGGCCGGAATCTTAGCGCTTAGTTGGAGAAGTTGCGATCTTTTCCGATCCCTTTGATCATGGTTTCTTGCGGAGTTTTGGCGGAGGGCCGCGAGATCCGTCTCGGCGCGCTCACCTTCATCGCCGACGACTCCGCCTGGCTTCAGGAGGCACCACTCGACATCGACGCGCTCCCCGTCTGCGGTGCGACGCACTTCCGCGCATGCATTCGTGGCGTTCTCCTGCGGCAGCCGTCGACCCAGTATCGGTCGACCCCTGCGTCACCTCCCCGCCCCGTCTCCCACCAGCGCAAGCGCTCCGGCCGGTCAAGACTTCAGCGGTGGGTGAGGCACGCCGTGGCCCGCCAATCGGCAGCCCCACAAGTCGCGGCGATCGAGCCCGTCGAATCCCTCTACGGCCTGTTCGACCTGTCGACAGGCTCCGTGGAGACCGCATCCGAGTGCGACAGCAACGATCCTGCGGCTGAGGTTCTGGCGGTCGATGGCACACACAGTCCCCCCGGTTTCCCTCGCACTGATGGAGGCGCGGGTGGAGGCGATCCGTCGCATCCCCACGATGAGTATCTCCCCGAACCTCTCACGTCATTGCAGCGAGAGGAGCTTCGCCGCCGGAACATGGACGCGCTCCGCACTCCTATCGTCGGAGAGACCCCCGAGGCCCGGGCCTTGGAGGAGGCGCGTTTGGCCAACTTGGCCGAGCGCACTCGACTGGAGAATCTCCAGCGAGCACTCGACGAGCAAGCGCGCCAGCGGGCTCCCGAGTCTAGTCGGCGCCAGCTCTTCCCGCCGACGCAGGTATATCGAACTCCAGTTCAGAATCTGGCCGCCGCGGCCCGTATAGCAGAATCGATTCAGCCCTCCCAGTCGGAGGCTGGCAGGGGTTTGTTACAGATCAGAGCATTGCTCCGGGCGGTGGGAAACCAGAATTCCGCTGTCTCTCAGTCGCGGAATAGGATCCACAGTCGGTCCGTCGCGACAGATACAGTCGAGTCAGCTCACAGCCCGAGATCGCCCCCGAGGCGTGAGGGACGTGGGGACCAGCATGATCAGTACAGGAGGAATGAGCAGTACGATCGCCGGTTCGACCGTGATGATCGACGTCGAGTGCCAACCCCTCCCCCGAGGAGTGGGTCATATGCGCCTCGACGGCAAGACGACAGACGCCCTCATAGTGTTGGGCAGAGGATTCCAGTCGACCTCAGGGACCCAGGCTTTGATGCGAGATCCGTCCTCGTTCAAGGTTTGGTTGACAGGAACAGAGCTCATCGAGAAGGTCACAACAGAGATGCGCCTGCCAGCAGCAGAGTACGCGCTTCAGGGCCAGAGTGTTTCAGTCGAGCCATCAGAGCCGCAGTGATACCTCCCAATTTCAGGTTGGCGACTGGAATCAGCAAGTTCACCGGTGAATCTAAGCCTGACACCTGGCTCGAAGATTACCGAGTGGCTGTACAAATTGGCGGTGGCAATGACGAGGTGGCCATGAAGCATTTGCCTCTCATGTTAGAGGGCTCGGCCAGAGCATGGTTAAATCAGTTGGCACCCGGCAGCATTTACACTTGGGAGGACCTCTCCCGAGTGTTTATCACAACCTTTGAAGGAACATGCAAGCGACCTGCAGGCCTTACGGAGTTACGGTCTTGCGTGCAGAAGCCGAATGAAACCCTGAGGGAATACATCCAGAGGTGGATCACGTTGCACCACTCGGTAGAGAATGTACCAGACCATCAAGCAGTTTGTGCCTTCAAGGAAGGTGTTAAATACAGAGAGTTGAATCTGAAGTTCGGTCGAACTGGAGAGATGTCTCTGAATCGGATGATGGAGATTGCCACCAAGTATGCTAACGGAGAAGATGAAGATCGACTCCGGAGTGGCAAGCAGAAAGCAGTCGCCTAGGAAACCGGAGGCAATTCCAGTCGGAAGGCCGAGCCAGCCGCTCCTGGGGAGGCCCTGGCCGTAGCCCAGGGAAACTTCAAGGGAAAATCCAAGGGCACCTGGAAGCCCAAGAAAGTCAAGGATCAAGACGGAAATGATGTTTTGGATCTGCCATGTCACATCCACACCAAGAAGGATGAAGAAGGTAATTTTATTTACCCAAAGCATACCACTCGACAGTGCCGACTCCTGATCCAACAGTTCCAAGGAAAGCGGTCCAAGGATAAGGAAAAAGAGTCGGACAGAGTCGAGGACAAGGAAGACAGTGACGATGGATACCCCCAAGTCAATTCCACCCTGATGATTTTTGCCGATGTCGAAAGCAAAAGTCGACTGAAAGTCATTAACCGAGAGGTGAACATGGTTGCCCCAGCGACACCCAGTTACCTGAAGTGGTCTCAGACTGCCATCACATTTGACCAGTCTGATCACCCGACGCACATTACCACCCCTGGAAGGCAAGCTTTGGTGGTCGACCCAATTGTTGAAGGCACTCGACTGACTAAAGTCCTGATGGATGGGGGCAGTGGCCTGAACATACTGTATGCTGAAACATTGAAAGGAATGGGCATTCCGATGTCCAGACTCAGCACCAGTAACATGAGTTTCCACGGAGTCATTCCTGGGAAGAAAGCCCAATCACTCGGGCAGATCTCTCTTGATGTGGTTTTCGGTGATTCAAAGAATTACCGCAAGGAAAAGTTGACATTCGAGGTTGTGGACTTCCAAAGTGCTTATCACGCCATTTTGGGCAGGCCAGCTTACGCGCGCTTCATGGCCCGGCCATGTTACGTGTATCTCAAACTGAAGATGCCTGGCCCCAAAGGTGTGATCACTGTTACGGGCAATCGGAAGAAGGCTGAAGAATGCTTTCAGAAGGGCTCAAAGATTGCAGATGCTCAGATGGCAGTGGTCGAGCTGCAAGAGTACCAAAAGACTGCCGATCCAAGCGAGTTGCTACGAGCCAAGAAGCCTGCTTCAGAATCAGCTTTTCAGCCGTCCGGTGAAACAAAGACAGTCCACATTCACCCGACCGACCTCGATGCTACCCCGACTCATATCTCAACGACGCTTGAATCCAAATAGGAAGAAGCGCTCATCCAGCTCCTCCGTGAGAACTGGGACATCTTCGCATGGAAACCCTCTGACATGCCAGGAGTTCCCAGGGGGTTGGCTGAGCACCGTTTGCGGGTCGACCCAAAATTCAAGCCTGTTAAGGAACATCTTCGACGGTCCGCCGTCCAGAAGAAGCAAGCCATTGGCGAGGAAGTGGTTCGGCTCTTAGCAGCAGAGTTCATCCGAGAGATCTACCACTCCGAGTGGCTCGCCAATGTCGTCATGGTCCCCAAAAAGGACAAGTCACTCCGCATGTGCATTGACTTCAAGCATATCAATCGGGCCTGCCCGAAAGATCATTTTCCCCTCCCTCGCATCGACCAAATAGTCGACTCGACTGCGGGGTGCGAGAGACTGTCTTTCCTAGACGCCTATTCCGGGTACCATCAGATCCGTCTGTATGGGCCCGACGAGATCAAAACAGCTTTCATCACTCCATTCGGGTGCTTCTGTTACGTCACCATGCCGTTCGGCCTCAAGAACGCCGGAGCCACGTTCATGAGAATGATTCAGAAGTGTTTACTCACCCAAATCAGTCGGAATGTGGAGGCATACATGGACGATATCGTGGTCAAGTCCCGAAAAGGTTCCGACCTGCGGACTGACCTTGCTGAAACCTTTGCCAATCTCAGGAGGTACGATATCAAGCTCAATCCATCAAAGTGCACATTCGGAGTTCCACGTGGAAAATTACTCGGTTTTCTCGTTTCCGAATGAGGGATCGATGCCAATCCTGAGAAAATTGGCACCATACTCCGGATGAAGCGTCCTGTACGCGTGCACGATGTCCAAAAGCTTACAGGCTGCTTGGCCGCTTTAAGTCGATTCATTTCTCGTCTCGGTGAAAAGGCGCTGCCTCTTTACCGACTGATGAAGAAGTCTGACAAGTTCGAGTGGACTCCAGAAGCTGACGCGGCATTTGCAGAGCTCAAAGCTCTGCTCTCCACCCAGCCGGTGCTTGCTGCCCCAATCAGCAAAGAGCCTCTGCTGCTTTACATTGCAGCCACAGGACAAGTTGTCAGCACAGTACTTACGTCGAGCGGGAAGAAGAAGGAAAGACCTTCAGAGTTCAGCGCCCAGTCTATTATCTGTCCGAAGTTTTGACCCCTTCAAAACAAAGATACCCTCACTACCAGAAGCTTGTATATGGGATTTACATGACCACGAAGAAGGTTGCGCATTACTTCTCTGACCACTCCATTACAGTCGTCAGCGACGCCCCACTGTCAGAGATTCTGCATAACAGAGATGCAACTAGTCGAGTGGCCAAGTGGGCGATTGAACTCCTTCCCTTAGATATCAGGTTTGAAGCAAAGAAGGCTATCAAGTCCCAAGCAATTGCAGATTTCATCGCCGAGTGGATTGAACAGCAACTTCCGACTCAAGTTCACTCGGAGCACTGGACCATGTTCTTCGACGGATCTAAGATGCTGAATGGTTCCGGTGCTGGGGTAGTTCTAGTCTCCCCCCGAGGAGATAAGCTCAGATATGTTCTCCAGATTCACTTCGATTCCTCCAACAATGAAGCAGAGTATGAAGCACTTTTGTATGGGTTGCGCATGGCCATTTCACTCGGCGTCCGTCGCCTCATGGTCTATGGCGACTCAGATTTGGTGGTTAATCAGGTGATGAAGGAGTGGGACGTCAGAAGTCCAGCTATGACTGGTTATTGCAATGCAGTGAGAAAGCTAGAAAAGAAATTCGAGGGGTTGGAGCTTCATCACATCCCCCGATTGAAAAACCAAGCAGCTGATGACCTGGCAAAGATAGGCTCCAAGAGAGAAGCCATTCCCAGCAATGTGTTTTTGGAGCACATCCGCTCGCCGTCAGTCCAGGAAGATCCTTTCACAGAAGAAGCCCCACAACCAAAAAGTGCCACAGACCCGACTGAAGTCGAAGTTCCTGCTGTGGTCGACCTAATCATGGAAGTCTTGGCAATCACCCCCGACTGGACGATACCGTACGTCGCGTATATCCTAAGGAAAGAGCTCCCGGAAGACGAGGAAGAGGATCGACAGATCGTCCGCCGATCTAAGGCCTTCACAGTCATAAAGGGGCAGTTGTATAGAGAAAGCGCGACTGGAATCGGTCAGAAGTGCATAACACCAGAAGAAGGTCGGATAATCCTTGATGATATCCACTCGGGAACCTGTGGTCACCATGCGTCCTCCCGGACCATTGTGGCCAAAGCATACCGAGCAGGATTTTACTGGCCGAGAGCAAATGAGATGGCAAAGGAGATAGTTGACAAGTGTGAGGGGTGCCAGTTCTACTCCAACATGTCCCACAAGCCCGCATCAGCCCTGAAGACCATTCCACTCGTCTGGCCCTTCGCTGTCTGGGGACTGGACATGGTCGTTCCTTTGAGAACAGGCAGGAGCGGTCTCACCCATGTGCTTGTGGCAGTCGACAAGTTTACCAAGTGGATTGAAGCTAAACCCATCAAGAACCTCGATGCTGGCACTGCTATTAGTTTCGTCAGAGGACTAACGTTCAGATATGGAGTCCCTCACAGCATCATCACTGACAATGGGTCAAACTTCGATTCAGACCAGTTCAGAGCCTTTTGCGCCTCTCAAGGCACTCGAGTCGACTATGCATCAGTCGCCCATCCCCAGTCGAATGGACAAGCTGAAAGAGCAAATGGTCTGATCCTCAAAGGACTAAAACCCCGACTAATGTGTGATCTCAAGCACGCGGCAGGTGCCTGGGTCGACGAGCTTCCGTCAGTTCTGTGGGGATTAAGGACCACCCCTAACCGGTCAACCGGAAGGACCCCATTCTTTCTTGTTTATGGGGCCGAAACCGTTCTGCCAAGTGATCTCCTTCACAACGCTCCCCGAGTCGAGCTTTACACCGAAGATGAAGCAGAACAGGCTCGACAAGATGCAGTAGACCTCCTAGAAGAAGAAAGAGAGATGGCCATGATCAGATCGACCATTTATCAGCAAGACTTGCGTCGATTCCATGCCCGGCATGTGAAGAGTCGAGCCTTCCAAGAAGGAGATTTGGTCCTTCGAGTGGATCAACAGAAACCACACAAGCTTGCTCCTACTTGGGAAGGCCCCTTCATCATCACCAGAGTCCTCCACAACGGAGCGTATCACCTCTACAATGTTGATCGCCAGATTGACGAGCCGCGAGCTTGGAATGCGGAACTACTCCGCCCCTTTTACACTTAAGTTCCTTCCCATAAAGATGTAATAAGAGAAACTTCCGCAGTTCATTTTTATCAAAGCCAGGAGTGTTCCAATGATTGCTGTCACTTCTGTTTACATACGAGAACCCCCAGTGGGTGACTTAGCCGCGAACCCGTTTCGCCTAAGTTCAAAAAAAATCCTACCGAGTGGAGAGCAAACCTCCCACTCGGGGGCTTAGCTGCAGTCCAGCACTCGCCTAAGTTCTCCTACACAGAGACTTAGCTGCAGTCAGCACTCGCCTAAGTTTGAAAAATCCTACCGAGTGGAGAGCAAACCTCCCACTCGGGGGCTTAGCTGCAGTCCAGCACTCGCCTAAGTTCTCTTACGAAGAGACTTAGCCGCGGTCAGCACTCGCCTAAGTTTGAAAAATCCTACCGAGTGGAGAGCAATCCTCCCACTCGGAGGCTTAGCTGCAGTCCCGCACTCGCCTAAGTTCTCTTACGAAGAGACTTAGCTGCGGTCAGCACTCGCCTAAGTTTGAAAAATCCTACCGAGTGGAGAGCAAACCTCCCACTCGGGGGCTTAGCTGCAGTCCAGCGCTCGCCTAAGTTCTCCTACGAAGAGACTTAGCTGCGGTCAGCACTCGCCTAAGTTTGAAAAATCCTACCGAGTGGAGAGCAAACCTCCCACTCGGGGGCTTAGCTGCAGTCCAGCACTCGCCTAAGTTCTCTTACGAAGAGACTTAGCCGCGGTCAGCACTCGCCTAAGTTTGAAAAATCCTACCGAGTGGAGAGCAATCCTCCCACTCGGAGGCTTAGCTGCAGTCCCGCACTCGCCTAAGTATGAAACACTTCTCATTTCCCAAGGACGACGAGGGGCAGGTCGACCGCCACCTTCTCCTTCGGAGCTGCACCACAGACACAAAGTTATTTCGAGTGAAGATCAAATCCCACTCGACGGATCATCCACAAAGAGATTCAACGACAAATCAAGTTCAAATAAAGCCTAAAATATCCGAGAGACCTCAGATCAAAGTACTCGAGCCCACAGCTCGGCAGAGTTTAACTGTTACACTTCCACTCGGCATTCCGAGGCAAATTTAAGGCAGAGTTTAACGGATTACAAAATACACTCGGCATCCCGAGGCAAGTTTTTTTTCATTCCTCAGGAGGAGGAGGACTGGCAGGGGCGACAAACTCATCCAAGTCGATCCCATCTGCGATGCGGGTAGTAGCAGCAATAAATGTCTCCATGAAGTCCTGGAAGTTGTGCTTCCTCGTGTTGGCAACTTGGATGGTGGCCAGCTTCTCCTCCCACACCTCCTTGCAATGGACGCGGACCAGAGACAGAGCCACGTCGGCACCACACCGAGCTGAAGACTTCTTCCACTCTTGCACTCGGTCAGGGATTCCGTTGAGTCGAGTCATCAGAGACTCGAGATCATTCTGGAGCGTGGACTCTGGCCAAAGCGTCGGGTCGATCCGCGTCATGGCGACCTTCAGTCGAGCCAAGTAATCCACGACACCGTCAACGCGGGATTCCAGTCGGAGCAGGTTCATGGCAGCTTCGTCTCGCACCGGAGAGTTGATTGGATCCAAACCTGTTTCGATCCGCCCGGTCTCCTCTTCGAAGTTCTGGCAAAGTTCTGCATGCACGACCCAAGGATAAGTCAAATTTCATAAAACCGAGTCGACACAAAAAGAACCAGTCGGAACTGATTGTGCACCTTTGAGTTTGATGTACAGCTTCTTGGCAAAGCTCCTCAAGTAGCTCTCCAGGTCGTCTCTCCTGCGAGCGACGCTTTCCATCTTCTCGCTCAGGGTGAGGTGCTCCTTCTTCCAACGCGAACACTCCATGTTGGCTTCCTTCAGAGCGGTCTTCAACTTGGTGTTCTCCCCTTCTAATTGGTCGACCGTAGCCAGCTTCTGCGCGGCCAGAGCGGTCTTGTCATCAGCCTCCTTACGGGCAGCAGCCAAGTCCTGATCCTTCTTCGCCAGAGCTTCCTTCAGTTTTTCTGCAAAAATGATGATTGAGTCGGAGAAAGCGAAGAGATACTCAAGCCTAAAAACTAACCAGTCGACAAAGGCGTCTTACCTGCGGCGCCGTCTCTGACCTTCTGCAGCTCCGTCTTGGCCAGCTCCAGATCGAGGTTCATTTGAATTTGCTGCTTCTCTAGGTCAGCCAAGCGGGTTCCAAGATCACAAGACTTCTGAAGTCAAAGGGGAGGAGTTGCAATCTCAGTAAAAAAAAGAAGAAGAGCAACAAAGACAATAAATACTAAGATTACGGTCGACTGCCAGCAGTCCACCATAGTCTCGGGGACTACACCCAGTGGGTGCACTTAGCGTGCCCCCACCGGTTCCTATCCCACCCGACCGACCCCTGAAGTCGAGTCAAAGACAAGTTGCTTCCGAACAGCTAAGAGACAATAAGCCTACACCCAGTAAAAAAAAGAGAAAGACGTCGACTGCCCGCAATCGATGGGATACCGTTCCATTCGACATGGCCCGATCAGACAGAGCGAAGAAACTCAACTATGACTCAATTTAAAGACTACAGCCGACTGCCAGCAGTCGACCATAGTCTCGGGGACTACACCCAGTGGGTGCACTTAGCGTGCCCCCACTCGTCCAAAAAAAAACACACCCAGTGGGTGTACAAACTTAAAGATCTTCGGAAAAGAGATTCTTCAAAGAACATACCAAAACAGACCAAGTGTTGAAGTCGACTGACCTGGACGTTGCTCTGAAGAGCCGAGCTTGCATCGTAAGCCGCCTGGCAAGCCTCCCGAGCCACTTTTACCTGTTCCATCATGACTCCAGCCTGGCGTACAGCCTCCTTCGCAGCAGCCGCTTGGTCCTCAGGGACGGGGTACGCAGCAAAAAGCGAAGACGGATCTGCAGTCGACGCTGAAGGTTGCACACTCGTCAAAGGAACAGCGGAAGTCACGGAAGCCCGAGTGGGTTCGCCATCATCCCGAACTGCAGCCTCAGGCGCGGGAGTGGATTGCGGAGTCTTGCCAGCCAACACCTTCTTCTTCCTCTTCACCCTCAGTGGTGCGTTGTCGTCGTCGTCCGGGAGGTCGATAACATGAGGAGGAGCTGCAAGGAAAACATTCAATCGACCAACGCTTCAGTCGACTCGTAAGCAGGACGGCAGTGATCGTACCAGGGTTGGAGGTGACAGCGTCCTCCATCTCTTGGTCGTCGTTCCTGGCGGAGACCTCAGAAGTTGCACCACTGCAAATCTCGAAAGTTAGTCAGTTGGCCCAGTGAATCGACCAAGGATCCGTCCACAGTCGACAAAGGAAAGCAAGTGTTGTTGTTACCCCGAAATGGTGGGAACAACTATCTTCATTTTGGGCAAGGCCTTGGGTGGCTTAGATGGCGCCGTTCGAGGATGCTTGGGAGCCTTCCCGGTCGACGGAGGAGAAGAAGTCCGAGGGCATTTCGATGACTGCCCAACAGGAGCGGCCGCCTTGCCACGTTCCTGCGCTGGATCGTGGGCGATCTTGGACCGTCCCTCCGGGCGGGAGGGTTCAGCCTCCTCCTCCTCTTCACTGGAGAAGATGTCGTCTCCCTCCTCTCCCTCACCGTCGGACTCCCACTCGACCTGGTCGTCCCCGCTCTCGCCTCCGCTCCCCTCACCTTCCTCGGTCGGCCCTTGTGCCCCGTTGTGCGTCGAGTACATCTCAGTGGTAGCCTAGAGGACAACGGACAGGACGAAAGTCAGTCGACTTACACAAAGAAGACTAATACAGAAGGCCAGATATCCGACAAAAGACATACCTGATCCACTTCATATGAGTTGTCGAGTGGAATCACCCTTCTGGCTCCTCGGGGGTTGTCTTTGTTCCCCGTGATGCTTGACAGCCACCCCTCCAGCATCTCATCGGTGACCTCCTCCGGGTGGATCCGAGTGGTGTCGTCAAGGCCAGAATACAGCCACATCGGATGGTCTCGCGCCTGGAGCGGTTGGATGCGCCTCTGGAGAAAGACCTCTAACAGGTCCATCCCAGTCACCCCCTCACGGACAAGTTCAACCACTCGACCCGCCAATACCTTGACTTGGGCACTTTCCTCCGGCGTGACTTTCAGAGAGATAGGCTTCTCGGCTCGGTCGAGTGAAAAAGGAGGAAGACCGGTCGACTGTCCGGGGGTCGCCTGGTCCTGGCAGTAGAACCAGGTCGACTGCCAGCCGCAGACCAACTCCGGGAAGGTGATAGAGGGGAAACAGCTCTTCCCCCTCGTCTGGATCGCCAGACCCCCGCACAACTGGATGACTTGCGTCTTCTCGTCACTCGACTTGGCCTTCTTCACCGACTGAGAGCGGCAAGTAAAGATATGCTTGAAAAGCCCCCAATGCGGACGGCAACCCAGGAAGGCCTCGCACATGGAAATGAACGCGGCAAGGTAGACTATGGAATTGGGGATAAAGTGATGGAGCTGCGCTCCGAAGAAATTCAAGAAGCTCCGGAAGAATGGATGGGGAGGCAGAGAAAACCCTCGGTCGATGTGGGTGGCGAGGAGCACGCACTCACCGTCGCGGGGTTGCGGCTCGATCTCCCTCCCCGGGAGACGCGCGGCCTCGTGGGGAATGGCTCCTCCCTCGACCATGTCGTCGAGATCTTCCTGCCGGAGCACCGATGGCATCCAATCGCCCTGAATCCAACCCTTGGGCAGGGTGGTCCGGGAGGAAGATCCACCTCGCGAAGACTTCTTTCATTTCCCCGCCGCCGCCGCCTTCTTCGCGCGCTCCAAAGCAGTGGTCTTGCCCTTCACCATCGTCGCCGGCGAGGTCTCGCACGGGCTAACGGCGCTAGGGTACGGCCGAGGGTCGCAAGAGGGCTAGCGAAGGGAGAGAGGAAGAAAGAAAGAAGGAAGCAGAAGAGAAGCGGCGGCTTGGAAACCCCGAGCCGGCAACTTATAAGGGGCTGCTCCCGAGTGGCTGACCGGTAGGCCCAGGCAGCCCAGTCAAATCCCGCAACAGACGCGCGCGCAGTATGTGGCGAAAAAGGCGACGCGAGGATCGAGGAGTTTCCGCTTTATCACTTCCGATTACTGCGGCTGCTCCCGTCCCGCGCGCTTCCCAAAATCCAAATCCCGTGAGATCCGCGGGCCGCAGAACCGCTTGCCAAAAACAGAGTATCCCGCTCATACCAACACTCGGCATGTCGCAAGCAAGGATATTCACTCGACGAAGGGCCTGGAATGGATCAAGGCGACTGAAAGAGGTTGGTGACGTCGTCTGCGACAACTGACCCTAAGCGAGGCACTCTTACAGCCCCGAAGAACCGGTCGGAAAGGATCCCCAACTCTCCTCCCACTCTAACCTCAATCCATTCGGGGGCTAATGATGAAGCTATGTACCTGGGGTAGGAGCATGGACCCGTCCCAAAGAGTCCTACCCAAGGACATCCCTAGAAGAAATCACCCATCAATCGACTTGAAGGTACTCCACTCGACGGGTTCAAGACACTCGACCAAGAAGCTACCACTCGACCATGAAGCTACTCACTCGACTGCCAGGAGACCTACAGTCACTCCGTAGGCAAACGGTCAGCTGTTAAGTAGTCTTCATGGTCATTACAGCACTTTATTAGAGGCGTTACCAGTAACGCCCCATCTTAAATGTACTTTAAACCCTGCATTACTGAGGGCAGGAGGGGGCCGGCGAACTCTATATAAGCCACCCCCTCCTCAGTAGGAAGGGTTCGCACCCCTGTAATCTATACATGCATAATCCAGTCGACCGCCTCCGGGCTCCGAGACGTAGGGCTATTACTTCCTCCGAGAAGGGCCTGAACTCGTAAACCTCGCGTGTAACAACTTCCCAATAGCTAAGATCTAGCCTCTCTATACTCACCCCCCTACATCACTGTCAGAGTTAGAACCACGACATAATCCATTGTAGCATTGAAGACACAATTCAGCAATCGATGACCTTTTAACTGAAGAAATCAGAAGAGATGCACCATGGTAAAGGTAACTAATAGCTCTTGATTGAGAAACACCCTTGATCCTTCAGCATCACTTTACTCAAGAGCAACAAGCAGTTCAGGAGTTACCTGAACAATGGTTAAGGTCACTTGTCAGGAAGCCTTGAACCCTGCAATATAGCAGAAGAGTAAGGAAATGTGATTTAATACACAACATCACAAGACAAAATATTCTACATGCCAATTTACTAACAGTATAACGCCAATGCAAAACTTACTCTGAGCAACCATTGTAGCCTTTCCAAACTTACTGAAATTTGAAAATCATGTTCATAAACGTAGATGATAATTACACTCGAGTAAGCCTACACACAAAACAACCTTGGACTTGAATACTTTTGGTATTCAAATCATAACATTGCTTACCTAAACAAACAAGATCTACTATATTTCCATTTTACACATCTACATTTTATATTTGGGGTAAACCTCCCATTGACTATTAATGCTAACCTTGAAGCTAACATAGAGATCACTTAGAGCATGTTCGGACTCCCTCTGTCTCCGCAACTCCATTCCGGAGCGGAGCGGTATGCAGTTGTAATTTATGGAGCAGCTAAGACGATGCTCCGCCCGCTCCGCTCCGTGACAGAGGAGTGGAGGGTTGCCGAACATAGCCTTAGATGACAATAATCTGAATTTCCTTGGCCAGAACTAAGATAACAATGTTTGGACATTTGAGTCACATAGAATAGAAGGACGCAGGTAGAGAAAATAAAGATGTGTAGAAATATTAGGGGCAAAGTGACACGGCTGCATCTCAATAGTATTATCCAAAAAATAATAGAACCAGGCAACAAATCCTGAAATTAAGAACCACGAAAGCAAGTACTCAACATGGCATGCAACTAATTTAGATACAACACACTGCATGTTTAGCAGTACTCACTAATTAACATCTTAGTACACCAGCTTTGGTAGGAGAGTATCAAAATGTGTAGAGCTGCCGAAAAGAAGATGCATCTTAGTTGCACTTTGGGTAAAAAATGATTTCAATTGGGCTTTAGATTCCTGTAGCACTTTTTGATGACATGAACAACCTCCTGTGTGATGCTAGCATCATTAGTGTAAAGAAATCTGTAAGATGAGTTGGGTAAAGAAATCACAGGAAGTCTGTACGACTTACACAATTCTCATTTGGACAAACGAAATTCAGTTACTCAAGTTTGAAAACTTAATGTTTAGATTTCTTGAGATATAGAAAACTGATGGGTCCAGATGAAAGGACCTGGCCAGCAGCATTGATGTTATTACATAGAAGTGCACTGCTAAGGTAAGTTGTTAGTGTGGACAGCTAACATATTGACAACCGGTGCATGTTTGCAGAGCGTAATCAGAGAATTACATATAAAAACCTTCATCGTAAAACATGAGAAATTCAAAATGAACATAAAGAGTCGAACATATACCTTGATATAATCCTTGAAATTTTCCATTGGGGTTTCAATTAGCTGTGCAAGCAATCAAAAAGGAAAATGCCCATCAGACATAGAATCAAATATACTATAAGAATAAAAAATAATAAGTTAAGTTTAGATGCATAAGTTAAATTACATGGTCATGGGCAGCACATAAGTAATCGCATTTGGTGGTACTTGCCCATTAGGCCACAAGAGCTTCTATGGGATGAAAACAATATCAAGCAATTGCATATCCAAGCCATGTGAGTCTGGTTTACATACAAGAAAAGAAATGCATTGGAAAGCTCTGCTTACATCGAGAGGGAGAGAATAAATCATAAATCATAAATCTGCAGATTGATTTGATGTTTGTTTGGCGAATTGGATTAGAGAGATGCCAGACATTGCGGCACAGATTATGTGTGCCCTCACCTTTGGCAAGCTGCTCGGGCTCGTCGCTCACCTGTTTTGCATGCGCCTCAGTGCCTACGCATCAAACACGTACAATAGATCAGGGAATATCAAGCATGCTTGTGTGCTAGCTATTAGTTCACCACCGAGTCACTTCCTCCATCCTCTACATGTTTGTGTATCTCTCCGCATTCTGCAAAGAGAAGATTGAGATATTACAAATGTCCTTGCTAGTAATATAGAAGCATCATCAAGAAACATAATCATTTGCCTGGTGTGCTGGCATGAGGTTCATCAATATCCAACTCTAGAATGAATAAACTCATAATACAAAGAAATATATCAAAAATTTAACAAAGCTTATTTGTGATTAGAAGGATTGGGCATTACATTCAAGATTGTGACCACAACATCCCTTTTGTTCTATAGCAGATGGCGTGGATCAGTCACACATGAACATCCCTTTTGTTCTATAGCAAATAGGAAAGGGGAGAAGGGCTAGGACGGGAGGAAGGAAGGGGGGCACGGTGGAGGGGGCTGGGCTATGGTGGCCGCGCCACCATGAATCCCGCTGGGCGCCACCATGGATCCCGCAGCAGTGGAGGTGCGTGGGACGCGGCGGATGAGGGTCGTACGCAGAGGAGAAAGGATAGGAGAAGGAGGACGGGGAGGATACCTGTGCCACCGTGGATGCTGGGCGCGGCTGCCATAGGTATACCTGCTGCTGACCTCCATCTAGTGCGCCGCCGGGGATGGGGATGAGGACCGACGATGGGATGCAGTATGGAAGGAGCGTTACAGAAACGGCGGCGGAGCGACCTGGAACGGAAGCGGTGGCGTGGAGAAAGGGAAGCAGCCTAGAGGCGGCGATGGCAGTGTGGACTTGATCAACATCCGTGAAGAACACCGGTGGCGGAGACACGGATCTGCAATAACCGGGAAGAAAACCGAACAGAGAGAGGGAAAGGGGAAGGCGTACGTTGATACTGCAGTCTCAAATCCAGTGAGACGATGGACCAGATTAGTATTAGTAGGAGGCGAACGGGAGGGAGAATCCTCGGGCACGGGGATACCATCACGGAGGCGAGCGGACGCCCGTCGCAGAGATCGTGAGAGAAGGGAGAAGTGGGGGGCTGAAGCGGCGCCGCTTGCTTCACTCCGACACCTAGCAAAGCGTTCAAAGGCCCATGTTGGCCAAATTCACCAGAGAAGCCCAATTTTGTTACGGGAGCAGCAGCCCATGCCCACTCGCAAAAACTATAGCGATTGTAGGTTGATCCAGTGACAAAAAACGATCATAAATCTAGATCCAACGGCAGAAATTATTGATGGCGCGCGTTGCCGCACCCGTCTGTTTTTGCGATAGAATAATAATAGTATTCTTAAATATTATGCATAAATAAAGTGTGCAAAGACAGGTATTGATTTTGTGATTAAAATTTTAATCGTACAAAAAGTTATAAAGTACTTGTTGCATTACTCAGCCATACTAAGTAATACATAGAACCGGAAAAACAACATTAGAATTAATGAAGTGATATCTGACATATCATACATCAAATTTTGGATGTATAGTACATAGAAGCACTAAGTAGTAATACCCTAGTATCATATATATAAACAACATAAAGTACGTGGACCGCGCCTAAGGAAAACTGCATTATCGTCCCTACTATGGTGCTCTTTTTGCATTCAAGCGTTAAGTACATTTATACACAGAAGCTTAATAGCTCGTAAACCTAATTGCCTAACTTTGAATTCATGTATTGATTCTTTGTAGGTTGAAGTAATGTTGATATAATCTAATATATGGCATTAATATTTGTCCACATGCAATGGAATGGCAAATTCAGTTTCTCGAACTCATGCAAGGAAGTTCTTAACATCATACTGAATTATCAGCAAAAAGTTATCCAAATTTGTAAAAGACCCACAATCAAGCATACTCTAGACATGGTCAATAATCATTTCTCCTTTGCAGGCTTTATACACACTATATACATGCCATTTGATCAGATAGGAAATGCATTAAGACTGTGGGAACAACTACGGCAAGTGTGCTTACATTTCCACATATGAATTTACCACCTAAAGAAGCTGAAGGATACATACAACAACGATAATAGCCGGCAATAGCATGGCATGAATCATTAAGAAAACATAAGCGTGGAACCCAAGCGAATATTAACATATATTTGGATATTGGATAGGATATGACATTCCACTGAGCTATCCTGGCTAGCAATCATTGGGAATTCTTCGCCAAGGAATTCTGGAACCAGAAAAACCCAGATCCAGTCCCAAGGACTTGGCGATTGTACCTGCCTATGTTTTTAAGGCGGTAAAGCGTCATAAGGCGGAGGAGGGCCGCTCTGACGCCTAAGCGCCAAGGCGAGGCGGTAAGGCGAGGCAAGGCGACGCCTTAAACATTGCAGGAAAAGAGTCATCAATAGGTCTGCACATATTAATACTAGAAAAAGAGCAATGGCTGAGAGATGGGCCACTACTTATGCACCTCCCAGTGGCCCAAAAGCCCATCTAGTGGCCATATACACCCCCGTGACCTAATTCCACTATCTCCTTCCCTTCTTTCCCACCACAGCCGCCACGAAGCCACACCCTTCTGGTCCTCCCTCCCTCCTCTTCATGGCCCCACCCTTCTCCCTCACAGCAGCAAGCCCCAGGAGCCCCCAGTCCTCCCTCCTCTTCATGGTGCCGGGAGACAGCGGGGCCGTCATCTCCAAGCCCCAGGAGCAGCCAGAACTAGGGCAGCCACAGCCGTACACTTCATGTCTGTCTAAGGCGGGGTAGACGCCTTGCCATCCTGGGGCGCCTTGACGCTTAGGCGACGACTAGGCGACGCTTAGGCGACGCCTTAAAAACATAGGTACCTGCAACAAATTAACTGCGGCAAACATCATCAGCAAGCCAAAAATGATTACAAACACTATGTTACGAACAAAGCAAATACCCAAGAGCTGCTTGTCGCAAGACAATGGGATTGTAGGGAAGGAAAATCTACACAAATTTGAAGATGAAAAGGCAAACCTCGTGGATAAGCATAACTCCTAGGATGTTATTGCCGGATGAAGAAGGCGTAACATGTACCACAAAGAGTAAGAAAAAACATTGTGTGATGATACTGCTGGTGATTGAGTATGCACCTCATAGATGGCGGACTCTGAAATAATAGAACTACTACTACTACACAATAGTAGGAATGGTTGCTAGAACACAAATAGTGAAGAATATCGTTGTGGCATCAATCCCCATTCATGTGAAGAGATCATGCAAAAAACGGACACAACAGAAATTCACAACATTCTAAGGCAAGCAACTTCTATTATGCACAGAATTCCAAGAACAAAAATGTCGTTTTCTTGAAGTACTCTTCTAGTGGAATATGGAATATCATTATGGAATTCCTTGCATCCACACAGGTGATAATTAATGGAATACCTCCTAGTCTGCTCAATTGATTTATAGCAGCTATAAAATAAGCTTGGTTGTTGGACCTAAATTTCTTTTAGTTCATAAGAGATAGACCATTTGTGCGACAATAAAAGTGAAAACATCAGTCCTTTGAACCATGAAAGTCGAATACCTTCTCTCTGCTCACATGGAGGTAGCAAAAAATAAATCGATGAAAAATAATAGTCTTATATAAAAAATTGCAGATAGAAACATGGATAAACAAACAATCCGTATAATCATTTTGTTGCCTCGACGACAAATGATAACCTCGATATTGAGCATCGTGCAGCTGCAATATTAAAATAAAGTAACACACACACAGACACGGAGCGCCAACATCCTCGGATGAGGTGAAGGCCTCCTGAACATAGGAGATGCAAGGACGGTGACACTGCTTACAGATATGTTTTTATTGTATTTTTTTAGGATACAGTACTTCGTATAGGGAACTTGTAAAAATCTCAAAAAAGAATTACCATGTGAGCATGGCTTCAGATAATGAAGCTTTAACATTTAAAACACAAATTTAGTAAGGGACCAACACTTGATTCTTTTCGAATTCAGTCTTATGTGTAGAAAGAAATTAAGAACTGATACAAGGAAAATATACCATCAACCTATGAACGTGCTATTGCTACCATTACAGTGAAGAAGACGTACATGATAGAAGAGCGCTGCTCGTTGTCCTCCTGCTTGCTTCTGCTCAGAGACGCAGGGGAAGGCAGAACAGCATTTCTTTAAAAGGACCACTATCATATCTGGTGACTTGATTGCTGTCACTCTGGCTTTTGGCGTTTGCTAATGTTCCTCTTGCTGCCTTTTATTTTCTGTTTTTTCTCTTGCAATATCCATTAGCTCGCTTGCCAGCTTTTCCTTTTCCTTCCGCGGAAGCTGTTCGAGCATGCAAATATGTCCAGCTAGATTCATTTCTGTGTCAGGATATTCCTCCTGAAGGTGCAGAAATAAGACACTCCGGTGCCACTTTGCCATTGAAGTTTCAGATATGCCAAAGAATTGTTCATCCCTCATAAGAACCAATTTTTTTCGCAAGTAATGTGTTCAGAATGTTCATCGCATCTCTCGTCACCAAACACCTACAGCAAATAAACACATCACATAAAACTTATAAATATTCTCGATATTGAGGTCCGTAGTATTGTTCAGGATTGTTTCACACCATGACTCGGAACACAAAGAATTAAGATCATTTTTTAAATACAATCACTTCTCAGATTAAAGCAACCATTTATATGTGCAACCATCTAAAAAAAATCAAACTCAGAAGGTCTAAGAAAAGGTGCCTTAGTTGTAGCTCATCTGCCTCCACTAAGAATCCAACCTTACATTCCAGCTGCAATGCAATGACATCTATGATCAACTCTTCGAGATTGGCATCAAGGGTCCAAGCAGTGAAATATTGATGACCACCTCCAAGAGTAACAATATGTTTTCGTAGGTTGAGAACTCTACGGCAAAGCTTGAGCCCCTGAAAAATATCGGATTTCTTACCCTTCAAATAAAATCCGACGCTACAAGTTAGACTGAAAGTCCATCTTTAAGCGTGACAGCTGACACCCGAAAATCCCCCATAGTTCTGCACCAACTGCGCAGCCTCCCACCATTCCAAACCTGCAGCGACATCGCAAATAACCACCACTGTCGTGGGAATCACACACACGCGCACGCACACACATGAACCCATGCAATTGCCGCTGAATCATTCAAGGTGCGTAACCTCGTCCTAATCGAAGATGGAAAGGGAAACGGGGGAAGCGAGAGAGGGAGAGGGAAAGAGATCGAGATCATACGTGGCCGTCGAACATCGCTGAAGTCGAGGGGCGGCCGACGGCGTCCTGTGCGCCTTGTTTGAGCTCGACTCGTCATCCCTTCATCGTCTGTTTCTCATCTCTCATCTACTGTCCCCTTCGATTCGACCAACACAGAGCAACATGGAGGCGGCGGTGGGAAGGATCGAGGAGGAGACGGTTATGCGCTCTCTCTGGACGGCGACGGACCTAGGTTACCCGGGGTCGGCTGCGAGCTAAAGAGACCCGAGCGTCCAGTGTTTTGGGTTCTCCACTTTTGCTCTGGACGGGATCAGAGAGTACAGGCCCAGTAGGCCCAACTGAATCTACGATGGCCGAAAAAACCACGGAAGCAGCGGCCCGAGAAGGCTAGCGCTCGTCATGAAGCCTGCACGCGCGATTTGGATGCAATTAAGAGCAAATCCGATGGTAAAAAACGACTAAAAATGACGATCCAACGATTAAAAATGCTGATGGCTTAAGAGGGCTGGGAGAGTGCTCGGTTTTAATATATCTAATATCTAAATTCCCTATGTGCGGATAACAGAGAAGAAACATTGTTGCACCTATTCTGAAATTGCCCCTTTGCCCTATAGTGCTGGAACAACATTATTCCACTTAGAAAAAGAGGTATATCAGTATTTGATGAATTCCAGTTTGCATTTCTGCACTTGCCACAAGATATTGCATTGGACACTGTAACTACGGGATGTTGGGGAATTTAGTCTATCAGAAATGACATGATCTTCAGGCCGGCTCCTCCTCACATACCTGGTTGGATGCATTACTTATAGGAAGGACTATGGGCTGCTCAGATCAAAGCAAACCAAACCAAAGCCGAAAGGATTCGTACTTGGGTAGAACAGAACTTATAATTTGATATCAATGTTTCATAGAACTGCCATAGGTTGAAGGGGTTTTCACTTGTTTTGTATTTGTACATATTTTAGTTAATTAATGAAAATACCGTAGAACAATTGTTCTATGGTACGTGGCTAAAAAAAAGTCCTTTGGCCAAATCCAAATCGAGTCATATTAACCATTGGATCAGCTTAATACTCCACACTAAATTCTGTAGTACGATGTTTTGCATAAAATCTCTTTGTTAATATAAGCCAGTTTCTAGGATCTTCGGGTCCCTTCCCTGCTAACAAAGAAAAGAAAACATAGAAAGAAAACATAGGCTTCACAAGTCAAGTACCACATCTCTTATGGTTGAGATTAATGAGCACAATGAGAAAACAAGCAAGATTCGCATTTTGCCAATTGTCCATATATATGTCATCAGTGGAGTGGAAAATGGCGAGAGATTAATGAGCACAATGAGAAAACAAGCAAGATTGGCATTTTGCCAATTGTCCACATATATGTCATCAGTGGAGTGGAAAATAGCGAGAGATTAATGAGCACAATGAGAAAACAAGCAAGATTGGCATTCTGCCAATTGTCCATATACATGTCATCATTTGTGTAGGCGCGCTACACGTGTCAGTCCATCTCCAGTTCTCAACCAGAAAATCCAGTATAAACGTACAACGTTGTGGCCAGCTCAGAGCCTCAGACACAAACACATCTCCCGTAACACAAAGACCATGAAGACCATACTCCTCCTCATTCTCGCATTCCCTTTCTTGGGCGCCGCCGGCGAGCGTTGCCCCGGCGTCCCGTCACTGGCAGTGGAGGCGGCCTGCCGAAAGGCGTGCGGCACCAAGCTCATGCACGACATGTGCATGTACACGCTCCGCGGGGGATTCGATCCTAGCCCGTCCGTCCACATCGAGGTCACCGAGTATGCGCTCCTCGCCGCGCACCGCGCCCTCGAGTCCTACGGCGCCACGGCTGCCGCCGCGGCCGAGCTGCTCCGCAACGGGTCGCTCTCTGGCGACGAGAGGGCGGCCTACAACACATGCTTGACGGAGTACTCCTACGCTGTGCAGTGCATGGAGCACGTCGCCGGCGACATGGTAGCGCGTTGCCGGTTCGCGAGGCTCGGGGAGGAGTACGTGCGCTGCGTGACGTACGTGGAGGGCTGTAGGGATCGCTTGGTGCGGCTCAAGTCATCGCCGCTCTACGCCATGAATCTTGTCGACCGGAACAAGGCCCTTCTGGCTTACTCCCTCGGTCAATTGCTCGGTAGCATATGAGCATTGCAGACTTCCAGTTAGTTGTTTGCTTTGTCTTAATCTGCTGTCAAGTTCAATCAAACTAATAAGAACTTGTAAGGGCATCTTTAATGTGGACACTCACAATGCCCGTAACCGTTCGGAGCAAGCAGTCGGGGCATAATTTGTCATCCAATGCAGTAGCTCATCGGTCCACACACCAGTTCGGTTGTCCGAATTACCGCAAATTGGAGGCAAACTGGAAGGGGGCTTGTAGGAGTCTGGACCGCTGCCACGTTGGAATCCGACACCTCCAGCCCGCTCAAATGCCCTTCTGGTCCACTTTTCTTCCACTCTACCTTGCCCGCCTGCTTTGCATTCTCACCCTCCTTGTCTGACACCGCCTTTGTACCTCTCAGCTGCTCCCATGCATCCTCGGACCTCTGCAACCCCCACCCACGTGCCTGTCTGCCTTGGACTACGACGCCATCCACCCAGGATTCGTCTACAGCGAGGCATCCTCAACCTTCCTGCCGACGCCATCCATGGCAGACACCCGCCCCGAGGGTGTTCGGTCAAATGCCATTCAACTTTTATTGTTGACCATCTTGTTGTTTTCTAGAGTAAAACGATGGCGGGGTACTCACTGATGGAGAATGAGTGCGAACGTTTTGTGCCACAGGACCGAGGAGAGGTCATTTACATTCATACATTGTTGGATGAAGCTCAAGGGCAACAGTGTGTGGGAGGACTTGTTTCGATTCTAACTCGAGTATCGTTGAATTCCGAATCAATGAATCAAAAAACTTATTGAACATCTGGTTATCTAATATATAATATTGACATTTGAACTATTGTTGTATTAAGGATATTTGCAAGTTATTTATGGATAAATTATGTTATTTTCCATAATTATTTTGAGTGTTGCGACTTAAAAGAAGGGAAAACAAGGGCAAACGTTTAGGTGACAGGGTTGGATGGTCGACTCCAGTATCCGTGTCCGCGGATCAGTGCGCGGACTAATAGTGTGTCTCTTTTGATGATATACGTTGGAGATGTCTTCATAGAGAGAGTCATGATGTGACAATTGATATGACTAGCAAGACTAATAATATAACATGTAGTATTGTAGGTTATTGTCATGTCATCAAGAGCCATTATTATCGATCACTGATACGTCTTCAATCTATTTATAATTTATGAAGTATTCATGCTATATTTACATCATTTATATATGGTTTTGATGCACATTCATAACATTTTTATGGACTAAGTTATTAATCTAGTGCTCAATGTCAATTTCTGTTTTTGCATGTTTTTTGTTTCGCAAGAAGTCCATATCCAGGAGGGTTCAAACACCATGAAAATTTATGATGGTTTTTTTATGGAAAAAAAGAAACCCTGGAAGTTTCAGGAGAGGACCAGAAGATGGATGTGGGTCCCACAAGCCCAAGGGCGCGACCTACCCCCCGGCTGCGCCATCCAGGCTTGTGGGGCCCCTGTAGCTTCATTTGACCTAATTCCTGGCCTATAAATTCACATATATTCCAAAACCCTCGGAGTGAGACCCGAAACAATTTTATCGCTGTTGCAAGCCTCTGTTCCAAAGTGATGCAAACTAAAGGCCTTTTTGGCACTCTGTCGGAGGGGGTACCCATCCATGGAGGCCTCTTCATCAACCTTGTTGCCTCCATGGTGATGTGCGAGTAGTTCATCCTCGAGGCTGAGGATATGTACAAATAGCTATGTGTCTGATCTCTCTCTTCCATGTTCTTGATGGATTCCGATCTTTATTGTATCATGAGCTTGATTAATAAAGTTGGATCTTATGATGTTCATATCCCTCTATCCTTTTTGTGGTGAATTGAGTCTTGCTCTTTGAAGTTTCTTTATGTTGGATTGAATATTTTGGATTTTAGATTACATGATGCTTGTCTAGTAATTAACTTGTGGATACCTGTGGTGACACTGGGGTAATATAGGCTTAAAGGTTGAACGATACGTATCGTATGGTGTTATCGTAGCACTTTGAGGGATTAGAAACTTTGGAGTGATTCTTTGCTGCACTTTGAGCGATTATCATGTGATTTAATTATGTTAATGATGTTGAGTGGTTGCCCTAGTGAAAGTATGAACCTTGAGCCTTGTTTCCAAGCATTGAGACACCATTTTTACTCACTTTTGTTACTTGCTAACTTGTTGTTTTTATTTGTTCAGATTACAAAAGTTATTGCTACCATCTATATTACACACCTATCATCACATCTTCGTTGAACTAGTGCACATATGCAACTCACAATTGTATTTGGTGTATTGGGGACACAACAGAACATCTATATTTGTTTGCAGGGTTGTTTGAGAGAGAATCATCTTCATCCTACACCTCTCATGGATTGATAAACCTTAGGTCATCCGCTTGATGAAAATTTGCTACTGCCCTACAAAACTCTGCGCTTGGAAGCCCAACTAAGTCTAGAAGAATAAAGTTGCATAGTAGACATCACTCACTCATACATACAATAGTTTACACTCCTTCTCTTTCCTTTGCATTTATTATAGTTCTCTAGAAGCATGTGTAGAGGTGGAACACACTCTCTTCTTCTTTCTCTATCTCTCCCCTCCTTGTAAGCAAATGTGTAATCCGGCTTGTGGTCAAGAATTTTGCAGGTCAACAAGGTCTCGAGTTTCATCACCTATCTATAAGTAGGGCTAACACCCTTTAATGAACTCTCTTTGACAATTTCTTCTTCTACGTTGGCATTTGATATGTTGAGTGTGTTATGTGTGTGACACAAAGAACAAATTTAAGGCTAGCACTGAAAAGAAATTGTTCAAGATAATTGAGTAAATGTTGTTGGACATGAATAGAACCACATCCAAACCCTTTCCCCCCTATGTTATAAGTTGCCTCAAATATTACCGAACTTACCACAAAGTTTGGGCTTAGGCAGAAGTAGAACCAAATTCTAACGCCTAATCTATAAAACCCAAGGATAGTATGGATATTTTTCATCATCGATAAAACAAAAAATTATCGACTAGTGAAACATATGATCATAATAAACTAGCATGGTGAAGTTGATGATGATTTATCATAGTTCACAACTACAAACATAAGTAAGCAGACCCTAAACCAAACCCATTGACATGCATGCCAGTAAAATACAGGACCTCACCATGCCAAAAATCCCGGTCGACGTCGTGGTAAGGGGCGAGTACCCTGTTGGAGGAGGCATTGGTGGAGGTCTGCGGCAAGGCAGTCTTTTCCAAGCATCAACGGGCTAACCTCTCCTCACCGCCATGGCAGCTAACATGCCAGTTTGATAGAGGTCTCGGTAGATGGTTACCCTCGACAGTTTAGCAACAACGTCGGCCTGATTTGGCAGAGGTGTGTGATGGGCTCAGTCCCTTGAAGTGACACGCTTAAGATCCGATGTGTGGTGGCAGTGCTAGGGTTTGGTCATGGATTGGAAATGAAAGGAGGAGTGATACAAGATAATCAGGGGGAAGGATTAGAGAAATGGTTGCGTCCCAAGGTACTAACTTACTACATGCAGAATCGAATATGAAACATCATGCACGTGCGAGAAACTAAAGGCGCTTAAACCATCTCAACCTATTCTTACATATGATTAAAATTTAGAACCACCTCAGAGAGTGTACCTAACAAATATAACTGCCCCTGGGTGTACATCATGGTCGACTGTATTTTTGGGTCAAAACCACCTCCATGGGTCGCCACTAATGTCCATTTCTATCTGATGCCGCTACATGAAATGCCCCCCGATGCAAAACATGGATCTTGTTTTTTATGCCCACATTTCCCCGAATGTCATTTCATCACAAAATTTTGCATCCAGTGAAAGCATTCATCGATGTTTATCACAAAAAAATTCAAAAAAATGATTTTTTTTACTATTTATTTTGATTTTAAAGTTCAAGATGGAGCATGTGAGCCCGGAATCAAAAGAGCACTTTCGCTCTATTCGTTGATTTTGTTGAGTTGATAATGGAAGTAATGATGGAAAATTTCTCCGTCTATGAAACCACTTAATTGTTTGCATAACCTTAGCAATGTCTTGCAGAGGAGTGGGGATACTAATCGTGTTCTCAACTGGAAAAATGTTATTTCATGGTAAAGGAAGGTATTGTGCTTGGGCACAAGATCTCTGGCAGAGGAATAGAAGTGGATAAAGCAAAATTAGAAGTCACTGAGAGGCTGCCATATTCACGAGATGTGAAAGGAACATGAAGCTTCCTTGGTCATGCGGGTTTTTATAGACTGCTTATTAAATATATTTTTGGAAGTACTCAAATTGTCAAGTAACCTTTTCCAGAAGGATGATCCTTTCGATTTTGATGAGGATCGCATTATAGCTTTTGAACAGCTACAAAAAGCATAATCATGGCTCCATCATTTAGCCACCAAAACGGGATCAACCTTATGAAATTGTGTGTGATGATAGTGGTTACATCTTAGGTGCTATTCTTGGACAACACGATGATAAGAAGCTGAACATTATTCATTATGCTTGTCGTGCTCTTGATAATGCTCAGAAAAATTATGCCACCACAGAAAAAGAGTTACTAGTTGTTTTCTCGTGTGATAAGTCTAGAGCCTATTCTTTATTCTAGTGATTGTTTACACATATCATCAAACTCCGAAGTACCTTCTTACTGAGAAAGATGCAAAGCCTCGCTTGATTCGGTGGGTTCTATTACTTCAAGAATTTGATTTACAAGTCATTGATAGAAAAAGGAGAAGATAACCCTCTTGCATATCACCTTTCGAGAATTGAGGGCGTTGTATTGATGCTCCTATCCCATTAGTGATTCTTTCCGGAAGAAATTCTTGGTGTTGTCAAGGAGGAAATGCTTTGGTTTGCAGGTTATGCTAACTTCCTTGATGGAAAATATATGCCACCTGCATCAACGAAGAAAGAAGTTCTTCGGCGGTTTGAAGTACTACTTCTGGGATGATCTATATCTTTATCATCATGGCAGTGGTGAATCCATACTCACCAGGAACACTTTTAACCATGTTGTAGTTTACATCACTTCTATTACTCTTTTGTCCTTGGTTACAATTCTTGCCCACTTTGGCTCTCGCTTTCACACACACTTATAATATTTCCACCTTCACACCACTTTTGATTGAGATCTAAAATAAATTGTAGGCATATACCAATAAACCTCTATAGGGTGCAAAAGACCATTTCCTAGGCTCTTTGTTGAATCGATACTCTTACTTCAAAAACAAATACAACTAAACGATATGCACTTGCAGAAAATCAGAGTCAACAATGGGGAAGATTTGGCTAGAGAGGAATAAGGGTGCTTGAATAGGAAGTCACCCTTTTAGTTTTTGAACAAACATATGCTCTATATTGATTAAACACCAATAGAATAAGAAAACTCCTAAAAGAATTATGCCAGCCGCCCTTCGTTTTGCCTATAGTACGGTGGATCTTCTACTCGACATCCGACGTTGCGGAGGGGTCGGAGGTGGCTTCTCCAACGCCGGTGGAGGCGGTGGACTCGACGAGGCATCTGGCTGCATGGCTTCATTCATGGCAAAAGATCCACCTCAATATATAATCATGCATGAGAAAATTGATATGCTACTTATATTTAATACTATACTAGTATATTTTAGTGATCAGGTACAAGTAATCATATCTATTTTTAGTTTAAGTTCTCATATTATTAACCAAATATTGATGTTCCAATCTCCATGAAATATATTGCAACAAATTCACACAATAATCCGTGTGGTACCATCTACTTTTTTTTTTAGTTTCGACGTCCTACTCCGTATGGAGGGCCCGACGCTGGAGCTGGGAGTAGCCTGCATTTTCTAACAGAAATCATCTTGCGGCTGCTCATGGTCAGAGTGACAGATGCCCGTCTGAAATTATTAGCCACGTTAACAGGCAAAGCAAACATTACTATCTGCAGTGCATATACCCCTTAAAAAAAACTATCTGGATCCACTCATCATGCCATTTGCATCCCAGGTCTAATCTACTGAACCCAGATGCTGCAATTTACAACTAGGAGCGCAACACGACAGGGTCTTGGATGGCCCCAATGTCTGAATTTGTACAACACTAAATTGCAAAACAATCTAACCTCAGATTCTTCAACCTAGCTAAGAATGCTTCTCTTCTACAAAGAGGGGGGAGGGAGGCAATCTGGTAACACAAAACGATGTCAGAATTTGAAGTCCTTGGGGCGCTGCAGCCTCTTCCTGGCTTTCTGAGCGCTTTGGATGCTTAAAATCAGAGAGCTACCTGTATCACATGTACTGTCGTAGCCCATCAGCTTTACACTAAGATCCTTGCATAGCAACTCTAACCTACCTCGATCGTCATCGCCTGCCAGTTGCAGCTGATTGGCCTGCTCTCGAGAGATGGCGGCATATAAGTGGAAGGCTTTCTGGTGAGCCTCCTTCTCGGCCGCAGGCTCCTGATCCTTTTGGTCCCCTTCCAAATGGGGATTCTCAAGTGTAATCCTGAGCAAGCCTATAGACTGTGGATCGTCGGGTGTCATGGAGGAGAACACAAATGAGAATCTGCTGAATTCAAGATCTGGCTCCGTGAAAAGATCTTCAAGGATGCCATCGGGAGGTCTAAGGCTTTTCTGCAGAGCATACTTTTTATGATCGGAATCCACTCTGCTTTGTGAAGCCCGGAGAATTCTGGAAGCTTCTCTTAGTCCGCTCAATAAGGCACCATGCATCGTTGCAGGGTATGCACGGTTCGTCGCTTCTCCAGCAAAGAAGAGCCGGTCTTCACTGACACTCTCAGCAAGAATGTCATAGTCCGTTCCAGAAGACCCAACTCTGATGTGAGAGTATGAACCGCAACAGAGAGGATCACTACCCCATCTTGTACAAGCAGATTGAATGGGGTCAGGCACAGTAACGCCTTTTGGGCCATAGATACCTGCAAACAAATCATGAATAACATTTTAAGTGCTTATTATAACAAGTAAACAAATCATATATTCCAATATAAAGAATTTGCATGCATCCCCCTAATAAGCTTCTATTGCACAACCCCTGTTCTTGTTACCATATCATTAAGCATCCATCTAATAAACTAATCCAGAAATGGCCAATGTAAGCACATGTGCTTATAGGTAGTTAAATGCTCCCACACAACTCACAAACACCCATATAAGCATAAATGCTTAAGGGGCAATTCTTAACTTTTCTCATATTCTCTGCCACGTGTCGTGAAAAAAAAAATAAGCACCTATACCTAGGAGCATTGGAGATGCTGTGATTGGAGAAAAAAAAACTACCAAGAAACAGGTAATGGCTACTAACAAATGACATCCATACTCTAAACAATCGACTGCACCTTCTAATAAGTCCAGAAAAAAAAGGTATAATACATCAAAATAGCTATTTTATTACTATATAAATCACGACTCAAATCAAGACAAAACGACATTTCAATGGAATAGTGTGGTGACAATGATTATAACATAATCACATGCACTACTTGTTCTAGCTATTTAAACCTGATCTTAAATGACCACCTATTCCACCAAGGAATACAGAGTGTATACCAGGTATACAACATTAATATGTTTCAAACATAATTTTTCATATGGATTAGCAGATATACACATCATTTAAAAGCTTCCACTCAACATTATCCTGCCTCTCTTGCTCATTGCACTTTGTTTAGTGTTTACCCAAACACCACAAACCACTTCATGTAGTTTTTTAAATGCCTTTCCGCATATCTATAATACCTAAAGAGTTCATCCCAACTATCTTATTTCTCTTGACACGCAAGCTATCCGCATCAGCATTATCCTGCCTCTCTTGCTCATTGCACTTTGTTTAGTGTTTACCCAAACACCGCAAACCACTTCATGTAGTTTTTTAAATGCCTTTCCGCATATCTATAATACCTAAAGAGTTCATCCCAACTATCTTATTTCTCTTGACACGCAAGCTATCCGCATCAGCAGCCCAGCCACAACATCATTTTGTTACCCACTTACAGGAGGGACCCGCCATAGGTTAATCATCATAGTTCCCCGACGTGTCCTCCTTGACCTCCTCTCACTAAGCGCATTCCTCCTCCTTGACCTCCTCTCACTAAGCGCACTCCTCTTGGCCCGTTGAATGCATGTGGAGGTCAATAAACAGGGCAATAATTACCGGAATTAGCTGGCTATTCCCGCTGCAGCATGGATTGGATGATTTATGTCACGTGTCTATTGTGCGTGAAAGGAAGGGGAGCCTTGGCGCAGCGGTAAAGTTGTTGCCTTGTGACCATGAGGTCACGGGTTCGAGTCCTGGAAACAGCCTCTTGCAGAAATGTAGGGAAAGGCTGCGTACTATAGACCCAAAGCAGAAAAAAAACTTCTTTCTATTTTGGATAATTTCTTTTTCAATAGGACCCTCTTTTTGGATCCTTCCCCGGACCCTGCGCAAGCAGGAGCTACATGCACCGGGCTGCCCTTTTATCTATTGTGCGTGGAAGACAAACTGATGGCCTCACCTATTTGTATGTGGAAGACAAAAGTATGGCCTCTCCAGCTTCTACCCACTACCATGTGTATTCATCATCCATAGGCCCATCGTCTTCCACTCGGGTCCTTTTTTCTGGGTCCACCCGGGTCCTTTTTTCTGGATCCATCTCAAAATATAAAAACAACTAACGTGATGTTCTCTCGCCCCTCTTCAAGTCTCACCGATCGAGCCCTCTCCACCAGAACATCCTTTCCCCGACACCGTATGGGATGTGGCGGCGGGGAAGCAATCTCCGGTTGAGAACAATCCTTTGGCTGACCGCCTATCCGCTCGCCTCCGGCGGCTCTTCGGCTCCGGCAAAATCGCTAGACCACCTCATCTCCGACGACTTTCCGGGATATCTCGGGATGTGGTCCTGTTGCCGGTGGGCCGCTCTGATCGTCGAGCCCCTTGCCTTCAATGATTCTCCCGGTCTGGCACGACTGCCAGTGCACCTTGCCCATGGTGCTGATTTATTTTCATCTTCTCCTAATGTCTCAGTTCAGGCGCTGCTGGGAGGTTGATTCCGCAGGGAGTCCCGGGCTAGCTTTACTGAATCACTTCTGGTTAGGGATGAAAATGGAGTGGAAACTTTCCGCTTTTCCGGAGGAAAAATGGAAATGGAGAGGAAATATGAAAATGGAAACGTAAACGGAAATTTGCAAAACAAAAATGGAAATGGAATTTTTTATGCGGAAATGGAAACAAAAATGGAACGGTGTTTTCCGGTGGAACAGGCGTGGAAACGGAACTTTATGTTTCCGTGAATATGGAATTTCCGTTTTTTGTATAGGCCTATGGCCGCTTTGTAGCCCAACCACCAAACAACACACTGAGCAGAATAGATGATTTTAGGCCCAAATTGTCCAGAAGTACTACGCTAAGTTGCTAACATAATCATATTATTTTGTAGCTATGGTAATATTTCATTAAATTTGTTTTTTTTATTATTTCTCTATGACTCAAGGGTTCTATGTTCTGGTCAACGCCCACTTCTGTTTCCATGTCCGCTTTGTATCATTTCCGGGGTTTCTGTATTCGTTTCTGCTTCTGCAAAAAATATGAAAACAAATGTGGTAGCAGCCAGTTCCGTCCGTTTCCGCTCCGTTTTCATCCTACTTCTGATGTAAGCATGCACACTGACACTATGCACTGGCCTTACTTGAAACATCTCATGTGCGCGGATGACTGTTTTATAAGTGAATTTATTTTCTTTATTCCATATGTATGCATCATATGTAAGTAGTAGATCAGTAAAGGCCATCAAGCAAACATTGATGTTTTGTGTACGTACTGCTGACCATCATGCTTTTTGTTTTGATATCATCTAACCTATTCCGTTGTATACAGATTTATTTGAACTCCATTTATTCAAGGCTGCTTGGATGCCTATTAAGAACTGAAGAAATGTCTGAACTGTCTAATACTAATTTCAGAATGGGAGAATCTTGCTCCCTTCTGTTCCTAGAATGTTTTCTTGAGATAGATACACTTGCTACCTTTCGGATTTCAAATATACTTGACATATGTAACTGCAAGTAGTCCACTATGTCCACGATTCTGAGTTCTGATCCCCCCCCCCCCCCCCCTCTCAAGTAAGTTTTATGCCTCAATACTATGGTTGGTATATATAGAGAGAACAGAGCGTTTACGATAAAATAATAGGCAGCAGATACCTTTGCTAAGATTGTTCATAGGTGAAACAACAAGGTAGATAATAGCATGAAACAACTCCAAGCATATGCTCATCCAGTTGTAACTGATGATCGTGTAATAAATGGAATGACACATCTCCCAAGAGTGCACAAATCACAAAAATAATGCATAATTCTCTTAAATGTTACCGTTTTTACAATTGAAGTATGAGTTATTCATGCAAACATAATAAACTTTATGTAGTCCATGCAACTACTAGATCATGATTCTAACTAAAATATTATTCAATACATAAATGTTGATCATATATATTATTACTACTATGAATTCCCGCAGCAACGCGTGGGGGTATCATCTAGTTCTTACAAATAGATGATCTAACTCCCAACATTCATTGAATATATTAACTAAACTTGTGAAGACACCGTGAACATGGTTGTTAATTTTAGTGGTGATTACCTCGAAGAATACCAAGTACTCGATGAAGTGTAACAACAGGATCAACCTTTTCAAACTCCAAAGCAGCCTCTCCCGCCACAAGTGCAACAAGTACTGCGCCGCCAGAGACAGTATGGTAGCTGTAGAAGAGAAAGAATTCCCCACGCTTGCTCGACTCCTTATTCAAACACCCAAATGTGTCAATTTCCTCATCCCAAAATACAGATGGGAACACCATAGCCACTTTGTTCAACAAACCAAACCCCAACCTCTGAATCGCCCCAAGCTTGTTTTCAGGCAACTCTGGGTCAAACACAATGCTCCCACTCTTGAGCACTCCAAGCGGAACAGTGCAGAGCGCCATGTCCGCCTGAAAAACCTGCCCTCCTTCCACTGTGATGCTCACGCCATCTACTCCATGCTCAATCCGCTTCACCGTCTTCTCATACAACACTGGTACACCATCACATAAGGCGTGTACCAGCCTCGAATTCCCTCCAGCCAAGAAGCAATGGTCACCACCCATCTCAAACTGGTCGTCCTGGTCCCAGTGCGCCAGAGAGAGCTCCGATAAGCAACCAGCATTGGAGAACTCAAGGTTTGCCAGATGCCAGTCCAGAACCTCCCTCTCTTCCTCGCTTTTGGCCACATTGTACAACCTTCTCAGCCTTTCGATCCCTTCCCCCAGAGAGATTCCCTCTGCGGCTTCCTTGAGAGCCTCCCGCAGCCTGGTGGCGTGGTCAAGAAGCGTATTGAACACCAAATCGATACTTCTATCTAGCCTGGTGCCCACAGTCCGGCCGTCAGTGTGGTACAGTGGGCAGCGGTCACGCACCTTGTGGAGAGGAATCCCGAGCTGGCGGGCGAGCACGCCTAGCGGGTTCGCGTGGATGCCAGTGATGACGCTCCCACCGAGCTCGACGGCGGCCTGGCCCCCGCCTAGGCGGGAGGTGTAAACGCGGCCACCAGGGCGGGCGCGGCCCTCCAGGACGAGCACGCGGAGGCCGAAGCGGAGAAGCTGCCGCGCGGCAGCGAGCCCAGCGAGGCCAGCACCGATGACGAGGACGGAAGCGGCTGGGGCCTGGAGCGCGTCGGCGGGAGAGGATGCGGGGAAGGCGGCGGAGACGCCGAAGTTAACGTGGCCCTCGCGGGTGAGGAAGCCGTGCGCGGCGGCGACTAGGTGATCGTAGCTCGAGGCAACGGTCTCGAGCACGCGCGCGCGGGGGAGCGGCACCCGCGGATCGGCGCGCCAGGAGGCGAGGATGTGGTTGCGGACGACGATGTAGTCGTTGGGGGCGGCGGCATCGGCGTCCGCGAGGATGGCCTCCTCGGCGGGGAGGAGGGCGTCGATGGGGAAGCCCAGGGAGAGCGAAATGAGCGCCTCTGTCTCCGTCTCGCGCTGGCGCTCCTCCGGGGAGAGGCGGCGCAGGCGCCGGATGCGCCGCGACGGGGAGTTCCCAAGGTAGGCCTGCAGCTCGGTGTCGACCAGCGACTCGTCGTACGACCCCGGACGCGCCGACGCCGCACGGCGCGGGCGACCCGACGGCGGCGGCGGCGACGGCGACATCGCCGGTAAGGGTCGTGTGGGGAGTTGGGGTTTGGGTTTGCTCGGCTGCGTCAGTTTGGGCTTTCGGGGGAGAAGGTGGGTGGGAACCTGGGAAAAATACTTTAATGCGTTTGATTGAATGACAGGCAGGCCCAGCCGTCGCAGCGAGAGGGCCGAGGTGCGCGTGCGGGCGTGCGGGCTTAACCCAAAAGAGGACGATGACGTGGGCCGGCGGCCTGCTGTCAGTTTAAGTGGTTCATTCTGTGAGGTGCGCAAAAGGAAGTTGACTTTCCTGTAAAAATTGCATCAATGTCATGTGCCCCGCTGTTTGGTGGTACAAGAATGGAGTCATGACATGGGAAGCCAAAAAGACGGAACACGGAAGCGGCAGCGTCATCGGAGTCGTGAAGAATGCAAATAAAGAGCATGGTTAATAATAATATGCTCCCATGTTATTTATACTCAATGTAATAGTCAACATGTATATAGTTAGTTATAAGGGTATCTCCAACACCGACCCGCAAATCTTCCGCATGCGTCCGGACAGCGAAAGCCATCTAACACGGGGCTGTATCGGTCTGTGGCGTAATTAAAACGTGATCTCTCCCGCAACCTGGAGACAAACGTGGGAGGCTTTGTGGGAGTCCGGACCACTCGCAAGCCCTCTTTTAACCGACTTGGCCCACCAAAAACCCCTCTGTCTCCCGCATGTTTTCGGTCAACGCCGCTTCAGAGCGTCAACGCATGTATTCATGTCCGGCCAAATCAGACATGACCGCTCACAATAATTGTCTAGTGGGTCCCACCTGACCAACGGTCATATCAGGACCCCGGGTTGCTACCCAGCTATAAATAACCACCCCTGTCCATCATTAGTTGGCTGACTGCTCTAAATTATTGCATGACAAGTTTCATTTAGAGCAACCCATCATCTGAAACATTTGACTGAATCCTAGTGAGAAAAACCCAAACACACAGATCCAAAGTGATTGAGCATCGCTGGAGATTATGTTCTATGTGAACCGAAAACTTATTCTTAAAGAGTGTGATCTTCCAAATGGTTAGGAGTCTTTCATAGCCTCCAAGAGTCATTGTGGAACACTGAAAAATGAGTATGTGAAATTTTCGGAAGTCTATCTTAAAGATTTACATGAGTGAATGGTTGAGGTCTAAGTGACCTTATGTAACGCCCTAGCCAAACCCACCGGCTCAGCCACTTCAACACTTGTCTTTTTTACGCACTTTGTCCTCACACGTGCACACCCAGGATCAACTCCTAGTCGGGCACCCACCTTTCAGATGGGCTTCCAGGAAAGAAGGTGTGCCTTGTTGATACTAGCAGTCTATAATTTCTATTAAGCCGAGATGTCACATATACCCTCCCTCAAAGGAACCGACATCCTGTCGGCCCAGAAGGAACATTCCTTCTTGGCACACGTCTGTGCATGTCAGTGCCTGCATTCTCATGTGCCCTATGTATGCATCACATATCCGCACACGGTTATGTAACCGCGAGGATCGGCTCTGGTACCAATTGTAAAGCCCCGACCAAACCTATCGCACATCGGTTCCCACCCGTAGAGTTTGGAGTCTAGACTAACTCCACAGACCAACATTAGTCTTTTCGGTGCAGTTTGTCCTCACTAGTGCACACCCGGGATCAACTTCCCAGTCGGTCACTCGTCCTCAAATTGCTCCAAGCCAAGCATGCTTAACTTTGAGGTTCCTTCTGATGGGCTCCCAGAAAAGAAGGTGCAACTTGTTGATATGGGTAGTCTATGATTTCTATTAAGCTGGAATGTCATACCTTAGCTCGAGAATAATAAGATAAAAGACTTGGTCTCTGAATTAAATCTCAACCTCTCCAACGAGACGTAAAGTTGTCACATAACTTGAACTGGTCAAACAAATCCATTGTGTTCTCACAGCTACTAGTTTCATTTTCCAGCTATTCACTTTTAGTACTTGCATTGTGAAAACTTTGTCTCCTTCTCCATTGAAGAATTTGTTCAAATACTTAGTCTTTTCAATGCATGTTTTGTTTTGTCTTCAGTCTAGCGGTACTTGAGTGTGTTTCCTTCTATGTTCATTTAGCTTCCTTGTATTGCTACTCGGTTTGCATGCTTTCTACTCTTCTCATGACCTGGTCTTTAAGTTGAATGCATGCTTAGCGTAGTTTTTCTTCCGCGGGTATATGCTCATTCTGGTAAGTTTCTGTTTCTTCAAAGGATTTGCTTTCTTCATGAAAGATCGTGGATGTCGCCTAGAGGGGGTGAATGGACGCTTTAAAATAATTACGGTTTAGGCTTGAACAAATGCGGAATAAAACTAGCGTTTAATTTGTCAAGCACAAAACGTAAAATAACTAGGCTCACCTATGTGCACCAACAACTTATGCTAAGCAAGATAAACAACTAAGTGATAGCAAGATAGATAACATGTCACACCATGGCTGTCACAAAGTAAAGTGCATAAGTAAAGGGCTCGCGTAAGAGATAATCGAGGCACGTAGAGACAACAATGTATCCCAAGTTCACACCCTTGCGGATGCTAATATCTGTTTGGAGCAGTGTGGAGGCACAATGCTCCCCAAGAAGCAACAAGATCTCCTCACACCCTTGCATAATGCAAGATGACGTGATTCCACTAAGGGACCCTTGAGGGTGGTCACCGAACCCGTATAAGTGGCAACTCTTAGGGCGGTCACCGAACCCGTACACCTTGGCTGTTGGAAATATGCCCTAGATGCAATAATATTGTATTATTATATTTCCATTATTCATAGTTAAGAGTTTATATTCCATGCTATAACTGTTATGATCCCAGAATATGCGATTCAGTGGAAAACTCATATGCACGTGTGGAATGATAAACGGTAAACAATAGGTTCCCGGTCCTGCCTCAAAGACCGCCTCAAGTGTTGTTGGTGATCACGTTTTCCGGATCTTAGGATATCGTTAAGTTTAACGATAGTCCTAAAAACATTGAGGGTATGACGTTAGAAGAACGATCATATTGAATTGACCCAATACTTGTCTGTTATACTAAGTGATCATATCGTCTAATATCATCTGTTATAACACGAAGTGTTAGCATGTGTTTTAGTTCCTCAAACCATGAGAGTGTCTCGGTCACTTCCTACCAGACGGTGGGCTTTGGGGTTGCTTAAATGTCATCTGTAACAAGGTGATCGTAACAACAACTTTCAGGCTCACCGGAAAGTTTGAGAAGTGTCCGGACAGCTCGAGAGTGGGATTTGCTCCTCCGAAGATGTAGAGATATTCTTAGGGCCCTCTCGGTGTGACAACATCCATCATCATCTGGCCAGACATAGGTGACTATGTCACGGGGATGCCGGAACACGCCAACGAGAAAGAAGAACAAAACCGGTAACGGGAGCAACGGTATAGTGAGCATAGTGATGACTCTAGAGGATACTGATGCACACATGGTTTTGTAAAGTATCACGAAGTAAAAGGAACCTCACATGATAACCAAAGGTTCACTCGAATATCATTCGTGTAATCATAGAGACTGATATGGATGTCCACGGTTCCGCTATCGGTCATTGAACGAAGGGGTTTCGTTCATGTCTATGGTTTACCGAACCTATGGGGTCACAAGCTTAAGGTAATCATGATCTACTGAGTGTTAATGGGATGGGAGTGATGAGAATATAGTTGTGGAATTTTTTCATTAATATCCAGAATAGTTCCGAGAGGTTTCGGAAGCGTTTCGGGGTCACCGGAAGGGTTTCGGTGAATATCGGGTAATACCGGGTATTACCGATTAATTATATATATGTGGAAAATGTTTCTGGGGATGTTAAATTATATATATAATGGTCTGAAATTTTTTAGAACATTTTATATTTAATTAAAATATCAACGGGCCTAAAAAGGCCAAGAGGTGGAAGGCAACTTGGGTCACAAGGGCCCAAGTGGAAGTGCCCCCCCTTTCCTAGTGGGGGGGGGGGGTCCTACTTGGGGAGGGAGTAGGACTCCCCCCCCCAAGGCTGGCGCACCAAGGGGGCTCCTTCCCCTTTGGTGGCTACCCTCTCCCTCCCCTCTAACCTATATATACTAGAGGATTTCCACCCTATGGACACACAAGTTTTGGAGCCTGCTCTAGTTGATCTAGTGCACATTCTAGTTGGTCCTAGTTGACTAATTAGAGTGAGCCCTAGCCACCTCTAATCCTCGTAATTAGAAGCCATGTGTGGTTCTAATCTCCTCCCTCTAATTCTCCGGCGACGATTAGCTCTGGACGGTGAAGCGCTGCCGGATCATGAAGATTGTACGCTTGCAACCAAGTAGAGAGGTCGTGCTTTCGGTCTTCCGTTCGAGGGATCGTTCGTGGGCGGTTCGCGGGATCGTCATCAACATTCAAGGGACTTCAAGCATGATCTACACCGACTCGTCTACTTCCACTGCACTCCGGAGTTGATAACGATCGTTGATCACAACCCGCTATGCATCTTCATATTGTTCCTGGGTGATCATAGCTAGGGCAAAAAAAATTGTTTTCTACTATGTTTCCCAACATTGGCAACCCTTGGGGGCAGTCATCAGAACCCATACAAATTGCTCGGGGCAATCTCCACAACCTAATTGGAGACCTCGACGCTTGCCCGGAGCTTTACACCATAATGATTGAGCTCAGAAGCACCACCAACCGCCTAGGGCGCCCAAGCACCCAAGAGGAACAAGCTTTAGGGTACCAAGCACCCAAGAGTAATAAGCTTCTCAACTTTTCACTCCCATGTATCACCATGGAGAACTCAAACTGATGCAACTAATGCAATGGCAAGGGCACACAGAGTGCCCAAGTGCCTCACTGATGTCTACTACGCAACTTTATTCTTATAGACATGTGTTGGGCCTCCAACCACAGAGTTTTGTAGGATAATAGCAATTTTTCCTCAACTAGATGACCTCAAGTTTATCAATCTGTGGGAGGCGTAGGATGAAGATGGTCTCTCTCAAACAACCCTGCAACCAAATAATAAAAAATCTCTTGTGTCCCCAATGAAGGAAATATGCCCTAGAGGCAATAATAAAGTTATTATTTATTTCCTTATATCATGATAAAAGTTTATTATTCATGCTAGAATTGTATTAACCAGAAACAAAATACATGTGTGAATACATAGACAAACAGAGTGTCACTAGTATGCCTCTACTTGACTAGCTCGTTAATCAAAGATGGTTATGTTTCCTAACCATGAACAAAGAGTTGTCATTTGATTAACGGGATCACATCATTAGTTGAATGATCTGATTGACATGACCCATTCCATTAGCTTAGCACCCGATCGTTTAGTATGTTGCTATTGCTTTCTTCATGACTTATACATGTTCCTATGACTATGAGATTATGCAACTCCCGTTTGCCGGAGGAACACTTTGTGTGCTACCAAACGTCACAACGTAACTGGGTGATTATAAAGGAGCTCTACAGGTGTCTCCAAAGGTACATGTTGGGTTGGCGTATTTCGAGATTAGGATTTGTCACTCCGATTGTCGGAGAGGTATCTCTGGGCCCTCTCAGTAATGCACATCACTTAAGCCTTGCAAGCATTGCAACTAATGAGTTAGTTGCGGGATGATTTATTACAGAACGAGTAAAGAGACTTGCCGGTAACGAGATTGAACTAGGTATAGGATACCGACGATCGAATCTCGGGCAAGTAACATACCGATGACAAAGGGAACAACGTATGTTGTTATGCGGTCTGACCGATAAAGATCTTCGTAGAATATGTAGGAGCCAATATGGGCATCCAGGTCCCGCTATTGGTTATTGACCGGAGACATGTCTCGGTCATGTCTACATTGTTCTCGAACCCGTAGGGTCCGCACGCTTAAGGTTACGATGACAGTTATATTATGAGTTTATGCATTTTGATGTACCGAAGGTTGTTCGGAGTCCCGGATGTGATCACGGACATGACGAGGAGTCTCGAAATGGTCGAGACATAAAGATTGATATATTGGAAGCCTATGTTTGGATATCGGAAGTGTTCCGGGTGAAATTGGGATTTTACCGGAGTACCGGGAGGTTACCGGAACCCCCCGGGAGCTATATGGGCCTTAATGGGCCTTAGTGGAAGAAGAGGAGAGGCAGCCAGGGCTGGGCCGCACGACCCTCCCCCCTAGTGCGCCCCCTTCCTTCTCTCTCTCTCTTTTCCCACCTCGCGAATCCTATTCCAACTAGGATTGGGGGAGAAGTCCTACTCCCGGAGGGAGTAGGACTCCTCCTGGCGCGCCCTATGATGGCCGGCCGGCCTCCCCCTCTTGAGCCTTTATATACGGAGGCAGGGGCACCCCAGAGAGACACAAGTTGATCCACGTGATCATATTCTTAGCCGTGTGCGGTGCCCCCTTCCACCATAGTCCTCGATAATATTGTAGTGGTGCTTAGGCGAAGCCCTGCTGCAGTAGTACATCAAGATCGTCACCACGCCGTCGTGCTGACAGAACTATTCCCCGACACTTTGCTGGATCGGAGTCCGGGGATCGTCATCGAGCTGAACGTGTGCTAGAACTCGGAGGTGCCGTAGTTTCGGTGCTTGATCGGTCGGGCCGTGGAGACGTACGACTACATCAACCAAACGCTTCCGTTGTCGATCTACAAGGTACGTAGATCATACTCTCCCCTCTCGTTGCTATGCATCACCATGATCTTGCGTGTGCGTAGGAAATTTTTGAAATTACTACGTTCCCCAACAGTGGCATCCGAGCCTAGGTTTTATATGTTGATGTTATATGCACGAGTAGAACACAAGTGAGTTGTGGGCGATATAAGTCACACTGCTTACCAGCATGTCATACTTTGGTTCGGCGGTATTGTTGGATGAAGCGGCCCGGACCGACATTACGCGTACGCTTACGCGAGACCGGTTCTCCCGACGTGCTTTGCACATAGGTGGCTTGCGGGTGACAGTTTCTCCAACTTTAGTTGAACCGAGTGTGGCTATGCCCGGTCCTTGTGAAGGTTAAAACAACACCAACTTGACAAACTATCGTTGTGGTTTTGATGCGTAGGTAAGATTGGTTCTTGCTTAAGCCCGTAGCAGCCACGTAAAACATGCAACAACAAAGTAGAGGACGTCTAACTTGTTTTTGCAGGGCATGTTGTGATGTGATATGGTTTAGACATGATGCTAAATTTTATTGTATGAGATGATCATGACGGTGCTTCGGAGATGGAGATCACAAGCACAAGATGATGATGGCCATATCATATCACTTATATTGATTGCATGTGATGTTTATCTTTTATACATCTTATTTTGCTTAGTTTGACGGTAGCATTTTAAGATGATCTCTCACTAATTATCAAGAAGTTTTCTCCCTGAGTATGCACCGTTGCGAAAGTTCTTCGTGCTGAGACACCACGTGATGATCGGGTGTGATAGGCTCTACGTTTAAATACAATGGGTGCAAAACAGTTGCACACGCGGAATACTCAGGTTATACTTGACGAGCCAAGCATATACATATATGGCCTCGGAACACGGAGACCGAAAGGTCGAGCGTGAATCATATAGTAGATATGATCAACATAGTGATGTTCACCAATGAAACTACTCCATCTCACGTGATGATCGGACATGGTTTAGTTGATTTGGATCACGTGATCACTTAGAGGATTAGAGGGATGTCTATCTAAGTGGGAGTTCTTAAGTAATATGATTAAATTGAACTTAAATTTATCATGAACTTAGTCCTGGTAGTATTTTGCAAATCATGTTGTAGATCAATAGCTCGCGTTGTTGCTTCCCTGTGTTTATTTTGATATGTTCCTAGAGAAAATTGTGTTGAAAGATGTTAGTAGCAAAGATGCGGATTGGATCCGTGATCTGAGGTTTATCCTCATTGCTGCACAGAAGAATTATGTCCTTGATGCACCGCTAGGTGACAGACCTATTGCAGGAGCAGATGCAGACATTATGAACGTTTGGCTAGCTCAATATGATGACTACTTGATAGTCTAGTGCACCATGCTTAATGGCTTAGAATCGGGACTTCAAAGACGTTTTGAACGTCATGGACCATATGAGATGTTCCAGGAGTTGAAGTTAATATTTCAAGCAAATACCCGAGTTGAGAAATATGAAGTCTCCAACAAGTTCTATAGCTAAAAGATGGAGGAGAATCGCTCAACTAGTGAGCATGTGCCCAGATTGTCTGTGTACTACAATCGCTTGAATCAAGTGGGAGTTAATCTTCTAGATAAGATAGTGATTGACAGAATTCTCTAGTCACCATCACCAAGTTAGTAGAACTTCGTGATGAACTATGATATGCAAGGGATAACGGAAACGATTCCCAAGCTCTTCGTAATGCGGATATTGATGAAGGTAGAAATCGAGAAAAACATCAAGTGTTAATGGTAGACAAGACCACTAGTTTCAAGAAAAGGGCAGAGGGAAGAAGGGGAACTTCAAAAAGACAGCAAGCAAGTTGCTGCTCAAGTGAAGAAGCCCAAGTCTGATCCTAAGCCTGAGACTAAGTGCTTCTACTGCAAAGGGACTGGTCACTGTGATGAGGACATCAATACCATTGTTACACCCACAACCCCTACTGTTACATATACTGGACCAATTACTAGAGCTCGCGCACGCCAATTAAATTACCAGGTACTTTCGTTTCTTGGTAATGATTCTAATGTTCATGAGATTATGATGCTGCCTAAATTGGATACATTTGTTTTGCTTACAAATGAAGGGCCTAGCTTGGAGAAGGATGAACATTGGAGCAAGAACACGCATGGAGTTGATGGCATGCGCAAGGGGATCAAGAACGGAGTTACAAGTGATGATTTCAGGACTTTGAAGCCGCCATAAGGAGTGCATGAAGCCTTGGACGAAATATACAAGATGCCACTTCATAATATTCATCCATAGGCTATTCTAGGTGCTGCGTCACCTTATTAATGGGCCAGGCCCATGTAATTTCGAAATACTTAAGTATAGGCTATTTTTAGAGTCCGTATGTGTGGGGAAACAAGAGTTAGGGTTGGTTTCGGACCCCACCCTCAAGGGCCACGAAATTCCCCCCCTCTTCCTCCATATATACAGCCCTTAGGGCATCGTTTAGACTTTGGGTTTTGTTTAGATTAAAAGTTCGCCATAGCTGCAACTTCGCGTACTTCGTTTGTGTCCAACGACCAGACCAAGACGTCACAGAACCCCACCTTGATCAATAAAGCTTTCATCTTATATTCGCAATATCCCGATTGCAATCTCAGTTTCTTGCTTGTTCTTCGTTTGCTCACAGGAAACAGACCCTCGTGGTCAGGTTGATCGTGCTCCGGCGTGGTCAATAACCCTCGGAAGTTGGTTTAGCGATTGCTAAGGCGCGACGTCTCGCACGTTCGTAGTCGGATCGTCAAGGTCGACTCCCACAGAAAACGATAGCCACCATCTCATGGAAACATCGGGACACCTTAGCCTCTATCAAGTGGTATCAGATTTCCAGGTTGCTCGGTGAGATTTTACAGTTTTTCGTAGATTAGATCGAGTCTGTTCTTCATACCTACAGTCCACGAAAAAGCCACACAAAAAAAATTAGGGTTAGTTCATCATATCCGAACCAATCTGAGCCTTTGCATAATCTTTTTAGGGTTTTTGCTTTGTTGAATTTGCGGTTGCATCGTCGTGTCAAGTTGCTGGTCTTAGAGTCTAGTCTTTTAGAGTTTCGAGTTCTGGTCATAAGTTGTCACGCCGCCGCCGCACCATCATCATCGCCCATCTACCACTTTTGCTTATCCGCCACCGCTCTGAATCCATATCCATATACCACCACCAATCCGTATCCATATACCACCACCAATCTCTATCCATATACCATCACCGCTACCATATACCATCACCGCTGCCATATACCACAACCATATATCCACCACCAATCCGAGTTCTTCTCATATTAGGTTTGTTCTTGAGATCAATCTAAATTCCGATTCGTGTTTCCTTGCCTGCGTAGGTCTCGGAAAAAAAAAGTCTGGAGACCCCCGGGCAGTTTTTAGGCCAAAATTTTCACGGGCAAATTTTTTTCCCTATCCTATTTTTAGGCTTTTCTGAGTCTTTTGAGCCACGTGCCATCATAGTGATTTTTTGTCGCACTTTTTCGTCGTCGCTGCCCTGATTTTCGAAAAAAGTGAAAAAAAAAATTCGTGCCCATCCTATCAGTTTGACGAGGGAAGAGTTTTGAGACACTCGCCATTATAGTGATTTTTCGCAAAAAAAAAGAGGAGCACAAAAAAAAGGAGCGCAAAAAAAAGAGCGAAAAAAAGAGAGTTCCAGAGTGTGCTTTTCCCTTATTTACGTGCAGCGCTGTGATTTTGTTAGTGTTCTAGGCTCGCGTCTCTAGCACGGTCTAGCCTAGGACCAGCACAGTACCGTCGTTGAGCGTTTATTCAACTTTGCATCTCTGAATTGATTATTGCTGACCCTTTTTGCTACCATACTATAAGCCTTCCCAGCTCCACATACATCTACGTCGTGCGTTTGACTCTCCCTGGCAATCGCTCTATCCAAGCTTTTGAGAGTTTTTGACTACAACGGTTGCCGATCACCGCCTACTGCTGGGTAAGAACTGGTAAGAATGTGAGATTTGCTTGACGGATTTGTGACACCCGCCACCACCACCACTTGTTAGTAGTCTATAGGATCATATTCTTGTGTGTTTCTATTGCTGCTAACCATGCCAGGATCACAAGCCGACGAGACTGACTGGGAGAACTTGACGAACAAGGAGCTTCATGATACGTTTCAGCAAATGATGAGTGGACAGGTGCAAGATGTGATAAACAGATTTGAAGAGGCCATGGAGAAGATAGATGGCATGGAGAAAACGTTTGAAACAAAGCTCGATAACAAGTTTGCTGAATTGCTTTCACGTTTTCCACCACCACCACCGGCTGCTCCTGCCGCACCTCTGCAACAACAGCAACAACACCGACTACCTCCACGTCGGGAAACAACCCTCCACCGAGCGAGCCGTGTCCCTCTTCAGTCGGGCCAAACTGCTGGTGCTGCTGTTGATACTTCTGTGGCTCCTACTGCTGATGTGGAGGAGGATGATTATGTGGGAGATTATGAGGATGAGGTTGATCAAAATCAGAACTACGTGCCACCAACAGTACAGCAACCACCAGGTCGTCCACATGCAAATAATGGCAATGGTAGGGCTCACCCTCAGGTACGAGATCATGCCCATCTCCTTAAACTAAAATTGAATATTCCACCATTTGAGGGTAGATATGTTCCTGATATATATCTTACTTGGGAGTTAGAAACTGAACAATGATTTACATGTTTACAATATCCCGAGGAGAGACGTGTTCCTGCTGCTGTTTGTGCTTTCACTAGTTTTGCATGTGTTTGGTGGTCTGAGCATTGTAGATTATATCCTATTCCGGCTACTTGGGCTGCTTTGAAAACTGCTATGCGTACTCGTTGGGTTCCACCATATTATCAACGTGAATTACTTCAAAAATTGCAGCGCTTAAGACAGGGAAAAAATTCTGTAGAAGAATATTATCAGGAATTACAAACCGGCATGATTAGATGTGGTATTGTTGAGGAGAATGAAGCTATGCTTGCACGTTTTATGGGTGGATTAAATAGAGAGATTCAAACGATTCTAGAGTATAAGGAGTATACTAATATCACTCGTTTATTCCATCTTGCTTGTAAAGCTGAACGTGAAGTGCAGGATCGACATGCATTGGTGCGGACTAACTTTTCTGCAGGTCGACCTTCATCATGGACACCACGTGCATCATCTACTTCCACACGTTCTGCTACACTGGTGCCTCCGTCGGCTGCCACCTCCAACCGTGATACAATAAAGCAGGCACAATCACCACTATCTGCCAAGAGCACACCTTTTGGGCCTGCAAAGAGCTCTTCTTCATCCATGGCATCAACAGGGCAAACACATGATATTATTTGTCGACGTTGCAAGGGTGGAGGTCATTATGCGAGAGAATGCCCATCTAAGCGTGTGATGATTGTTACTGAGGATGGTGGGTATGAGTCCGCTAGTGACTATGATGAGGAGACTTTGGCTCTTATTACACGTGACGAACACGGTGGAGACGATTCTGATCATGAGATGCAATACATGGCTCCTGAAGATGCTGACAGGTATGAATGTTTAGTTGCTCAACGTGTTTTGAGTGTGCAGGTTACACAAGCTGAGCAAAATCAGAGGCATAATTTGTTCCATACAAAGGGAGTTGTGAAGGAACGTTCTGTTCGCGTGATCATAGATGGAGGGAGCTGCAATAACTTGGCTAGCATGGAGATGGTGGAGAAGCTATCTCTCACCACAAGACCACATCCACATCCTTATACATCCAATGGTTCAACAATAGCGGCAAGATTAAGGTAACAAGTACTGTTCGTGTGCATTTTAGTATCTCTACATATGCTGATTATGTTGATTGTGATGTGGTACCTATGCAAGCATGTTCCTTATTACTTGGTAGACCATGGCAATTTGATAAAAATTCTGTACACCATGGTAGAAACAATCAGTATGCTCTTGTTCATAACGATAAAAATATTACTTTGCTTCCTATGACTCCTGATTCCATTTTGAAAGATGATATTAATAGAGCTAATAAAGCAAAACAGGAGATAAATAAGAGTGAAAATCAGATTGTGGCAAAAGAATTTAAGCACCAAATGAAGCCTAATAATAAACCATCTGTTGTTGTTTCTGAAATTAAATTGAAAATTGCATGTTTACTTGCCACCAAATCTGATATTGATGAGCTAGATTTTAGCAAATCTGTTTGCTATGCTTTTGTGTGCAAAGAGGCATTATTTTCATTCGAGGACGTGCCTTCCTCTTTGCCCCCTGCTGTCACTAACATTTTGCAGGAGTTCGCTGACGTCTTTCCACAAGACGTGCCACCGGGATTACCACCTATTCGAGGGATTGAGCATCAAATTGACTTAATTCCCGGTGCTTCGCTACCTAACCGTGCACCATACTGTACCAATCCAGAGGAGACAAAGGAGATTATGCGTCAAGTATAAGAACTGCTCGACAAAGGTTATATACGCGAATCCCTTAGTCCTTGTGCTGTTCCTATCATTTTAGTGACGAAAAAGGATGGTACGTCGCGTATGTGCGTTGATTGTAGAGGCATTAATAATATTACTATTCGTTATCGTCATCCTATTCCTAGGTTAGATGATATGCTTGATGAATTGAGTGGCTCTACAATATTCTCCAAAGTTGATTTGCGTAGTGGATACCATCAAATTCGTATGAAATTGGGAGATGAATGGAAAACAACATTTAAAACTAAGTTTGGATTATATGAGTGGTTAGTCATGCCTTTTGGGTTAACTAATGCACCTAGTACTTTCATGAGGTTAATGAACGAATTTTTACGTGCTTTCATTGGACGATTTGTGGTAGTTTACTTTGATGACATATTGATTTATAGCAAATCTTTGGAGGAACATTTACGTGCTGTTTTTATTGCTCTACGTGATGCACGTTTGTTTGGAAACCTTGGAAAGTGCACCTTTTGCACCGACCGAGTATCTTTTCTTGGCTATGTTGTTACTCCACAGGGAATTGAAGTCGATAAAGCCAAGATTGAAGCTATTGAGAGTTGGCCGCAGCCCAAAACGGTCACACAAGTGAGGAGTTTCCTTGGCCTCGCTGGTTTCTATAGGCGTTTTGTGAGAGATTTCAGCACCATTGCTGCACCTCTCAACGAGCTTACAAAGAAGGATGTGCCTTTTGTTTGGGGTACTGCACAAGAAGAAGCCTTCACGGTATTGAAAGATAAGTTGACACATGCTCCTTTACTCCAACTTCCTAATTTCAATAAGACTTTTGAGCTTGAATGTGATGCTAGTGGAATTGGATTAGGAGGTGTGTTATTACAAGATGGAAAACCCGTTGCATACTTTTCTGAAAAATTGAGTGGGCCTAGTCTGAACTATTCTACTTATGATAAAGAATTATATGCTCTTGTTCGGACCTTAGAAACATGCAACATTATTTATGGCCCAAGGAATTTGTTATACATTCTGATCATGAATCATTGAAACACATTAAAAGTCAAGAAAAACTGAACCGTAGACATGCTAAATGGGTTGAATTCATTGAGACTTTCCCTTATGTCATTAAACACAAGAAGGGTAAAGAAAATGTTATTGCTGATGCCTTGTCTCGTCGTTATACTATGCTTTCACAACTTGACTTTAAAATATTTGGTTTGGAGACCATCAAAGATCAATATGTTCATGATGCTGAATTTAAAGATGTATTGCAGAATTGTAAGGAAGGGAGAACTTGGAACAAGTTCGTTCTTAACGATGGATTTGTGTTTCGTGCTAACAAGCTATGCATTCCAGCTAGCTCCGTTCGTCTTTTGTTGTTGCAGGAGGCGCATGGAGGAGGATTAATGGGACACTTTGGCGTCAAGAAGACAGAGGATATACTTGCTACACATTTCTTTTGGCCAAAGATGAGACGGGATGTTGAGCGTTTTGTTGCTCGCTACACTACATGTCAAAGAGCTAAGTCACGACTCAATCCTCATGGTTTATATATGCCTTTGCCTGTACCTAGTGTTCCTTGGGAGGATATATCTATGGACTTTGTTTTAGGTTTACCTCGAACAAAGAAGGGGAGGGATAGCATATTTGTTGTCGTGGATAGGTTCTCGAAAATGGCACACTTTATACCATGTCATAAAAGCGATGATGCTGTTAATGTTGCTGATTTGTTCTTTCGTGAAATTATTCGCTTACATGGTGTGCCAAATACTATTGTTTCAGATCGTGATACTAAATTTCTTAGCCACTTTTGGAGATGTTTATGGGCTAAGTTGGGGACTAAGCTGCTTTTTAGTACTACTTGTCACCCCCAAACTGATGGACAAACTGAAGTAGTCAATAGAACATTGTCTACTATGCTTAGGGCTGTTTTGAAGAATAACAAGAAAATGTGGGAAGAATGCTTTCCTCATATTGAATTTTCTTATAATCGTTCATTGCATTCTACTACTAAGATGTGCCCTTTTGAAATTGTGTATGGTTTCCTACCTCATGCACCTATTGATTTGTTGCCTCTTCCATCTTCAGAGAAGGTTAATTTTGATGCTAAAGAACGTTCTGAATTGATTTTAAAAATGCATGAGTTAACTAAGGAAAACATTGAGCGTATGAATGCTAAATATAAACTTGCTGGAGATAAGGGTAGAAAACATGTTGTGTTTGTGCCTGGAGATCTTGTTTGGTTACATTTGCGTAAAGATAGATTTCCTAATCTGCGCAAATCAAAGCTAATGCCACGTGCTGATGGTCCTTTTAAGGTGTTAGAGAAAATAAATGATAATGCATATAAACTTGAGCTACCTGTAGATTTTGGGGTTAGTCCCACTTTTAACATTGCAGATTTGAAGCCTTATTTGGGTGAGGAAGATGCGCTTCCGTCGAGGACGACTTCATTTCAAGAAGGGGAGGATGATGAGGACATCAATACCATTGTTACACCCACAGCCCCTACTGTTACATATACTGGACCAATTACTAGAGCTCTCGCACGCCAATTAAATTACCAGGTACTTTCGTTTCTTGGTAATGATTCTAATGTTCATGAGATTATGATGCTGCCTAAATTGGATACATTTGTTTTGCTTACAAATGAAGGGCCTAGCTTGGAGAAGGATGAATATTGGAGCAAGAACACGCATGGAGTTGATGGCATGCGCAAGGGGATCAAGAACGGAGTTACAAGTGATGATTTCAGGACTTTGAAGCCGCCATAAGGAGTGCATGAAGCCTTGGACGAAATATACAAGATGCCACTTCATAATATTCATCCATAGACTATTCTAGGTGCTGCGTCACCTTATTAATGGGCCAGGCCCATGTAATTTCGAAATACTTAAGTATAGGCTATTTTTAGAGTCCGTATGTGTGGGGAAACAAGAGTTAGGGTTGGTTTCGGACCCCACCCTCAAGGGCCACGAAATTCCCCCCCTCTTCCTCCATATATACAGCCCTTAGGGCATCGTTTAGACTTTGGGTTTTGTTTAGATTAAAAGTTCACCATAGCTGCAACTTCGCGTACTTCGTTTGTGTCCAACGACCAGACCAAGACGTCACAGAACCCCACCTTGATCAATAAAGCTTTCATCTTATATTCGCAATATCCCGATTGCAATCTCAGTTTCTTGCTTGTTCTTCGTTTGCTCGCAGGAAACAGACCCTCGTGGTCAGGTTGATCGTGCTCCGGCGTGGTCAATAACCCTCGGAAGTTGGTTTAGCGATTGCTAAGGCGCGACGTCTCGCACGTTCGTAGTCGGATCGTCAAGGTTGACTCCCACAGAAAACGATAGCCACCATCTCATCGAAACATCGGGACACCTTAGCCTCTATCACACTGGAAGCGGAACTACCCCAAGTGATTGGCAGATAAGAAGGATGGCAAAGTGAACATAAGTATATTTGATATACATGTTATTGATGTGTACTTTACTAGTGTTTATAGCAACCCCTCAGTATTTGATACTAGTTCAGTTGCTAAGATTAGTAACTCGAAACGGGAGTGCAGAATAAACAGAGACTAGTTAAGGGTGAAGTGACGATGTGTGTTGGAAGTGGTTCCAAGATTGATATGATCATCATCGCACACTCCCTATAAATTCGGGATTAGTGTTGAACCTAAATAAGTGTTATTTGGTGTTTACGTTGAGCATGAATATGATTTGATCATGTTTATTGTAATATGGTTATTCATTTAAGTAAGAGAATAAATTGTTGTTCTGTTTACATGAATAAAACCTTATATGGTTACACACCCAATGAAAATAGTTCGTTGGATCTCGATCGTAGTGATACACATAATCATAATATTGAAACCAAAAGATGCAAAGTTAATAATGATAGTGCAACTTATTTGTAGCACTGCCATTTAGGTCATATTGGTGTAAAGCGCATGAAGAAACTCCATGCTGATGGGCTTTTGGAATCACTTGATTATGAATCAGTTGATGCTTGCGAACCATGCCTCATGGGCAAGATGACTAAGACTCTGTTCTTCGAAACAATGGAGCGAGCAACAGATTTGTTGGAAATCATACATACTGATGTATGTGGTCCGATGAATATTGAGGCTCGCGATAGGTATCATTATTTTCTGATCTTCACAGATGATTTGAGCAGATATGAGTATATCTACTTGATGAAACAAAGGTCTAAAACATTTGAAAAGTTCAAAGAATTTCAGAGTGAAGTGGAGAATCATCGTAACAAAAATGAAAGTTTCTACGATATGATCGCAGAAGTAAAATATTAGAGTTACGAGTTTGATCTTCAATTAAAACAATGTGGAATAGTTTCACAAACTCATGCCACCTGGAACACCACAGCATAATGGTGTGTCCGAATGTCATAACCGTACTTTATTAGATATGGTGCGATCTATGATGTCTCTTACCGATCTACCACTATCGTTTTGGGGTTATGCATTAGAGACAGCTGCATTCACGTTAAATAGGGCACCATCTAAGTCCGTTGAGACGACACATTCTGAACTGTGGTTTGGCAAGAAACCAAAGTTGTCGTTTCTTAAAGTTTGGGGTTGTGATGCTTATATGAAAAAGTTTTATCCTAATAAACTCAAACCCAAATCGGAGAAATATGTCTTCATAGGATACCCAAAGGAGACTGTTGGGTACACCTTCTATCACAAATCCAAAGGCAAGACTTTTGTTGCTAAATTCGGAGTTTTTCTAGAGAAGGAGTTTCTCTCAAAAGAAGTGAGTGGGAGGAAAGTAGAACTTGATGAGGTAACTGTACCTGCTCCCTTATTGGAAAGTAGTTCATCACAGAAATCTGTTCCTGTGACTACTACACCAATTAGATCAAGTTACTACCAAATCTCGTAGGTAAACCAGAGTGAGATCCGCACCAGAGTGGTACGGTAATCCTGTTCTGGAAGTCATGTTACTAGACCATGACGAACTTGCGAACTATGAGGAAGCGATGATGAGCCTAGATTCCGCGAAATGGTTTGAGGCCATGAAATCTGAGATGTGATCCATGTATGAGAACAAAGTATGGACTTTGATGGATTTGCCCGATGATCGGCAAGCCATAGAAAATAAATGGATCTTCAAGAGGAAGACGGACGCTGATAGTAGTGTTACTATCTACAAAGCTAGAATTGTCGCAAAAGGTTTTCGACAAGTTTAAGGTGTTGACTACGATGAGATTTTCTCACTCGTATCTATGCTTAAGTCTGTCCGAATCATGTTAGCAATTGCCGCATTTTATGAAATCTGGCAAATGGATAAACAAAACTGCATTCCTTAATGGATTTACTAAAGAAGAGTTGTATACGATGCAACTAGAAGGTTTTGTCGATCCTAAAGGTGTTAACTAAATATGCAAGCTCCAGGGATCCATCTATGGACTGGTTCAAGAATCTCGGAGTTGGAATATACGCTTTGATAAGTTGATCAAAGCATATAGTTTTATACAGACTTGCGGTGAAGCCTGTATTTACAAGAAAGTGAGTGGGAGCACTACAATATTTCTGATAAGTATATGTGTATGACATATTGTTGATCGGAAATAATGTAGAATTATTCTGCAAAGTTGCTTACATATTGAGTATCAAGATCTATAGAGATAGATCAAGATGCTTGATAAGTTTTTCAATGAGTACATACCTTGACAAGATTTTGAAGTAGTTCAAAATGGAACAGTCAAAGAAAAAGTTTCTTGCCTGTGTTACAAGGTGTGAAATTGAGTAAGACTCAAAGCCCGACCACGGCAGAAGACAGAAAGAGAATGAATGTCATTCCCTATGCCTTGGTCATAGGTTCTATAAAGTATGCCATGCTATGTACCAGATCTATTGTATACCCTACCACTGAGTTTGGCAAGGGAGTACAATAGTGATCTAGGAGTAGATCACTGGACAGCGGTCAAAATTATCCTTAGTGGAATAAGGATACGTTTCTCGATTATGGAAGTGAAAAAAGGTTCGTCGTAAAGGGTTACGCCGATGCAAGTTTTGACACTAATCTAGATGAATCTAAGTCTCAATCTAGATACATATTGAAAGTGGGAGCAATTAGCTAGAGTAGCTCCGTGCAGAGCATTGTTGACATAAAGATTTGCAAAATACTTACGGATCTGAATATAACAGACCTGGTGACTAAAATTATCTCACAAGCAAAACATGATCACACATTAGTGCTCTTTGGGTGTTAATCACATAGCAATGTGAACTAGATTACTAACTCTAGTAAACCCTTTGGGTGCTGGTCACATATCGATGTGGACTATGGGTGTTAATCACATGGTGATGTGAACTATTGCTAATAAATCACATGGCGATGTGAACTAGATTATTGACTCTAGTGCAAGTGGGAGACTGAAGGAAATATGCCCTAGAGGAAATAATAAAGTTATTATTTATTTCCTTATATCATGATAAAAGTTTATTATTCATGCTAGAATTGTATTAACCGGAAACATAATACATGTGTGAATACATAGACAAACAGAGTGTCACTAGTATGCCTCTACTTGACTAGCTCGTTAATCAAAGATGGTTATGTTTCCTAACCATGAACAAAGAGTTGTCATTTGATTAATGGGATCACATCATTAGTTGAATGATCTGATTGACATGACCCATTCCATTAGCTTAGCACCCAATCGTTTAGTATGTTGCTATTGCTTTCTTCATGACTTATACATGTTCCTATGACTATGAGATTATGCAACTCCCGTTTGCCAGAGGAACACTTTGTGTGCTACCAAATGTCACAACGTAACTGGGTGATTATAAAGGAGCTCTACAGGTGTCTCCAAAGGTACATGTTGGGTTGGCGTATTTCGAGATTAGGATTTGTCACTCCGATTGTCGGAGAGGTATCTCTGGGCCCTCTCGGTAATGCACATCACTTAAGCCTTGCAAGCATTGCAACTAATGAGTTAGTTGCGGGATGATGTATTACAGAACGAGTAAAGAGACTTGCCGGTAACGAGATTGAACTAGGTATAGGATACCGACGATCGAATCTCGGGCAAGTAACATACCGATGACAAAGGGAACAACGTATGTTGTTATGCGGTCTGACCGATAAAGATCTTCGTAGAATATGTAGGAGCCAATATGGGCATCCAGGTCCCGCTATTGGTTATTGACCGGAGACATGTCTCAGTCATGTCTACATTGTTCTCGAACCCGTAGGGTCCGCACGCTTAAGGTTACGATGACAGTTATATTATGAGTTTATGCATTTTGATGTACCAAAGGTTGTTCGGAGTCCCGGATGTGATCACAGACATGACGAGGAGTCTAGAAATGGTCGAGACATAAAGATTGATATATTGGAAGCCTATGTTTGGATATCGGAAGTGTTCCGGGTGAGATCGGGATTTTACCGGAGTACCGGGAGGTTACCGGAACCCCCCGGGAGTTATATGGGCCTTAGTGGAAGAAGAGGAGAGGCAGCCAGGGCTGGGCCGCGCGCCCCTCCCCCCCTAGTCCGAATAGGACAAGGAGAGAGGGGGCCGGCGCCCCCTTCCTTCTCTCTCTCTCTTTTCCCACCTCGCGAATCCTATTCCAACTAGGATTGGGGGAGAAGTCCTACTCCCGGAGGGAGTAGGACTCCTCCTGGCACGCCCTATGATGGCCGGCCGGCCTCCCCCTCTTGAGCCTTTATATACGGAGGCAGGGGCACCCCAGAGAGACACAAGTTGATCCACGTGATCATATTCTTAGCCGTGTGCGGTGCCCCCTTCCACCATAGTCCTCGATAATATTGTAGTGGTGCTTAGGCGAAGCCCTGCTGCAGTAGTACATCAAGATCGTCACCACGCCGTCGTGCTGACAGAACTCTTCCCCGACACTTTGCTGGATCAGAGTCCGGGGATCGTCATCGAGCTGAACGTGTGCTAGAACTCGGAGGTGCCGTAGTTTCGGTGCTTGATCGGTCGGGCCGTGGAGACGTACGACTACATCAACCAAACGCTTCCGTTGTCGATCTACAAGGTACGTAGATCATACTCTCCCCTCTCGTTGCTATGCATCACCATGATCTTGCGTGTGCGTAGGAAATTTTTGAAATTACTACGTTCCCCAACACCCAACACACCAAATATAATGGTAATTTGTACAGGTGCACTAGTTCGACGAAGAGATGGTGATACAAGTGTAGTATGGATAGTAGATATTGATTTTTGTAATAAGAACAATAAAACAACAAGGTAGCAATTGATAAAACGGAGCACAAACGGTATTGCAATGCTTGAAAATGAGGCCTAGGGTCCGTACTTTCGCTAGTGCAATCTCTCAACAATGCTAATATAATTGGATCACATAACCATCCCTCAAAGTGCGATGAAGAATCACTCCAAAGTTCCTATCTAGCAGAGAACATAAGAATAAATTGTTTGTAGGGTACGAAACCACCTTAAAGCTATTCTCTCCGATCGATCTATCCAAGAGTTTGTACTAAAATAACACCAAAGCAAATTCAGATTCATAATACTCAATCCGACACAAAGAACCTCAAAGAGTGCCACACGATTTCTACCGGAGAAACAAAGACAAGAACATGCATCAACCCCTATGCATAGATTACCCCAATGTCACCTCGGGAATCCGTGAGTTGAGTGCCAAAACACATATCAAGTGAATCAATGTAATACCCCATTGTCACCACGGGTATCCACATGCAAGACATATAGCAAGTGCTCTTAAATCCATAAAAGTATTCAATCTGATAAAACGAAATCTCAAAGGGAAAACTCAATTCATCACAACAAGATAGACAGGAGAAAACACCATATGATCCAACTATATTAACAAAGCCCCCGATACATCAAGATCGTGCCATTAGGAACACAAGAGAGAGAGATATTAAACACATAGCTACTGGTACAAACCCTCAGCCCCGAGGGTGGACTACTCCCTCCTCATCATGGTGGCCACTGGGATGATGAAGATGGCCACCGGTGATGATTCCCCCCTCCGGCAGAGTGCCGGAATGGGGTCTAGATTGGTTTCTCGTGGCTACAGAGCCTTGCGGTGGTGGAACTTCTGATCTAGGGTTACCCTGAGGGTTTTTGGAATATTTGGGAATTTATAGGGCAAAGAAGGGGTACGTGAGGCCACCGAGGTGGGCACAACCGACATGGATGCGCCTAGGCCCCCAGGAGCGCACTGGTGGGTTGTGCTCCCCTCAGGGCACCCCCAGGTGCTGCTCTGGCCCATTGGATGTCTTCTAGTTCATAAAAAATCCACAAAAAGTTTCGCGGTTTTGGACTCCGTTTGATATTGATTTCTTGCGATGTAAAAAACAAGCAAAAAACAACAACTGGCACTGGGCACTGGGTCAATAGGTTAGTCCCATAAAATGATATAAAATTACTATAAAAGGATTATAAAACATCCAAGAATAATAATATATTAGCATGAATACTTCATAAATTATAGATATGTTGGAGACGTATCACCATCCCCAAACTTAATTCCTACTCGTCCTCGAGTAGGTAAATGATAAAAGAAATAATTTATGAAGTGTGAGTGCTAGCAAAGTGCACAAGTTTAATCAATGACAATTTCAATCACTTTTCCTAGCATCATAAAAACAATTCTTTCTTATAAAACTTCTCATGTAAAGTAGCAACCAATTCACATGTTAAGGTTCAAACAACGAATTCTCTTGAATCTCAACAAGCTATGTTCTCAGTCACCAAGCAATTGCAATTCAACTTATTCAACAGAGTTTAAGAAGAGATCCACATACTCAACCATCATATAGTCTTCTATGATTGGTAACACTCACCGCATACACATGAGCAAAACGTTTCAACGGGACACATAGAAAGATAGGGGCTTATAATTTCGCCTCTCAACGTATTCACCTCAAGGGTGATGTCAACAATAATGACTCATGCTACCCATATCCAACTGGATATATGTGACTAGATCTTTCCTCGCCACATGGTGCTTGCCAAAAGAGAAAAATAAAAAGGAATAGAGAGAAAAACTTTGACTCTTGCATGAAAGTAAATACACAAAAGTAAAAGGTAGGCCCTTCGCAGAGGGAATCAGAGGTTGCCATGCGCTTTTTTGTTTGTATGCTCAATCCCTTAGTGCAAAAGAATGTCACGTTATATTGCCCCTTATGATAGCAACCTTTATTATGCAGTATGTCGCTTTTATTCTTTGCCATCACAAGTTCGTACAACACTCAATTTTCTCTTACACTAAATGATCTAACACTTTTAGAAGCAATTTTTATTGCCTTATTGCATCGATGACAACTTACTTGAAGGATCTTGCTCAATCCTTAGGTAGGTGTCATGGAATTGTCACGGCAGATGTCCTAGTGTGAGGACTTAGTCGTGGAGCCATCGCAATGAGGTTAGCTTAAAGGGGTTAATCAGGACATAGGACACGAGGAGTTTATACTGGTTCGGCCCCTTACGGTGAAGGTAAAGCCTAATCCCCTTTGAAGTGGTATTGCTAGGGTTTCGATGAGCAGGGAGGGAATACGCTTAAACTGGCTCTCGATCTGTTGTTTATTGTCCTAAGCCGCCGCTGGGTCGTCCCCTTATATACACGGGTTGATTCCCTACGGCTTAGAGAGTCCCGACCGGTTTATACAACGTATCCGGCTCGGTGTCCTTTCTTACATACCTTACAATATAAGTTTACATACATGGCGGTTTATATCCGTGGGCCTTAAGCCGCCTTCGGGTTTGGGCCTTCTACTAAGCCTACCTATGAACCGCCATTGTTAATATGCTCTTGGGCTTCATAGAGATGAATCGCCATAGGGATGACCCGGCCCCTCCTGGGCGGGTCATACCTAATAGTCATATCCCCAACATTAGGCCCCAGGTTGATTTGAACTTGTTCATGTCAATCTTCAACACTTAGAAAAATCCTTCCTCTTCTTACTGTGAAACATTGTAACCCGCCATCACGTTGTGTCCAAAAGTTACGATAACCCATCATGACGTCATCTGCGATTAATGCTACATAGAATCCAAATCTTAATAAATCTCTTTCTTTACTGACCCTCCTAAAATCGAGGCGCCTGTGCTGTCACATATCCATTTTACTGTTCCTCAATTCTCGCGCCTGCCGTTTGTACTTCCAAGTCTATAAATATGACCACATCGTCACCTTTCATTCTTCTCTTTCTCCTTCTCGCTTTCTTCCTCCTCACGACGCACCGACCCGCACGAGCTCAGCCGCCGTCAACCTTCATCTCCGACCTCAACTCCAGCCGCTGCATCACCCTGAACAGACCAGAAAACCGCAGTGCCGCTCCGCCTCCCTAACAGCATTAGTAAGCCATCCTTTCTTTCGCCATAGATCTTCCATTAGGTTTCGTCGGTGTTCATCGCCGCCCTTCTTTTTCTTTGTTTAGATCCATAGATTAGATCCAAAAACTACATAAATCTTGCGCGGTAGTAGTTTTAGCACCTATTTCTGATACTAGAATATATCCTCATCACAATAGATCTTCTTCCAGGGCACCTCTGTTTTTCCATTGTCGCCTTTGTAGGTTTTGAATTTATTCCCTTTTATGAATAGCGGTAGATCCGAATTTATAGCCTCAACCTGTGGAACCTGTTTGTCCTAACACTTAGCAAATTTTACTCTTGGTAGCTCTTGGATGTCTTAGTCATGGCGGCTTATTCTGCGGGCTTATCGTTACTTCATATATCATTAGCCCTTACTTAAGCCGCCATTCTGAACATGCACTACAATTGTTGACTTGTATCCCACCAAGTAATTTGAGCCGGCAAATTATTTCCTGTCTTTAGGTTGTCCTTTCACCATGCCGCCCAAAACAATTATGACCTGTAACTGGGTTCCCTCCACCGTCACTGAGAGCACCTTGAAGGATTTTGTCACTGCTGGGTATTTGAGAGATAAGAGTGCCATGCATTACCGTGCTCCTGACCCGGGCGAAGGGAGACCTCAGCCAAAGGACGATGAAGTTATCGTATTTACTGATCATATGAACCGGGGCTTCTCGCCGCCCAGCTCTAAGTTCTTTAGGGATGTTCTACACTTCTTCGAACTCCATCCGCAAGACATTGGACCCAACTCTATATCAAACATCTGTAACTTTCAAGTTTTCCGTGAGGTATACCTTCAAGAAGAGCCTAGTGTCGAGCTTTTCAGGGAATACTTCTACCTGAACTGGCAGAATGAGTTCACAAATGGGCCCAGCTTGGAACTTGGCGGAATTTCAATTCAACGCAGACGAGATGCCATCTTCCCTCAAGTAGCTCTGCCAAGCCATCCCAAGGACTGGAATCAAACATGGTTCTACTGCAAAGATATCTCGCCGTCTGATGAAAATCCGTTGCCGGGTTATCATGCCGAGCGTCTCGACTCAAGTTATCAACTCCCTGGTAAACTTACCGCCACCGAACGCAAGAAACTTGTCCCTACAATAAAAAAAGTTCAAGCCTTGCTAGGAAACGGTTTAACCGGAGTTGACTTAATCCGCTGTTGGGTCGCATGGCGGATCATACCCTTAAGTCGCCGATCCGGCTTGATGTGTACTTATACCAGGGAACAGACGATCCCTTACGTCATAGCTCTCTGCGTCTGACTGAAGAGGGCATCGTTGAGATGGCAACCATGCTTGTAAATAACAAATTTGAAGACTGCAGCAAAGTGGGTTTAAATCCTTTCTGCAAGCTTAACCCGGTGCTAGAGGTAAGTCTTTTGATTTCTTTTTTCCTTACTCCATCACTCAAATATTGCATGAACTCAAATATGTTATCCTTCCGCAGGCTAAATCTGACTTCTAGAAGGCAAAGTATGATCATGAAGCTGCTAAGAAGGCTAGGGCTGCCACGAAAGCCGCCAAAAAGACCAGCAAGAGATCTAGGAAGAAACCAAGCGCCTCTGATCTGCTTAAGCTAGACGATATCTCTGAGTCGGAGGTAGCCCTAGACTCTCTTGGCTTGCTTTTCAACCACCTTATTGACACTGACTTTTGCCAGGATGACACGGGAGCCAGCCAAGCAGTCGAAGAAGAGGTAATTATTACTTCCTCCGACTCAGAACCTTTAGCAAGGCAGAAACTTCAGCGGGTAACCCGGAAAGTAAGGTTTTCACACCCCTTGGCTTATTTAGATCCTCATTTTCTTTTGAAACGACAACAACATGAGATCCGCTGCCAAACCCATACCAGTCGAGGTGAAGATTTATCCTCCGGTTTACCAAACACCCCTCGGAAACGCCAAAATGAGGTTCTTTTTAACCTTAACTCTTTTATTTACCGGCAGGTTCCTTTCGTTAACCACTCAATTCTTTTGATTTCATTTTTGCAGGAGATTTACCGTTCTTCCTCTGGCGATTCATCGCAGACTCAATTGCCGGCTTTCAAGACTGCCCCTGGGTAAGAATAATTATCTCTCTTCTGTACCTTTATATCTTCAGAAATATGCTGACTTGTCCAAATTTCTTTTAGCGATCAAGCAAAGCCCAACAAGAAAGCGAAGGTGATAAAGCCGACCGAAGATCCGAAAGCTGCTGAACTGGACCAGCCAACCTTTGTACCAGAACACCCTGAACAAATAGAAGATCTAGCTCCCAATGCTCAACCTGAGATACCTGAGCCGTCTGTTGATGAAACCACTATTGATCCGTCAATTACTGAACCGTCAAGCTCAATTAACCCGCTAGAGACTCATGGTGATGATGTTTTAATCACTGGCACCTGATTTACTGAACCGAGGAATCCAACTGTACTAGCGAGACATTCTGCCAAACAAGAAGTCATGGAAAGACGGAAAGTGAGGTTTGATGTCTCCCACTATGCTCAATTGAGTAATAGTGAAGTGCTATCTGGTTATCTCAGTCAAGTACACTCCAGCCGTGACTTAGAAATTGAGATGGTCAAGCAGATGCACCAGAAGTATGAGGTACGTCTTTCGGCTTATATAAGTTATATATATACTACCAGCCCCCAAGTCTGCTGATTAGGATAAGGTTGAATAATATGTAGACTTAAAATCTTATAAGCTTCTATCCTAGACTCCCTCCAAGTCTGGTTTACAACTAAACCGGATGCTGATAGTATCACAATTTTGCATGTATAGTCCCCGAGGGCCAGTTTAATCAGTATGAATGAGCCGGTCCTATTGAGCACTGTAAAAGAACAGAACTGAATATAGCACCCATGAGTCGGTTGAGACTGTTGACAGCTCACCCGGGTCATCTTTAAGAAAAGACAAGCAATATGCATTAGCCCCCAAGTGCCAATTGTTGTTGCTTGCAAAGCACTTGGGACTTTTTAGAAAAGCCATTTCCATTGAAAAATTGTGTTGACAGACATTAGCCCCCAAGTGCCAAGTGTTGTTGCTTGCAAAGCACTTGGGACTTATATTGTTGTAATCCGCCATGAAACTTGACAAACTTGTGTTGTATGCAGGCTGCTACCACTGAATTGGAAACTCAACTGAATGAGGCCAAGACCCGGCTGGCTGCTCAGGAAACTAAGACCAAAAAGGCTGAATCAAAATTCCAGTTTAGTGTGTCTGAAGCCGAAAAATTGAAGACCAGCTTCACTGTGGATAAAGAGGCTTGGGCTAAGGAAAAGACTGCCCTGATTCAGCATGCTGAGAAAGCAGAGGCAGCTCTTGAGGAAGTTACCACTGAACTCACCGGTTTAAAGAACCGTGTGTCTCAGATAGTTTCTGCTATCTTTGGTAAGTCACCTTGTCATTTATCCAAAGTAAGTATTTTTCATCATAATGTAAGCCGCCACTTAACCAATCTTTGAACTTTTTCAGGTCCCAGGAGTAGCAACCTTAGCCGAGACACACTTGTGAAGCTCAAGGCGGTTTATACGCGTGTTGAGCAATTATACACCGGAGCTCAGCGGACTCTCGCTACTATGTTCCCAACGAATCAAGGACCAAATCTGTTAAGTGGCGTTTTGAAGAAATTATCCATCTTACCCACCAGGTTTCAAGAAATCAAATGGTCTTGTGCTAGAGCCGGAGCTGTAACAGCCTTGAGCCGTGCCAAAGCATGGGTACCCGAACTGGACCCGACAGATGTAGCGAGTGGGTATCCTAGTCCGAAGGAAGATGGAACCTCTTTTGACCAACAAGACTTTGCCGCCTGTGTCAAAGAGATTCATCCACATGCAACAATCATCGCTGAAGAGACCAATCTCACCAAGTACCAGCCGGCTTACGATGCAGACAATCAAAAGATGCAGACTCCTTCATATAAAGTGATGGATTTAATTCCGCCGATTCGTGAGCACACTTTCGCCCCTGATATTGACCTATCTGATCTGATTGATAATGAAGCTAAATTCATCGCCTTACGTGGCTTTGACTGGTCCAAACCCAACTTCCAGACGATGGAGGAGGAAGACGAACCGACAAGGGATGAATCACAACCTTCAAGCCAGCTAGGCCAAGATTCATGAACCGGGGCCGGTTTATCATCTGCTTTTAGCAAGACTTAAAAACAATCATCTTTTGGGCACCAAGCGCCTTGTAATAGGCTAGCTGTAAACTCTTATTCTTCTATGCCATCGTGCATATTTTGCTGTGCATGACACTGTTCATCCGCCATGTTAAGATATGCCATGTATGCTTTATGATATTAGAAATTTTGAATCTGTTCCTGCATACAACAGGTGAAGTGTCCTGGCGGTTTACCACTGGACGGGTTATAATGCCCGATATAAACCATAGGAAACTATCAAAGTTTATAACCAAGGCTGAACTGAATAATAACCATATATCATTAAAAATATGTCATACCTGTGATATTTGACCACACTATTGGTTTACCAAGCCAGTGCGGTAAGGGTGATAACCCAAATTTTTTAGCACTGGTAATTATCAGAGATTGCTCGTTTATAAAGAAAGCCAGACCGGGTTAATAAACACCGGATATTATCTCATCTCATACTGGTGACTTATAGTCAAAAGCCATGCCAGGTTAATAAACACCAAATATTATCTCATACTGGCGACTTATAGTCAAAAGCCAAGCCGGGTTAATAAACACTAGTGAATTATAATCATAAAACTTTATAAGCCTTATCAAATAAACCTCAAAAAGAAAGAAATTGTCGACTAAAAAACCAACAAAAAACGAGGCTTTTCATGGGCTGCCAGGCCACTGAGTTAAACCTATATACAAACCTTATAAGATGGACCTCACATTAACCAATCGTCGTTTTAACTTTGACAAGTTCAGTGTCTGTATAAGATTGACTTGTCAAACGTTCGGCGGGTCATTCCAGGATTACCTGGGCGGAGTGGCTTACTTAAAAAGGCAGGATAACCCGGGGTTTTAGGTGAATATACCTGGCTTTTAAGCCTATTACAAGGGTTATAAAACTCTTTATTCTTTAGAACAAAAGAGCCCCCAAGCAATATTTTGAGCTGTGCTCAAGGGGCACCTATGTTTGAGTTATGCTATTGCAACAGACTCTCTTTGGTCCCTTTAACCTGGGTAGCAAGCCCCCAAGTTTTTTTATGTGGCCTATAAGCCGGATCAAAGGGTAATCATAACTTTGTTGTATAAAGCAGAAGCCCCCAAGTGACCAAAAACTCGTCATTTAAAGAGAAAACGACAGAGGCCATGCTTTAACAGGGATGTCGGCTTTATTATATTGATCATAATATATACATTGTCAAAATATGTACATTAGAAGAGCTAGTGGCTCCAGTGTAGTAAGGCCGAAGATGAGCAATATTCCACGACCGGTGGGTCTCTTCCTCCGACGTGCGTGAGTCCTTGTGGTCTCAAACATCGATAAGGTAATATGACCCGTTGTTCAGATTCTTGCTGACCACAAAGGGTCCTTCCCAAGGTGGGGATAACTTGTGCATATCAGTCTGATCCTGGTTAAGCCGGAGCACTAGATCGCCTTCTTGGAAAGTTCTGGTTTTAACCCGGCGGCTGTGATAACGACACAGATCTTACTGGTAAATCGCCGAACGAGCCGTTGCAATGTCACGCTCCTCATCCAACAGGTCAAGCGCTTCCTGACGTGCTTTTTCATTGTTAGCTTCAACATAAGCCGCCACACGAGGTGAGTCATGACGGATGTCACTAGGGAGAACCGCCTCTGCTCCGTAAACCATGAAGAAAGGTGTATATCCCATAGATCTGTTAGGGTGGTATTAATGCTCCATAACATAGAAGGTAACTCCTCCACCCAATAACCCGACGTCCTCTGCATGGGAACCATAAGCCGGGGCTTGATGCCTTTCAAGATCTCTTGATTGGCTCTCTCAGCTTGACCATTAGATTGGGGTGAGCCATTGACGATACATCAAGCCAGATATGCTCATGTTGATAAAATTCTTCCATAGCACCCTTAGAGATTAGTGCCATTGTCCGTTATGATGCTGTGTGGAAAGCCAAAATGGAAGATCACCTTCTTCATGAATTGAATCGCCGTTGCTGCATCACACTTACTGACTGGCTCTGCCTCTACCCACTTAGTGAACTTATCAACCGCCACCAAAAGGTGTGTCTTCTTATCCTTGGATCTTTTGAAAGGTCCAACCATATCAAGCCCCCAAACTACAAACGGACAAGTAATTGGAATCATTCTCAATTCTTGAGTCGACACATGAGCTCGTCGTGAAAATTTCTGACATCCATCACACCTGCTGACCAGGTCCTCCGCATCAGCATGAGCTGTTAGCCAATAAAACCCATGATGAAAAGCTTTAGCCATGAGAGATTTTGAACCTTCATGATGATCACAATCTCCTTCATGAATCTCACACAGGATCTCACAGCCCTCTTCTGGAGAAACACAACGTTGAAACGCCCCTGTGACACTGCGATGATGTAGCTCTTCATTAACAATTGTCATTGACTTAGACCGCCGGGTTATCTGCCTGGCTAAGGTTTCATCCTCAGGTAACTCGCCCCGGGTCATATAAGCCAAATAAGGGACTGTCCAATCAAGAATTACATGAAGAGCTGCCACCAACTGAGCTTCCGGGTCAGGAATAACCAAATCCTCCTCTTAGGTAACTTGACCGATGGGTTATGCAAAACGTTAAGAAATACATTAGGCGGCACCGGTTTACGTTGAGAACCCAACCGGCTTAAAGCATCCGCCACTTCATTTTTCCTCCGATCAACATGCTCAACTTGATAACCCTTGAAGTGACCAGCAGTAACGTCCACCTCTCGCCGATAAGCCGCCATGAGTGGATCCTTAGAATCCCAAGCACCAGAGACTTGCTGAGCCACCAAATCTGAGTCACCAAAGCACCTAACCCGGCTTAAGTTCATCTCCTTAGACATTCGAAGACCGTGGAGCAAGGCCTCATATTCAGCTGCATTGTTAGTACAAGGGAACATCAAACGGAGAACATAACAAAATTTATCACCTCGAGGGGAAGCAAGCACAACTCCAGCCCCGAGCCCTCCAATTGCCTGGACCCATCAAAGTGAATAGTCCAATACGTGTTATCTGGCTTTTCCTCAGGCATCTGTAGCTCTGTCCAGTCATTGATGAAATCCACCAGCGCCTAAGACTTGATAGCCGTGCAAGGCATATATCTCAAACCATGAGGACCAAGCTCAATAGCCCACTTGGCTACCCAACCTGTGGCTTCTCTGTTCTGAATAATGTCCCCTAAAGGAGCAGAACTAACCATAGTGATGGGATGACCTAGAAAATAGTGCTTAAGCTTCTAGCTGGCCATGAACACCCCATATACAAGCTTCTGCCAGTGCGGATATCTCTGCTTGGACTCAATAAACACCTCACTGATGTAGTAAACCGGCCTTTGAACTGGATATTCCTTGCCTGCCTCCTTCCTTTCTACCACAATGGCTACACTGACAGCCTGGCTATTAGCTGCCACATATAGCAACAAAGGCTCTTTATCAACAGGAGCAACCAGAATAGGCGGCTCAGCCAGCTGTTTCTTCAAGTCCTCAAACACTTCATTAGTGGCATCACTCCAGACAAAATTATCTGTCTTTTTCATCATCTGATACAGAGGGATAGCCTTCTCTCCCAACCAGCTTATGAACTGGCTTAATGCCGCAATACGACCCGCCAGACGTTGCACATCAGTGACACACGCCGGCTTAGCCAGAGAAGTGATGGCTTTGATCTTCTCCGGATTAGCTTCAATGCCCCTGTTAGACACCAAAAAAACCCAAGAGCTTGCCTGCTGGCACACCAAAAACACACTTGGCCGGGTTAAGCATCATTTTATAAACCCGGAGATTATCAAAGGTTTCCTTCAAACCATCTATCAATGTCTCTTTCTCTCTGGATTTCACCACAATATCATCCACATAAGCATGAAAATTGCGCCCAATTTGACCATGAAGGCAATTTTGCACACATCTCTGATAAGTCGCCTGGGCACTCTTGAGCCCAAAAGGCATAAACACATAGTAGAAGGCTCCAAAGGGAGTTATGAGAGCTGTCATCTCCTAGTCCTTAACTGCCATCTTGATCTGATGATAACCAGAATAAGCATCCAAAAAACTCAAACGCTGACAACCCGCCGTAGCATCGATAATCTGATCAATACGAGGGAGAGCAAAAGGATCAGCCGGACAAGCCTTGTTAAAATCCGTGTAGTCCACACACATACGCCAAGTGTCGTTCTTCTTAAGTACCAGCACCGGGTTAGCCAACCACTTAGCATGGAAAACTTCGACGATAAACCCAGCTGCCAAGAGCCGGGCCACTTCCTCTCCAATGGCCTTCTGTCTCTCCTCGTTAAACCGACGAAGAAACTGCTTAACCGGCTTAAATTTTGGATCAATATTAAGAGTGTGCTCAGCGAGTTCTCTCAGTACACCCGGCATGTCTGAAGGCTTGATGTCTACTACACAACCTTCTTCTTGTAGACGTTGTTGGGCCTCCAAGTGCAGAGGTTTGTAGGACAGTAGCAAATTTCCCTCAAGTGGATGACCTAAGGTTTATCAATCCGTAGGAGGCGTAGGATGAAGATGGTCTCTCTCAAGCAACCCTGCAACCAAATAACAAAGAGTCTCTTGTGTCCCCAACACACCCAATACAATGGTAAATTGTATATGTGCACTAGTTCGGCGAAGAGATGGTAATACAAGTGGTATATGGATAATAGATATGGGTATTTGTAATCTGAAATTATAAAAACAGCAAGGTAACTAATGATAAAAGTGAGCGTAAATGGTATTGCAATGATAGGAAACAAGGCCTAGGGTTCATACTTTCACTAGTGCAAGTCCTCTCAACAATAATAACATAATTGGATCATATAACTATCCCTCAACATGCAACAAAGAGTCACTCCAAAGTCACTAATAGCGGAGAACGAACGAAGAGATTATGGTAGGGTATGAAACCACCTCAAAGTTATTCTTTCCAATCAATCCGTTGGGCTATTCCTATAAGTGTCACAAACAGCCCTAGAGTTCGTACTAGAATAACACCTTAAGACACAAATCAACCAAAACCCTAATGTCACCTAGATACTCCAATGTCACCTCAAGTATCCGTGGGTATGATTATACGATATGCATCACACAATCTCAGATTCATCTATTCAACCAACACATAGGACCTCAAAGAGTGCCCCAAAGTTCTACCAGAGAATCACGACGAAAACGTGTGCCAACCCCTATGCATAGGTTCATGGGCGGAACCCGCAAGTTGATCACCAAAACATACATCAAGTGAATCACGTGGTATCCCATTGTCACCACAGATACGCATGGCAAGACATACATCAAGTGTTCTCAAATATTTAAAGACTCAGTCCGATAAGATAACTTCAAAGGGGAAACTCAATTCATTACAAGAGAGTAGAGGGGGGAAGAAACATCATAGGATCCAAGTATAATAGCAAAGCTCGCGATACACCAAGATCGTATCACCTCAAGAACGCGCGAGAGAGAGATCAAACACATAGCTACTGGTACATACCCTCAGCCCCGAGGGAGAACTACTCCCTCCTCGTCATGGAGAGCACTGGGATGATGAAGATGGCCACCGGAGAAGGATCGCCCCCTCCGACAGGGTGCCGGAACGGGTCTAGATTGGCTTTTGGTGGTTACGGAGGCTTTTGGCGGCGGAACTCCCGATCTATTGTGCCCACGGATGTTTTTAGGGTATATGGAGATATATAGGTGGAAGAAGTACGCCAGGAGGGCCACGAGGGCTCACGAGGGTGGAGGGCGCGCTCAGGGGGGTGGGCGCGCCCCCCTGCCTCGTGGCCTCCTCGTAGAGCCCCCAACATGCACTCCAAGTCTTCTGGGCTTCTTTCCTTCCAAAAATGAGTTCCGTGAAGTTTCGGGTCAATTGGACTCTATTTGATTTTCCTTTTCTTCGAAACCCTAGAACAGGGTAAAAACAGAAACTGGCACTGGGCTCTGGGTTAATAGGTTAGTCCCAAAAATGATATAAAAGTGTATAATAAAGCCCATAAACATTCAAAACAATAAATAATATAGCATGGAGCAATCAAAAATTATAGATACGTTGGAGACGTATCAATGCTTCCATGCAAAGATGTCCCGGTTCTCACAGATGAACTCGATGGGCGCGCTTTCCTATTTCGGATCCAGATTGGCACTGATACTGAACTGCTTCGACGAATTGCCAGGAACAAAATCAACCATCTTGGTATCGTCCGTCTGCCGACTTAAACTTTAAGACCGGATCATGCTCTATAGTTGGCTTTTTCAAAGATGTCATATCTGCCGGATCAACATTGTCCTTATAGAAGTTTAACTCCTCCATTGCACAAACCGACTCAGTATAAGCCACATCACCTTCTTCGCATTCCAGGGCTATCTTACGGCTCCCATGCACTGTAATGGTCCCCTTATAACCCGGCATCTTGAGCTGCAGATAAACATAACAAGGTTGTGCCATGAACTTGGCATAAGCCGGCCGTCCAAACATAGCGTGATACGGGCTGTGAATCTTGACTACTTCAAAGGTCAATGTCTCTGACCTAGAGTCATGATCGTCTCCAAAAGCAACCTCCAGATCTATCTTACCAACTGGGTACGCCAACTTACCAGGCACCATGCCATGGAAAATAGTGTTTGACGGCTTAAGATTTTTATCAGTCAACCCCATGTGACGGAAAGTTTCATAATAAAGGATATTGATGCTGCTCCCTCCATCCATGAGTACCTTGGTAAACTTATACCCTCCAACCTGAGGTGCAACCACCAAAGCCAAGTGACCCGGATTATTAACCCGGGGCGGGTGATCTTCCCGACTCCATACAATGGGCTGCTCAGACCAGCGCAAGTAACAGGGAACCGCCGGCTCAACGGCATTGACTGCCCTTTTATGAAGCTTCTGGTCACGCTTACATAAGCTAGTGGTGAAGACATGATATTGTCCACTATTCAACTGCTTCAGCTTGCTCTGATAACCAGACTGTTGCTGCTGTTGACTCCCCTGATTACTCTGCTGATTGTAACCACCTTGGTTGCCGTTAGTACCTTGATTTCCTTGAAATCCAGAGTTAGAGCCGCCACCGCCATAACCCGGTCCATGAAAGCCGGATCCTGAACCGCCACCTGATCCATGACTATCTTGAAAAAGATTGGAATTCTTGTACTCCTTCATAATGTAACAATCCTTCCAGAGGTGCCCGGACGATCTTTCTCGCGTACCATGTCTTGGGCAGGGCTGATTTAACATCTATTCAAGATTGATACCGGATCCTCCGGTCCATGGGTGCGGTTACCCTTACGACGCTGACCATTATTCTGTGCATTGGTGTTAGCCACAAAGTCAAAACTATTATCAGCTTTGCGCTTACCGTTGCCTCCCTGGTTCACCGAGTTATGCTGCTGCCCCTTGGTGCTGCTGCTCTTCTTTCCCTTTCTCGGCTTTTCGTCATCAGACTCGGGATCCTTGGTACCATCAGAGTCAGCATACTTAACCAGAGCCGCCATCAGTGTCTGCATGTCATTGCAATGGCGTTTGAGCCGCCCCAATTTTTGTTTTAGGGGCATGAAACGTCAATTGTTCTCCAACATCAACACTGTTGAGTCGGCATTGATGCGATCCAGTGAGTGCAGGATTGTTGAGACCCGGCGCACCCAATGGGTTGTCGATTCACCTTCTTCTTGGACATAGGAGGCTAAATACACAATTGACATGGGATGCTTACATGTATCCTTGAAGTTCTGGATAAACCGGGCTTTTAACTCAGCCCATGACCCAATGGAATTAGCAGTGAGCCCCTTCAACCAAGTGCGGGCCGTTCCTTCCAACACCAGGGGAAATATTTAGCACACGCAACATCATTGACATCTAACAATTCCATGGCCATCTCATAACTCTCAATCCACGCCTCAGGAGGTAAATCGGCCGTATACACTACAAAAAAAGACACATCCGTGACATTTTGGGCCGAACGATTTTTTTTCTGTCATACATATGACACTTCTATGACGATAATTGTGACAAAACCCGGTATCATCATAGATGTGGTGGGCTCCTACTTCTATGACAAAAAATCATGATAGAAAATGGGCTTTTCGTCCTGGGCGGGCTGGAGACGCAGCTGCATGACATTCTTTGGGCCGTCCATGACGGAAAAAACCATGGTAGAAGCGAGGGGGAGGAAAGTTCCAAGGAGTTCCCAGTTACGGTGGGAGGTCAGGGGCCGAGCGATGCGCGTTTCTCTCATACACGTACGCGCGTGTGTGCGAGGCGTTGGCTCTAACTGAACCCGAGTGAGGCGTTGGGCTCTAACTGAACCCAAGCGATTGCACTGCAGGCTACGCGTTACTGAACCCGAGCGATCGATCGATGGCTGTTAACTGAACCCAATCGAGTGATTCCTTCGCTACTGCTGCTAACTGAAGCCGATCGATGCTGCCTCTGGATGAACAGTGAGCATTGCGCGCGGGGGGGGGGGGGGGGGGTTGGATGAACAGTTCCTGGTGGGGGTGGATGATCAGGACCCCGTGGTGTTGCCTCTGGATGAACATGACCCCGATCGATCGAGCCGGTTGGGGCTGGATGTACAGGACCCCGTGGAGGGCTGGATGAATAGGACCACCCCGTGGAGGGCAGGATGAACAGTAGAGGGTGGAGGGCAGGATGAACAGTAGCCTGTGGAGGGGTGGTTGAACAGGAGCCCCTGGAGAGGGCTGGTTGAACAGTAGCCGGTGGAGTAGCACACGGTGGAGGCTGGATGAACAGGAGCCCGTGGATGAACAGTCGCAGGTGGAGGCTGGAGGAGGTTGACGGTGGATGAACAGTAGCTCGTGGAGGCTGGAGGGGGTCGACGATGGAGATGAACAGAATCCCATGGAGTCCCGTTTTGCGGCACGCCACACCCCTCCCGATGAACAGGACCCCCGTTTCGACCGTAGCGCTCCAACACAAGTCCATTTCCTCCGTTTTGCGGTACGCCACACCCCTCCCGATGAACAGGACCCCCGTTTCGACCGTAGGAGGTCCGTTTCCTCCGTTTTGCGGTACGCCAGACCCCTCCTGATCAACAGGACCCCGTTCCGAACGTAGGAGGTCCGTTTCCTCCATTGTGCGGTACGCCAGGCCTCGTTTCCATCGCCTGTTCCGTCCAAGACCTCCCGATGAACACGACCACGCATTCCATTCTGACCCAGCCGGTTGGCTCCCACACGTTCTGTTGCCTCCCGATGAACACGAGGCATTCTGTTGCCTCCCCATGAACACGACGCGTTCCATTGCCTCCCCATGAACACGACGCATTCCGTTGCCTCCCAATGAACACGACGACGACGCTGTTTCTCCATTCCGACCCAGCCATGTACACGAGCCCTCGCCGTATGTATGCGCGAGTAGTCGTTCGAGACCCTACCCGTATGTACACATACGTGGCCTTATTTTCTTTCTTGCACCCTGGCCGTTGTACGTACGTGTACATGCTACGCGCGCGCCTCTACTACGACACGTGCGCGCCTCTACACCGACCAGTATGTACGTACACGTTCGCGACCAGAATGACAACGCTACGTACGCTTCGACCAGGTGGGTCCTGACTGTCAGGCACTTCCTTGCCTACGAAGATGTAGCTGGTGGGTCCCAGCAGTCAGGGGGTGAATCGTTTTTTTTCCCGGACGCATTTCCTTGTGTGCGAAGATGTAGCTAGTGGGTCCCAGCAGTCAGGGGGAAACGTTAGTTCCGCAAAATATAGTGGCCCGTCCGGTGGGTCCCAGCTGTCAGGTGGAGGAATCATTATGTTCCGCGTAATAAGGAGGCACTTCCTTGTTGCAGCGTGGACCCAGCTGTCAGCCTCTCCACATACAGTCCACGTCCGATGGAAGTCGTTCCTTCACCACGTTGACCACGCCGCGCCGAGAGCACCAGGGCAGTGTACGACGGCGATGTTGGGTTTCGTAGTAATTTCAAAAAATTTCCTACGCACATGCAAGATCATGTGATGCATAGCAACGAGAGGGGAGAGTGTTGTCTACGTACCCACGCAGACCGACTGCGGAAGCGTTGACACGACGTAGAGGAAGTAGTCGTACGTCTTCACGATCCAACCGATCAAGCACCGAAACTATGGCACCTCCGAGTTCGAGCACACGTTCAGCTCGATGACGATCCCCGGGCTCCGATCCAGCAAAGTGTAGGGGAAGAGTTCCGTCAGCACGACGGCGTGGTGACGATCTTGATGTACTACAGCAGCAGGGCTTCGCCTAAACTCCGCTACAGTATTATCGAGGAATATGGTGGCAGGGGGCACCGCACACGGCTAAGGAATAGATCACGTGGATCAACTTGTGTGTTCTAGGGTGCCTCTACCTCAGTATATAAAGGACCAAAGGGGGGAGGCTGGCCGGCCACAAGGGGCGCGCCAGGAGAGTCCTACTCCCTCCGGGAGTAGGATTCCCCCCCCCAATCCTAGTTGGAATAGGATTCCTCGGGGGGGGGGGGGAGAGAGGGGGCCGGCCACCTCTCCTAGTCCTAATAGGACTAGGGGAGGGGGGAGGCGCGCAGCTCACCTTGGGCTGCCCCTTTCTCCTTTCCACTAAAGCCCACTAAGGCCCATATGGTTCCCGGGGGGTTCCGGTAACCTCCCGGTACTCCGGTAAAATCCCGATTTCACCCGGAACACTTCCGATATCCAAACATAGGCTTCCAATATATCAATCTTTATGTCTCGACCATTTCGAGACTCCTCGTCATGTCCGTGATCACATCCAGGACCCCGAACTAACTTCGGTACATCAAAATGCATAAACTCATAATATAACTGTCATCGTAACCTTAAGCGTGCGGACCCTACGGGTTCGAGAACAATGTATACATGACCGAGACATGTCTCCGGTCAATAACCAATAGCGGGACCTGGATGCCCATATTGGCTCCTACATATTCTACGAAGGTCTTTATCGGTCAGACCGCATAACAACATACGTTGTTCCCTTTGTCATCAGTATGTTACTTGCCCGAGATTCGATCGTCGGTATCCAATACCTAGTTCAATCTCGTTACCGGCAAGTCTCTTTACTCGTTCTGTAATACATCATCCCGCAACTAACTCATTTAGTTGCAATGCTTGCAAGGCTTAAGTGATGTGCATTACCGAGAGGGCCCAGAGATACCTCTCCGACAATCGGAGTGACAAAACCTAATCTCGAATTACGCCAACCCAACATCTACCTTTGGAGACACCTGTAATGCTCCTTTATGATCACCCAGTTACGTTGTGACGTTTGGTAGCACCCAAAGTGTTCCTCCGGCAAACGGGAGTTGCATAATCTCATAGTTATAGGAACATGTATAAGTCATGAAGAAAGCAATAGCAACATACTAAACGATCGGGTGCTAAGCTAATGGAATGGGTCATGTCAATCAGATCATTCAACTAATGATGTGACCTCGTTAATCAAATAACAACTCATTGTTCATGGTTAGGAAACATAACCATCTTTGATTAACGAGCTAGTCAAGTAGAGGCATACTAGTGACACTTTGTTTGTCTATGTATTCACACATGTATTATGTTTCCGGTTAATACAATTCTAGCATGAATAATAAACATTTACCATGATTATAAGGAAATAAATAATAACTTTATTATTGCCTCTAGGGCATATTTCCTTCAGTCTCCCACTTGCACTAGAGTCAATAATCTAGATTACACCTTAATGATTCTAACACCCATGGAGCCTTGGTGCTGATCATGTTTTGCTCGTGGAAGAGGCTTAGTCAATGGGTCTGCAACATTCAGATCCGTATGTATCTTGCAAATCTCTATGTCTCCCACCTGGACTAGATCCCGGATGGAATTGAATCGTCTCTTGATGTGCTTGTTTCTCTTGTGAAATCTGGATTCCTTTGCCAAGGCAATTGCACCAGTATTGTCACAAAAGATTTTCATTGGACCCGATGCACTAGGTATGACACCTAGATCGGATATGAACTCCTTCATCCAGACTCCTTCATTTGCTGCTTCCGAAGCAGCTATGTACTCTGCTTCACATGTAGATCCCGCTACGACGCTTTGTTTAGAACTGCACCAACTGACAGCTCCACCGTTTAATGTAAACACGTATCCGGTTTGCGATTTAGAATCGTCCGGATCAGTGTCAAAGCTTGCATCAACGTAACCTTTTACGATGAGCTGTTTGTCACCTCCATATATGAGAAACATATCCTTAGTCCTTTTCAGGTATTTCAGGATGTTCTTGACCGCTGTCCAGTGATCCACTCCTGGATTACTTTGGTACCTCCCTGCTAGACTTATAGCAAGGCACACATCAGGTCTGGTACACAGCATTGCATACATGATAGATCCTATGGCTGATGCATAGGGAACATCTTTCATATTCTCTCTATCTTCTGCAGTGGTCGGGCATTGAGTCTTACTCAACTTCACACCTTGTAACACAGGCAAGAACCCTTTCTTTGCTTGATCCATTTTGAACTTCTTCAAAACTTTGTCAAGGTATGTGGTTTGTGAAAGTCCAATTAAGCGTCTTGATCTATCTCTATAGATCTTAATGCCTAATATGTAAGCAGCTTCACCGAGGTCTTTCATTCAAAAACTCTTATTCAAGTATCCCTTTATGCTATCCAGAAATTCTATATCATTTCCAATCAGTAATATGTCATCCACATATAATATCAGAAATGCTACAGAGCTCCCACTCACTTTCTTGTAAATACAGGCTTCTCCGAAAGTCTGTATAAAACCAAATGCTTTGATCACACTATCAAAGCGTTTATTCGAACTCCGAGAGGCTTGCACCAGTCCATAAATGGATCGCTGGAGCTTGCACACTTTGTTAGCTCCCTTTGGATCGACAAAACCTTCTGGTTGCATCATATACAACTCTTCTTCCAGAAATCCATTCAGGAATGCAGTTTTGACATCCATCTACCAAATTTTATAATCATAAAATGCGGCAATTGCTAACATGATTCGGACAGACTTAAGCATCGCTACGGGTGAGAAGGTCTCATCGTAGTCAATCCCTTGAACTTGCCGAAAACCTTTTGCGACAAGTCGAGCTTTGTAGACAGTAACATTACCGTCAGCGTCAGTCTTCTTCTTGAAGATCCATTTATTCTCAATTGCTTGCCGATCATCGGGCAAGTCAACCAAAGTCCATACTTTGTTCTCATACATGGATCCCATCTCAGATTTCATGGCTTCAAGCCACTTTGTGGAATCTGGGCTCACCATCGCTTCTTCATAGTTCGTAGGTTCATCATGATCTAGTAGCATGACTTCCAGAACAGGATTACCGTACCACTCTGGTGCGGATCTCGCTCTGGTCGATCTACGAGGTTCAGTAGTATCTTGACCTGAAGTTTGATGATCAACATCATTAGCTTCCTCACTAATTGGTATAGATGTCGCAGAAACAGTTTTCTGTGATGTACTATTTTCCAATAAGGTAGCAGGTACAGTTACCTCGTCAAGTTCTACTTTCCTCCCACTCACTTCTTTCAAGAGAAACTCCTTATCTAGAAAGGATCCATTCTTAGCAACGAATGTCTTGCCTTCGGATCTGTGATAGAAGGTGTACCCAACAGTCTCCTTTGGGTATCCTATGAAGACACATTTCTCCGATTTGGGTTCGAGCTTATCAGGTTGAAGCTTCTTCACATAAGCATCACAGCCCCAAACTTTAAGAAACGACAACTTTGGTTTCTTGCCAAACCATAGTTCATAAGGCGTCGTCTCAACGGATTTTGATGGTGCCCTATTTAACGTGAATGCGGCCGTCTCTAAAGCATAACCCCAAAACGATAGCGGTAAATCAGTAAGAGACATCATAGATCGCACCATATCTAGTAAAGTACGATTACGACGTTCGGACACACCATTACGCTGTGGTGTTCCGGGTGGCGTGAGTTGCGAAACTATTCCACAATTTTTCAAATGTACACCAAACTCGTAACTCAAATATTCTCCTCCACGATCAGATCGTAGAAACTTTATTTTCTTGTTACGATGATTTTCCACTTCACTCTGAAATTCTTTGAACTTTTCAAATGTCTCAGACTTATGTTTCATTAAGTAGATATATCCATATCTGCTTAAGTCATCTGTGAAGGTGAGAAAATAACGATATCCGCCACGAGCCTCAATATTCATCGGACCACATACATCGGTATGTATGATTTCCAACAAATCTGTTGCTCTCTCCATAGTACCGGAGAACGGTGTTTTAGTCATCTTGCCCATGAGGCACGGTTCGCAAGTACCAAGTGATTCATAATCAAGTGGTTTCCAAAAGTCCATCAGTATGGAGTTTCTTCATGCGCTTTACACCGATATGACCTAAACGACAGTGCCACAAATAAGTTGCACTTTCATTATCAACTCTGCATCTTTTGGCTTCAACATTATGAATATGTGTATCACTACTGTCGAGATTCATCAAAAATAGACCACTCTTCAAAGGTGCATGACCATAAAAGATATTACTCATATAAATAGAACAACCATTATTCTCTGATTTAAATGAATAACCGTCTCGCATCAAACAAGATCCAGATATAATGTTCATGCTCAACGCTGGCACCAAATAACAATTATTTAGGTCTAATACTAATCCCGAAGGTAGATGTAGAGGTAGCGTGCCGACCGCAATCACATCGACTTTGGAACCGTTTCCCACGCGCATCGTCACCTCGTCCTTTGCTAGTGTCCGCTTATTCCGTAGTCCCTGTTTCGAGTTGCAAATATTAGCAACAGAACCAGTATCAAATACCCAGGTGCTACTGCGAGCTCTAGTAAGGTACACATCAATAACATGTATATCACATATACCTTTGTTCACCTTGCCATCCTTCTTATCCGCCAAATACTTGGGGCAGTTCCGCTTCCAGTGACCAGTCTGCTTGTAGTAGAAGCACTCAGTTTCAGGCTTAGGTCCAGACTTGGGTTTCTTCTCCTAAGCAGCAACTTTCTTGCCGTTCTTCTTGAAGTTTCCCTTCTTCTTCCCTTTGCCCTTTTTCTTGAAACTAGTGGTCTTGTTAACCATCAACACTTGATGCTCCTTCTTGATTTCTACCTCCGCAGCTTTCAGCATTGCGAAGAGCTCGGGAATAGTCTTGTTCATCCCTTGCATATTATAGTTCATCACGAAGCTCTTGTAGCTTGGTGGCAGTGATTGGAGAATTCTGTCAATGACGCAATCATCTGGAAGATTAACTCCCAATTGAATCAAGTGATTATTATACCCAGACATTTTGAGTATATGCTCACTGACACAACTGTTCTCCTCCATCTTGCAGCTATAGAACTTATTGGAGACTTCATATCTCTCAATCTGGGCATTTGCTTGAAATATTAACTTCAACTCCTGGAACATCTCATATGCTCCATGATGTTCAAAACGTCGTTGAAGTCCCGATTCTAAGCCGTAAAGCATGGGACACTGAACTATCGAGTAGTCATCAGCTTTGCTTTGCCAGACGTTCATAACATCTGGCGTTGCTCCTGCAGCAGGCCTGGCACCCAGCGGTGCTTCCAGGACGTAATTCTTCTGTGCAGCAATGAGGATAATCCTCAAGTTACGGACCCAGTCCGTGTAATTGCTACCATCATCTTTCAACTTTGCTTTCTCAAGGAACGCATTAAAATTTAACGGAACAACATCACGAGCCATCTATCTACAATCAACATAAACAAGCAAGATACTATCAGGTACTAAGTTCATGATAAGTTTAAGTTCAATTAATCAAATTACTAAAGAACTCCCACTTAGATAAACATCCCTCTAATCCTCTAAGTGATCACGTGATCCAAATCAACTAAACCATAACCGATCATCATGTGAGATGGAGTAGTTTTCAATGGTGAACATCGTTATGTTGATCATATCTATTATATGATTCACGTTCGACCTTTCGGTCTCCGTGTTCTGAGGCCATATCTGCATATGCTAGGCTCGTCAAGTTTAACCTGAGTATTCTGCGTGTGCAAAACTGGCTTGCACCCGTTGTAGATGGACGTAGAGCTTATCACACCCGATCATCACGTGGTGTCTGGGCATGACGAACTTTGGCAACGGTGCATACTCAGGGATAACACTTCTTGATAATTTAGTGAGAGATCATCTTATAATGCTACCGTCAATCAAAGCAAGATAAGATGCATAAAAGGATAAACATCACATGCAATCAATATAAGTGATATGATATGGCCATCATCATCTTGTGCTTGCGATCTCGATCTTCGAAGCACCGTCATGATCACCATCGTCACCGGCGCGACACCTTGATCTCCATCGTAGCATCGTTGTCGTCTCGCCAATCTTATGCTTCCACGACTATCGCTACCGCTTAGTGATAAAGTAAAGCATTACATCGCGATTGCATTGCATACAATAAAGCGACAACCATATGGCTCCTGCCAGTTGCCGATAACTCGGTTACAAAACATGATCATCTCATACAATAAAATTCAGCATCATGTCTTGACCATATCACATCACAACATGCCCTGCAAAAACAAGTTAGACGTCCTCTACTTTGTTGTTGCAAGTTTTACGTGGCTGCTACGGGCTTAAGTAAGAACCAATCTCACCCACGCATCAAAACCACAACGATAGTTTGTCAAATAGACTCTGTTTTAACCTTCGCAAGGACCGGGCGTAGCCATACTCGGTTCAACTAAAGTTGGAGAGACAGTCGCCCGCAAGCCACCTATGTGCAAAGCACGTCGGGGGAACCGGTCTCGCGTAAGGTTGGTCCGGGTCGTCTCGTCCAACAATGCCGCCGAACCAAAGTATGACATGCTGGTAGGCAGTATGACTTATATCACCCACAACTCACTTGTGTTCTACTCGTGCATATAACATCAACATAAATAACCTAGGCTCGGATGCCACTGTTGGGTTTCGTAGTAATTTCAAAAAATTTCCTACGCACACGCAAGATCATGTGATGCATAGCAACGAGAGGGGAGAGTGTTGTCTACGTACCCACGCAGACCGACTGCGGAAGCGTTGACACGACGTAGAGGAAGTAGTCGTACGTCTTCACGATCCAACCGATCAAGCACCGAAACTATGGCACCTCCGAGTTCGAGCACACGTTCAGCTCGATGATGATCCCCGGGCTCCGATCCAGCAAAGTGTAGGGGAAGAGTTCCGTCAGCACGACGGCGTGGTGACGATCTTGATGTACTACAGCAGCAGGGCTTCGCCTAAACTCCGCTACAGTATTATCGAGGAATATGGTGGCAGGGGGCACCGCACACGGCTAAGGAATAGATCACGTGGATCAACTTGTGTGTTCTAGGGTGCCTCTACCTCAGTATATAAAGGAACAAAGGGGGGGAGGCTGGCCGGCCATAAGGGGCGCGCCAGGAGAGTCCTACTCCCTCCGGGAGTAGGATCCCCCCCCCCCAATCCTAGTTGGAATAGGATTCCTCGGGGGGGGGGGGGAAGAGAGAGAGGGGGCCGGCCACCTCTCCTAGTCCTAATAGGACTAGGGGAGGGGGGAGGCGCGCAGCTCACCTTGGGCTGCCCCTTTCTCCTTTCCACTAAAGCCCACTAAGGCCCATATGGTTCCCGGGGGGTTCCGGTAACCTCCCGGTACTCCGGTAAAATCCCGATTTCACCCGGAACACTTCCGATATCCAAACATAGGCTTCCAATATATCAATCTTTATGTCTCGACCATTTCGAGACTCCTCGTCATGTCCGTGATCACATCCGGGACTCCGAACTAACTTCGGTACATCAAAATGCATAAACTCATAATATAACTGTCATCGTAACCTTAAGCGTGCGGACCCTACGGGTTCGAGAACAATGTAGACATGACCGAGACATGTCTCCGGTCAATAACCAATAGCGGGACCTAGATGCCCATATTGGCTCCTACATATTCTACGAAGATCTTTATCGGTCAGACCGCATAACAACATACGTTGTTCCCTTTGTCATCGGTATGTTACTTGCCCGAGATTCGATCGTCGGTATCCAATACCTAGTTCAATCTCGTTACCGGCAAGTCTCTTTACTCGTTCTGTAATACATCATCCCGCAACTAACTCATTTAGTTGCAATGCTTGCAAGGCTTAAGTGATGTGCATTACCGAGAGGGCCCAGAGATACCTCTCCGACAATCGGAGTGACAAAACCTAATCTCGAAATACGCCAACCCAACATCTACCTTTGGAGACACCTGTAATGCTCCTTTATGATCACCCAGTTACGTTGTGACGTTTGGTAGCACCCAAAGTGTTCCTCCGGCAAACGGGAGTTGCATAATCTCATAGTTATAGGAACATGTATAAGTCATGAAGAAAGCAATAGCAACATACTAAACGATCGGGTGCTAAGCTAATGGAATGGGTCATGTCAATCAGATCATTCAACTAATGATGTGACCTCGTTAATCAAATAACAACTCATTGTTCATGGTTAGGAAACATAACCATCTTTGATTAACGAGCTAGTCAAGTAGAGGCATACTAGTGACACTTTGTTTGTCTATGTATTCACACATGTATTATGTTTCCGGTTAATACAATTCTAGCATGAATAATAAACATTTATCATGATTATAAGGAAATAAATAATAACTTTATTATTGCCTCTAGGGCATATTTCCTTCAGGCGAGGCCTAGGAAGGGGACGACACGGAGGCAGGGAAGACTCGGCAGTTGTTTGCCACGCGGAGGGGAGTACGACTGTACGAGGGTTTACTGGTTCGTCTACCGTCGCCAGAGAATAACAGCAGGTGTGGGTGAGTAGAGGGATGGCTAGGCCAGCGATGGGAGTACGGTCGGGCGATGAGGCCTGCGCGGCAGCACAGCCGGCCGCGAGGAGCAGGGAGCAGGCAGTCCCGCCGGCGCTTGTTTGAGTGGCTGGAGCAGGAAGAGCAGAGATTGAAGAAGCACGACGGCCGTTGGATGGACATCCAACAGTCAGTGCTTGTGCATCAACCTTTTTTCAGGAAAGCCTCAAATCTGTGGAAAACAACATATAGCCCATCTGCCATTATTTCTAATAATTTACAGCCCATTTGCTAATTCTTTAGGTTTTTTTGGAGCCTATATTCTTTTTGTTAGCATTACAGCCCATATTGTGGCAACGGTTAAAAAATTATACGAAATTTTTCATATTTCGGTGCGGTCTGAACTATTTTTAATCCCAAAATTTCGACTCACATTCAAACTGATTTTAAAAATAATTGTATATCAATATAAAATCCAATAAATTCTCCACGCATAAAAATTAATGTAATTTAAAATCTTGAAATGAAAAAAAGATATTTGAAACTAATTGCTGGTTTGATGTGTTTTAAGAATGTACAACCCATTTCTCATTACTAATTGGCCATTTTCTCGCCAGCCAAATGAAAGCTCTCCTTGTCTTGAAAGATTTGCAGCCCAACAGGCCTGACAAAGCGACTTACTTGGCAAATCACAAAAAAACTGGGCTGTGGCCGTGGACCCAGCTGCCAGCCTCTCCACGTACAGTTGTAACATCCCAAAATTCTAAATTTTGGAAAGTTATAAACAAATAGATAGATTTGATTGATTGTTTGATTGATTGCGTGAAATTGAGTGAAATTCGAATTCTTTTGAAAGTTAAATGAGAGGGAATAAAAGGACTTTCCCAAACTTTCATATTGGTTTTCTGATCTTCGTAAATTCAAATTCTTTTCAACACAAAACCCTGGAGAGAAGATGACATGACTTCTTCCATTTATTTAAATGACAAGGGGTGTTGAAAATATTTGAATTTCATTTGGAAATATTCCAATTCTGAAACTTTATGCGACTCAATGATTTTCACGAGAGAAGATAAAATGACTTCTTCAAATTATATGAAATATGAGTTGGGAGTTTCAAAAAGATTAAATTCAAAGCTCTTTTGAATTTATTTTCAATTTGGAATATTAGATCATCATGCCTATCTTATTTTCTTGCTTTTTGGTCGATCCTAGAAATTTCACGCAGCTCAAGGACCTTCGGAGAGAGTTGGAGATTTCGTTATTTTCTTATTTGAGAGTTTTCTCGAATTTGAAAAAAAAAGGATCATTTGATTTATTTATTTCCTCTTCAATAATTTTTCCGTTATCAAAAATATAAGAGAGGGAATAATATGACTTTCCCAAAATATAGGAAAAATGAAGATTTAATAAATAGATCAAATTTCGTTTTCCGGTGTTTGTTTGTTTTTCTTTGGATAGGGAAAAATTCGTGTTTTTGAAAATTTTATTTTAGGCCCGGAGAAAAGTTCATTTTGTTCGGCTCATTTTTAGGAGTCGGGAAAAATTTACTTTATTAGTTTTGGAGTTCGGTAGATTTTGTTTTTCTGTGTTTTTCCGAGCGCGGAACCGTTTAAAAAAAAACTGCAGCGCCTTGGGCCAAAGGCCCAAGCCACCAGCCGGCCGAGGCCAAGGCCATCGCTAGCGCCCCAGCCTCCCCGTGCGCAGGCGCCAGGCGCCAGGGAGCCGCCGCCTCTTTCTTTTAGGAAATCCTAGTAGGACTTTTGTCCTACTTCTGTTTATTTTTCTAGATCTTTCCTACTCCTATTCTTATTCCTTGCCCCCTATCCCAATTTTTGTCTCCCCTCACCCATATAAATACCTAAGCACCCCCCTCTAAACACATCAAATCAAAGCCGCAACAAGCAGCAGCACGCAGCTCCACCCCGTGCCCTGCGTCACCGCCACCGCCGCACCTTGCCGCGCCGCCGCCGCCCTGCGTCGCCGCCGGCGCCCTGCGTCACCGCCACCGCCGCACCTTGCCGCGCCGCCGCCGCCCTGCGTCGCCGCCGCCGCCCTGCGTCACCACCGCTGCCGCACCTTGCCGCGCTGCCGCCGCCCTGCGTCACCGCCACCGCCGCACCTTGCCGCGCCGCCGCCGCCCTGCGTCACCACCGCCGCCGCCTTGTGCACCGCCGCCGCCGCCCAACGCCGCCGTCGCCGCCATTCGCCGGTGGTACCGCGCCGCGTCTCTTCTTTCCCTCCGTTCGGTTTTCTTATAAACCGTTCCGATTCTTTTCTTCTCTATCGATTCGTTTTCTCTCCGATTCTTCGCTAAACCGTTCCGGTTTTCTAGATCGGTTTTCCGTTTCTTTCTGGTCTTTTTCTCCGAAAACCCTAGATTGGTTTTCGTTCTTCTTTCGGACCGTTCGTCTCAACGAACGTGATCACCGACTCTTTCCCGGTTAACGACGTCCGTTCGTATAACCGTTCTTCTTTTTTTTTGTCGGATTTATTCCGCGATCGCGATCTCAGATCCGATCTTCGTTCTAGTTTTTCTTCTCGCTCGTTTATCGGAATCAGGTGATTCAAGCGCCCGGAGTTTCATCTCGAACCGCCGTTCCGTCTAATCAACTTGAACAAGTTTTTGCCCCAGTAAAATTTGACCTAGTTTCAACTTGCTAGAACCGAGTTGTTTTTCCGCCGTTTTCCGTCGTTTGTTCGGTTCCTTCTTTCTTTGCAACCGGAGTTCTTAAGTTGAACTCTCTGGTTCGTTCTCTCGTTTGATTTTTACTTGTGCCTTAGATGAGTACTTATTGTGTGGTTACTATTGCTTACTTACGATAGATTGACCGGAGTGTGACGAGTAGATCTATCAAGAGTTTTGAGTGCGCATCATCTTCATCTACATTGCAGGCAAGTTCACACTTTGATCATACCTTTTCTACAACCCATGTTTTACTGCATTAGATCAATCCTCTCACACTGCATGATTAGGATCTAATTAAATTGTGGGATGGGAAGTAGATGAGGTAGTACCTATTACCTGTATTATTATGAAACCTTTGGGAGTTACTTCTACGTTTGCTTATTATGCCATGCTATGCTAGTAGACGTGGATTGGGTGAGTGATATCCATGACAGATGTGAGATTGATAATTTTAATGGTTTATCTAAGGTGGCAACTTAAACACACATCTGGGTGGATTGAGGCACCTGATGTCTATCAGGACTTGCCTGTTTTTTTTGGACCGCCACCCAGGCTCAAAGGGATCATAAGATAATTCATGCTAGAAACTTCCGTGTGCAGCCACATGCTACTATGGGCTCTAGCATAGTTGACTAAGTTGTGCGAACTCTTACGGGGTGGACTAGCAGATGTAGGGGATGTAGGTGTACCGGTCTACCCCACATGTAAGGTGCTAGTGCTTCTGAAAGACTATGTCTCGGTCATCCGTTTCTCAAACACCATGTAGTGCGAGAAAACAAACGGAGGCGATCGAGTCATGTGGGGAAAAGTGCGCAAACCTCTGCAGAGTAACAAACTAATCATGATTAGCCGTGTCCCCGGTTATGGACAACTTGAGTATCTAGTACTTGAATATCATTGTGAATCTCAACATGTTACTTCTAATTAATGTTGTTGGGTTTTAATTACTTTTAATTGGGATTGAGAATGCTGTCAACCATTCTCAATGTTTCACAACCACCATGATAGTAAAATAAATTTATTCCTTTGTAGTAGGGAAAAATTGGCTTTACGCAAAAACCTTATAACCATAGAGCTTTTCCACCAGCCAAATATGCATGTAGTGATAGCCATTGTTCATCATTCTCTATGGTGTGAATTTGCCAGTACATTCAATGTACTGACCCGTTTCGGGCTGCAACGTCTTATGTTGCAGGTTTCTTACGACGAGTAAGTGATACGTTAGGGTTACGATTTCTACACTCAACTTTGCCGTTGGTGTTGATGGGTAACCACAACCCTGTTGCTTCCGCTATATTGGATTGAGGTAATAGTATTTACGTTACTTTATACATGTGATTTACCTCTGTTATAAATCCTTCGAGTACTGTGTGTGTTAGCATACTGATCCAGGGATGACACATAAGCACAGAGACTTGATCCATTCGGGTCAGGTCGCTACAAGATGGTACCAGAGCACATGTTGACTGTAGGACGTGACCCTAGAAATTGGCAAGCCCCTAGCAAAGATTTTTCTCTACAACTTTCCCTTTCAAAAAGATCTTTTACCTCTCTTCTCTTCTAAGCTTATTCAAAAATTCCCTTTAGTGAGACCATACCCCTTTCCCTTTTGACCACTCGAGGATTCGACTGATGAGACCACTCCAAGAAGTACAGGATATCAGACAAGTAAGACCATTCGGAATGAAGAGGATTTTTACCATACATTATGATAATGGAAACTACAACGGTTGAAGACTCCGAAGACTAGGAGAATTGAAGGCTCTGAAGAATTCCCAGATTTGTATGCCCTAGGAAGGCTACCCTTATGGAACTTGGCAGACTATGGAAGCTGTCAATACCCGAGATCAAGGTGTATTGGAGAAAGACTGAAACAAGGAGTATGAGAACTCAAAGTTTTGTCAAAGAAAACCCTAAGGAAGGAGATATCAACTATGGAATGATAGCTCATGGGAATGACAAGAGCAGAAACACGGTTATCCGTGACGTCATCGCCGCTGATGCTATTGTCACGATGCTGAGTTAAGGATGCAAGTCTTCAGAATGGATTGGATGGTAGAAGGCTGATGGAGCATCTATCAGCAAAGGATAAAGTTTTAACCTTAGCCGGTGTATCACCCGGATCTGGAGTAGTACATCAAGAAGTTTAAGGTGCAGCTCCATGAAGTCGTATTAGACAAGGAAGCATTTCGTGAAGAACTTAAGACCAGAAGTTGAAAGCAGCCAAGCTAGAGAAGTAAAACCTTGAGATACCGGAGATTTGTCAGGAACTGGAGGACAGTATGACCATGGTTCATGTGAAGGATGTTGAAACCAGAAGTTTGGAACGCAACTCCAGAATATTAAAGGACGTCACGAGAGACTTTGCTACAGCAAAGATGAGCTGGCAAAAGAACTTGAGAAGGACAAGCATGATTGGAAGAAGCCATTGTAGGCTTGAACAAGGCTTGAAGAGTTTGGAGACGTTGGAGAGTTATTGACCTTTAGAAGACCAAACCCCTGTTATATACCTACGTTAGATGCGATGATTGTGAGCTGTCATTGTTTGATGTTTTCCCGACAGCCACAAATAAAATCTGTCTTTTCAAAACTGTTGTTTGCATTGTGTGTATCCCTCTTGATCTCTCTTATCTCACCCCAAACCCATGGACCCAATAGATGATGAATGGAGATGAGCTTGTATTTTCTGGACTGATGAGTCAATTGGAGACAGACCGATGGATTCAGAACATGGAGGATCATATGGAGAACAACCCTATAGTCGGAAAGGATATGGCCCAGTATGCCCTTCAATGCTTTGAAAGAGGTGCTGCTACTTGGTGGAGGATGTACCAAACCATCAATGGATGGCAAGGAGTAACCACTTGGAAAAAATTTAAGTTGACTTTGCTATAGTCTCAGTTTGTGTCCCAGAAGTTGAAGCCTTATGGAAAGGACATGAAGAAACCTTATGCATGCAAGATTTGTGGAGAAATCGGACACACCCATAAAGAACACAAGGATGAATGCCCTAATTGCGAAGGAAGTCACCCAGTTGAAGAATGCCCAACTAGGCAGATCACTTGTTTCTTGTGTGAAGGGACTACCCACTACCCTGCTCAGTGTCACATTTACCCCTTGGTACAAAGAACCATCCAGCAGAAGGAAGAAGTAATGAAAGGAGCCCTCATGGAAATTTAGAAGAACCTGCGATGAAGGAAGAGGTGGAGGACACACCGAAAGAGGAACCAATTAAACCCTGCACCAAGTCTTGCTATTCATGTGGAGAAGAAGGACACGTATCTCAAAATTGTATGAAGGGGGATCTAGTAGAATTCCCGACAGAGGAAGTAGAATATGACCCACAGGAAATAGAAGCCATGATTGGAATGGAAAAGACCAGAAAGAGAAACCGATTGGATTCCAGGAAGGACCTAGGTCATATCACCTGTTATAGGTGCAAGGAGTCAGGGCACTACCTCAACAAATGCCCAAAAAGGAAACCTCGATACTTGTCAGAAGTAATATGTTTTAGTTGTAATAAAGCAGGGCACTTTGCCAGAGATTGTCCGAAGGAGAAGGAGACTTGTGATAAATAGTTGAGTTTGTAACAGAAGAAATATAGTCGTAGTAGTGAGGACATTTTCCTTTATATTGAGGTGTTGAGTTGAGACTTGTAATGGAAAAGCAAGAGATTGTAATCATTGGAGAATGAATAAAGTAGCAACGTGGGTACTGATATGGATTTTATAAGTTATTACTCTATGAAGAAGGATTTTGACCATTTTGAGGATAAGAGAAATATGGTCTATGGAAGGTTTGTGCATTTTAAGGGTGGTAGTACCCTGTAATGGATTTCGGACAAAAGGAATACGAGTTTTGTCTCGATATGTGTGATGCCCCAAGAGTATGTGGGATGAAGTTGGAGACCGTCAGTTGTTTGGACCAACTGTGATCAAGGAGTCAAAAGAGAATGTTAAGTTTATTCGAAATCGATTGAAGGTAGCTCAGTCCAGGCAGAAGAGTTATGCAGACTTAGAAACGCAAGGAGGTAGTCTATGAAATTGGAGATAGAGCATGTCTTCATGTGACCCCTCTGCGAGGAATTAAACGATTTGGAGTTAAGGGACAGTTAGCCCCGAGATTTGTAGGACCATACCGAGTTTTGGAGCGTATGAGAGAAGTGGCCTACAAGTTGGAATTACCCAAAGGACTGTTAGGAATTCAAGATGTGTTTCACGGTTCCCAGTTGAAGAAGTGCCATGCAGAGATGGCCAATATTCCCCTGTAAGGATGCTTGACCGCGGAAAGGATAATGATGTTCCATGAAGTGGAATATGGACTCCATAAGTATAAGTTTTTATCTCGGTATGAGGGATACCCCACGCGGATGAAGAGATGAATTACTATTGGATACAAAGGAGGTATGATGTTGGAAATATGGATCAATGGAAACTCCATGATGAGTCAGAGTAATCATGTCCTAATGTTGGTGCCAATAGAAGGAAGGAAGATGATACAATTGGATGGATTTAAGAATACTAGGAAGTTGGAAGTTGGAACAATGATCAGTTGCCCGATGATAAGTTCAAGGACTACAAGTGATGAGATGGGCCATAACCCACAGGCCCAGGACCTGCCAAGAAGCAAGCACATTCTTGCTGAAGGAAAAACCCTGGAGGTAGTTACGACCTTATCGATAGACGATCCTATAGGAGTAACGCAAAACCTAAGAGTTGTGAAGGAACGATAGATGGTTGTTTGGCTTGCAGAATCTATGGATATATCCGAACCTGGTTCGTTGACAAGAGAAATTCTGCAATGCTTGTGAGGATGACCGAGTGTTAGAATGCGAGATTCGCTAAATCGTATACAAGGTAATGATTTGGGTGCGGGATGGATTGATCACCATACCGACTTACTCTTATTATTCGCCTTGCTATATGGGATGGTAAATCTGAGTGACTTGCCTATAGTAGAGAGACGACGATATTAAACCTTGTTAAACCTTAGAATGGTATAAGAATTTTTCCCTTCTACACGGCAGCTTTTTGCCAACCGTAGGTTATACGGTGAGGATCAACCCAGACCCATTTCCTGCAGGAGAAACCACAAATTGTTGACCACCATGAGATATCGATAGTTGTTTAGTTTTGGCGCCCGGCCCATCAGCTAAGAAGACTCAATCTCGAAATAACCTGACCAAGAGGAAAGGACAAAAGACTTGTGGTAAGGTTATGCCACTACCGGAAGAGCCCGGATAAGGAATTATCCTGAAGATCTAAGAAGACCGACGCTGTCAAGAATATGGATGAAGTATATGAGTTTTGATGGAACCGTAACCATGCTTCTAAGGGTGGTAGCACCCCAGACCCCGTGTGATGATCGATGGATTTTGAGGAGACCCCCAAACCCTAACCTTTTCTTGCTAGCCTCTCCGAATCTCGAGGACGAGATTCCTTTTAAGGGTGGTAGGTTTGTAACATCCCAAAATTCTAAATTTTGGAATGTTATAAACAAATAGATAGATTTGATTGATTGTTTGATTGATTGCGTGAAATTGAGTGAAATTCGAATTCTTTTGAAAGTTAAATGAGAGGGAATAAAAGGACTTTCCCAAACTTTCATATTGGTTTTCTGATCTTCGTAAATTCAAATTCTTTTCTACACAAAACCCCGGAGAGAAGATGACATGACTTCTTCCATTTATTTAAATGACAAGGGGTGTTGAAAATATTTGAATTTCATTTGGAAATATTCCAATTCTGAAACTTTATGCGACTCAATGATTTTCACGAGAGAAGATAAAATGACTTCTTCAAATTATATGAAATATGAGTTGGGAGTTTCAAAAAGATTAAATTCAAAGCTCTTTTGAATTTATTTTCAATTTGGAATATTAGATCATCATGCCTATCTTATTTTCTTGCTTTTTGGTCGATCCTAGAAATTTCACGCAGCTCAAGGACCTTCGGAGAGAGTTGGAGATTTCGTTATTTTCTTATTTGAGAGTTTTCTCGAATTTGAAAAAAAAGGATCATTTGATTTATTTATTTCCTCTTCAATAATTTTTCCGTTATCAAAAATATAAGAGAGGGAATAATATGACTTTCCCAAAATATAGGAAAAATGAAGATTTAATAAATAGATCAAATTTCGTTTTCCGGTGTTTGTTTGTTTTTCTTTGGATAGGGAAAAATGCGCGTTTTTGAAAATTTTATTTTAGGCCCGGAGAAAAGTTCATTTTGTTCGGCTCATTTTTAGGAGTCGGGGAAAATTTACTTTATTAGTTTTGGAGTTCGGTAGATTTTGTTTTTCTGTGTTTTTCCGAGCGCGGAACCGTTTAAAAAAAAAACTGCAGCGCCTTGGGCCAAAGGCCCAAGCCACCAGCCGGCCGAGGCCAAGGCCATCGCTAGCGCCCCAGCCTCCCCGTGCGCAGGCGCCAGGCGCCAGGGAGCCGCCGCCTCTTTCTTTTAGGAAATCCTAGTAGGACTTTTGTCCTACTTCCGTTTATTTTTCTAGATCTTTCCTACTCCTATTCTTATTCCTTGCCCCCTATCCCAGTTTTGTCTCCCCTCACCCATATAAATACCTAAGCACCCCCCCTCTAAACACATCAAATCAAAGACGCAACAAGCAGCAGCACGCAGCTCCACCCCGTGCCCTGCGTCACCGCCACCGCCGCACCTTGCCGCGCCGCCGCCGCCCTGCGTCGCCGCCGGCGCCCTGCGTCACCGCCACCGCCGCACCTTGCCGCGCCGCCGCCGCCCTGCGTCGCCGCCGCCGCCCTGCGTCACCACCGCTGCCGCACCTTGCCGCGCCGCCGCCGCCCTGCGTCACCGCCACCGCCCCACCTTGCCGCGCTGCCGCCGCCCTGCGTCACCGCCACCGCCGCACCTTGCCGCGCCGCCGCCGCCCTGCGTCACCACCGTCGTCGCCTTGTGCACCGCCGCCGCCGCCCAACGCCGCCGTCGCCGCCGTTCGCCGGTGGTACCGCGCCGCGTCTCTTCTTTCCCTCCGTTCGGTTTTCTTATAAACCGTTCCGATTCTTTTCTTCTCTATCGATTCGTTTTCTCTCCGATTCTTCGCTAAACCGTTCCGGTTTTCTAGATCGGTTTTCCGTTTCTTTCTGGTCTTTTTCTCCGAAAACCCTAGATTGGTTTTCATTCTTCTTTCGGACCGTTCGTCTCAACGAACGTGATCACCGACTCTTTCCCGGTTAACGACGTCCGTTCGTATAACCGTTCTTCTTTTTTTTTGTCGGATTTATTCCGCGATCGCGATCTCAGATCGATCTTCGTTCTAGTTTTTCTTCTCGCTCGTTTATCGGAATCAGGTGATTCAAGCGCCCGGAGTTTCATCTCGAACCGCCGTTCCGTCTAATCAACTTGAACAAGTTTTTGCCCCAGTAAAATTTGACCTAGTTTCAACTTGCTAGAACCGAGTTGTTTTTCCGCCGTTTTCCGTCGTTTGTTCGGTTCCTTCTTTCTTTGCAACCGGAGTTCTTAAGTTGAACTCTCTGGTTCGTTCTCTCGTTTGATTTTTACTTGTGCCTTAGATGAGTACTTATTGTGTGGTTACTATTGCTTACTTACGATAGATTGACCGGAGTGTGACGAGTAGATCTATCAAGAGTTTTGAGTGCGCATCATCTTCATCTACATTGCAGGCAAGTTCACACTTTGATCATACCTTTTCTACAACCCATGTTTTACTGCATTAGATCAATCCTCTCACACTGCATGATTAGGATCTAATTAAATTGTGGGATGGGAAGTAGATGAGGTAGTACCTATTACCTGTATTATTATGAAACCTTTGGGAGTTACTTCTACGTTTGCTTATTATGCCATGCTATGCTAGTAGACGTGGATTGGGTGAGTGATATCCATGACAGATGTGAGATTGATAATTTTAATGGTTTATCTAAGGTGGCAACTTAAACACACATCTGGGTGGATTGAGGCACCTGATGTCTATCAGGACTTGCCTGTTTTTTTTGGACCGCCACCCAGGCTCAAAGGGATCATAAGATAATTCATGCTAGAAACTTCCGTGTGCAGCCACATGCTACTATGGGCTCTAGCATAGTTGACTAAGTTGTGCGAACTCTTACGGGGTGGACTAGCAGATGTAGGGGATGTAGGTGTACCGGTCTACCCCACATGTAAGGTGCTAGTGCTTCTGAAAGACTATGTCTCGGTCATCCGTTTCTCAAACACCATGTAGTGTGAGAAAACAAACGGAGGCGATCGAGTCATGTGGGGAAAAGTGCGCAAACCTCTGCAGAGTAACAAACTAATCATGATTAGCCGTGTCCCCGGTTATGGACAACTTGAGTATCTAGTACTTGAATATCATTGTGAATCTCAACATGTTACTTCTAATTAATGTTGTTGGGTTTTAATTACTTTTAATTGGGATTGAGAATGCTGTCAACCATTCTCAATGTTTCACAACCACCATGATAGTTAAATAAATTTATTCCTTTGTAGTAGGGAAAAATTGGCTTTACGCAAAAACCTTATAACCATAGAGCTTTTCCACCAGCCAAATATGCATGTAGTGATAGCCATTGTTCATCATTCTCTATGGTGTGAATTTGCCAGTACATTCAATGTACTGACCCGTTTCGGGCTGCAACGTCTTATGTTGCAGGTTTCTTACGACGAGTAAGTGATACGTTAGGGTTACGATTTCTACACTCAACTTTGCCGTTGGTGTTGATGGGTAACCACAACCCTGTTGCTTCCGCTATATTGGATTGAGGTAATAGTATTTACGTTACTTTATACATGTGATTTACCTCTGTTATAAATCCTTCGAGTACTGTGTGTGTCAGCATACTGATCCAGGGATGACACATAAGCACAGAGACTTGATCCATTGGGGTCAGGTCGCTACAACAGTACTCTTCCGATGGAAGTCGTTCCTTGACCACGTTGACCACGCCACGCAGAGAGCACCACGGTGGTGGACGACGGCGAGGCCTAGGAAGGGGACGATGCTTCAGTGGAAGCCCATGCGGAGAGGACTACGAGGGTTCACTGGTTCGGCTGCGTTGTGAGGCTGCCGCCGCCGCAGGGCCTAGCCAGCGGTGGGAATAGTAGGGGGCAGTGAGGCCTCTGCGGCAGCACAGCCGGCCACGGGAGGCAGGAGCATGCGGCACGACCGGCGCTGCTTTGGGCGGCTGGAGCAAGAAGACCAGAGGTTGAAGAAGCACTACGGCCGTTGGATGGACAACGTACGGTCACTTGAGCTAGAATCGTTCATATTGACTAAGTTGACAAAGCCCTTCGTCCCCGTCAACTTAGTAGGCCCACAAGTCAGCCTCCCAGCAAGGTGGGTCCCAGCTAGCCGGGGGAGTATTCATTTTTTTGTGCGTAATAAGGAGGCACTTCCGGTGGGTCCGAGCTGACAGCGGGGGGGGGGGGGGGCATTTTTTTCACGAAATACGGTGGCCCGTCCGGTGGGTCCCAGCAGTCAGGGGGAAACGATTTTTTTCGCAAAATACTGGTGGCCCGTCCGGTGGGTCCCCGCTGTCAGTTGGAGGAATAATTATTTTGCACGTAATAAGGAGGCACTTCCTTGCTGCGACCGTGGACCCAGCTGTCAGCCTCTCCACGTATAGTCCACGTCCGATGGAAGCCGTTCCTTGACCACGTTGACCACGCCGCCCCGAGAGCACCAGGGCGGTGGATGACGGTGAGGCCTAGGAAGGGGACGACGCGGAGCCGGGGAAGACGCGGAAGTGGATGCCCACGCGTAGAGGAGTACGAGGGTTCACTGGTTCGCTGCGGTGTGAGGCTGCCGTCGCCGCAGAATAACATGGGGTGTGGGTGAGTAGAGGGATGGCCTGGCCAGCGGTGGGAGTAGTAGGGGGCGGTGAGGCCTCCACCGCATCGCAGTCGGCCACGGGAGGCAGGAGCACGAGGCACGACCGGCGCTGGTTTGGGCGGCTGGAGCAAGAAGACCAGAGGTTGAAGAAGCACTACGGTCGTTGGATGGACATCGTACGGTCACTGGAGCTAGAATCGTGCATATTGACTAAGTTGACAAAGCCCTCCATCCCCGTCAACTTAGTAGGCCCACAAGTCAGCCTTCCACTAAGGTGGGTCCCAGCTAGCAGGGGGTATTCATTTTTTTGTGCGTAATAAGGAGGAACTTCCAGTGGGTCCGAGCTGACAGCAGGGGGAACGTTTTTTTCACGAAATATGGTGGCCCGTCGGGTGGGTCCCAGCAGTCAGGGGCAAACATTTTTTTCACGATATACTGGTGGGCGTCCGGTGGGTCCCTGCTGTGAGGTGGAGGAATAATTATTTTCCGCGTAATAAGGAGGCACTTCCTTGCGGCTGCCGTGGACCCAACTGTCAGCCTCTCCACGTACAGTATTCTTCCGATGGAATTCGGTCATTGACCACATTGACCACGCCGCGCCGACATCACCACGGTGGTGGACGACGGCGTGGCCTAGGAAGGGGAAGACGCGGCAGTGGATGCCCACGCGGAGAGGCGTACGAGGGTTCATTGGTTCGGCTGCGCTGCCGTTGCCACGGAATAATAGGGGGTTTGGGTGAGTGGAGTGGAGGGATGGCCTGGCCAATGGTGGGAGTAGTATGGGGGCGGTGAGGCCTCCGCGGCAGCACAGCCGGCCATGGGAGGCAGGAGCAAGCGGCACGACCGGCGCTGCTTTGGGCGGCTGGAGCAAGAAGACCAGAGGTTGAAGAAGCACTATGGCCTTTGGATGGACATCGTACGGTCAGTCGAGCTAGAATCATGCATATTCACTAAGTTGACAAAGCCCTTCGTCCCCGTCAACTTAGTAGGCCCACTATACTGGGTCCCAGCTAGCAGGGGGAGTATTCAATTTTTTGTGCGTAATAAGGAGACACTTCCTTGCGTGCGAAGATATAGCTGGTGGGTCCGAGCTGTCAGCGGCGGTAACGTTTTTTTCGCGAAATACAGAGGCCGTTTCGGTGGGTCCCAGATGTCAGGTGGAAGAAATCATTATTTTGCGCGTAATAAGGAGGCATTTCCTTGCGTGCGGCCGTGGACCCAGCTGCTAGCCTCTCCACGTACCGTCCACTTCAGATGCATGTCGGCCGTTGACCACGCTGACCACGCCACGCCGAGAGCACCAGGGCGGTGGACGTCGGCGAGGCCTAGGAAGGGAACGGCATGGAGGCAGGGAAGACTCGGTTGTTGTTTTTGTTTCCCACGCGGAGGGGAGTACGACTGTACGAGGGTTTACTGGTTCGTATGCCGTCACCGGAGAATAACAACAGGTGTGGGTGAGTAGAGGGATGGCTAGGCCAGCGATGGGAGTACGGTGGGGCGGTGAGGCCTGCGCGGCAGCATAGCCGGCCGCGGGGTGGAGGGAGCAGGCAGTCCCGCCGGCGCTTGTTTGAGCGGCTGAAGCAGGAAGAGCAGAGATTGAAGAAGCACGATGGCCGTTGGATGGACATCCAACAATATACAGGCCATCTGTGGAAAGCCTCAAATCTGTGGAAAACAGCATACATCCCATCTGCCATTATTTCAAATAATTTACAGCCCATTTGCTAATTCTTACGGGTTTTTTGGAGCCCATATTCTTTATGTTAGCATTACAGCCCGTATTGTGGCCAAGGTTAAAAAATTATACGAAATTTTGCATATGTCGGTGCGGTCTGAACTGTTTTTAACCCTGAAATTTCGAGTCACATTCAGACTGATTTTAAAAATAAATGTATATCAATATAAAATCCAATAAATTGTCCACGCATAAAAATCAATGCAATTTAAAATCTCGAAATAAAAAAAGATATTTGAAAATAATTGCCGGTTTGATGTGTTTTAAAAATGTACAACCCATTTCTCATTACTGATAGGCCATTTTCTCGGCCAGCTGAATGAAGCTCTCCTCATCTTGAAAGATTTGCAGCCCAGCAGGCCTGATAAAGCGACTTACTTGACAAATCACAAAAGAAATAGGCTAGCCATTTTCAGAAAGAAAAAAAAACTACTGGGCTGGTCTGTGGTAAACATAAAAGAAAAGGCTGTCTAGACAGGCCAGAGTGTCCCGCACAGCCCAGTTGACACCCTGCTTCCGTCTCAAAAACAAATTAGATAAATGCCACTCTAATTATGGCGATTCATAAAAATGCCACTGCAATTTCCAAACTTTGAAAAATGCCACTGCAATTTTTGCAAACTTTGAAAAACACCACTATAGTTTGCAAACTTTGAAAAATGCCACTCCAGACTTCGAAAAATGCCACTAGAAATGACATGAAATGGCATTTTTCAAAGTTTGGAAATTGCAGTGGCATTTCTCGGATACACCAGATTTGGAGTGGCATTTATCAAATTAACCCAAAACAAAAATAATTGGGCAAGCTACTGGGTCCCTGGTGTCAGCCGCTCGTTGTGAAATTCTCTCGTTTATTGACTACGTTGACAATGACATGGGACCCAGATGTCAGAAATCCACTAGGAGGAGCCATTTTTTTATTGGCTTGAAATAAGGAGGCACTTGCTTGCGTACTGCCATGACCTTGGCGGGTCCCTGCTGTCATCCTCTCCACGTACAGTACCAGTTAGTCGTGCTTCAAAACTGATCAGCACGCCATTAAAAAAATAAAGGTCGATAACTAATGCGGCACCTCGGGCCAACGCGGCCAGATCGCATTTTGCACGAGAAATTACACACCATGTTTCGTTGACATGTGGTCCCGTTCCAACATATCAGTGAGACGACGGCGAGTAGTAGGAGTATTTCCGAACGGACGTGTAGGCCGGGGCGCCTCTTCGTGAATCGTGGCAAACTCGCAACCGTCCACCGACTCTTTGCCTTTCCCTCTCAATTTCGAACTGCTGTCGCACGCTCTTCCTCTCCCTCCTCCATTTTCCTTCAGCCCTTCACCCTTTCTTCTGCCATTGTTTGATCGTCTTCTCCATGGAGGGAACAGGCCGGAAACGACCCCGTTATTCTTGCCCCGATCTGAAAGATGATGTGGTGGAGGAACTCATTGATTTGTGCGACGTCATCACCTTGGCTAGCATGGCTGGTTCGTTCAAGCCCATTCTCGACTCAACTAATAACATCATTACAAAGAACCCAAGAGTCAAGGAGCGGTTTGATCTCCCCTATCTTCTTCGCCGTGACCCTGATGACTGGCGCCGACACGATGGAGGCCTCGCCCTATGCCAGTTGATGCCGCTTGATAATGATACATATGATGTTAAGATGCCATCGCTCGAGGGCAAGGCTTGGGCGGGCGCAAATGGAGATTGGGTTGTTTACATTGGGTCCAACTGCGAGTGGAAACTTGTGAATGTGTACACTCGTCACCGGGTTCCACTTCCAAAAATCTCAGCACACTGCCCAGAGGTTGAGCACACCGGTAATGTACGCATGTTCAAATACGATCATGGTGACTGTCTTCTATGGAAGATAGCAATTTGTCGAGTTCCCAACCGCTCTTGGAATTACAACAACTATCTTCGACAAGCTTGTTCCCAATTTGTCGTTCCCAACCGTTCCCAATTTGTCGAGTTGCTATCTTCAACAAGCTTGTTGCCGTCCTTCGTGGTTCGACTCGATGGATATTTCTCAAAAATCAGTTTCTGTACACGGATGAGTACTGTGATGCAATTCAATACGAGGGCCTTGTGTTTGCTGCCACCACTCGTGGCACTATTTTTGCATGGCATCCTAGTAGTTTCGGTACGTTTGTCTTCCACCGTAATTATAATTGTTTCATCCACATGCATGCGGGTTAGCAAGTTTCCCTTTACTAATTAACCTTCTTCTTGTGTTTCCAAGGTGTAAGTGCATCTAGTGCCACCCCTAGTTGGTTTTGGAGTATTGACGACAAACCTAGTTGAGGGACTAATGTGTTTGTGAGAATTGCAGGATAACACAGGTAGAAGTCCCTCATTGATTCGGTTTTACTACCAAAGATGACCCCTAAAACTGTATGAAGACATTGAAGTCAAAGGTGGTATATGAAGATATTCACATTGAAGACTATGACAAGAGAAGACACTATATGAAGCCTATGGAGCTCGAAGACTTAGATCTTTCGTAGTTCTTTTTCTTTTATGTTGAGTCATAGGAACCACCGTACTATTAAGTGGGGTCCAAGAGAACCAGTCAGAATGACTAAAGTGATGCCTAAACCAAAAACCTATGTCTTCGAGTGAAGACTATGAGAGCGAATCTTGTCTCAGACAAGTCAGCTTTGCTTGTAGCCCAAGTAAAGTTGCCGTGTGAGTTTGAAATCTGACCGTTGGGACACGTGTCAGTTCCTTAGTGACCTAGGGTCATTTCGGACAAATCAGGTCGGGTTGCCAAGTGGCTATAAATAGCCCACCCCCTACAACCATAAACGGTTGGCTGCTCAGATAGAAAGTACGGCTTTTGTCATTTGAGAGCAACCCACCTCGAAGCCTTTGAGAGAGAATTCCTTGCGAGGATAAAGCCCTAACCACCAGAGCCAGAGAATTGGCATCACTTAAGTCTTCTTGTCTGTGTGATCTGAAGACTTATTACACTTGAGGACTGTGCATCCTCCAGCCGGTTAGGCGTCGCGTTCTGAGCATCCAAGAGACATTGTTGATTGCCGGTGAACGAAGTCTGTGAAGGTTTGGGAGTCTACCTTGAAGACTTACCAGAGTGATTGGGCGAGGTCTATGTGACCTTAGCTCAAGGAGAATACGGTGAGGACTAGGTGTCCTGAGCTGCGTGTTCAGGACTGGGTGTCCGGGACTGTGTGTCCTAAGATTTAAATACCTAGCCGCTCCAACCAGACGTACAGTTGTCACAGCAACTGGAACTGGTTCAACAAATCATTGTCTTCAACGAGTCACTGGTTTCATCTTCACTTCACTTTACTTACTGTTACTCCTTGTGAAGTCATTGTATGTTTGCTCTATCATTTGTCTTCACTGAGTGACTGCGTGTTTTGTTTGGCTTCACAATATCTTCCTACCTGATCCTTACTACCTAGCTGCTATTAGTCTTTGTGCTTTCACTTCATTGAATACTTGACTATGGTTTTCCTAGTGTAGTCTACCTTCCACTGCATGGTAATAGGTTTAATTTTTATCGTTTGTCTTCAAAACTCCCATGTTCTGAAGACTTTCATAAAAATTGCCTATTCACCTCCCCTCTAGTCGATATAACGCACTTTCAATTGGTATCAGAGCAAGGTGCTCCCTTGTTCTGTGTGATTCGGTAACCACCTGGAGTTTTAGCTATGTCGACTGCAGGGATAATTAAAGTCTCCGCTGCGTGCCCCGTCTTTGATGGAACTGAATATCCCTACTGGAAGAATAAGATGCGCATGCATCTTTAAGCCATTGATGTCGACCTATGGTATGTCGTCGAGAACGGCGTTCCCAAGGCTGGAGAAGGTGTCACTGCTGCTGATGTCAAGAAATTCGTTCAACTGGACTGTACTGCCAAGAATATCATCTGTGGTCATCTGACCAAAGGACAATATGGCCGTGTGAGTGCTTTGAAGACATCCAAGCTGGTCTGGGACTGGCTCTCCAAGGTCAATGAAGGCATCTCAACCCAGAGAGATCAGAGAATCAGTGTCCTTCGCAACCTCTTCAATCGCTTCAAGCGAAATGATAATGAGAATGTCCAGCACACATTTGACCGACTCACTGACATCACAAATGAGCTTCAAGCCCTCGGCGCCACTAAGATTACCAAACACGAAGTCGTCAAGACGCTGCTGAGATCACTTGATAGTTTGTTTGACATCCTGGCCCTGATGATTCAAGAACGTCCTGATTTCAAGACACTCGATCCGTCTGACATACTTGAGAGGCTCAACACACATGAGTTTCAGCTTTTGGAGAAAAGAGATATCTACGGTCCAAACTATGGGCGAACTCGTGCCTTGAAGGCAAAAGCTGTCTCCTCATCTGAAGAAGAATCTGACAGCAGTTCTGATGATCCTGAAGACATTGGAAGGGAACTTGCTATGCTTGTCAAGATGTTCCAAAAATTCACCAAGAAGAAAGGCTTCAGAAAGTCTTCCCGATCAAGTTCAAGGAATGATGAAGCTCCTGCTCATGACTACAAGAGGAAAACATGTCACAAGTGCAAGAAACTTGGCCACTTCATCTCTGAGTGTCCACAGTGGGACAATGAGAACAAAAAGAAGAAGAAGAGCAAGGAATATGACTCTGACGACAAGAAGAAGAAGAAATACTCAAAGTCTTCTTCCAAGTCTTCCTCAAAGTCTTCATCACACAAGAAGAGCTCATCTGGCAAGGCACGTGCGTTTGTTGGAAAGGAAATGGATTCAGAGGAGGAGTCTGCTTCTGAGGAGGCGGAGGTGGAGTCTGAGGAGGAATCCGACTCAGGCGTCGCAAGTCTGGCTACAGCATACGTTGCCAAGTCCATCTTAAACACTGAAGACAATGACTTCATCACCGACACTGATGCAAATGACAAGGACTACTCCGCTTCTACCTACTGCTTCATGGCACGCAGTGCCAAGGTAAACACATGCACTACTCACTATCAAACATCTAGTGACGATGACTCTGATTGTGGTTCAAAACCTAGCTACAAAACACTTGCTAAAATTGCAACTGAACAACAGAAAGCTATGGAACATATTCAAAAACTGTTAGACAGAAGCGATGATCTGTTAGGTGCTGAAATGACTCGATCGGAATCCTTAATTGAAGACATAAAAAATCTTCACGTTAAGTATCAGGAACTTGAAAGTCGTCATGAAACTCTCTCAACAACCCATGAAAATCTTTCCTATGATTATCTTCAAAGGAAGCAGGATCTTGAGAAATTGAGAGCGGTTCATGAAGATCTTCAAACGGAAAACGAGTCACTTCGCGCCAAACAGATCAGTCTCGCTCAGGAAGGATTTGAACCACCATGTCTTAAATGCATTGAGCGTGATAATGCTACTTCTGTTGCTGAATGTTCTACTGCTACTTGAAAGTGTGTTATATCGACTAGAGGGGGGGGGGGGTGAATAGGCGATTTTTATGAAAGTCTTCAAAACATGGAAGTTATGAAGACAAACAGTAGAGATATGCCTATCACTATGCAGCGGAAGTTAGATTACACTAGGCAAGCCATGGTCAAGTATTCAATAGAGTGAAAGCACAATGACAAGTAGCTGCAGTGTAATAAGGATCAAGTAGGAAGAAGTTATGAAGATAAACAAATCATACAGTTACGTTGTGAAGACAAAAGATATAGCAAGCATGCAATGGCTTCACAATGAGTAACAGTAAGTAAAAGGAAGTGAAGATGAAACCAGTGACTCGTTGAAGACAATGATGTGTTGGACCAGTTCCAGTTGCTGTGACAACTGTACGTCTGGTTGGAGCGGCTAGGTATTTAAACCTTAGGACACACAGTCCCGGACACCCAATCCTGAACACGCAGCTCAGGACACCAAGTCCTCACCGTATTCTCCTTGAGCTAAGGTCACATAGTCCTCGCCCAATCACTCTGGTAAGTCTTCAAGGTAGACTCCCAAACCTTCATAGACTTCGTTCACTGGCAATCCACAATGTCTCTTGGATGCTCTGAACGCGACGCCTAACCATCTGGAGGATGCACAGTCCTCAAGTGTAATAAGTCTTCAGATCACACAGACAAGAAGACTTAAGTGATGCCCAATTCTCTCTGGCTCTGGTGGTTAGGGCTTTATCCTCGCAAGGAATTCTCTCTCAAAGGCTTCGAGGTGGGTTGCTCTCAAACGACAAAAGCCGTGCACTGAAATCTGAGCAGCCAGCCGTTTATGGTTATAGGGGGTGGGCTATTTATAGCCACTTGGCAACCCGATCTGATTTGTCCGAAATGACCCTGGGTCACTAAGGAACCGACACGTGTCCCAACGGTCAGTTTTCAAACTCACATGGCAACTTTACTTGGGCTACAAGCAAAGCTGACTTGTCCGGCTCTGGACAAGATTCGCTCTCATTGTCTTCACTCGAAGACATAGGTTTTTGGTTTAGGCATCACTTCAGTCATCTGACTGGTTCTCCTGGACCCCACTTAACAGTACGGTGGTTCCTATGACTCAACACAAGATAAAAAGAACTATGACAGATCTAAGTCTTCGAGCTCCATAGGCTTCATATCGTGTCTTCTCTTGTCATAGTCTTCAATGTGAATATCTTCATATACCACCTTTGACTTCAATGTCTTCATACATTTTTAGGGGTCATCTCTGGTAGTAAAACCGAATCAATGAGGGACTTCTACCTGTGTTATCCTGCAATTCTCACAGACACATTAGTCCCTCAACTAGGTTTGTCGTCAATACTCCAAAACTAACTAGGGGTGACACTAGATGCACTTACAATCTCCCCCTTTTTGGTGATTGATGACAAACTAGTTGAAGTTTTCAACGGGGAATATAATCTGTGAAATTGTAAAGAATAAGGAATTGTCTTCATAAGTTGTAAGGGCTCCCCCAAAGATGTGCATATAAGTTAGTTTGCTTTTGGAATGCAAATGCACATGGCAGGTTGTACTTGTGGAGATCCACTTCAGCTTATGATGACAATCCACTATGCATGTGAAAGCATATGAAGATAATGACATGCATAATGGAAAATGGACGTCTGCAGAATGAGCTAAGTGCGGAATTTATCGTCGCACATGCGGAATTTATCTTCGCAAAACAAGGTGGCAAACAAGTAGCAGACGACCATCTGGTTTTAAGTGTTACAACTCATAAGAGCCAAATGTAGCAAAGAAAAACGAGAGTTGTAAGCACGAAGCAAAATATAAGGCACCCGCCCATATGAACCCGCTGAAGACTATCAATCTCATATGCTTCTCCCCCTTTTGTCAGTAATGACCAAAAAGGTTTGAAGACATAGAGTCTCTACTCGTTCCCATGAGGAGTAGGTGAAGTAGCAGGGTTGTTGGTGTTGGTTGGCGGTGCAGAAGAGCTTGGAGGCGCTGAAGCATATGGCGGTGAAGTAGCATCGTCTTCTTCCTCAATGATTCTGGCAGTGACTGTGGCGGCAGAGGAAGAGAACTCAGAATCTTCAAGGGATGGAGTTCCCAGCAGCACAGCTCTTCGAGGAGGTGTGGAGTCAAACTTGAATCTTTCAGTGAAGCCATCCTCTTGAAGATCAGCTTCAGAAAGCATCATCGTTAGCCCTTTCCATGTGCGGCGACAGGTTTCATGGGCAACGAAAGCGTTCTTGGTGGCAAGATTTCGGATGCGATTTACATCCACCAAGAGGCTTTTCATCTGTCTCTTCAACTAGTCATGATGCCTATCCTGCTTTTGATGAAGGGCCACAAGAAGCTCTTGGTCGTTGAGGACACGAGTGCGCTTCTGGGTCTTGAAGCAGTGGCACTGTCAGTGGCTTCAGTTGAAGCAGGGTGTGGTGCACGTGTAGTGCCAGCCAAAGGATACACCCTGGAGATGGCTTCAACACCTTCAACGTTTTGAGTGAAGCTCTGGTGTTCTGCATTCTGAAGACTCAGAGGTTGCTTGGCAGGTTCAGGATAGATGGCTTCAGCAGAGGTATCCACATCAGGCAAGAAGATTCGATGGTTGCGGGCTGAGGGCTGATACGAGATGGCAGAGTGAAGTTTGATCAGCCTCATTACCCAAGGAGCATAGAACTTTAAACCAAACAGATCTGAGCCTGATGCAGCTAGTTGGCGAATGAAGAAATCCTGTGCGTTGAAGCATTTGCCATGAAGGACACAGAATATCAGAGTCTTCATTGCACCCTCGATCTCGGCATTTGGAGAGTGTCCTTTAATGGGCCAGAGAGTCCGCCGGATGATGTGATAGATGGTCCTGGGCAGGTACTCAAGGTCTTCAACGAAGAACTCTGTGGGATAAGGAGCATCGTGGGGCAATGGATTCATCATGGAGAGCATCTGACTCATATTCGGTTCAGGCCTCTGAAATATGCTCTCAATAGCTTCAGTGTGTAGCCGACAGCCTTGCTCGAAGAATTCGCCTGGAGTGGGCAGGCCAGTGAGCTCAATGATATCAAATGCATTGGCTTCGTGATGAACGTTGCCGGTCATCCACTCCAGGACCCAAGTCTTCGGATCTCTGTTGTATCCTTTGATGTGCAGAGTGGCATAGAATTGTAGCAGGAGCTGTTCGTTCCAATGCTCTTCATCAGTGACAAACTGCAGCAGACCCACTTGTTTGAAGCAATCCAACGCTTCCTCTAGACAGGGCAGACCAGCAATAGCTTCAACATCAAGGCGCTTGTGCGGGAAAATGCGACCTTGGTTGTACAGTATGCAAGAGTAGTAGCTGCGCTGAGGATAGCTCCAGAACCTATTTGATGAAATCCTTTCCCTTGAATAGGGGTTCTTGGAGCTATTGAAGAAAGTATTATCTGCCCTGAAGCCATTGATGTTGAAGGAGCCAGGTGCTGATGCAGGACCTGGAAACCTTGGCAGTCTTGGGATTGTCTTCTGGACCTGAGGCCTGTGCTCAACATGATAGTTGAATTGGGGACCGGCAGCAGACTCAGGAACAGAAGCGGTGGGTTCAGTGGCTTCGCTGTCTTCATAAGCTTTTGCTGGGGAGGGCTCCACATTAGCTTCGTTGTTGGTTGTGGCAGCCTCAAGATTTTCATCCTCTGCTTGACTAGCAGGAGGGTCTGTCACAAGCACGTTCTCCTGGAGAACTGCTTCTTGGTGGAGCAGAGGAGTGGGCTCGTGTGGTACTTCTTCTGCGGCTGATGCAGCCGGAATGTCTTCAGCATAGACTTGAGGCCTTGGACCTTTGCGAAGCCTGCAGAACGCAGACGACGCCTGTGGGGTTGGAGTGGGCTGGGCCTCATAGTCTTCTTCCTCTTGAGGGCGATCCGCCCATGAAGCATCTTGTGCAATTGGCGTCAGTGGACGACCAATGCTGATGAGTTCGCTGTGTTCTAGCTGAGGAAGGGCTGCATCATCTTCTACATTGTCACGATGACCAATGTCTTCAGCAGCGATGGGATCAGCTGCTGGAATATCTTCAGCTTCAGGAGCCTCTGTGGAAGCAGGCTCATGAACCGTTAGTTGACGTTCTGCGTCAGGGTGAACCATAGAGATGGGTTCAACTATCAAGGGCTCTGTGGGAGCAGCCCGAGCTTTCTTGGTCTTTCTCTTTTTCTTGCTGGGGGCAGTAGTAGAGGCTTCAGAGCTTTTCCTCTTCCTGGCTTCTGCCTCAGCAGTTCTTGTCTTCTTGAGCTCTGAAGCTGTTGACCGGCTCTTTGGCTTCGAGCCAGTCGTTGCAGTTGGGAAGACAAGCAGAACTGCTTCCTGCCTTGGTGCCTCTGGTTCAGCTGGAACAGTCTTCTTCTTTTTCTTTGCGGCCATCTTGGGGTCGATGCCAGGACGCCCAAGTGCCTTGCGCTTCTCAGCCTCATTGTAGGCTTGCACACATTTGTCAGCCAGAGACTTCATCCACTCACGTGAACCCTGAGCTTCTGCATGCTTCTTCAGAAAGTTTTCCTTTAGCTCATGCAACATGATCTTGAAACTCTTCACTTCTTGCACGCTGAGCTTGGCCATATTCTTCTTGAACTGAGCCTTTTCATGATCAATTTTCTGCTTCAGTTCAACAATGCGCTGGGCAATGGCAAGTTCTGAAGCAATAGCACCTTGGAAGGCGACGCTTAGGCCAATGGGCAGCTGTAGATCTTCAAAGCTGATGTTTGGTGTGGCAAACCACTCGTTAATGGAGTTGTGGATGATGGCGACATCAAAGAGAGGCAGATTGTTGAAGATTTCTGCTTCTTCTTTGCTCTTGATGAGTTGCTCAAGAGCGTCATCTCCAAGATCTTCATCACTCGACAGATCAATGGCTTCGCTGCGCAGGATGGCAGCAGCGATGAGCTCTTTGCCAGTGTGAGACAGAGGCATCTTGGCCTTCTGGTGCCTTGAGACTCGTGATAAGTCTTTAGACTGCACACTGTCTTCAGGAGGTGCAGTCGCCAATGGCTTCGCCTTTGATATTTTTGGTGAAGGGGCCGGCTTTGAAGCTTTTGGCTTCTTCAACTGCTTCGGCTTCGGCACTGCAGGCACTGCAGGCGCTTCATCAGACTCAGTGTCAGCTGCAGGCTCATTCACTGCAGTCCCTTGAACCAAGATGTAGGTGATGAGGCCTTCAAGGTTGGCATACGGACCGATGACATTGGGTTCTGCTTCTCGCGTGCCATCTGCCCTTGGTGCTGAGGGACCAGGGTTGAAGTCTAACCCAAATTTTTTCTTGTTCTGCTTCGCTGAGTTTTGGGCAAACTGGAAGTTGCGCTTGAACAGATTGTCGTCACGACACCAGAGTAGTGACGACGGATGTGCATCATCAGGCTGTGGCCCACGAACCATGCATGGATAGAAGCTTTGGGCAATAGCTTCATCTCTGGACCTGGGTACAAGGTTCTTGAATAAGATGTCTCCCCACGGTCTTTTCATGGCACTCTTCTCAGCATACTCTTGGGTTGTGAAGCGGTACTTGAACCATTGTTCTGCCCAATAGCGTCGAATCCATTGGATTCGGGTCTTGCGCTGACCATAATTCTCTTCAGGATCTGTTTTATACATTTCTGCCAGTTCATCAGGCAGATCTTTGGATGTTCCTCCACGTCGCTGTCTGCCCCCTTCCTTGCTGCTGTTTCTGAAGCCATAAACCTTAACTTGGAAGGCTTCAAGACGTTCAAAGGCTTCAAAGGCTTTCTCTTGCTGGACCAACAGGAACTGGCTTCGGGAGAATTTATGTGTTGCTGTAAGAATTCTGCAAATGAATGCAGACTATGAGAACCAAAGGATTCTCCCACGGACATGTACCTGTGACAGCATTAAGGTGCGAGGGAAGGGGAAGAGGTCATATGCATTCTCAGAAGATTTTGAAGATAAATCAGTTTAGAAGACATTGACCTCATCGTGCGAAGACATTCACTCATAGAAAAGAAGTTGGTTCTAGATTTGTACGAACCCACAGATCAGTACAAGTGAGGAATCTAACTACTTCATGAAGCACAAGTGAATATACTAGGCATGTTATGAGATGCAGATTGAGAGAGATCTAACTTGTGTGAATAGAAACTTCTTATGGTAGAAAGTGACAGAACCATGGGATCAAAAGGGGTTGTAAAAAGAAGTTTTATTTACCACACTGAGAACTGCTAGACGGAGTGGGAGATGAGGCTGAGCAGTTCACTCGTCTGTGCCCTAACTTGGCGACGGAGGAGACCTACGGCGACGGCGTCGGAGAGGTTGCGGCAGCGAAGCGCTTCGTCGCCGGCGTCGTCGAGAGCTAGAGGTGGCGCTAGGGTTCGTGCGAGGGTGGAAGAAGAGATAGTTACCGCTGTGAGTGTGTATTTATAGGCACAGGGGCGGCACTGTGCTATTACATAGGTGCCCCTAGCGATTCGCATCTGAGGAACGCGTGGCCAGTTTGCGGAAGTTTGGGGTTTGTTCCACGTCCCACGCACGCCTGGATTGTCGGGTGGTCGTTCCTGCTTCTCCAGATTTTATGTGGAGGAATGAGCATTGAAAACGGACTTTATGGTTGTCTCTATATCTTCTGCTGACAAGGACGCAGTGAAGACATTCGACAGTTTCAATAGAATGCATATGACTTGGAGAGATAGAGTTTGAGATAGAAAGCATAGAGAAGTTGGGGTCCGATCACATTCACTTAGTTCAAAAAGATTCAACACGAAGATATAGCTATAAGTGAATGCTGTAGAGGACAAAACACTAGCATATATATATATATATATATATATATCTATAATCAACATAGTGAAGATAATCATGAAAATATGTTGAGTTCGAAGCCAAACCAAATGTGAAGACATTGCAAGGTAACGCCATGAGAGAAACACTTCAAAAATAGAACGTTTGGTGGTGGCGTTACCCACCGTATAGGAAGTATTAGACCCAGACACGGCGCACAATTATCGTGGCGCTCCGAAGTCAAATTCCACATTAATGTATTCACACTTAGAATGTATGTCTTCATTGATTGAAGATATACTTCACTTCGTGTGTTGCACATCTAAGTCATCAATATGCATAAGGGTTAGGATGTGTGCCTGATCACAGGACATTTGAGGATTCCAGGATATTTAGCTCACACCGTAACTTGCAAAACCTCTTCTCATCCAAGGGCTTGGTGAAGATATCTGCCAATTGCTCTTTAGTGTTGACGTGTATGATATCAATGTCTTCCTTCACAACATGATCTCTGAGAAAGTGATGACGAATTTCAATGTGCTTTGTCTTCAAGTGCTGAACTGGGTTGTTGGCAATCTTGATGGCGCTTTCGTTGTCGCAGTAAAGTGGCACTTGCTTCAGATGAATGCCATAGTCCTTGAGTGTTTGCTTCATGCACAGAAGCTGAGCGTAGCAAGATCCAGTAGCAATGTATTCAGATTCAGCAGTGGAGAGAGATACACAGTTCTGCTTCTTTGAAGACCAACATACAAGTGATCGTCCCAGAAAGTGACATGTGCCTGATGTAGACTTGCGATCAATTTTGTCACCAGCATAATCAGCATCCGAGAATCCAACCAAATCAAACTCTGAGCCCTTTGGATACCATAATCCTAGAGTTGGGGTGTGAGCCAAATATCGAAGAATTCGCTTCACAGCTAAGTGATGCGACTCCTTTGGTGCCGCTTGAAATCGAGCACACATGCAAACACTAAGCATAATATCTGGCCTAGATGCACATAAATAAAGTAAAGAACCAATCATGGAGCGGTATACCTTTTGATCGAACTCTTTACCATTGTCATCAGGACCCAGATGATGTTTGGCTGGCATTGGTGTTGTGAAGCCTTTGCAGTCTTGCATACCAAACTTCTTCAGGCAATCTTTGAGATACTTCTCTTGAGATATGAAGATGCCATTGCGTTGTTGTCGTATTTGAAGACCAAGAAAGAACTTCAGCTCCCCCATCATGGACATCTGATATTGCTCTTGCATCATATATCCAAACTCTTCACTGTACTTCTGATTGGTGCAGCCGAAGATAATGTCATCCACATATATTTGGCACACAAACAGTTCACCATCATATGTCTTCGTGAAAAGGGTGGGATCTAGGGAACCAGGTATGAAGCCTTTGCTCTTCAGGAAATATTTGAGTGTGTCATACCAGGCCCTAGGGGCTTGTTTGAGGCCATACAGTGCCTTGTTGAGCTTGTATACCATGTCAGGATGTTTTGGATTTTCAAAGCTAGGCGGTTGTGCAACATACACTTCTTCTTCAATCTTGCCATTGAGAAATGCACTCTTCACATCCATTTGATATAGAAGTATGTTATGATGATTTGCATAGGCCAGCAGTATGCGTATGGCTTCAAGCCTAGCCACAGGAGCAAATGTTTCATCGAAGTCAATGCCTTCCACTTGAGTATATCCTTGAGCAACGAGACGAGCTTTGTTTCTGACAACTTGACCATGCTCATCTTGCTTGTTGCGGTATACCCATTTGGTGCCTATTATGTTGTGCTTCCGTGGATCATGACGCTTAACCAGTTCCCATACATTATTCAGCTCAAACTGTTGAAGCTCTTCTTGCATAGCTTGAATCTATTCAGGTTCCATGAAGGCCTCTTCAACTTTCTTGGGTTCTGATATTGAGACGAATGCGAAGTGCCCACAGAAATTTGCTAGCTGAGTTGCCCTTGAACGAGTGAGTGGACCAGGTGCATTGATGCTATCAATTATTCTTTCAATCTGCACTTCATTGGCAACGCGAGGATGTACAGGGCGAAGACTTTGCTCTTGCTGTTCACTATCGTTGTTGGAAGGAATGTCTTCAGGCTGAGTAATGTCTTCATGTTGATCAGGTGCTGAAATGATAAGTTCTTCTTCAGGATGAGCTTCAGAAGGTATAATCTCTCCAGTTCCCATTAGCTTGATTGATTCACTGGATGGAACTTCATCTAGCACACTTGGCAGCTAATCTCTTTGTGATCCGTTGGTCTCATCGAACCGCACATCCATTGTTTCAACCACTTTGTAATGAAAGAGATTGAAGAATCTGTAGGAGTGTGAATCCTTTCCATATCCAAGCATAAAACCCTCATGTGCTTTTGGTGCAAATTTTGAGGTGTGATGTGGGTCCTTGATCCAGCACCTTGCGCCGAATACTCTGAAGTAACTGACATTTGGCTTTTTGCCAGTAAGGAGCTCATAAGATGTCTTGTTCAGAAGCTTGTGAACAAGACATCTTATGAGCTCCTTACTGGCAAGAAGCTAAATGTCAGTTAATTCAGAGTATTTGGCACAAGGTGCTGGATCAAGGACCCACATCACACCTCAAAGTTTGCACCAAAAGCACATGAGGGCTTTATGCTTGGATATGGAAAGGATTCACACTCCTACAGAGTCTTCAATCTCTTTCATTACAAAGTGGTTGAAACAGTGGATGTGCGGTTCGATGAGACCAACGGTTCACAAAGAGAGCAACTGCCAAATGTGCTAGATGAAGTTCCATCCAGTGAATCAATCAAGCTAATGGGAACTGGAGAGATTATACCTTCTGAAGCTCATCCTGAAGAAGAACTTATCATTTCAGCACCTGATCAACATGAAGACATTACTCAGCCTGAAGACATTCCTTCCAACAACGACAGTGAACAGCAAGAGCAAAGTCTTCGCCCTGTACATCCTCGCGTTGCCAATGAAGTGCAGATTGAAAGAATAATTGATAGCATCAATGCACCTGGTCCACTCACTCGTTCAAGGGCAACTCAGCTAGCAAATTTCTGTGGGCACTTCGCATTCGTCTCAATATCAGAACCCAAGAAAGTTGAAGAGGCCTTCATGGAACCTGAATAGATTCAAGCTATGCAAGAAGAGCTTCAACAGTTTGAGCTGAATAATGTATGGGAACTGGTTAAGCGTCATGATCCACGGAAGCACAACATAATAGGCACCAAATGGATATACCGCAACAAGCAAGATGATTATGGTCAAGTTGTCAGAAACAAAGCTCGTCTCGTTGCTCAAGGATATACTCAAGTGGAAGGCATTGACTTCGATGAAACATTTGCTCCTGTGGCTAGGCTTGAAGCCATACGCATACTGCTGGCCTATGCAAATCATCATAACATACTTCTATATCAAATGGATGTGAAGAGTGCATTTCTCAATGGCAAGATTGAAGAAGAAGTGTATGTTGCACAACCGCCTGGCTTTGAAAATCCAAAACATCCTGACATGGTATACAAGCTCAACAAGGCACTGTATGGCCTCAAACAAGCCCCTAGGGCCTGGTATGACACACTCAAATATTTCCTGAAGAGCAAAGGCTTCATACCTGGTTCCCTAGACCCCACTCTTTTCACGAAGACATATGATGGTGAACTGTTTGTGTGCCAAATATATGTGGATGACATTATCTTCGGCTGCACCAATCAGAAGTACAGTAAAGAGTTTGGATATATGATGCAAGAGCAATATCAGATGTCTATGATGGGAGAGCTGAAGTTCTTTCTTGGTCTTCAAATACGACAACAACGCAATGGCATCTTCATATCTCAAGAGAAGTATCTCAAAGATTGCCTGAAGAAGTTCGGTATGCAAGACTGCAAAGGCTTCACAACACCAATGCCAGCCAAACATCATCTGGGTCCTGACGACAATGGTAAAGAGTTCGATCAAAAGGTATACCGCTCCATGATTGGTTCTTTACTTTATCTATGTGCATCTAGGACAGATATTATGCTTAGTGTTTGCATGTGTGCTTGATTTCAAGCGGCACCAAAGGATTCGCATCACTTAGCTGTGAAGCGAATTCTTTGATATTTGGCTCACACCCCAACTTTAGGATTATGGTATCCAAAGGGCTCAGAGTTTGATCTGGTTGGATTCTCGGATGCTGATTATGTCGGTGACAAAGTTGATCGCAAGTCTACATCAGGCACATGTCACTTTCTGGGACGATCACTTGTATGTTGGTCTTCAAAGAAGCAGAACTGTGTATCTCTCTCCACTGCTGAATCTGAATACATTGCTACTGGATCTTGCTGGGCTCAGCTTCTATGGATGAAGCAAACACTCAAGAACTATGGCATTCATCTGAAGCAAGTGCCACTTTACTACGACAACGAAAGCGCCATCAAGATTGCCAACAACCCAGTTCAGCACTCGAAGACAAAGCACATTGAAATCCGTCATCACTTTCTCAGAGATCATGTTGTGAAGGAAGACATTGATATCATACACGTCAACACTGAAGAGCAATTGGCAGATATCTTCACCAAGCCCTTGGATGAGAAGAGGTTTTGCAAGTTACAGTGTGAGCTAAATATCCTGGAATCCTCAAATGTCCTGTGATTAGGCACACATCCTAACCCTTATGCATATTGATGACTTAGATGTGCAACACACAAAGTAAAGTATATCTTCAATCAATGAAGACATACATTCTAAGTGTGAATACATTAATGTGGAATTTGACTTCGGAGCGCCACGATAATTGTGCGCCGTGTCTGGGTCTAATACTTCCTATACGGTGGGTAACGCCACCACCAAACTTTCTATTTTGAAGTGTTTCACTCATGGCGTCACCTTGCAATGTCTTCACATTTGGTTTGGCTTCGATCTCAACATATTTTCATGATTATCTTCACTATGTTGATTATATATATATATACTAGTGTTCTGTCCTCTACAGCATTCACTTATAGCTATGTCTTCATGTTGAATCTTTTGAACTAAGTGAATGTGATTGGACCCTAACCTCTCTATGCTTTCTATCTCAAACTCTATCTCTCCAAGTCATATGCATTCTATTGAAACTGTCGAATGTCTTCTCTGTGTCCTTGTCAGCAGAAGATACAGAGACAACCATTAAGTCCATTTTCAATGCTTATTCCTCCACATGAAATCCGGAGAAGTAGGAACAACCACCCGACAATCCAGGCGTGCGTGGGACGTGGAACAAACCCCAAAATTCCGCATAATGGCCACGTGTTCCTCAGATGCGAATCGCCAGGGGCACCTGTGTAATAGCACAGTGCCACCCCTGTGCCTATAAATACACACTCATAGCGGTCATTATCTCTTCTTCCACCCTCGCACGAACCCTAGCGCCACCGCTAGCTCTCGACGACGCCGGCGGCGAAGCACTTCGCTGCCGCAACCTCTACGACGCCGTCTTCACGCTGACCGCGGACATCGTCCTCTCCGCCGGCGCCGTAGGTGTCCTCCGTCGCCAATTTAGGGCACGGAAGAGTGAACTGCTCGGCCTCATCTCCCACTCCGTCTAGCAGTTCTCAGTGTGGTAAATAAAACTCCCTTTTTACAGCACCGTTGATCCTATGGATTTGTCACTTTCTACCACAAGCAGTTTCTGTTCACACAAGCTAGATCTCTCTCATACTGCATCTCATAACATGCCTAGTATATTCACTTGTGCTTCACAAAGTAGTTAGATTCCTCACTTGTACTGATCTGTGGATTCGTACAAATCTGGAACCAACTTCTTATCTATGAGTGAATGTCTTCGCACGATGAGGTCAATGTCTTCTAAACTGATTTATCTTCAAAATCTTCTGAGAATGCATATGACCTCTTCCCCTTCCCTCGCACCTTAATGCTGTCACAGGTACATGTCCGTGGGAGAATCCTTTGGTTCTCATAGTCTGCATTCATTTGCAGAATTCTTACAGCATCACATAAATTCTCCCGAAGCCAGTTCCTGTTGGTCCAGCAAACGAAAACCTTTGAAGCCTTTGAACGTCTTGAAGCCTTTCAAGTTAAAGTTTATGGCTTCACAGAAAGCAGCAAGGAAGGGTGGCAGAAAGCGTCGTGGTGAGACCTCCAGAGATCTGCCAGATGAACTCTCAGAAATGTACAAGACAGATCCTGAAGAGGATTACAGTCAGCACAAGACCCGAATCCAATGGATTCGAAGATATTGGGCAGAACAATGGTTCAAATACAGATTTGTGACCCAGGAGTATGCTGAGAAAAACGCCATCAAGAGACCGTGGGGAGACATCCTATTCAAGAATCTTCTACCCAGGTCCAGAGATGAAGCCATTGCTCAAGGCTTCTATCCATGCATGGTCCGTGGACCACAGCCTGCTGATGCACACTCGTCGTCACTGCTATGGTGTCGTGACGACAATCTGTTCAAGCGCAACTTCCAGTTTGCTCAGAACTCAGCGAAGCAGAACAAGAAGACTTTTGGGTTAGACTTCAACCCTGGTCCCTCATCTCCAAGGGCATATGGCACACGACATGCAGAACCCAATGTCATCGGTCCTTTCGCCAACCTTGAAGGCCTCATCACCTACATCTTGGTTCAAGGGACTGCAGTGAATGAGCCTGCGGCTGACACTGAGTCCGATGACGCGCGTGCAGTGCCGAAGCCAAAGCAGTTGAAGAAGCCAAAAGCTTCAAAGCCGGCCCCTTCACCAAAAATCTCAAGGGCGAAGCCATTGGCAACTACACCTCCTAAAGACAGTGTGCAGTCTGAAGACTTATCATGCGTCTCCAAGCCCGAGAAGGCCAAGATGCCTCTGTCTCACACTGGCAAAGAGCTAACAGCTGCTGCCATTCTGCGCAACGACGACATTGATCTGTCAAGTGATGAAGATCTTGCACATGACGCTCTTGAGCAACTCATCAAGAGCAAAGAAGAAGCAGAAATCTTCAATGATCTGCCTCTCTTTGATGTCACCATCATCCACAACTTCATTGACGAGTGGTTTGACACGCCGAACATCAGCTTTGAAGATCTGCAGCTACCCATTGGCCTTAGTGTCGCCTTCCAAGGCGCCATTGCTTCAGAACTTGTTATTGCCCAGCGCATTGTTGAACTGAAGCAGAAGATTGACTATGAAAAGGCTCAGTTCAAGAAGCATATGGCCAAGCTCAGCGTGCAAGAAGTGAAGAACTTCAAGACAATGATGCACGAGCTCAAGGAAGCCTTTGTGAAGAAGCGTGCAGATGCTCAGGGTTCGCGTGAGCGCATGAAGACTCTGGCTGACAGATGTGTGCAAGCCTATAATGAGGCTGAGAAGCGCAAGACACTTGGGTGTCCTGGCATCGACCCCAGGATGGCTGCAAAGAAGAAGAAGAAGCCTGCTACGGCTGAACCTGATGCACCAAGGCAAGAAGCAGTTCCGATTGTCTTCCCAACTAGTTTGACTGGCTCGAAGCCAAAAAGCCGGTCAACAGCTTCAGAGCTCAACAAGACAAGAACTACTGAGGCTGAAGCCAGGAAGAGGAAACACTCTGAAGCCTCTCCTACTGCCCCCACCAAGAAAAAGAGAAAGACCAAGAAAGCTCGGGCCGCTCCCACAGAGCCCTTGATAGTTGAACCCATTTCTATGGTTCATCCTGACGCAGAACGTCAACTGACAGTTCATGAGCCTGCTTCCACAGAGGCTCCTGAAGCTAAAGACATTCTAGCAGCTGATCCCATCGCTGCTGAAGACATTGGTCATCGTGACAATGTAGAAGATGATGCAGCCCTTCCTCAGTTTGAAAACAGCGAACTCATCAGCATTGGTCGTCCACTGACGCCAATTGCACAGGATGCTTCATGGGCGGATCGCCCACAAGAGGAAGAAGAATATGAGGCCCGGACCACTCCAACTCCACAGGCGTCGTCTGTGCTCCGCAGGCTTCGCAAAGGTCCAAGGCCTCAAGTCTCTGCTGAAGACATTCCGGCTGCAACAGCCGCAGAAGAAGAAGTACCACAAGATCCCACTCCCCTGTTCTACCAAGAAGTTGTTCTCCAGGAGAATGTGCTTGTGACCGACCCTCCAGCTAGTCAAGTGGAGGATGAAAATCGTGAGGCTGCCACAACCACCAATGAAGCTAATGTGGAGCCCTCCCCAGCAAAAGCTTTAGAAGACAGCGAAGCCACTGATCCCGCCACTTCTGTTCCTGAGTCTGCTGCCGGTCCCCAATTCAACTATCATGTTGAGCATAGACCTCAGGTCCAGAAGCCAATTCCAAGACTGCCAAGGTTTCCAGGTCCTGCATCAGCACCTGGCTCCTTCAACATCAATGGCTTCAGGGCAGACAACACGTTCTTCAATAGCTCCAGGAACCCCTACTCAAGGGAAAGGATATCATCTGATCGGTTCTGGAGCTATCCTCAGCGAAGCTATTACTCTTGCATTCTTTACAACCAAGGTCGCATCTTCCCACACAAGCGCCTTGACATTGAAGCTATAGCTGGTCTGCCCTGTCTAGAAGAAGCGTTGGATTGCTTCAAGCTAGTGGGTCTGCTGCAGTTTGTTACTGATGAAGAGCATTGGAATGAAGAGCTGCTGCTACAATTCTATGCCACACTTCACATCAAAGGGTACAGCAGAGATCCGAAGACTTGGGTCCTGGAGTGGATGACTGGCGACGTTCATCATGAAGCCAATGCATTTGACATCATTGAGCTCACTGGCTTGCCCACTCCTGGCGATCTCTTCGAGCAAGGCTGTCAACTGCATGCTGAAGCTATTGAGAGCATCTTTCAGCGGCCAGAACCTGATATGAGTCAAATGCTCAGCATGATGAAGCCACTGCCCCAAGATGCTGCTTATCCCACAGAGTTCTTCGTTGAAGACCTTGAGTACCTGCCCAGAACCATCTATCACATCATCAGGCGAACTCTCTGGCCTATCAAAGGGCACTCTCCAAATGCCAAGCTTCAGGGTGCAATGAAGACTTTGGTCTTCTATATACTTCATGGCAAATGCTTCAATGCACAGGACTTATTCATACGCCAACTTGCTGCATCAGGCATTGATCTGTTTGGTTTGAAGTTCTACGCCCCTTGGGTCATGCGGCTGATCAAGCTACACTCCGCCATCTCGTATCAGCCCTCAGCCCGCAACCATCGGATCTTCTTGCCTGACATGGACATGTCTACTGAAGCCATATATTCTGAGCCTGCCAAGCAACCTCTAAGTCTTCAGAATGCAGACCATCAGAGTTTTACTCAGAATGTTGAAGGTGCTGAAGCAGTTTCTCGGGTGTATCCTTTGGCTGGCACTACACGTGCACCACACCCTGCTTCCACTGAAGCCACTGACAGTGCCACTGCTCCAAGACCCAAGAAGCGCACTCGTGTTCTCAACGACCGAGAGCTTCTTGTGGCTCTACATCAGAAACAGGATAGGTATCATGACTGGCTGAAGCGTCAGATGAAAAGCCTCTTGGTGGATGTTAATCGCACTCGAAATCTTGCCACCAAGAATGCTTTCGTTGCCCATGAAACTTGTCGCCGCACATGGAAAGGGCTCACGATGATGTGTTCTGAAGCTGATCTTCAAGAGGATGCCTTCTCTGAGAGATTCAAGTTTAACTCCACACCTCCTCGAAGGGCTGTGCTGCTAGGAACTCCATCCCTTGAAGACTCTGAGTTCTCTTCCTCTGCTGCCACAGTGACTGCCAGAATTATTGAGGAAGAAGACGATGCTACTTCACTGCCACCTCCTTCAGCACCTCCAAGCTCTTCTGCACCACCAAACAACACCAAAAACCCTGCTACTTCACCTACTCCTCATGGGAACGAGTAGAGGCTCTATGTCTTCAAACCTTTTTGGTCATTACTGAGAAAAGGGGGAGAAGCATATGAGATTGATAGTCTTCAAGCGGGTCCATATGGGCGGGTGCTTTATATTTTGCTTCGTGCTTACAACTCTCATTTTTGCTACATTTGGTTCTTATGAGTTGTAACACTTAAACTAGATGGTCGTCTGCTACTTATTTGCCACCTTGTTTTGCGAAGATAAATTCCGCATGTGCGACGATAAATTCCGCACTTAGCTCATTCTGTAGACGTCCATTTTCCATTATGCATGTCATTATCTTCATATACTTTCACATGCATAGTGGATTGTCATCATAAGTTGAAGTGGATCTCCACAAGTACAACCTGCCATGTGCATTTGCATTCCAAAAGCAAATTAACTTATATGCACATCTTCAGGGGGAGCCCTTGCAACTTATGAAGAAAATTCCTTATCCTTTACAATTTCACAAATTATATTCCCCGTTGAAAACTTCAACTAGTTTGTCATCAATCACCAAAAAGGGGGAGATTGTAAGTGCATCTAGTGCCACCCCTAGTTGGTTTTGGAGTATTGACGACAAACCTAGTTGAGGGACTAATGTGTTTGTGAGAATTGCAGGATAACACAGGTAGAAGTCCCTCATTGATTCAATTTTACTACCAGAGACGACCCCTAAAACTGTATGAAGACATTGAAGTCAAAGGTGGTATATGAAGATATTCACATTGAAGACCATGACAAGAGAAGACACTATATGAAGCCTATGGAGCTCGAAGACTTAGATCTTTCGTAGTTCTTTTTCTTTTGTGTTGAGTCATAGGAACCACCATACTGTTAAGTGGGGTCCAAGAGAACTAGTCAGAATGACTAAAGTGATGCCTAAACCAAAAACCTATGTCTTCGAGTGAAGACTATGAGAGCGAATCTTGTCCAGAGTCGGACAAGTCAGCTTTGCTTGTAGCCCAAGTAAACTTGCCATGTGAGTTTGAAATCTGACCGTTGGGACACGTGTCAGTTCCTTAGTGACCCAGGGTCATTTCGGACAAATCAGGTCGGGTTGCCAAGTGGCTATAAATAGCCCACCCCCTACAACCATAAACGGTTGGCTGCTCAGATTGAAAGTACGACTTTTGTCGTTTGAGAGCAACACACCTCGAAGCCTTTGAGAGAGAATTCCTTGCGAGGATAAAGCCCTAACCACCAGAGCCAGAGAATTGGGCATCACTTAAGTCTTCTTGTCTGTGTGATCTGAAGACTTATTACACTTGAGGACTGTGCATCCTCCAGCCGGTTTGGCGTCGCGTTCTGAGCATCCAAGAGACATTGTGGATTGTCGGTGAACGAAGTCTGTGAAGGTTTGGGAGTCTACCTTGAAGACTTACCAGAGTGATTGGGCGAGGTCTATGTGACCTTAGCTCAAGGAGAATACGGTGAGGACTGGGTGTCCTGAGCTGCGTGTTCAGGACTGGGTGTCCGGGACTGTGTGTCCTAAGGTTTAAATACCTAGCCGCTCCAACCAGACGTACAGTTGTCACAGCAATTGGAACTGGTTCAACAAATCATTGTCTTCAACGAGTCACTGGTTTCATCTTCACTTCACTTTACTTACTGTTACTCCTTGTGAAGTCATTGTATGTTTGCTCTATCATTTGTCTTCACTGAGTGACTGCGTGTTCTATTTGGCTTCACAATATCTTCCTACCTGATCCTTATTACCTAGCTGCTATTAGTCTTTGTGCTTTCACTTCATTGAATACTTGACTATGGTTTGCCTAGTGTAGTCTACCTTCCGCTGCATGGTAATAGGTTTAATTTTTATTGTTTGTCTTCAAAACTCCCATGTTCTGAAGACTTTCATAAAAATCGCCTATTCACCCCCCCTCTAGTCGATATAACGCACTTTCACAAGGTCCTGTGAACATCCCACCACCTATACTTGAAAATTTTTATAACCAAGGGGGAGATGACGATGGTGATGATCACGAGCATGACGACGAGCAGCGCCGATATATGATACGTCTCCAACGTATCTATAATTTTTGATTGCTCCATGCTATATTATCTACTGTTTTGGACTATATTGGGCTTTATTTCCCACTTTTATATTATTTTTGGGACTAACCTATTAACTGAAGGCCCAGCCCAGAATTGCTGTTTTTTTGCCTATTTCAGTATTTTGAAGAAACGGAATATCAAACGGAGTCCAAACGGAATAAAACCTTCGGGAACGTGATTTTCTCACCGAACGTGATCCAGGAGACTTGGACCCTACTCCAAGCAGTTAAAGAGGCGGTCACGAGGGTGGGGGTGCCCCCCTAGGGCGCGCCCCCCTGCCTCGTGGGCCCCTCGATGCTCCACCGACGTACTCCTTCCTCCTATATATACCTACGTACCGCCAAACGATCAGATAAGGAGCCAAAAACCTAATTCCACCGCCACAACTTTCTGTATCCACGAGATCCCATCTTGGGGCCTGTTCCGGAGCTTCACCAGAGAGGGTCGTCATCAGGGAGGGCTTCTACATCACCATAGCCTCTCCGATGAAGTGTGAGTAGTTTACCTCAGACCTTCGGGTCCATAGTTAGTAGCTAGATGGCTTCTTCTCTCTTTTTGGATCTCAATACAAAGTTCTCCCCCTCTCTTGTGGAGATCTATTCGATGTAATCTTCTTCTTTTTGCGGTGTGTTTGTTGAGACCGATGAATTGTGGGTTTATGATCAAGTCTATCTATGAATAATATTTGAATCTTCTCTAAATTCTTTTATGTATGACTGGTTATCTTTGGAAGTCTCTTCGAATTATCCATTCGGTTTAGCCAACTAGATTGGTAGTTCTTGCCATGGGAGAAGTGCTTAGCTTTGGGTTCGATCTTGCGGTGTCCTTTCCCAGTGACAGAAGGGGCAGCAAGGCACGTATTGTATCGTTGCCATCGAGGATAACAAGATGGGGTTTATTTAATATTGCTTAAAGCGTTACTCTGTTTTTAACTTAATACTCTAGATGCATGCTGGATAGCGGTCGATGAGTGGAGTAATAGTAGTAGATGCAGAATCGTGTCGGTCTACTTGTCACGGACGTGATGCCTATATACATGATCATGCCTAGATATTGTCATAACTATGCTCAATTCTGTCAATTGCTCAACAGTAATTTGTTCACCCATCGTAGAATACTTATGCTCTTGAGAGAAGCCACTAGTGAAACCTATGGCCCCCTGGTCTATTCTCATCATATCAATCTCCATCACTTTAATCTTGCTTTGCTTTTTACTTAGCCTTTACTTTTTACTTTGCATCTTTATACCAAAAATACCAAAAAATATTATATCTATCAGATCTCACTCTCGTAAGTGACCGTGAAGGGATTGACAACCCCTAATCGTGTTGGTTGCGAGTAGCTAACGTTTTGTGCAGGTACGAGGGACTTGAGCGTGGCCTCCTACTGGATTGATACCTTGGTTCTCAAAAACTGAGGGAAATACTTACGCTACTCTGCTGCATCATCCCTTCCTCTTCGGGGAAAACCAACGCAAGCTCAAGACGTAGCAAGAAGGATTTCTGGCACCGTTGCCGGGGAGGTTCGCGCAAGTCAAGATTTGACTCCCGACAACGAGCCATTTCTGGCGTCGTTGCCGGGGAGTCTACGCAAAAAGTCAACATACCAAGTACCCAACACAATCCCTATCTCTCGCATTACATTATTTGCCATTTGCCTCTCGTTTTCCTCTCCCCCACTTCACCCTTGCCATTTTATCCTCCCTCTCTTTCTCTATTTGCCTCTTTTTGCCCGCTTGCTTTTTGTTTGCTCGTATGGTTGGAATAGTTGTTTATTTATTACTAAACAGAGAACCTAAGATCTATGGATCCTCATCCGCTTGCTAATATTTTTAAGAGATCCAGCTATGCTGAACCAATTGCTAGTGAGTTTTGTGCACTAGATTATCTTTATGAGGTTTTGCTTGAAATTCGTTGTCAGGACCCCGATTCCAAGTCACATCGATCTAGTCGGTAACACCTCATATCACTTTGTGGCCTCACGCACGGTATTCCCACGGGTGTCGCCTTACCATGGCCCGGGACCGTTTGCGCCTTTTGGCTCACGTATATGATAGTGTCGCTAGCATCCATATGACAGAGAACCCGGGCCGACATGGCTAGTCATGAACCCAAAGCGGCACCAACCTATGGGGACAGGCATACATGAATCACATCGAGCATGTCGGTCAGCAGCGTGTGAATCCGGACTGTAGCACTGGGCTAACAGGACTCCGGGAACCCGGGCTGTAGCAGGCTAGGCAGGACTCCCGATGTCACCGCGTGACATTTCCCCAAAGGGATAGACACAGGAACGAAGTGAAACACATGCCGGCCAGTCAAGTGCCCTGAGTAGTAGTCCTGGGCTAGCAGGACTCCGGTGAACCGGGCTGTAGCGGACTACTATGGCTCATGGAAGCACAAGACTACATTTCCCCATAAGAGAGGCTGCCAAGGATAAACAACTAGATTGTCGGATCCCACACATACCAAGCATTTCAATCATACACACAATATGCTCGACATGTGTAAATACAACATGGCATCACAACAAGACTCTATGACTCAAACATTTATTCATTAGGCTCCGAGGAGCGAGATATTACAAACATGGGTCTCAAGACCCAACAATCATAGCATACAAATCAAGCACATGCGGAAGCTTAACATGTCTGAGTACAGACATCTACAAATGAAAAAGGCTAAGAAGCCTGACTATCTACCAGATCCTGTCGAGGGCACAAGATCGTAGCTGAGGTATCAAGCTAAACGTCGAAGTCCACACGGAACGACTAGCGAGACTGACGTCTCTCTGCAAAAACATAGAATAGGCAAACGTGAGTACAAATGTACCCAGCAAGACTTACATCAGAACTAACTACATATGCACCGGTATCAACAAAGGGGGTGGTGGAGTTTAACTGCAGCAAGCCAGCTTTGACTCAGTGGCTAACCTAAACTACGACTGCAAGCAACTCTTTTGAGGCGGCGCACACGAGTCCAGATGTTCACCATTCAATACACCACTATGGATCCGCTCTCATCTCCCTACGAGAAGGCCATCCATAGCACTCACACTTATCTTGCGAGTTTTAGAGTATCCACTTTCACTTGTCTATGAACTATGCAAGGGGTCCAAGTTTCCATATCCGAGGAATCCGGCTATTCGAATAGATAATGATAACCCTGCAGGGGTGTACTTCTTCACACACGCTCCCACCACTTACCGTCGTTTACACGACATGTACTCGGCAACCTTCAAGCGGAAGCCCAACGAGGGTGTCGGCCACGGCCTACCTAAACACCTAAGTCTCTAGTCCAGGTTTATCGCCTATCCAGGTTCCATCCGCAGGGAGTCCGGCCGAGGTTTCCACATACGGCCCCGAACGATGTGAACAGGGTTCCCGAGACACCAAACGGGCGCCTGGTACACCGTGCCATGGTGTATCTACCGCAACATAGCCCACCCCTAGGGTCAGCACTACGCAGGGCCGCCAACACATAACCTACAAACACCAGAAACTAGTTGCAACTCCTGGACAGAGTACTAGGGTGATTAAGAAGCCGAGAGGGTCAATTAAGGATCCCAATGAGTGGTAGTAGCTGTTCATGGATCACAGACATAGAACTCAGTTCCTGAGGACGGTTTCAATGAGACAACCCACCATGTAGTCCTACATGGCCTCTCACCGCTACCTTTACCAAAACGTGTTCACACACTTAGCTCACACACAGTAGGACATGTTCATCACTGTTCCAATTCACCCCCGATGAATCAGACCTGACTCAACTCTAAGCAGTAGCATGCATGACAAACAAGCATGAATGAGTAGGCACATCAGGGCTCAAACAACCCCTACTCATGCTAGTGGGTTTCATCTATTTACTGTGGCAATGACAGGTCATGCAGAGGATAAGGGGTTCAACTACCGCAACAAGTAACAGATGAATCGTTGTTGTCCTAATGCAGTAAAAGAGAGTAGGAGCGAGAGAGTGGGCTTGTATCGGAATGAACAAGGGGGTTGTGCTTGCCTGGCACTTCTGAAGATATCATTGGGTCTTCATCAATGTCAACGATCACATCGTCGGTACAACGTCTATCGAGAGGGGACAACCACCGGCAATAGAGAATGAACACAATCAATGCAATGCACAATATGATGCATGATCATGACATGTCAATATGCTGTGTTTTGAGCTAATGCAACTAGCAACATGTTAAATGGAGTTGGTTTGAACCCTAGGTTCAAATTCAAACTCCATATGTGAAATTCAAATGCCATTTAATTGATTTGACCTGATCAGCAGGTATAAGTTGATCTAACATGCATGAAAGTGGCACAGATAGATTCCTTGAATTTTTCTGATAATTTTTCATATATAATTTATTTCATTTGGAGCTACGGTTGAATTTCTATGATTTTTTGAAGTTTAGGTAATTTTCTGGAATTTTCTGAATTATTTAAACCCAGGAAAAGATTAATTGCGTCAGCATGACGGCAGCACTGCGTCAGCGAGTCAACGGGCCAGCCAGGGTCAAAACTGACCAGTGGGTCCCACTGGTCAGTGAGACGGTGCTGGCCAGGGTCACTTACAGGTGGGCCCGGTCAATGGCCACGTCAGCGTAGTCAAAACTGACAGGTGGCCCCATGGTAATTAGATTATCCTTAAACTATTTGGTTAGCCGGTTAGTAATGCGGTGGGGCCCGGCTGTCATTGACTGCAGGGGGGTAATTAGCAGGGTGCTTAGGCCCTAATGGCTGGTTACGCCGGCGGTTAGTCACCGGCGACCACAGCCGACGGCGGAGGTACTCCGGCCGGCCGATTCCGGCAACGAGAGGAGGCGGGGTTGGGCTCGTTGGAACGCCCGCGAGGCGGCGCGTCCAACGGTGGTGGTGGCAGCTGCTAGGGCAGCCGGAGACGACGGCGACAAGCACGTCCGCGGCGGCCGGAGTTCGGACGTCGACCGTTCCGACACCGCAGGGCACGACAGGAGCAACGGGTGGTTGCTACGGCCCCGTGGTGACGCGCTGAGCGCGGTGACGTGCTTGGTTTGGACGGAGGCCGACCAAAACGATGACCGCAACATGGCCGACGCCGGCGAGGTCTCGGTCTTGATGGAAATGAGAGCTAGAACTCGAATTAGCGCACGGGAGTAGGGGGAAATGGTTTAGAGGCTCACAGTGCATCGCATAGATGGGTCGGTAGCTCAGGGGAGGCTCTGGAGACGACGGAGTGGCGACGGTGATCGCCGGAGTCCGAGGAAGAAGACGGAGCTGATGGCGGCGTTGTAGGGGCTCCCGCGGGGCGTGGCTCGGTGAGGAGGAAGAGGGGGTCGAGGCGGAGCCTCTGAGCGCATCGGCGAGGCGAGGCAGTGGCTGTGGCCATGACGGTGCGCGTCGGCGGTGACGGCTACGCTCGGCGGTTGCGCTTAAGAGAAACGGAGGAGGGGGATGAGCGAGGGAGAGTGCGAGGGGGATCCAGGGGCGTGCGTGGCGGCATTGGAGATGTCCAGGCGATGAGGGGGAAGCGGCAGGAAGCTGGAGGTAGCCGGGCGCGTGCCGGCGTGCCTCGGCCATGCGCGCTGTCTACTGGCACGTGGAGGAAGACGACAGGGGAGGGCCAGGTGGGCTGGGCCGGCCACTTGGGCCGCCAGGTGGCTGCACAGGTGAGTTGGCCCAGGTAAGCTCTCTCTCTTCTCTGTTTTCTAAATTGTTTCAGTTTTCTATTTTTCTGCAATTGTTTTGGGTTTAGTTTTAACAACAAACCATTTTATAAAATCCTGAAAATAATTATGTGACTAGAACTAAAATATCCTAAACCACATAAAATGTTCTAGAATTATTGGACATATATTAATTATATAAAGAATATATATCCAATACAAATAGTTATTGAATTAATTCAAAGGCCCAAAATAAATGTTTCTGAGATACCAAAAACATTGGTTTGAATTTTACTTCTTGCCAATATTTTCAGAGACTAAGAGGAACATTTTCTTGGATTTCTTTGAAGAAATTTTAATGTTGATTAATTTTGAACTGGTTTCTGAGGGTTTCAACAAACCTCAATTCAACTTTCAGAAATTTTAGACATGATGCATGAGTGCAGATGCAACTATTTCACTCAGGTACTCTAGGGCTGTGACAACTTCACCCCCACTAAACAAGAATCTCGTCCCGAGATTAAAGACGTGAGGTAAGAAGACAGAGGGGCACAAGACCAACACAATCTTCACGATCCAGCTTGCACCTCTTAGGGTTGTTGATTCGTTGCATACGTTGACTCTGACATCCTTGCTTTTGAGATCTTCATCCACGCGATGACGACAAGAAAAGAAACTCTCGAAGAATCGATCTTCTTGAAGATCGAGCAACCGACGATCAACTCACAGAACGATACATAGCGATATCTGTCGAGATGAGACACGATACACACATCAAGAATGATGGAAATGAGCATATGACAAGGTTTAAGTAAGTAGCGGAATTCCCACACCTAGGAGGGTGGTGAACGGTGTCAACGTAGCGAGGGGTTGGGTTGCCATGATACCATAGCGAGACAGCTTAAGGAAGGTGACTCTCAAACATATTCCCTTAAGTGGAAAAAAGAATTACTTTTGATTCAGAGATCATTGAAACTCTTTATACCAGTCTAAGGCAAATCACAACAATCGCTTAGAGGAGTACGAAGGGATGGCATACCCGGACTAGAATGGATGATGTGAACTACCTTGTTGAAGGCAACACAATGGATGATTTTTGCTTATCATCGGAAATGGATGGAATCCATGGTAGTACCACTGTTGAAGATGATCCTGACCAGGAATTACCGGGAAGGTAGTCCAAGATAGAATGGCACAATGGCGGTGCAAGCTGGGAACAAAATGCAAATGTGGGAATGATTCTAGTAACTGGGGATAAACTCAACAGTAGAGAGTGATTCCACTGTTTGAATGGTTCTAGCATAATCGAGGGAACCGAGAGCACAACGACCCCTGAGGAACAACTTCTAGAATAAGTTGCACTAAATCCTCATGGAGAAGATGGGCAAATAGCTCAATCAAGATTCTACAACGATAGATCTTCCGGCTAGGTGTGTCGGCCAGAACAACAACCTTGTCGGGCCTACATCATAAATCTTGGAATAGCTCCAACCATCATATCTGCCTGAGATTCAGATCTGGTTGGTAACGGGATATTTCAGACAACATGTCCGGAAAGAAAGTTTGCAACACAAACCGACGAGACAATGTTGCAAGATTCTCGGGAATTGAACTACGATAGTAAACTCCAAAACATGAGCTGGTTCTGCTACATATATGTGAACACGTTGTCCAAGACAAGCATGACCATGTAGAAGTCTTACAACAAAATACTACCGAGTTCATGTGGGGAACCATCATTGAGGATATCGAGGTCCTTGTGCATGAACTAGTATTCGCACAACAACCCCTTTTCCTTGAACAAATCAATCAGTGGCTTGGTGTGCTAGGGAATACATATGGAGTGGAGGTAATTAATCTACCAAACCATAGAATACTTCGCACATATGCATGACTGATTTGGGATGATTCCAGGGAAAACATAAAAAACCTTCCTCAAATTCATGGCAGCAACTTACACCTAGTGCACGTGAACTTGGAGAAGGTCACTTCTTTCATCCAAGCATAAGCTTCATGAACGGAACACGAAGGCATTGCTTACAAGGTTTTCAACACTAGATTGATGTCCAGTAATGAATCATGGGGGAGACAAAATGTTGCTGATGGGCTCAACAACAACTCATCAGAATTTCCATATCACTGGACTTCCACCATCATGTGAACACGGCGCTAACATTGGTCAGACCAAAGATGTAATGGTGTATGCTCGAGGGATCAAACACGAGTAAGACAACATTACGAACATCGTTGGTTCTGGTTTGATTTGAGGATAGCCCACACTCAAAACAAAGTTTGGACAAGACAATAGATCCCACAACTAATCACGAGGACCAATCGATGGAGATATCATCTTTCTTCAACACGCACACACACACACACAAAAAGATATCCCTTAACATGAACTAAGTCAGACAAGCTTTATCTTCCAACTCTCCAAGTTGTTGTTTAGCTTAACCAACTAGCTCAGGGATATCCAACACAGATTCTTGGAGAAGGGGTGGTTTATTGGAAAGCCAACTTGATCACGAACTCAACATAGCGGTCAGGTGACAACCAGCTACTACTTTCGAGAAGATAATCGGAACAACACGAACCACCGATATGTTACTAAGCTCGAGAACAATCTTGCTTTTTAGAGCAAGTCGATATGATCAACTAAGCAAGGGATTGAATAATCCTAACTCATTGATCGAAGAGTGCACCAGAAATAAGGACTAGGTAACACGGTCAATTTTAGGTTGATGATTTAATAACCAACACGCTAAGAATGAGAATATTGTCCATTTACTACCAAGCAACGAGTTGCTTGGAGCATTGATTTCACACATCACAATTCACTTATCGGCATTCCGGTTACAACAACACGAGGGCCAAGGAATGAATGATGATGGTGAGAAGTATCACTGCATCAAGAATTCATAAGAGATGGTGCAATTCCTATAATATTCTTGACATAAATAGGGTAATACTCCAAGGTAGAACAAAGCAGAAGCTGGATTGGCATTTTGATCTATGGAGTACAATTGCTTTGACCCAATCCTAGATATGGATGAGGTACTGGAGTTTGTTTCTCCTAGACTCCTAGTCATTCCGAAATAGAATGGCTTGACAGAGCACAAGAATATGAGGTATCGATGAGCATGAATGCATGACATGCTCTTGACTATCAAATGATAGAAGATGGTCGGGATACAACTGAAGAGGAACATATAACTTTCTGAGTTGTGGATGCATAGATTAGTATGTCGAACCAAGTTCGACATGTTTCTTTCGGATAAACCAAGCAGAGAGGTAGGACTGGCAGAGTCACAATTATGAATGGAGAACTCCTCAAGAGTACTCTGATTGTGATCTTTTGGTTCAAATAACTACTACCATAGGCGGTTCATAGTATTTGGAAGAAGGATATACCACGGACCTCAGGACTAATGCAAAGGTTACTAATATCCTAAAGGAACTAGCAACACTATCAACATGAGGTAAGTAGGGTGAATCTCGGGTTCAAAACCCAGTAGTAGAATACCTACTAACTAAATGGCATCACGGGATGCTTTTGAGAATAATGGCCAGAATCACACACTGGGGATACAAAACATGGCTAGATCACTAGGTGACTCCCTAAAACACCTAGGGTCATAGTAATAGCTCCAGCATATATGTCGAGGCAATAGAGTACCTCAACTGACCGGTTAGTGTGATTAATCTGGCCTAAATGGACATCAGGAATGGGAGGAAGGGGTTTGCAAATGCATCAGACTATTTAGAAACCTGGAATGACTCGGACAACATAACAGCTGTAAATGCTCAAAAAGATTTGAGACAACCTGCAAAAATGGTGGCATAGCCACTGAACAACAATATCAAGGTTCCGAGATCAACTGACAACATACGGAGGTAGTAGGAACGGAACTGAGGCTTGAAACTATCAATTCTATAAGTCTATGGATTAGTAACACGTCATCCTGATAGATAGATGAGAAGGCCTAGTTCTTAATCCCCGTAGAAGAGAAGAGGATGACTCAGATCAGAAGGGCATAAGATATAAGGAGTAAAAAGAGCCTTACGTTCCCTTCCACAATCAATTCCCTTACATAACTAAAGCATTTCTAGACACGACTTCGACCAGTTTGGCTTGGTAATCCTGCAGGCAATCAGGCTCTGATACCAAAGCTGTCAGGACCCCGATTCCAAGTCACATTGATCTAGTTGGTAACACCTCATATCACTTTGTGGCCTCACGCACGGTATTCCCACGGGTGTCGCCTTACCATGGCCCGGGACCGTTTGCGCCTTTTGGCTCACGTATATGATAGTGTCGCTAGCATCCATATGACAGAGAACCCGGGCCGACATGGCTAGTCGTGAACCCAAAGCGGCACCAACCTATGGGGACAGGCATACATGAATCACATCGAGCATGTCGGTCTGCAGCGTGTGAATCCGGGCTGTAGCACTGGGCTAACAGGACTCCGGGAACCCGGGCTGTAGCAGGCTAGGCAGGACTCTGGATGTCACCGCGTGACATTTCCCCGAAGGGACAGACACAGGAACGAAGTGAAACACATGCCGCCCAGTCAAGTGCCCTAAGCAGTAGTGCTGGGCTAGCAGGACTCCGGTGAACCGGGCTGTAGCGGACTACTATGGCTCATGGAAGCACAAGACTACATTTCCCCATAAGAGAGGCTGCCAAGGATAAACAACTAAATTGTCAGATCCCACACATACCAAGCATTTCAATCATACACACAATATGCTCGACATGTGTAAATACAACATGGCATCACAACAAGACTCTACGACTCAAATATTTATTCATTAGGCTCCGAGGAGCGAGATATTACAAACATGGGTCTCATGACCCAACAATCATAGCATACAAATCAAGCACATGCGGAAGCTTAACATGTCTGAGTACAGACATCTACAAATGAAAAAGGCTAAGAAGCCTGACTATCTACCAGATCCTGCCGAGGGCACAAGATCGTAGCTGAGGTATCAAGCTAAACGTCGAAGTCCACACGGAACTACTAGCGAGACTGACGTCTCTCTGCAAAAACATAGAATAAGCAAACATGAGTACAAATGTACCCAGCAAGACTTACATCAGAACTAACTACATATGCACCGGTATCAACAAAGGGGGTGGTGGAGTTTAACTGCAGCAAGCCAGCTTTGACTCAGTGGCTAACCTAAACTACGACTACAAGCAACTCTTTTGAGGTGGTGCACACGAGTCCACATGTTCACCATTCAATACACCACTATGGATCCGCTCTCGTCTCCCTACGAGAAGGCCATCCATAGCACTCACACTTATCTTGCGAGTTTTAGAGTATCCACTTTCACTTGTCTATGAACTATGCAAGGGGTCCAAGTTTCCATATCCGAGGAATCCGGCTATTCGAATAGATAATGATAACCCTGCAGGGGTGTACTTCTTCACACACGCTCCCACCACTTACCGTCGTTTACACGACATGTACTCGGCATCCTTCAAGCGGAAGCCCAACGAGGGTGTCGGCCACGGCCTACCTAAACACCTAAGTCTCTAGTCCAGGTTTATCGCCTATCCAGGTTCCATCCGCAGGGAGTCCGGCCGAGGTTTCCACATACGGCCCCGAACGATGTGAACAGGGTTCCCGAGACACCAAACGGGCGCCCGGTACACCGTGCCACGGTGTATCTACCACAACATAGCCCACCCCTAGGGTCAGCGCTATGCACGACCGCCAACACATAACCTACAAACACCAGAAACTAGTTGCAACTCCTGGACAGAGTACTAGGGTGATTAAGAAGCCGAGAGGGTCAATTAAGGATCCCAATGAGTGGTAGTAGCTGTTCATGGATCACAGACACAGAACTCAGTTCCTGAGGACGGTTTCAATGAGACAACCCACCATGTACTCCTACATGGCCTCTCACCGCTACCTTTACCAAAACGTGTTCACACACTTAGCTCACACATAGTAGGACATGTTCATCACTGTTCCAATTCACCCCCGATGAATCAGACCTGACTCAACTCTAAGCAGTAGCATGCATGACAAACAAGCATGAATGAGTAGGCACATCAGGGCTCAAACAACTCCTACTCATGCTAGTGGGTTTCATCTATTTACTTTGGCAATGACAGGTCATGCAGAGGATAAGGGGTTCAACTACCGCAACAAGTAACAGATGAATCGTTGTTGTCCTAATGCAGTGAAAGAGAGCAGGAGCGAGAGAGTGGGCTTGTATCGGAATGAACAAGGGGGTTGTGCTTGCCTGGCACTTCTGAAGATATCATTGGGTCTTCATCAGTGTCAACGATCACAGCGTCGGTACAACGTCTATCAAGAGGGGACAACCACCGGCAACAGAGAATGAACACAATCAATGCAATGCACAATATGATGCATGATCATGACATGTCAATATGTTGTGTTTTGAGCTAATGCAACTAACAACATGTTAAATGGAGTTGGTTTGAACCCTAGGTTCAAATTCAAACTCCATATGTGAAATTCAAATGCCATTTAATTGATTTGACCTGATCAGCAAGTATAAGTTGATCTAACATGCATGAAAGTGGCACAGATAGATTCCTTGAATTTTTCTGATAATTTTTCATATATAATTTATTTCATTTGGAGCTACGGTTGAATTTCTATGATTTTTTGAAGTTTAGGTAATTTTCTAGAATTTTCTGAATTATTTAAACCCAGGAAAAGATTAATTGCGTCAGCATGACGGCAGCACTGCGTCAGCGAGTCAACGGGCCAGCCAGGGTCAAAACTGACCAGTGGGTCCCACTGGTCAGTGAGACGGTGCTGGCCAGGGTCACTTACAGGTGGGCCCGGTCAACGGCCACGTTAGCGTAGTCAAAACTGACAGGTGGCCCCATGGTAATTAGATTATCCTTAAACTATTTGGTTAGCCGGTTAGTAACGCGGTGGGGCCCGGCTGTCATTGACTGCAGGGCGGTAATTAGCAGGGTGCTTAGGCCCTAATGGCTGGTTACGCCGGCGGTTAGTCACCGGCGACCACAGCCGACGGCGGAGGTACTCCGGCTGGCCGATTCCGGCAACGAGAGGAGGCGGGGTTGGGCTCGTTGGAACGCCCACGAGGCGGCGCGTCCAACGGTGGTGGTGGCAGCTGCTGGGGCAGCCGGGGACGACGGCGACAAGCATGTCCGCGGCGGCCGGAGTTCGGACGTCGACCGTTCCGACACCGCAGGGCACGGTAGGAGCAACGGGTGGTTGCTACGGCCCCGTGGTGACGCGCTGAGCGCGGTGACGTGCTTGGTTTGGACGGAGGCCGGCCAAAACGACGAGGGCAACATGGCCGGCACCGGCGAGGTCTCGGTCTCGATGGAAATGAGAGCTAGAGCTCGAATTAGCGCACGGGAGTAGGGGGAAATGGTTCAGAGGCTCACAGTGCATCGCATAGATGGGTCGGCAGCTCAGGGGAGGCTCTGGAGACGACGGAGTGGCGACGGCGATCGTCGGAGTCCGAGGAAGAAGACGGAGCTGATGGCGGCGTTGTAGGGTCTCCCGCGGGGCGTCGCTCGGTGAGGAGGAAGAGGGGGTCGAGGCGGAGCCTCTGAGCACATCGGCGAGGCGAGGCAGTGGCTGTGGCCACGGCGGTGCGCGTCGGCGGCGACGGCTACGCTCGGCTGTTGCGCGTAAGAGAAACGGAGGAGGGGGATGAGCGAGGGAGAGTGCGAGGGGGTTCCAGGGGCATGCGTGGCGGTGTTGGAGATGTCCAGGCGATGAGGGGGAAGCGGCAGGAAGCAGGAGGTGGCCGGGTGCATGCCGGCGTGCCTCGGCCACGCGCACTGTCTACTGGCGCGTCGAGGAAGATGACAGGGGAGGGCTAGGTGGGCTGGGCCGGCCACTTGGGCCGCCAGGTGGCTGCACAGGTGAGTTGGCCCAGGTAAGCTCTCTCTCTTCTCTGTTTTCTAAATTGTTTTAGTTTTCTATTTTTCTTCAATTGTTTTGGGTTTAGTTTTAACACCAAACCATTTTATAAAATCCTGAAAATAATTATGTGACTAGAACTAAAATATCCTAAACCACATAAAATGTTCCAGAATTATTGGACATATATTAATTATATAAAGAATATATATCCAATACAAATAGTTATTGAATTAATTCAAAGGCCCCAAATTACCAAAAACATTGGTTTGAATTTTACTTCTTGCCAATATTTTCGGACACTAAGAGGAACATTTTCTTGGATTTCTTTGAAGACATTTTAATGTTGATTAATTTTGAACTGGTTTCTGAGGGTTTCAACAAACCTCAATTCAACTTTCAGAAATTTTAGACATGATGCATGAGTGCAGATGCAATTATTTCACTCAGGTACTCTTGGGCCGTGACAACTCACCCCCACTAAACAAGAATCTCGTCCCGAGATTCAAGACGTGAGGTAAGAAGACAGAGGGGCACAAGACCAACACAATCTTCACGATCCAGCTTGCACCTCTTAGGGTTGTTGATTCGTTGCATACGTTGACTCTGACATCCTTGCTTTTGAGATCTTCATCCACGCGATGACGACAAGAAAAGAAACTCTCGAAGAATCGATCTTCTTGAAGATCGAGCAACCGATGATCAACTCACAGAACGATACATAGCGATATCTGTCGAGATGAGACACGATACACACATCAAGAATGATGGAAATGAGCATATGGCAAGGTTTAAGTAAGTAGCGGAATTCCCACACCTAGGAGGGTGGTGAACGGTGTCAACGTAGCGAGGGGTTGGGTTGCCATGATACCATAGCGAGACAGCTTAAGGAAGGTGACTCGCAGAAATATTCCCTTAAGTGGCAAAAAGAATTACTTTTGATTCAGAGATCATTGAAACTCTTTATACCAGTCTAAGGCAAATCACAACAATCGCTTAGAGGAGTACGAAGGGATGGCATACCCGGACTAGAATGGATGATGTGAACTACCTTGTTGAAGGCAACGCAATGGATGATTTTTGCTTATCATCGGAAATGGATGGAATCCATGGTAGTACCACTGTTGAAGATGATCCTGACCAGGAATTACCGGGAAGGTAGTCCAAGATAGAATGGCACAATGGCGGTGCAAGCTGGGAACAAAATGCAAATGTGGGAATAATTCTAGTAACTAGGGATAAACTCAATAGTAGAGAGTGATTCCACTGTTTGAATGGTTCTAGCATAATCGAGGGAACCGAGAGCACAACGACCCCTGAGGAACAACTTCTAGAATAAGTTGCACTAAATCCTCATGGAGAAGATGGGCAAATAGCTCAATCAAGATTCTACAACGATAGATCTTCCGGCTAGGTGTGTCGTCCAGAACAACAACCTTGTTGTCATGGTATTTCTCACGGGGGGCTTGCGAGTCGACAGATGCCACAAGGGCTTAGTGTGTGGGTAAGACTGCTGCTGATAGGCCCGGGAGCGGGTATGCGAGTAGCACACGGTGGTTTACCCAGCTTCGGAGCTCTCCGGAGAGATAATACTCCTACTGCTGCATGTCTGAGTGTATCTAATATGTCTAGTACAAAGCGCTCCTGGAGCTGTATCTGAGATCAGTACCGTAGGTATCTGACTTGGTGTATGCCTGCATGAGACATGCTCTAGTGGCCGGCTGTGCCCATGGCCTATGGCCGAATGGGTGTGTGTGAGCTCCTGCGTGAGTGAGTGTCCATCCTCCTGGATGGATGGATGAGTGCCCCTTTTATAGTGTGGGCTAGCTTACTATGTAAGCTATGTGGGTAGGCATGGGTAAGGCATGTCATGCTTGTCCCCTGGGTCACTTCATAAATAGTGCCAGGGGACAAGTGACACTATACATGATGTCACCACGGTACGGTTGTCTTGTCCACGGTATGGCCGTCTCGTCGGTGTCTTGTCGATGTCGGGTCGGGCTGCAGTCGGCAGCCGGCTGGTAGGCGCAGTCGGCAGCCGGCTAGGGAGCCAGCGGAAGCGGCCGGGCAGTTGGACTGAGGGGCTTTGCTAGCCCCGATGTCTTGAAATATCATCTTGCCGTCCTCGGGGTACCCGTGGTCGATTACTCCGACAGTAGCCCCCAAGCCTCCGGGCAACTTGGCAAAGTTGGGCGGAGGTTTTTTGGCGAGGGTTCATGGAAATTGTCAAGAAAAAAGACAAAGTTAGTTCATGCAGATATATCGAATGTTTGCTTTTAGCATTGCAAGTTTTATGCGGAGGGTGCCAACTCGGTTTCGTCCGAGCCCCCTTCAATCTTTTTCGTGTTCCCTCCACTCTTTGGCTTGTGCTCTTGCTTGCCGGACAGCCGCTCTGCGGTCTGTGGCTGAGAGTGGGCCGCGAAGTGGAGTGTACAGTACTCAGAGTCTAGGGGCAGATTCAACCGAGTAGGTACTTGGAAAGGAAAACGGCCGGGTCACCCGAACGTTTTTCTTCCCGGACGTTTTTCGCATGGGTGGCCTCCAGCGTACACTCTTGCTAGTCAGACAGCCGCTCCGCGGTCTGTGACTAAGAGTGGGCCTTTGGTACCACGCATGGTACTAAGCCGTCTGCGGGAACTAACGTCTCAGGCCAAGCGGCCAGCCCCCAGGCCAACTCTGGCTGGCGCCGGGGCGAACAGTGACGCTACTGTAATAAAATGCGGAGACAGCCCCCAAGCATCGCTCGTGGTTATCCATGCTTGCGTGGTGCAAAAAATATGCGGGTGAGGAGCTCACATTGATTTTTGTGTAGTCGCGGTCGTCGGAGACAGCCGGCGCGACTCGGCACTCGCGGAGCACGTCGGCGCACCCGCTGGGTGACGCCTTCGCCCGGCCGGTCAGGCTCGACCGGCCAGTCGGCGAGGCGTCTTGCAACGCCCTTTTTCTTCTGCCGGCTGCTGACAGCCGGACAAAACTCTTCTCTTGTATGCGATCTTCGCGGGGGCGCGTCAGCGCACCCGCTGGGTGTAGCCCCCGAGATTCGGGCCGACTGCTGAGCAGTCGGGCCGGATCTCCCGGCAACTACTTTGTCTTCTTTCTCGCGGGGGCGCGTCAGCGCACCCGCTGGGTGTAGCCCCCGAGATTCGGGCCGACTGCTGAGCAGTCGGGCCGGATCTTCCGGCAACTACCTTGTTTTCTTTCTCGCGGGGGCGCGTCAGCGCACCCGCTGGGTGTAGCCCCCGAGATTCGGGCCGACTGCTGAGCAGTCGGGCCGGATCTCCCAGCAACTACTTTGTCTTCTTTGTCCGCCCAGATAGGCAGCCGGCAGTGTCTTTTCAGCTGGCTTCTCTCCCTCTTTTTTTTGTCCGCCGACTGCTGGTGGCCGGACGGGCACGTTTCTTTTTTCTCGGCACCTGGCCACTCTCTCAGCCGGACGCGATGCTCTTTCTCTCTCTTCTTTTTTTTTGCCAGTCGGCTGTGTGCAGTCGGACACACTCCAACCGGCCTCAAGCATCCGACCTTTGACTTTCTTCTCCCAACCGGCAGCAACTTTGCCCCGCAGGCAACCGGCAAATTTCTTTCTTTTTTAGTTTTCTAGCCAGCCACCACTTCTCTCTGTTCCTTTCTTCAGAGCGTGGGGAGGCGGCAGGGCCGGCCGGTCGTGGGGAAGCCGGCCAACGCGGGCGGCGACCCGACGAACGCGCGGGGGCCGGCAAGGGCTGGAGCAGAGCGGCCGGGCCAAGGGCAGAGGCGCCGGCGACCCGGCGGCCGGGTGCTGCAGGAGGCGGAGCTGGCGGGCGGCAGCTGGCAGGTGGGAGGGCGGAGCGGCGCGAGGCGGCGCGGCCGGCAAGCGGCGAGCCGGCCACGGGACGAGCGGGGGCCGGCCGTCCCCGCCGTAGCCGGCGCGGGAACAGGCGGACGCGCGGCAGCCGGTCAGCGCAGGCACGGGAGGAGCCGGACGCGGCTGGTGCGGATGGCCCGACACGACGCGCAGGGCGGTCAGAGCCCGTCAGGCGAGGCGTTGCGGAGGGACGGCTCGCAGAGCAGGCAGGGCCGAGCGCGGAGCCGGCGCGATGCGCGGAGTCGGCAGCGGCGACCTGGCCGGTGCGGGACACGGAGCGTCTCAGGACGGAGCCGGCGCAAGGGGACCTGGCGGCCCAGCGCAGGCGATGGCGGATGCTGCGCAGTTGGTGGAGACGAGGCGTGGAGGGGATCGAGGGGGCCCCGTGCAGGTGCGTCAGCGCGCCATGGTAGCAGCTTGCAGGGGAGGGCGGAGCGGCACGAGGCGGCGCGCTCAGGCCGCGGCACAAGGCGGCGCGGCGAAGGACCCAGCGCATGCGGACGGAGCCGGTTGGCGACCAGCCGGGATGGAGGAACCGGTGTGGGGCAGCGAACGGGGCCGGAGCGGGACAAAGCCGGAGGCGGGGGCGCCGGTGACCCGGCGGCCGGGTGCTGCAGGAGTCGGCCGGGCGTGGCGGCGAGGCGGAGCCGGCCGGAGGCACGGCAGCGGCCGGGTGAGCGGAAGCCGGCAAGCGCGGAAGGAGCCGGTCTGAGGCGGGACGCGGCTGCGCGCAGGGCGGCCACCCGAAGCCGGCGCGGGACTCAAAGAAGCCGCCGCCGGGGCCGGGCGTGTGGCGGCTTTGCGCGGAGGGGGTGGCAAAGGAGGGCTTGCTGGCAGCGTGGCCTCTGAGCGGCGGCTCGAAGCGGCCGCAGGCGCGGCATGCGGGGCTCGCACGGATGAAGAGGCGAAGCTGTGGACGGATGGCGTGGAGTCGGCAGTGACCGAGACCGTGCAGGCGGACGGCGCAGCGGCCGGGGCCGTGGAGCAACAGCCGGAGCCGGGCGGAGCCGAACGAGGCCGGAGTCGAGCGGCCGGCGGACGCGGTAGAGGTGCGCGGCCGCGCGGCCGGTTGGAGCAGAGCTGCAGGCAGCCCGGTCCCGCGCGCGTGCGCGGGGAGGAAAGCTCGACGCAGGGGCGAAGTCGCGCCCGTGCGGGAGGCGTAGTAGGCCGGAGCAGGGTGGAGCCGCGACGGAGAGGCCAGGCGTGCAAGGGTCGGAGGTCGACGCAGCGGAGGAGAAGCAGGTCGCGAACGCTGATTGCTGAGGCAGGCGCGGGACTGCAGCCAACGCCCGGCGGAGGGAGCTGCGCGTCGAGGCCGAGCGCGCTAGCTGCAGACCGAGCCATTGTATGGCCATTGTGCTTGTGTACAGGTCGTGTCCGTCCTGTATCTAACAAGTGTATGGGCGACGTATAGGGATTATACGAGGATTATATGGGGCTTGTCCGACTTGCATCTGATCATCGTACAAGCGGTGTATGGGCATTGTTTGGGTAGTATATATGCGATGTATATCATGTATCTGGGAGGTTTTCAGGCTTGTGCATGGCCAATGGTTTGACCATTGTTGACTGATGCATCTAGCTAGCTTGTAGATGATATATGAAGGCCGGAGCAAGGCGCAACGCGGAGGAAAGCAGGCGCGAGCGGCGCGTGGACGGCCACGGTCACCCGAGACGAGGCCCCGCGTGCGGCGCGCGCGCGGACGGGCAGCCGGCGTCGCAACGGTGGTGGTGAAGAAGGCGAGGCCGACGGCGAGGTCACGCCGCCCCTCACGGCCATTCCGGGGGCATGTCAATGTCGAGCCCCCGACCGCTATCGGAGAGACGGCGCGACGCCGCGGTGGTGAAGACGAAGAGGCCGACGGCGAGGACGCGCCACCCCTCACGGCCGCTCCGGGGGCGGGTCGATGTCGAGCCCCCGAGCGCTACCGGGGAGACGGCGCGACGCCGCGGCGGAGGCGATGAAGAAAAAGGGGTCCCGCCCGGACAGCGAAACCAGCAGCAGCGTGGTAGCAGAGTACCGCCCCACGGTGGGCGCCAACTGTCGTGGTATTTCTCACGGGGGGCTTGCGAGTCGACAGATGCCACAAGGGCTTAGTGTGTGGGTAAGACTGCTGCTGATAGGCCCGGGAGCGGGTATGCGAGTAGCACGCGGTGGTTTACCCAGCTTCGGAGCTCTCCGGAGAGATAATACTCCTACTGCTGCATGTCTGAGTGTATCTAATATGTCTAGTACAAAGCGCTCCTGGAGCTGTATCTGAGATCAGTACCGTAGGTATCTGACTTGGTGTATGCCTGCATGAGACATGCTCTAGTGGCCGGCTGTGCCCATGGCCTATGGCCGAATGGGTGTGTGTGAGCTCCTGCGTGAGTGAGTGTCCATCCTCCTGGATGGATGGATGAGTGCCCCTTTTATAGTGTGGGCTAGCTTACTATGTAAGCTATGTGGGTAGGCATGGGTAAGGCATGTCATGCTTGTCCCCTGGGTCACTTCATAAATAGTGCCAGGGGACAAGTGACACTGTACATGATGTCACCGCGGTACGGTTGTCTTGTCCGCGGTATGGCCGTCTCGTCGGTGTCTTGTCGATGTCGGGTCGGGCTGCAGTCGGCAGCCGGCTGGTTGGCGCAGTCGGCAGCCGGCTGGTAGGCGCAGTCGGCAGCCGGCTGGGGAGCCGGCGGAAGCGGCCGGGCAGTCGGACTGAGGGGCTTTGCTAGCCCCGATGTCTTGAAATATCGTCTTGCCATCCTCGGGGTACCCGTGGTCGATTACTCCGACACTTGTCAGGCCTACATCATAAATCTTGGAATAGCTCCAACCATCATATCTGCCTGAGATTCAGATCTGGTTGGTAACGGGATATTTCAGACAACATGTCGGGAAAGAAAGTTTGCAACACAAACCGACGAGACGATGTTGCAAGATTCTCGGGAATTGAACTACGATAGTAAACTCCAAAACATGAGCTGGTTCTGCTACATATATGTGAACACGTTGTCCAAGACAAGCATGACCATGTAGAAGTCTTACAATAAAATACTACCGAGTTCAGGTGGGGAACCATCATTGAGGATATCGAGGTCCTTGTGCATGAACTAGTATTCGCACAACAACCCCTTTTCCTTGAACAAATCAATCAGTGGCTTGGTGTGCTAGGGAATACATATGGAGTGGAGGTAATTAATCTACCAAACCATAGAATACTTCGCACGTATGCATGACTAATTTGGGATGATTCCAGGGAAAACATAAAAAACCTTCCTCAAATTCATGGCGGCAACTTACACCTAGTGCACGTGAACTTGGAGAAGGTCACTTCTTTCATCCAAGCATAAGCTTCATGAACGGAACACGAAGGCATTGCTTACAAGGTTTTCAACACTAGATTGATGTTCAGTCATGAATCATGGGGGAGACAAAATGTTGCTGATGGGCTCAACAACAACTCATCAGAATTTCCATATCACTGGACTTCCACCATCATGTGAACACGGTGCTAACATTGGTCAGACCAAAGATGTAATGGTGTATGCTCGAGGGATCAAACACAAGTAAGACAACATTACGAACATCATTGGTTCTGGTTTGATTTGAGGATAGCCCACACTCAAAACAAAGTTTGGACAAGACAATAGATCCCACAACTGATCACGAGGACCAATCGATGGAGATATCATCTTTCTTCAACACGCACACACACAAAAAGATATCCCTTAAGATGAACTAAGTCAGACAAGCTTTATCTTCCAACTCTCCAAGTTTTTGTTTAGCTTAACCAACTAGCTCAGGGATATCCAACACAGATTCTTGGAGAAGGGGTGGTTTATTGGAAGACCAACTTGATCCCGAACTCAACATAGCGGTCAGGTGACAACCAGGTACTACTTCCGAAAAGATAATCGGAATAACACGAACCACCGATATGTTACTAAGCTCGAGAACAATCTTGCTTTTCAGAGTAAGACGATATGATCAACTAAGCAAGGGATTGAATAATCCTAACTCATTGATCGAAGAGTGCACCAGAAATAAGGACTAGGTAACAAGGTCAATCTTAGGTTGATGATTTAATAACAAACACACTAAGAATGAGAATATTGTCCATTTACTACCAAGCAACGAGTTGCTCGGAGCATTGATTTCACACATCACAATTCACTTGTCGGCATTCCGGTTACAACAACATGAGGGCCGAGGAATGAATGATGATGGTGAGAAGTATCACTGCATCAAGAATTCATAAGAGATGGTGCAATTCCTATAATATTCTTGACATAAATAGGGTAATACTCCAAGGTAGAACAGAGCAGAAGCTGGATTGGCATTTTGATCTGCGGAGTACAATTGCTTTGACCCAATCCTAGATATGGATGAGGTACTGGAGTTTGTTTCTCCTAGACTCCTAGTCATTCCGGAATAGAATGGCTTGACAGAGCACAAGAATATGAGGTATCGATGAGCATGAATGCATGACATGCTCTTGACTATCAAATGATAGAAGATGGTCGGGATACAACTGAAGAGTAACAACTCGAGGAACATATAACTTTCTGAGTTGTGGATGCATAGATTAGTATGTCGAACCAAGTTCGACATGTTTCTTCCGGATAACCCATGCAGAGAGGTAGGACTGGCAGAGTCACAATTATGAATGGAGAACTCCTCAAGAGTACTCTGATTGTGATCTTTTGGTTCAAATGACTACTACCATAGGCGGTTCATAGTATTTGGAAGAAGGATATACCACGGACCTCGAGGTCTAATGCAAAGGTTACTAATATCCTAAAGGAACTAGCAACACTATCAACATGAGGTAAGTAGGGTGAATCTCGGGTTCAAAACCCAGTAGTAGAATACCAACTAACTAAATGGCATCACAGGATGCTTTTGAGAATAATGGCCAGAATCACACACTGGGGATACAAAACATGGCTAGATCACTAGGTGACTCCCTAAAACACCTAGGGTCATAGTAATAGCTCCAGCATATATGTCGAGGCAATAGAGTACCTCAACTGACCGGTTAGTGTGATTAATCTGGCCCAAATGGACATTAGGAACAGGAGGAAGGGGTTTGCAAATGCATCAGACTATTTAGAAACCTGGAATGACTCAGACAGCATAACGGCTGTAAATGCTCAAAAAGATTTGAGACAACCTGCAAAAATGGTGGCATAGCCACTCAACAACAATATCAAGGTTCCGAGATCAACTGACAACATATGGAGGTAGTAGGAACGGAACCGAGGCTTGAAACTATCAATTCTATAAGTCTATGGATTAGTAACACGTCATCCTGATAGATAGATGAGAAGGCCTTGTTCTTAATCCCCGTAGAAGAGAAGAGGATGACTCAGATCAGAAGGGCATAATATATAAGGAGTAAAAAGAGCCTTACGTTCCCTTCCACAATCAATTCCCTTACATAATTAAAGCATTTTTAGACATGACTTTGACCAGTTTGGCTTGGTAATCCTGCAGGCAGTCAGGCTCTGATACCAAAGCTGTCAGGACCCCGGTTCCAAGTCACATCAATCTAGTCGGTAGCACCTCATATCACTTTGTGGCCTCACGCACGGTATTCCCACGGGTGTCGCCTTACCATGGCCCGGGACCGTTTGCGCCTTTTGGCTCACGTATATGATAGTGTCGCTAGCATCCATATGACAGAGAACCCGGGCCGACATGGCTAGTCGTGAACCCAAAGCGGCACCAACCTATGGGGACAGGCATACATGAATCACATCGAGCATGTCGGTCAGCAGCGTGTGAATCTGGGCTGTAGCACTGGGCTAACAGGACTCCGGGAACCCGGGCTGTAGCAGGCTAGGCAGGACTCCGGATGTCACCGCGTGACATTTCCCCGAAGGGACAGACACAGGAACGAAGTGAAACACATGCCGGCCAGTCAAGTGCCCTGAGCAGTAGTGCTGGGCTAGCAGGACTCCGGTGAATCGGGCTGTAGCGGACTACTATGGCTCATGGAAGCACAAGACTACATTTCCCCATAAGAGAGGCTGCCAAGGATAAACAACTAGATTGTCGGATCCCACACATACCAAGCATTTCAATCATACACACAATATGCTCGACATGCGTAAATACAACATGGCATCACAACAAGACTCTATGACTCAAACATTTATTCATTAGGCTCCGAGGAGCGAGATATTACAAACATGGGTCTCATGACCCAACAATCATAGCATACAAATCAAGCACATGCGGAAGCTTAACATGTCTGAGTACAGACATCTACAAATGAAAAAGGCTAAGAAGCCTGACTATCTACCAGATCCTGCCGAGGGCACAAGATCGTAGCTGAGGTATCAAGCTAAACGTCGAAGTCCAGACGGAACTACTAGCGAGACTGACGTCTCTCTGCAAAAACATAGAATAGGCAAACGTGAGTACAAATGTACCCAGCAAGACTTACATCAGAACTAACTACATATGCACCGGTATCAACAAAGGGGGTGGTGGAGTTTAACTGCAGCAAGCCAGCTTTGACTCAGTGGCTAACCTAAACTATGACTACAAGCAACTCTTTTGAGGTGGCGCACACGAGTCCACATGTTCACCATTCAATACACCACTATGGATCCGCTCTCATCTCCCTACGAGAAGGCCATCCATAGCACTCACACTTATCTTGCGAGTTTTAGAGTATCCACTTTCACTTGTCTATGAACTATGCAAGGGGTCCAAGTTTCCATATCCGAGGAATCCGGCTATTCGAATAGATAATGATAACCCTGCAGGGGTGTACTTCTTCACACACGCTCCCACCACTTACCGTCGTTTACACGACATGTACTCGGCAACCTTCAAGCGGAAGCCCAACGAGGGTGTTGGCCACGGCCTACCTAAACACCTAAGTCTCTAGTCCAGGTTTATCGCCTATCCAGGTTCCATCCGCAGGGAGTCCGGCCGAGGTTTCCACATACGGCCCCGAACGATGTGAACAGGGTTCCCGAGACACCAAACGGGCGCCCGGTACACCGTGCCACGGTGTATCTACCGCAACATAGCCCACCCCTAGGGTCAGCGCTACGCAGGGCCACCAACACATAACCTACAAACACCAGAAACTAGTTGCAACTCCTGGACAGAGTACTAGGGTGATTAAGAAGCCGAGAGGGTCAATTAAGGATCCCAATGAGTGGTAGTAGCTGTTCATGGATCACAGACACAGAACTCAGTTCTTGAGGATGGTTTCAATGAGACAACCCACCATGTACTCCTACATGGCCTCTCACCGCTACCTTTACCAAAACGTGTTCACACAGTTATCTCACACACAGTAGGACATGTTCATCACTGTTCCAATTCACCCTCGATGAATCAGACCTGACTCAACTCTAAGCAGTAGCAGGCATGACAAACAAGCATGAATGAGTAGGCACATCAGGGCTCAAACAACTCCTACTCATGCTAGTGGGTTTCATCTATTTACTGTGGCAATGACAGGTCATGCAGAGGATAAGGGGTTCAACTACCGCAACAAGTAACAGATGAATCGTTGTTGTCCTAATGCAGTAAAAGAGAGCAGGAGCTAGAGAGTGGGCTTGTATCGGAATGAACAAGGGGGTTGTGCTTTCCTGGCACTTCTGAAGATATCATTGGGTATTCATCAGTGTCAATGATCACAGCGTCGGTACAACGTCTATCGAGAGGGGACAACCACCGGCAACAGAGAATGAACACAATCAATGCAATGCACAATATGATGCATGATCATGACATGTCAATATGCTGTGTTTTGAGCTAATGCAACTAGCAACATGTTAAATGGAGTTGGTTTGAACCCTTGGTTCAAATTCAAACTCCATATGTGAAATTAAAATGCCATTTAATTGATTTGACCTGATCAGCAGGTATAAGTTGATCTAACATGCATGAAATTGGCACAGATGGATTCCTTGAATTTTTCTGATAATTTTTCATATATAATTTATTTCATTTGGAGCTACGGTTGAATTTCTATGATTTTTTGAAGTTTAGGAAATTTTCTGGAATTTTCTGAATTATTTAAACCCATGAAAAGATTAATTGCGTCAGCATGACGGCAGCACTGCGTCAGCGAGTCAACGGGCCAGCCAGGGTCAAAACTGACCACTGGGTCCCACTGGTCAGTGACACGGTGCTGGCCAGTGTCACTTACAGGTGGGCCCGGTCAACGGCCACGTCAGCGTAGTCAAAACTGACAGGTGGCCCCATGGTAATTAGATTATCCTTAAACTATTTGGTTAGCCGGTTAGTAATGCGGTGGGGCCCGGCTGTCATTGACTGCAGGGGGGTAATTAGCAGGGTGCTTAGGACCTAATGGCTGGTTACGCCGGCGGTTAGTCACCGGCGACCACAGTCGAAGGCGGAGGTACTCCGGCCGGCCGATTCCGGCAACGAGAGGAGGCGGGGTTGGGCTCGTTGGAATGCCCGCGAGGCGGCGCGTCCAACGGTGGTGGTGGCAGCTGCTGGGGCAGCCGGAGACAACGGCGACAAGCACGTCCACGGTGGCCGGAGTTCGGACGTCGACCGTTCCGACACCGCAGGGCATGGCAGGAGCAACGGGTGGTTGCTACGGCCCCGTGGTGACGCGCTGAGCGCGGTGACGTGCTTGGTTTGGACGGAGGCCGGCCAAAACGACGAAGGCAACATGGCCGGCGCCGGCGAGGTCTCGGTCTCGACGGAAATGAGAGCTAGAGCTCAAATTAGCGCACGGGAGTAGGGGGAAATGGTTCAGAGGCTCACAGTACATCGCATAGATGGGTCGGCAGCTCAGGGGAGGCTCTGGAGACGACAGAGTGGCGACGGCGATCGCCGGAGTCCGAGGAAGAAGACGGAGCTGATGGCGGCGTTGTAGGGGCTCCCGCGGGGCGTGGCTCGGTGAGGAGGAAGAGGGGGTCGAGGCGGAGCCTCTGAGCGCATCGGCGAGGCGAGGCAGTGGCTGTGGCCACGGCGGTGCGCGTCGGCGGCGACGGCTACGCTCAACGGTTGCGGGTAAGAGAAACGGAGGAGGGGGATGAGCGAGGGAGAGTGCGAGGGGGTTCCAGGGGCGTGCGTGGCGGCGTTGGAGATGTCCAGGCGATGAGGGGGAAGCGGCAGGAAGCAGGAGGTGGCCGGGTGCGTGCCGGCGTGCCTCGGCCACGCGCGCTGTCTACTGGCGCGTGGAGGAAGACAACAGGGGAGGGCCAGGTGGGTTGGGCCGGCCACTTGGGCCGCCAGGTGGTTGCACAGGTGAGTTGGCCCAGGTAAGCTCTCTCTCTTCTCTGTTTTCTAAATTGTTTCAATTTTCTATTTTTCTGCAATTGTTTTGGGTTTAGTTTTAACACCAAACCATTTTATAAAATCCTGAAAATAATTATGTGACTAGAACTAAAATATCCTAAACCACATAAAATGTTCCCGAATTATTGGACATATATTAATTATATAAATAATATGTATCCAATACAAATAGTTATTGAATTAATTCAAAGGCCCAAAATAAATGTTTCTGAGATACCAAAAACATTGGTTTGAATTTTACTTCTTGCCAATATTTTCGGAGACTAAGAGGAACATTTTCTTGGATTTCTTTGAAGACATTTTAATGTTGATTAATTTTGAACTGGTTTCTGAGGGTTTCAACAAACCTCAATTCAACTTTCAGAAATTTTAGACATGATGCATGAGTGCAGATGCAACTATTTCACTCAGGTACTCTAGGGCTGTGACATTCGTGAATCTGAAAAGTGTGATGAATTACCTCATGAAGCGATTCACGATAGATCTTTGAATAGAAAGCATGATTGCAATGATTCTATTATAAATTCTATTAATGTCAATTGTGCTAATAATATGCAAAACCCTAAGCTTAGGGATGCTAGTTTTGCTATGTCCTCTACTTGTTGCAATGATCATGATTGGGGTGATTCTTCTTTCGATCATGAAAATTTATTTAAACCCCATGATGAATATGAGATTGATTATAATGTTTGAAATAATATTGAAAGTGGGTTTGGAAGAATGTCAACTTTAGATCCCACATATTTGGAGAATGTTCAATCTTATGAAGTTTTTAATAAAAGTGGGTTTGGAAAGGTCATGACTTTAGTTAATGTTAATCCCACTATTTTGGAAGAGTGTCAACTTTGCATGCATGAGGATCGTGTTGAAAATATTTTATGTGATAGATACTTTGTTGAATTTGATTATGATCCTACATGCAATTATTATGAGAGAGGAAAATATGATGGTAGAAATTTTCATGTTACTAAATTACCTCTCGTTATGTTGAGATTGCTATTGTTTCTTTCCGCTTCCTTGCATATGCTAGTTTTTGCTTGCCTTGATAATTTGTTCACCTATAAGATTCCTATGCATAAGAAGTATGTTAGACTTATATGTGTTTGTGACGTGTTTTATGATGCTCTCTTTATGCTTCAATTCTTGCCTTTCATGTGAGCATCATTGAAATATTATGCCTAGCTATAAGGCTTTAAAGAAAAGCGCTTGTTGGGAGACAACCCAACATTTATCCTTGCTGTTATTTAATAAATAAATTATTTAGCCTCTGTTTTGGTTGTGTTTTTTGTGTTTAATTAGTGTTTGTGCCAAGTAGAACCGTTGGGAAAACTTGGGGAAAGTCTTGTTGAACTTGCTGTAAAAAACAGAAACTTTAGCGCTCACGAGAACTGCTGTCATTTTTATTTGAAGAGTGATATTTAGTTAATTATTTTTTGCAGATGATTAATAGATAAATTCCTCACGTCCAGAAATTTATTTTAGAATTTTTGGGGTTCCAGATCTTGCGCTAGCTACAGATTACTATAGTCTGTTCTGTTTTTGACAGATTCTGTTTTTCGTGTGTTGTTTGCTTATTTCGATGAATCTATGGTTAGTAAAATAGTTTATAATCCATAGAGAAGTTGGAATACAGTAGGTTTAACACCAATATAAATAAAGAATGAGTTCATTACAGTACCTTGAAGTGGTCTTTTGTTTTCTTTCGCTAACGGAGCTCACGAGTTTTCTACTTTAAGTTTTGTGTTGTGAAGTTTTCAAGTTTTGGGTGAATTATTTTGATGGATTATGGAACAAGGAGTGGAACGAGCCTAAGCTTGGGGATGCCCATGGCACCCCCAAGATAATCCAAGGACACCAAGAAGTCAAAGCTTGGGGATGCCCCGGAAGGCATCCCCTCTTTCGTCCACTTCCATCGGTAATTTACTTGGAGCTATATTTTTATTCACCAACATGATATGTGTTTTTCTTGGAGCGTCTTGTATTATTTGTGTATTTTTGTCTTAGTATGCCACAATCATCCTTGCTGTACACACCTTTTGAGAGAGCCATACATGAATTAAAATTTGATAGAATACTCTATGTGCTTCACTTATATCTTTTGAGCTATGTAGTTTTGCTCTATGTGCTTCACTTATATCTTTTGAGCTAAGTAGTTTTGCTCTATGTGCTTCACTTATATCTTTCGAGCGTTATAATTTTGCCCTATGTGCTTCACTTATATCTTTTAGAGCACGGTGGTGGATTTGTTTTAAAGAAACTATTGATCTCTCATGCTTCACTTAAATTATTTTGAGAGTCTCTTAATAGCATGGTAATTTGCTTAATAATAATGTGCTTGGTATTCAAGATGTGTGAAACTTTCTTTTGAGTGTGTTGAATACTAAGAAAAGATTGAAGCATGATAATTGTTTTGAGATATGGAGGTGATAATATTAAAGTCATGCTAGTTGAGTAGTTGTGAATTTAAAGAATACTTGTGTTGAAGTTTGTGATTCCCGTAGCATGCACGTATGGTGAACCGTTATGTGATGAAGTCGGAGCATGATTTATTTATTGATTGTCTTCCTTATGAGTGGCGGTCGGGGACGAGCGATGGTCTTTTCCTACCAATCTATCCCCCTAGGAGCATGCGCGTAATACTTTGCTTTGATAACTTCTAGATTTTTGCAATAAGTATATGAGTTCTTTATGACTAATGTTGAGTCCCTGGATTATACGCACTCTCACCCTTCCACCTTTGCTAGCCTCTCTAATACCGTGCACCTTTCGCCGGTATCCTTGTAGCGACCCGACCTCAGACGGTCAAGCCTCTGTGTATCTGTGCCATCCCTGGGTCGGTATGCTGGCACACACAGTACATTAATGTATATATCAAAGTGCAATCACATGTATAAATAATGTAAAACTGATATATACCTCATAAGTCTCAGCGGAAACAAACAATCGGATGTGGAGTCCCATCAACGCCATCGGCAGGTTGAGTGTAGACCGTAACCCTATGACGTAACTCTTACTCGTCGGAAGAAACATATCTGCAACATGAGACATTGCAGCCATGTAGGTCAATACATTGAATGTACCGGCAAGATCACTGTAAGAAAAATAGATGATAAACTATACTATATGCAATATGGCTTTGTGGCTCTGTATCTGAATTTTGTTTGCATAAAAGCTGGTTTTATTTTCCCTACATCAAAGGAATTATCCGGGGTCTGTACTATGGAGTTTTCTATCATGACATGGTTCCGCCAACCGATGTCTCATAGCCCAAATCATCATAAGTTGCCCACAATTAATTTATCAGTCCGGTGTTGAGAGTTCCGAGATAGATCCAAGTCCAGAGGCTCAAATTGTCCGTAACCGGGGACACGGCTAATCGATTAGGTTTTAACCCTCTGCGGAGGTTTTTACACTTTACCCGCAAGATTCGATCCCTCTCTTTACATTCTCGCACTTCATGGTGTTTGAGAATAAGATGACCGAAACATGGTCTTCCGAAGAGTTCCTCTGACCACTGTCCGGTGCTCATCCAATCCTACCGTAGTTCTACATCTGCTAGCACCGTCCCAGCCAGAGTCACCACTAAGGTCAACCAAGCCAGAGCCCATAGTGACTTGCGATTGCACAGGTAAGCTTCCGGGCATGAAGTATTCTTCCGTCTCTTTGAGTCTGGGTGAAGCTTTCCGCAAGATGTCATGGCGCTTCTCCATGCATCCCGGCCAACCACTGGTTTCTCCAGGGTGCCCGTCAACCGTCCTTCACCCAGTAGTGTGTATTGAATTCTTGTCTCGAGTCTCGAAATCTTGAGGAGTCCAGAAGATGCAGTCCTTGCCGGTGCCATCATGAAGTTGTCTCCATTGACGTAGAGTCCTCCTTCTTCACACCACTTTCATGCACTCATACCAAACCCCGTCTACTATAGCGTAGCACTAAAACTATATAACGTCCCGGGCTTGATAACAGGGAGATGGGTTCCTACCTCATGCATTCTACTCAACTACAAGAAATCAATATCACTACTGGCGGGATTATTGAAAAGGTGCTACTACATGCAAATAAAACATAGGTATGAAAAACATGGTCAAAGTGAACTTGCCTCGTATTACTTGATGAAGATAATATCGCTCTCGCAAAACTTGATAGCACTATACACAACTCTCCGATGAAAATCTATATAGTAAAACATAGTATTCGCATAAGCAAACATACTAGCAAGCAATTTCTAACACTCACAAACAAAATCAAAAAATAAAATGCAATTCACAAAGAACAAAAAATAATAAACCAATGAAAACTACACAAGAAAACTACTAAAGAAAAATTCTAAGACATAACCCAAAATAGCTTTGTCCTAAGTAAAATTTAACAACAAAGAAAATACTAATATAATAAATAAACAGAAAAGAAAATATAAAACAACTAATTTTAACAGAAAGTATTTTTCATAAACTTTTAATAGCAAAAAGAAACAAATAAAAATATTTTATAAAACTCAAGATACGGCCAAATTAGTGATTTGAAGAAATTTCATCAAACTCAAAATTTAAACTACTCAAACTTTATATCTAAGGACACAAACAGAAACTTCAAGAAATTTTGAATCTAATGCAAAAAGAATTACTCAATTTGGATAAAGACACTAAAAAATATAAGCAATCTAAAATTGAAACTATTTCTGTTTTTTAAACAGAAACGAAAATAAACTAAAAAAACTGGCAGGTACTACGCGTCGGGATGCTATTGGGCCTAAGCAGTGGGCGATCCAACGCTAAACCACGCTCGGGCGATATATAACTAAACCGTTAACGCGCATACGAATAAAGGAAAACCAGTGAACCGGTTTAGATATAAACCGAACTAACCATAAATAAACCGCACTAAAATCCGATCTAATAAAATGAAACCTAACCGTACAAAGATCTAATCTAAGCCATTGAAAAAGGATCGGAGGGAGGTGAAGCTCACCGCGGCGGCGATGAACTCCGGCGAGGTGCTCCGACTTCGGTGGTCGACGGGGACGGCGCTCCGGTCGTCGATGAGCTCGGTGAACTCGTCGGGAGGATGCAGCGGATGAAGGCGATCACGGTTGTGGCCTCGGTGGAGCTCGGGGACGTCGGAGGAGGACGGCGGCGAGCTCGGGGCGGCAGTGACGTTCGGGTGGTCGGCGGAGGTGGTGTTCCAAGGGCGCAGGAGCTCGGGCGAGTCCTCGGGGAGGTGCGGTGGATGGGGTCGAGGCGATTGGTGGAGGTGGTGGGGCTCGGGGAAGATGGAGGGAGTGGCTAGGGAGACAATGGCGCGGTGGCGGAGGCGGAGCTCCGGCGAGCAATAGGCGGCGAGGGAGAGAGGTTCGGGGCGTCTTTAGGGGCGGAACGGAGAGGAGAGGGGTATTTTTAGAGGGGAGGGTGCTTGGAGAAGAGGGAAGCTCCGGAAGGAAAGGGGAGCAGCGGCGGATCCGGTCGCCGGCGAGAAGGAAAGGGGCGCGGGGAGGAGGAAGGTGATCGCGCGAGACGCGCGAGCGGTCGGTGGGTCCCATGCGCAGAGATAGGGGGGGAAAGGAAAGAGGGATCGGGCGGGCGAATCCTATGGGATTCGGTCGCGGTTGCGCGCGGCTGGGCCGGCCCGTCTGGTGGGCCGCGGGAGAGAGAGAGGTAGCTGGGCCTGGGGTCTTCAGTCGTTTTTTTAAAAAGGTTTTTCCTATTCTTTTTAAACACATAACAAAAAGAAAGAAAGAAACAAACTAAATAATAAATGTATATAGGCATATAATATATCAAAATGACCGCAAAAATAAATCCCGCAACATGAACATTTTTACAAAGTGAAATAAAATACACAAAAATTCTAATAAATAAAAAAGTACTTCTGATGCAATTAAAATTCAAAATAAAACTACTTTAAAATACCAAAATTATTTCAAACTTAATTTTCTCCATTTTTCTAATGTAGGGAATCATTTTACCCTATTTTCTATATATCTTAATTTTGGAGAAAATAATTTGAAATAAAACCAAATAACTCCAAATGGTTTTGAATTTTTTTAAAAAAAATTCAAACCATCTTCAAACCTTTCTTCATACTTTCAACTCATATTTCATATGTTTTGAAGAAGTCATTTTATCTTCTCTCATGAAAATCATTGAGTTGCATAAAGTTTATAAATTTGAAATACCTTCAAAATGAAATTCAAAAATCTTTCGAAACCCTTTTTGTTTCTGGAAGAAGTCATGTTTTCTTCACTCTAGGGTTGTGGTGATGAAATAAATTTGAATTTCATTGAGATCAAATGCAAGGATGAAAGTTTGGGAAGTCATTTCATTCCCTCTCATTCAACTTTCAAAAACTTTCCAATTTCACTCAATTTCACACAATCAATCACTCACAATCAAACAAATAATCAAAGTGATTTATTTAATATAACATTCCAAAATTTAGAATTTTGGGATGTTACAATCCTACACCTACCATATACCTTCCTCAAAACAGCCACCAAACCTACCTATTATGGCATTTCCATAGCCATTCCGAGATATATTGCCATGCAACTTTCCACCATCTAGTTCATCATGACACATTCATCATTGTCATATTGCTTAACATGATCATGTAGTTGACATAGTATTTGTGGCAAAGCCACCGTTCACAATTTTTTTCATACTTGTCACTCTTGATTCATTGCATATCCCGGTACACCGCCGGAGGCATCCATATAGAGTCATACTTTGTTTTATAATCGAGTTGTAATCATTGAGTTGTAAATAAATAAAAGTGTGACGATCATCATTTAATAGAGCATTGTCCCAAAAAAAAGAGAAAGGGCGAAGAAGAAAAAAAGAAGGCCCAAAAAAAGAGAAAATAAATAAAAAGGGGCAATGCTACTATCCTTTTTTACCACACTTGTGCTTCAAAGTAGCACCATGATCTTCATAGTAGAGAGTCTCTCATGTTATCACTTTCATATACTAGTGGGAATTTTACATTATAGAACTTGGCTTGTATATTCCAATGATGGGCTTCCTCAAATTGCCCTAGGTCTTCATGAGCAAGCAAGTTGGATGCACACCCACTTAGTTTCTTTTTGAGCTTTCATATACTTATAGCTATAGTGCATCCGTTGCATGGCAATCCCTACTCACTCACATTGATATCTATTGATGGGCATCTCCATAGCCCGTTGATACGCCTAGTTGATGTGAGACTATCTTCCCCTCCTTTTTTTCTTCTCCACAACCACCATTCTATTCCACCTATAGTGCTATATCCATGGCTCACGCTCATGTATTGCGTGAAGATTGAAAAAGTTTTGAAAAAGTTAGAGTATGAAACAATTGCTTGGCTTGTCATCGGGGTTGTGCATGATTTAAATACTTTGTGTGGTGAAGATAGAGCATAGCCAGACTATATGATTTTGTAGGGATAACTTTCTTTGGCCATGTTATTTTGAGAAGACATATTTGCTTTGTTAGTATGCTTGAAGTATTATTATTTTTATGTCAATATAAACCTTTGTCTTGAATCTTTTGAATCTGAATATTCATATCACAATTAAGAAGATTTGCATTGAAATTATGCCAAGTAGCACTCCGCATCAAAAATTCTCTTTTTATCATTTACCTACTCGAGGATGAGCATGAATTAAGCTTGGGGATGCCTGATACGTCTCCAACGTATCTATAATTGTTGATTGCTCCATGCTATATTATCTACTGTTTTGGACTATATTGGGCTTTATTTTCCACTTTTATATTATTTTTGGGACTAACCTATTAACTGGAGGCCCAGCCCAGAATTACTGTTTTTTGCCTATTTCAGTATTTCGAAGAAACGGAATATCCAACAGAGTCCAAACGGAATAAAACCTTCGGGAACGTGATTTTCTCACCGAATGTGATCCAGGAGACTTGGACCCTACTCCAATGACTCAAAGAGGCGGTCACGAGGGTGGGGGGCGCCCCCTAGGGCGCGCCCCCTGCCTCGTGGGCCCCTCGATGCTCCACCGACGTACTCCTTCCTCCTATATATACCTATGTACCCCCAAACGATCAGATAAGGAGCCAAAAACCTAATTCCACCACCGTAACTTTCTGTATCCACGAGATCCCATCTTGGGGCCTGTTCCAGAGCTCAGCCGGAGAGGGCCGTCATCACGGAGGTCTTCTACATCACCATAGCCTCTCCGATGAAGTGTGAGTAGTTTACCTCAGACCTTCGGGTCCATAGTTAGTAGCTAGATGGCTTCTTGTCTCTTTTTGGATCTCAATACAAAGTTCTCCCCCTCTCTTGCGGAGATCTATTCGATGTATTCTTCTTCTTTTTGTGGTGTGTTTGTTGAGACCGATGAATTGTGGGTTTATGATCAAGTCTATCTATGAATAATATTTTAATCTTCTCTGAATTCTTTTATGTATGATTGGTTATCTTTGCAAGTCTCTTCGAATTATCCGTTTGGTTTGGCCAACTAGATTGGTAGTTCTTGCCATGAGAGAAGTGCTTAGCTTTGGGTTCGATCTTGCGGTGTCCTTTCCCAGTGACAGAAGGGGCAGCAAGGCATGTATTGTATCGTTGCCATCGAGGATAACAAGATGGGGTTTACTTCATATTGCATGAATTTATCTCTCTACATCATGTCATCTTGCTTAAAGCGTTACTCTGTTTTTAACTTAATACTCTAGATGCATGTTGGATAGCGGTCGATGAGTGGAGTAATAGTAGTAGATGCAGAATCATTTCAGTCTACTTGTCACGGACGTGATGCCTATATACATGATCATGCCTAGATATTCTCATAACTATGCTCAATTCTGTCAATTGCTCAACAGTAATTTGTTCACCCACCATAGAATACTTATGCTCTTGAGAGAAGCCACTAGTGAAACCTATGGCCCCCGGGTCTATTCTCATCATATCAATCTCCATCACTTTAATCTTGCTTTGCTTTTTTACTTTGCCTTTACTTTTTACTTTGCATCTTTATACCAAAAATACCAAAAAATATTATATCTATCAAATCTCACTCTCTTGCGAGTAGCTAACGTTTTGTGCAGGTACGAGGGACTTGAGTGTGGCCTCCTACTGGATTGATACCTTGGTTCTCAAAAACTGAGGGAAATACTTACGCTACTCTGCTGCATCATCCCTTCCTCTTCGAGGAAAACCAACGCAAGCTCAAGACGTAGCAATATACTCTGTGGCGCCTGGCAACTAATTCCGATGGATCACCTCTTCTTGTGTGTATACAGCCCACCGATGATGTTACTGCTAAGGAAGCAGGTGTCTCCCATGGTCGCACTCTCCGGACCTATTCCAACACCCGTTGCATGGTATTCGGGATGGATACTAGTGTGCTAGCGCCAACTCCTTCTCCCTGGCACAGAATTGATAGTCTTGGAGAAAACTCGCTCTTCCTTGGACAAAACTATCCGATGATGGTGAAAGGCGATCCAACTGCTGTTGACACATTTATGAGAAGCAACTGTGTCTATACCTCGGACATTTGGGTGGTTCCCTACCCTCATACTGATATAGTTGGCCGCTTCAGCCTAGATGATTGGTCCTGCGTTGGTCTCCAGATCAACAACAGATGGCCCATCCTAGAGAATCACTTGTGGTTCAAAGCAAGCGTTTCCAACACCGCGGAATGGTTGAGTTGAAGTACATTTCATGGCTTGTTATTTGTTGTGTGGTGAAAACTTTAGTATTTATAATGTATCCTCGTTGTCGATGTGGGTTGATGACGTGTTGTATGTAATAAAATGATATGCCTGTGATAAACTTACTAAATTTATGAATGGCTTTCGAGTCGTTTCTCTAAATTTGTACTAGCTTCACACGCTTCGCGCGTTGGGCGGGTGTTTTTACTGTAGCCATATGTTAATGTGGTCGTTGTACATAACCAGCACCTCAAATCCTCGATACTAGTATACTATATACTAGTAGGAGTAAGTAGTAGGAGTACTAGGGTGGCATGGGCCAGAACAAGCATTCACGTCCAGGAGTACGGCACACGCCACCACCACGACATCCATCTGGCACCATATTATTTCTTGGAGTCCGTGCTAGAGCAATCTCTTCAACCTCGTCATTTCTCTAACTTTAGCCATCACACAGCGGGCGAGGTGGGGGTTTGCCGATAGTCGGTTTCCTTAACTACGGTCCCACTTGTAAGGCCAACTCCAACGCATGACCCCAAACGGACCTCCGTTTTGCATGAACTCCAACGATAATTTTGACTAGAAAAGCAAGACCAAAGAAAACAAGAACCACAAGAATACATTTTACTACTCCTGTAAGTTGGATTAGTGCCTTCTCGATGCATTCATTGTTGATCCGCGGAGGCTCGATCTTGCGTGCTTCTTTCTTCTTCGAGTGTAAAGAAGTAGACGTTGCTTCCTCGCATCTAGTCTCATGTCTAGCCTCTATTCTAGTAGGAGTATCAACAAGTGCACTAATCGCATCTGATAGCAGAACCAAAGATTTGGTCAGGTTCTTCCTCCTTTTGCCGACACGTGGGACATCTAGCATCCAGGTCGTGTCATGAAAGAAAATGGACTGGTAGTTGAAGCCACGAGATGTGCATCTTGGGTTAAACTGTAAATAGAATCTTACTACTCTTGAGTAACTCCAAAAGCGGCCACCGAAGATCTTTATTGGATTTGTTTTTCATCACTAGCACATCGAGGTGAAAGATGTGCAGGTTCAGTGGGTCCTCTTGTGTTTTCACTGACATGTGGGGCCGCATGTGAGCAAACAGACGATGGGCTCCGCAAGTCCGCTGGCTGGCTGAGAAGAGAGATAGAGGAGGGCTGAGCATGGACTACAGGAAATTTGTTCTATGTACCTCGATATAGGCTCGATATAGTGGGATGGCATGGGCCATAACTCAGTGGCATTCACGTCTAGCAGTACGGCACACGCCACCCACACGAGTCCCATCCGACACCAATTTTCTTGGAGTCCGTGCTACAGCCATCTCTTCTCCCTCCTGTTTTCTCAGCCATCGCGCGGTGGCCGGGGTGGGGGTTTGCCGATAGTCGGTTTGCTCAACTGCGGTCCCACTTGTAAGTGAAAATGCAACACCGCACGCATTCCCGCTTGAGCGGCGTGCCGGACCAACCGTGTGGGGGTGTGATGCGAACACGGCAGGCTTTTCCTTTTGAACTCATAACTTGTAAAATTTGGTTCTGCTCCATGGCGCGACCGATAGATAGAAAATAACGATTTTGCCTAGAGTAATGAGAAGTTTGGTTCTGGCGCCATTCATGCATGGAGTACGTACAAAAATTATGACGTTGATGCGAACGGTAAGATAATTACTGTAGTATCATATACTACTACATGGATTTGACGGAAAGATAAAAATACATATGGATCCATCAACGTTCAACGACATCCTCACACCCTAGTGCGCTAGGTCACCAACCGACGTGTGAGGAGCAATGGCATTGGCGGCGAGCTCAACGTGCTTCTGAACAGTGCTGTCCAACGTTGCCGTGCGCTCCAAGAAGGCCAGTGTCCTATTGTCCTCCTCTTGCATGTAGTAGTCCTTGTGGATGATTTGCGCGTAGACGTGGGTGATTATGTCAATGGTGTGTTGCTGCGCCAGGCACTGCGCGACGAGCACGACCTCGAGGTGGACATTCTCCGGCACGACGGCGGGCAGTCGCAGGGCCACCAGTGCGTCGAAGAGGTTGTTACCATAGTGGCCGTTGAGGGTGGCGGGCATCGCAGAGCCTGGGCGCGTCGGCTGGAGGCTTACGTCAAAGTCGTCCGCAAGCTTCTTGACGACGGTGAACTTGTCGAGGAAACCGACGAGGACCTCGTCGAACAAGGAGACGGAGCTGTCGTCCAAGCGGCCCCTCGCCCTGGTGGCCTCAAGCAATACTACCTGGAGACGTTCCTTGGTGCCGGTGGACGTGGTAGTACTCCTAAATCTAGATGGTGGTGCTACTAGTACTAGTAGTAGTACTACCAATGTAGTAGTAGGAGTACTAGCACTATACTACCCGTTGGTCAAATTATTATGTGCTGCTCCTCACAGTGAAGTGACAAGACCCTGCGCTGGAGATGACACCTGAGTATAGGCGCCGTGTTCGGCATACCATAGTCAGCCTCACCGTCTATAGTCACTATCATCATGGCTGTAGAGCTAGCCTGCTTACAACTAGCCCTGTTCGACATAATTTCCCGTGCGTAGATGCCCGTGCATTGCACGGAACACCAATATTGGGGGTGAACGGCTCCGACAGCGGCCATCGCGCCAGATTTTTCCACGGCCTTCTACTCCTAGATTGTGAGAGACAAGGAGTTGTTTGTAAATAGGGAACAAGTGCGGGCATCTTTTTGCAAAAATGGAGAAGCTTGGTTTGTATGCGTCAGATCTAGATCCGACGGCTATTGGTGAAAGATGGGAGGCACAACATCATCACCAACTTAGGACCTGTTTGATTCGCAGGATTTTGAAAATGCAGGAATAGGACACGGCAATATTACGAGTTTCAAACTCATATTACAAATGTTAGGAGTAATGTTGCACCTATGAAGAGGGAATTACTAGGAAGTTTACGTAAAAACTTTTGTTACTTTAGGTGGATGCAGCATTATCGTACAAACTAAAATCCACCGCCCTGACAAATCACTAATGGGCAAATAAGTTTTCGAGTCTCTGGCCACTTGATGTTTCAAAAACAAATTCAGCTTCTGCGGAGAAATGAGCTCCACCGTGTACCCGCGCGGGTGTGGCTGGGCACGAAGCGTGAGTACATGCATGGTGCACCTATTCTCTTCTTGTATACGTACACCACCTACGTGGGGTTGTGTGAGAGAGATACAAACCTAGAGAGATATAGTGTGTGGGTTCTTGAGAGTTTTTTTGTGGGGGGGGGGGGTCAATCAAAAAATTTAACATATGCAATGTGTGTGAAATAGAGTCCTGGATATAACATATATATAGAGGGGGCGATCCACGAGAAGAGAGTGGAGGTATCATCGGCTTGAGGTGTCCATAGAATCGAAGAGAGGGATGATGTGTGTGTGTGTGCGCGTGATCGATAAAGAGTGCCATCGAATTTGTGTGTGCCCACGTCAAAGATATAGAGTGGCTGACCTACTGGAATGTGAGATGGGACATGTGCAGTTTGTCTCTGTGGCATGGATACCTACCTGCAGCGCTCGACTATCGGTGTGTGGTGGGGGAAGAGGGAGGCCCAATTAACTATAGAGGTACAATGGCTGGTATATGTGTGGAGGAGGAGAGAGGCCTACCTCATGTATTAAGGAGATCGATCTGCCTCATGTATTAAGGGAGATCGATCGGCATCCATGCATATGTGCAGGAGATGAATAAGGTTGGGAGAGAGACAGAGCTAGAGTGTTGGAGGGGGTGGTAGTCGAGTTGCTTCTAACAAATGGTGGGATAGGCTTGCTAGACAAATGGAGGGCACACCCGCAATATCAATAAGAGAGGAGATGGCTGCTTGTTCTCTGTGCACGTGCGCGTGAGAGACGGGTCAGGAGGCATGCACGAATGATGAGGGGGGACGATGTGGCTGTGGTAAGCAGACGTAACTACATAGGAAGATCAATCGCCCTTTGTAAGAGAAAGGAGAGACATAACTTGTGAGGTACGTCGATCGATGGGGGGGTAGTTAAAGTCAATCTAGGTATATGTTGGGAGATCGATCGGTATACATGCATGTGTGTGTTAGAAGCAAATGTGGCACGAGGAGAAGGATAGAGAGAGAGGGATGCATGTAGGAGGTGGTACGAGAGGCATACTATATCGAGGGGGAGGAGTGTGCGAGTATGAGAATGATGAAAAGAGTGATGGGAGTGAGGCATGTACGGTGACAAGAAAAGAGGGGAAGCTTGTGTTTGTGCTAGGCACACCTGGCTAGAGAGGCATATCGATCAATGTGTGCCGTAAAAAAGGAGCTGGGGGGCCTACACACACCGTGGGTGAACGACCTAAAGTGAAAAGATGAATTTGCGCGATGGAGCTAGAGAATGCTGAGGGAGGGTGAGAGGGATGCGGGCGTGTGCATGCACAAGAGAAAGTTAGCGCTAGCTACAAAGATAAGAGGGTTGTGTGGGTGTAAAAGACGAATAGAGATCATATATACTTCATTATAAAAAGCAAATTCGGATATTTGAAGAATTTATCAGAGTGTTTCAAACCGACGGATGTGTGAATATATATAACGGTGATACACATGGTGTGGTTATGAACATGGTATACTACATTTAATATGTTTTATCTCTACTCTTATAAAAAACAGAGTTGTTGATGATGGTGTGCCTGCCATCCTGCATTATAGGTCGTCTGATTTATATCTGGCGGATAGCAAGGAAACTATGATGGTTGAAGTTGGCAACAATCATGATTGTAGATTCTTATTGAAATAGAGAAACGAATTCAAATTTAGTTCAAATTGCAGCGGTAGTATAGACACTTGGAATGCACTAAAATGTTGGTATGAGTAGGTTACATGCATTATACAGCAAGCGAAAAAATTTAATCGGACATAACATGGATTCATACTCCCTCCTTCCATCTATATAGGGCGTAATGAGATTTTTAAGACCGCCTTTGACTATTGACAAGATTAATAGTACATGACATGCACAATGTGAAAATTATATCATTGAAAGAACCTTTCACAGATGAATTTAATGGTGTGCTTTGTGTAAGTTGCATGTCATATATCATTGCTCTAATATTTGGTCAAAGTTAGCATCGAAAAACGCATTAGGCCCTATATAGATGGAAGGAGGGAGTAGCTTTGAATAGCATTTGTATAGTAAAACGGGGCAAGACTCTCTCTTTATGTGGTGTGAATAGTTTTATTTTTTTCGTTTTCTTTTTGGTTGAGGGAAGTGCGAATTGATTTTGTACGTACAAGTACAATATTACTACATGTTAGGCTTGTCCCTAAAATTCAACCCGCGTCTTGTTATATCCCGAAAATTCAGATATCGTGCTCCCAAAATTGGCGCCTTCACAACCCGCGCCTTGCTATCCCGAAATTACTACGCGCGCGAAAACTCCCTCTAGCTGCCAAATCCCGACACGCGAAATCCCCCTTCTAACCCTAAGCCGAAAGGGCCGCTAGTTCAAATCGGTGGGGGATACTTTTGAAACACACCCTACATTTTGGACAAGCGCGTTCCTAAGTCATGCTTCACCCCCTCCCATCGGCCCCTTTTCGCCATTCGAAATCCCAGGCCGCCATAACCTCTCCGCTCCAGCCGCGAAACCCCACCCTCCTCCGTCCGCCACATCACCGCTGCCCAGCCAGAGCCTCTTCCCCCACGACGTCATCCAGCGCAACAGCTCGACGTCCCTCGTCCACCTCCCCGGATGAGGATCCGTCGTCCATCTCGCCGTCCAGCCGGTTCAGCCGCCCCGTCCTCCACCTCCAAGGAGCTGCTCCGACAATCGCCTCATCTATCGCGGCTGCTCCATCCCCACAGCGCCACCTTAACCTGCTCCACCGGAACCGCATCATCCTCACCGACTCCTCGGATGAAGCCGAGGCCTACTCGGCGCCACCAAAGAGGTTGTACACTCATCGCATCGCACCTTCTCCTTAACTCGACCTCTCGGCGCCGACGGTGCTCCATCCCGCACCCCCATGGAGAGGCTACCTTGAAGCCGGCGCCGCGGGCAACATCTCCACGGTGGCTCTCCCACAGTGCGAGGCCCCTTCGGCGGCAGCGTCCATACCAGCCAGATCTGCTGCTGCTGCTTCGGCTCTCGCTCGATCGCTCGCTCGCCCAGCTGCTGCTGCTGCTCTCCCTCTCGCTCGTGCTGCTGCTCTGCTCCGATTAAGCCACACTTCAGTCGACTGAATCAACTTTTGGGTCAGTCGATTTTCAGGGGTTGGGGGGGGGGGGCTCACCGGAGTTAAGGAAGAACCACCCGCAGCAGGGACGGGGGCTCGCCGGAGAGGTACCCCACTATCTATCTTAGGGTTCAGGGTGGGGGTGGGGGGCCTAGAGGGCTGGCCGAGGCGGCGGTGGCGAGTTGTTTCGGGGCGGCGAGGCGGCGCTGGGGCCAGCGGTTCGGCCGGTGGTGGCTGGCGGCTCAGGGGGTGCAGGGGGTGCAGGTTGAAGATGAACTGCAGGCCCTCCCTAACTACATGTCAAGTGCCTCTCTGCTACCATTGCGTTCAGTTTCGACAGTAGCATTCAGATTCCACAGTAAATTTCAGTTTCGACAGTTAAGTTCAGAGTCAACAGTTTTTACCTCATCTGTTGTAGTCAGGTGGTTTTTGGTGATGTTAATTTTACATCCATTTTACATCATCTATTAGAGATGCTATTAGAATCCCACTTGAGATTGACGATGTCTGTCTTGTGCTGCTTCAGCCTTGACGTCTTACGGCTCACCGGAGCTGCTCCAACGACAGAACGATCCGTCACAATAGAGCAGTGCCCTGGACGCCGTCTACAGATTCCTCAGATCTTCCTCCACACCTCCGACAACCACCTCTGCCTCAACTGCTTCAGCGACCAACCCAATGATGCTGAGGTCGACACGGCTACGGCAAAGAGGTTGTACACTTGTTGCATCGCTTATTACTATACATTCACGTCGATCCATTAGGGCTATTTTGGTTCAACGGAAAAACATCGATCCACTGGTTGTTACCATCACTCTAAATTTCTGCATGCTCTCCTTACATAATCTCACCATATTTTTTTCGTATGCATGTCAGATATTGTACACAGTCATGCTGAACATGTAGAGAAAAAGAGAAGAGTTTTGCGCGGCAATACAATGTCATGTAGACATCGCTCCATGGTGGGTTCAATGGCAAACCCTCCCCACCCCTCTCCAGATTGTAATCCAGAGGAAGATATCTGTTCTGAGGCGGATTCGGACGCCGCTGACCACTACTATTTACCCCCCAAGGTGTTTGCTCTACCTTGGCATGATGATGTTAGTCATATCATGCATATGTTGCCTTGCAGTGCCTACTTTTGACATCATATATGTCATCTTCTTAGTTTAGACATGTTTTGTAATGCCACCTGTTTAGTTTCTATATCATATATGGGAATTATGCAGTCTCATGTCTTTTAGCTAGCCATAATATATGTGAAATGTGCAATGCCATCCTGTTTAACCAGGCATCATATATTTGAATGATATCTTGCCCATCCTTTTCTTCATTACATTTCCATTTGTCGACAATGTTTGTACATTAAACTACTCTTCCTGTGAATCAGCCATTTGGGTGGGAGATGGAAAAATCTGGAGTGAAAATAAGGCCTTCAGAGCAGACAGTGCTACCTGTCGAAGCAGATCTCTTGTTGGGTCCCGATAGCTCCTCAGAGATGGATTCAGAGACAGATGACCAGTCCTATTCCCCCACTGAGGTGTATGCTCTAACTTGGCACGATTATACTGCTCATATCATGCATACGGTGTCTTGCATTGCATAGTTTAGACATCATATACACAATATTCAACACCATGTTCTTAGTTCAGACATCATGTCGAATGCCCTCTGTTTAGCATATAAATCACATATGTGAATTAAATGATGCGATCTTGATTACTTAGATAACATGTAGGTGAATTATGTCACGTGATCCTGTTTAGTTATTTATCATATCTTTGAATTATGTTATGCTATGCTATCCAGTTTAGATAGACATCATGTATGTGAAATTATGTCATGCTATCCGTTTTAGTTAAACAATATACATGTCAACTATTTCATGCCCTCTTATTTCCACACTATCTATTGCATCTGTCTCTCATACAATGTCTGTACATTCAACTATGTTTTCCGTTTATTAGCCATTTGAATTGGAGCGGGTGATGCCAGTATCTAGCGGACTAAAAACACGGTCTTCAAATAAAACAGTGCTACCTCTTGGTGGAGATAGCACCCCGGTTGTACATGCACAAGAACCAGCCCTACCACACATAACCCAAACTCTCGCAGATTGTACCCCTACTACAATGGACAGAGAACTAGCTTCACCCAATCTAACCCCAACCCCAGCCGATAGTAACCCAGTTCCTGTTGACACAACACCATCTCCACCAGAGAGCTCCCAAACAAGAGCAGTTAGTAGGGCAGCTCCAGTGCCCAAAGGGCCAGTACTATCACGGCGAACCCCAACTCCACCAGTTAGTACGCTTATTCCTGTGGAGGAAGCACAACCAGCTAGTCGTAGTTTAACATCTATCGCATTTGATGTTGTTAAATCGTATGTGCATATCTTCCCATCTTGGAAATATTATACTGAAGATGAAGGAAAATGACAGTTGCAGGTGTTTGTCCAGGAGTTATGTGTAAGTAATGTTATTCATGGCAATTACTTTGCTTCGTCCCATACATCCTACCTCCATGATGGTTATAATACAGCAAATTTTCCCATTTTTCTCTATAGAGAAGGACCGATTTGGAAACTCAGGATGAGGTAACCTGTGCTAATACCTCTGCTATCTTCAAGAATGCTTGGTGGTAGTATCGGAATTACCTGAAGAAAACATACTTCACCGGCAAAGAAACTCATCAAATTCCCTTACGTTCTCCTGAGACACATTTACTGGACGATGACTGGGAATGCCTTGTTCTGTACTGGTCCCGAACCAAGAATGTGGTAAGGTCTATGAGCTCATTTTATATTTTTAAGTATTATATTCTTGCGTCTTACTATACTCTGTTCATGTAGAACAAGTGCCTAAACCTGAAGAACAACTGTTCTAATTTAAGATTCCATTGCTACCATAGGACATAGATATATGTTTGTTTGATGCTTTTATTATGTACTAGTACTTGGCAATAGAAGACTTGGTAGTTTAATCCTGTCCACCTTACTAATGAACTGGTTCACCGAAATGAGTTTCATATACTAGTACATGCTAAACTTGTTATGTGCCTGCTTGTTTCTTCTTTTAGAATGCTGACAGAATATTGGGGAAGAGTGGCTTATTAAGCAATGGTAAAGGAAGTAATGCAGATAAGGTTCAGGATAGTGACACATCCTGTCTTGGTTTAGTGTTGGAGTTACTGGCCACTACCGCTTGCACAAGCTATTCAAACTCACTGTCTGAATCAGTTCGGTTTCTTGAGTCTTAACTACAAGCTGAAAGATATCGATCAGCTGTGCTGCAACAAGAAGCGGAAGGACCGCGGAAGTCCCTGGAGCATTCCGATGCATACTTTCTGGTGCAATAGCAAGCATTGGAGGATTTTAGCGCCAAACAGGACAAAGCTAATCAGCTTGCTAAGCTTATTGCCAGCATGGTGGATACCCAGGATAACGTTTCTTGAGCTCTTTTGAAGTTGTTTCAGTTATGCTCTTGTTTTGCTGCCACGTTTATTTGCACTGGTGGCCAATTTTGACAGGCAGTGTATATGATATGCTGCTTTGTTCCCTATATTTGCACTGGTGGCGAACTTTGATGCCCAGTGGATGTAATATGTGTAATAGCTGTGATAGCTTAGCATTAGTTGCCTGCTTATTTATTTCCTTGTTGTCTTGTTTATTTGTTTGCTTGTAGTCATTGTAGTTCTTTTTTCGCGGTTAACTAGTGGCTGCAATAACCTATTTTTTAAAACTAGGCCACAATAACCATGGGCTAATATTTACTGTAGTGACACTAGGCCTCCTACGGGCCGTAGAAATAGTGGGCCTTCTACGGGCCGTAGAAACAGTAGGCCTTCTACGGGCCGTAGAAACAATGGGCCTTCCACGGGCCGTATCATCAATGGGCCTTATACGGGCCATATGATCGATTGGCCAAACACGGGCCAATAACAGGCCGCATTATGGCCGTAAACGGGCTAGAGTTGGAATCGTCCGTTCATGGGCCGACCGTAACGGGCCATCGTCAATAGGCCGCATTTGATGACGCTATGAAAACGGCCCAACATATTAACGGACCACAAACGGGCCGACTATAACCACGGGCTGAATTTGGCCCACAGGCAGAAAATGACAGTAACCGGCCATAAGTAAACGAATGCTGGAAATGGGCCCAAGAATAAATGGGCTCTGAGAAGGCCGAAAGATAACATGGGCTGGAAATGGCACAACAGAATAACGGGCCGTTAATGGGTATAAAGTGATACATTGTTCATTACGGGCCAGTTTCACTACGGGCCGTTAATGGGTGTAAAGTGATACACTGTTCATTACGGGCCAGTTTCACCACGGGCCGTTAATAGGCCAAGAGTTACATAGGGCCTCATATGGGCCGAAAGACGTCATGGGCCATACATGGGCCAGAAGTGAAAACGGGCTAGAATCATACTGGATGGCCTAGATGACGCTACTGGGCCTAATTCGGATAGGGCGTAACGGGCCTTGGGTTAGCGGGCTGTAAATGGGCTATATGCGAACAGGCCGTTAACAGGCTTTCCATGGGCCGGCCCGCCACCTTTTGACCAAGTCAAACGGGCCGGCCTTTTAACAGGAATGGGCCTCTGTTGGGCCGTGCCACGTGTCGACGTATCATAGGCGCCTATCTGACCCACTGACAAGCTAACACGTGTTTCGTCCGGCCAATAAGAATTTTACACGTGGAAATTTCCCATTGGTCGGGGCTGTTAACGGGTTATCGGATCCAAAACCCGACCCGATAGCTTAACGGCGTTCCGTTATGGTGGATGCCACGTGTCGGTCACCCTTGATGAAAGCACTTCTGTGACGCACGATTTATCGTCATGGAAGTGGACACTTCCGTGATGATAACTTTGGTAATGTCATGGAACACTTCTACGACAGCACAGGTATGACTATCTTGATTCTGTCATAAATTTTTCATGGATGTACATGCATGACAAAAAAAGCGACCTACTGTGACAAGCACGTATCATCATGGAAGTGTATTTTTTTGTAGTGATAGTTAGGCACCTTGCGAGGACCCTTGAAATCCTTTGGCAAACGCTCATTACGTAGATCCGGTACTAAGCATGGCACGCCCAAATTTCTAGAAGTTACCCCTGGCTCCATAGAAGTGGTTGGACGAACCGTAGTAGGCTGACGAGCCGCATACTGAGCCGCCAGCTCGGCCTCTCGACGTGCTCTACCTTGATCCACTATGTTCTGAGCATCAGCGCCACCGCCCGCCGGGTTATGTCCATGAGGCGGGTTATGGTTCTGTCCACTGCTTGATATAGCCGGCTCATCAATATGTTTGCTGTAACTTTGGCTCGGGCGAGGGGTGGAATGAATCATGTCACGACTGTAAGAATAATCTTGCTGCTGAGTCAGTGCTATCTGAAGAAGCTCTCTAGCCTTCCATGTTTCAACCGCTGTCGGCGACTCACCATCTACCGGGAGAGCCGCCAATCGTGACACCGTAGCGATCATGTTATCCAAAGGGTTAGAATAATGACCCGATGGCGTCGGCACGTGCTGCGGTGGTTTATTGTTCTGACGAGGCGGGTCCATCGTGCGTGGCTGAACCGGCACACCCATCCCATGTGCTTCGACCCGGATTACCACTGCCAGGTTACTGGTTCCTGCTTCTGGCGTGTTAAAGAGATTTCTTGCCTCATAAACCAACGACACACGAGTCTTATGCCTCCTCCTCATGACTTCGTTTGAAACGTTTTGATCTAGCATGAGACGGTAAGACTGTGACTGAATTCGTTGTGCCTGAGCATCCAAAGCAGCCCGCTCCTCGGCCATCCTAGTGTTTTCTGCGTTTAGCTCCTCCTTGGCCTGTGCTATCTCATCACACAACTTTATGACCGCCGCATTATGCTGATCTTGCTCCACCGGGTTAACCACCACTGTTAACAGCGCTGTCAGCTTATCCAGTAAGTCAGTTAAGACCTGAGCCGGCGGGCGCTCAGGGCCTCTTGCCCCAGCAGCCGCTGCCGCCGCTGACCCGGAAACCAACTCTGCCGCAGTCAATGAGTGTTGCACGGGCTGTGTACCGGCCATGAAAATTGCAACCCGGTTCGGCGGCTCATAGGGGTCTGGAATACTACCGCCATCGGAACAGCCCCCAAGCCGGCCATCTTGCAGTTGATACAATGACTCGGTCTCGCCGGTGGATGACCACCATCAGAGTAAATGACGATCTCACCACCAGACGCTGATCTATCCTCAGATTCCGCTCCATGGATAAATCCCACAAAGGCACGATTCATGGCGGGCCAAACCCGGGCGGGTCTCGCACGCTGAGCCGTCTCGATGATGTCGGTGCAGATGTCTGGCTTAGGGCCCGGTTCGCCGATCTTGCCTATGAAGACGTGAATTCCACCGAAGGGGACCCGGTACCCGTACTCAATTGAGCCGGCCTCAGGGCCCCAGCCCGCGTCGTCGATGTAGAGCTTGCCGCGGTGACTCTTGGTCATCCGGCCCATGGCGTATCCCTTGATCCCTTCGAAGTTGCCCACTAAGTACTTGAAACCATCGTACGATAGCCCCACGGTGGGCGCCAACTATCGTGGAATTGTCACGGCATATATCCTAGTGTGAGGACTTAGTCGTGGAGTGCTACCTCTTGAGCACTGCGTTGGTTTTCCCCGAAGAGGAAGGGATGGTGCAGCAAAGTAGCGTAAGTATTTCCCTCAGTTTTTGAGAACCAAGGTATCAATCCAGTAGGAGGCTACGCGCAAGTCCCTCGCACCCGCACAAAACAAATAAATCCTCACAACCAACGCAAATAGGGGTTGTCAATCCCTATAAGGCCACTTACGAGAGTGAGATCTGATAGATATGATAAGATAATATTTTTGGTATTTTTATGATAAAATATGCAAAGTAAAATAAAGGCAAAGGAAATAACTTAGTAGTAGGAGATCAATATGATAAAGATAGACCCGGGGGCCATAGGTTTCACTAGTGGCTTCTCTCAAGAGCATAAATATTCTATGGTGGGTGAACAAATTATTGTTGAGCAATTGACAGAATTGAGCATAGTTATAAGAATATCCAGGTATGATCATGTATATAGGCATCACGTCCGAGACAAGTAGACCGACTCCTGCCTGCATCTACTACTATTACTCCACTCATCGACCGCTATCCAGCATGCATCTAGAGTATTAAGTTAAAAACAGAGTAACACCTTAAGCAAGATGACATGATGTAGAGGGATAGACTCATGCAATATGAAGAAAACCCCATCTTATTATCCTCGATGGCAACAATACAATACGTGCCTTGCTGGCCTTACTGTCACCGGGAAAGGACACCGCAAGATTGAACCCAAAGCTAAGCACTTCTCCCATTGCAAGAAAGATCAATCTAGTAGGCCAAACCAAACTGATAATTCGAAGAGACTTGCAAAGATAACCAATCATACATAAAAGAATTCAGAGAAGATTCAAATATTATTCATAGATATACTTGATCATAAACCCACAATTCATCGGTCTCAACAAACACACCGCAAAAAGAAGATTACATCGAATAGTTCTCCACAAGAGAGGGGGAGAACATTGTATTGAGATCCAAAAAGAGAGAAGAAGCCATCTAGCTACTAACTATGGACCCGTAGGTCTGAGGTGAACTACTCACACTTCATTGGAGGGGCTATGGTGTTGATGTAGAAGCCCTCCATGATCGATGCCCCATCCGGCGGAGCTCCGGAACAGGCCCCAAGATGGGATCTCATGGATACAGAAAGTTACGGCAGTGGAATTAGGGTTTTGGCTCCGTCTCTGATCGTTTGGGGGTACGTGGATATATATAGGAGGAAGGAGTACGTCGATGGAGCAATAGGGGGCCCACGAGGATGGAGGGCGCGCCTGGTGGGGGTGGGCGCGCCCCCTACCTCGTGGCCTCCTCTTTTCTTTCTTGACGTAGGGTCCAAATCTCTCTGGTCTTATTCGTTAAGAAAATCACGTTCCCGAAGGTTTCATTCCGTTTGGACTCCGTTTGATATTCCTTTTCTTCAAAACCCTAAAACAGGGAAAAAACAACAGTTCTGGTCTGGGCCTCCGGTTAGTAGGTTAGTCCCAAAAATAATATAAAAGTGGATAATAAAGCCCAATAATGTCCAAAACAGAATATAATATAACATGGAGCAATCAAAAATTATAGATACGTTGGAGACGTATCAAGCATCCCCAAGCTTAATTCTTGCTTGTCCTCGAGTAGGTAAATGATAAAAATAGAATTTTTGATGCGGAGTGCTACTTGGCATAATTTTAATGTAATTCTTCTTAATTGTGGTATGAATATTCAGATCCGAAAGATTCAAGACAAAAGTTCATATTGACATAAAAATAATAATACTTCAAGCATACTAACTAAGCAATTATGTCTTCTCAAAATAACATGGCCAAAGAAAGTTCATCCCTACAAAATCATATAGTTTAGTCATGTTTCATCTTCGTCACACAAGAATGCTCTCATCATGCACAACCCCGATGACAAGCCAAGCAATTGTTTCATACTTTAGTAATCTCAAACCTATAAACTTTCACGCAATATATGAGCGCGAGCCATGGACATAGCACTATGGGTGGAATAGAGTATAATGAGGGGGGTTAAGTGGAGAAGACAAAAAGGAGAAAGTCTCACATCAACTAGGCTAATCAATGGGCTATGGAGATGCCCACCGATTGATGTTAATGCAAGGAGTAGGGATTGCCATGCAACGGATGCACTAGAGCCATAAATTTATGAAAGCTCAACAAAAGAAACTAGTGGGTGTGCATCCAACTTGCTTGCTCACGAAGACCTAGGGCACTTGAGGAGGCCCATTGTTGGAATATACAAGCCAAGTTCTATAAAGAAAAATTCCCACTAGTATATGAAAGTGACAAAACGAGAGACTCTCTAACATGAAGATTATGGTGCTACTTTGAAGCATAAGTGTGGAAAAGGATAGTAACATTGTCCCTTCTCTCTTTTTCTCTCATTTTTTTTTCTTTTTTTTGGGCCTTCTCTTTTTTATGGCCTTTCTCTTTTTTTGGGCCTTTTCCTTTTTTGGGCTTTTTTTTATATTCCTCACTTGGGACAATGCTCTAGAAAATGATGATCATCACACTTCTATTTATTTACAACTCAATGATTACAACTCGATACTAGAACAAAAGATGACTCTATATGAATGCCTACGGCGGTGTACCGGGATATGCAATGGACCAAGAGTGACATGTATGAAAGAATTATGAACGGTGGCTTTGCCACAAATACTATGTCAACTACATGATCATGCTAAGCAATATGACAATGATGAATGTGTCATGATGAACAGAATGATGGAAAGTTGCATGGCAATATATCTCGGAATGGCTATGGAAATGCCATAATAGGTAGGTATGGTGGCTGTTTTGAGTAAGATATAAGGAGATATATGTGTGAAAGAGCGTATCATATCACGGGGTTTGGATGCACCGGCGAAGTTTGCGCCAACTCTCAATGTGAGAAAGGGCAATGCACGGTACCGAAGAGGCTAGCAAGGATGGAAGGGTGAGAGTGCGTATAGTCCATGGACTCAACATTAGTCATAAAGAACTCACATACTTATTGCAAAAATCTACAAGTCATCAAAAACATCGGTACTACGTGCGTGCTCCTAGGGGGATAGATTGGTAGGAAAAGACCATCGCTCGCCCCCGACCGCCACTCATAAGGAAGACAATCAAATAATACCTCATGTTTCAAATTTGTTGCATAATGTTTACCATACGTGCATGCTACGGGACTTGCAAAGTTCAACACAAGTATTTCTCAATTTCACAACTACTCAACTAGCACGACTTTGATATTATTACCTCCATATCTCAAAACAATCATCAAGCTTCAAACTTCTCTTAGTATTCAAAACACTCTTAAGAAAATTTTACTAACTTTGAATACCTAGCATATTAGGATTTTAAGCAAATTACCATGCTATTAAGACTCTCAAAATAATCTAAGTGAAGCATGAGAGATCAATGATTTCTATAAAACAAATCCACCACCGTGCTCTAAAAGATATAAGTGAAGTACTAGAGCAAAATTATATAACTCAAAATATATAAGCGAAGCACATAGAGTATTCTAACAAATTCCAAATCATGTATGGATCTCTCAAAAGGTGTGTACAGCAAGGATTATTGTGGTAAACTAACAAGAAAAGACTCAAATCATACAAGACGCTCCAAGTAAAACACATATCATGTGGCGAATAAAAATATAGCTCCAAGTAAAGTTACCGATAGAAGTAGACGAAAGAGGGGATGCCTTCCGGGGCATCCCCAAGATTAGGCTCTTGCCACTCCTTGTTTCGTAATCCATCAAATCTTTACCCAAGACTTGAAAACTTCACAACACAAAACTTAAAGTAGAAAATCTCGTGAGCTCCGTTAGCGAAAGAAAACAAAAGATCACTTCAAGGTACTGTAATGAACTCATTCTTTATTTATATTGGTGTTATACCTACTGTACTCCAACTTCTCTATGGTTTATAAACTATTTTTCTAGCCATAGATTCATCAAAATAAGCAAACAACACACGAAAAACAGAATCTGTCAAAAACAGAACAGTCTGTAGTAATCTGTAGCTAGTGCAAGATATGGAACCCCAAAAATTCTAAAATAAATTTCTGGACGTGAGGAATTTATCTATTAATCATCTGCAAAAATAATTAACTAAATACCACTTTCCAAATAAAAATGACAGCAGTTCTCGTGAGCGCTAAAGTTTCTGTTTTTTACAGCAAGTTCAACAAGACTTTCCCCAAGTCTTCCCAATGGTTCTACTTGGAACAAACACTAATTAAACACAAAAAACACAACCAAAACAGAGGCTAAATAAATTATTTATTAAATAAAAGCAAGGAAAAATATTGGGTTGCCTCCCAACAAGCGCTTTTCTTTAAAGCCTTAAAGCCAGGCATTGATAATTTTAACGATGCTCACATGAAAGACAAGTATTGAAGCACAAAGAGGGCATCATAAAACACGTAAAAAACACATCTAAGTCTAAAATACTTCCTATGCATAGGCATCTTATAGGCAAATAAATTATCAAGGCAAGCAACAACTAGCATATTCAAGGAAGAGGAAAGAAACAATAGCAATCTCAAAATAATGAGAGGTAATTTAGTAACATGAAAATTTCTACAACCATATTTTCCTCTCTCATAATAATTAAATGTGGGATAATAAGAAAATTCAACAAAATAGATATCACATAAAATATTTTCAACATGATCCACATGCATGCAAAGTTGACATTCTTCCAAAATAGTGGGATTAATATTAACTAAAGTCATGACCTTTCCAAACCCACTTTTATAAAAAAATTCATAAGATTGAACATTCTCCAAATATGTGGGATCTAAAGTTGACACTCTTCCAAACCCACTTTCAATAATATTGCAAATACTATTATCAATCTCATATTCATCATGGGTCTTAAATAAATTTTCAAGATCATAAGAAGAATCACCCCAATCATGATCATTGAAACAAATAGTAGTCATAGCAAAACTAGCATCCCCAAGCTTAGGGTTTTGCATATTATTATCACAATTGAGAATTTATAGTAAAAGAATTGCAATCATGCTTTTTATTCAAAGATCTATCGTGAATCACTCCATAAAGTACTTCATCACAATTTTCAGATTCACGAATTTCAAGCAAAACTTCATAAAGATAATCTAGTGCACAAAACTCACTAGAAATTGGTTCATCATAATTGGATCTCTTAAAAAGATTAGAAAGTGGATGAGGATCCATAGATCTTAGGTTCTCTGTTTAGTAATAAATAAACAACTATTCCAACCATACAAGCAAACAAGAAACAGGCAAAAAGAGGCAAATGGAGAAAGAGAAGGAGGATAGAGAAAGAGAATAAAACAACAAGGGTGAAGTGGGGGAGAGGAAAACGAGAGGCAAATGACAAATAATGTAATGCGGGAGATAAGGGTATGTGATGGGTACTTGGTATGTTGACTTTTGCGTAGACCTCCCCGGCAACGGCGCTAGAAATCCTTCTTGCTACCTCTTGAGCACTGCGTTGGTTTTCCCCGAAGAGGAAGGGATGATGCAGCAAAGTAGCGTAAGTATTTCCCTAAGTTTTTGAGAACCAAGGTATCAATCCAGTAGGAGGCTACGCGCAAGTCCCTCGCACCTGCACAAAAAAAATAAATCCTCGCAACCAACGCAAATAGGGGTTGTCAATCCCTATAAGGCCACTTATGAGAGTGAGATCTGATAGATATGATAAGATAATATTTTTGGTATTTTTATGATAAATATGGAAGTAAAATAAAGGCAAAGTAAATAGCAAAGGAAATAAATAAGTAGTAGGAGATTAATATGATAAAGATAGACCCGGGGGCCATATGTTTCACTAGTGGCTTCTCTCAAGAGCATAAATATTCTACGGTGGGTGAACAAATTACTGTTGAGCAATTGACAGAATTGAGCATAGTTATGAGAATATCTAGGTATGATCATGTATATAGGCATCACGTCCGAGACAAGTAGACCGACTCCTGCCTGCATCTACTACTATTACTCCACTCATCGACCGCTATCCAGCATGCATCTAGAGTATTAAGTTAAAAACAGAGTAACGCCTTAAGCAAGATGACATGATGTAGAGGGATAGACTCATGCAATATGAAGAAAACCCCATCTTGTTATCCTCGATGGCAACAATACAATACATGCCTTGCTGCCCTTACTGTCACCGGGAAAGGACACCGCAAAAAGAAGATTACATCGAATAGTTCTCCACAAGAGAGGGGGAGAACATTGTATTGAGATCCAAAAAGAGAGAAGAAGCCATCTAGATACTAACTATGGACCCGTAGGTTTGAGGTGAACTACTCACACTTCATCAGAGGGGCTATGGTGTTGATGTAGAAGCCCTCCGTGATCGATGCCCCCTCCGGCGGAGCTCTAGAACAGGCCCCAAGATGGGATCTCGTGGATACAGAAAGTTATGGCGGTGGAATTAGGGTTTTGGCTCCGTCTCTGATCGTTTGGGGGTACGTGGATATATATAGGAGGAAGGAGTATGTCGGTGGAGCAACCGGGGGCCCATGAGGGTGGAGGGCGCGCCTGGTGGGGGTGGGCGCGCCCCCTACCCCGTGGCCTCCTCTTTTCTTTCTTGACGTAGGGTCCAAGTCTCTCTGGTCTTATTCGTTGAGAAAATCACGTTCCCGAAGGTTTCATTCCGTTTGGACTCCGTTTGATATTCCTTTTCTTCGAAACCCTAAAACAGGCCAAAAACAACAATTCTGGGCTGGGCCTCCGGTTAATAGGTTAGTCCCAAAAATAATATAAAAGTGGATAATAAAGCCCAATAATGTCCAAAACAGTAGATAATATAGCATGGAGCAATCAAAAATTATAGATACGTTGGAGACGTATCATGGAGCCATCGCAATGAGGTTAGATTAAAGGGGTTAATTAGGACAGAGGACATGAGGATTTTATACTAGTTCGGCCCCTTACGGTGAAGGTAAATCCTAATCCAGTTTGAGGTGGTATTGCTAGGGTTTCGATGAGCAGGGAGCGAATACGCTTAACCTGGCTCTCGATATGTTGTTTCTTGTCGTAAGCCGCCGCTGGGTCGTCCCCTTATATACACAGGTTGACGCCCTACGGCTAATAGAGTCCCGGCCGGCTTATACAACATATCTGGCTCGGTGACCTTTCTTACATACCTTACAATATAAGTTTACATACATGGTGGTTTATATCCGCGGGCCTTAAGCCGCCTTCGGGTTTGGGCCTTCTACTAAGCCTACCTATGAACCACCATTGTTAATATGCTCTTGGGCTTCATAGAGATGAATCTCCATAGGGATGACCCGGCCCCTCCTGGGCGGGTCATACCTAATAGTCATATCCCCAACAGTAGGTATGGTGGACTCTTGAAAATAATATTTGGGTTTAAGGGTTTTTGGATGCACAAGTAGTATCTCTACTTGGTGCGGAATTTTTGGCTAGCAAAGATGGGGGGCAAGCACCACATGTTGAAGTATCTATGACAATATAACTTCTATGTGAATATGAACAAACATAAACCATTACATTGTCTTTGTTGTCCAACGTCAACAATTTTGGCACATAATATTTTGATGGGGGCTCACGATCACAAAAGATTTCCAAGATAGTGTATTTGCATGTGAAAGTTCTCTTCCTTCTATTAATCATTCATGAATTGCTTGTATGATCAATATTGTGATTGTCAAGCTTCAAAATATTTCACTTTCTAAACCCAATGTGAAGCTACCACTAGGCATGATATGAACATATAATTTGAACTTCATGATATTCAATTCATTGAACAATTTACTCATAGGATATAAGTGAAGCACAAGAGTAAATGACAAGCTACTCCAAAAAGATATAAGTGAAGATCAAGCGAGTAGTTATGTAAATGGGTAGCTATTTGAGGACTCTCTCTTATTTAAAAGTTTTAGATCTAATTATTTTATTAAAACAGCAAGCATAACAAAACAAAATGACATTCCAAGAATAGCACACATCATGTGAAGAAACTGATAATTGTTGAAGAAGAAAGGCGGGATGCCTACCGAGGCATCCCCAAGCTTAGATGCTTGAGACTTCTTGAAATATTATCTTGGGTTGCCTTGGGAATCCCCAAGCTTGAGATTTTGTGTCTCCTTAATTCCTCTCATATCACGATTTTCCTAAATCTCAAAAACTTCATCCACACAAAACTCAACAAGAACTCATGAGATAAGTTAGTATAAATCAATGCAAAACCTTATCATTATCTACTGTAGAAAATCACCAAAATTATTATTCAATATTGCATACTAAATGCCTCTGCATATTTAATACTCCTATCCACAAATAGAATCATTAAACAAGCAAACATATGCAAATAATGCAACCACAACAGCAATCTGCCAAAACAGTACAGTGTGTAAAGAATGCAAGAGTATCAATACTTTTTTAACTCAAAAAATTATGAAAATTTACCACACTGTAGAAAATTTATCAGAGCTTATTGTGCAAAACGTTTCAACATTTTATCACGTTCTGACTTTTCTCGGGAATTTTTGCAACAGCGATAAACTTTCTGTTTTAAAACACAACATGTAGACTTGCAAAATAAGCATGGAAAAAGGCTATACTTGACATTTTTATAGAAATAAAAGATGCAAAACATTATTCTAAATAATATCAAGCAAGTCCTAGTAAAATAAAATGATGCACCAAGCAAAACTTATAGCATGTGACGAATGAAAATATAGCTCCAAGTGAGGTTATCGATAATGTTGGAGACGAAAGAGGGGATGCCTTCTGGGGCATCCCCAAGCTTAGTTGCTTGGATCTTCCTTGGATATTAACTTGGGGTGCCTTGGGAATCCCCAAGCTTAGGTTATCCTCACTCCTTATTCTCCTCATATTGTCATCTCACCCAAAACTTGAAAACTTCAATCACACAAAACTTAACGGAACTTCGTGAGATAGGTTAGTATGATAAAGAGCAAACCATTTCACTTTGTTATTGTCAAAGAAAAGATTCATAATTTTTCTCACACAATTCCTACTATAGCATATCATTTCCACAATTTATATTGAGCAATATAAGCCATCGAACTAGGAAACAAGCAAACTATGCATTGAAAACAGAATCTGTCAAAAACAGAATAGTCTGTAGTAATCTGTACTCCAACCACACTTCTGCTACTCCAAAAATCATGAGAAATTAGGAAAACCTGGGAAATTTGTCTATTAATCTTCTGCAAAAAGAATCAGTATTTTATCACGCTTATGTTAAAAATTAGAATTATATTCCTGATTGCAAAAGTTTCTGTTTTTCAGCAAGATCAAATCAACTATCAACATAGACCATCCCAAAGGTCTTACTTGGCACTTTATTGAAACGAAAGCAATAAAAAATGATTACCACAGTAGCCTAATCATGTGAACACACAAAAACAGTAGGTAAAAGTGTTGGGTTGTCTCCCAACGAGCGCTTTTCTTTAATGCCTTTTAGCTAGGCATGATGATTTCAATGATGCTCGCATAAAAGATAAGAATTGAAACATAAAGAGAGCATCATGAATCATAAGTTCCTCTCTCATAATAATTCTCAGTAGCATCATGAATTGATTCATCAATATAACCATCACATAAAGCATTATTTTCATGATCCAAATGCATAGAAACTTTATTACTCTCCATATAAGCAATTTTATTCTCATTCACAATAGTGGGAGTATCATATGAAATTCGAATACTAAAAATTGTTTCCATATTAAAAGAATAATATTCAGTGAAAGGATACTCAAAATTATGACAATAATTATCACTACTTTTTATAACATAAGTATCATCACAATAATCATCATAAGTAGCAACTTTGTTCTCATCATAGATAAGAGGCATGCAATCATCATAGCAAATTTGATCATTCAAAGTAGGGGGACTAAAAAGATCATCTTTATTAAACATAGCATCCCAAAGCTTGGGACAAACGTTAATTGTAGCAAATAAATTCCCAAACATGTCATTCTCATCAAACATAGCATCCCCAAGCTTATGGCTTGGCACATAATAAGCATAATCACTCTCATCATTAATAGTATGAATAGCACCAACGGTATAACAATTGCTATGATCATAATTTCCCAAGTTGGTGCCAAAAATATTTCCAAGATTATAAGAAGTATCATTATCTTCCCAATAATAATCATCACAACAAGCAATAGGCATAACAAAATCATCATCAACAGTGCTCTCGGAGATTGTGCCATGAGACAAAGAAGCAATATCATCATCAAGTGCATCATCTTCTACAATTATTTTTGATTCATTTTCATGAGGCACAACAATAATAGGAGAAACATTATTTGGGAGAGATACCTGTTTACCTCTTTTATTTCTTCTTTTCTTCTTCTTCACCACATCATGTGTGGGTTTAATTAATTTCTTCGAGCTTCTTATTGATGAGACTGGTTGAATAGGGAGCTTCTCCTCGTCACCTATTTCATCATGAGAGACAATAGGAAGGAAAGTAGAAATCTTTAACCTTTCATTAGTATTCCTTTTATATTCTATTGGTATCCCCATATTTCTATAGTTGGCAATATAAACATTATCATTGCAATTTACCATGCAAAACATATGTAGTTTTTTCAAATTAGTTTCAGCATGGTCCGTGAATATGAATGCTTCAAACCAACCATTTTTATGTGACCATTCTTCACACCCCAAAAATAAACAAAGTTCATTATAAAGTTCAAGGGTGATCAAGTTATTGCAATATTTGGACACGATTTGATCATGAAAAAGCATGCATTGGAAATTAAGGTGACCAACTTTATTGCAAAGTTCACAAGTAATAGGATAAAGAGAGCATAATTTTGTAGCAAATTTATATATCACCTTGAGCAAAAAATTGGTTCTATCATGTTTATGCTTCTTACAGAATCTATCATCCCTATAAGGCATGTCTTCACAAAGTCTTTCCACTCCACAAAAATTGACATGCTTATAAGTAACATTTTTTTCATGACTAGTGCAATCATAATTAGCATTTTGGATATTCAAAGAGTTCATACTAACAACATTGCAAGCATGCTCATCATCCAATGTTTTTATGCCATAAATTTTCTTGAATTCTTTTTCTAGCAATTAAGCACAATTATCAGAATCCTTATTCTCAAGATAAACATTATAAAGATAAAGAACAACTTGAGGTGACCCAATCTCCATTATTTTGTAGTTTTCTTTTATAAACCAAACTAGTGATAAACAAGAAACTAAAAGATTCAATTGCAAGATCTAAAGATATACCTTCAAGCATTCACCTCCCCGGCAACGGTGCCAGAAAAGAGCTTGATGTCTACTACGCAACTTTATTCTTGTAGACACGTGTTGGGCCTCCAAGCGCAGAATTTTGTAGGACAGTCACAATTTTCCCTCAAGTGGATGACCTAAGTTTTATCAATCCATGGGAGGCGTAGGATGAAGATGGTCTCTCTCAAACAACCCTGCAACCCAATAATAAAAAGTCTCTTGTGTCCCCAACACACCAAATACAATGGTAATTTGTATAGGTGCACTAGTTCGGCGAAGAGATGGTGATACAAGTGTAATATGGATAGTAGATATTGACTTCTGTAATAAGAACAATAAGAAACAGTAAGGTAGCAATTGATAAAACGGAGCACAAATGGTATTGCAATGCTTGAAAATGAGGCCTAAGGTCCATACTTTCGCTAGTGCAATCTCTCAACAATGCTAATATAATTGGATCACATAACCATCCCTCAAAGTGCGATGAAGAATCACTCCAAAGTTCCTATTTAGCAGAGAACATAAGAATAAAGGGCCATTTGCATTTCTGTCCCTAACTCGAACCACCTAATCAGATATACCCCTAATTCAAAAGCCTGCTCAAATTTGCCCCTATGCCGTTAGGTGCCCTTACAGAAATGCCCTTCTGCGCCGTTACCGTTTGGTTAAACAGCTTTGACCATCCTGAAAAAAATAGCAAAAAATCTAAAAAATATAAAATTTTGTGAGATAGAAGATACTCATGTGCGCAAGGTGTGTGAAAATTTTCGTGCTATTTGGACATTCGAGGAGCTCGTGGCGAGGAAAAACAGTTAATCTGCACGCTTGTGAACGGTAATTTTGAAATAAAATAGCAAGAAAATTCAAAAAAATATGAAATTTTTTGGCATCAAAGAGGCTTGGGTGCACAAGGTGCATGCAAGTTTTTGTGATCAAATGACATGCGAGGAGCTCTAGCAAGAAAAACCAAAATAGTCATTTTTCCCCAAGTTTTTTCCCGAGCCAAATTTTGTTTTTTTTCTCCACAAGCCCCTCTAATGTCCAAACACAACAAAAATTTGCACGCAGCTTGCAGACCCGAGCCTCTTTGATGCCAAAAAATTTCATATTTTTTTGAATTTTCTTGCTATTTTTTTGAATTTATTGTTCACAGGCTTACATATTTATTGTTTTTTCCTTTGACACGAGCTCCTGGAATGTCCAAACAGCACGAAAATTTGCACGCACCTTGCGAACCTGAGTATCTTTGATCCCACAAATTTTCAGATTTTTTAGATTTTTTTGCTATTTTTTCGGGACGGTCAAAGCCCTTTGACCAGATTTGACTAGCTTTGACTGGACGGTAACGACACAGAAGGGCATTCCTACAAGTGCACATAACGGCAGAGGGGCAAATTTGAGCAGGCTTTGAAATTAGGGGTATATCTGAGAGTGGGCGCAAATGTAAATGTCCCAAGAATAAATTGTTTGTAGGGTACGAAACCACCTTAAAGCTATTCTTTCCAATCGATCTATCCAAGAGTTCGTACTAAAATAACACCAAAGCAAATTCAGATTCATAATACTCAATCCACCACAAAGAACCTCAAAGAGTGCCCCAAGATGTCTATCAGAGAAACAAATACAAGAACGTGCATCAACCCCTATGTGTAGATTATTACCCCAATGTCACCTCGGGGAACCCGCGAGTTGATTGCCAAAACACATATCAAGTGAATCAATATAATACCCCATTGTCACCACGGGTATCCATATCCAATACATATATCAAGTGCTTTCAAATCCATAAAAGTATTCAATCCGATAAAATGAAATCTCGAAGGCAAAACTCAATTCATCACAACAAGATAGAGAGGGTAAAACACCATATGATCCAACTATATTAACAAAGCCCCCGGTACATCAAGATCGTGCCATCAGGAACATGAGAGAGAGAGAGAGAGAGATTAAACACATAGCTACTGTTACAAACCCTCAGCCCCGAGGGTGGACTACTCCCTCCTCATCATGGTGGCCGCCGGGATGATGAAGATGGCCACCGGTGATGATTCCCCCCTCCGGCGGAGTGCCGGAATGGGGTCTAGATTGGTTTCTCGTGGCTACAGAGCCTTGCGGCGGCAGAACTTCTGATCTAGGGTTACCCCGAGGGTTTTTGGAATATTTGGGAATTTATAGGGAAAAGAGGGGTTACGGGAGGCCACCGAGGTGGGCACAACCTACCTAGGTGCGCCTGGGCCCCCAGGCGCGCCCTGGTGGGTTGTGCCCCCCTCGGGGCACCCCCAGGTGCTGCTCCGGCCCATTGGATGTCTTCTGGTCCATAAAAATCCACAAAAAGTTTCGCGGTCTTTGGACTCCGTTTGATATTGATTTTCGGCGATGTAAAAAAAGCAAAAAATAGAAACTGGCACTGGGCACTGGGTCAATAGGTTAGTCCCAAAAAATGATATAAAGATGCTATAAAATGATTGTAAAACATCCAAGAATGATAATATATTAGCATGAATACTTCATAAATTATAGATACATTGGAGACGTATCACTCCCTCCCTAATCCCACCAAAACAACGAAAGCTATGGAGGAATATGAGAGTAAGAACAAGAAGAAGGACTCCAAGAACTCCAAGATCTAGATCCAAGCGGTTCCCCTCACATAGAGAAGAAAGTGATTGGTGGAAATGTGGATCTAGATCCCCTCTCTCTTCCCCCCCAAAACTAGCAAGAATCCATGGAGGGATTGAGAGATAGCAAGCTCAAAGAAGGTCAACAATGGGGGAAGAACACAAGCTCAAAAGGATATGTTCTATTGGGGAAGAAGACCCCCTTTTATAGGTTGGAAAAATCCAACCGTTATGCCCCAGCCCGCAGTAAAGCGGTACTACCGCTCCTAGGAGCGGTACTACCAGCCATCTATCAGTGGTACTACCGCTTAGGACCATCTGGTACAGAGGAACAACAGTACAGAGAGGTGCCAGAGCGGAAGTACTACACGAGGCGATACTACCGTCCTAGTACCGCTCTAGTGCCATAAAGGCTGCAAAGGGCAACAGAAGCTAGCACACCTCTCAGAAGCAAGCGGTAGTAGAACCGGTAGTAGCAAGTGGAAGTACCGATTAAGTGGTATTACCGGGATACTACCGTCCTACAACCGCTAAAAGGAAAAGGCAACATGAGCTTGCACAAAATGGATTTCCCATGCGGTAGTAGCAACGGCAGACCATAGCGGAAGTACTGCCTCAGCGATACTACCGGCTGAGCACAGAAAAAACTGCCATGAGACTAAAACTGCCATAACTTCTCCAAACGGGCTCCGAACAGAGCAAACTCAAGCTTGTTGGATAGAAGACAACAAGTACTATCCAAAGGTACAGACATGTTAAGCCTCTATGAATGAAGAACCGACAAAACCCCCCAATATCGAAAACATCATAGAAGATGCATCTGAACTCCATTTTTGATGAAGTCGAGCTTGTCATCAAGATGACCATAAGATCCAAATCACACAAGGATAAGAACCAAACAAGAACCAAGAAAGATGATGCAAGGATGCAATGGTTTGAGATCTCTATGAATGATATGATCAAGCTACTCACTTGAGAGCCCCACTTGATAGTATGAGAATCGATCCTATAACCCGGTCTCCCAACTAACATCATGAGATCGGTAAAATAGAAAACCTATCAAGGGCAAACCTTTGTCTTGCACATAGTCCACTCGAGCTAGATGATGACGATCTTGACTTCCTCAAGTTGGACCACCTTTCTTGACTGCACTGGTTCTATGAAGGCTAGTAGATTTCTCCCCATACTCCACTATGGGTGAGCCACTCTTCGGCATATCTTCACAAGTCCATTGTCACCAAAATGGAAGAGAAGCTTCAAGCATGATCTCTTCGTGATGCTCCACTTGAACTTGCACACCGCAATCTTGACGATGATCACCACTTGATGTCATCCTCCATGGGTTGTATGAGATCTTCCTCTTGACTCAAGGCCATGGAAACATACCTAACCCCACATAGAAATCTCAGGTAGACCATGGGTTAGTACACAAAGTGTAATGTACAATGCTTACCATAGCATGGGATCACTTGATCCTTCTCGTTACATCTTGTACACTTTATGTGTTGATCAACTTGATTCACTCTTTGACTTGGTCTTGCTCAACCTTGTATCATGTCTTCTACATGACCAATCTTTGGATAATTCCTTGAATAGCACTTTGGTCATCACATAAACTCCTTGAGACCAACACATGGACTTCAAGAAATGCCTATGGACAAATCCTTCAAATATAACTCAAGGCAACCATTAGTCCATACAGATTGACATCAATTACTCGTAGTCCTTTCGATAAGTAAGAGTGTCGAACCCAACGAGGAGCAGAAGGAAATGATAAGCGGTTTTCAGCAAGGTATTCTCTGCAAGTACTGAAATAAGTGGTAACAGATAGTTTTGTGATAAGATAGGTTGTAACGAGCAACAAGTAACAAAAGTAAATAAGTGCAGCAAGGTGGCCCAATCCTTTTGTATCAAAGGACAAACCGGAACAAAATCTTGTAATAGGAAAAACGCTCCCGAGGACACATGGGAATATCGTCAAGCTAGTTTTCATCACGTTCATATGATTCGCGTTCGATACTTTGATACTTTGATACGTGGGTGGACCGGTGCTTGGGTGCTGTTCTTACTTGAACAAGCATCCCACTTATGATTAACCTATATTGCAAGCATCCGCAACTACAACAGAAGTATTAAGGTAAACCTAACCATAGCATGAAACATATGGATCCAAATCAGCCCCTTACGAAGCAACGCATAAGCTTCTGTCACTCTAGCAACCCATCATCTACTTATTACTTCCCAATGCCTTCCTCTAGGCCCAAATAATGGTGAAGTGTTATGTAGTCGACGTTCACATAACACCACTAGAGGCTAGACAACATACATCTTATCAAAATATCAAACGAATACCAAATTCACATGACTACTCATAGCAAGACTTCTCCCTTGTCCTCAGGAACGAACGTAATTACGCACAAAGCATATTCATGTTCATAATCAGAGGGGTAATAATATGCATATAGGATCTGAACATATGATCTTCCACCAATTAAACCAACTAGCATCAACTACAAGGAGTAATCAACACTACTAGCAACCTACTAGCACCAATCCCGGACTTTGAGACAAGAATTGGATACAAGAGATGAACTAGGGTTTGGAGATGAGATGGTGCTGGTGAAGATGTTGATGGAGATTGCCCTGTCCCGATGAGAGGAGCGTTGGTGATGATTTCCCCCTCCCGGAGGGAAGTTTCCCCGGCAGAACAGCTCTGCCGGACCTCTAGATTGGATCCACCAAGGTTCCGCCTCGTGGCGGCGGAGTCTCGTCCCGAAAAGTTCCTTCTTATTTTTTTCTCATCGAAAGACTTCATATAGGAGAAGATGGGCGTCAGAGAGCCACCAGGGGGCCCATGAGGTAGGGGGGCGCCCTAGGGGGGGGCACCCCCACCCTCGTGAGCAGGGTGTGGGCCCCCCTGGCCTTCATCTTTGGCGTGGATTTTTCTTTATTTCTTTTAAGATGTTCCGTGGAGTTTCAGGACTTTTGGAGTTCCGCAGAATAGGTCTCTAATATTTGCTCCTTTTCCAAACCAGAATTCCAGCTGCCGGCATTCTCCCTCCTTATGTAAACCTTGTAAAATAAGAGAGAATAGCCATAAGTATTGTGACATAAAGTGAAATAACGGTCCATAATGCGATAAATATCGACATAAAAGCATGATGCAAAATGGACGTATCAATTACCAAAACCAAACATGGGGCACCACATGTTTTCACTTTGGAGAACTTTAAATTCAACCCCCTATTGTCGACAATTCACGTTTTCAACAAGCTTGACCATGGTTTTCTCTTGATGGTGTGTGGACTGTATGGGTTGGCCAGGACAACTGGTGTTGCCAAAAGAATCTGAACGTGTCATGAAGGTTTCCTGAGGGTTTTTCATTAATTAACCAAGCCACTTTCTGTTCTGGTTAAATAGATTGAGGCCTGGAATTAGGGTTGCGAATGGGCCAAGTTCGTGAGAGTTGACCTAGACTCGGCTTGTACTAAAAATCAAGCAAGCTGAATGTGAGTGGAGCTCAAGATCAAACAACAGAGTTCCCCATACTAAGCTTGTAATGATCTCGAGTCGATCTCAAGCTAGTTTGGAACTTCAAAGTTCTATAATCTAAGACATTTTTCTAGCAGATAGGCAACACCAACATATAAATACATAAGATGGTGTATGTCTTGATCTTTGACCAAAAATACCCTTCACTCAAATATATAGGGCTCAATTTTTTAGTTAGATTGCTTTTGAGCTTAGATCATTAATATATGAGATGTATGATATAAAAATTACATTATTAGAAACCCCTTTCATATACAAATTTAATGATATACTTTGTATAACATGAATGTTGTTGGGGATATAACCCCGAGGTGTGACCGCCCAGGAGGGGCCGAGTTACACCGTTGGTGACTTAATATGAAGAAGGCCCAAGAAGACGAAGGAAGGTGGCGGCTTAAGAGGCAGGATTGGTGATGGCCCAAGACCCGAAAGTATGAGCCGCCCGATGATGAATTGCCTGGTGATACGTCTCCAACGTATCTATAATTTTTTATTTTTCCATCCTATTATATTATCTGTTTTGGATATTTAATGGGCTTTAATATGCTCTTTTATATTATTTTTGGGACTAACCTATTAACCGGAGGCCCAGTGCCAGTTTATGTTTTTTTGCCTATTTCAGTGTTTCATAGAAAAGGAATATCAAACGGAATCCAAATGGAACGAAACCTTCGCGAGGATCTTTCTTGGAACAAACGCAAACCAGGAGACTTGGAGCGGAAGTCTGGAACTCTGCGAAGCTTCCATGAGATAGGAGGGCACGCCCAGGGGAGTAGACGCGCCCCCACCGTCATGGGCCCCACGGAGCTCCACCGACGTACTTCTTTCGCCTATATATACTCTTATACCTTAAAAACATCAGGGGGAGCCACGAAACCAGTTTTCCACTACCGAAACCTTCTGTACCCGTGAGATCCCATCTGGGGCCTTTTCCGGCGATCTGCCGGAGGGGGATTCGATCACAGAGGGCTTCTACATCAACACCATAGCCTCTCCGATGATGTGTAGTAGTTTACCACAGACCTTCGGGTCCATAGTTATTAGCTAGATGGCTTCTTATCTCTCTTTGGTTCTCAATACAAAGTTCTCCTCGATGTTCTTGGAGATCTATTCGATGTAATACTTTTTGCGGTTTGTTTGCCGAGATCCAATGAATTGTGGATTTATGATCAAGTTTATCTATGAACAATAATTGGTTCTTCTCTGAATTATTATATGCATGATTTGATATCTTTGCAAGTCTCTTCGAATTATCGGTTTAGTTTGGAATACTAGATTGATCTTTCTTGCAATGGGAGAAGTGCTTAGCTTTGGGTTCAAGCTTGCAGTGTCCTTTCCCAGTGACAGTAGGGGCAGCAAGGCACGTATTGTATTGTTGCCATCAAGGATAAAAAGACAGGGTTTATATCATATTGCTTGAGTTTATCCCTCTACATCATGTCATCTTGCCTAAAGCATTACTCTGTTCTAATGAACTTAATACTCTAGATGCATGCTGGATAGCGGTCGATGTGTGGAGTAATAGTAGTAGATGCAGAATCGTTTCGGTCTACTTAACATGGATGTGATGCCTATATTTCATAATCATTGCCTATATATTCTGATAACTACGCGCCCTTCTATCAATTTCTCGGCAGTAATTTGTTCACCCACTGTAATACTTGCTATCTTGAGAGAAGCCACTAGTGAAACCTATGGCCCCCGGGTCTCTTCCTTATTATATTGCATCTCTTTTATTATCACATCTCGTTTACTATTTTGCAATCTTTACTTTCCAATCTATACAAAAAAATACCAAAAATATTTATCTTACTATCTTTATCACATCTCACTTTCGCAATTGACCGTGAAGGGATTGACAACCCCTTTATCGCGTTGGTTGTGAGGTTCTTGATTGTTTGTGCAAGTACTAGGTGACTTGCGTGTTATCTCCTACTGGATTGATACCTTGGTTCTCAAAAACTGAGGGAAATACTTACGCAACTTTGCTGCATCACCCTTTCCTCTTCAAGGGAAAACCAACGCATGCTCAAGAGGTAGCAAGAAGGATTTCTCCTGGTAAGGCAAGGTGACTTAGAAACCAAGCTGGTCACGTTGTGTGATTCGGCTCGGACTCTTGTAAGCCATGGGGCCTTGACCTGTATATAAAGGTGAGACCCGGCGGCAGGTTAACTCACGAAACTATTGATTGATAGCTAGGTCAAGAGTAATCGCTCCCTTGCAATCGAGATTCAAGCAATACAACTAGAAGTAGGATGTAGGCTTTTACCATGTTGAGAGGGGCCGAACCTGGGTAAACCTTTTGTGTCCTTTGTCCTGTTCAACCTCTTCAAGCTAACCTACATTGTGATGGCTCCACATCTAAGTCCTTTCACAAGGGTATCTGCCATGTTAAATCCACGACAGTTGGCGCCCATCGTGGGGCTAAAGCATGGTGGTTTCAAGTTCTTGAAGGGCAGCTTCTCAGGGACCGAAGGATACGCTGTGGGCTGGATGCACTACAAAAAATACACTTCCGTGATGATACGTGTTTGTCACAGTACGTCGTGTTTTTTGTCATGCATGTACATCCGTGACAAATTTATGACAAAATCAAGATAGTCATACCTGTGCTGTCGTAGAAGTGTTCCATGACATTACCAAAATTATCATCACGGAAGTGTCCACTTCCATGACAATAAATCGCGCGCCACAGAAGTGCTTTCGTCAAGGGTGACCGACACGTGGCATCCACCGTAACGGAACGCCGTTAAGCTATCGGGTCGGGTTTTGGATCTGATAACCCGTTAACAGCCCCGACAAATGGGGATTTTCCACGTGTAAAATCATCATTGGCTGGAGGAGACACGTGTCAGGTCCGCGTTGGCACAGGTGTCACTCATCCAATGGGCGGGACGCACCTATGATATGTTGACACGTGGACCGGCCCATCAAGTTTAAATGGGCCGGCCCAACTGAAGGCCCACAAGATTTTGCGGACCATAATGGGCTGGCCCAGCTAAAGGCCCATGAGATTTTGCGGACCATAATGGGCTGGCCCAGCTAAAGGCCCACAAGATTTTGTTGGCCATAATGGTCCGGCCCAGGTAAAGGCCCACAAGATTTTTGTGTGCCATAATGGGACGGCCCAGGTAAAGGCCCACAAGATTCTTGCGGATCATAATGGGCCGGCCCAGCTAAAGGCCCACAAGATTTCGCCGACATTAATGGGCCGGCCTAGTTGTAGGCCCACAAGATTTTGAGGACCCTGGTAGGCCGGCCCATTAACTAGCTGCCATGTTTTGGGCCAAATGCCGGCCCATATTTGATCCGGTCCATTAATGGCCTGCCACGCTCTAGGCCTAATAGTGGCCCATATGAGATCCGGCCTGTTAAAAGCCTACCACGTTCTGGGCCAAATTACGACCCAGATCAGGTCCGGCCCTTTAAGAGGCTTTGGGCTTAATTATGGCCCATATCAGATTCGGCCCGTCAACTGGACACTATGCTTTTGGGCCCACTTGCTAAAGGCCCACTTAGTAATTCGGCCTGATATTAGTTTTGGCCTGTTAAGGGCCCGTTTAACATTTCGGCCCTATATTAATTTCGGCTTGTTAAAAGCCCATCATATAGTTGGGCCTAACTACGGCCCGGTTTGCATCCGGCCTGCTCGCAGCCGATATCTGATTGGGCCAAACAAGGACCGAGACAATTTTGGCCTGTTAAAAGCCCGTGATTTGATTCGCACAATCATGGGCCGGGGTTCATTTCGGTCTGCTGCCGGCCCGTGAGCTGTTCGGCACGTTTCAGGCCCAACCTACATCGTGATTGCATGATGGCCCGATTATGTACCGTAATTTTACGGTTTGGCCGGTTTACTGCGAAGACATGATATATATACAGTAAAATAACTGCAACATCGTGAATAAGAAAAAACCTAGACTATGCAATAAAGAAATTATGACATATTACATCCACTAGGCATCAAAGTTCGCCACTATGATAATAAAGCACAAGCAGACAGCAGATTACATACACTGGGCATCAAAGATCGCCACCAGTGCAAATAAACACGCCGACAAAATAATATACAAAACCGACAACACTTCAATAGAGTTCAAGAAAGGTTAGTCCTGCTGGGGAGCTGTAGTGCAAGCAGCTGAGCAAGATGATGATATTGCGCTTGTTCAACGCTTATATCTTCCTCACTCTGAAAGATAAACAAGCAGATAGATGACAGGTTTTGCACATAAAAGTATCAGTGCTGACAATTCATCACATTTCTTACTGACGAATAAAGTGACACAGTTTAAAATTGCATTAACACAATATGGTATTGTTCAGGTCAAGACATGGCAGGAAATGACATTGTGAAGGAGTTGGCAGCTTCACGACACCACTGGATTACAGATCAAGAACTCATAAGTATCAATGGTTAGTGTGCTCTCAATTTATACCATTTCAGATTGGCAAATAAAGAGACGGTTTAAATAATAGTAGAATGATATGACATTGTTCATAGTTAATACATTGCAGAATATGACATTGTGCTGTAGTGGGTAGGTTCACCACACCACTGGATTACGGATGAAGAACAGAAGCATACATGCAGTGCAAAAGAAGATCACTTGCTCTGTATAGTTTAATTTACATGGTATGAAGAAGGAACTTGGTTGTACAACTGAAAACTTAAATTGAGAAAGGACAAACTTTTGTTTATGAACTACATAATAAACTTTAAACAAGCAATTTGATGCAAACACCAAAAATAAACAGCTGTTGCAGTCATGCCTAACCAAATATATACAACAAAGTTTGAAGGCTTGAGATGGACAAACTTACATTATTGGTGAAGACAGGCTCTATAAAGGCCTAGTCCATGCTGATGGGGGGGCAATTCAAGAAGTTTACCACAGAATCTTCTTCAAAAGCATTGCCTTTATTCTACATTTTGTTAAGAGTAAATATAGATGTGATAATATACGAAAAATGGAGAATATTTAAGATAAGATGAAGAGTGATGCTACATAACCAAGTAGCTATAAATGTAAGTGCAGCAATACAGGCAAAAGGTATAGCCAAGAGCAATGCACATCTAAACTTCTTCAGTACCAACCTTATGGTAAGAGTAAATATAGATCTGATGTGTAGAAAATGGAGGGCAAAGGAAAATAAGCTGCAGAGTGATGGTACATGAACAACTACCTGTCATTATAAGTACGCTGATAAAGGACAACATGTACTTACAAGAACAATACAGAGCTAAAAAACATTGGCATTTGATATATTCTACACTAATGTAACCATTCATACAGATCAGATAATTTGGAGCGAACAATTGATAAGCAAGCAATCATGCATACTGCTGTCACATAATGAACCAGGTATGTATGCAAGTACAGTGATACAGGACAACAGGTACTAACAAGAGCAAAGCAGAGGGTAGCATATTTGCGATATCTTGTCGTTCTTGTCAAACCGGAATTCTTCTTCGAGCAGATTTCCTGCAAAAAAGATCCGTAAGGCACATGCGGAAAAGTAGAAGTTCAAATTTTTATGTGATTTCATAGACAATACCTCATCCTGGGAATGAGACCAGTGCATAACAAGGTTTTTCCATTCAATGTCTTCTAAATTTAGCATAGGAGACTTCACCAGAAATTCGTTTATAGACTTGCAATCAAAGTGTGATTTCCTCAGGTAACACCGATATTGCTGCAATGCTTCCTTGAAAAGCACAAGCAAGCTTTGCTCGTCATGACTATCCAGATTGACCCTCGCCTAGTTACAACAATGTAATGTAAATCATTGATGTGTTCAATCTGCAGAAAACATGAAAATAATAACCATGAATAATAGCACTTACACGTAAGTTGGACAAGAAGATGTGAAAATGGTGTTTGTCTTCACAATAATCTTCCCATGATGGGAATATATGCACGTAGTCCCTAACAACATTGAAAGTATTGTCTTTTAAACTGGGAATAAATGGAATGGGGTTCCAATCTGCAGGAATTAGCCGTCTCTACAGTTGGGATAGGTCTTCGGCCGGTGGACTTGCTGTACTTTTTGCTGGAGTGGGATTTTTCTGTGGTACAGCAGGTGCTATGGCAAATGAAATCGGTATACCTTTTGCTGGAGTGCAGGTCCTATGTGGTAGGGCTAGTGGTGTGGCCAGTGAAGTATGGGTACAGTCTGCTGGAGTTGGTCCTACGTTTTGTGTCACTGGTTGTACAACCAATATAAGTGGGGTGCTGTCTGATTTCTCTGGTACCACCACGTTTTTCAAGGACTTTGCTGGTGCTCCTTTAGGTTAGGCAATCACCCTATTCCTTTTTGATGTCTGATGCACAAGAACAACATTTGAGTGGAAAAACATGGTATGATGACAGATGGAATATGTATTGATAATGGATGGGCATGTCATCTCGACATATATGATGAGTAAACTAAGCAGATGGCGGTGCAACAAAGTAGAAGAAATGCAAGACAACATATGCAAGATACCCGCAATCAATAAAACATTGCCGAATTAGAACAGGCACCTTGATGGGTGAATAGGATAGGCCATCTGCCTTTGACTCCTCGAGGTTAGAATAGTCATTAGGATCATATTCTGAACAAGAATCAACAGGTGGGGAGCGTATGAGTTTCATTGCATCCAGAATGGCACTCAATGCCTTGGTGCCAATTTTGTAAGTCATTGCAGTGTTTAGCTTCAAGAGTGGACTGCTGCTAGTGCGACACAAAGCAGCTACACAGATCATAGTGTAGATATAACGGGAAAACCTTAAGCATCAGATTAAAATCAGCAAAGTGGAACTTGCTGGAATATATGTGCTAGTATTGCCGGTACGGCTAGAAAGGCTTCAGATGCTAGCTCTCTTCAAGTGAAGGTGCGGTACTGTTAATATCAGTGTAACTCTCAAAGGCGACACAGCTCCCCGCATTTCCTTGCTATTCTTATAGGATTCAAGTGGGCAGGCCACTACAAATCCTATTCCTATGTTTACAAGATCCTACGAATCAAAGAGGCTCAAAGTGTCCATCACAACCGACCGTATAGACCTCTACACTGCAAATGTCCCTGCTCATCTTCAGTACAAGGAACATACTGTACTACTAGCATACTCCCTCCGTTCCAAAATATAAGTCTTGGTAGAGATTTCCACTATGGATCACATACAGATGTATCCAGATACATTTTAGAGTGTAGATTCACTCATTTTGCTCCATATATAGTCCATGGTGGAATCTATACAAAGACTTGTATTTAGGAATGGAGAGAGTACATATTAAAGAAGAACGGAAGAGGAACATGGTAAAGAAGAGCAAGCAGATTTTGGATAATAAAATGTTGGTTGCGCAGTGCCCACACATGATGAACCAGAGCGCATTAAGAATGCAACTCCCAGCTGTTTCTCAACCATTTCAGGTGGTTGGATGAAGATCCTACGTCTCCTAACCCTTCTTCTTCCTCGTCTCTGATTCTTCCCATACAGAACACTGCACGGGCCACCGGCCGGACCACCGGCCCCCACCGCTATGTTCCTCCGGCACCCCCACCCCCACTCGTGTCGAGTTTTCTTCGTTCGGCATGGCCCCACAACCACCCGAGCCCCTTCGATCGCACCGGCGAACTCTGAAAAATCGACTGACCCAATTTTGAAATTTAGTCTACTGTGATTTAACTAGTGTGGAATATAAAAGGGGAAAACCATAAGCATTGGGAGTATAGTGTTGAGTGTGCCATGGCGGATCTGAAGGTGCAAACCGGACAAAGGCAACTTAGCAACCAAGACAAGAAATCAGAGTAAAGTAGTGGCGATCTATTTTCTTGCCGCGATAAATAAGTTGAGCAGATACGAAAGAGTACCGCCTCTGGTGCGGCGCCGTCTACGCATCTGCTGATAATTTGACGACGCTGTGGTAGTGATGGCTGTCGGCGGCGTGGAAGCAGATCTTGGAGGGTAGACTGTGGCGGCGGGGCGTGGTGGACGAGACGGTCGTAGGAGCGGCGCCGGCAAGGTGGACGACGGCGGGGATGAAGCGAGAGGACGGGATGCAAGGATCCCGGTCTGAAGCCGTGGATGAGAGAGGTCGATCTCTTGTAATGGACGGCGGCGTCGGGGTATCAGCTCCAGCATGGTGGAGGAGGACGGCGGTGGATGGGGTGGCGGACGGTGGCGGATGGAGGAGGGTGGGGTGGAGAGGGTGTTTTGGCGCCCACGGAGTACGAATGGGGAAAAGGGACGTAGAGAGGAAGGGGGAACCATGTATTCAGGGCGCGCTTGTCTCAAATACGAGGAAATTTACAAACTTAGCCCCCGTTTCAAATTTCTACTACATCACAGCAACATTAGTCGGTTGGGGATAGGACGGCAATCTCGCATACACCGAATATTTGCCGACGAGAGTTTGTTTTTGGCACCCACCATGTATGAATATGAATTGGGGAGGGAGTCGATTTCGGCCAAGGACACACTGTGTTTTGGCGCCCACCGTGTATGAATCCGGGTGAGAGGCGGTTACGTCACGTTTGGGTGAAATTACAAACCTACCCCTATCGAAACCTATAGAAATCCAGCAGATAGGCTTTGCGTGGCAGGGATAGGCAGTAGTGATTTCCATCTCGTAGATTTTGGTTTCGGGCGGTTACTGCGACTTTCCCTGCTTCATTCGAATTTTGCAGAGTGCACGTTTACCGTGCCAACTCAATTCGAATTCCGTTTGTATTCTATATTTTTTTCGGGCGGGATCCATTTTCAATTGGAATTACATTCTATATACATCATTTTTTATATATACTTTCAAAAGCACAACAAAGAATTTTGCTCCTTTATATGTATAATATGATTTACAAATACAACGATCTCGAAATCTTACGGTTGAATTCAATTTTTTTAACCAAATTATGTTCTACTAACATGTATGGATCAGTAATATCTACATATTAAATAACATAGATGTGCGTGAATTCATATGAGTATGCATGTTTGATAGATCAATTTTGGTTCGAGTATGGATTACATGTATCATCATCTCGAATTCAAATATTTGAATCCCTTTTTTGTTCACTCCTTTCACGCCCATCTCCCTCGCATGCATGCTCCTTCAGGTAGCTATCACTCTCTTTTCTCTGGCTCACCCACACGCTCACTTCATGTTTCTCCTATCCTCGCAAACATGGTCTCTTGACGTCTCCCTTGAGAAGTGTCACACTCTCCCAATCATTATACATGACACGGTTTTCATTATCTCTCACGTCTCTACTGTTCTCTGGTATCACTCGGTACCTAAGCTTTCTTTATCACCGCCACACACACAGTCTCCACTCGTCTTTCACTTTGTCTTTCTCTCTATGGGATTCTCTCACACACCCTATATGTCTCTACATATGACTCATACCACTAAAATTACTCTCTCTCTCTCTCTCCTGTAGACACAACATTTGTTGCGGTCTCCTTTTTGTCTCCATCCCAGACTGACATTATTCATTTGTTTACCGATCAGACAACCCCGACTACCGTCTCCTCTCTCTCTCTCTCTCACACACACAACTCCTGCTTCCACTCCCCTTCCCGACTACCGTCTCTCTCTCACACACACAAAACTCTCGCTTTCGCACCCCGACTCGTATTTCTCTCACAAACATTTATCGACTAGCTAGCCTCTAGATAGGTTTATATACCCGCACACTCATGCTTCCACCATCACATACATGTCTCTCTCCCGCTCCTTGTATCTATGTAGATTTTTCTTCCCTTCTTGAGACACGCCCTCTCGGTCGTGCACACACACACTATCGCCTCATTTTAAGCTGATACCTATCACACACACACACACTCCTTGTGTCTTTGTCACACATGCACTCCGTCCTCCTCCACTCTCCCTCTCTCTCACACACACATGGGCTTTTTGCAACAACTAGCAAGATGCCCATGCGTTGCATGGAACATCAAGATGCATTTGTATGAGTAGTTTATCTTGTGGGGGAAAAGGATGAACGAGGGAAGGCCTTATTTGCAAATGTGGAGAGGGGTGTGGGTATCTTTTTGCAAAATTCCCATAGTTTCCTTCCTATCCGTCAGATATAGATCGGACGGCCTATATTGCAGGATGGCAGGCACACGATCATCACCAACAATGTTTTTTATAAGAGTAGTGATAAAAAATAGAGTTGGTGATGATGGTGGGCCTGCCATCCTGCAATGTAGGTCGTCCGATTCATATCTGACGGATAGGAAGGAAAATATGGCAATTTACCCGCACTCTTCACCACATTTGCAGATACGGCCTTCCCTCGTCCATCCTTTTCTCCCACAAGATCTTGATGTTCCGTGCAACGCACGGGCATCTTGCTAGTAAGAGTAGAAATTAGACATATACCACTTCTCGAATCTTGAAACCAACAACATTCCTCCCTTATCTCATCAAAACCGCCAAAGGAATATATTTTGAGTGAAACATAACATATTTTTAGCGATATACGTATTTCAAAACTAGACTTTTTTTCTATCAAATTGGTGAATATGTATTAATCTACTTTGATTGTGTGGCAACGCATTGGCACATTGCTAGTAGTTATTATAATTTTTTGGACACCAGACAAACGGTGGAGTACATATACGAAGAGAAGAGGCGCACACACGCAGTCGGCCTCTCGCTGTCTCGCACACATGAGTGTTACATAAAGGCGACGTTAACAAATAAACCCTAAAACCCTAGGTGCACGATTGCTGCATTCGCGGGTACCGGGTACATGGTGGAGCACCTTTGTAGGAATAGTCAGCCGAGCACGCCTCCTCGCCGCATAATTGCTCTAACACGGACGCGACCTCTCATAGCGCAGGCATTGAACCGGCGCACCGGTCAAGAGGGCCGCACTCGCTGCAGGCCCGGCCGAGCATGCCTCCTCGCTGCGTGCCCGCGTGCAACCAACTTAAGACTGCCCCGCCTTCCTTCATTGAATTTGCGCGTGTGCCGGCAACACATCCTTCCGCGAGCCGGCAGGCATTTTAGAACACAAAAAATGACTAAAATATAATTAATTTACGCATGGTCTTGACTTGTTGTGCTTACACTGGTAGGAGGAACTAGTAGAGGATTTTCTTTATTTATAACTCTCCTCACATTTTTTTGGCTTTGAAGTGAATCGTGGTTGTGGACATTATGTATGAATGTGCAGATATCTGTGAACATGAGTTTGATGTGGAAGTTGAACTTGGAATGTCGGGCTTGCGCGTGAAATATACCATGTCCAATGCTTCGTCTGTTATTGTTTGGGAAGTAATTGCTGTTATTACATGACCCCAAAAAATACATTTTGTGCCACATCAGTAGATGCACTGACATCACAACAGGCATGCTGACTGGATAAACATTTGAACCTAGCTATTATGAAGGAAATTTTGTATTGACAACAGTTTTAGATAGCAAGAGACGCCTAGCCTGCTCTGCCTCTGCTAGCTTATTTCTGGCTTCTTCCATCTCTTCTTTGGCTTGGGTGAAGAGAGCATCTGATTGCTCTTTTCGCTTCTTCAGGAACTCAGCTACATTCTCAAGGCTGCTACATGCTTTCTTTCAGCCTTTACTAATGCCACGAGGACACGAACAGCTGACGACTCCACCTGGCTTGTGTGTAATCCAGCATCATCTGGGAATTTGCACCTTGTGTCTAATCCAGCATCATTGGGGAACTGGCACCTTGTGTGTAATCCAGCCTCATTTTGGAAACATGATCTCGAGGTTGACCATACTTCCCTCCTCGCAGGAACTGCATCCTGACATGAAGTTACTTATTTTTAGATCAATACTCAGAGCAACCCAGATCCATTTAGTAGAAGCCAGATAAACAAAACTCGGAGAAGTGAATTCAAAAGGAAAAAATAAAATAAAAACATACTACAAGGTGAGAACACCCACTTCCTACATCAAGCTAAAAACGAAAGCATTAGGACGATTAAGACTCTTCTTATTACACATCGAAGAACACCACGCTTAAGAGAAATAGAAACTACAACATATACACATCGAAGAACACGAGGCTACACGAAAGTAATTGAAAGGGTGTTACTTACCAAAGCTCGTTTTACAGGTTCGGTGCAGCTCCTCTTTAACTTGCCATGCTCCTTGAAGATGTCTCGAATATCCCGTGTTTGGTCTTCATTGCTCCTCTGCATGTTCACACTCGTGGTTTTAAAATCTCAACATGGCAAGAAAAATATAGTACTAGTAATACTCGTGCATCTTGTGGGCAACATTAAAGCACTCGTCTGCCATGTTAGAGCATCTCCAACAGAATCGCAACGCACGACGCTTTAAAAATCTCAACATGCTATCTCTACTCTCTTGTCTATTGTTATATTTATTTTATATTTTATATTTATCTCTACTTCCTTTACTGTCTACTTTTTTCTCTATACTTTTTTCTTGCAATATAGGCCGTCCGATTTATATCTGATAGATAGGAAGGAAACAAATGGGAATTTTGCAAAAAGATACCCATACCCCTCTCCAGATTTGCAAATAAGGCCTTTCCTCGTTCATCCTTTTCTCCCACAAGATAAACTACTCATACAAATGCATCTTGATGCGTGCAACGCATGGGCATCTTGCTAGTTCTAAAAACCTTTCCATCATTTGCCACACTACTGGTTGCAGATGAAAAACCTACCCAAGCACAGCGCGATACAGGAGCGGCGCACAATTACAAGCTGATATTCTGTTGGACAATGGAGGCTATAACCAATTACTTTTATGGGAACAATAGCACCCAGGAAATTTGAAGGGTAGGTACGAACAAAATTGGAACCGCACATGTACTGCTAAGTGATTCAATACACACATTACCAATCGAGGAGGAGAACGATGGTCACGGTGGCCTCTGTGAGTCATGGTCGGCAACGAGAGTCAGTTCATTGTCCATGACGGTGGTACTTCTACGCTTGGCGTCGGCTTCCGGGAAGCAGATCCGAGACCGTGGAAGACGATGCCGGGGAAGAGGCTCCGTGTACGATGACGACGGTGGACCGGCTCCAGTGCGGCGTACGAGGTTGTCGATGAGGCAGATGCGCTGCAGTGGGCGAGTGCGCCTATGTAAAGGGGAGGAGCACGAAGGCTGCGGTGCCATGGAGAAGTCTATTTTGCGGTGGGGATAGAGAATGGGGAGTATTCAGGTGTACTACTCTGGGTGCCGGGGTGGGGTTGGCTGGGTAGGGTGAACTTGAAGTTACGAAAACAGCCCCCTACCAAGCGTCATCCGTAGGCCTGTTCCGAAGGCTATGATGGTAACTTCCCACTGCTCGAATCAGGGTCGCGGGAGATTTTCCCGCCGAGCTCAAAATTTTGTGACACTGGACTCCCCGTGTGGCGTGTTGAGTGATTCAGCTAAGCAACTAGCGAGTAGTAGTAGTAAACTCTGCATATTAGGTTTGACCGAAGTCAAACTTCCTAAAGTTTGACCAAGTTTATAGAAAAATATAAATATTTACCATAACAAATATGTATGATGTGAAATTACATTCAATAATGAATCGAATGGTATTTATTTGTTATTGTATATGTTAATATTTACCATAACAAATATGCAATGAATGTTTGCCCAAGGATTTTAAGGGTCCTCGTAAGGTGCCTAACTACACAGCTGATCTTCCACCCGGGGCTTGGATTGAAAGCTATGAACTAGCTATGGAGATGCTAGATGTTAATTATGTTGTATGTGCCAAGTACTTCACCATGATGTTGGATGGACCAACTCAAGTTGAAAGGATTACCCGCCAATTCCATCAATTCATGGGCTGAGTTGAAGGCGCACTTCATTCAGAACTTTAAGGGAACGTGTAAGCAGCCTCTGTCGATTATTGACCTAGACAAATGCGTGCAGCGGGAGGATGAGTCGGCCCACCATTGGGTTCGCCGCGTCTCAGCTATTATCCAATCATCGGATAGCATTGCGACAGGCTCTACTGTTCTGATTCTGGAGAAGAATTGTCACTTTACCCCCCTCAAGCAGAAGCTTGGGCGGCTTAAGCGTCACTGTAGTGATATGGGGGAGCTCATGGCGGCTCTCATCAAATATGTCGACTCTGACACTACCAAAGATCCTGGATCTGATGATGAAAAATCCACCAAGGGAATGAAGGGTGGTAATGGTAAGGGTCTGCAATAGAACGTGACAGGGCATAATGGTCATAACCAGGGTAACGGTGGTAAGCGCGGACAACCTGATGGCGGGTCAGATCTAGTAGCTAACACCAACACTGGATACAAAAACCAGCGCCGTAATGGCAATGGTAAGCAGGCCTTTGGAGGACCGAGGTTCAATCTTGAGGTGATGATGAACGAACCTTCCCCAAAACACAGTATGCCCAATAAACCAGCGGCTCACGCTTGGAAGGGTTGTTTCATTATGAGAGAGTACAAGAATTTAAACTTCATTCGGAATTATGGCAACAATAATGGCCCGCCTGGTGGGTCAGGATCCGGATCATAGGGGCCCGGTTTTGGTGGTGGCGGCTCAACTTCTGGATATCAAGGACAAGGCAACCAGGGTGGTTATAACCAACAGTCTGGTCAGGGTAACCAACAGCATCAGTTAGGATACCAGAATAATCCAAAGCAGCTTAACGGTGGCCAGTATCATGTTTTCACCACAAGTCTTTGCAAGAGAGATCATAAGGTTCATAAGTGTGCAGTTAGTGCAATTGAGCCGGTGGTACCTCAATACTTCCAATGGTCAGAGTAGCCAATACATGGAGTCGAGTGGATCACCCGCCTCGGGTTGACAATCCGGGTCAACTAGCGTTGCTGGTAGCCCCTCGGGTTGGGGGTTATAAATTTACTAAGGTGCTCATGGACGGTGACAGTAGTATCAATATCCTTTATTATGATAATTTTCGCTGGATGAATTTAACTGATACAGAGCTTAAGCAATCCTCTACAGTTTTTCATGGTGTGGTCCCTGGTAAGTCGGCATACTTGGTGGGGAAGATTGCCTTGGAAGTGGTTTTCGGCAATGACTATGATTACAGAGCAGAGACGTTATGGTTTGAAGTGGTTAAAATCAAGAGCCCTTATCATGCCTTGTTTGGACGGTCGGCTTACGCCAAGTTTATGGCGCGGCCTTGTTATGTCTATTTGCAGCTTAAAATGCCAAGGCGTAAGGGCACGATTATAGCCATGGTGATTGAAGAATTGCATTGGAATGTGAAGCAAGAGATGTTGCCTATGCTGAATCAGCCTGTGCTACTGAGGAGGTTGAGTTTTATAAGGATAATGTTGACCCGGCTGATATGACCCCTTTGAAGAAGCCCACCATGGAGCAAGACCCTTTGTTGAAGTTTAAGTCGGCTGATGATACTAAGCAAGGTGACTTTGTCCCTGGTGACTCATCTCAGCAGTTCACAATAGGGGCTAATGTGGATCCTAAATAGGAAAGCGCGCTCATCGAGTTCATCCATGAGAATCGGTACATCTTTGCATGGAAACCTTCTGACATTCTGGGTGTACCGAGAGGATTTGCTAAGCTCACTCTTAATGTGGATCCTAAATTTAACCCGGTCAAGCAGTTTCTTCGTCATTTCAGTGAAGAGCGGCGTAAGGCTATTGGAGAAGAGGTGGCCCGGCTCTTGGCAGCTGGGTTCATCATTGAAGTCTTTCACCCTGAGTGGTTGGCTAACCCGGTGTTCATACTTAAGAAAAATGGCACCCGACGCATGTGTATTGATTACACTGATCTTAACAAGGCTTGTCCAGCTGATCCATTTGCTCTCCCCTGTGTTGACTAGATTATTGATGCTACGATAGGTTGCAAGAGCTTATGTTTCCTTGACATTTATTCCGGTTATCATCAGATCAAAATGGAAGTTAAAGACCAGGAGAAGACGACTTTCATCACACCTTTTGGAGCTTTCTGCTATGTTTCTATGCCTTTTGGGCTCAAGAGCGCCCAGGCGACTTATCAACATTGTGTTCAGAATTGTTTTCACAATCAAATTAGGCATAATGTGCATGCTTATGTGGATGATATTGTGGTTAAATCTAGGAAAAAGGAGACGCTCTTGGATGATCTAAGGGAGACTTTTGATAATCTCTGGGTCTATAAGATGATGCTTAACCCGAACAAGTGTGTTTTTGGTGTACCTATAGGCAAGCTCTTGGGGTTTCTAGTCTTAGAGGGAGGTATTGAAGCTAACCCAGAGAAAATTAAGGCTATTACTTCATTGGCTAAGCCGGCGTGTGTTAATGACGTCCAGCGCCTAGCGAGTCGTATTGCATCCTTGAGCCGGTTCATAAGCCGCCTGGGCGAGAATGTGATTCCTTTATACCCGATGATGAAGAAAATAGATCATTTTTTCTGGAGTGATGCGGCTGATAAGGCATTTGAGGAGCTCAAAAAGCAATTAGTCGAATCGCCCATTCTTGCGGCTCCCATTGAGAAAGAACCCTTGCTCCTGTATGTGGCGGCTAACAGTAAGGCTGTCAGTGTGGCGATTGTGGTGGAGCTCAAGGAGATGGGTAAGGAGTACCTAGTCTAGAGGCCAGCTTCTTATGTTAGTGAGGTGTTGATTGAGTCCAAAAATTGATACCCACATTAGCAAAAATTGGTATATGGAGTGTTCATGGCGAGTCGCAAGATGAAACATTATTTTCTTGGTCATCCTATTACTGTGGCTAGCTCTGCCCCGTTAGGGGACATTATTCAAAATAGGGAGGCCACATGCCGGGTTGCTAAGTGGGCAATAGAGCTCGGGCCTCATGGTTTGAAATATGTGCCAAGAACACCTATCAAATCTCAGGCTCTGGTGGATTTCATCAATGACTGGACAGAGTTGCAGACACCTGAGGAGAGGCCTGATAACACATATTGGAGAATTCACTTTGATGGCTCCAGGCAGCTAGAAGGCTCGGGGCTGGGGTCATATTGACTTCCCCACGAGGTGACAAGTTTTGCTATGTTTTGAGGCTAATGTTTCCTTGTACTAACAATGCAGCTGAATATGAGGCTTTACTCCATGACCTTCGCATGGCCAAACAGATGAATTTGAGTCGGGTCAGGTGTCTTGGTGACTCAGACCTTGTGGATCAGCAAGTTTCAGGTACATGGGATTCCAAAGACCCGTTCATGGCAGCTTATCATCGGGCGGTTGATAATATTGCTGGTCATTTCAAGGGTTATCAGGTGGAGCATCTTCATCGAAGGAAAAATGAGGCGGCTGATCCCTTGAGCCGGCTGGGGTCTCAACGTAAGCCGGTACCCCCTAATGTGTTTCTTGATGTATTGCATAATGCTTCAGTCAAGGTACCATTAGAAGAGGATCTTACTATCCCTGACCCGGAGGCGCAGTTGGTTGCAGCTCTCCATGCTTTCCTGATTGGACACTTCCCTACTTTGCTTATATGACCCGGGGCGAGTTACCTGAGGATGAAACTTTGGCAAGGCAGATAACCCGGCGGTCTAAGTCTATGACTATTGTCAATGGTGAGTTACATTGATGTAGCGTAACAGATGTGTTCCAATGTTATGTTTTTCCCGAAGAGGGCCATGAGATCTTGCGTGAGATTCATGAAGGCGATTGTGGTCATCATGCTGGCTCAAAATATTTAGTGGTCAAAGCTTTTCGTCATGGGTTTTATTGGTTGATGGCTCATGCCGATGCAAAGGATATCGTCAGTAAATGTGATGGCTGTCAGAATTTTTCTCAGCGGGCTCATGTGCCGGCTCAAGAGTTGAGGATGATTCCAATCACTTGGATGTTTGCAGTCCGGGGGCTTGATATGGTTGGACCTTTCAAGAGGTCTAAAGATAAGAAAACCCACCTCTTGGTGGCGGTTTGATAAATTTACCAAGTGGGTTGAAGTAGATCCGGTCAGCAAGTGTGATGCGGCGACTACAAATCCAGTTTTTAAAAAGCTGCTCTTCTGTTTTGGTTACCCTCATAGTATCATTACTGATAATGGCAATAATTTTTCTAAGGGTGCTATGAAGGAGTTCTGTCAATGAGAGCATATTCATCTTGATGTTTCTTCTATGGCTCATCCGTAGTCTAATGGTCAAGCTGGGAGGGCTAACCAAGAAATTTTAAGAGGTATAAAACCCTGGATTATGGTTCCTTTTAAGCAAATGCCGGGTTGTTGGGTTGAGGAGTTACCTTCGTTACTCTAGAGTATCAATACCACCCCCAATAGGTCAACAGGCTATATGCATTTCTTCATGGTTTTTGGTGCAGATGCGGTTCTTCCAAGTGATATCCGTCATGACTCGCCTCGTGTGGCGGCTTATGTTGAAGCTGATAATGAAATAGTACGTCAGAACGCACTCGATGCTTTGAATGAGGAGCATGACCTAGCGGTGGCTTGTTCGGCGATATATCAACAAGACATGCGTCGCTATCATAGCCGCAGAGTTAAGACCCGAGCGTTTCAAGAAGGCGACTTGGTGCTCCGGCTGATCCAAGATCAAATAGAAATGCACAAGTTATCCCCACCGTGGGAAGGACCCTTTGTGGTCAGCAAGAACCTGAATTACCTCATTGATATACGAGAACACAAGGATTCACGTAAGTCGGAGGAGGAGACTCACTGGCCCTGGAATATTGCTCATCTTTGGCCTTATTACACCTGAGCCACCGGCTCTCGTCTTTATACATACATTTTTTAGTGTATATATTTTATGCTCAATATAATAAAGCCGACATCCCTGATAACTCAAGGCCTCTGTCGTTAAATTTATGTGTATCTGAGTCTTTATTATTTGGTCATAAGGTCACTTGGGGGCTTTCATACCCTCTTGACTAGGCATGGATGCCAAATTATGAGTTATCCTTCCTGATTGCAACTTTCTACTCCACCAGGTGACCTGCCGAGCTCTTAACAGTCAATCTTTTTCAAGACCCTGAACTCGTTACGGTTAAAACAGTGGCTTGTGTCATGTGAGAGCTGGCTTACAATGAGCTAGGATTAACTCAATGGTTCTGCGGCCTTTGAAAGAAGATGGCCCTGTGAGCCAATTTGTTTGGTCGTGCTTTGGTAAGCCGGCCAGACAATCATTTGAGATTTTTTTAAATTTTCTCTTTTGAATCCTTCGGATTTGTTTCTCTTAAAGATTTTTCTGTTAAAGTGATTTTTTACAATTCGGGTTATAAAGCTCTGGTTGTATGACTCATGTTTGAGTATTTCGGGTTTGGTAACTTGCACTGGCTATCGACTTTGAGTCGCCAGTCTATTTTCACTTGAACAATTGCGATGATGTGATTACAACACTTTGGGTTGTCACCCGATCAACATATTACTGTTTAAGTCATCGGTATGATCCAAATCTACATGTATGTTTTCAATTGTTATATTAATATTCGAGGTTTGGTAACCTGTCCTAATTTTTTGACTTTCAGTCATCTTGACTGGCCTTGATTATTCTATAGTCGCTTAGGCTATGTATGTTTTGGGTTGTCACCTGCCCTGGTTTCTGACCTTAAGTCGCCAGGGCATATGCTTAACCTCTTTTGGCTCGGCATGTAAAGTTTTACACACAAGTAAGAGTGCTGCTACAGTTTGTATGAATGAGTAAGATCAAGCCCATCATAAAAGATTAAAACTGATGTTTCAAAAGTTATGATCAACATGCACGAAGGCATGACATGGCGGATCATTGTTTTAACCTAGCCTATTACATGGCCATCATGATCCCACAAGTTTGAAGCAAAGTATTTTTTGAAAGGGCACTCTTATACCTGATACGCCCATTTTGCATCATGTTTTTATATCGATATTTATTGCAGTATGGGCTGTTATTACACATTATGTCACAATACTTATGCCTATTCTCTCTTATTTTACAAGGTTTACATAAAGAGGGAGAATGCCGGCAGCTGGGATTCTGGGCTGGATAAGGAGCAAATATTAGAGACCTATTCTGCACAGCTCCAAAAGTCCTGAAACCTCACGGAAGGCATTTTCAGAATATATAAAAAATACTGAGTGCAATAAGTTCCGGAGGGGGGCCACACCCTGCCCACGAGGGTGGGGGGCGCGCCCCTACCTCGTGGGCCCCCTGGTGGACCTTCGATGCCCATCTTCTTCTATATAGAGTCTTTTGATGAGGAAAAAATCATAAGCCAACTTTCGGGACGAGACTCCGCCGCCACGAGGCGGAACCTCGGCGGAATCAATCTAGGGCTCCGACGGAGTTGTTCTGCCGGGGAAACTTCCCTCAGGGAGGGGGAAATCATCGCCATCGTCATCACCAACGATCCTCTCATCGGGAGGGGGTCAATCTCCATCAACATCTTCACCAGCACCATCTCCTCTCAAACCCTAGTTCATCTCTTGTATCCAATTCTTGTCTCTAAGTCCGGGATTGGTACTTGTGGGTTGCTAGTAGTGTTAATTACTCCTTGTAGTTGATGCTAGTTGGTTTATTTGGTGGAAGATCATATGTTCATATCCTATATGCATATTAATACCCCTCTGATTATGAACATGAAGATGCTTTGTGAGTAGTTACGTTTGTTCCTGAGGACATGGGAGAAGTCTTGCTATTAGTAGTCATGTGAATTTGGTATTCGTTCGATATTTTGATGCGATGTATGTTGTCTCTCCTCTAGTGGTGTTATGTGAACTTCGACTACATGACACTTCACCATTATTTGGGCCTAGAGGAAGGCATTGGGAAGTAATAAGTAGATGATGGGTTGCTAGAGTGACAGAAGCATAAACCCTAGTTTATGCGTTGCTTCATAAGGGGCTGATTTGGATCCATATGTTTCATGCTATGGTTAGGTTTACCTTAATACTTTTGTTGTAGTTGCGGATTCTTGCAATAGAGGTTAATCATAAGTGGGATTCTTGTCCAATTAAGGACAGTACCCAAGAACCGGTCCACCCACATACCAAATTATCAAAGTATCGAACGCGAATCATATGATCGTGATGAAACCTAGCTTGACAATAATTCCCATGTGTCCTCGGGAGCGCTTTTCTCTATATAAGAGTTTGTCCAGGCTTGTCCTTTGCTACAAAAGGATTGGGCCACCTTGCTGCACTTTATTTACTTTTGTTACTTGTTGCTCGTTACAAATTATCTTATCACAAAACTATCTATTACCTATAATTTCAATGCTTGCAGAGAATACCTTGCTGAAAACCGCTTATCATTTCCTTCTGCTCCTCGTTGGGTTCGACACTCTTACTTATCGAAAGGACTATGATAGATCCCCTATACTTGTGGGTCATAAAGACTCTTTTCTGGTGCCGTTGTCGGGGAGTGAAGCACCTTTGGTAGGTGGAATTTGGTAAGGAAAAATTTATATAGTGTGCTGAAATTTACTGTCACTTGTTACTATGGAAAGTAATCCTCTAAGGGGCTTGTTCGGGGTATCTTCACCCCGACCAGTAGAGCAAAGAGTTGCTCCTCAACCTACTAAACCTACTGAACCTACTGAAAATGAAAATGTCTACTTTGAAATTCCTTCGGGTATGATAGAAAAACTGCTAGCTAATCCTTTTGCCAGGAGATGGAACATTACATCCTGATGAGCACCTAATATATGTGGATGAAGTTTGTGGATTATTTAAGCTTGCAGGTATGCCCGATGATGTTATCAAGAAGAAGGTCTTCCCTTTATCTTTGGAGGGAGATGCATTGACATGGTATAGGCTATGTGATGATATGTGATCATGGAACTACAAACGATTGAAATTGGAATTTCATCAGAAGTTTTATCCTATGCATCTTGTTCCTCGTGATCGTAATTATATATATAATTTTTGGCCTCGCGAAGGAGAAAGCATCGCTCAAGCTTGGGGGAGACTTAAATAAATGTTATATTCATGCCCCAATCATGAGCTCTCAAGAGAAATGATTATCCAAAAAATTATGCTCGGCTCTCTGATAACAATCGCACCGTGCTCGATACTTCTTGTGCTGGCCCTTTTATGATGAAGACTACTGAATTCAAATGGGATTTATTGGAAAGAATTAAACGCAACTTTGAAGATTGGGATCTCGACGAAGGTAAGGAGTCAGGTATGACACCTAAGTTTGATTGTGTTAAATCTTTTATGGATACCGGTGTTTTCCGTAAATTTAGCACTAAATATGGACTTGACTCTGAGATAGTAGCTTCTTTCTGTGAATCTTTTGCTACTCATGTTGATCTCCCTAAGGAGAAGTGGTTTAAATATAATCCTCCCATTGAAGTAAAAGTAGTTTCATCTATTAAAGTTGAAGAAAAAACTATCACTTATAATGATCCTATTGTTCCTACTGCTTATGTTGAGAAACCACCTTTTCCTGTTAGGATAAAAGATCATGATAAAGCTTCAACCGTGGTTCGTAAAAGCAATATTAGAACCTATACACCTCCTGAGCAAGTTAAAATTGAACCTAATATTGCTATTCTTAAAGATCTCTTAGCTGATAATATTGATGGGCATGTTATTTATTTCTGTGATGAAACTTCTAGAATTGCTAAACCTTGTGCTAAAGATAAATATAGACCTGTGGTAGGCATGCCTGTTATTTCTGTTAAAATAGGAGATCATTGTTATCATGGCTTTTGTGATATGGGTGCTAGTGCTAGTGCAATACCTATTGACTTACACAAATAAATTATGCATGATATTACACCTGCTGAGTTAGAAGAAATTGATGTGACCATTAAACTTGCCAATAGAGATACTATTTCACCAATGGGAATTGTTAGAGATGTTGAAGTGTTGTGTGGGAAAACTAAATATCCTGCTGATTTTCTTGTTCTTGGTTCCCCACAAGATAGCTTTTGTCCCATTATATTTGGTAGACCCTTCTTAAACACTGTTAATGCTAGGATAGACTGCAAAAAGGATGTTATTACTATTGGTTTAGGTGATATGTCTCATGAGTTCAACTTTTCTAAATTTCGTAGACAACACCGTGAAGAAGAATTGCCTAGTAAAGATGAAATTATTGGTCTTGCTTCTATTGCCGTACCTCCTAGTGATCCTTTAGAACAATATTTGCTAGACCATGAAAATGATATGTATATGAATGAAAGAAGGGAAATAGATGAAGTGTTCTTTAAACAGGGACCTATTATGAAACACAACTTGCCTGTTGAAATCTTAGGGGATCCTCCTCCAACCAAGGGTGATCCCGTGTTTGAGCTTAAACCATTGCGTGATGCTCTTAAATATGCTTATCTTGATGAAAAGAAGATATATCCTGTTATTATTAGTGCTAACCTTTCAGAGAAGGAGGAAGAAAAATTATTGAAAACTCTGAAGAAGCATCGTGCTGCTATTGGATATACTCTTGATGATCTTAAGGGCATTAGTCCCACTCTATGTCAACACAAAATAAATTTGGAAAAAGATGCCAAACCAGTTATTGATCACCACCGACGATTGAATCCTAAGATGAAATAAGTGGTAAGAAAAGAAATACTAAAGCTCCTTGAGGCAGGTATAATTTATCCCGTTGCTGATAGTCAGCGGGTAAGTCCCGTCCATTGTGTTCCTAAGAAGGGAGGTATTACTGTCGTTCCTAATGATAAAGATGAATTGATTCCGCAAAGAATTATTATAGGTTATAGGATGGTAATTGATTTCCGCAAATTAAATAAGGCTAGTAAAAAAGATCATTACCCCTTACCTTTTATTGATCAAATGCTAGAAAGATTATCCAAACATACACATTTTTGCTTTCTAGATGGTTATTCTGGTTTCTCTCAAATACCTGTCTCGGCTGATGATCAAACTAAGACCACTTTTACTTGCCCTTTCGGTAATTTTGTTTATACATGTATGCCTTTTGGTTTATGTAATGCACCTGCTACCTTTCGAAGATGCATGATGGCTATATTTTCTGTTTTTTGTGAAAAGATATGTGAGGTATTCATGGATGATTTCTCCGTTTATGGATCCTCTTTTGATGATTGCTTGAGCAACCTTGATCGAGTTTTGCAGAGATGCAAAGAAACTAACCTTGTCTTGAATTGGGAGAAGTGCCACTTTATGGTTAATGCAGGTATTTTCTTGGGGCATAAAATTTCTGAAAGAGGCATTGAAGTTGATAAAGCTAAAGTTGATGCTATTGAAAAGATGTCGTGTCCCAAGGACATCAAAGGTATAAGAAGTTTCCTTGGTCTTGCCGGCTTTTATAGGAGGTTCATTAAGGACTTCTCAAAAATTTCTCGGCCTTTGACTATTTTATTACAAAAAGATATACCATTCGTCTTTGATGATGATTGTGTAGAAGCGTTTGAAATACTTAAGAAAGCATTGATCTCTGCACCTATTGTTCAGCCACCTGATTGGAATTTACCTTTTGAAATTATGTGTGATGCTAGTGATTATGCTGTAGGTGCTGTTCTAGGGCAAAGAGTTGATAAGAAATTAAATGTTATTCAATATGCTAGTAAAACTCTAGACAATGCCCAGAGAAACTATGTGACTACTTAAAAGAAATTCCTAGCAGTTGTATTTGCTTGTGATAAGTTCAGACCTTATATTGTTGATTCTAAAGTAACTATTCACACTGATCATGCTGATCTTAAATATCTTATGGAAAAGAAAGATGCTAAACCTAGATTATTAGATGGGTTCTCTTGCTACAAGAATTTGATTTGCATATTATTGATAGAAAGGGAGCTGAGAACCCCGTCTCAGACAACTTGTCTAGGTTAGAAAATGTTCTTGATGACCCACTACCTATTGATGATAGCTTTCCTGATGAACAATTAAATGCCATAAATGCTTCTCATACTGCTCCATGGTATGCTGATTATGCTAATTACATTGTTGCTAAATTTATACCACCTAGTTTCACATACCAGTAAAATAAAAAGGTTTTCTATGATTTAAGACATTACTTTTGGGATGATCCGCATCTTTATAAAGAAGGAGTAGATGGTGTTATTAGACGTTGTGTACCTGAGCATGAACATGAACAGATCCTACATAAGTGTCACTCCGAAGCTTATGGAGGACACCACGCTGGAGATAGAACTGCACACAAGGTATTGCAATCTGGTTTTTATTGGCCTACTCTCTTCAAGGATGCCCGTAAGTTTGTCTTATCTTGTGATGAATGTCAAAGAATTGGTAATATTAGTAGATGTCAAGAAATTCCTATGAATTATTCACTTGTTATTGAACCATTTGATGTTTGGGACTTTGATATATGGGACCTTTTCTTGCCTCTAATGGATATACACATATTTTAGTTGATGTTGATTACGTTACTAAGTGGGTAGAAGCTATTCCAACTAGTAGTGCTGATCATAACACCTCTATTAAGATGCTTAAAGAAGTTATTTTTTCCGAGGTTTGGAGTCCCTAGATATTTAATGACTGATGGTGGTTCACACTTTATTCATGGTGCTTTCCGTAAAATGCTTGCTAAGTATGATGTTAATCATAGAATTGCATCTCCTTATCACCCACAATCTAGTGGTCAAGTAGAATTGAGTAATAGAGAACTCAAATTAATTTTGTAAAAGACTGTTAATAGATCTAGAAAGAATTGGTCCAAGAAACTTGATGATGCATTATGGGCCTATAGAACTGCATATAAAAATCCTATGGGTATGTCTCCGTATAGAATGGTTTATGGAAAAGCATGTCACTTACCTCTCGAACTAGAACATAAGGCTTATTGGGCTATTAAAGAGCTCAATTATGATTTTAAACTTGCCGGTGAGAAAAGGTTATTTGACATTAGCTCACTTGATGAATGGAGAACCCAAGCCTATGAGAATGCCAAATTGTTTAAAGAAAAAGTTAAAAGATGGCATGACAAAAGGATACAAAAGCGTGAGTTTAATGTAGGTGATTATACAACTCTCGTTTAAGATTTTTTGCAGTGAGAAGGTCCTTACGTTATCGAGGAGGTCTATCGTTCCGGTGCCATAAAAATAAACAATTTCGAAGGCACAAATCCGAAGGTGGTAACGGTCAAAGAATCAAATATTATATCTCAGGTAATCCTATAAATGTTGAAACCAATGTTATTGAAACCGTAACCCCGGAGGAATACATAAGGGACACTTTCCGGAACGTTTCAGACTCCGAAAAGGAATAGGTATGTGGTACGGTAAGTAAACCGACTCCAAAACAGTTCTAATGGCAATTTTTCTCCGTTTTGGAATATTTAGAAAAATAGAAAAATAAGAAGCAGTCCGGGAAGGACACAAAGGGCTCCACGAGGGTGGAGGGCGCGCCCTACCCCCCTGGGCATGCCCCCTACCTCATGGGCACCTTGTGTGCTCTCTCGACTCTGTTTTCTTGCACGATACGTATTTTGGTCGGTAAAAATTCATTATATAATCTCCCGAAGGTTTTGACCACCGTATCACGCAAAAATCTTCTATTCTTGTTTCGAGCTGTTTTTTGCCAGGTTGTCAAAGCCAAGCATCATGTTGTCTCCCTCCTCCTCCAACAATGAGGGCAACGATGCTTGGCTAATGAAGATAGAGTTGAAGAGAGAAGAACCCTTGGAGATCAACAAGGATGAAGGGATCAAGAAGGCCACAAAGGACCAAGTTCCGGCGACAGAAGACATCCTTCAACTTGATCACAATCTTCTTACCCCAACTGATATCGAAGCTTTCAAGATGATTGAGTTAGCTCGTATACAAAACAAGTATCTCACACGTGAAAATATTTTGCTGAAGGAGCATACCATCGCACTCAAGGGCATTATCCGCAAGTTAGAAGACCTCCTACGCTCGATGTGCGACTATCCATCATCACCACCATCTTCTTCACCAATAGAGGAGACATAATCATAAGGGTATGGGCACCCCCCATGGCAACTGCCTAGCTTGGGGGAGGTGCCCCAGTATCGTATCACCATCACTTCTATCTTTACCATTTTTCTTAATTAGTTCGATCCTTTTGGTAATATCTTGATCTAGTAGCATAAAAGCTTTAGTATGATCTAGTTGTGAGTTTTGCTTTATGATCCTTCTATGTAATCGAGTCCGTGAGCTATATATAATAAAGATTAGTGTTGAGTCAAGGGCTTGATTATTTTGCCATAATCTTGAATGAATAAAATAAAAGAGAAAGAATAAAAAGAAAATAAAAGAGACCATATGGGTCTTATGAATAGTAATGAGCTCACATAGAAAGAGTATGATGAATAAAAGTTGTTGAGAGTTGACAAACATAGTTTTGGTAATCGTTGCAATTAATAGGAAGTTATAAAGAAAGAGAGGTCTTCACATATGAATACACTATCTTGGACATCTTTTATGATTGTGAGCACTCATTAAAATATGACATGCTGAAGAGTTGACGTTGGACAAGGAAGACAACGTAATGGGTTATGTTTTCTTACATCTGAAATAAATTATATTGTCATGGATCATCCAACATGATTGAGCTTGCCTTTCCCTCTCATGCTAGCCAATTCTTTGCACCAAGTAGAGATACTACTTGTGCTTCCAAATATCCCTAATCCCAGTTTTGCCATGAGAGTCCACCATATCTACCTATGGATTGAGTAAGATCCTTCAAGTAAGTTGTCATCGGTGCAAGCAATAAAAATTGCTCTCTAAATATGTATGACTTATTAGTGTGGAAGAAAATAAGCTTTATATGATCTTGTGATATGGAAGAAATAAAAGCGACGGACTGCATAATAAAGGTCCATATCACAAGTGGCAATATAAAGTGACGTTCTTTCGCATTAAGATTTTGTGCATCCAACCATAAAAGCGCATGACAACATCTGCTTCCCTCTGTGAAGGGCCTATCTTCTACTTTTATCTCCCACCTTACATAAGAGTCATGGTGATCCTCACCTTTCCTTTTTACATTTTATCTTTTGGCAAGCACAATATGTTGGAAAGATCCTGGTATATATGGCTAATTGGATGTGAGTTTTCATGAACTATTATTGTTGACATTACCCTTGAGGTAAAACGTTGGGACGCAAAACTATAAGCCCCTATCTTTCTCTGTGTCCGATTAAAACTCCATACCCATAAGTATTGCGTGAGTGTTAGCAATTGTGAAAGACTATATGATAGTTGAGTATGTGGACTTGCTAAAAAGCTCTTATATTGACTCTTTCCTATGTTATGATAAATTGAAATTGCTTCAATGACTGAGATTATAGTTTGTTAGATTTCAATGAAGTTCATGATTCATACTTGAAATTGTGATTGAATTGTTACTTTAGCATAAGAGATCGTATGACAACATATATATATATATATGTTGTTGTTCTAAGAATGATCATGATGCCCTCATGTCCATATTTTATTTTTATCGACACCTCTATCTCTAAACATGTGGACATATTTTTTGATTTCGGCTTTCGCTTGAGGACAAGCGAGGTCTAAGCTTTGGGGAGTTGATACGTCCATTTTGCATCATGTTTTTATATCGACATTTATTGCATTATGGGCTGTTATTACACATTATGTCACAATACTTACGCCTATTCTCTCTTATTTTACAAGGTTTACATAAAGAGGGAGAATGCCGGCAGCTGGGATTCTGGGCTGGAAAAGGAGCAAATATTAGAGACCTATTCTGCAGAGCTCCAAAAGTCCTGAAACTTCATGGAAGTCATTTTTAGAATATATAAAAAATACTGAGCGCAAGAAGTTCCAGAGGGGGCCACACCCTGCCCACGAGGGTGGGGGGCGCGCCCCCCTACCTCGTGGGCCCCCTGGTGGCCCTCCGATGCCCATCTTCTTCTATATGGAGTCTTTCGATGAGGAAAAAATCATAAGCCAGCTTTCGGGACGAGACTCTGCCGCCACGAGGCGGAACCTTGGTGGAATCAATCTAGGGCTCTGGCGGAGCTGTTCTGCCGGGGAAACTTCCCTCCCGGCGGGGGAAATCATTGCCATCGTCATCACCAACGCTCCTCTCATCAGGAGGGGGCTAATCTCCATCAACATCTTCACCAGCACCATCTCCTCTCAAACCCTAGTTCATCTCTTGTATCCAATTCTTGTCTCTAAGTCTGGGATTGGTACCTGTAGGTTGCTAGTAGTGTTGATTACTCCTTGTAGTTGATGCTAGTTGGTTTATTTGGTGGAAGATCATATGTTCAGATCCTATATGCATATTAATACCCCTCTGATTATGAATATGAATATGCTTTGTGAGTAGTTACGTTTGTTCCTGAGTACATGGGAGAAGTCTTACTATTAGTAGTCATGTGAATTTGGCATTCGTTCGATATTTTGATGAGATGTATGTTGTCTCTCCTCTAGTGGTGTTATGTGAACGTCGACTACATGACACTTCACCATTATTTGGGCCTAGAGGAAGGCATTGGGAAGTAATAAGTAGATGATGGGTTGCTAGAGTGATAGAAGCTTAAACCCTAGTTTATGCATTGCTTCGTAAGGGGCTGATTTGGATCCATATGTTTCATGCTATGGTTAGGTTTACCTTAATACTTTTGTTGTAGTTGCGGATGCTTGCAATAGAGGTTAATCATAAGTGGGATGCTTGTCCCAGTAAGGACAATACCCAAGCACCGGTCCACCCACATACCAAATTATCAAAGTACCGAACGCGAATCATATGAACATGATGAGAACTAGCTTGACGATAATTCCCATGTGTCCTCGGGAGCCCTTTCTTCTATATAAGAGTTTGTCTAGGCTTGTCCTTTGCTACAAAAAGGATTGGGCCACCTTGCTGCACTTTATTTACTTTTGTTACTTGTTGCTCGTTACAAATCATCTTATCACAAAACTATCTATTACCTATAATTTCAGTGCTTGCAGAGAATACCTTGCTGAAAACCGCTTATCATTTCCTTCTGCTCCTTGTTGGGTTCGACGCTCTTACTTATCGAAAGGCCTACAATAAATCCCCTATACTTGTGGGTCATCAATACCCTGGCCTAAGAGTTGCCGGGTTCGTCATTGGTTTCCTTCTTGGCGAGTTGATGACTCCGGGTCATCCCGTGCCGGCTCTTCTTCGTCGATCATCTAAAGATTAGCCGTTGTCCAGTCGATGCCGGTTAAAGCTTCAAAAGTGGCTTCATCATTGAGAATAATAGAATGATCAACATCAGGAGCAAAGATGTGCTTACACCGAGGAGGACTGACATTGACCACGTCATGGGCTGGCGGCTTAATTTTTTGATTATTGCTATCATAAGCCGCCATGTATTTATTCAAGTTTAACTCTTCCTCCAGCTTACATGCCACATGCCACATCTCATGGACGCAGTGATTGAAGTCCTTCTCTTCAAAGGGTGTCTGGTCATCCTTGAATTCAGGACACCCGCTGGCTATCTCCTCCGGGTCAAGCTCTGATTGCCAGGCTTTGGCCCGGCCAAGTGTGACGATGGCTCTGGCTCGGTAAGCTGATTGTGTTTGCTCATCAATCTGGCTTGGAAAAGTTGACAGGTGGTCCAACACAACCTTGATTTGACTTGGCGTCTTTCTGTTACCCCCCTAAGGCTACAAGACTGTGGAGAGTACCAATGTATAGCTGTTTTTGTTAAAGAATAGAGGGCCTTCAACTTCAATAGCATATCTTCCTCTTCCTCAATAGTTGTTTTTGTTAAAGAATAGGCCGCTCGTCGCCATCGTCATCATCAACCATCCTCCATCACCAATTTCATGATTCTCACCGCCATGCGTGAGTAATTCCATCATAGGCTTGCTAGACGGTGATGGGTTAGATGGGATCTATCATGTAATCGAGTTAGTTTTGTTAGGGTTTGATCCCTAGTATCCACTATGTTCTGAGATTGATGTTGCTATGACTTTGCTATGCTTAATGCTTGTCACTAGGGCCCGAGTGCCATGATTTCAGATCTGAACCTATTATGTTTTCATCAATATATGAGAGTTCTTGATCCTATATTGCAAGTCTATAGTCACCTATTATGTGTTATGATCCGTTAACCCCGAAGTGACAATAATCGGGATACTTACCGATGATGGCCGTAGTTTGAGGAGTTCATGTATTCACTATGTGTTAATGCTTTGTTCTGGTTCTCTATTAAAAGGAGGCCTTAATATCCCTTAGTTTCCGTAAGGACCCCGCTGCCACAGGAGGGTAGGATAAAAGATGTCATGTAAGTTCTTTTCCATAAGCATATATGACTATATTCGGAATACATGCCTACATTACATTGACGAACTGGAGCTAGTTCTGTGTCACCCTAGGTTATGACTGTTACATGATGAACCGCATCCGACATAATTCTCCATCACTGATCCATTGCCTACGAGCTTTCCATATATTGTTCTTCCCTTATTTACTTTCCCGTTGCTATTGCTATCATCACTACAAAATACCAAAAACATTACTTTTACTACTGTTACCTTTTTGCTACCGTTACCACTACTATCATATTACCTTGCTACTAAACACTTTGTTGCAGATATTAAGTTTCCAAGTATGGTTGAATTGACAACTCAGCTACTAGTACTTGAGAACATTCTTTGGCTCCCCTTGTGTCGAATCAATAAATTTGGGTTGAATACTCTACCCTCAAAAATTGTTGCGATCCCCTATACTTGTGGGTTATCAAGACTATTTTCTGGCGCCGTTGCCGGGGAGCATAGCTCTATTCTTTGATTCACTTGGGATATATATATCTGCTTATCGTTATGAAGAACTTGAGGGATCCAAAAACCAAGATCTATCCCTCAACTATGAGGGGAGGTAAGGAACTGCCATCTAGCTCTGCACTTGATTCACCTTCTGTTTTGAGTAAGCTTGTGACACCTACACCTGCTTCTGCTATTCGTTCTGATATGTCGCGTTATTGATGATGCCACATCTGCTATGCATGATACTTATGATGAAACTACTTCTATGCTTGATACTACTGTGCCACTTGGTAAATTTCTTGATGAACAACTTGCTAGAGCTAGAAAAATTGAAAATATTGAATCTGATGATACTGATGAAAGTGATGATGAAGAATCACTTGTGATTCCTAAGGGTTATGTTTTCGATCAAGAAGCTTCTTTAGCTATTTTAGCTTGCAAAAATAGAAATGAACTCAAAAGGTTATTAGCTAAATGGAGTAAGCAATCTCTAAATGCTAGAATGAAACCTGACCCTGCTTTTGCTACTTCACCTATCTTTGTTACTGATAAGGATTATGAATTCTTTGTTGATCCTGATATAATTACTTTGGTTGAATCTGCTCCTTTTCATGGTTATGAATCTGAAACTGTTATGGCACATCTTACTAAATTGAATGATATAGCCACCCTGTTCACTAAAGATGAGAGAACTCATTACTTTTACATCCTTAAATATTTATGTTCTCATTAAAGGGTGATGCTAAGATATGGTTTAATTCTCTTGATCCTGGTTGTGTGCGTAGTCCCTGCTCATAAGAAACAAGCTGCTTTAAGGTATATATATAATTTTGTGCAAATTAAAGAAGAGAGTCTCCCACAAGCTTGGGGGAGGCTTCTCCAATTACTTAATGCTTTGCCTGATCATCCTCTTAAGAAAAATGAAATACTTGATATCTTTTATAATGGACTAACTGATGCCTCCAGAGATTACCTGGATAGTTGTGTTGGTTCTGTTTTCAGGGAAAGAACACCGGATGAAGCTGAAATTCTATTGAATAATATGTTGACAAATGAAAACAATTGGACACCTCCAGAGCCAATTCCTGAGCCTATTCCTAAACCAACTCCGAAGAAGATGGGTATTCTTTTTCTCAGTCCTGAAGATATGCAAGAGGCAAAGAAATCTATGAAAGAAAGAGGTATTAAAGCTGAAGATGTTAAGAATTTACCTCCTATTGAAGAAATACATGGTCTTAATTTACCGCTTGTTGCAGAAACATATAATCTTAATCCATTACCTATTGAAGAAACTCATGGTCTTGATAACCCGACACAGGTAGTAAAGGTAAATTCTCTCTATAGATATGATAAAGCTGAAATCCCATTTACTAAATTTGCTAGCCCATGCTTAGATGAGTTTGATAAATTTATGGCTAAGCAAGAAGATTTTAATGCTTATTTTGGTAGACAATTGAAATGCAATTCAAATATGGTTGAACATTTGGGTGATTATATGGCTAATGTTAAAGGTGAACTTAAACTTATTAGCAAACATGCTTCTATGGTTACCTCTCAAGTAGAACAAGTACTTAAAGCTCAAAATGATTTGCTCAATGAATTGATTAGTAAATATAATGATAATGCTGTTAGAGTGGCTACTAGAACTGGTAGAATGACTCAGGAACCTTTGTATCCTGAAGGCCACCCTAAGAGAATTGAGCAATATTCTCAGAGAAATAATATAGATGTACCTAGTTCTTCTAAAAAGAAGAAAAAGAAAAATGATAGGACTGTGCATGCTTCTAGTGAACCTATTACTGAAACACCTGAGAATCCAAATGATATTTCTATTTCTGATGCTGAAACTCAATCTGGTAATGAACCTGAAACTAGTGATAATGTTAATGATAATGTTCATAATGATGCTCAACCTAGTAATGATAATGACATAGAAATTGAACCTGCTGTTGATCTTGATAACCCACAATCAAAGAATCAACGTTATGATAAGAAATACTTTGTTGCTAGGAAACATAGTAAAGAAAGAGAGCCTTGGGTTCAGAAACCCATGCCATTTCCTCCCAAACCATCCAAGAAAAAGGATGATGAGGATTTTGAGCGCTTTGCTGAAATGATTAGACCTATCTTTTTGCGTATGCGATTAACTGATATGCTCAAAACCAATCCTTATGCTAAGTACATGAAATATATTATTACAAATAAAAGAAAGATATCGGAAGCTGAAATTTCCACCATGCTTGCTAATTATACTTTTAAGGGTGGAATACCAAAGAAACTTGGAGATCCCGGTGTACCAACCAGACCATGCTCCATTAAAAGAAACTATGTTAAAACTGCTTTATGTGATCTTGGAGCCGGTGTTAGTGTTATGCCTCTCTCTTTATATCGTAGACTTGATTTGAATAAGTTGACACCTATTGAAATATCATTGCAAATGGCTGATAAATCAACTGCTATACCTGTCGATATTTGTGAGGATGTGCCTGTTGTAGTTGCAAACGTTACTATTTTAATGGACTTTGTTATTCTTGATATTCCTGAGGACGATAGTATGTCTATTATTCTTGGAAGACCCTTTTTGAATACTGCAGGGGCTGTTATTGATTGCACTAGAGGCAATGTCACTTTTCATGTTAATGGTAATGAGCATATGGTACACTTTCCAAGGAAACAACCTCAAGTTCATAGTATCAACTCTATTGGAATAATTCCATCGATTATATTTGGAGGTTTTGAATTTCCTCTTCCTACTGTCAAGAAGAAATATGATATTATTATTATTGGGGATGTGCATATCCCCGTTGAGGTAACATAGTGTTATTCGAAATTTCTCCGGTTCCATGTTATTCGGAATGAGTTCGTTAACAAGACTTGATCAACCTTGTTAGTGGATTCCTTTTGATGATCATGAGATAGATGAAACTAGAAGGCACAACCTTCTGTACCCCACTTTTACTTTCTGTTATTTATATTAAATAAAATAAAAATAAATATTTTGCTGTCTGCTGATTATCCGTGCAATATAAAAATACCTCGAAAATAGAAGTTCTCCAAATGCCCTGAAATTTAAATATGATTTTTTCCAGAATATTTGAGAATATTTGGCACTAAGAACACAGCAGGGGGGCCAACCACCTGCCCACGAGGGTGGAGGGCGCGCCCCCCTGCCTCGTGGGCCCATGGTGGCCCTTCTCCACTTATCCTTTCACCCATACACTCCTTCTTCCTCCCCCAAACACGAATATCCAGCTCAAGCACGAGTTCTAGCTCACTTTGCTGCCATTTTCGATCTCCTTGCTCAAAGCACCTCTCACAAAACTGCTTGGGGAGATTGTTCCTTGGTATGTCTCCTCCATTGGTCCAATTAGGTTTTGTTCTAGTGCTTTATTCATTGCAAATTTTTGCTGCTTAGGTGACCCTGTTCTTGAGCTTGCATGTCAAATTTATATGGTCAAAAGTAGTTTTGATGCATGATATAGGCTCTAGGCACTTGTAGGAGTAGTTGCTATCAATATTATTGAGTTTGGTTTACTTCTATCTTGAAGTTACTAAAAAATTTCAGAATTTTTCAGAGGAAGAAATATGCTTAGGAAAATGTTCCAAGGTGGTTCTTCAAGGCGTGATGCTGATGACGAGCCACCAAGAGATGCTCCGGTGCGTCCTTGTGAATGGCCTTCTGAGAACGTTATGGATCGAGCAGGAATTAAGGAAGAATTCAACGCATATTTGCGTAACGCTGATCTCGTGAGCTTCGAGGAAGAGAAGTGCAACCAGTATCACAACCTCACCAGTACCTTTGTGAGGAGGTTTGAATTTTCAACTTCACGTAATTCTCCAACTGTCCTGTTTGATCTTTATGATAATTCTTACACTATGGACTTAGAGGATTTTACCACTGCATGCAAACTTCCACAATGGGGTAGTATAAGGGATCCTCGCAAATCTGAATTTAGAGATTTTCTTGCTAGCATAACTGTGGGAGAATCTAGAGATATTACACAAGCTACCATAGGGAGCATTCACTTTCCTGCTATACATTGCTTTGCTCTCTTTATAGGTAGATGCATTAATGGTAAAGATGAGGCATGTCACATGTGTGTCCCTAACCTCAGTATTCTTAGGAGTGCTGTGTTAGGAGATAAATCTTATAATTTGGGAGCCATTGTTGCACGTAGGTTGCATCTTAATAGATTTAATGGAGATTTCTTTGGTGGAATTTATGCAACCCGCATAGCTAATTTTCTTGGTGTAGCCATACACGAAGATGATATTGAATTACCTCCTGCTTATCTATATTTTAATGCTATGCTTCACCACCAGTTTGTCGAGAGGAACGAATCACCTCTCCAGTATCGACTAATCTTTGACAGACGCCGTGCTCTCCGTATTACTCTCCCTGCTCCTGCCTTCTTTGATTATCGGGCAAGAGGAAGATATACTATTACCAGAGAGGAGGCAGATGAGTACGAGAGGAGAGCGGAGGCCGCTCGTCGCCACGCTGCAGCTCAGCAGGCAATACAAGAGTCGCCGGTGGGTTAGAACTGCAAACACATACAAGAAGTACGATGGGTCAAAGAATTGGATTGACATGTAATACTTATGGAAGATGGCAGCTGTCATTTGAATAATGTGTTGTTTTAAGCCGGATAACTCTTCAGTCACCGGCTTAAGTGTAGCTTCAGCATCTTCGGCCCTTTTGCCAGCGCAGCTTTGTCAGTCTCTGAGGCGTCTCTTTCAACATCAAAGTCTGCCGTCAACTTTTCAATTGCTTCTAAAGAGGCCTTCAGATCTGACTCGTCCTTCGAGGTTTCTGACTGCTGCAGCTTTAAACTTTCCCTTAAATCACCAACTTGTGATTCCTTCATGTTCAACTCTGCCTGGAATACAAAAGGCACAGGTTATATAACAAAGGAATAAATTTTGGTACTACAATTATTTAAAGTCCCAAGTACATTGTAAGCAATACACTTGTCACTTGGGGCTAATGTAGGTTGTTTTAAAATTTTAAGGCGACTCGGCTCAACTTGTCAGTTTAAGCCAGCCCTTGGGGGCTACTTTTGGATTTCTAAAGAGACTATAAGTCCCAGCTCAACTTGTCAATTTAAGCCGGCCCTTGGAGACTACGTATTTGGACTTCTGAAGCAGTTAAAAATCCCGGTTCTTTTTGTTAAAGATAAGCCAGCCTTGAGAGACTACAAGTTTGACATTTTTTACGAAGTCTCAAGCATATTGAACAGTTTTTCTTATAATTAAGACCTGGCGGGTACATAAGTACATATGGAAAGGGGTTAGTAGGTACCTCATAGCGTTCCTTCATAAGGTTCCTGAGCCAGCTTCGAGGTCGCGGCTAGTGTGAAGGCTGTTAAGATAACCATCATGAATGTCACTGGCACTAAGGGCAGCATATGTTTCCAGATCCAGCTTCACCTTGCCTTTATCCAAAGAATGAGATTCTTCTTTGGCATTGTTCTTGGCTAATACGGTGGAAGCCCCTGGTGCAGAGTAAGCCATCCCAGTCAAGCGTATTCGCTCCCTGGTCATCGAAACCCTAGCAATACAAGCTCAACTGGATTAGGCCTTTACCTTCACCTCAAGGGGCCGAACCAGTATAAACTCCTCGTGTCCTTTGTCTGGATTAACCCCTTTAAGCTAACCTTGTTGCGATGGCTCCATGACTAAGTCCTCACACTAGGACATATGCCATGACAATTCCACGATAGTTGGCGCCCACCGTGGGGCCAGCGCATGGTGGTATCGAGTTCTTAAAGTGCAGCTTCAAAGGGATCAAGGGATACGCCATGGGCCGGATGACCAAGAGTCGTGGTGGCAAGCTCTACATCGACGATGCAGGCTGGGGCCCCGAGGCCAGCTCAATTGAGTACGGGTACCAGGTCCCCTTTGGTGGAATTCACGTCTTCATTGGCAAGATCGGCGAACCGGGCCCTGAGCCGGGCATCTGCACCGACATCATCGAGACGGCTCAGTGTGCAAGACCCGCCCGAGTTCAGCCCGTCATGAAGCGTGCCTTCGTGGGATTCATTAATGGTGCGGAATCTGAATCGGCATCTAACGGTGAGACGGTTGTCTATTCAGATGGAGAATCATCTACCGGTGAGACTGAATCATTGTACCAATTGCAAGATGGCCGGCTTGGGGGCTGTTCCGATGGCGTGAGTATTCCGTACCCCCGTGAACCGCCGAACCGGGTTGCAATCTTCATGGCTGGTACACAGCCAATACAACACTCCTCAACTACAGCGGCGCTGATTTCCGGGTCAGCAGCGGCAACGGCAGCCGGGGCAGGAGGCCCTACGCGCCCGCCGGCTCAAGTCTTGTCCGGTTTAGTAGATACCTTGACAGCACTGTTGACGACGGAGGTTAACCCGGCCAATCAAGATCAGCATAATGCGGAAGTCGCGAAATTATGAGATCAAATAGCTCAAGCTAAGGAGGACTTGGTAGCTGAAGACGCCAGGATGACCACAGAGCGGGTTACATTGGATGCTCAGGCGCAACTGATTCAGTCAAAGTCTTATCGGCTCATGTTAGATCAGAACGCCTCAAACGACATCATGAGGAGGAGGCATCAGAGTCGTCTGCCACCGTTTTTTGTAGGAAGAAATATCTTTAACACGCCAGGGGCAAGAGCTAGTAATCCGCCAGTGGTAGAGCGGGTCGAAGCTCCTGGGGCAGGAGTGCCGGTTTAGCCGCGTGCCATGGACCCGCCTCGTCAGAGCAATGTCCCGCCGCAACATGTGCCAACACCGCCGGGTCATTAGTCTAATCCATTGGATAACATGATCGCAGTAGCATCACGATTGGCAACCCTTCCAGTTGAACGCGAGTCTCCAATAGCGGTTGAAACAAGGAGAGCTAGAGAGCTGCTATAGACGGTGTTGGTTCAGCACCAGGCTTATTCTTACAGCCATGAAAGGATTCATTCCACCCCTCGCCCAAGCCGGAGTTACAGTAGGCATATAGGTGAACTGGCTGTGTCAAGCAGTGCACGGAACCGTAACCCGCCGCGTGGGCATAACCCGGCGGGCGGTGGTGATAATGCTCAGAATGTAGTGGATCAAGGTAGAGCACGTTGAGAGGTCGAGTTAGCGGCGCAGTATGCGGCTCGTCAACCTTCGCCGGTTCGTCCGACAACTTCGGTGGAGCCAAGTGTATCCTTCAGGAATTTTGGCGTGCCATGCTTAGTGCCGGCTCTACGTAATGAGCCTCCGCCCAAGGATTTCAAGGGTCCCCGTAAAGTGCCTAGCTACACAGCTGATTTGCCTCCCGAAGCATGGATCGAGAGCTATGAGATGGCCATGGAGTTGCTAGATGTTAGCGAGGCGGCATGTGCTAAATATTTCCCTCTAATGTTGGAGGGAACGACCCGCACTTGGTTGAAGGGGCTCCCTGCCAATTCCGTCGGGTCATGGGCTGGGTTGAAAGCCCGGTTTATCCAGAATTTCAAGGACACATGCAAGCAGCCTATGCCAATTATGGATTTAGCCTCCTGCGTTCAGGAGGAAGGTGAGTCAACGATCCATTGGGTGCATTGGGTCTTAACAATCCTGCACTCATCAGATCGTATCAATGCCGATTCAGCAGTGTTGATGCTGGAGAACAATTGCCGGTTCATACCCCTGAAGCAGAAGTTGGGACGGCTCAAACGTCACTGCAATGACATGGGGACGCTCATGGTGGCTTTGGTTAAATATGCTGACTCTGATGGTACCAAAGACCCTGAGTCTAACGATGATAAACCGGGAAAAGGGAAAAAGAGCAGTAACACCAAAGGACAGCAGCATAACCCGGCGAATCAGGGAGGTAATGGTAAGCGCAAAGCCGATAATAGTTTGGACTTTGTGGCAAATACCAATGCCTAGAATAATGTCCAGGGTCGTAAGGGCAGACCACCCCCACAGACCGGAGGATCAGGCATTAATCTTGAGCAGCTGTTAGATTAGCCCTGCCCAAGACATGGTACACGACAGAGACCATCCAATCACCTCTGGAAGGATTGTTTTATTACGATGGAGTTCAAAAACTCAAATCTGTTTCAAGGCAACCATGGGCCAGGTGGTGGCTCAGGTCCTCAGGGTCCGGGTTACGGTGGTGGCGGTTCAAGCTCTGGATTCCAGGGCAATCAAGGTAATCAAGTAAATCAAGGTAATCACGGGAGTTACCATCAATAGTCAGGTCAGGGGAATCATCAACAGTAGTCTGGGTATCAGAGTAACCCGAAATAGTTGAATAGTGGGCAGTACCACGTCTTCACCACGATTTTATGCTAGCGGGATCAGAAGCTTCATAAAAGGGCGGTGAACTCCGTTGAACCGGCGGTTCCCCGTTATGTGCGCTGGTCCGAGCAGCCCATCGTGTGGAGTCGGGAAGATCACCCGCCCCGGGTTGATAATCCGGGTCATCTGGCTTTGGTGGTTGCACCTCAGGTTGGAGGATATAAATTCACCAAGGTGCTCATGGACGGAGGGAGCACCATCAATATTCTTTATTATGAGACTTTCCGGCGCATGGGACTGACGGATAAAAATCTTACACCGTCAAACACTGTTTTCCATGGTGTGGTGCCTAGTAAGTCGGCATACCCTGTTGGTAAGATAGCTCTGGAAGTTGCCTTTGGAGATGATCATGACTCTAGATCAGATACCTTGACCTTTGAAGTGGTGAAAATCAAGAGCCCTTATCATGCTCTGTTTGGACGGCCGGCTTATGCTAAGTTCATGGACAGGCCCTATTATATTTATCTGCAGCTCAAGATGCCGGGTTGTAAGGGGACCATTACAGTGCATGGGAGCCGGAAGATAGCTTTGGAGTGTGAAGATGGCGATGCAGCCTATGCTGAGTCGGTTTGTGCAAAAGAGGAGTTAAAGTTCTATAAAGACAATGTTGATCTGGCAGATATGACCTCTTTGAAAAATCCAACTACGGAGCATGATCCGTCCTTGAAGTTTAAGTCGGCGGATGAGACTAAGCTAGTTGATTTCGTTCCTAGCGATTCATCCAAGCAGTTCAGCATCAGTGCTAACCTGGATCCGAAATAGGAAAGCACACCCATCGAGTTCATCCATGAGAACCGGGACATCTTCTCATGGAAACCTTCCGACATGCCAGGTGTACCGAGGGAACTCGCTGAGCACACTCTCAATATTGATCCCAAGTTTAAACTGGTCAAGCAGTTTCTTTGTCGTTTCAATGAGGAAAGGCGTAAGGCCATTGGTGAGGAAGTAGCCCGGCTCTTGGCGGTTGGGTTTATTGTCGAAGTTTTTCATCATGAATGGTTGGCTAACCTGGTTCTGGTACTTAAGAAGAATGGCACTTGGCGTATGTGTGTGGACTACATGGATTTAAACAAGGCTTGTCCAGCTGATCCTTTTGCTCTCCCTCGTATTGATCAGATTATTGATGCTACGACGGGTTGTGAGCGTTTGAGTTTTCTGGATTCTTATTCTGGCTATCATCAGATCAAGATGGCAGTTAAGGACCAGGAGAAGACACCTTTTATACTCCCTTTGGAGCCTTTTGCTATGTGTCTATGCCTTTTGGGCTCAAGAGTGCCCAGGCGACTTACCAGCGATGTGTGTAGAATTGTCTTCATAATCAGATTGGGCGTAATGTTCATGCTTATGTGGATGATATTGTGGTGAAATCCAGAAAAAAGGAGACGTTGATAGATGATTTGAAGGAGACCTTTGATAATCTCTGGGTTTATAAGATGATGCTTAACCTGGCCAAGTGTGTCTTTTGTGTACCGGTAGGCAAGCTCTTGGGCTTTCTGGTATCTAACAGGGGCATTGAAGCTAATCCGAAGAAAATCACAACTATTATTTCTCTGGCTAAACCGGCGTGTATCAATGTTGTTCAACGTCTGGCAGGTCGTATTGTAGCGTTAAGCCGGTTCATAAGCCATTTAGGAGAGAAGGCCATCCCTCTGTATCAGATGATGAAGAAGACAAATAACTTTCTCTGGAGTGACGTGGCTAATGCGGCGCTGGAGGACTTAAAGAAGTAGTTAGCCGAGCCACCTGTTCTTGCTGCCCCTGTTCATAAAGAACCGTTGCTATTATATGTGGCTGCCAATGCCCGGGCTGTCAGCGTGGCTATTATGGTGGAACGAAAGGAGGCAGGCAAGGAATATCCGGTTCAACAACCGGTTTATTATATCAGCGAGGTGCTTATTGATTCCAAGTAGAGATACCCGCATTGGCAGAAGCTTGTGTATGGAGTTTTCATGGCCAGTCGGAAGCTTAAGCAATACTTTCAGGTTCATCCCATCACTATGGTCAGTTCTGCTCCGTTGGGGGATATTATTCAGAACAGAGAAGCCACAGGTCGGATAGCTAAGTGGGCCATTGAACTTGGACCTCATGGTTTGAAGTATATGCCTCGCACAGTCATCAAGTCACAAGCGCTGGTGGATTTCATCAATGACTGGACAGAGCTGCAGATGCCCGAGGAAAAACCGGATAACACATATTGGACTATTCACTTTGATGGGTCCATGAAATTGGTGGGCTCGGGGGCTGGAGTTGTGCTAGCTTCCCCTCGAGGTGATAAATTTTGTTATGTTCTCCGTTGGATGTTCCCTTGCACTAACAATGCAGCTGAATATGAGGCCTTACTCCATGGTCTTAGGATGGCTAAGGAGATGAACATAACCCGGGTAAGGTGTTTTGGCGACTCGGATTTGGTGGCTCAACAGGTCTCTGGTACTTGGGATTCCAAGGATCCACTCATGGTGGCTTATCGACGAGAGGTGGATGTTATTGCTGGTCACTTCAAGGGTTATCAAGTTGAGCATGTCGACTGGAGAAAGAATGAAGCGGCTGATGCCTTAAGACGGTTGGGTTCTTAGCGTAAACCGGTGCCACCTAACATTTTTCTTGATGTTCTTCATAACCCGTCGGTTAAGGTACCTACAGAGGAGGATTTGGTTATTCCTGACCCGGAAGCTCAGTTGGTGGCGGCTCTTCATGTGATCCCTGATTGGACAGTTCCATATTTGGCATATATGACCCGGGGCGAGTTACCTGAAGATGAAACTTTGGCCAGGCAGATAATTCGGCGGTCCAAGTCAATGACTATTGTCAATGGAGAGTTACATTATTGTAGTGTCACAAGGGCGTTTCAGCGTTGCGTTTCTCCTGAAGAAGGTTGTGAGATTCTGCGTGAGATCCACGAAGGAGATTGTGGTCATCATGCCGGTTCAAAATCTTTGGTCGCAAAAGCTTTTCGTCACGGTTTCTATTGGCTGACGGCTCATGCTGATGCTGAGGACTTGGTCAAAAGATGTGATAGTTGTCAGAAATTTTCACGTCGAGCTCATGTTCTGGCTCAGGAGTTGAGGATGATTCCAATCACTTGGCCGTTTGTAACTTGGGGGCTGGATATGGTCGGACCTTTTAAGAGATCCAAGGATAAGAAAACCCACCTTTTGGTGGTGGTTGACAAGTTCACTAAGTGGGTAGAGGCAGAGCCAGTCAGGAAGTGTGATGCAGCAACGATGGTTCAATTCATGAAGAAGGTGATTTTCCGTTTTGGCTTTCCACACAGCATTATAACAGACAATAGCACTAATCTTTCCAAAGGTGCTATGAAATAATTTTGACAACATGAACATATCCGGCTTGATGTGTCGTCAATGGCTTGCCCCCGATCTAATGGTCAAGCTGAGAGAGCCAATCAAGAGATCCTGAGGGGCATTAAGCCCTGGTTTATGGTTCCTTTGCAAAGGACGCCGGGTTGTTGAGTGGAGGAGTTACCTTTCGTATTATGGAGCATTAATACTGCCCCTAATAGGTCTACGGGTTACACACCTTTCTTTATGGTTTACGGAGCAAAGACAATTCTCCCTAGTGACATCCAGCATGATTCACCTCGCGTGGCGGCTTACGTTGAAGCCGACAATGAAAAAGCACGTCAAGAAGCACTGGACCTGTTAGATGAGAAGAGGGACATTGCGGCGGCTCGTTCGGTGATTTACTAGCAAGATCTGCGTCGTTACCACAACCGCTGGGTTAAAACCAGAACTTTTCAAGAAGGAGATTTGGTGCTCCGGCTTATCCAGGATCAGACTGATATGCACAGGTTATCCCCACCTTGGCAAGGCCCTTTGTGGTCAACAAGCATCTGAACAACAGGTCATATTACCTTATCAATGTTTGAGAGCATAAAGACTCACGTAAGTCGAAGGAGGAGACCCACCGGCCATGGAATATTGCTCATCTTCGACCTTATTACACCTGAGCCACATTATCTTCTGATGTACATATTTTCTACAATGTATATATTATAATCAATATAATAAACCGGCATCCATGTTAAAATAGGGCCTCTGTCATTTTTTCCTCAATAATTTTTTTGGTTACATGGGGGCTTCCGGTTTATGCTTGAAGTTATGATTACCCTTTGAACCGGCTTATCAGCCAATAAAAAACTTGGGGGCTTGCTACCCAGGTTAAAAGGACCAAAGAGAGTCTGTTGCAAAAGCACATCTCAAACATAGGTACCCCTTGAGCACATCTCAAAATATTGCTTGGGGGCTCTTTTGTTCTAAAGAACAAAGAGTCTATAACCTTGTGATAGGCTATAAAATCCAGGCTTGGAAGCCAGGTGTATTCACCTAAAACCCCGAGTTATCCTGCCTTTTTAAGTAAGCCACTCCACCCAGGTATTCCTGGAACGACCTGCTGAACGTTTGACAAGTCAATCTTATGTAGACCCTGAACTTGTAAAAGTTAAAACGACGATTGGTCAATGTGAGGTCCATCTTGAAAGGTTTGTAAAATGGCTTAACTCAATGGCCTGGCAGCCCATGAAAAGCCTCGTTTTGGGCCTGGCAGCCCATGAAAAGCCTCTCTTCTCGTTTGTTTTTATTCAAAAGATTCCTTCTTTTTGAGGTTTATTTGATAAGGCTTATAAAGTTTTATGATTATAATTCACCGGTGTTTATTAACCCGGCCTGGCTTTTGACTATAAGTCGCTAGTATGAGATAATATCTGGTGTTTATTAACCTGGCCTGGCTTTTGACTATAAGTCGCCAGTATGAGATGAGATAATATCCGGCGTTTATTAACCCGGCCCGGTTTTGTTTCATAAACCGTCAATATAATTACTAGCGTTCAAAGTTTTGGGTTATCGCCCTTATAATGGCTTGGTAAGCCAACAGTGTGATCAAATATCACCAGTATGCTATATGCTCAATTATATGGTTATCTTTAAGTCCAGCCTTGGTTATAAATTATATTATTGAGCATGATAACCTGTCTAGCGGTAAACCGCCAGGACACCTTTTTCTTTCTGTTATATGCAGGAGCAGATTTCACATTGCTAAATACCATGAGCAAACATAAGCATATTTTAATACGACGGGTTAATGGTGCCCTGCAGCAAACATATGCACGATGGCATAGCAGATAAAGAGTTTAAACTAGCCTATTACAAGGCGTTTTGATGCCCAAAAGAATAATTGTTTTTCAACAAGTCTTGCAGAAAGAAGAAGCTAAACCGGCTACCGGTTTATGAATCTTGCTCGGGTTGACTTGAAGGTTGTGGATCATCTTGCGCCGGTTCATCCTCCTCTTCTCTACCCAGTTGCTGGAAGTCAGTGGTTGACCAATCGATCCCAGTTAAGGCTTTGAATACAGCTTCATCACTTATAAGTGAGGAGGGATCAACATCAGGAGCATAAGTATGCTTATGGATTGGCGGAATAAGATTTGGAGCGTCACAACTTGGCGCATTAACTTTCTTGTTGTTGGCATCATAAATCGACTGATAATGTGAAAGATCAGTTTCTTCAGCCAATTTGTTAGCCAATGGACGCATTTCCCTCATCAAAGCTCTGAGGTCATCATTATCAAAATCTGAACCGTCCTCTTTTATGCTCGGATAGCCATTTCCAATATCGGCCTGGTCAAGATCAGATATCCATGCTTTAGCCTGAGTTAATGCAGTAAGAGCACCCGCCCTGGCAGCTGATTTCTTGAGTTCTTCAATCCGAGCAGGCATCACAGCTAGCCTTACCAACGTATCCTTGATCAAGGTTGGGGCGGTTTATTATGGGAGGCTGTGTAGATGACCCTTTGTACGCCAGCATATAACTGCTCTATAAGTGTATAGGCAGCTTTCAGTCTTTGATGCATATCCGAGCCAAGATGAGCAACGTGACTTCTTGCATTGTCAAAAACATTGGTAAACTGGCAGTTTATTAGAGAGTACTTGTTTATGGTTTATGAAGAGGCTATTTACCAAAAACAACGGTAGTCATGGCATTTAGTTGTCGTTTCAAGCTAGTTAACTCCTCTGCTACCGGATTAAGGGCCGCTTCAGCGTCCTCAGCCCTCTTCAGCAGAGTTGTTTTCTCTGTATCACAGCTTGCCCGCTCGCTCTTAAAGCTCTCCTTCAGTTTTTCCATGGCTGCTAAAGCATTGGTCAGCTCTTCCTTGGACTTGGAAGTTTTGGCTTGTTGAGTTTTGATATTTTCTTGAAGGTCGGCGACTTGGGTTTCTTTTTTGCTAAGCTCAGCCCGCAAAAGATATGCAATTTATGAGTTGGCATTACATATTTGAAGTCCCAAGCACATGACAAGTCATACACTTATCACTTGGGGGCTAATGTCTATTGCTTCTTCTCCAAAAAAATTACAACAGTCCCAAGCATATGACAAGTCATATGATTGGCACTTGGGGGCTAATGCATATTTGCTCGAGTTAAAACTATGGATTCTTCTCCATCAATCAGCTTGGTGGTACATCGGTTTACAAAGGTGTTCAATGAGAATTTTCAGTCTTATAGTATAAAGACCCGGTTCATCTTGAAAAGATAAACCGTCCTTTGAGGGCTACACAGGTGAAATTGAAGAAATATTATTCTAAAGTCCCGGTTCATTTTGAAAAGATAAACCGACCCTTGGGGGCTACATAAGCAAAGTTGAAGTATTTTATAAGTCCCGGTTCATATCGCTATTATAAACCGGCCCTTGGGGGCTACACAGGCAAAGTTGAAGTATTTTATAAGTCTTGGTTCATATCGCTATTATAAACCGGCCCTCGGGGGCTACTGCAGTTGATAGCCCAAACCGGTCATACGGGAAGAGTAATTATGCAGAGTTTAGCAGCATTTACCTCATATCGCTCCTTCATCATGTTCATTAAACCGTCTTCATAATCATGACTGGTGTACAGTCGGTTTAAAAACCCAGAATGGATATCTTGGGCGTTGATATGGGCATAGCTTTCCAATTCCACCTTCCACTTGCCCTTGTCCATAGTAGAAAATTCTTCCTTAGCACTATGTTTTGACAGAACAGTGGGGTTTCCTGGGGCTGTATAGCTGACACCAGTAACGATAACATCATCCGCTTTGTCGTCAGCAGCTTTGGTTGGGCTTGGCGGTTTATCATCATAGGTCATCGGATCAATTTCCATTTGTTCAATGAAGGTTTCATGATCCTGTGGTGGCGGATCATCAAGGATAGCATCAACATTTGGTTCAGACGGCTCTGGGGTCTTTTCCGGATCAGCTGCCCTATTGTCATCAGCCGGTTTATTCAACTTGGCCTTTTTGCTGGGTCTGGCCTTGGCTCTGAAAGGGACGAACGTAAAGGTTAGTAAGCAAACATAGGGTATAAAGGGTTAGTTTAGTATACTCACCCAGGAACAGTTTTGAGAGGTGGAAGTTGTGTCCCCGTGGACTCGCCAAAAGATGAATGAGAAGTTCCCTGATAGTTCGAATCAGACGGATTAAGAGGTTGTTGGAAATAACTCGCCTTGGGATAAGATGTGTCAAAAATATGAGAGACCTCTGGGCGGCATTTACGAACCGGTGTGTTCGGTAAACCGGACAAAGTGACCACATGACCGCTATGCCGGGTTGTGCGGCGAGCTTCATGTTGTTGTTTCTTCAAAAGAAAGTTCGGATCCAAGTGAGCTAGGGGGTGAGAAAATTTTACTTTCTGGATTACTTGTCGGGTTCTCTGCGTGGTGATACGTCTCCATCGTATATATAATTTTTGATTGTTCCATGCCAATATTTTACAACTTTCATATACTTTTGGAAATTTTTATACTATTTTTGGGACTAACATATTGATCCAGTGCCCAGTGCCAGTTCTTGTTTGTTGCATGTTTTTTGTTTCACAGAATATCCATATCAAATGGAGTCCAAACGGGATAAAAACTAACGGAGATTTTTTCTTTGGAATATATATGATTTTTGGGAAGAAAAATCCACGCGAGATGGTGCTCGAGGGAGGCACGAGGCAGGGGGGCGTGCCCCTGACCCACATGGCCACCCCATAAGGCGGTTGATGCCCTTCTTTCGCTGCAATAAAGCTAATATCCAGATAGAGATCGTGTTAAAATTTCAGCCCAATCGGAGTTACGGATCTCCGAGAATATAAGAAATGGTGAAAGAACAGAATCTGAGAACGCAGAAACAGAGAGAGACAGAGAGACATATCCAATATCGGAGGGGCTCTCGCCCCTCCCACACCATGGAGGCCATGGACCAGAGGGGGAACCCTTCTCCCTTGTAGGGAGGAGGTCAAGGAAGAAGAAGAAGGAGGGGGCTCTCTCCCCCTCGCTTCCGGTGGCGCCGGAGTGCCACCGGGGGCCATCATCATCACCGCAATCTTCACCAACAACTTCACCGCCATCATCACCAACTCTTCCCCCCCTCTATGCAGCGGTGTAATCCCTCTTTTACACGTTGTAATCTCTACTTAAACATGGTGCTCAATGCTATATATTATTTCCCAATGATGTATGGCTATCCTATGATGTTTGAGTAGATCCGTTTTGTCCTATGGGTTATTTGAGGTCGTGATTGGTTTGAGTTGCCTGTTTTATTATTGGTGTTGTCCTATGGTGCTCTCCGTGTCGCGCAAGCGTGAGGGATTCCCGCTGTAGGGTTTGCAATATGTTCATGATTTGCTTATGGTGGGTGGCGTGAGTGACAGAAGGATAGACCCGAATAAGTAGGTTGTTTGCGTATGGGATAAAGAGGACTTGATGCTTTAATGCTATGATTGGGTTTTACCTTAATGAACTTTAGTAGTTGTGGATGCTTGCTAGAGTTCTAATCATAAGTGCATATGATCTAGTAGAGAAAGTATGTTAGCTTATGCCTCTCCCTCAAATAAAATTGCAATAATGATTACCGGTCTAGTTATCGATTGCCTAGGGACAAATAACTTTCTCATAACAAAAAACTCTTTACCAAAACTAACTTAGTTGTGTCTTTATCTAAACATCCCCTAGCTTTTATTTACGCGCTCTTTATTATGTTTCAAACCTATCCAACAACACCTACAAAGTACTTCTAGTTTCATACTTGTTCTAGGTAAAGCGAACGTCAAGCATGCGTAGAGTTGTATCGGTGGTCGATAGAACTTGAGGGAATATTTTTTTCTACCTTTAGCTCCTCGTTGGGTTCGACACTCTTACTTATTGAAAGAGGCTACAATTGATCCCCTATACTTGTGGGTTATCAAGACCTTTTTCTGGCGCCGTTGCCAGGGAGCAACAACGTGGGGTGAATATTCTCGTGTGTGCTTGTTTGATTTATCACTAAGTAATTTTTATTTGCTGTTCTTAGTTGTTCTTTATCTTTAGTTATGGATATGGAACACGAAATACCAAAAAAAGGTGTACTTGCTGCTCATGGAGATGAGGAACCTCCTAAAACCCTCGATGCTCGTTATGTGACAGATATTATATACTACTTTGATAATCCATAGAAAACCCCATTCAATTTGGTAATGGGTGACACGTTGGATCAACGTGAATATTTTAGGGAATATTGCTTGACTCAAAAAGGGAAACTATTATGGGATCAAATTTATATGTTGAAATGGTATGCTAGGCAACTATGCTTGAGATATGATTATACTTGTTGCTCTAGGATGAAGGCTCCACACCTTCCATTTTTATGCGAATTTGATGACAATGAAACTTTGGCTTCTTATGCTAGAGGTATATATGACTACTATGATGTGGAACAAATAGAAGAATTTGTTGCTTTTAAGGGTGCTTATGAAATTGAATCTTTGTTTGAAAAGTATGAAGCTTTTGATGATGATGTTTATAGGCCTAAAACTTTTGCTATATTGAAATATTGCTATGAGAATTATGAATACAATTCCTATATTGATGCACTTATTGAGAAAGTCTCCACTGTCCAAGAAGAGATTAATATTTTGTAGGAGTCTATGGAAGAAGAAATTGATGAAACTGTGAGCTCATTGGATGAAAAAGATGAGGAGGAGAGCGAAGAACAAAAGGAGGAAGAGCGGATTGATCACCCATGCCCACCTTCTAATGAGAGTAACTCTTCAACTCATACATTGTTTAATTTCCCTTCATGCTTACCGAAGGATGAATGCTATGATCCCGTTGATTCTTTTGAAATATCCCTTTTTGATGATGCTTGCTATGCTTGTGGCCAAGTTGCCAATATGAATTATGCTTATGGAGATGAACTTGCTATAGTTCCTTATGTTAAACATGAAATTGTTGCTATTGCACCCACACATGATAGTCCTATTATCTTTTTGAATTCTCCAAACTACAATATATCAAAGAAGTTTGTGCTTATTAAGGATTATATGGATGGGTTGCCTTTTACTACTACACATGATGATTTTGATAGATATAATATGCATGTGCTTGCTGCTCCTACTTGCAATTATTATGAGAGAGGAACTATATCTCCACCTCTCTATGTTTCCAATACGATAAAATTGCAAGAAACTGTTTATACTATGCATTGACCTTTACTATGTGTGCAGGAATTGTTCTTTTATGACATGCCGATGCATAGGAAGAGAGTTAGACTTCGTTGTTACATGATATACGTTGCTTTGTGCTCACTACTAAATTACAAATCATTGCTAATTAAAATTGGCTTTGATATACCTTGGGATCCGGGTGGATTCACTACTTGAGCACTATATGCCTAGCTTAATGGCTTTAAAGAAAGCGCTGCCACGGAGACAACCCGGAAGTTTTAAAGAGTCATTTATTTCTGTCAAGTGCTTTCATATAGTTTAAAAACAACAAGAATAAAGAGGGGAACCCAAAACTTTTTCAAAAAGGAAAGTGAAAGTGAGAGAGACAAGCATTGTTGAAGTGGGAGCTAGCCTTGAACTTTGTTCATGCTCACAGAAACTTTGTGAATCTTGATTACAGAAAATTTTCAACAAAAATAATTATCCCCTTGTACAATTCCATTGTATTATAAAAATAATGTGCCAAGGTTTGCCTTTAGGATGTTTACAATGCTTGTTGGTTTGTATGGTGCAGGACAGAAACTTTGGCTGTAGTGCGTGATTTTTCATTTATTTTACTGGAACGTCAAATGGTTCTGATTATTTTTGCACTGTCTTTCTATAATTTTTTTTTATTTTTACTAATTTTGGCAGAATTTTTCAAGTATCAGAAGTATGGTGAATGTTCTGATTATTACAGACTGTTCTGTTTTAGACAGATTCTGTTTTTGATGCATAGTTTGCTTGTTTTGATGAAACTATCGATTTATATAGAGGATTAAGCCATGAAAAAGTTATATTACAGTAGCTACAATGCTAAAACAAAATATGAATTGGTTTGCAATAGTACTTAGAGTAGTGATTTGCTTTATTATACTAACGGATCTTACCGAGTTTTCTATTGAAGTTTTGTGTGGATGAAGTGTTCGATGATCGAGAAGGTCTCGATGTGAGAAGAAGGAAGAGAGGAAAGAGCTCAAGCTTGGGGATGCCCGATGCACCCTGAGCAAATATTCAAGGAGACTCAAGCGTCTAAGCTTGGGGATGCCCCAGAAGGCATCCCCTCTTTCTTCAACAAGTATCGGTATGTTTTCGGATTCGTTTCGTTCATGCGATATGTGCAATCTTGGAGTGTCTTTTGCATTTAGTTTTCATTTTTCTTTTATGCACCATGCTGGTATGAGATAGTCCTTGATTGATTTATAGAATGCACTTTTGCACTTCACTTATATCTTTTGAGTATGGCTTTATAGAATGCTTCATGTGCTTCACTTATATCATTTGAAGTTTGGATTGCCTGTTCCTCTTTACATAGAAAACCACCATTTGTAGAATGCTCTTTTGCTTCACTTATATTTGTTAGAGTGTGGGCATATATTTTGTAGAAAGAATTAAACTCTCTTGCTTCACTTATATCTATTTAGAGAGATGACAGGAACTGGTCATTCACATGGTTAGTCATAAAATCCTACATAAAACTTGTAGATCACTGAATATGATATGTTTGATTCCTTGCAATAGTTTTGCGATACAAAGATGGTGATATTAGAGTCATGCTAGTGGGTAGTTGTGGATTAGTAGAAATACTTGTGTTGAGGTTTGTGATTCCCGTAGCATGCATGTATGGTGAAACATTATGTAACGAAGTCGGAGCATGAGGTATTTATTGATTGTCTTCCTTATGAGTGGCGGTCGGGGACAAGCGATGGTATTTTCCTACCAATCTATCCCCCTAGGGGCATGCATAGTAGTACTTTGCTTTGAGAGCTAATAAACTTTTGCAATAAGTATATGAGTTCTTTATGACTAATGTGAGTCCATGGATTATACGCACTCTCACCCTTCCATCATTGCTAGCCTCTTCGGTACCGTGCATTGCCCTTTCTCACCTCGAGAGTTGGTGCAAACTTCGCCAGTGCATCCAAACCCCGTGATACGATACGCTCTATCACACAAAAACCTCCTTATATCTTCTTCAAAACAGCCACCATACCTACCTATCATGGCATTTCCATAGCCATTCCGAGATATATTGCCATGCAACTTCCATCATCATCATATACATGACTTGAGCATTTATTGTCATATTGCTTTGCGTGATCGTAAGATAGTTAGCATGATGTTTTCATGGCTTGTCTGTTTTTTAATGTCATTGCTACGCTAGATCATTGCACATCCCGGTACATCGCCGGAGGCATTCATGTTGAGTCATATGTTTGTTCTAGTATCGAGTTGTAATATTGAGTTGTAAGTAAATAAAAGTGTGATGATCATCATTATTAGAGCACTGCCTGCCAAAAAAGAGATGCCAAAGAAGCCTAAATAAAAAAAGGGGCCAAAGAAGCCAGCCAAAAAAAAGAAAAAGAAAGAAAAAAAAGAAAAAAAGAAGAAGAAGGGGGCAATGTTACTATCCTTTTACCACACTTGTGCTTCAAAGTAGCACCATGTTCTTCATATAGAAACTCTCTTGAGTTATCACTTTCATATACTAATGGGAATTTTCATTATAGAACTTGGCTTGTATATTCTGATGATGGGCTTCCTCAAATGCCCGAGGTCTTCATGAGCAAGCAAGTTGGATGCAGACCCACTTAGTTTCAGTTTGAGCTTTCATACACTTATAGCTCTAGTGCATCCGTTGCATGGCAATCCCTACTCCTCACATTGACATCAATTGATGGGCATCTCCATAGCCCGTTGATTAGCCGCGTCGATGTGAGACTTTCTCCCTTTTTGTCTTCTCCACACAACCTCCACCATCATATTCTATTCCACCTATAGTGCTATGTCCATGGCTCATGCTCATGTATTGTGTGAGGGTTGAAAAAGCTGAAGCGCGTTAAAAAGTATGAACCAATTGCTCGGCTTGTCCTCGGGGTTGTGCATGATGTGAATATTTTGTGTGGTGAAGATGGAGCATAGCCAGACTATATGATTTTGTAGCGATAACTTTCTTTGGCCATGTTATTTTGAAAAGACATGATTGCTTTTATTAGTAGGCTTGAAGTATTATTGTTTTTATGTCAAATGATAGACTATTGCTTTGAATCACTCGTGTCTTAATATTCATGCCATGATTAGATATGTGATCAAAATTATGCTAGGTAGCATTCCACATCAAAAATTATCTTTATTATCATTTACCTACTCGAGGACGAGCAGGAATTAAGCTTCGGGATGCTGAAACGTCTCCATCGTATCTATAATTTTTGATTGTTCCATGCCAATATTCTACAACTTTCATATACTTTTGGCAACTTTTTATACTATTTTTGGGACTAACATATTGATCCAGTGCCCAGTGCCAGTTCCTGTTTGTTGCATGTTTTTTGTTTCGTAGAATATCCATATCAAACGGAGTCTAAACGGGATAAAAACTGATAGAGATTTTTTTTGGAATATATATGATTTTTGGGAAGAAAAATCCACGCGAGACGGTGCCCGAGGGAGGCACGAGGCAGGGGGCGCGCCCCTGACCCTCGTGGCTAACCCGTAAGGAGGTTGATGCCCTTCTTTCGCCGCAAGAAAGCTAATATCCGGATAGAGATCGTGTTAAAATTTCAGCCCAATCGGAGTTACGGATCTCCGAGAATATAAGAAATGGTGAAAGAACAGAATCTGAGAACGCAGAAACAGAGAGAGACAGAGAGACATATCCAATATCGGAGGGGCTCTCGCCCCTCCCACACCATGGAGGCCATGGACCAGAGGGGGAACCCTTCTCCCTTGTAGGGAGGAGGTCAAGGAAGAAGAAGAAGGAGGGGGCTCTCTCCCCCTCGCTTCCGGTGGCGCCGGAGTGCCACCGGGGGCCATCATCATCACCGCAATCTTCACCAACAACTTCACCGCCATCATCACAAACTCTTCCCCCCTCTATGCAGCGGTGTAATCCCTCTTTTACACTTTGTAATCTCTACTTAAACATGGTGCTCAATGCTATATATTATTTCCCAATGATGTATGGCTATCCTATGATGTTTGAGTAGATCTGTTTTGTCCTATGGGTTATTTGATGATCATGATTAGTTTGAGTTGCATGTTTTATTATTGGTGCTATCCTATGGTGCTCTCCATGTCGCGCAAGCGTGAGGGATTCCCGCTGTAGGGTTTGCAATATGTTCATGATTTGCTTATGGTGGGTGGCGTGAGTGACAGAAGCACAGACCCGAGTAAGTTGGTTGTTTGCTTATGGGATAAAGAGGACTTGATGCTTTAATGCTATGGTTGGGTTTTACCTTAACGATCTTTAGTAGTTGCGGATGCTTGCTAGAGTTCCAATCATAAGTGCATATGATCCAAGTAGAGAAAGTATGTTAGCTTATGCCTCTCCCTCAAATAAAATGCAATAATGATTACCGGTCTAGTTATCGATTGCCTAGGGACAAATAACTTTCTCGTAACAAAAGCTCTTTACTAAAACTAACTTAGTTGTGTCTTTATCTAAACAGCCCCTAGCTTTTATTTACGCACTCTTTATTATCTTGCAAACCTATCCAACAACACCTACAAAGTACTTCTAGTTTCATACTTGTTCTAGGTAAAGCGAACGTCCAGCGTGCGTAGAGTTGTATCGGTGGTCGATAGAACTTGAGGGAATATTTGTTCTACCTTTAGCTACTCGTTTGGTTTGACACTCTTACTTATCGAAAGAGGCTACAATTGATCCCCTATACTTGTGGGTTACCACGTGGGCAGAGAGTCTAAACCGGATGAGAGAGTAATTACCTCTACGTCACTCGCGTGGCTGGCTTCTGCGCCATCCTGATAACAGTCATTGTCAACGAGGTGCATGAATAAAGAGACAAGTGAATCAAGTCCTACCTCTGACTCCAGATCATCATTGTTAATGATTAACTCGGAAGAGTCGACCGTTTTCTTCTTGGCAGGTTTCTTCATGACCTTGGTCTTGGCGCGGGGTGTTTTAGCCGGGTTGTCTTGCGTTTTCCTCTTCCAGAATGGATCATCGCCCTGTTAATGTCACACCCTGATTTTCATGCCACAACACTTAAGCTAACAATCATGATAAAATGTGGTTTGACAAAAACTTTTGAGTGTTTTGGACCTTGCCTTGATTGGATTTTTGTCTGTTGTTTGCAAGTGCTCTAAAAATCAAATTAATCCTCCAACTCCTATACTTCATCTCCTTGCTCCAAACTCTTGAACCAATGATCATGCCATGTGTATAGAGCAATATAGTATTTTCTTACAAAAATAATTTGGCCACAAAGTATTTTCAAAAATTAGTTTTCCAAAAGCCCCTGAATTAAGATTTGTACTGCAAGTACTTAATTCAGGGCAGTAAAAATCTTTCCAAAAATATGTTTGACTCCTATTAGATATAGGATACCCAGAAACCACAAAAATATAATTTTAAAAGCTATTTTACTATTTTATTTAAAAGCTTTTTCTTAAGGCAAGAAATGGTCTTTAATAGGGAAAAATTATTTTATTGTTTCAAAAATATTTGACAAAAATCAGGGAAACTCAATGGACACATATTGTCCATATATAAGAGTTTCAACACATGGTCATGTTCAAAATATTGGTGAAATCCCTCAAAAACCATTTCTACCCATTTCAAGGATTTGAAATATTTCTACAGGAAATATTCCCCAACAATTCCAAGAAAATTCTAGCATGTCACATATGACATGTTTGATGATCTTGCCAAGTATCATGTCATGGAGAATAGTATAACCCCATGAAATCTCCCCAAAACCATTTTTGTCCATTTTGAAGTTTGAGCAACTTTACATTGCCAAACATGTCCAAATGTTATCAAACCTTGTGAACATGCTCAAATGGTCTAATTATTCATCTAGACCAAATGGCACAAGTTGGAGAGAATGTTATCTTGCTCAAAGTGCCCCAAAACCCTTCCTATTCAGAACCAAATTTGAACAACTCTACATTGGCAACTTTCTCCTTTTGATATCAACTTTTGTGGACATGTTCATAACCTCAAATGATGACACTACACCAAGTGGTGCATCAAGGAGAATAGATTTGCATGACTAAATCTTGGTAAAGCCATTTCTGTTGATTTCTAGGGTTTACCAAAGTTACATTGGCTACTTTGCCCAAATGAGCTCAAACTAGGTAGAACATCCTACTTCTATGTGCCATTCCATCCTGTTAATTCTCATGGCAAGTGGAATTAATTTTCTTGCCCAAACCAACAACAAACACCTTCTGCCATTTTACAAAAACCACTGTTTTGACCCCTTCCACTATTCTTCATGAGCTCAACTTTTTACCAGAGCTTAATCTAGTCACCTTATACCTCCAGTAGCAATGGCAAGCCCTCAGATCAATTATTTGGGGGTGAAACCCTCACTTTCTCTCTCTGGACATCCCCATTTCCACTCTTCTCCTTCCTCTCTCTTCACCCACTGGCCATCCAAAGCATCCAAGGCCAAGATCCCTTCCCTAGAACCCCCCCCCCCCCCAAACACTATTGGACATGCAAGGGCGCGCCCACAAGCATAGAAAATGGCTTGGCATACCATTTGGGCGCTGTGGAGCGCGCTACAGTGCGCTCCCACACTGGAGCCGCCCCCTTCCAACCGCCTCCGGCCACCTCGGGCCTCCCCAGCACGCCCGACGAGACGCCTCGGCGTCCGGGACACGGCAGCTGGTCGGCCCCCTCCTCCTTCCCTCTCTCCTGCCCCCTGCTCGCACGCGCACCATGGCCGCCCGAGAGCTCCAATGAGCACGCTCACACGCGCGCTGCCCCGACGCTTCCCCGCTCCTTCTCTCCCTCCCTCTGGGTGTAGACCACCCCTACAAACACCTCGGACACGCCCACGTGAGCCCCCGTGGCTTGCAGCGATGGCAACAGCCTCGTCGGTGCACGGGTCTACGGTGAGCCATGGCTCGCCTACTTAAAGGCCTCCCCGAGCCTCCCAATCACCACCACTCGCCCCCACCTACTCCAAAAAGGCCCCCTGTGCCCTCCACTCTCCTCCAGGAGCACCCGAGCTCGAGATCGAGCTCGAGCTCCGCCGCCTCGGGTCGTCGTCGATCTCGGGGTACGGGCTCCCTCCGCCCCTCCTCTCTCTCGATCTGGACCCTCCACACCTCCCTGATCATTCCCCCTCTATTTCCCCTCTCTCTTGCAGTCGGAAAAGGCCAGAGCCATCAACGCCCAACGCTCCTCCGCCGCGAACCTCGTCGCCGGCGAACCCCTGCACTCCGGCGACCGCCTCCACCTCCACCCGAACGGCGACTCCGCCCTGAGCAAGCCGGTGCGCTCGGATCGCCTCGCCGTTGACCACAGCGACGCCGGTGAGCTCGCCCCCCTCTCTGGCCCGGGGTTGAAGACGACGGCCGTGGGGCCCGTCGGTCAGCCTCACACTCCGACGGGTGGGCCCCACCCGTCAGGTTTAAACACGCACGTGCGCGCACCGGTTCGCTGCGTCAGCTAGAGGCGTATTTTCCAAGTACGCCTTCGACGTGGCCGCCCTGTGCGGGCTGGATTCCCTCTGGGCCTGCTGCACTGTGGCCCTTCTGGCCCAGTTGCACAGCGCTGCTTCTCCTTTTTCTTTTTCAGGAAACTTGCAAAAATTCCACAGGATTAAATATTAATCCAAATGCAATAATTCCAACTCCCATATTTTTCTAAAAATCCCACATATTTAATGGTATAACTTTCATAAATATCCATCAAACTTTTCTGCACTGTTCAAATTTAAATTCAAATTTGAGCATTTATATTCCCCTCTGAAAAATCCATTTCTCCTATTCTGCTACTCCAAATCCTAAACTAGGAATTTTCCCCTTCTTAGTTTTCAACCTAGTATTTATCAAAAATAAGTTGACATTTTTCTAAGCACTTTGGCTTTCCTGTTTTATTATTGCCTTATTTTCTCGTTATTTCTTTTGCGACGAATAGATCCCGTATTTGACGAAGTAGTTGGATAAGAAGAAGGAGAAGGACTTGAAGACTTTGAAGACCAAGGCAAGCAGCCCTTTGACCATGATGAACCATTTTACATCATGATGGCATTTTCGTTGTTTCACCGAGTGCATGATATACCTTGAATGGCAACCTTGCTAGGCTTGTGTCCGTTGCATACTCCATTGATACTTGCATTTTTCATGACTCTACCCTTGCTTAGAGTTGTGTTGGTGGGTTGTAGAAATATGCTATAGTTAATGGCTACGCAAAGTGGGTCGGGGTTATGCATGGAAAGAAACAAGTGTCGTTTGACATACTTGCAAATAGCCCAGTGGGTGCCACTAATGCCCCTGGGAGATGATGATGAACTAGGTCACTACTTAGTGGAGAAGTAGTGTACCGATGCTCGATAAAAGTGTTGTTTACAAAGACGGATTAGATTTAAGATTTGTCGACTGTCCCAACCTTACATGCGCAACCACTCTACCCTTATATGGGAAAGGGCATTATTGATTACCTAGGCCGATACTAGCTTGGAGCCCACATTACTAGTGACGGGAGAGTTGTTGGTGCGCTCTCTCGGGACGGGGTCGTGCCAGGTAGGGCGGCCATGACTGTTTTTACAGGGCACCGGATACACCGTTGCGTCCCCTCTCGGATGTTACGATCTCGAGTGAATCTCGTATGATGTACATCGTGAGGATACGGAACAACGAGTGGACTCCTTGTTAGTGTCGTCTAGGGAAAGATAGTGATCGGGTGCTTACCCCGGGTACTTGAGGTACCGCGGGTCGTGGATGACACGGAAGTTCCCCGGATCTTGTGGGTAAAGTGTGCAACCTCTGCAGAGTGTAAAACTATTCGAATAGCCGTGTCCACGGTCAAGGACAGTTGGGTGGTGCTGCTTAGACTACATCCATATGTTTCTGACAAACAACACGGTTTGGTAAATCTATTGACGTGATTCGTGAGGAAGTCACGATGAGCTTGAGTATGAGTTGTTCACAACTCTATCCCGATGTTGATGTCTGTAACCTCCTAATACTTGTTGCAGACACATTCATATCCTTGATAAATGTTGATCATACTTGCATGAGAAAAACTAGCTTTCCGCAAAAATGCCAAATTAGCAGTAGTGCCTTGCATAATTATTCTGTTATCACCCTTGGGTTGCTTGCGAGTACATTCAAAGTACTCATTGGCTTGCCACTAGTTATTTTATTGGCCAGGCATGAAAGAACATAATATGAAGAAGAGTACCTCGGTGACGAACATGCGAGGTAGGACGCTTCCCAGTCAGAATGCCTGTAGGGTTAAGGCAGACGGCATGGGTCCAAGTTATCGACGAAGATTTCCGCTGCAATGTTATACTCAAGACTTGACCATAATGGTCCTACTTGTGTAATACAGTATGTATGGATGTAAGACTCTTGTTATTCAGCTTATGTCTGTTCAGTGAGCATTGATCTCTGGGATCACTGTACACGTGCATTCGGTGATCACGACTTATGAGTCGGGGTCCCGACAGAGCTGGTATCAGAGCCATCCTGACTGTAGGAAGCCTTAGTTAGCATGGTCGTTAGTTAGGGTAAAACTATTTCCAAAACTATTACTATTTTTCAAAACTATCTATACTTCTCTTCCCTTCTCAGTTTTTTTGAAAAAATTAAGGTATACTTTCCCTATCGATCTCTTCCCTTCAAAACTATTGCAAACGGTCGCTAGCACCCTCAAACCCCTGACCACGGGATTCCTTGTAATCCTCGTGGGTAGCCTAGAAGAATTACATCTTGCCAAACACTCACCCACCTCTTCTGAACACAAGATTGGCAACACCACAGCAAGACGATGCCAACAGAAGATACGCCTTTGAAGAATGAGGACATGAAGACCCAGAGGACGGTGACACCTTTGAATTTGCCCAGGAAGATGCAACATTAGCCTATAATGATCATGGCATAGGATATGCAAGATCATGATGTACATCGCTAATAGAGCAACCATGTCCTTACCGTTGTTGTATCGACAACCACCGGTGGATGAGAACCTCGCCATTTGGTCCGCCTCACTATAGTGAGCAGGAAAACGATTCTCTTCATCCCCCGCTCTTGGTGTCAATGTTTTCATCAACGTAACCGACATGTTGGACCTCTATTATGCCTTGTTAATACCATTGCATAAGGGATTACCTACTTGGTACCATCGACGCCTTAGAAGACAAAAAAGGGATTGTCATGATTAAGAAGACAACAGAAGACCGAGTTAATGCCTGCTACGAGAAGCCACCTTCACCCCATCACTTCAACAAGCAAGAAGTTGTTGAAGAATCTTCAGGCTCAACTTGGATCGTTTCATCGAACAACTACAAGAGACGTAGCAACACCTGAGGAAAACCCAGAAGACTGCATGAGGCTCAAGGCACGATTACTGAGTCCGAGAACCCCTAGGGTAGGATGAGTCGTGTACCCCCCCTATGCGCAGTCGAGTCCGTATGATGGTTCGAATAGAACCATGATTGTGAGTTGCTTGTTTTTATTTGATTGTGTTTTGATATCAGCCACCCATTGTTTGCAACTGCACTATAGAACCCCCCCTTTTTAGGCATCCCCCTTTATGCTACTTATCCCTCTCATGTCTCTCCTCAACTGAAGACTAGCAAGACAAGATGCACCAAGGAGTCTACTTCGGCGACCAACTAGCACTGAAGAACTTTTCTACAGCCTCCTCGACCAAGTGAAACCCCGTAGAGTTATATTTAACCCTCCATACTAGAAACCCATTCTTAGACCCTGCGAGACTTCACGAGATACCCCAGCTCGAGTCCTTAACCCTGTGCTTAACCCACAAAATTGCAAGAGAACCAGTTAAGCCTCTGTAAACCTTGCACAACACTGGGATCATTATGGAACTAGTGGACATAGTGAACGAGCACATTATCATCATAATATAGCACAAGAGTTGATGCTTTCGGTGGTATAAGGTTATTTGTTTAAAGGACTAGACAGAACAACCGGCATCTCAGGAACCATGCTTAAGGATAAGGTGACAAATATTCGCTCGCACACTAGATCCTTGAAACCCTTACGCCTTACCAAGCCACAACATGGTCGGATCCTGACCTTGGGCTTTGGCTCTAGATCGATAAGACCTTGGCCAATGCTCAACCGTGACCATCACCAATGCCTCAGCCCACTTTATGTACCCCATAGACTTCATGAAGTGCTTGGACAAGTTAGTTGTCATCCTTCCTTGATGACATACTTGTCTACCCGAAGATGGAAGAAGAGCCATTCAGCTAGTCAAGGAACATTTGAAGACCGCCATGTCAAGGAGGAAGAATTATACTAACCACCATCGTCAAGAAGTGAACTTACTCGTTGGAGACCAGGCATATCTGCAAACCACTTCTCTCAAAGGAACCAAGCATTTCTATGTCAAAGGGAAGCTCACACCAAGATTTATCGGCCCTCTCCAAGATCACTGCAAGACGAAGAATAAACAGCTACCAGCTAGAGTTATCGCCTGAGTCACCCGCTGTGCACAACGTTTTTCCACACGACACCACTCCGGAAACGTTTCCAACTTCCTAACTAGCCCGATCTCTACAAGGACATTAACCACCGAGCCATCGACCTCCAGCCCAATATGACCTACGCGAGAGCCCCAATTGCAATATGGATCAAGCAGGACGACAAACACGAAGCCATGCCATCGAGTACTTCAAAGTTCAATGGAGCACCAAATGAAAGCAGAAGCAGTACGAGGACGTGAAGACTACCCCAAATCCAAGTTTCCGTATTCCTTCCCGTGCCTAGTCTGGGAATCTCGGGGACGAGATTCTTGTAAGGGGGGTAGGTCTGTCACACCCTGATTTTCATGCCCCAACACTTAAGCTAACAATCATGATAAAATGTGGTTTGACAAAAACTTTTGAGTGTTTTGTACCTTGCCTTGATTGGATTTTTGTCTGTTGTTTGCAAGTGCTCTAAAAATCAAATAAATCCTCCAACTCCTATACTTCATCTCCTTGCTCCAAACTCTTGAACCAATGATCATGCCATGTGTACAGAGCAATATAGTATTTTTCTTACAAAAATAATTTGGCCAAAAAGTATTTTCAAAAATTAGTTTTCCAAAAACCCCTGAATTAAGATTTGTACTGCAAGTACTTAATTCAGGGCAGTAAAAATCTTTTCAAAAATATGTTTGACTCCTATTAGATATAGGATACCCAGAAACCACAAAAATATAATTTTAAAAGTTATTTTACTGTTTTATTTAAAAGCTTTTTCTTAAGGCCAGAAATGGTCTTTAATAGGAAAAAATTATTTTATTGTTTCAAAAATATTTGACAAAAACCAGGGAAACTCAATGGACATATATTGTCCATATATAAGAGTTTCAACACATGGTCATGTTCAAAATATTGGTGAAATCCCTCAAAAACCATTTCTTCCCATTTCAAGGATTTGAAATATTTCTACAGGAAATATTCCCCAACAATTCCAAGAAAATTCTAGCATGTCACATATGACATGTTTGATGATCTTGCCAAGTATCATGTCATGGAGAATAGTATAACCCCATGAAATCTCCCCAAAACCATTTCTGTCCATTTTGAAGTTTGAGCAACTTTACATTGCCAAACATGTCCAAATGTTCTCAAACCTTGTGAACATGCTCAAATGGTCTAATTATTCATCTAGACCAAATGGCACAAGTTGGAGAGAATGTTATCTTGCTCAAAGTGCCCCAAAACCCTTCCTGTTCAGAACCAAATTTGAACAACTCTACATTGGCAACTTTCTCCTTTTGATCTCAACTTTTGTGGACATGTTCATAACCTCAAATGATGACACTACACCAAGTGGTGCATCAAGGAGAATAGATTTGCATGACTAAATCTTGGTAAAGCCATTTCTGTTGATTTCTAGGGTTTACCAAAGTTACATTGGCTACTTTGCCCAAATGAGCTCAAACTAGGTAGAACATCCTACTTCTATGTGCCATTCCATCCTGTTAATTCTCATGGCAAGTGGAATTAATTTTCTTGCCCAAACCAACAACAAACACCTTCTGCCATTTTACAAAAACCACTGTTTTGACCCCTTCCACTATTCTTCATGAGGTCAACTTTTTACCAGAGCTTAATCTAGTCACCTTATACCTCCAGTAGCAATGGCAAGCCCTCAGATCAATTATTTGGGGGTGAAACCCTCACTTTCTCTCTCTGGACATCCCCATTTCCACTCTTCTCCTTCCTCTCTCTTCACCCACTGGCCATCCAAAGCATCCAAGGCCAAGATCCCTTCCCTAGCACCCCCCAAACACTACTGGACATGCAAGGGCGCGCCCACAAGCATAGAAAATGGCTTGGCATGCCATTTGGGCGCTCTGGAGCGCGCTACAGTGCGCTCCCGCACTGGAGCCGCCCCCTTCCAACCGCCTCCGGCCACCTCGGGCCTCCCCAACACGCCCGACGAGACGCCTCGGCGTCCGGGACACGGCAGCTGGTCGGCCCCCTCCTCCTTCCCTCTCTCCTGCCCCTGCTCGCACGCGCACCATGGCCGCCCGAGAGCTCCAATGAGCATGCTCACATGCGCGCTGCCCTGACGCTTCCCCGTTCCTTCTCTCCCTCCCTCTGGGCGTAGAGCACCCCTACAAGCACCTCGGAGACGCCCACGTGAGCCCCCGTGGCTTGGAGCAACGGCAACAGCCTCACCGGCGCACGGGTCTACGGTGAGCCATGGTTCGCCTACTTAAAGGCCTCCCCAAGCCTCCCAATCACCACCACTCGCCCCCACCTACTCCAAAAAGGCCCCCTGTGCCCTCCACTCTCCTCCAGGAGCACCCGAGCTCGAGCTCCGCCGCCTCGGGTCGTTGTCGATCTCGGGGTACGGGCTCCCTCCGCCCCTCCTCTCTCTCGATCTGGACCCTCCACACCTCCTTGATCATTTCCCCTCTGTTTCCCCTCTCTCTTGCAGTAGGAAAAGACCGGAGCCATCAACGCCCGACGCTCCTCCACCGCGAACCTCGTCGCCGGCGAACCCCTGCACTCCGGCGACCGCCTCCACCTCCACCCGAACGGCGACTCTGCCCTGAGCAAGCCGGTGCGCTCGGATCGCCTCGCCGTTGACCACAGCGACGCCGGTGAGCTCACCCCCCTCTCTGGCCCGGGGTTGAAGACGACGGCCGTGGGGCCCGTCGGTCAGCCTCACACTCTGACGGGTGGGCCCCACCCGTCAGGTTTAAACACGCACGCGCGCGCACCGGTTCGCTGCGTCAGCTGGAGGCGTATTTTCCAAATACGCCTTCGACGTGGCCGCCCTGTGCGGGCTGGATTCCCTCTGGGCCTGCTGCACTGTGGCCCTTCTGGCCTAGTTGCACAGTGTTGCTTCTCCTTTTTCTTTTTCAGGAAACTTGCAAAAATTCCACAGGATTAAATATTAATCCAAATGCAATAATTCCAACTCCCATATTTTTCTAAAAATCCCACCTATTTAATGGTATAACTTTCATAAATATCCATCAAACTTTTCTGCACTGTTCAAATTTAAATTCAAATTTGAGCATTTATATTCCCCTCTGAAAATCCATTTCTCCTATTCTGCTACTCCAAATCCAAAACTAGGAATTTTCCCCTTCTTAGTTTTCAACCTAGTATTTATCAAAAATAAGTTGACATTTTTCTGAGCACTTTGGCTTTTCTGTTTTATTATTGCCTTATTTTCTCGTTATTTCTTTTGCAACGAATAGATCCCGTATTTGACGAAGTAGTTGGATAAGAAGAAGGAGGACTTGAAGACTTTTAAGACCAAGGCAAGCAGCCCTTTGACCATGATGAACCATTTTACATCATGATGGCATTTTCGTTGTTTCACCGAGTGCATGATATACCTTGAATGGCAACCTTGCTAGGCTTGTCTCCGTTGCATACTCCATTGATACTTGCATTTTTCATGACTCTACCCTTGCTTAGAGTTGTGTTGGTGGGTTGTAGAAATATGCTATAGTTAATGGCTACGCAAAGTGGGTCGGGGTTATGCATGGAAAGAAACAAGTGTCGTTTGACATACTTGCAAATAGCCCAGTGGGTGCCACTAATGCCCCTGGGAGATGATGATGAACTAGGTCACTACTTAGTGGAGAAGTAGTGTACCGAGGCTCGATAAAAGTGTTGTTTACAGAGACGGATTAGATTTAAGATTTGTCGACTGTCCCAACCTTACATGCGCAACCACTCTACCCTTATATGGGAAAGGGCATTATTGATTACCTAGGCCGATACTAGCTTGGAGCCCACATTACTAGTGACGGAGAGTTGTTGGTGCGCTCTCTCGGGACGGGGTCGTGCCAGGTAGGGCGGCCATGACTGTTTTTACAGGGCACCGGATACACCGTTGCGTCCCCTCTCGGATGTTACGATCTCGAGTGAATCTCGTATGATGTACATCGTGAGGATACGGAACAACGAGTGGACTCCTTGTTAGTGTCGTCTAGGAAAAGATAGTGATCGGGTGCTTACCCCGGGTACTTGAGGTACCGCGGGTCGTGGATGACACGGAAGTTCCCCGGATCTTGTGGGTAAAGTGTGCAACCTCTGCAGAGTGTAAAACTATTCGAATAGCCGTGTCCACGGTCAAGGACAGTTGGGTGGTGCTGCTTAGACTACGTCCATATGTTTCTGACAAACAACACGGTTTGGTAAATCTATTGACGTGATTCGTGAGGAAGTCACGATGAGCTTGAGTATGAGTTGTTCACAACTCTATCCCGATGTTGATGTCTGTAACCTCCTAATACTTGTTGCAGACACATTCATATCCTTGATAAATGTTGATCATACTTGCATGAGAAAAACTAGCTTTCCGCAAAAATGCCAAATTAGCAGTAGTGCCTTGCATAATTATTCTGTTATCACCCTTGGGTTGCTTGCGAGTACATTCAAAGTACTCATTGGCTTGCCACTAGTTATTTTATTGGCCAGGCATGAAAGAACATAATATGAAGAAGAGTACCTCGGTGACGAACATGCGAGGTAGGACGCTTCCCAGTCAGAATGCCTGTAGGGTTAAGGCAGACGGCATGGGTGTAATATAGTATGTATGGATGTAAGACTCTTGTTATTCAGCTTCTATCTGTTCAGTGAGCATTGATCTCTGGGATCACTGTACACGTGCATTCGGTGATCACGACTTATGAGTCGGGGTCCCGATAGTTAAAGATTGGAAAATGTTATAAGGGAGTATTAAAAACATGGATTGAAATAGGAGTTAAGTAGTTCTTACAGCTGGCGGTTTATTTGCAGCGCAGAAAGGACTAAGCCCCGTTTTACTATAGTCGGCCACCGGTTCATCCAGCATTTTCTTGATAGATTCAGTGATTTCAGCATCAGTAAGCTGAATATCAATGTGCCGTTAAGGGTATTTAACATCCCTTGTATACTCACACATTAAACCGGGACGACGGCTTAAGGGTAAAATGCTCCAAGAGACCGAACAACAAACAAAATCAATGCCTGTCAAACCGTTTGCCACAAAGGCTCTGAGCTTCGAAAGCTGTGGGGCATATTTGGCCCGTTCCTTTGCGCTGAGTCTTTGGGGAGTGGATGTGTACCGGTGAGCCGATGATCATGGTAACCCGGTAGAGAGTTTTAACCAGCAGGAGAGGTGTCTCGGCAGTAGAACCAAGTCTGATTCCAATCCTTGGGATGGCTGTGATGCTTGGCATGAGGGAAGCTGGCATCTTTCCTTTTCTGAATTGACACCCCACCAAGTTCAGTATTGGGCCCGTTAGTAAACTCGGTACGGCGGTTCAAGTATAAGAAATCTCTAAACAACTCGACTGTGGGCTCTTCTTGTAAGTAAGCTTCACAAAAAACTTGAAAGTTGCATATATTGGACACGGAGTTAGGTCCGATATCTTGAGGGTGGAGTTGGAAATAATGAAGTACGTCACATAATTTTTTTTATCCGGGAGGTTGAAATCCGCGGCTCAGATGATCAAAAAACACAACTACTTCACCATCCTTGGGATTAGGATGATTTTCTGGACCGGGGGCTCTCCAATGGATGTCAGTCTTTTTTTTTGATAAAGCGCCAGTTGCAACACATCCGTTTAGTTCTTCTTCAGTAATCCGGGACGGAACCCAGTTGCAAGCATAAAAAGATTTGGCCATTTATTCGACAACCTGAAGGAAGGTTTGTGCCGGTTTAAGATTTAGGATTAATCCGTTAAAAGTTAAAAGGAAGAAATTGTTCAAGCATGCAAGTATGGTAAACTGGAGATTGAAGTTATCAATTTGTAGAAATGAGCAATTGGTGGTTTAGAGGGGACTAATGGTATATGGAAGGTTATTAATTTCTAAAGATAAACCACCTACACGGACAGTGAGAGTATAGATCCGAAGTCAAAAAAACGACTAAGTGATGAAGAACAAGTTTCACAGTTTCACATTGTAATTTCAGATCTACCGCATATGAGATAAAGGGAAAATATTCAGACCTAAAGGTTGGTACTTGAGCAGTTTATGAAGTTCCAGATTGGGCTTTTCTACAAAAAAGAGATGATCTGATGGCAAAAGAATGACTATTGCTGCTACCGCACAGGGATATATCAAGTTTTGAATCCGCCATGTATGCTACGGTGAAGAACAGGGGAAGAACAACGTGGAACTTCCATGAGCTCGTGCGAACCCTAAACAGATCTATAGAGTGGAGGAGGAAGAACTCACTGAAACTGTTGAATGGCGGAGGTGCATGAGCTGGGTCTGGTCCGAACAGGTTGATGCAGCAGCCAAGGTTGAAGCAGATGCGAAGTTCAAACGGCGGCGGCGGAGGTCGAGCGCTAGGGCGTTGCGAGGTAGACGATGAGACGAACAGGCACGGGGGAAAAGTGAAAAGGGGCCCCGGTCCTATTTATAAGGAAAATGGATAAGTGGCAAGCGCGGGAATCGAGGAAGTCAAAAAACGGATCTGTCGATATACAAACGCCTCGATTTTTGGAGTTTCATTAAAAAAAGAAGGTATATTAAAAGATTTGGGCTCTGTATAAAATTAATGGTAGGTGACGTCATGGCGGATTATCACAATTCCAGAAGATGACATCATGGCGAGTTATAAGTTTCGTGAAGGTAACAAGGAAGGGGTCTTTTTTCTAAGTATTGAAGATTGATATGAACAAGTTCAAATCAACCTGGGGCCTAATGTTGGGGATATAACTATTGAGTATAAACCGCCCTGGAGGGGCCGGGTTATGCTCATAGTGATTCACCCGTATTGAAGCCCATGAAGGCATGAAGGATGGCGCTTTACAAAGGAGACTTAGTAGTAAGGCCCAAAGCCCAAAGGTGGGTTAAGGCCCATGTATGTAAACTGCCATAAGGAGTATAACCTGTATTATAAGATAGAAAAGAATGAGAGACCGAGCCAGACACGTTTATGAGCCGGCCGGGATTCTGTGAACCGACCGGGCGTTAACCTGTGTATATAAAGGGATGACCCGGCGGCAGTTTAAGGACAAGAAACAACAAATCGAGAGCCAGGTCAAGCGTATTCGCTCCCTGGTCATTGAAACCCTAGCAATACAACCTCAACTGGATTAGGCCTTTACCTTCACCGCAAGGGGCCGAACCAGTATAAACTCCTTGTGTCCTTTGTCCGAATTAATCCCTTTAAGCTAACCTTGTTGCGATGGCTCCACGACTAAGTCCTCACACTAGGACATCTGTCGTGCCAATTCCACGACAGGAGTCCTTCTCAAGAGGGATCTCTTCGGCTGGCTTCTAAGGAGTTGGCGACTTAGGGCTTGGCGGGTCATGGCTGGCTGCCGGGTTAAGTTCCACGTCCATTTTCTCAGGGATGATGACATCGACTATTGGTGGCGGGTCATCCATGGGTTCTTCTGGGTCTTGAGTGTGGGCCTCAGAGATGTCGGTATGCTGTTTCTCTGGCTCAGCAGATTTAGGATCTTTCGGAGACCTGTCAAGCTTCTACTTCTTACCAGCCCTTGCCACACCTCTGCAATACAATACAAAGTGTATGAGTACATCATCATAAATTGCTGATAAATAATTGAAATACTTACCCTTGGGAGATTTTGAAGACTGGCATTTGAGTCCCAGAAGAGTCTTTTGATAATTTGAGCTGGAAGGAGGAAGAGGTTGATGTATTTGGCCGGCTAAAGGATAAAGAGAGTCTAAGTTATGAGGCACCTCATGATGACGTTTGCGAGGAGCCGGCGTATTAGGTAAGTCGAAGATAAGATCTTCAGAGCCGCTGCTTCGAGTCGGGCGTCTTGGCTCATGTTGCTGCTTCTTCAAAAGAAAGTTGGGATCCAAGTGAGCAAGAGGATGAGAAAATTTCACCTTCCGGACGACCTACTGAGTTCTCTTTCTTGGCAAAGGTTCTGAGTCGGAGGAGACAAGGATTACCTCTGCGGCGTCAGCTTGACTAGTCTCTGCGTCATCCTGAGAAGATTCAGTGTCATAAGTTTCATAAAAAGACGGCCAATGGAGTCATGTTCTACCTCCGAGTCATCTAGCTTGAGAAGATCCTCTGCTGATGATTTCATACGGCGACCTGGGCCACGGGCGTTGGTCTTAAGCTTTTTGACTGGGGGGGGGGGCTTGAAGCTTCTTTCGCCAGAATGGAGAGTTGGCCTATATTTCAAATGAGCAATAGTAAATTCAAGCAAAATGAAAGTTATAAGTATTGATGACAACATGAAAAAAGTTTATGGAAGACACTTACAGGTGGCGGTGGATTGAGCATGCAAAAAGGGTTCACCCTACTTTGCGACAATTCTCCATAGTCTCCCAAGTAATGATTTAACCATAGAAGTGGATTCCTCATCAGTTAAGGGTGTCTGGTTATAGTGTTGAGGGTCCTTGGTGTCACCTGCATACTCACACAATAAGCCGTTGCACCGGCTTAATGGCAAGATTCTCCATGAAACCCAGTAGCGGACCAGGTCTACTCCAGATAAGCCATTGGCCACTAGAGCTCTTATCTTTGAAAAGATGGTAGAATACTTGGCTCATTCTGCATCGGAGATGTGATCTGGGAGCACGTGAGTGGGGCTGAGCCGGAAGCGGCGATAACCCGGCAGGGGATTTTCACCGTCTGGGGAGGTGTCTTGGCAGTAGAACCATGTACAGTTCCAATCTTTGGGGTGGCTTGGTAGCACAGCTGCAGGAAAAATAATATCTCGTCACCTCTGAATGGAGATCCCACCGAGCTCGAGACTAGGCCCATCAAACATTTCAGTTTGGTGGTTCAGATAAATACTCTGTAAATAGATCAAGTTCCGGCTCTTGTTGAAGGTACACTTTGCAGAAGACTTGAAAGTTCCAGATGTTGGAAATAGAGTTGGGACTTATGTCTTGAGGGTGAAGATTGTAAAAGTGGAGAACATCCCGGAAGAATTTTGACCCGGGTGGTGAGAAGACGCGGAGGAGGTGATCTGCAAAGATGATGACTTCACCTTCCTTAGGTTGAGGTCTAGTTTCAACACCTGGAACTCGCCAGTGGATGGTATCCTTCGATGGCAAGACTCCCATATCCACATACTCTTGGAGAGACTGTTCAAAAACTTGAGAAGCGACCCAATTGCAAGAAGTGGGAGTCTTGGTCATGATTGATGGTTTAAAAGGCTACGTCCTTGAGGCAAAAATATGGCGGATTAAAATCAAGGTGGTGAGCTGCCTAAGTAATTATGGTGATGGTTCAGTAGCAATGAGCTGGTTTGAACATGATGAGTTACAAATTTATGGTTAAGCCGGTAGGTCGGTGGGTTACGAGGTTATTTTTGAGTCACCCAAACTGCATTGGCAAAGCGGCTATTTATGGAACTGAGCTTGATGAAAGTTTTTTGGCAGAATTTCACTAAGTGTTGGGCAAACAAGTTTCACAGATCGTGGCTATAATTTTGGATCTACGACAGTTGAAAAAATAGAACATAATTGCTAAACCTAAAACATGGTCATGGAAGAACTAGTGTGCTGGAGATTGAATCTCAGAAGGAAAAAATAAATCTATGATTGGAAGCAGACGCCAAAGCTATCACCGCATCACTTCCGTGTCGTTTTTGGATCGACCTAAGCAACATGGTGGATGAACTACAAGTGAACACCGACTAACATCGACGAACTAGGATAACCTAATGCGGATTGGAAGTAAGGAGAGATGGGGTACCTGGTGGTGATGATGGATAGTGGAGGAGCGTCACGATCTCTGGTCAAAGTCAGGTCGATGCAGTGGCCAGGATGAAGCTGTTAAAGAAAGTTGGCTCGGGTGGCAGAGCTCCGGTGGGGGCGGTCGTCGCGAGGAAGAAAAAGAAGAAGAGAAGGATGCGGGTGTAAAAAATGAAGAAGGACCCCCGTCCCTATTTATCAGGAAACGATGAAAGGGCATGCGCGGGAATCGAGGAGGCAACATGATTATCTCAACAGTGCGGACACCTCGACTCTCGGACGACCAATTAATACAAAAGATCCATTGTGATGTCACAAGTTTTCGTAGCTTTGATATGCATGATGTCATGGCGGGTTACAATGATTCAGTTTGCATGATGTCATGGCGGGTTACAGTGGTTTATTCAAGGTTAAGCTTTGGAATACAATTCTTCAACTGAAGCACTAAAGATTGACATGAACAAGTTCAAATCAATCTAGGGCCTAATGTTGGGGATATAACCTCGAGGTGTGACCCGCCCAGGAGGGGACGGGTTACACCGTTGGCGACTTAATATGAAGAAGCCCAGAGAAGTCCCAAGAAGACGCAGGAAGGCGGCGGCTTAAGAGGCCGGCTTGGTGATGGCCAAAGACCCGGAAGTATGAGCCGCCCGATCATGACTTGCATGGTAAGGCAAGGCGACTTAGAAACCAAGCTGGTCACGTTGTGTGATCCGGCTCGGACTCTTTTAAGCCCCGGGGCCTCAACTTGTATATAAAGGTAAGACCAAGCGGCGGGTTAACTCACGAAACAATTGATCGATAGCTAGGTCAAGTGTAATCGCTCCCTTGTAATCGAGATTCAAGCAATACAACTAGAAGCAGGACGTAGGCTTTTACCTCGTTGAGAGGGGCCGAACTTGGGTAAACCTTTTGTGTCCATTGTCCCGTTCAACCCCTTCGAGCTAACCTACGTTGCGATGGCTCCACACCTAAGTCCTTTCACAAGGGCATCTGCCATGTTAAATCCATGACAAATGTCATATATTATTAATCTTATCAATGATCATCTGATACATATCCAAAATATCTATAATTTTTATTGTTCCATGCTATTATATTATCATTCTTGGATGTTTTACAATCATTTTGTAGCAACTTTATATTATTTTTGGGGCTAACCTATTGACATAGTGCCCGGTGCCATTTGCTGTTTTTTGGTTGTTTTTTACGTTGCATAATATCAGTACCAAACGGAGTCCAAACGTAGCAAAACTTTTTGGAGATTTTTTTGGACCAGAAGAGAACTTGGGAGCCAAGGAAGCACTAGAGGGGAGGCCCGTGGGTCCCACAAGATACTAGGGCAAGCCAGTAGGCCTAGCGCGCCCTGATGGGTTGTGGGGCCCATGGGGGTCTCCTCCACCACCTCCCAGCTCTATACATACCCAAATATTCCAGAAACCATAGGGGGAGTCGATGAACCACAATTCTAGCCGCCGCAAGTTCCAAAACCACGATATCCAATCTAGAGCCCTATTCCGACACTCTGCCGGAGGGGAAGATGATCACGGAGGGGTTCATTATCCTCATTGGTGCTCCTTCGATGATGCATGAATAGTTCACCATAGACCTAATGGTCCGTAGCTAGGCCGTATCTAGATGGCTTCCTCTCTCTTTTTGATTCTCAATACAATGGTCTCTTGGAGATCAATTTGATGTATTGACTTTTCACGGCGTGTTTGTTGGGATCCGATGAAGTTCGAGTTTATGATCAGATCTATATCCATGAATATTATTTGAGTCTTCTTTGATCTCTTATATGCATGATTATTTATAGCCTCGTATTTCATCTCCGAAACTTTGGTTTGGTTTGGCCAACTAGATTGGTTTTTCTTGCAATGGGAACAGGTGCTTTGTGATGGGTTCGATCTTGTGGTGCTCAATCTCAGTGACAGAAGGAGACATGACACGCCTGTATCGTTGCTATTAAGGATAAAAAGATGGGGTCTATTCCTACATTAATAGATCTTGTCTACATCATGTCATAATTTTTATTGCATTACTCCGTTTCCCCATGAACTTAATACACTAGATGCATGCTGGATAGTGGTCGATGTGTGGAGTAATAGTAATAGATGTAGGCAGGAGTCGGTCTACTAATCTTGGACATGATGCCTATATTCATGATCATTGCCTTGGATATCTTCATAATTATTTGTTCATCTATCAATTGCCCAACAATAATTTTTTTACTCACCATATGCTATTTTCTCGAGAGAAACCACTAGTGAAATCTACGGCCCCCGGATCTATCTTCTATCATATTGCATTCAGATCTATCTTTCATCATATTTGTTTTTAGATCTATTATTCCAAAAAACCAAAATACCTTGCTACACTTTTTCTTTATTTATTTTATTTTGTCTTTTATTCAGATCTATTTATTCAATCGCATACAATTTAATCTATCTTTTTACCGAGGAGGAATTGACAACCCCTCTTACGCGTCGGGTTGCAAGTATTTGTTCTTTGTTTGTAGGTACTGTTTACATAGTGTTGCTTGGTTCTCCTACTGGATTCATAACCTTGGTTTCATAATTGAGGGGAATACTTACCATAGCTGTGTTGCATCATCCCTTCCTCTTTGGGGAAATACCGACGTAGTCTGAGCCACGTCAAAGGAATTTCTGGTGCCGTTGCCGGGGGGGGGGGATCATCAACATCTATCAGGTTCCTAATCACAAACCTCATCTCCTTGCAATTTACATTATTTGCCATTTTCCTCTCATTTTCATCTCCCCACTTCACAAAAATGTCTTTTTATCCCCCCATCTTTTTCATTCGCCTTTTTCTCGTCAGATCTCTTTTTTGCTTGCAATCTTGTTTGCGTAGTCGCGATGTCTCAAGAAAATACTTGTGTGATTTTCCCAATACTAATAATAATGATTTTATTAGCACTCCGATTGCACCTCCCGCCACTAGTGCGGAATCTTGTGATATTAATGCCGCTTTGTTGAATCTTGTTATGAAAGATCAATTTTCCGGTACTCCTAATGAGGATCCACGTCCCATCTAAACATATTCGTAGAATTGTGTGATATGCAAAAAAGAAAAGATGTGGACAATGATATTGTGAAGTTGAAATTATTTCCTTTCTCTTTGCAGGATCGTGCAAAAATTTGGTTTTCTTCTTTACCTCGCAATAGTATCGATTCTTGGGATAAGTGCAAGTATGCTTTTATTACTAAGTATTTTCCACCCCCGAAAATTATTTCCCTTAGAACTGAAATCATGAATTTTAAGCAACCTGAGCATGAACATGCTGCACAATCTTGGGAAAGAATGAAATTGATGCTTAGAAACTGTCCTACTCATGGTTTAAATCTTGGGATGATCATACAAATATTTTATGTGGGATTGAATTTTGTTTCTAGAAATCTTTTAGATTCCGCCGCGGGTGGTACTTTTATGGAGATTACTTTGGGTGAAGCTACTAAATTGCTAGATAATATCATGGCAAATTACTCACAATGGCATACCGAAAGAGCACATACTAGTAAAAAAGTTAATTCGGCTGAAGAAATTAGTACTTTGAGTGAAAAAGTTAATGCTCTTATGAAATTTGTTGCTAGTAAAAATGCTCCTATTGATCTTAATGATGTTCCTTTGTATACTTTGATTGAGAAAAATCGTGATGCCGTGGATGTGAATTTTGTCTCTCGTAGCAATTTTAATAACAATACTCATAAAGGTAATTCTAATCCTAGGCCTTTTCCCGGAAATTCCTCTAATAATTATGGCAATTCCTATGCTGATTATTATTACAATAATAATAGGAACCCCTCTGATCTTGAGAGTAATATTAAAGAGTTTAGCAATGCTCAAAAGGTTTTCAATACTATGACGGAAGAAAAGTTGAATAAGATTGATGATATGTCTAGAAGCATTGATAGAATTTCCCATGATGTAGAAAATCTAAATATTAAAAAAAATTCACCTAAGGTTGATGTCAATGAATCAATTAAAGATATATATGTTTCTATGGATGAAAGTAAGAAAAGAACCGCTATGCTTAGAGCTAAAAGAGCATTTTTAGAAAGAGCGTTTTCTACCGATTGCTTTCATAACGATGATGAAGATCTTAAAACGATTGGTGTTTCTTCTATTGATTCCTTGTTTAGTACTACTAAACTTGATGAAAAGAGGACTGAATAAGATTCAACTTTAGATAGAGGGCGTCCTCATAATTCGCAGGATGAAAATCTTGTTGAAAAAATTGATAAAAGTGGGTTTGGAGAGGTCAAAACTTTAACTAGTGATGTGACCACTCTTTCGGATTACAAAGAATTTCATTATGATAGTTGTTCTTTGATTGAATGTATTTCTTTGTTGCAATCCATGATAAATTCACCCAATGCCTATGAACAAAATAAAGCTTTTACTAAACATATTGTAGAAGCGATGATGAAAGCTTTGGAAGAAAAATTGGAACTAGAGATTTCAATTCCTAAAAAATTATATGATGAATGGGAACCTACCATTAAAGTCAAGATTAAAAATCATGAGTGCTTTGCTTTGTGTGATTTGGGTGCTAGTGTTTCCACAATTCCGAAATCTCTATGTGATGTGCTTTGTCTTACCAACATTGAAGGATGATCTCTCAATTTGCACTTGGCGGATTCCACTATTAAAAAGCCTTTCGGAAGAATTAATGATGTTCTTATTATTGCAAATCGGAACTATGTGCCCATAGATTTTATTGTTCTTGATATTGATTGCAATCCGTCTTGTCCCATCATACTTGGTAGACCATTTTTTACGAACTATAGGTGCCGTGATTGATATGAAAGAAGGGAATATTAAATTTCAATTTTCCAGTAAGAAAGGCGATGGAACACTTCCCTAGAACAAGAATTAAGCCAGCATATGAATCAATTATGAGGGCAACCTATGGGAAAAAAACCAAAGGTGACAATACTTGAATCTATGCATTATGCTTAGCTAGGGGCATAAAACAATATCGCTTGCTGGGAGGCAACCCAATGATTTTTTTGCCTTTTCCTTTCTGTTCTTGAGTGTTTCCACAATTATGCTACTGGTATGATTGTGTTTTTATATTTTAATTAGTGTATGTGCCAAGTAAAGCCTTTGGGATCATGTTGGGTGATAGTTGATTTGATCTTGTTAAAACAAAAACTTTTGCGCCGAGGAGCAGAGTTGTTAAAAATCACAGAAGCGTGATAAAATTCTAAGTTTTTTACACAAGATTTATATACAAATTTCCTATGTTCTCCTACTTTTTCAGAATTTTTGGAGTTACAGAAGTATTGACAAAGTCAGATTACTACAGACTGTTCTGTTTTTGACAAATTCTGTTTTCGTTGCATTGTGTGCTTATTTTGATGAATCTATGGATTGTATCGGGGGGGGGGGGGTATAAGCCATGGTAAAGTTAGAATACAATAGGTATAATGCAATAATAAAATATGAATGGGTTTGTAATAGTACTTAGAGTGGTGATTTGCTTTATTATACTAACGGATCTCACGAAGTTTTCATTAAGTTTTGTGATTGAAGTTTTCAAGTTTTCGGTAAGATCATGATGGATGAAGGAATAAGGAGTGAAAAGAGCCTAAGCTTGGGGATGCCCTTGGCACCCCAATTTAATATTCAAGGAGAACCAAGCAACTAAGCTTGGGGATGCCACATAAGGCATCCCCTCTTTCTTCTAACAACCATTGGTAATTCTACTTGGAGCTATATTTTTATTCATCGCATATCATGAGTTTTGCTTGGAGTGTCTTGTATTATATGAGTCTTTGCTTGTTTTGCTTTTTAGTTTGTCACAATTATCCTTGCTGGACACACCTATTTGAGAGAGAAATAATGATGATATCATTTGTTAGAATTGCTCTATGTGCTTCACTTTATTTTTTGGAGTTATGGAATTGTTGTAGTGCTTCACTTATATCTTTTTGAGCACGGTGTGCTTTAATTTTTTGAAGAAATACTCTCATGCTTCACTTAGATTTATTTGAGCGTTAGTAAATTTTTGAAGAAATTCTCTCATGCTTCACTTATATTATTTTGAGAGATGAAATTTTTTATGCTCATGTTCTTCACTTAAATTTGTTCAAGCTTGTCAAAAGCAATGTCAATATATGAAACTAGTCCCAAAGTGATAGATATTCAAGAGGGATATAATAAAACTTTCATGAAGATTAGTAGACAAAATAAACTTGATTCTTTGTAATAGTTTTTAGATATGATGATGTGAATATGTGAGTCATGTTGGCAAGTAATTATGCTTTAGTAAGAATATTGGTGTTAAGGTTTGTGATTCCCTATGCAAGCATGAAATTCAATAGTTATGCAATGAAATTGCACCCAACTTGTGGTGCATTATTCAGTGTTAGTTATGCTTAATGCTCGTTTATGAAAATTTTTGTTTCTTGGTTGATTGCTTCTCAATCTATTTGCTAGCAGCCTCCATTTGCACTATGTGGGAATATGCAGCGCCCAAGATGCGATTCTATCCCAATCACGTGATGAATTCATGATTGGGGCACAACCGCATTTCGAGCGCATAGCAAGGTGGATATCATTACAACATACCATGTACCGAATAGATGAGAATACAAGATAAAGGCTTACGCTCGCCACAAGCTACAACATCAATACAACAGTTCATCAATACATAGCAATCATCATACATAAGAGCAGGATCCGACTACGGATGAAATCAAACAAAAAAGAAGAATGACATCCACCCTACTAATCCCAGGCTCCCCGACCCGGAACCTATTCCCTTGATCGAAGAAGCGGAAGAAGAACTCCAAACAATCAAGCATCGCTCTCACGTCAGAGCATCGCATTACCTGTACCTGCAACTGTTGTTGTAGTAATCTGTGAGCCACGAGGACTCAGCAATCCCATTACCATGGGTATCAAGACTAGCAAAGCTTAATGGGTATGGAATGGATAAGTGGTGAGGTTGCAGCAAGCGACTAAGCATTGTATGGTGGCTAACTTACGAATACAAGAATAAGATGAGAAACTACACAACGGTAACAAACTAGTAATGATCAAGAAGTGGTCTTCAACTACTTACGTTCAAACATAACCCAAATCGTGTTCTCTTCCCGAACCTTGTCGAAAAGAGACAATCACGGTTACACACGCGGTTGGTGTATTCTAATTGAGTTTAGTTCAAGTCTACTACAACCGGATATTAACAAATTCCCTTCTACCACATAACTGCGGGCATGGCTCCCGAAAGTTTAAACCCTACAGGGGTGTCCCAACTTAGCCCATGAAAAGCTCACGATCTTCGAAGACAATCCTCCATCGCGGGACATCCGATCAAACTCGAGATCCCGGTGCACAAGACATTTCGACAATGGTAAAACAAAACCATCAAGACCACCCGGTGCGTCGATACCCCGATAGGAGCCGCGCGTATCTCGTTCTCAGGACAACTCTGTCTATGCAAAGTGGACGACAGCCAAGTACCTTGAGTTGCCCCGAGGCGGCACCGCCGACTGCTAGGTAGGTGGACCAACACTCATGTGGAGCACTGGCTTGGGGGTTGATTAAGGGACCTCGGGGGCCGGCAAGTCCCTATGCAAGTTTTAGTTGTTATTAGGCAAATGGTAAACCCAATGTTGGGCCTTGCTAGAAGAGTTTTATTCAAAGCGAACTGTTAAGAGGGGCCCATAAACCCTCACCGCGTTAGGGATGCAAAATCAAGGAACATAACACCAGTATGAAGGAAACTAGGGCGGCAACAGTGGAACAAAACACCAGGAAAAAGGCTGAGCCTTCCACCCTTTACCAAGTATATTGATGCATTAATTAAATAAGAGATATTGTGATATCCCATGATATCCATGTCCCAACATGGAACAAACTGCAACTGCACCTGCAACTAGCAACGCTATAAGAATGGCTGAGCAAAGTGGTAACATAGCCAAACAACGGTTTGCTAGGATGGTGGAAAAGGTTAGGGGCTATCATGGCAATTTAGGAGGCTCGATAAACAAGTGGTAGGTGGCGCGACATAGTGATAGCATCGAGACAACTAGCAAAGCAAACATAGTAGTGAGATCCAGGGTGACAGTATCTTGCCTGAAATCCCGCTAGGAAGAAGACCGGATCCATGAAGAAGACGAACCAACATAGTCGAACGAATCCTCATGATCGCAACGAAACAGGAACTATCGATAAGAAGCACAAACGGAAATAAGCAAACAACATGGTAAATAAACAAGCATAATCGTGGCATGGTGCACAAACAAGTATGATGCATGTCTGGTTTAATGAGGCATGTCATGGCAAAGTGCAACAAACAATACTACAAATTAATTGGAGCTCAATATGCAACGAGTTGCGTATTGACGAAACACCACATTTAATTATTTAGTTCGCTCTCATTAAAGCTACTCAACAATATTAAATGTTGTTAAACATGGCAAGAGGTGAAGCATAATTAAACTACCTATCTAGGCAAGTTTAAGTGAGGCCAGAAACAACAACAATTCCGATAAAATCCCCACATGTCATTTAGCAATTTAAAGCAAACAACGATTTTAAACATCTTAAATGTTGTTATCATGATGCGGATGACATAAACAAGTTTTATGCAATTTTGTGAAAATATTGACATGAGCATGTTATGAAGCATTTGGTCACCATGGCAGAATGAAAGGGGTGCCACGGCAACGACAACATAAATGGTGCCACGACAACATTACTATGATCCAACAACTCATTGAGATACCAGTGCAAAAGAGCAACTATGCGGATGTGCGGAACATGCTAGAGATGGTGGGGTGATCCCGGTTACTGGGTTCCTACGGGTCGACGGCATGGCAAACAATGAGGAACGTGCAAGCGATACATCGTGCGTGGCGAGCAATAGATACATGCAACCATCTCATACACACATCATATGCATACGTTCCACGGGTAGTCATCTCGGCGTTATACCTTCGAAGCGTGCATTTCGAGGCGGACGGGTTTCATGCGGTGTAGGGGAAGTAGATGTTCTCGACACCGTCATAGTGGAAGTAGTGGTACACATTCTAGAAGCGGTTCACGATGATTGTAGTCAAACTTGGCGGTCCAAAGGGGTACCTGGCAAACAACAGTCGTCGTGGTACTTGTCGGTCCATGAAGTCGATCTGAGAGATATTGTTGGATCCACAACAACGGTAGTCGTATATGCATCGGAGAGGAACTTGGCGTATCCATGTACTTGGCATTCCGGTGTGGTAGTCATTCTCGGGATCGGGGTCCTTGTGCACTTGCCGACTCCGGAAGAGGAACATGGCACCCACGGGGTCGACGGTATAGGAGGTAGTGGTACTATTCGTCGGTCGTCATGGTACTTGGGGTCTTCGAACTTGTCGGTCTCGATTCTTGCGACAGTAGTGGTACGCGTGGTACTCGAACTTGAGGAGGTCTTGGACTTTGAATCTCGGCATCCTGGTTCGGTGGTCAAGAAGGTACTTGGCAACGAAACAGGGACGATGTCCAAATGGACCAAAGAAACCAACCACATCCGAAGGCAGCAGCTTGCAGACATGGTGTTCGGGGCGGGGCAGCTGGTCGCGACAAGAGATGGCGAAAGGGGTGTTGTGCCTGGATGCGGAGCAGTAGGGGAGGCCATAGAGGCGATGTGGAGGAAGAACTGCAGGAGATGGTCTCGACCATAGCGTCCCTGCGTGTAACAACCTGGATTTTGGCCCTTTCCTTTTTCTTTTGATTTATTTGGTTTTTGCTCAGTTTTTTTTGGAGTGGTTCTGTGGCCTTGTCACCTGGGAAATCATCTTCATTTCCTCTCCCAAGTGACTCATGATTCTCAAAACCTTGCCAAGATCATGCCACTCCACTGCTTGACCAAACCCTAATTTATTTGTCTAGGGAAAATTCCTTTTTCTATTAAAGGAATAACCCTGTGCCCTAGGTTGTGAAGCAACCTATATTTCTGTCCATCCAAAAATCCCCAAATAATTCTTATAAATTGTTTGGATCATATCTTCCTCAAATATGGTAAAATATTTCATTGTCCATATTTCTCATCATGCTCAATAAAATCATTTCCTATTATGTCCTAAATGGCACATTGTGAAGCAAGTGTTATTTATCTTTGCCTATTTGACCCCAAACGTTTTGGACATCTTTTCCTGAACAAATAATTGACCTGTGCCAAAATTCAACTTTATTTGCCTAGCCAAACTTCCTCAGTGTTTTTTCAAAGTTCCTATCTGAGGGAAGCCTTTGTGAAGGAAGTGCTAGCTAGGGTTATCCAAATGAATTGAAATTTTGCATGCCTCTTCATGTGCTCATATAATTAGTATCCTGCAAATTTCAGCCCCATCCAATCATCTATGTGAGCACATGACCAAATCTTTACTTCTGGTAAAATTTTCAGGTTGTGAAGCAAGTGCATTTTATATTTCTTCAAAAATCCTGATGAATTACCAGATTGTTCTCCTACCCAAATAACTTCTCTCCACCAAATTTGGGACCAATTAATCAAGCCAATACTCATCTAGAATTATTCAAGATTCTGGTCAGTGAAGATGTTTGTGAAGCAAGTGCCACTTTGGTATTTCCAAATGGCATGAAATTTTTACAGCATCTTACTATATCCCAATCCCTAAGCCTTGCCAAATTTGAGCTCAAGTGGCATCACCATGTGAGTGCATCATCCAAATCTCATTTCTGGACCAGTTTATGTGGTTGTTAAGCAACTACATTAAATCCTGGTCCTAATCCTCTCCAAGTTACCAGGGTGAAAGTACTTCTTACCCTAAACCTCGCAGACAACTCCATTTCTCCCAATCACCTTCCTGTTGATCACCAGTGCTCATCCAAGTTCACTGCAGTAAACTTTAGAGGGTGATTACCTTTTAACCAGAGCCCTTTTAACCAAACTACCACCGCAGTTGCAACCTCCCCAGGAAGACTCCACCCCAGACATCGTTCGGCTTAGCTTGTGGCACTGTGGGCACTAGTGAATGCGGTGATCACGAGCTTTGGCATGCATTGCGCACGCTCTGCTAGCGTTGGCCATGTCCAGGGTGTCTTCTAGCTCCGACCCCTCTCCCTCTCGTCGTCTTCGCGCTCTTCAGCATGTCTCACCGTTTTACCGCGTTGTCGCCGTCCTCCTGGAGCCCTTTCCCCCTCCGTCAGCGCTCGTCGTTGCACGCCCACGGGCGCACTATGTCCGATCGAGCTTTAATGGCGCCGCAGCGTCTTCCTCCTCTGCGCCCTCGGCCCTTCTTGCACTATGCACCTCTGTAGCTCGTCCGCACTCCCCCTCGTCGTGTTCCCGTGCTCGCCCGTGCTCGCTGATCCTCACGAGAGCTTTGGCCGAGCTCGAGCGGCGGCACTCGGCCACGGCCTCCCTCGCCCGGCTATATATAGCCCACCCGAGGCCGTTCGACCTCACCACCAGCCCCCCTCACTCCCAGCAACCTCCCCATCCATCTGCCTGAGCCTCTGGAGCTCCCCTACTCCACCATTGCCGCCATGGCCGTGGGCCTCCTCATCCTAAATTCGTGGCCACCAGAGCCCTACTCTTCCCCTAGCCACCACCGTCGGCTTCCCCGGAGTCCGGTGAACCTCCCTACCCTCTCTCCACCTCGCCGGAGCACCCCTAGGGCCATGCCCCGAGAACGGCCGCCGCCCTCTAACGCCTCCCTGTCGACGCGAGCCCCGTCGCCCTGGTCCTCCCCGGCACCCTCTTCTCGTCTAGATGGTCGCAGCACTCCGCCCCGAACCGGCCGGTGCTCTCGCCTGAGCCTGGGACGGCCGGAGCTGCCCGCCCCGTTGCCGGCCTCCTCCCTGCCTCACTCCTCTGTCTCTGATTAGGGAGGCAGCAAGGAGGAAGAAGACGCCGCGCTGGGTGGACCCCGCGTCACCCCGGACCCCACCTGGCAGTGCCCCAGGCCGCCGGTCCCACCGCTACATGTTCACCCCAGGTGCCAATGTGGATAAGTGACGGGTCCCACCCCCCGGGACCTGCACGTCAGCAACCCCATGCCCGGCCCCGCCACTGTCCATGTGGTTAAGTGGAAGTGTACTTCAGAAAGTATGTTTTCACGCGATGTAAGCGTATTCCACTCCTGCTTTATCCGAAAATGCGCTTCCTATGTTCTGAAGACGTATTTCCTAAAAATGTGTTTTCTGTTTTCTCTCTCAGGGGCCTATTTGTAGAGATTCTTTTACAGATCGGTCCCTGAACTTCGTCTCAACCACAACTTCAAATGAGGTGAATCCAAACCCCACGTCTTCGTTTCGTCGAGCCCATTCTGTTGGTTTCATTTTCACTATGGTTTGATATACTAGAAATGACCCTTTTGCCCTTGCATGTAAACAGCCCCTCCGAGAGAGAACTGTTTCCGGCAAATCTTTTCGCGAGCTTCTCTCACTTCTCCTCAGTGCCTTCTTCATCCCCAGGCAAGCCACAACCACCATTTGCACGATAGCCATGAAGTAGCATTGGTTCTCAACTTGAATCTTTAATAACTATATGTTTGTTTTGCTACTGCTGTCGTAGTTTCGGTCATGCTTGTGGATCGGTGATTATCGTCATGCTATGTTTCTTGCACCTTGTTATCATGAACTACTTGTTAGTATTACTTTCATATTGCTATGCTTGATAGTAGTACATGTTGGGTTTGTCATGTTCTTCGGTGCATGACTAACGTCGGTTACCGAGTACTGTTAATATGCATTGTTCCTTTGCTGCTAGTTGATTAAGTGTTTACTCAGTAATGTTATTGATGAGGTCTTGCATGGTATTTATGGTTGATGCTAGTGGTCATGTTATGCTGTGAGTAGTGTTGTACTTGTAATATTCATGCTCGTCATTATGCCATGCTCAGTTGGAGATGATTCATTGTTGATATGGTGGATAGTTATGTTGCACCCGTGCTTATGTTGATATCATGCTCATGCATTGTAATTGCATCATGTTAAGTTTATCATGGCTCAGCATATTGCATTCAATTTTAACTATATTAAATTGAACTTGAACAACTGTTGGCTGAGTCATGGTGCCACCATATCGAACTGACCAGTGCAACCACGCTTACCTTTATGGGAAGGTCCTAACTAGGTCTATTGTCGTGCCTCTCGCCAGTGCCTCCAACGAGGGAAGGTTATGGGCTATCGCAACCCTAATCAGGTAGGCGGACATAAGCCTTGTGTGCCCGTTGTTGTTGTCGTTGTTATGGATCTGGGTCCCCGTTTGGGACCGTTTTTGTTTGGCCACGACGGTGGTCGTTGTGTCTTTGGTAGACACGGGGCCACCCAGGACTAGCCAAGTGGGGAGTGAGTCGGAGTGGCCGGGAGAGTGTCATGGCAGTAGATCGGTTTTGTCGGAACGCCGTTGGTACACCCGAAAGGGAGTGCGAGGCCATGGGTTCCGTAGTGCGGGTACAGTGTACTAACCTCTGCAGAGTGTATATTAAATCTATCGATAGCCGTGCCTGCGGTTAAGGGCCTAGTTCGTAGTTGGTCACACTATGAGTCAACAGTAATAATAATAATGTGCTTAATAACAACCACGGTTCTATGATGAGATAAGTTGGTTGTGATCGCCGGAAGGATCACCGTTTGAGGCCAGGTATTTGTCATGGTTGTGATAGCCGGAAGGATCACTGTTTGAGACCAAGTATTGGTAATGGTTGTGATCGCCAGAAGGATCACTGTTTGAGACCCAGTGTTGGTCATGGTTGTGATCGCCGGAAGGATCACCGTTTGGTTATGAGGTAACCCGAGCAGAATAAGTGATGCATATAGTGTCATCATGTTGCATGCTAGTATTGTCAGGTTTATATGTTCATGCCATGCTCATATTGTTCTAGGAGTATTATGTTCATGTTGTTCATGCCATGTTATCCTGATGATCTCATGATAATTCCTGCTTAACCTGTAATTGCCATGATGTTGTTTGTCTTGAATGCTTCTGGTTATTGTGAGCTTGCAAGTACATTCAATGTACTCACCTAGCGTGTCATGCCAGTTTGCAGGTCATGCCATGATTGCTCGATTGCTTGTCGTGGTTTCTGTTCATGCGAGCTAGGATAAACGTTCTGGCCAGAGTCCCTGCGGAGTGGAGTTCACCACCATCATCGTTGTTCCACTGCATCGTGTTGTTCTGCTGCTTGCATAGAGCAACCATGGCAGGCGTAGTATCATCGTGCCGATGTTATTCATTGTAATATCGGAGACCTTGTATTCATATTCGTGTAATAATGGAAAGCTAATTTGTTCTATGCTAAGCAGTGTCGTATTCCAGAAGACTTCTCCTCGATCTCTGGGCTGGAATACGGGGCATTCCGGTTCCTCTGAGCCGGGGTGCCACAACGCTTGGTATCAGAGCAGGTCTAGCTGTAGGACGCCCTGGTCAGCGCGAGCGGTATAAAATGGTAGAAATCGGTAGCTTAAAGTCCGACTTGTTTATTGCATTTGGTTGCTCCATTTGTTTGTTGCATAGCATGCATATAGCCTTAGTATTTGTTGCTAACGGATTATCTGGTGAGTGTAGCTGGCATCAGTTCGGATCCACTACAGCTCAGCCTTTTCATTTCTCTAGTTTTCTTTTCTTGCTCATTTCTGTCCCAGCAGAGTGATGCCAAGTGATCCCGACACCATTTGCAAAACTGGTGCTCAGGTATATCGCCGATATCCTCCTTTCAGCCCCGTCTATCGTTTCGGTGATGGACATGCTTCTATCCCAAATCGCTCTTCATTCTGTCATGTTGGCAACCCTTAATGATCTTAGTTATCAAGAAAGGGCAATGTCAGCAGCCTCAGTTTCCCCCCGCTATCCTATTCCTTGGATGAGTACGGATCTTTTTCGTCCACTTGATGATAATGTGGTCGCGACCTTCATGTCCCACTACATGATTACCGAGTGCGTCCTCGCCTCCGAGCTAGTTCAGTTTGCTGCCTGGCTAAGCTAGCACTTGGTGTAGCGCTGTTTACACCAATTCTTCCACACATTTATTCGTCCTCGTGCACACCGTCACAGCATGCTAGATCATAGAACCAGAGATCCCGTGAGATTTGTGTGCTTAAGTAGGCATGCATATTGTGTGACTAGCAGTAATATGTGACATTGATTGTGTGTGAATTGATTGTTGTTGTGTGTTTTTGTTTAGTTGAGTTTTCTTTTGCTTCTTTCTTTTTGGGCCCTGGTGTTACATTATTTTTCCCCTATAAAGACTTGCTCATCAACCGACACCGCACCCGAAGAAGTGATAAGGATTTCAAATATTTGGAACCTCAGCTAAACAGAATGGAATTCTTAGCCGACTACAGTGAAATGGGGAATATCTGATGTTGAGGCTGGTAATCAATTTTGCATTAGTGTGCACTCCTCACAACAGTACGAATAACTCAAGTATACATCAGTACAAAATCCTCACAACAGTAATGATCAAGTCAGCAACAAGACAAGTCAGGTACGAGATCAACGGTACATTTTCAGTCGAATGTATGGATCATATACAAAATTTTGGCTCAGCAATGCATGATGCTTGAAATATGTTATCATCTGAAATAAAGTTAGAATGTGATATGCTCAAGGAAGATAGTCAAACAAATTTTCTCATGCAAATAATCAGCCGCCGAATATTATGGATGTGTGTGTGTGTGTGTGGATTTCAGTCTGCATATCATAGTATGAAGTTTTGGATGTAAGAAACTCAGTCTTCTTCCACACGTTATCAGAAGAAATTTATGATGAAAGGCTCCTCAAATTTCCTCAGCCTGATATGTGCACAATTTCCGGTCCAAGATACCCGGTCTTTCTCAGCAAGATACCTCGGTAAAAGCTTCTGATAGACGAAAATGAATTTTTCACAACAAGCAAACCCGAGGAGAAGCTTCTCAAGTAGAGAACTCAGGCTTCTCCAGCACAATAATCAGACCAAGCTTCATGTGTAACCTACAGAGCCTTCTTCTGCACGATACCCAGACAAAAGATTTGAGCAGAAGATAACAAGTCTTCCTCAGCAAGCTACTTGGATGGCTTCTCTCATAAGCCATTCAATCTGCGTCAGTATCATACTAATACACCATCCTCAGAGGTTATATGATAAGTTGCCAAGGTATGATAGTACCGCTCAAGAATCAGACTCGCAACATTTTGTTGGAAGCACAAATCCGTCAGGGCATAAGTCTTCTTCAGAAATCCAATGTTTGGTCGCATATGATTCTTACACAGATGATGAGCATGCATCCCCAATCATATAACTCACTCATACGAGGTTGCGGCAAGGATCCAGCAGATATACCTAAGGAAAGTGAGGATCCCACAACCTCACGAGTCAGGCAAAGGAAAATAAGCAGAGATACATCTCATGAATTACAAGGATCTACAAGATTTGGAGATGAGATCACAGAATCAGCAGTCTTGACAATGGTCATCAAGGTCATTATTCCCGCAACTGACAAGGGGATGCCTTAAAATCTTGTCACCTTCTTGTATGATTGGCCTCAGCAATGAGCTCCATACAACTACAAACCCCGGTATATGTCATATGTGTGCAGACCCAGGTCAGAAAATAGACACAAGGAATAATGTAAAAAATATTGCACTAATCACGTCTTGGGTCATACGCAGAATCAAGGACAAGTGTGGCCAAGGTATTCCAGTAAGGTATCCTCACAAAGAAAATAATGACTGTCAAAGGTTGAGACTGACAACAAAGGTATGATCATTTTTGCACGACCATCAGGGTCCGGATACCCCAAATCAGTTGGAGGCCGCAATTCCATATGGATCCACAAAGGCATACTGTCGGTGTCAAAACCGGCGGATCTCGGGTAGGGGGTCCCGAACTGTGCGCCTAAGGCAGATGGTAACAGGAGGCAGGGAACATGATGTTTTACCCAGGTTCGGGCCCTCTTGATGGAGGTAAAACCCTATGTCCTGCTTGATTAATATTGATGATATGGGTAGTACAAGAGTAGATCTACCACGAGATAAGAGAGGCTAAACCCTAGAAGCTAGCCTATGGTATGATTGTATGTTGTCCTACGGACTAAAACCCTCCGGTTTATATAGACACCGGAGGGGGCTAGGGTTACACAAGGTCGGTTACAAAGGAGGAGATATACATATCCGTATTGTCTAGATTGCCTTCCATGACAAGTAGAGTCCCATCCGGACACGAGACGAAGTCTTCAATCTTGTATCTTCATAGTCCAACAGTCCGGCCAAAGTATATAGTCTGGCTAACCGGAGACCCCCTAATCCAGGACTCCCTCAGTAGCCCCCGAACCAGGCTTCAATGACGATGAGTCCGGTGTGCAGTATTGTCTTCGGCATTGCAAGGCAGGTTCTTCTCCAATTTCCAAGTGTTTGTATGCAGTGTCCGGTACCATAAATGTTCGGACCTCTTGGCTTCTGTGCCCAATAAGGGCTATCTCCCACGCGTCGAATGAATACGAGGCGCCAGGGCGTTTTTACATTCGCCCCCTAGCCAAATAAATAAATTGTCTATTAAAGGGACGGGGATTCTTAGATCTGATCCATAGCATCCTCCCCCCAGCGAGAATCCATCAGAGCGCGTTTTGGAAAGATCCATTCCAGCATGGCCGACATCCGCAGCTCCTCCTCCCGCCCCCGTAGCCCTAAGCCCGGTGATTGGGAGAGGTGTTCAGTCCCGCACAGTCGATTAGTCGAACTGCAGACTAAGGGATTTCTCCCTCCGGCGTATATGGTGCCCGTTCGAGCCGGGCTTGCCACCTACAATGGCGGGGAGCAAGCGGAGAGCTTTCCCTGTCCCTCCATGGGGGAACGGGTTTGCCTTGTTCCTTATTTACTAAGGGGACTCAGATTTCCAATTCATCCGTTTCTCCACGGGCTCCTGGAGTTCTACGGCCTCCAATTACACAATCTCACCCCTGCCTCCATTCTACATATCGCTGGCTATGTTGCTCTCTGCGAGTTGTTCCTGGGCTGCGAGGCTCACTTCGAGCTGTGGAAAAGGCTATTTTGCCTCATCCCTCGCACACAGAGGGGAATCACTTTATCAAGTGGGTGGATCCGAAATATGGCGCATCGCCGATACCGGATACCTGTACGGTACCCCGAAGAAGCTGTCCGAAGACTGGCCTTCAGAATGGTTTTATATGGAGGACGTTCCCCTTCCGGACCCTGTTCGGCGGGGTCTTCCTGAGTTCAACAATGCTCCTCTGAAGAAGTGCCGAAGTTGGCGCCCATGGAGCCGCCAGGCGGAAGACAACAGGGAAGTCCTCTATCTGATGAATCGGATCAAAGCACTGGCTCAATCAGGATTGACAATAATCGAAGTTATGTCGATTTGCATAATGCGGGGAGTGCAGCCACTTCAATATTGTGGGCACCCCTTGTGGTGTTATAACGGGGCGGATGACGCTACTCGCTATGGGCGTAAGGGTCCGGACAATGCTGCCGCTCGAGCGAAAATTCTGTCCGAACAGTTCAAGGGTGAGGAAGAGGAGTTCACCCGCATCAAGCCACGGGATGGATTCTCCATGTACAATCCTCCAAGCTGGGTAAGTTATATTTCCCTGCTCCCATTTTTCCCTTATTCTTTGTCGTAAGTATTCACCTTGCCACTTTGCATCAGGAACTGCGAAAAGCCATCAAGGAGGTCTGCAGCCCTTCTCCACAACCAGAGGACCCTGACCGGGCCCTCGACTCCGGACTTGAAGAAGATTCAGTTATGTCCGTGGAGCTGATAGACCGGCAGTTCTATTAGTTAAGCTGCGACGATGCCATGGTGGCCATTACGACCGACTATCCCGGACTGCTCCCTGCATCGCAAGTAAGAAAAACCAAAAAATCCTAACTCCAAAAACTAGGATCCCCTTTTAAACACTTCACCCACCATATACACATGGCATTTTTTACAGGGAAGGCATTCGGGACGCCCTGCCGAACCTGCAACAACTCGCCAACCAGAGGCGCCGAGGCCGGGTAGGCCAAAAAGGAAGGCGGTCAGGACGGAGACGCCGGCGCAAAGGTATACAAACCCCGCTCCTTGGTTGTTGTCTTTCTCAAAATGTAATGACACCCGTGTTTCTTTAATAGAAAAAACACTCGCCGGAATATGTCCGGCGATGTTGCCGATCACGCCTCCACCAGTCGGGCGCTAGGACCGGACATAGAGGCGGAAGCCGATATGGGGCAGGTGCCGGATAATCCCCCTACAGAGGATGCAGATAGATTATCTGCTACTAACTCAGAAGTGGAAAGTGCCATGAATCATAGGCGCCGTCGGGCCGTACTCCGTGACGCTTGTTTCTCACCAGAGGCATTTGATGCCTTCAATTCTGGAGAGGCATACCTCCATGCCGCTCAAGATGGTCTAGCCAGAGCCACGGATCAGTATGTAAAGGATGTACGGGTGAGTGACTCTGGTGATTTATATGTATCAGTAGCCCCTGAGACTTGAAACAGTTAGCAGAACTGATTTAAGTATAATCTTTATTGTGCAGGTTCTTACAGAGAAGAATACTAGGCTGTCCCAGGAGCTGGAGGAATGCAAGACCCAACTGCGGGCCGTTGTTGCCGCATTTCTGGAACAGAAAAAGCCTCCCGTTGGTAACATTTACTTTAAAGAATGATGGTTACCATATAGTGTGCGGCGTGGCTGCAGATCAAACAACAGATGTTGCAGATGAATCCGGAGAGAATCCGGAGGTCCAACATGTTATGCGACAGCTAGAGGCTGGCAAACACGTGCCGACTGAAGTTAGGCGGGAGAAAAACAATCTCCAAGATGCCAATATTAAGTTGAGCGTGGAACTAAAAGACGTTCGTGGCCACCTTGCAGTCTCCGAGGAGGAGAATAAGCGGCTTCGGCGCGGCATTTTCAGTAAGTGCTTGAACGAATCCTTTTAAAGGAGTTCGGCGAAGAAGTCGACTAACAACGTTATGTCTGTAGGTATGCTGACGGGTCGTCCCGCGGAATAAATGCCCGGGTCTGCGGGTGATCTTCTGTCCGAGCTGTCACATCTGCACGAACAAGTTCGGCAGGTGATGCAGGGTGTTGCCCAGGCCTTGTGGCCGCCCGTCTCCCTGCCAGAGGGTGTTGCCGAGCTTGCAGAGAAGCTCAAGGGAGCACGGCGGCGCTTCCGATTATGGAAGATATCAGCCTGCCGACAGGGTGCCAAAGAAGCCTAGGCCATGGTGAAGATGCGGTATACCAAGGAAGACCCAAATCACATGGCCGAAGTTGGACCTGTGGGGCCCGACGGAAAAGAGATCCCCGTTAGCTTAGTTTATGGGCAAGTAGAACTAGCCGCAAAGTATTCTGAACAGGATTGTAAGCTAGACCGCCTGTTGGATGGTATAGAAGAGGAATTTAGTCAGTCTGCATGACTATGTAATTAAAGTGACATGTATAATGCCTTCTAGCCGGATTGTAGATCATTTGTCATTGCGGACCTTTTCGCTTCAACCTCTGGGCCCAATAGTCCGGAGTGTATCCGAATACCCGCTCAGTTATATAAGAACCGGTGTATGCGTGGAGACCAGGCGTAGGGGTCATTAGTGCTTTATCAGACAAGTGCCCAACTAGTTATGTTATATTACATGGGTAGTAAGAAACATCTTCCAGGGAGAATAGTTCCGTTAAGGGTTCCTTTCCCTGGGTAAGCATGCCCTAAAGTGCATGTCCGGACTGCGATAGGAAACGCAGGAAAAACATCTGGGGGCAGATATGGACAATAAATAAAAATCATCTTTTGTTCACCGACTGAATATTCCCTTAAGAACGCTAGATTTCGGCTTCACCCAGTCTGAGGTACACATCCAGCTGACCCGACGGTAACAATTGCAGAGGTGCTCCCCTTATGCCCTAGCCGAATTAACGGGAACGTAGGGCATAAATACAAGAGCCAGGCAACCCAGCTTGGCCAAAACTTAAGTCATAGCGATGCATATAATGGTGAAAAAAGTTACATGCGGAAGTATAACACATGTGTGGGACATGAAGCCCAGATAAATAATTTAAGCTTCTATGAAAGAAGCCCCCAGGTATGAAGAGTGCGGCTAGCGCATCTGTAATGTGAAGGCGAGGCACAAGGTGACCCTTGAAGGCCTAGAGAAATAATAAAAGAAAGAAAAACAAGACAAATAATGCATATGCGAAAAATGGACAAAGGGAGGGGACTAACTTAGAGTCCGGTGCTAGGCGTAGAATCTTCGGCTCCTGGCCGCGTTCCATGGGTTCGGCTCGAGTCGACTAGTCGACGCATCCCGCAGTCGGTACGCTCCACCGGTCAAAACTTGGTCAATAATGAAGGGACCTTCCCATTTGGGCTCGAGTTTGTTCTTTTTCTTATCCGGCAGGCGTAGAACTAGTTCGCCAACGTTATAAGTTTTGGCCCGTACTTCTCTGCTTTGGTATCTGCGAGCCTGCTGCTGATAAAATGCGGAATGGGCTTTGGCTACGTCGCGCTCCTCCTCCAAGGTGTCCAGACTATCCTGTCGATCGAGCTCGGCTTCTCTTTCTTCGTACATGTGCACTCGAGGTGAGTCATGAATTATGTCACAGGGCAAGACTGCCTCTGCGCCGTACACCATAAAGAAGGGTGTATATCCGGTACTATGATTCGACGTGGTCCGCAGCCCCCAGAGTACGGAGTCGAGCTCCTCTACCCAGTGCGTGTTAGACTCTGTTAAGGAACGCACTACTCTGTGTTTAATGCCACTCATTATAAGACCGTTTGCTCGCTCGACTTGACCGTTGGTTTGTGAGTGATAGACTGAGGCATAATCGAGTTTGAGGCCCATTTTGCTTCACAGAGTTTTATCTTGTCGGCCGTGAAGTTCGTGCCATTATTAGTGATGATGCTGTGGGGGATGCCATAACGGTGTACAACCCCGGATATGAAGTCTATCACTGGTCCGGATTCGGCTATTTTAACAGGTTTGGCCTCTATCCATTTGGTGAATTTATCCACCATGACCAATAAGTATTTTTTCTTGTGGGTTCCCCCTTTAAGGGGTCCAACCATGTCAAGCCCCCAGACCGCAAAGGGCCATGTAATGGGGATTGTTCGGAGGGCGGTGGGTGGCGTGTGGCTTTGATTTGCAAAGAGCTGGCAACAGGCGCAGCGTTGGACCAAGTCATGTGCATCTGCCCGGGCGTTGGCCAATAGAATCCTGTACGGAAGGCCTTGCTTACAAGAGCCCAGGTTGCGGCGTGATGACTGCCGAGTCCGGCGTGAATTTCTACCAAAAGATTCCGTCCTTCCTCTTCGGAGATGCACCTTTGAAGGACTCCGGTAGGGCTTTTTTTGTACAATTCTCCCTCATGGACCCTGTAGGCCTTGGATCGCTGCACTATGCAGCGTGCCTCATTTTGGTCCTCTGGAAGTTCCTGTCTAGTTAGGTAGGCCAGGAATGGTTCTGTCCACGGGGCAATAACGACCATTATTTCGTGGGCTGAAGGTGTTATTTCGGTGGCGGAGCCTCCGATTGTGTCAGAGAGTTCGGTATCGGGTATTTTGGCCGGGTCCGGACTGTTGTTACCGGTGTCCCCTTCCCATACTACGAATGGCTTGAATAGCCTTTCCAAAAATATGTTGGGGGGGACCGCATCACGTTTTGCGCCGATGCGGGCGAGGATATCCGCCGCCTGATTGTTTTTCCGAGCCACATGGTGAAATTCGAGCCCCTCGAACTGAGCTGACATTTTTAGGACGACGTTTCGATAGGCCGCCATTTTCGGATCCTTGGCGTCAAAGTCTCCATTTATTTGGGATATTGCGAGGTTTGAATCCCCACGCACCTCCAGGCGTTGAATGCCCATGGAGATTGCCATCCGAAGACCATGCAACAGAGCTTCGTATTCGGTTGCATTGTTGGAGTCTGTATACAATATTTGCAATACATACTGAACGGTATCTCTGGTTGGGGACGTCAGGACGACGCCAGCCCCTAGACCAACCAGCATTTTAGAACCGTCGAAGTGCATGATCCAATTGGAGTATGCGCCGTACTCTTTAGGGAGTTCGACCTCCGTCCATTCGGTGACGAAGTCGGCCAATACTTGCGACTTAATGGCTTGTCGAGGTTGTATGTTATGTCAAATGGGAGGAGCTCAATGGCCCATTTGGCAATCCGACCCGTAGCGTCACGGTTGTTTATAATATCATTAAGTGCCACTTCCGAGGCTACTGTAATCGAACACTCTTGAAAGTAGTGTCGCAGCTTCCGTGATGCCATGAATACGGCATATGCTATCTTTTGGTAATGCGGGTACCGTGATTTGCATGGAGTGAGGACAGTGGATACATAGTATACCGGCTTCTGAAGAGGGAATTTATGTCCGTCCGCTTCCCGTTTGACAACGAGCACCACCCTTACAACTTGATGAGTTGCCGGAATGTACAACAACATTGGTTCGCCGATGTTTGGCGTGGCCAGGATTGGGTTGGTTGCCAAGATGGTATTTATTTCTTCCAATCCGGCTGTGGCCGCGTCCGTCCACTCGAAGTGTTCAGTGCAGCGAAGGAGGCGATAAAGGGGTAAAGCCTTTCCTCCAAAGCAGGAGATAAAGCGGCTTAGATCCGCCACACATCCATTTAACTTCTGGATTTGTTTGAGGTCTGTTGGGGTAGCCAACTATGACAAAGCTCAGATTTTAGCCGGATTAGCTTCAATACCTCTACTGGAGACAATGAAACCCATGAGCTTTCCGGCTGGTACGCCGAAGACGCATTTTTCCGGATTGAGCTTGATGTCGTATGTTCGGAGGTTGTTGAATGTGAGCCTCAAGTCGTCTATTAAAGAGTCGACATGTTTGGTTTTGACGACCACATCGTCTACATATGCCTCTACTATTTTGCCAATTTTTTTCTCCAAACATGTCTGAATCATGCGCTGATATGTTGCATCGGCGTTTTTTAGCCCAAAAGGCATTGTGTTAAAACAAAAGGGACCGTATGGTGTGATGAATGCCGTTGCGGCTTGGTCGGACTCCGCCATCTTGATTTGGTGGTAGCCGGAGTATGCGTCGAGGAAACACAATGACTCGTGTCCTGCGGTAGCATCAATGATTTGATCGATGCGTGGGAGGGGGAAGGGATCCTTTGGGCAAGCTTTATTGAGGTCTTTGAAATCGACACAAAGGCACCAGGATTTGTCCTTCTTTGGTACCATCACCAGGTTTGCTAGCCAGTTCGGGTGTTTTATTTCTCTAATCCAATAACTTGGCTAGTTCCTCTCCCATGGCCTATCTCTTAGGTTCGGAGAAACACCGAAGAGCTTGCTTGACCAGCTTGAATCCCTTTAGGATATTGAGGCTATGCTCGGCCAGCCTGTGTGGGATTCCTGGCATGTCTGAGGGATGCCAGGCGAATATGTCCCAGTTCTCGCGCAGGAACTCTCGTAGTGCGGCGTCCACAGCGGGGTTTAACTGTGTCTCGATGGAGGATGTTTTTGTAGGGTCCGTCGGGTGGACTTGGAATTTGACTATTTCATCCACTGGTTTAAAAGAGGTGGACTTGGATCTCTTGTCGAGTATCACGTCGTCCCTGTCCATTATGGAGCGTAGCGTGGTTAATTCCTTGGCCGAGAGGGCTTCGGATAATGCCTCGAGGGCCAGTGCAGCTGTTTTGTTTTCGGCGCGGAGTGCTATGTCCGGATCGCTAGCGAGAGTGATGATTCCGTTGGGCCCGGGCATTTTGAGCTTCATGTACCCGTAATGGGGTACGGCTTGGAAGATTGTGAACGCCTCCCGTCCTAAAAGAGCGTGATAACCACTGCTGAACGGGGCCAATTGGAATGTGATTTCTTCGGACCTGTAATGATCCGGCGTGCCGAATACCACATCTAGTGTGATTTTCCCAGCACAGCGTGCTTCCCGACTGGGGATGATTCCTCTAAAGGTTGTGCTACTTTGCTCAATGCGGTTCCAGTCTATTTCCATCTTTTGAAGAGTTTGCTCATAGATGAGGTTTAATCCGCTGCCCCCGTCCATGAGTACTTTGGTGAGTCGAAAGCCGTCCATGATTGGACTGAGGACCAGTGCGGCTGCTGCTCGGGTTGTTCGGAATTTAGGTTCATCACTAGCATTGAAGGTAATAGCCGTGTCACTCCATGGATTTATTGCTGCTACGTGGCAGATTTCGGCCATGCTGCGGAGTGTTCGCTTGCACCTATTATTTGACGCGAAGGTCTCAAAGAATGTTAACACCGTATTGTTATCCACGAGATGGTGCTCTGTGGTATTTGGGAGAAGAAGATCCTCACCACTTTTGGCCACCTGCTGGAGTATCCAACATGCTCTAAGGCTGTGCGTTGGTATTGTATCCGTTGTACTATGAATTTTGCAGGGTCTGTTGAGCCATCCCTCCAGTACGGTTCCATGCCCTGTAGAGGGTTTTTGCTTTTTGGTAGTTGACTCGGGTGTGTTGTGATAATGCACCCTTTTATTTCGGACTGGGTTTGTATTCAGGGCCGGATTATCCCAAAAGTTTGTTTCGGTTTTCCAGGCACTTTCCATCGCACAGTACTTTCGTACTATGGACGCCAAGTCAGCGAAGCGTGTTATCTCACGGCGATTTATGGCGTTAAGGATTCCCTTGTCGATGCAATTATTGAAGAAAAATAGGATTGCGTCTTCCTCGTGACAGTCCTTAACCTTTTTCATCGCAAGGAGGAATCTGGCCCAATAGTGATGTACTGTTTCCTGGGGCTCTTGCCCGATGTGGGAAAGATCACCTATGTTTGGGTGGGTGGGTGGAATTGAATCCGAACCCTTACCCGATCTGGGATCCAGGGGCCGAGGAGTTTCCAATTTTGGAAGTTCCGGTTCCGGGGTGTTACCCGATAATCCTGGCCCGCTGCCTGACTCTAAGTTCAGGGATTGGATGTTGTCCTCCCACAAACGGGCGTCCGGCTCCGAGAGCTCGGGAATCCAGACATAATTGGTCCTCAAAATAGAGGAAAGGTCGCCGCATTGTTCCTCCACCACGGCAATATGATGGGTGACCGGTGGAGAGTTAATCTCCCTTTGATCGGGTTTAAGCCCAATCCGATCATAGTCTGTAGCGACTCCCAAGGCGGCGATGCGATCCAAGAGCTTGTTTAAGGAGGTGAGCTCCATTGGATTCATCTATTCGGCGAGTGCCGATTTGACGTGAAGGCTGTTTTCGATGACCCGAGAAGTCATCGTCGGCGCGGCGGCCGAACAGGCGGTCATGATGAAACCGCCTAGCCAGAGATTTTGGCCGACAGCCAAAGCTCCCCCAACAGTAGTACTGTCTTTAAAGACGAGACGAGACATCCTTCCTTCTGGCGACGGCACAGAGGAACTCTCAATGAAAGCACCAATGTCGGTGTCAAAACCGGCGGATCTCGGGTAGGGGGTCCCGAACTGTGCGTCTAAGGCAGATGGTAACAGGAGGCAGGGAACATGATGTTTTACCCAGGTTCGGGCCCTCTTGATGGAGGTAAAACCCTACGTCCTGCTTGATTAATATTGATGACATGGGTAGTACAAGAGTAGATCTACCACAAGATCAGAGAGGCTAAACCCTAGAAGCTAGCCTATGGTATGATTGTATGTTGTCCTACGGACTAAAACCCTCCGGTTTATATAGACACCGGAGGGGGCTAGGGTTACACAAGGTCGGTTACAAAGGAGGAGATATACATATCCGTATTGTCTAGCTTGCCTTCCACGCCAAGCAGAGTCCCATCCGGACACGAGACGAAGTCTTCAATCTTGTATCTTCATAGTCCAACAGTCCAGCCAAAGGATATAGTCCGGCTGTTTGGAGACCCCCTAATCCAGGACTCCCTCACATACCCTCAGCGGCCTACTCTGTTTTACAAGGATTTCATATCCCGCTGACCCGCTTGGAATGGTTAGTGTGGAAAATCCAAATGGGCATACCGACAAAATGATAAAGTCAAAAGTCGAACAATCAGCTCAGACCCGGTATACTCACCAACGGAATCAAGTACATGGTCAGTCTGTTAGGAACAGCCATTGTCCGTCAGCCCCTGTCAGGCTAGTCTCAAGATGAAAATATTTGAGGTATGACACAGTTATAACTCCATACACCATTATATTTCTCCTGACAAAAGGCAGTCGAATCACTGGTACCTATCTCATGCTCGAGCCAAAGGGGTAAATAAAAATAAATCAGTACCACCTATGAGCAGTCAAATCCCATCAAAAGATGGCCATGATTAATTCTCATCATTTATTGAAATCAGAAGGCCTGCATTTATTTGGAGCAACCCCATGACAGAAGTAAAAGGGTTTTCATGACCAAAAGAAAATTTATGCTCAGATCCATTGGATATCACCACAGGTATGGAGAATCAACGTCAGTAAAAGAAATTGGTATGTGAGCAAAGACCTGTCAGGATTTGGGGAAAGGTGAAGCAAACCACCCCAGAGCAAGGGAAGAAAATCGTATGAAATTCTTGGGGGAACAATAAATAAAGGAAAAAAGGATACCCGAGCTGGAAACGGTGTCCTCAAGTCATACTTGTTCCCTGAGCAACTAAATCTTGAGGACGAGATTTCTTTAAGAGGGTAAGAGTTGTAACAGCCTGGATTTTGGCCCTTTTCCTTTTCTTTTGATTTATTTGGTTTTTGCTCTGTTTTTATTTTTGGAGTGGTTCTGTGGCCTTGTCACCTGGGAAATCATCTTAGTTTCCTCTCCCAAGTGACTTATGATTCTCAAAACCTTGCCAAGATCATGTCACTCCATTGCTTGACCAAACCCTACTTTCTTTGTCTAGGGAAAATTCCTTTTTCTATTAAAGGAATAACCATGTTTGCCCTAGGTTGTGAAGCAACCTATATTTCTGTCCATCCAAAAATCGCCAGATAATTCTTATAAATTGTTTGGGTCATATCTTCCTCAAATATGGTAAAATATTTCATTGGCCATATTTCTCATCATGCTCAAGAAAATCATTACCTATTCTGTCCTAAATGGCACATTGTGAAGCAAGTGCTATTTATCTTTGCCCATTTGACACCAAACTTTTTGGACATATTTTCCTGTCCAAATAATTGACATGTGCCAAAATTCAACTTTATTTTCCTAGCCAAACTTCCTCAGCGATTTTTCAAAGTTCCTATCTGAGGGAAGACTTTGTGAAGGAAGTGCTAGCTAGGGTTATCCAAATGAATTGAAATTTTGCATGCCTCTTCAGGTGCTCATATAATTAGCCTCCTACAAATTTCAGCCCCATCCAATCATCTATGTGAGCACAGGACCAAATCTTTGATTCTGGTAAAATTTTCAGGTTGTGAAGCAAGTGCATTTTATATTGCTTCAAAAGTCCTGATAAATTACCAGATTGTTCTCCTACCAAAATAACTTCTCTCCACCAAATCAAGCCAATACTCATTTAGAATTATTGCAAGATTCTGGTCAGTGAAGATGTTTGTGAAGTAAGTGCCACTTTGGTATTTCCAAATGGCATGAAATTTTTACAGCATCTTACTATGTCCCAATCCCTAAGCCTTGCCAAATTTGAGCTCAAGTGGCATCACCATGTGAGTGCACCATCCAAATCTCATTTCTGGACCAGTTTATGTGGTTGTTAAGCAACTACATTAAATCCTGGTCCTAATCCTCTCCAAGTTACCAGGGTGAAAGTCCTTCTTACCCTAAACCTCGCAGACAACTCCATTTCTCCCAATCACCTTCCAGTTGATCACAAGTTCTCATCCAAGTTTACTGCAGTAAACTTCAGAGGGTGATTACCTTTTAACCAGAGCCCTTTTAACCAAACTACCACCACAGTTGCAACCTCCCAAGGAAGGACTCCACCCCAGACATCGTTTGGCTTAGCTTGTGGCACTGTGGGCACCAGTGAATGCGGTGATCACGAGCTTTGGCACGCATTGCGCACGCTCTACTGGCGTTGGCCGTGTCCAGGGCGTCTTCTAGCTCCAACCCCTCTCCCTCTCGTCGTCTTCACACTCTTGAGCATGTCTCACCGTTTTACCACGTCGTCGCCGTCCTCCTGGAGCCCTCTCCCCCTCCGTCAGCCCCTCCGTCAGCGCTCGTCGCCGCGCGCCCACGGGCGCACTATGGCCGACCGAGCTTTAATGGCGCCGCAGCGTCTTCCTGCTCTGCACCCTCGGCCCCTCTTGCACTATGCACCTCTGTAGCTCGTCCGCACTCCCCCTCGTCGTGTTCCCGTGCTCGCCCGTGCTCGCTGAGCCTCGCGAGAGCTTTGGCCGAGCTCGAGTGGCGGCACTCGGCCACGACCTCCCTCGCCCGGCTATATATAGCCCACCCGAGGCCGTTTGACCTCACCACCAGCCCCCCTCACTCCCAGCAACCTCCCCATCCATCCGCCCGAACCTCTGGAACTCCCCTGCTCCACCATTGCCACCATGGACGCGGGCCTCCTCATCCTAAATTCGCGGCCACAGAGCCCTACTCTTCCCCTAGCCACCACCCTCGGATTCCCCGGAGTCCGGCGAACCTCCCTACCCTCTCTCCACCTCGCCGGAGCACCCCTAGGGCCGCGCCCCGAGAACGGTCGCCGCCCTCTGCCGCCTCCCTGTCGTAGTGAGCCCCGTCGCCCTGGTCCTCCCCGGCGCCCTTTTCTCGTCTGAATGGGCGCGACACTCCTCCCCGAACCGGCCGGTGTTCTCGCCTGAACCTGGGACGACCGGAGCTGCCCGCCCCGTCGCCGACCTCCTCCCTGCCTCACTCCTCTATCTCTGATCGGGGAGGCAACGAGGAGGAAGAAGACGCCGCGCCGGGTGGACCCCGCGTCACCCCGGACCCCACCTGGCAGTGCCCCGGGCCGCCAGTCCCGCCGCTACGCGTTGACTCCAAGTGCCGATGTGGATAAGTGACGGGTCCCACCCCCCGGGACCCGCATGTCAGCAACCCCATGCCCGGCCCCGCCACTGTCCATGTGGTTAAGTGGAAGCGTACTTCAGAAAGTACGTTTTCACGCGATGTAAGCGTATTCCACTCCTGCTTTATCCGAAAATGCGCTTTCTATGTTCTAAAGACGTATTTCCTAAAAATGCGTTTTCTGTTTTCTCTCTCAGGGGCCTATTTGTAGAGATTCTTTTACAGATCGGTCCCTGAACTTCGTCTCAACCACAACTTCAAATGAGGTGAATCCAAAGCCCACGTCTTCGTTTCGTCGAGCCCGTTCTGTTGGTTTCATTTTCACTATGGTTTGACATACTGGAAATGGCCCTTTTGCCCTTGCACGTAAACAATCCCTCCGAGAGAGAATTGTTTCTGGCAAATCTTTCCGCAAGCTTCTCGCACTTCTCCCCGGTGCCTTCTTCATCCCCAGGCAAGCCAAAACCACCATTTGCACGATAGCCATGCAGTAGCATTGGTTGTCAACTTGAATCTTTAATAACTATATGTTTGTTTTGCTACTGCTGTCGTAGTTTCAGTCATGCTTGTGGATCGGTGATTATCGTCATGCTATGTTTCTTGCACCTTGTTATCATGAACTACTTGTTAGTATTACTTTCATATTGCTATGCTTGATAGTAGTACATGTTGGGTTGGTCATGTTCTTCGGTGCATGACTAACGTCGGTTACCGAGTACTGTTAATATGCATTGTTCCTTTGCTGCTAGTTGATTAAGTGTTTACTCAGTAATGTTATTGATGAGTTCTTGCATGGTATTTATGGTTGATGCTAGTGGTCATGTTATGCTATGGGTAGTGTTGTACTTGTAATATTCATGCTCATCAGTATGCCATGCTCAGGTGGAGATGATTCATTGTTGATATGGTGGATAGTTATGTTGCACCCGTGCTTATGTTGATATCATGCTCATGCATTGTAATTGCATCATGTTAAGTTTAGCATGGCTCAGCATATTGCATTCAAGTTTAACCGGATTAAATTGAACTTGAACAACTGTTGGCTGAGTCATGGTGCCACCATATCGAACTGACCAGTGCAACCACACTTACCTTTATGGGAAGGTCCTAACTGGGTCTATTGTCGTGCCTCTCGCCAGTGCCTCCAACAAGGGAAGGTTATGGGCACACGCTACCCTGATCAGGTAGGCGAACATAAGCCTTGTGTGCCTGTTGTTTTTGTTATGGATCTGGGTCCCCGTTTGGGACCGTTTATGTTTGGCCATGACGGTGGTCGCTGTGTCTTTGGTAGACACGGGGCCACCCAGGACTAGCCTAGTGGGGAGTGAGTCGGAGTGGCCGGGAGAGTATCATGGCAGTAGATCGGTTTTGTCGGAACACCGTTGGTCCACCCGAATGGGAGTGCGAGGACCTGGGTTCTATAGTGTGGGTACAGTGTACTAACCTCTGTAGAGTGTATATTAAATCTATCAACTTTCGTGCCCGCAGATAAGGGCCTAGTTCGTAGTTGGTCACACTATGAGTCAATAGTAATAATAATAATAATAATATGCTTAATAACAACCACGGTTCGATGATGAGATAAGTTGGTTGTGATCGCCGGAAGGATCACCGTTTGAGGCCAGGTATTATCATGGTTGTGATCACCGGAAGGATCATTGTTTGAGACCAAGTATTGGTCATGGTTGTGATCGCCGGAAGGATCACCGTTTGAGACCTAGTGTTGGTCATTGTTGTGATCGCCGGAAGGATCACCATTTGGTTATGAGGTAACCCGAGCAGAATAAGTGATGCATATAGTGTCATCATGTTGCGTGCTAGTATCCTCAGGTTTATATGTTCATGCCATGCTCATATTGTTCTAGCAGTATTATGTTCATGTTGTTCATGCCATGTTATCCCGATGATGTCATGATAATTCCTGCCTAACCTGTAATTGCCATGCTGTTGTTTGTCTTGAATGCTTATGGTAATTGTGAGCTTGCAAGTACATTCAATGTACTAACCTGGCATGTCATGTTAGTTTGCAGGTCATGTCGTGATTGCTCGATTGCTTGTCGTGGTTTCCGTTCGTGCGATCTAGGATAAACGTTCCAGCCAGAGTCCCTGTGGAGTGGAGCTCACCACCATCATTGTTGTTCCGCTGCTAGAGTTCTTCCGCTGCATCGTGTTGTTCTGCTGCTTGCATAGAGCAACCATGGCAGGCGTAGTATCGCCGTGCCAATGTTATTCATTGTAATATCAAAGACCTTGTATTCATATTCGTGTAATAATAGAAAGCTGGCTTGTTCTATGCTAAGTAGTGCCGTATTCCAGAAGACTTCTCCTCAATCTCTGGGCTGGAATACGGGGCGTTCCGGTTCCTCTGAGCCGGGGTGCCACACTGCGGTAGCCGGCGAGGTCATGGCATGCAGCAGCAGCAAGGCGCGAAACAGGAGGGAGACGCCGGGCACTGATGGTGGTGGAGCAGGGGCTTCATGCCAACAAGGCCGCGGTGGAGGTCGCCGACGGGCGTGCAAGCACGCCGGGCAGGGCGTCCTCGGGTCGTGCAGGAGAGGAGGCCAGAGCAAGGGAAGGATGGCGACGCAGAGGTGAGGCGCGGGGCAGCAACGAGCTGAAGCACGGCGGGGACGAGGGACCTCCTCTCCTTGGCGCGAGGAGGGAGGCGAGTGGAGGGGAAAGGGGATCAAGCCGAGGCTCACCCTTGCAGCGCAAGCAAGGGGGAATCAGGAGAGATGGGGATCGATCGGGTGAAGGAAGAAGCTACGAGGGGATAAGGCTAGGGTTGCGGGGGATGGTTGGGCCGGCCTAGTTGGTTAGGCCCAAGAGGCCGGCAGGTGCAGACTCTCTCTCCCTCCCTTCTCTTATTTCCTTTAGCAGAAAATAAATTAGAGAGAAAAAAAGAAAGAGAGGGTTAAGGAAAGAATTTGTGCATGGGGGTAATTTTCCCGGACTCATAAAAATGAGCTTAATCCCAGAAAAATGGAGTGGGCAAGATTGCAAGAATTAAATTCTAATTCCTTTGAATTTGATTCAAATGGTTTTGCATAGGAAGTAGGTGCTAGGGAGGTCCAAATTGTTCAGACTTTAGGAAGAGCCTCGATAAAAGAGATAAGAATTTTTATCAATTTGAGTTGAAGAATGGTATACATTGTTCCTTGATTTTGCGTCCCTAGCACGGTGAGGGTTTATGGGCCCCTCTTGACAGTTCACTTTGAATAAAACTCTTCCAGCAAGGCCCAACATTGGTTTTACCATTTGCCTAATAACAACTAAAACTTGCATAGGGACTTGTCGGCCCCCGAGGTCCCTTAATTAACCCCCGGGCCAGTGCTCCACATGAGTGTTGGTCCACCTACCTAGTAGTCGACGGTGTTGCCTCGGGGCAACTCGAGGTATTTGGCTATCATCCACTTTGCATAGACGATGTTGTCTTGAGAACGAGATACGCGCGGCTCCCATCGGGGTATCGACGCACCGGGTGGTCTTGCTAGTTTTGTTTTACCATTGTCAAAATGTCTTGTGCACCGGGATCCCGAGTTTGATCGGATGTCCGCGATGGAGGATTGTCTCCGCGGATCGTGAGCTTGTCATGGGCTAAGTTGGGACACCCCTGCAGAGTTTAAACTTTCGAGAGCCATGCCCACGGTTATGTGGAAGATGGGAATCTGTTAATATCCGGTTGTAGTAGACTTGAACTAAACTCAATTAAGATACACCAACCGTGTGTGTAACCATGACTGTCTCTTTTTGACGAGGTTCGGGAAGAGAACACGGTTTGGGTTATGTTTGAACTTAAGTAGTTCAGGATCACTTCTTGATCATTACTAATTTGCGACCATTGCATAGTTTCTCATCTTATTCTTGTATTCGTAAGTTAGCTACCATACAATTCTTAGTCGCTTGCTGCAACCTCACCACTTACCCATTCCGCACCCATTACGCTTTGCTAGTCTTGATACCCATGGTAATGGGATTGCTGAGTCCTTGTGGTTCACAGATTACTACAACAACAGTTGCAGGTACAGGTAATGCGATGCTCTGACGTGAGAGCGATGCTTGATTGTTTGGAGTTCTTCTTCCGCTTTTTCGATCAAGGGAATAGGTTTCGGGTCGGGGAGCCAGGGATTATTAGGGTGGATGTCGTTCTCCTTTTTTGTTTGATTTCATCCATAGTCGTATCATGCTCTTCTGTATGATCATTGCTATGTATTGATGAACTGTTGTATTGGTGTTGTAGCTTGTGGCGAGTGTAAGCCTTTATCTTGTATTCTCATCTATTCAGTACATGGTATGTTGTAATGATATCCACCTTGCTATGTGCTCGAAATGCGGTTGTGCCTCAATCATGAATTCATCACGTGATTGGGATAGAATCGCATCTTGGGCGCTACAAGTTGGTATCAGAGCCTTACCGACCTTAGGAGCCCCCTTGATTGATCGAACTGCTGCCGTTGTCGAGTCTAGAAAAACTATTTAAGTCTAGTTATATCGGAGAGTAGGAATTCTTTTTACTCCTTATCCCCTTCATCGCTCTACTGAGGAATCATGACGTAGATGTTTTGACTTCACTATTCTCTTTTTCACTCAAATTTTTTTTAGGATCACGCGGGTATTGCTGGATCGTTACGATATCATTGTGAAGGGAATTCTGTCTTGGTGCCTACTAACATTTAGGGGTCATGGTAGTGTCCCGGGGAGTTGAGCTCCAAGGTGTTTTTGTCACAGTGCTTATCATTTCAGTCCGGAATACCAGAGGTCACCGACATCGAAAATGCTTCTATACTCCTTGTGGTGAGAGTAGTTTGACGACACCTAGTACTGGGGAGAGCGATCAGATGTATTGCCACATCTAGTATATCGGATGTTTTCAAAGGTCTTAGGTACATGATTTTCAAAGTTTTCTTGGTTATGTGTTGATAGATGGATACAGTTGGAGTGTAGGATTTGTTAGTTGTGTGAGATATTTGTGCCTCCCTGTATCCCCAACACCAGATTGCATAACCAGAAAGTTTCGGGAGTTAGTAGGTGGGAATTCAAGTAGTTACCTAGGTTTATCCTTCTGACAAATGCATGAGGGTTATGCATTTGTTCCAGCTTATTTCCCAAGCCAATCCTTTCTTTTGTTTTGAGTTGTGGTATTCGAGTTGCTCCAATGTCAAGTGTTGATTCAATACCTTTTCGTAAGCGGTGTTCTCATATTTCTATGGGAGTACTAATCCTTCTTGATCATCGAGATTGTCATGTCATTCCTTTTCAATCGGTGTGCTTCTCTTCAAGTTAATCATATCCTTTCATTTTTTGCTAGATCAATTATCAGTTCCTCGCAATGGTGTTTGTTTCATCTGTCCCAAGTGGCCTTTGTTTTCCCACCGTCCCACCCTTTTTCTTCAAGGATTCGGATTTCTTAATCATGATCCTTTTATTCATGAGAAGTCTCTTCATTCTCTCCTTCAATGCTCTTATCCGGTGATTATCATGAAGATGCTCATGAGTTTCAAGTTCATCATTCTTTCGTCTTCAAATTCTTCCGTGAACTAATTCAAGCTTTCGGTGTTGATCGTATCATTTTCATTGTTTCACATGTTTTCCAATGTTGGAATGTCTTATCCGAGGCTCTCTTATTTATTTATCTCTCTATATTCATATCCGGGGTGCTGAAGATATCTTAGAAGATTCATGTTTCCGTTCTTAATCCGTTCAAGTTATTTCGAGGTTGTTATCTCATTAAAGCCATTTAATTCAACCGGTGTGAAAGTGCTAGTGATTGACTAGAGGGGGGTGAATAGGCGATTTTTAAGAAAGTCTTCAAAACATGGGAGTTTCGAAGACAAATGAAGGAAATAAACTTGTTACCATGCAGCGGAAGGTAGACTACACTAAGCAAGCCATAGTCAAGTATTCAATGAAGTGAAAGCACAACGACTAATGACAACTAGGCAGTATAGATTAGGTAGGAAGATAGTATGAAGCCAATCAGAACAAGCAGTCACTCAGTGAAGACAAAAGATAATTCTAACAGACAATGACTTCACAAGGACCAACTGTAAATAAAGAGATGGGAAGGATAGAAACAGTGACTCGTTGAAGACAATGATTTGTTGGACCAGTTCCAGTTGTTGTGACAACTGTACGTCTGGTTAGGGAGACTGAGATTCAACTCAGAAGACCGTGTCTTCACCTTATTCCCCTTGAGATAAGGACACCCAGTCCTCGCCCAATCACTCTGGTAAGTCTTCAAGGCAGACTTCCAAACCTTCATAGACTTCGTTCACCGGCAATCCACAATGACTCTTGGATGCTCAGAACGCGACGCCTAACCGGCTGGAGGATTCACAGTCCTCAAGTGTAATAAGTCTTTAGATCACACAAATAGGAAGACTTACGTGATGCCTAACACTCTTTGGCTCTGGGTGTTTAGGGCTTTATCCTCGCAAGGAATTCTCTCTCAAAGGCTTCGAGGTGGGTTGCTCTCAAACGACAAAAGCCGTACACTGACTCTGAGCAGCCAACCGTTTATGGTTGTAGGGGGTGGGCTATTTATAGCCACTAGGCAACCCAACCTGATTTGTCCGAAATGACCCTGGGTCACTAAGGAACTGACACGTGTTCCAACGGTCAGATTTCAAACACACACGGCAACTTTACTTGGGCTACAAGCAAAGCTGACTTATCCAGCTCTGGATAAGATTTTCTCTCATTGTCTTCGCTCGAAGACATAGGATTTTGGTTAAGCATCACTTCAGTCATTCTGACAGGTTCTCTTGGACCCCACTTAGCAGTACGGTGGTTCCTATGACTCAACAAAGAAGAAGAAAAACGACGAAACAACTAAGTCTTCGCACTCCATAGTCTTCACGCGATGTCTTCTCTTGTCATAGTCTTCAATGTGAATGTCTTCACATACCACCTTTGACTTCAATGTCTTCATACATTTTTAGGGGTCATCTCTGGTAGGAAAACCGAATCAATGAGGGACTTCTACCTGTGTTATCCTGCAATTCTCACAAACACATTAGTCCCTCAATCAAGTTTGTCGTCAATACTCCAAAACCAACTAGGGTGGCACTAGATGCACTTACAATCTCCCCTTTTTGGTGATTGATGACAAACTGGTTGAAGTTTTCAACGGGGAATAAAATATGTGAAACTGTAAAGGATAGGGTATTGTCTTCATAAGTGGCAAAGGCTCCCCCTGAAGATGTGCATATAATTAATTTGCTCTTGGAATGCAAATGCACATGGCAGGTTGTACTTGTGGAGATCCTCTTAAACTTATGATGAAAATTCATCATGCATGATTGGATGTAACGAAGATAATGACACGCATAAGGAAAAATGGACGTCTGCAAAATGACCTAAGTGCGGAAGTTATCATCGCACATGCGGAATTTATCATCGCATCACAAAATAGCAAATAAGTAGCAGACGACCATCGAGTTTAAGCGTTACAACTCGAAGAACCAAATGTATCAAAAAGCAAGAGTTGTAAGCACTTGGCAAAAGTAGCAAACGGTAAAGCAACCACCCATATGGACCCGCTTGAAGACTATCAACTCATATGCTTCTCCCCCTTTTGTCAGGAAGGACCAAAAAGGTTTGAAGACATAGAGCGCCTACTCGTTCCCATGAGGTGCAGGCGAGGCAGCAGGGTCGTTGTTGAGGTCCGGTGGTGTAGAAGAACTTGGTGCAGTGTCGACACATGCTGAAGTTGGAGGAGGTGAAGTTGCATCATCTTGGTCATCAATGACTCTGGCATTCACTGTCGCAGCTGAGGACGAATAGTCAGAGTCTTCAAGTGAGGGAGTCCGACGCAATTGAGCACTCCTGGGAGGAGTTGAGTCAAACTTGAATCGTTCGGTGAAGCCATCGTCTTGCAGATCAGCTTCGGCACTAAGCAATGTCAAACTCTTCCACGACCTCCGACAGGTTTCATGAGTGACAAAGGCATTCTTGGTGGCAAGATTGCCAATGCGGTTGACATCCACCAAGAGGCTTTGCACCTGACGCTTAAGCCAGTCATGATGTTTGTCCTGTTTCTAGTGTAACGCGACAAGAAGCTCTCGGTCATTTAGAACACGAGATCGCCTTCGAGGCCTTTGCGCATCGGTGCTACCAGTGGCGTCAGTTTGAGCGTGAGGGGCACGTGTGTTTCCAGCCAAGGGATAAACGCGCGAGACTGCCTAAACTCCTTCAATGGGCTGGGTGAAGCTTTGGTGATCAACATTGTGAAGATAAATGGGATCCTTAGCAGGCTCTGGGTAAATAGCTTCAACATACAGATCAACCTCTGGCAAGAAGACAAGATGCTTGCGCGCAGACGGCTGATAGTTAATGGCAGAGTGAAGCTTGATAAGTCGCATTACCCATGGAGCAAAGAACTTCAGACCAAAAATGTTGGAGCCTGATGCAGCCAACTACCTGATGAAGAAGTCCTGAGCTTTGAAGCTGATGCCATTGAAGATATAGAAGACCAAAGTCTTCATTGCTCCTTCAAGCTTCGCTACAGACGAATGTCCTTTGACGGGCCATAAAGTTTTTCTGATGATATGATAAATGGTGCGAGGCAGATACTCTAGGTCTTCAACAAAGAATTCAGATGGGTAGTCAGCATCATGAGGCAAAGGCTTCATCATGCTCAACATTTGGCTCATGTTGGGTTTTGGCTTCTGAAAGATGTTCTCCAAAGCATTCTGGTGTTGTTGACAACCTGGTTCATAGTATTCACCAGGAGTGGGCAGGCCTGTGAGCTCAATGATATCAAGAGCTTTGGCTTCATGATGGACATTGCCTGTCATCCACTCAAGGACCCAAGTCTTTGGATCCCTATTGTAGCCTCGAATGTGAAGAGTTGCATAGAACTGTAGCAGAAGCTCTTCATTCCAGTGTTACTTATCTATGACAAACTGCAGCAGTCCAGCGTCTCTGAAGCAATCCAACGCTTCTTCAAGGCAAGGCAGGCCAGCTATAGCTTCAGTGTCGAGACACATATGTGGAAATATGCGCCCTTGATTGTATAAGACGCAGGAATAGTAGCTGCGCTACTGATAGATCCAGAACCGATCTGATGAAATGCGAGGTTTGGTGTAAGGGTTCTTGGCACTGTTGAAGAAGGTGTTGTGTGCCATGAAGCCATTCACATTGAAAAACCCAGGTGAAGTTGCAGTGCCTGGGAATCGTGGAAGTCTTGGCTTGGGCTTCTGGACGGGAGGTCTGTGCTCGACATGATAGTCAAATTGTGGACCCGCAGCAGGTGGAGGAACCAGAATGGGCCATCGGACCATAACAGGCTGACCACGATCAAATGCCAGCTCAATTGTATGAGGTCTTGGAGGGGGTACTGGAGCATTGACATTGTTTTTGATCTGGGCTTCAGGGGCCACATTGGCTTCAGGTGCTTCGGTATTGGCTTTGGGCGCTGCAGTGGCTTCAGGTGCTTGTACTTATGGCACCGCAGTAGCTTCAGGCGCCACATTAGCTTCAGCCATGACAACGTCATTGGCTTCAGTGTTGATGTTGGTGGCCGCCTCAGGATTGTTAACCTCCACTTCAGAAGCTAGAGGGTCGGACACGTTCTCCTCGAGAACAATATCTTGGTGGGACGGGGGTGTAGCATCTCTTCCTACTTAAACTCTTGGTTCTTCTCTTTCATCGGCTAATGCAGCCGGAATGTCTTCAGCGGTTTTGGCTTCAGACTCTGACACGTGCATAGTGGGAGTGACTTGGGGCCTCGGTCCTTTGCGAAGCCTGCGTAATGCTGGCGACGATTGCGGAGATGGAGTTTGCTGGGCCTCAAAGTCATCGTTATCTTGCACGGGTGAGGTGACTTGTGGCTGGGGAGAACTTGGGGTGTCTTGTCGTTGTGGGTGATCAGCCCACGATGCATCCTGGGCAGTTGGCATCAGAGGACGACCAATGCTGATGAGTTCGCTGTGCGTGAGCACAGGCGATGATACCATCTGGTGCTCGATCTGAGGAAGGACTTCATCATATTCAACATGGTCGTGAGGACCAATGTCTTCAGCTGCGGTGGGGTCAACAGCTGGATTGTCTTCAACTTCTTGAGCCTCTGTGGAAGCAGGCTCATGAACTACCACTTGGCGTTCTTGATTTTCAGACGCAGGACGAGCCACTGAGATTGGCTCGACCACAAGGGGCTCTGTGGGAGCAGCCCTATCTCTCTTCTTGGTTTTGCATTTCTTAGTTGGAGGAGCATCATCAGTGGTGGCCTTGGTTTTGCGCTTTCTGGCTTCAGCTTCAGCTGCCCTTGTTTTCTTCAGTTCTGAAGCCACTGTGGGGACCTTAGGCTTCGATCCTGTCATAGTGGCTGGGAAGACAATTGGATGTACTTCCTGCCTTGGTGCTTCGGGTTCTTCCACAGCTGGCTTCTTCTTCTTCTTGGCCGCCATCTGGGGTCGATGCCTGGTCGCCCCAAAGCCTTGTGCTTTTTAGCTTCATTGTATCCCTGAACACATTTAGCAGCAAGATCCTTCATGTGCTCACGAGAACCTTTGGCTTCTTCGCATTTGGTTCAGAATGCTTCCTTGAGCTCATGCATCATGACCTCGAAGTTCTGAATATCTTCAACATTGAGCTTGGCAATATGCTTCTTGAACTGAGCCTTTTCATAATCTATCTTATGCTTCAGCTCAACAATTTTCTGAGCTAGAGCCAGCTCAGCAGCAATGGCTCCATGGAAGGCGACGCTCAGGCCAATGGGAAGCTGAAGATCATCAAAGCTAACATTTGGGCTGTCAAACCACTCATCAATGAACGTGTTGATGATTTCAACATCAAAGAGAGGAAGGTCATTGAAGATTTCTGCCTCTTGCTTGCTCTTGATCAACTGCTCAAGAGCGTCATCGCCAAGGTCGTCGTCGCTGGACAGATCAATGGTGTCATTCTCGTTGCGCAGAATAGCAGCAGGGGTCAGTGCTTAGCTGGTGGGTTGCATGGGCATATTCACTTTGGAGGGCTTGGAGATGTGTGACACATCTTCAGACTGCACACTATGTTCAGGAGGTGCAGTGGCCAGAGGCTTCGCCAGTGATGACGAATTTCAATGTGCTTTGTCTTCGTGTGCTGAACTGGGTTGTTAGCAATATTGATTGCGCTTTCGATGTCGCAGTAGAGTGGCACTTGCTTCAGATGAATGCCATAGTCCTTGAGTGTTTGCTTCATCCATAGAAGCTGAGTGCAACAAGATCCAGCAGCATTGTATTCAGATTCAGCAGTGGAGAGAGATACACAGTTCTGCTTCTTTGAAGACCAACATACAAGTGATCGTCCCAGAAAGTGACATGTGCCTGATGTAGACTTGCGATCCACTTTGTCACCAGCATAATCAGCATCCGAGAATCCAACTAGATCAAACTCTGATCCCTTTTGTCGGATTTCGGGTTCCGGCAGACCCTTGAGGTTCGAACACTGGGGTGCGCGCGGAGATCTCTCCCCTACCGATATACGTCCAATCTCCTCACGTGATCTAAGCTGGAAACAACGAACAACACAAGGGACACAAGGTTTATACTGGTTCGGGCCACCGTTGTGGTGTAATACCCTACTCCAGTGTGTGGTGTGGTGGATTGCGTCAGGGGCTGATGATGAACAGTACAAGGGAAGAACAGCCTCGCGAGAGGTGTTCTTGAGCTAGTGCGATGAACTGCTTGGGTGAGTTCAATCGCCTCTCTCTCTCTCTCTCCATCTCTCTTTTTTGGTCCCTTCTTGTCTGCCTCTACTCTGTGGTGGCTAGCTCTATTTATAGAGGCCCTTGGCCTCTCCCCAAATAATGAGCGGGAAGGGCGCCAACAATTGGCCATTTTGAAGGGGAACATCTAGGACAAGTTATCCTGACCAAAGGTGGTCTTCGGCTGCCAAAAGCACTGGTGATGACGCCGTCTTGGGCTCCACGGTGACCTCCATCCTGCCGCTCTGTTGGTCTTGGTCTCGTTGCACCGGAATGCTAACCTTTGCCCGGTGCCTTGGCCTGTGCTTGCCCCCTTTGAACCAAAGGGGAAACAAGGATACTGCGCAGGTCGGCACCCGCTTGGTGCCCGCTTGGTCTCGATGGTCATGGCTTGCGTCACGGGCTCCTTGTGAGGTACCCCTGCCTTGATCTCTCCGCCTCCTCGTGAGCCTGCCTGATGAGGCTGCCTCTGAGGAATCTTCCGGTCGTCCGCCCCGCGAGGCTTGGCCCCTCGCTAGGGTCTTGAGCTTGAGCTGATGAAGATGGACCGCGCTGGGCCCCCACTTGAGCCACGCCGCAGGCCACAGGCAGGCAAGTCTGGGGACCCCCGTTCCAGAACGCCGACAGTAGCCCTCGGGCCCAAGGCGCGCCCGGGCTTGGCCTAGCAGGGAAGCGAAAGGGCGAGCGCGAAGCACTATGGGCCCCAACAGCCTACGGCCTTGGGCGCCGCGTGGCGATTGATTGGACGTGGGCGCCTGCGCTTCCCACGACGCTTCGGCAACTGTCTATCTGACAAAAGAGGTGCCCGGGCCAGGCTTACTTGCTTTGTTCTCGTTCGCCTCACCCCAGACCCCCTTTCTCGCTCTCCTCCTTCTTGCTCCTGAAGTCCTCCAGATCTGTCTCAATCCTCCTCATCCGGCATGCCATGGCGCCCCGTAAGTCCTCGACCGAGGCCTGGTACTCGCCGGCTCTGGATTCCCCGAACCTGTCGGAGAAGATCCTCGCCCTCACGCGCCTAATGACGGTGGCGTAGGGCAGCAAGGGGGCAACTGTGCTCAAGGCCGGCTCCGACCAGCCCGAAGGCAGGGGGAGCACCTTCTATCCGCTCTTTGTGAGCGCCATTGTCGCCGGTCTGGTGCCTCCTTTCTCTGAGTTCTTCTTTGCTGTTCTCCGCCAGTACAACTTGCAGGCTCTGCATCTCCACCCCAACTCTGTTCTTCTCCTGGCGATCTTTGCTTACTACTGTGAGGCTCACATCGGGGTAAAGCCCTCTGTGGCCTTGTTGCGTCACTATTTTTCCCTCCGGGTATCTGGTGGCCATATCTCCGCATGTGCGAGCTTCATCGCATACTCCAATTCCAATGATATCTCGAAGCCTGGGAAGAGAATCAAAGGCTTCCGAAGCAAGTGGGTGATGGTAGACGTCGGGCGCCTCCACCCCCGTCTGGTGTTGCCTACGGGGCAGCCCAAGGTTGTTGACGCGTGGTCCCGCGCGGAGCTCGTCGATCCCCGTGCGAGGGCGGTGCTGAAGAGGATGAACGCGGACCTGAGGCCAAGCAACTTGGGGGCGGCGAAGCTGACCGGGGCCACGCTCCTGCGGGAGTTCTTGGTGCACTGGGTGGCTCCACTCCAGGAGCACTCGCTCCCGTTGTGGAGGCTTGGGGAAGCAGACGCCGTCTTGCACCTAAGCTCTGAGGCCCTGACCTACAAGGATCTGGTCGCGGCCCTCCATTCCTTGGTTGGGGGAGACGTGGCGAGGCCGGTGGGCGCCCCCGTCCCCGTGTTCCTTCGTGACGACTGGGAGCAGGTGGTGAACGTTATGCCCACCTTTAATGGTGATGGGCTGGTGCCCGTAGAAGCTCCCGAGGGTCTTGCGGTGCTGGCGATGGTGAACGTGTCCTCCGATAGCTCCAGCGAAAGCGAGGGGGAAGAGGAGGCGAAGGAGGAAGAGTCTGACTCTGAGGCGACTCGCGAGGAGTCGAGGGAGTCTTTCCCTCGGCGCAGGTCCCAGGCCCTCCGCTCCATGCTGGACGAGGACGAGGCCGATGCCAGGCGAGGAGGGGAGGAATCTCCCTTGGTCACAAGGAAGGGCAGGTCGGGGCTGGTTCCCCCAGGGTCTGCTCTAGTCCTTGGGTGGCCTGAGGCCAGCTCCAGCCCTCCTGACGTGCCCTCTGCTTCCGGGCCTCCCGAGGCTGACCCCAGCTGCAGGCTCTCGGGCTTCAAGTTTGGACAGAGGTTGCTTGGGACCGCGAGCGACGACCAGTAAGTGCTCGATTCGTGCTTTGCTTGGTTTCTGCCACCGAGGCTTGACATCCATATTCTTTGTCAGGCTGGCGCCTGCGGCGAAGAGGTTGAAAGGGGCTTCTGCGGCCCTGCTCGACGCGAGTCCACTTGCCGGGATGGCGCCTTCGTCCCCTGAGGGGAAAGACGGCGAGGCTCGCGCCTCTCCGGTCTGATCGTCTTCGCGAGGCCGACTAGGACGCCTTGGCGAGGAGTCAGCCCCCGTGGCCCCGCTGACCCTGGACTCGACTGTGCTCGATGTTGCAGCCGGGGCGACCAACGTCCAGGGGGTTCCTTCCTGCCAAACCATGATCACGCTTCCGTCCTCTTCGCCTGCTCCGCTGGTTCTCGCTTCTTCTGTTCCCTTTGCCGCCATCCTGGACCAGGTCGCCAGCGAACTGAGCCAGCTGCAGGAGGATCTTCTGAGCGCGGACCCTCGCCTAGCGGTCGGGCGCCTGGAGCTAGCTTCTGGCTGGGCCCGTTCCGCTGCCTCCGTCCGAACAGCGCTGAGCCAGGCCGTGGCGGCTTCCGATGGGGAGAGGCAGGCCGCCAACCAAGCCAAGGCCGCTCGCGACGCTGCCCTGGGCGACACTACGGCCGCCAAGGCTCGCTGCGAGGCGCTAGAGACCGAGCTGCAAGGCCTGCACGACGAGCTCGCCAAGGAGGTCCACGGCCGCCAGGAAAAAGAGAAGGAGATGAAGGCACGGGAGGCCACCGTCAAGGACCGGGACGCCAAGCTTGATGACCGCCACGGCGAATTGGAGACGCTGGAGCAGTCGCTGAAGGCGGAGAGGATTGAGCTAGATGCCAAGGCGAAGGTCCTGGCGGAGGATCGGGTGGCCTTCGCGAAGATGGAGAAGAGGGCTCGTGCCGCGTTGAAGACGCTTTACGAGAGCGGCTTGGAGGAGCCGTTGGCCGGTGCGGAGGACGGGCCCGCCAAGCTGTTTCCCTTCCTGGTCCGTGCGCTTGAAGATATCGTAGACGGCCTTGGCCCCACGGCCGAGGATGAGGCACGTGCCCCGTCTTCTGTGGCGCTGACGCATGTCCTCAGCCATGTCTACCAGCGCGACCCCGACGTCGACTTCAACAGCCTGCTGGAACCCGAGAGCGGCCACCTTGCCGCCGCTGCCACTGAGGCCGTGCAAGGCCGAGCCGAAGCTTTGCTGGGGAGGTTCCGCGCCTTCAGCGTCTTGCCCCGGGCGCGGTGCCACCAACTCCGCGGCCCCGGGAGGCGGAGTCGCCCAGCGTGACTCCACCACGGGCGGCGGCGCCACTGGAGAGTGATCCCTTCACGGCTTCTGTCATGTTTTTATTCCTGCAACATGCACCATGCCTCGCGGAGGCGTTTAAACTTGTGTTTGGCGTTGTGAAACAATCTATGGCTTGTAATATTTGCTTTGAATTTCCTGGAATTTGCATTTTTATCCCCTACTTTCTCGCGCTCTACGTCGGTAGGGCCCGGCCCCGCGCATACCTCACCCAGCGTTAGCCCCGACCGAAAACCAGGACGGGACTAAGGAGCGAGGGGCTACGTGGAAAGTTAGGCTCCTGAGTCGCGATGCTCAGGAGTCCCCCTTGACGTTCAAATGGGTTTCCATACCTTGGCTCCGCTTAGGGAGGGCGCGTGACGACCAGGTCCGAGGGACATGGCTGGGTGGCGTGTGCTCGGGCGAGGCCCGGGCGTAGCTCCCGTGTCCAGCCCCCTCGCGCGGCACTCCCAAGGGGAGGCGTTGCGATGGTGCCGGATACTCAGCTCTGGGCTCCCTGAGGTTGGTACGACCGTAGGCCGCCCTCAGTTGTTTATCACCAGCGCGGAGCATAGCGCTTTCGTATGTGTACGGGCATAGTCGCTCCTCGGCAGTGTCGTCAGCCAGCACAGAGCATGGTGCTTCCACTGGTACGTGGGAGGGGGCTCCCCTCCGGGAGGAGCCCCCGGGGCGTGTACAGCCCCGCCCTGACACGTGGCCAGCACGGTAGGGCTAGGAAAGGTGTATCTGGGCACTCATGAGCCAGCGCAGGACTCACGAGGCCCTACCTCGAGGCGGGTTGCGCCTGGCTCTGGGCCTTTATCAATGGTGTGTTCCTACAGGGTGGTTAGAATGCAAATGCTCTACGTCCTCAGGTCTCGGCCCTCGAGCTAGCTCAGCCGCTGCTGGTATGACAGGTCACGATGTCGTGGGTCAAGGCCAGGGGGTGAGGGCTGGAGAGCTAGTAGGAGCCCATGAGTCGCGATGCTCAGGTACCCCCCTTTTAACGTGCAAGCGCTTTGCATGAAAGCGGAGAAGTCTGCGATAAGCAATAGGTGACAATTAAGCGCGAAAGAGCAAATTCATTTTAAGTAGATGCGGGAAAAGCAAGTGCTGCTGGGCCAGGCCCGAGCAGCTCAGGGATCATGCAGCCCGAGGGGCGCCCCCAACAAGGTAAGTAAAGAGCATAAGCAAAACTGATACATGCCGCAAGGACGGACCCATGCGACCTGGGAATGATGCGGCCCTGTGGGAGCTCCCAGCTAAGAATGGAACAAAGAAATGTGTCACCTGGTGCCGTTGAAGATGGAGTGATGTTGAAGAAGCGGGCGATGCGCGATGAAGACGTCGACCCTCATGAGCCCCCAGGCCCAGGAGCCTCAGGAGGCTCCGGGGGTACAGGTGGGTCTCCGAGAGCCATCTCCATCTCTGCCAGGACCGCATAATGCCTGACCTCCTGGGCCTCCAGAATGCTCCTTAGCAGGCGCTGATGAGCGGCAACCGCGCGTTCGGCAGGCCGGGAGGCATGCGAACGTAGTTGTGAGGTGGACCCTCGCAACGCCCCACGCGCGAAGGCCAGAGGCGCTCCTGAGACGCGGCTCGGTTGAGCCCTGGCACATTGATGCAGACGCGCAGCCCACCATGCTCGCCTGGATGTGGGGCTACGATGGGCAAGCGGCGGCTGCCGCACATGACTCTTGACTCCTATAGCTCCTGGGTGTTTCTTGCGATGAACTCCTGAGGGTTTGGTCTTCCTTGCCTTGTATCTTCCCGAGGGAAACGTACCTGGAAGCACCCCTCCAAGTGGTGCCCGAGCGCCTCCCTCGTGACCTGCACATTGCTGATGACTGGGGAGCAAAGCATTGGGAGGACTCCAGCCGTTGCCGCGCATTTGAGCTGATCCGCTGAGCTGAACATGATAGTGCACGCAGACCACCGGAGAGGGTGCGTGGCCTCAAGCTTGGGGAGGACTGCATTCACCTCGCGAGCAAACTGCTTGAAGATGCGCTGTGAGGCTGGGGCCTGCGCGCCACCCAATATGCAAGCGACTGCGCGTGGCTCCTGGAAGCCCCTAGCCCCCTCGTTTTGATGTTGGTCTTCATTCCTCCTTAGCGGTGGCGGTAGCGGAGGAAGGCCTGTGTTGCCGTACGGGCGATCTTCACGAGGCTGATCTCTCCAGCCTCCCTCGTGAGGCTGGTCCTGCCAGCGATCCTCGCGAGCTCAGTCACGCCACCCTTGGCGAGGGCCACGGTCTTCCCATCGTCCGCCACCTCTTCCTCCTCCTCGGCCATAGCCCCTGTCGTTGCGCTCGGGGCATCGGCCGATACGTCCATCTCTCACGGCCCTGAGCTCTTCACATTCGTTGGTGTTGAGGGTGTGGAGGTCGTGGTACACGCAGTACCGGCTGCCCCTGGATGACTCAGGCTGATCTCTGCCTCTCTTGGTGTCTGGCTCCGCTGCAAGCACGGCAGCCCCCTTGCGCTTCACGTCCTTGGCCTTGGGTTTCCTCTCTTCTGGGTCGGCAGCCGGGAGTTCGAGGAGGGAAAGGCGCCCTTCCTCAGCCCTGGCGCACTTGGTCGCCAAGTTGAACAACTCCAGGGATGTGCACAGGTCTTCATGGATTGCTAGCTCCTCCTTCATCTTGATGTCGCGTACGCCATCGGAGAAGGCCGAGATGATGGTTTCTTCAGTCACCTTGGGGATCTTGAGGCGAGCGTTGTTGAAGCGCTGGATGTATTTCTGCAGGGTTTCCCCTTGCTGCTGCTTGATGCGGCGCAGAACGCTCACGGCCGGGGGCCAGTCGCGGGTGCCCTGGAAGTTGGCGATGAAGCGAGTGCGCATCTCGTCCCAGGTGGAGATTGTGCCAGGAGCCAGGTTCAGGAGCCAGGTGCGGGCCCTGTCCTTGAGCGCCATGGGAAATCAGTTCGCCATGACCCTTTCATCTCCGTTGGCGGCTTCGATGCATAGCTCGTAGAGCTGTAGGAACTCCGCGGGGTCCGCCGTGCCATCGTAGCGAGGGGGCAGGTCAGGATTGAACTTTCCTGGCCATGTGACGCCGCGTAGCTCGGGGGTGAGGGCGCGGCAGCCTGCCGTGGCCACCGGTGCCTTTTGCTGGTGCTGGGCTTGTTCCTGGGGATTACCGCGCACCGCCGCTTGGAGCAGCACGGGGTCTTTGCATGGAGGTGTAGGGACGCGATCTTGGCGCGCCAGCGCTGGGAGTGCGCGAGCACCTTCTTGGGGACGAGGGATCTCTTGGCAGCTCCTTTCTTGCTACGCAGGCGCCGAACACGGAGGGTCTCGCCCTGGGGCTGCGCGCCTTGGAGCCAGGGTGCCTTCTTTGGGAGGAGGTGGTGGAGGCGCCTCCTGATCCCCGCTTCCCGCGCGGAATGGAGGGCGAAGCGGCGAGAGGAACGGCAAGGGGGAGCCCCCTGCGGCGCAGACGAGCTCGGTGATGCGGGCGAGCCAGTCCTCGTAGAGGTCGTCGACGGGGCGGTAGTGCAAGAGCTCTCTTGCCAGTAGCAGCGCGGCGTGCTCGTCCGTGGGGGCGCGACGGGCGTGGGACGATGAAGCGGCTGGAGTCAGCGACGGTGTGGCGGTGCGGCCCTCTCGCCGCAACGAAGGATGCTGGGACGAGGCCTACTGCTTGTTCCCCACCGGGCCGGTGGCGGCGTTGGCGGCAGGCGACGAGGAACAACGAGGGCGTCCGCCGACGGGTGCCGTCTGGGCGATGCGGGTGGCGAGAGCAGCCCGGCGCTCGGCACGAGCCCGGCGGGCGTCAGCCGTGGACACGACGGAAGATCATACGCGAACATCGGAAGAAAGATTCCGGCGCACCCCTACCTGGCGCGCCAAATGTCGGATTTCGAGTTCTGGCAGACCCTTGAGGTTCAAACACTGTGGTGCGTGCGGAGATCTCTCCCCTACCAATCTACATTCAATCTCCTCGCGTGATCTAAGCTGGAAACAATGAACAACATAAGGGATACAAGGGACACAAGGTTTATACTGGTTCGGGCCACCGTTGTGGTGTAATACCCTACTCCAGTGTGTGGTGTGGTAGATTGCCTCAGGGGCTGATGATGAACAGTACAAGGGAAGAACAGCCTCGCGAGAGGTGTTCTTGAGCTGGTGCGATGAACTGCTTGGGTGAGTTCAATCGCCTCTCTCTCTCTCTATCTCTCTTTTTCGGTCCCTTCTTGTCTGCCTCTACTTTGTGCTGGCTAGCTCTATTTATAGAGGCCCTGGGCCTCTCCCCAAATAATGAGTGGGAAGGGCGCCAACGATTGGCCATTTTGAAGGGGAACATCTAGTACAAGTTATCCTGACCAAAGGTGGTCTTCGGCTGCCAAAAGCACTGGTGATGACACCGTCTTGGGCTCCACGGTGACCTCCGTCCTGTTGCTTTGTTGGTCTTGGTCTCGTTGCACCGGAATGGTAACCTTTTCCCGGTGCCTTGGCCTGTGCTTTCCCCCTTTGCACCAAAGGGGAAACAAGGACACTGTGCAAGCCGGCGCCCGCCTAGCGCCCGCCTGGTCTCGATCGTCATGGCTTGTGTCACGGGCTCCTCGTGAGGTACCCCTACCTTGATCTCTCCGCCTCCTCACGAGCCTTCCTGATGAGGCTGCCTCTGAGGAAGCTTCCGGTCATCCGCCCCGCGAGGCTTGGCCCCTCGCGAGGGTCTTGAGCTTGAGCTGATGAAGATGGGCCG